>NC_134688.1:282048244-283360744 GCF_050947455.1 Rhinoderma darwinii | reverse complement strand
TAAAAAGTCTTTCCTCTTACTTTCTTGGTGTCCAAGATCTCCTTAACTTTGAAGGGTACCGCAGGGCTAGGAGTCTTGGTAAAGCGGTTCAGAACCACCGGTTTCAGGAGCGAAACATGGAAGGGGATCTTGATGGTAGGAGGCAGCCGATGCTTGTATGTGACAGGGTTGATCTGCTGCAGGATCTCGAAGGGTCCGAGGAACCTGGGAGCAAATTTGTAAGATGGCACCCTCAGTCGAATATTCCTGGAGGACAGTCAGACCTTAGTGCCAGGGAGAAACTGAGGTGGTTCTCTTCTCCTAGTGTCCGCCTTCTGTTTCATGCGGTCGACCGCCAGCAGGATGGAGGATCGAGTCTGCTGCCAGATCTGCAAAATGTCCCTAAAAACAGTGTCAGCAGCTGGTACCTCGGATGTATCAGGCACCGGGAGAGGAATTCATGGGTGTTGGTCATAGACAATAAAGAACTGTGTCTTCCATGTGGACTCGCTGCTATGCTTATTGTAAGAAAATTCAGCCCACGGGAGCAACTGCACCCAGTCATCATGCTGCTTGGAGATGAAATGGCGTAGGTAGTTCTCCAAGATCTGATTGATCCTCTCGACCTGACCATTGGACTGAGGATGGTAGGCTGAGAAAAAGTCCAACTTTACACCTAGAAGTCCGCAGAGGGCTCTCCAGAACTTCGAGGTGAACTGAACCCCCCGATCAGACACGATGCTGCGGCAAGCCGTGCAGGCGGAAGATGTGTTGGATGAAAAGCTCGGTCAGTTGAGGAGCAGAAGGAAGAAGTGGGCCATCTTCGAAAATCAGTCCACCACCACCCATACAGTACTGCATCCCGCAGAGAGAGGCAGGTCAGTGATAAAGTCCATAGCTATATGTTGCCAGGGAGCATTGGTCACAGGCAATGGCTGGAGCAGGCCAGCAGGTCTGGAGTGAGCGACCTTGTTAGCTGCACACACTGAACAGGAAAACACAAAGTCCATAATGTCTTTGGGCAGCGTGGGCCACCAGAAATGACGAGCAATCAGATCTCGGGTCTTACGGGTACCCGCGTGACCTGCCAGTCTAGAGGAGTGTCCCCAGTGGAGGATTCTCCCTCTGTCAGCCAGGCACACAAAAGTCCTCCCTGGAGGAATGTCCCCAACTTGCAGGGGGTTGACAGAGACAATGCAAGACGGATCAATAATGTTCTGTGTAATCTCCATGGTGTCTTTTGTCTTTAAAGACCTGGACAAGGCATCGGCCCTCAAATTTTTGTCAACCGGGCGATAATGTAGCTCAAACTGGAACCTGGTAAAGAACAGTGACCACCTGGCCTGACGAGGATTCAACCGTTGGGCCGTCTGAAGATAGGTGAGATTCTTGTGGTCCGTAAAAATTAGGATAGGATAAGCTGCACCCTCTTGTAGATGTCTCCACTCCTCCAGAGCCAATTTGATGGCCAGTAACTCCCGATCCCCAATCGAGTAGATGCGTTCTGCGGAAGAGGAGAGCTTAGAGAAATATCCACATACCATTGACTTGCCCTTGGAACCTCTCTGGAACAGGAGTGCACCAGCACTGACAGAGGAGGCGTCCACCTCCAACGAGAATTGTAGGGAAACATCTGGATGATGGAGGATAGAGGCTGATGTGAAGGCATTATTCAGGCTATGGAATGCCTCAGGAGTCCACACCTTGGCGTTCATGCCCTTCTTGGTGAGGTTAGAGATAGTAGAAGTCAGTGAGGAGAAGTTTGGGATGAACTATCTGTAAAAATTGGCGAATCCCAGAAAGCGCTGTATGGCCCTCAAGCCTTGAGGGCGTGGCCATTCAAGGACGGACTTTACCTTTTCAGGATCCATCTCGAGACCTCGATTCAAGACGATGTAGCCCAGGAAGGGTAGAGCATCTTTCTCAAACACGTACAAACAATTCTCCTCTAACTGCAGCAAAACTTGACGGACATGTCTCTGATGAGTCATAGGATCTGGAGAAAAAAATCAAGATGTCATCAAGATAGACCACAGCACAAACATAGAGGAGGTCACGGAAGATGTCATTAACAAACTCCTGGAAGACCGCGGGAGCATTACACAGGCCGAAGGGCATTTCTAGATATTCATAGTGTCCATCACGGGTGTTAAATGCAGTCTTCCATTTGTCACCCCGGCGAATCCGGATTAGGTTGTAAGCCTCACGCAGGTCTAGTTTTAAAAAAATCTTGGCACCATGTATACGATCAAACCGTTCTGAGATCAGTGGCAACGGATAATTATTTTTCACCGTGATCTGGTTGAGACCCTGGTAGTTGATACAGGGACGTAGAGAACCATCCTTTTTCTTGACGAAGAAGAACCCGGCTCCTGCCGGAGAGGAAGATTTCCGTATGAAGCCCCTCTCCAAGTTCTCTTTAACATAGGCGGACATGGACTGAGTCTCTGGTAAGGAGAGAGGATATACTAATTTTAGGAGACAGACCCTGCCAAAATGTCGCCACCAGGGCCTCATTGTTCCACAACAGTTCTCCCACCAGGGTCCGGAAGTGGATGGCGTACTCGCTCACGGAGGTGTCTTCTTGGCGTAGGTTTAGCAAGGAAGCCGCTGCAAATGAGACTCGTCCAAGCTCCTCAAACACCATGCGAAAAGTCCGGAGGAAGCCCTGGAAGTCACGGGTCTCTGGTCCTTGTCTCTCCCAGATTTCGCCCATGCAAGAGCCTTGCCAGTAAGCAGAGAGACCATGAAAGCGACCATTGAGCCATCAGACGAAAATGTCCTTGCATACAGGCTGAATTGGATCTGGCACTGGTTCAAAAATCCACAACAGGTACCTGTGTCTCCATCCTAGCGGTCAGAAAGTGGCAATGAAAAAGTCCATGGCCTGAGCGTACTGTCACATTGGGTTCGTGGACCTACTGGGCCATACCGCCTTGGCGGTATGGCAGCTGGCCAACAGGGAGCAGGTTACAGTCTATAGTTCGTATAGGGTACCTGTGGCAGCTCGGACACTAGCAAGGCAGGCTCGGCTGGGACTAGGCAGCAGGTGGACATCAGGCGTGGAGTAGCAGGACAGGCATGGTATACAGCACAGGATGACTTCAGCTCAGCACGGTACTTGACCAGGATAGCACGGGATACAGGATACAGGAACAGGGAACACTGGGAACTGGGAAACACTAGGAGACCATTTGCTTTGACAAACTTAGGGTATGACAACAACGCTCAGGTGTGGGAGGAAGGGGCTGAGCTCTTCTTATAGTCCAGGGTGCTATGGGCTAATTAAACATAAAAGTCCGGTGCGCGTGCTACCCCCTTTAAGAGCGGGCACGAGCGTGCGCACGCACCCTACGGGACCCGGCCGATGTGAGCGGAAGTGAGCGCTGGTGTCTCCTGAGGAGGAGAATGGGGCCAGCGCTCGCGGATCCATGGCTGTGGGCGTCGGGAAGTGAGTGAACCTGACGGCCCGCGGCCATGGGCATGACAAAATCCTTGCGACTCCGTCCTACGAAGTCATAGGCTTCGTAGGTTCAGTACAGCACTGTGTTCCAGAGCTATTCTCAGTGAAATCTCTGTAATACGGTATCTAATGGTACATGCCTCCTTTTTTTTTCTGTCGTAGTCTTGCAGAATCTGACAGAAAAAACCTCTGTATGCCTCTATCTAAAATTACTAGCATATATAGGTACAGAAGAACTCCCACAGTGCTATGGCTGCCGTGTTACGGCTCTGGACAATTCGGAGGATGTACCAAAAAGTAAAACAGTTGTGTGCATAAGCCATAATTCCCATTATATTATATTATGTTAAGCATAAGACAGGTTCATTGTCACCTCTAACTTGGTGACAAATTCCTTTTGCACTCCTGCAAAGCCCTGAAGATCACAGTCTTAATACCTGGGGCTAGTAGAAATAAATGCAATCTGAAAGGTGCAATCTCATCATTGCTTTGAAGCACAAAACTGTGTACTCTACTGTACTTTGTATTTAGCACGGACATCATCGCTCAGCAGGTGCTACTTTTTCATTTCCATAACTAGGAAATTAATGCAGCTGTTTTGAGGAAGAAAATATGGTATATTGTAAAGCTATAGATGTGTCCACCCTTACTTTTTCTTAGTTACACAATTTTTCATGATATCAATTCAATACGATCTCGCGCCATCCAGTAAAAAAAAAGTATACGTTAACTATATGCTTTTTTTAACATGGGCGATGGAAGTCTGACGTCGCTCTAATGGATGATGTGGCTCTAATGGATGACGTGGCTCTAATGGATAGCATTCGTTGGCCATCTGTCGCCTATAGACTTATCTAACATCTCGCGCCATACATCTCAGTTTATGTCGGATTTAGTTGCATACATGTTGTAATAGCTGTGAAATATATATATATATATATATATATATATATATATATATATATATATATATATATATAAAATTTATAATGTGCATCTACTTTCTCCTGGCTTTACGGAACCTTGCAACACCTGCAATGTATCTGTGTTACATTCCCTTGTGTCTTCATATAAGTTCTTTAAATTTGCTGTCATATTCACATCATTTTCAGTTGCGATGATCTACTGTCTGCTCTCCTGAGATCTGTGTTGTGTCCACTTAGTTCCTGACACAGTAGAGCTATGTGATGAACAAGAGTGCGGGAGGGGAGCACTGGCACAAACGATGAAGTAGTCTGTTCCATTTCATCATCACGCAGCTGTTTCATGACAGATAACCGTACACTTCCCAATCCGTCTATACTTGAAGCTTCCTTGTGGAAATAAGTCTCCATTGACTGTGACATGTTGTAGAGTGTGATATGAAGGGAAGTAGAAAATGTAATTATTCTTTGAAGGACAGGGTCCCTTGTGGACCCTGCTTCATAATTAAATATCTTTAGTATTTGTGACATGTTTTAGAGAAATGAGTTGATAGTATAATCAGGATATAGACATCTAGATACACTTTATGGCCAATAGTATGTAGACTGCCTCTTAATTATTAAGTTCATTGCAATCAGGTACATAAAATCAAATACGCAGCCATACAATCTTTATAGATAAATATTGGTAGTAGTATGGGTCATACTGAAAAGCACAGTGACTTTAAAGAGTATTCCCTAAACTGCTGTGCTGAGACACAGGCTCCCATAACTGCCCCTATTGCTTACCCTTGTGCAACATTTAATGGTCCCCTTCTCCTTCTGGTTTAGAGGTGTAAAGAGTGGACGGCAGTGGTAATCTCGATAAACTATCAAGCTGGTGGCAATCATGTGTTCTATCCACATGTCTACCTTTCGGGCTGCCTGCTCTTCTACGCTGGCACTGAACGATTTAAGCGCATGTGCAGATACAGGAGATTCTGTTGCCTGTACATGCATATGCGCTGGATGCATTCACCAATACTTCAGAGCATGCACAGATACAGGAGATTTTGCTGTCTTTTTATGCGCATGTGCTGAATAAATTTTGCGCTGCCGCAGAAGAGGAGGCAACTGGGGAGGTGGTCATGTGGGTAAATTACATGACCGCTGCCATCTTGAGATCTATGGATGGGATCACTGCTGCAGTGCACTATAATATGCTGCCCTATGAAAGGGCAGCATATTACAGCTTCAGCTTCGTACTCCTCCTGCCCTTTGGCTGATAGCAGTGTTGAAGAATACAGCTGACTCATAGCAGAAAAACCTTCTTGTTCCTCTGTGCGAAATCTCAGGAATATGTAGCTCATCCACAAATGGAGCCTGAATACGGCTGTGTGCATGAGCCCTAATTGTTTATATGTGTTTTCTTCTTTTTTAACCTAAAGTAAGCTATTTACGACCTGTAGGATATAGCATGTACGTTATAAACTATATGGATAAAAGTATTGGGACACCTATACATTACACCTGCAGGAGCTTTTATGATATTCCATTCTAAATCCATAGGCATTAATATGGAGTTGGTCGTCCCCCCCGTCCCCCCCCCCCCCCCGTTTGCAGCTAAAACTGCTTCCACTATTCTGGGAAGTCTTTCTACAAGATTTTGGAGTTTGTCTGTGGGGATTTTTGGGAATTCATCCAGAAGAGCATTTGTGAGGTCAGTCACTGATGTTGGACAAGAGGGCCTGGTTCGCAATCTCCGTTCTAGGTCATCCCAAAGAGTTCGATGGGGTTGAGGTCATGGCTTTGTGTTAGGCAGTTAAGTTCTTTCACACCAAACTCACCAAACCATACCTTTATGAATCTTGCTTTGTGCACTGGGGCACAGTCATGTTGGAAAATAAAAGGGATAAGCATCTAATTGTCCACAATGTCTTGTTATGTCGAAGCGTTAATATTTCCTTTCACTGGAACTAAGGCTTCAAGGCCAACCCTTGAAAAACAACCCCATAGCATTATCCCACCTCCACCAAACTTTACAAATGGCAGTCAGGCAGGTAACGTTCTCCTGGCATTCGCCAACCCAGACTCGTTCATCAGACTGCCAAATAGAGAAGCGTGATTCGTCACTCCACAGAACACATTTCCACTGCTTCAGTGGCAGTGCGTTTCACACTACTCCATCCAACATTTGGCATTGTGCTTGGTGATGTAAGGCTTGCATGCAGAAGCTTGGCCATGGAAACTCATACCATTAAGCTCCTGACACACAGTATTTGTGTGAATGTTAAAGGCGTTTTCCAGTCCCTAAACATTAATGGCCTATCCTCAGGATAGGCCATCAATGGCTGATGGGTTGGGTCTGACTCCCGGGACAACAGCTGTTTTGAAGGTGGTGCAGCGCTCGTACGACCACTGCTTCCCCTTTATTACTACTTGCTCACTGAATCGTTGACACAGCTCTAGCGCCGATTCACAGGTATTGCAGCTTTTTCTACTATTGAAGTGAATGGGAGAAGGCTGCAATCTGACTTGTTGCAACGATGGCATCCTACTACAGTACCATGCTGGACATCACTGAGCTCTTTGTAACGACCCATTCTTTCACAAATGTTTGTATAGACAGACTGCAGGAATAGGTGCTGGATTTTATACATCTGTGGCCATGGGACTGAATGAAACACCCGAATTCAATGATTATGAGGTGTGCCCCAATACTTTTGTTCATATAGTGTAGGTAATACAGTGAAGGAAATAAGTATTTGATCCCTTGCTGATTTTGTAAGTTTGCCCACTGTCAAAGACATGAACAGTCTAGAATTTTTAGGCTAGGTTAATTTTACCAGTGAGAGATAGATTATATATATATATATATATATATATATAAAAAAAAAAGACAATCACATTGTCAAAATTATATATATTTATTTGCATTGTGCACAGAGAAATAAGTATTTGATCCCTTTGGCAAACAAGACTTAATACTTGGTGGCAAAACCCTTGTTGGCAAGCACAGCAGTCAGACGTTTTTGGTAGTTGATGATGAGGTTTGCACACATGTTAGATGGAATTTTGGCCCACTCCTCTTTGCAGATCATCTGTAAATCATTAAGATTTCGAGGCTGTCGCTTGGCAACTCGGATCTTCAGCTCCCTCCATAAGTTTTCGATGGGATTAAGGTCTGGAGACTGGCTAGGCCACTCCATGACCTTAATGTGCTTCTTTTTGAGCCACTCCTTTGTTGCCTTGGCTGTATGTTTCGGGTCATTGTCGTGCTGGAAGACCCAGCCACGAGCCATTTTTAATGTCCTGGTGGAGGGAAGGAGGTTGGCACTCAGGATTTGACGGTACATGGCTCCATCCATTCTCCCATTGATGCGGTGAAGTAGTCCTGTGCCCTTAGCAGAGAAACACCCCCAAAACATAATGTTTCCACCTCCATGCTTGACAGTGGGGACGGTGTTCTTTGGGTCATAGGCAGCATTTCTCTTCCTCCAAACACGGCGAGTTGAGTTAATGCCAAAGAGCTAAATTTTAGTCTCATCTGACCACAGCACCTTCTCCCAATCACTCTCAGAATCATCCAGATGTTCATTTGCAAACTTCAGATGGGCCTGTACCTGTGCCTTCTTGAGCAGGGGGACCTTGCGGGCACTGCAGGATTTTAATCCATTACGGCGTAATGTGTTACCAATGGTTTTCTTGGTGACTGTGGTCCCAGCTACCTTGAGATCATTAACAAGTTCCCCCCGTGTAGTTTTCGGCTGAGCTCTCACCTTCCTCAGGATCAAGGATACCCCACGAGGTGAGATTTTTCATGGAGCCCCAGCTCGATGTCGATTGACAGTCATTTTGTATGTCTTCCATTTTCTTACTATTGCACCAAGAGTTGTCTCCTTCTCACCCAGCGTCTTACTTATGGTTTTGTAGCCCATTTCAGCCTTGTGCAGGTCTATGATCTTGTCCCTGACATCCTTAGAAAGCTCTTTGGGCTTGCCCATGTTGTAGAGGTTAGAGTCAGACTGATTAATTGAGTCTGTGGACAGGAGTCTTTTATACATGCGACCATTTAAGAAAGCTGCCTTTAATGCAGGCACCAAGTTGATTTGGAGTGTGTAACTGGTCTGGAGGAGGCTGAACTCTTAATGGTTGGCGGGGGATCAAATACTTATTTCTCTATGCACAATGCAAATAAATATATATAATTTTGACAATGTGATTTTCTTTTTTTTTTTTTTATATAATCTCTCTCTCACTGGTAAAATTAACCTAGCCTAAAAATTCTAGACTGTTCATGTCTTTGACAGTGGGCAAACTTACAAAATCAGCAAGGGATCAAATACTTATTTCCTTCACTGTAACTCTTTAGAGATAAGTGATGAGCAGGGAAAATTTGAATGAAGTACAATTTTGATCCATTTACACTGTTAATAATTTGATTTTGTACGATTAAGGAAAATAATGGCTCCCAAGCACTCAAAAGAAGCGTAGTGCAGCATTTACCGCTCACAGTTAAGGAATATCCTAGGTTTCAAAATAGGCGCTGTAAACGGTAGTTAATGGAGGGTTTAAATGATCTACTAGCTAATAGCTTTGTGTCTTATCTAGGACAATGTATCAGAGAAATGAACTAAATCCATTTAAAAGTCATCACCAGTATGTTACATATACTGTAGCTGCTACAAAACACATAAAAATATGTGAGTTGCTGCTATAGTGACGCACTAATGTAAATGGGAGACGCTGTCTTCTTGTCAGCGCTTCGCGCTTTGGTTCTGAAGATGCGACCAGATTTGCAGAGCAGTCAAAGTGTCAGGGTTGAAGAAATAAATTACAGGTTTTTTTTATTCTTCCATGAAAATAATAGTTTTTATTATACATGTACATTATAATTTTCATCAGGCTGGCATTTATGCAAGTTTTTGACTGGAATCAGTCAGTAGTCTGCGATCTCAGAAAGTTAGCAATAGTTTCATGGTTGCTTGGAACTTTTTTCCCCTTAGGGTATAATATAAGACGCATTGCGACCAGGATGCGTTCCTTATCCTGTTGATATTGAATAGAAGATATTGGAATAACTCTTTATAAAATGTGTGATGGAACCTGAGTGTATAGTCCAAAAAACAAGAGCTGAGACTTAGACATCGTGCTGCATTATATAGCGCAATAATATGGCACCCATAGTTCGTCGGGTCCTACTGTATCCCCACAATTGGGGCATGCATTATTGAATACCATATTAGAGTTTGGGGAGAATAAAGTTCTGTACTTAGGTACCCTACTGCACCACATGGAGTGCCTATTGCTCCGTAGTACACTGCCGCAGGGACTCGCACAGGCTTCCTACACACGGCTCTTTTGTGTGCAAGACACCTTTGTTAGGAAAAATATTTTATTTCATTCTAAAAGAAATAAGTTATGTCACTAATGGCACAAAACACATATCTATATTATATACATTCCAGGCAGTGGTGTTTGGCTCGCTGGATTGAAATTTTTTTGGCACCAGGAGAAACGTCTTTGATGTCATTTTAGCAGTTTTCCTTGCTATAACAGTGGGGAGGATGAGACCAGCATGATTACAATGTGTCCTAATTCTTGTGGCAGCGTTAACTATATAAAAGGCGTCTGTTCCCACCAGTCATTGTTCTGTGTGCTGGGTAAAGCCTGAGGAACTGCTGTAAGAGAGAGAAGCTACTTTTAGGCCAAGCGTCCAGGTGTGTGGAACCTGATTCAGTGTGGGTCAAGGAGCAGCTGACGGGCAGGAGCCTTCCTGTATTGTCGAGGGATCTACTGTATGCAGTATGGGTGATGGGCAGATGCCTCTCTAGAGTGAGCAGTAGAGATCAGCCTGTAGGGGCCTAGTTCCTGGCCTAAAGTTAAGCAGACATCCCCTGTATCAGGGAGGAGTTCCCTTGACTCTGTCCAATGTAAGCAGTGAGTCAGTCATCATACGTCTGCCTTAACCGACCGGAATTGTGCTAGGAGACTTTGCCTCTCAAGATCTGAGACGTTATTATTTGTTGCTGTGTTCAGGTGTGACGCAACACCAGCCTTAGTAAACACTTTGTTGCCACAACTCCTGGTCTCTATACCAACCCTGCCTCGGCCTTACAACATCTTGGCCGTGCTCTTACAAGTTTATGAGGTTTACCGTGAGGTTGCAAGATGTATCCAAATAAACGTCACAAATACAATTGATATGAGAGGGCACATGAGGGCTTTTAATACGGTGTACGCTTTCTCTTCATAAGAGCTGTATAAATGATGCATCTTTGTGATGGATTTGCTTTACTGCTCTTAGCTGGCAGCAAAAGAGTTATCAATTTCTGAATTGTCTTCAAACCAGTGTATTATTCAAAACAAAGCACAGTAAATCCCCCGGGTCCCTCATTAGGGGGTCTCCGAATCTGCTAGGACTGCTGTTCCTTCTCCAGCCATGCAGGGAGAGAATAACTTAGATCCAAGCTTCATTACCACTTGGAGGATGGTATCACAAGACAGTGGGATAATTGGTCCCTAAGGAGAACGAAGGTCACAAGGGCTCCTTAATTTGCAAAAAAACAAACAAAAAATTGGCTATTTATTTTTGAAGGAGAGAAAAAGTAATAGTTAAATGGTAGTAAACAATTATTTCAATATACTAGTACATATCATTGTATGCTGCAAGGGTGAGGATTATATCTGTCTAGAAATTATGCTTTTTTCAGTCAACAAGTGGTACTGGATCTGGTGGTGACGATTCTATGTAGTTAGCTTGTATATTGATTTGTAGAAACTTGAAAAAGTGTTTTCCCATAAACACATGTATCTCCTGGAACCCTCGTCAATGAGGAGAACGGGAGACTGAAAGTCCCCTGAAGTTCTTACATGCTGGGCGTAAGGTGGAGTTTACAATAAGTTTTCCAAAGCTGGTTTGCTGACACCATACGACCATTACAGATGTTGTCAAGTGGTGAACATTCCCAAAATCTTATTTAGGCAATTAGGCCTCCCAACGTATTAATTTAATGAGATATAAATTATTTCAGCCCCCTGTTTTATTCCAGACAATTCATTTTCTATAGTGGAAAACATTGATACTGGCATTTTTTCTCCCAAATATGCGAATTCAGGTGAACTTTTTTGACATCTCGTTCACGCCACTAGGAATAGACACCCGAACATATTTTTGGCATCTTCTGCTGACTTCAGCTATACCAACTGTGTGTGTGCATTTCTTACATGCTGAGCCCAAGGTGGAGCTTACAATGAACGAAGTGCCAATTGACTTTTGGTGAGCAGATTTTCCAAAGCTGTTCACACCATTACAGATGTTGTGATGTGCCATAATACTGTTAACACCCCCAAAATGACTCTTTTTAGGAAAGTAGACCTCCCTCAAGGTACTCATTTAACAACATATAAAATATTTGAAAATCTGCAGCATAAAATGTCTGCAGCATGTGGATAAGATTTTAATAAAATCTCATCTACTTGCTGTAATCCGCTGCAGACAAATCCAGAGGTAAAATCTGCAGCAAATCTGCCACATGTTAAATTGCCCTATACTTGGAGCCACATGGTGCCTTTGGCTGCGACAAAGGTTGCACGCCCTAAGATGGCTATGTCCCGTAGCCTACGTTGCCACGGTCTTAAACTATACTATATATCAATATATATGAGATCTCATAAGTTCTATTTGAACTTTTTATTAGAACCTTTTAGTTCACATATGATAAAGTAGAGTATCTCCTACGTCTTTATAAACAGAGTTGGCTGATCCCTTTCCCAAGAGTTCCAAGCCTCCTCCGTGGTCAACTGCAACCTGGTCTTGAGATGTGCAAATAGCACACTATATCCAGCCCGTGCGTCAACATAAGGGAGACCGTACAGGAGTTCACATATAGGCACCGAAGGTTTTTATAAGAATATTTTATTTCAATGTCACATCAATGCTTGATAAAGGTCCTATAGCAGGACGGAAACGTTGCAGCTTGTGCTGGCTTAATAAACCACCATTTTTTTTCACTAACACGGAGTGCTGTGGGACTTTCTTCAATATATATATATATATATATTTTTATTTTTATTTATTTTTTCAGTCAAGATGTATAACAAACTGCTTAAAGGCACATATCAGACACATAACCTTACCAAGTCTACAGATTTATACACCTATGAGCTCTCCTTTAGGAACAGATAATTTATACTTTGAAACAATTATAAGTTTGGAAGAAACAAAATATCAAATGTACATTCGGATCCTATTGTGACTTCAAAATTGAAGATAAAACTGCCCGTTCCCATGTGTGCATTTTACTTGGCAGATACTCTCGCTGTAAATAGTGATGTTTCATGGTAAGGTACCCGGTAGACCTGCAGGTTTATAGATACCCCGCACTGTTCCTGCTGTAATTATACCTATCAGGGAAGAATGGCTTGCCGGTTGTCCTGCAGTTGAAGCACAGAGATTATAACTTTGATCTCTGACACCACCATGAGATCTCTGTATCCTGTGCAAGGACATGCTATCTGTAATTTTTTCTGATATTTACCCTGGAAACTGACATTGCCCAAAAAAATTAAGGGGCCACAAAACCTAAAATAGCTTATAAAACTGATACTGGATAAGATCTGCCTTAAATAACAAAATTGTAAGTAAATGTTCCATTTTTCTGCATGTGCAGACAGTAAAAAAACACTGCAGCCAGCCTCTCCCCAGCTTAAAAATGGCTGCATACATATAGACAACAATTAATTGCATTGACCTGTACAGAAAATGTAGATAGCAGAGACTAAACTTCTGAGAATAGGTAGATACTACAGAGGCGTTGCTGTGTTGTCCTGCACCCTGTGCAAAGATTCAGTTTGGCGCCACCCCCCCCAATCTCTTTCCCGACATCTCCTTCCCACTCACCAAGTTTGCTTTCTCTACCAATTAATGAGCTGTAACTTTTTTTTCCCCACTTATTTTTTCATGTAACTGAAGGATAAAACCATTTGTACATTTTACAAGCAAAATAGTTCTATGTGTGGTCCTTGTTTCGCGGATCCGTGCTATGCAGCCATATAAATGGCAACGGATGTGTGCTTGAAGCCTTGTCAAATCCTTCCTCCCCACTAAAACAATTTATACATAATCCCATCACCACACACATAATATTTACAGTCAAGTCCCCCTTCCCACACAAAGACAATTTATAAAGAACCCCCCCCCCTCCCGCATACACACATAACACTGACAGCTCCCCCTACTTGCATATACACATCTGTACTTACCAGTCTGGAGCTCCGTTGAGGGATCTTCATGTTGTCAGCGGTCACACATTGCAGGCAGGAGGAGAGCTGTCTGTAAGACTGTTCCTCCCCAGCCCTCTCTTCCTCCATCCTCCCTGCCTGTCTGCTAGGTAAATAGCTGGGGCCGAACACTTCAATGGTATTCTCCTCACAGGCAGAGTGTATTGCCGGCTGCATTATATGACGTCACATATGGTGTATTCAGCAGTCGCCCAGAGCACACACGTTCTGCCTGTGTAGGAGAACATCATTCATTACATTGCACAGCTCCCGCTCCTGTCCCCTAGGCTGCCCAGCTTTAAAATAAATTTAACAGCAATGGGGGCCATGGCCCTAACCTTCTATGGGGGTACCGGCCCGGAGGGCACATGCCTCCACTCCCCTGGTCGGCGCCCCCTTTCCTTCCCTTATAGTTGCGCTCATGCCCCGCCTGCCCCCCTAGCTACGCCCCTGCATACTATACTGTAGTACAAGCACCAAAAATTGAAAGGGGTTGTCCAATGACAAAACCAGCGCTAATTCAACTATTCAACAGTGATAAAGCACTTCACTAATTTACTTTTTGTCTAAAACAAATTACCGTTTTCTCCGCTGGTCTCGTGATGCAGCTTTATCAAAATCACTTTCCCCATAATGCTGTTCAACGCTGTGTTGGATTGCAGTCCCAGTGCGATTCAAGTGTATAGTTCTAAGCTACCAGTCACAGCCGCTACTGATGTGTACGGCGCTGTGCCTGGTAAACACTGAAGAGCCCATGGCGACGAATGCTGCAGCCCCTTCAGTTAGCTGATTGGTGGGGGTGCCGGGAGTCGGACTCCTACCGATCTGATATTGATGACCTATCCTAAGGATAGGCCATTAATAAAAAAAAGTCCGGACAGCCCCTTTAAAGTTACACTTATTAAGGCCCCATGCACACGACCGTGCAGTATTTACGATCAGTAAAGACTACATGGACGGGCCGCGGAGTGTCATCCGCATTTGCGGATTGTGCTCACAGTAATAAGTATAGGAGCACGGTCCATAAATGTGAAAAAGAGGACATGTCCTATTTTTTGTGCATCATTTCTACAGTCTGGACACACACCTGTAAATATACGGGAAGATGTCCGTGACCGATAGGAATGAATGTACCATTATTTTATCTGCAATTACGGATGCGTAATTGCGGATAAAAACTACGGTCGTGTGCATGTCGCCTTATTCCTATTCCATTAGTCAGACATTTTATTTACTGTATATGCTTTTTTTCTTAAAGAGTAACTCTCGTTTCATAAAACTTTGACATGTCAAAAGTTTTATGAAATGACAGTTACCGTTTAATGAGAAATTTGCTGATAAAAAACCACGATATGACTGCAAGGTGTGAACACAACCTTATGCCCAGGAGAGATTCTTCTTGTGTAATTATTTCCCCTGTAATGACACTTTAGGGAAAATTAAGTATTAAATGCAAGTAGGAGCTTCTCTTTGTACTTGGTCACTTCTCTAGCTAAGAGAGGGTCATAAGGGGCACATTTCTGGAAGGAATTGTTCAAGGATAATTAGAGAATTTCAGACACAGCAGATTTTTTTCAGATGAGGATTTTTAACCTAATCCGCAGAAAAAGTCTGCATGTATTATATGTGGATTTTTCTGTGGATTTGCTGTGAATTTCACCCTTTGCATTTGCATATTTGCGACATACTAGTCATGCTGCAGATTTGAAAATCCACAGTATGGTCTAAAAAAGCAAATCCACCAATGTAACTTTTATAAAATGTTTCCTTTTTTCTATTATCTACTATATTGGTTGTTCACACGGCCTATTTTCAGACGTAATTCGGACGTTTTACGCTAAGGGTATGTGCACACACAAAATCAAAAATGTCTGAAAATACGGAGCTGTTTTCTAGGGATTTTAAGAAGTTTTTTTAATCATACTTGCAATTTTCGCTGCGTTTTTTACGGCTGTTTTTGGAGCTGTTTTTCTATAGAGTCAATGAAAAACAGCTACAAAAACATGCACTTCTTTTTCGCGTGCATCTTTTTACGCGCCGTTTTTTGAAAATGAGGCTAGCGAGCGCCGATCAACGAGACATCATTGTTTGCTCCAGTCACATGGAGCTATGGATGGGGACGAGTGGTCGTTACTCCCATCACTCGTCCCCATACATTATTATCATGTTGGCAGCACGTCTCCCTGTTTACACAGGGAGATGTGCTGCTGACAACGATAATATTTAACTTTTTTAAAACGATATGACCAGCAGATGGTCAAGCGTTTGCTCGTTTATCTGCTGATCATTCCCCTGTTTTACACAGGGCAATTATCGGCAACAAGCGTTCTATGAACGCTCGTCTACCCGATAATCGTCCAGTGTAAAACCCCCTTTACTGCATACTGTATTTTTATTAAGCTCAATGTATAAATAGCATGCAGTGAGCTCTTAAGCTACCCCTAGTGGTGGCTGCAGGCAGACAGAATTTTCGATTTGACCCAAGAGTTTGAGCTCTCCTAGAGAAGATCTGACCGCTATAAAGATATATTAAAAAGTAAACCAGCACAGAATTTTGTACATATTTATATAGATTAAAAAACATGTTCATGGGTGGACATTCACTTTTTTCCACTGCCCAAGTAGTGTGATACCTGCAGACTTGGCCTTTAAACAAAAATAGGTTTGTAGTGTGAAATACGATATTCTTAATATAAAGTACAGTGAAGTTTACCGCTCAGACGGCACTGGTAACAGTCCAATATCATTCAGTATAGACACTCTCTCCCAGAAAAATGCAGTGGACAGTCCGCAATCCAATGAGGGTGTGGATGGTAATTCTTATCCTTGTAGTTCCACCAAGCTCCTTATCGTCTCCCTCCACATTCAAAGAACTCCTGGTAGGAAAAGGATCTTATGTCTAGAAGTAACAAGAAATAAAAGCATCAAGGTAAGTAAAAATCTTTAAAATTTCTAGGCGGCACGCCAAACACTCTCGCCCGACCCTGGGTTTCGCCCTTCCGGCTTCCTCTGGGGCATCAGATATTCTTAATAGTTTGCTGCTGTGGCTTTCTGAAGAGGAGAATTTCCAAACACTGAACCGTATTGTGTATATAATGCTGCTGGTATATAGGAAGGAAGGGTCATCTTATGTAGCATTTTTAATGTTGCCTTTGTGTTTTTCCTTTGCTCTGATAGCTATTTGATGCATCATGTTAGCCTCTCACGTGTTCTTTCTTTCCCATAGCCTTTCATTTCTGTCTACTCCTTTTACTCTCTCCCTTCTTCCCTTCTCATTCCCTTTCTCTAGTCCTCATTCCTCGCTCTCAAGCTCAAAGCCTTGTGATACAGAGTTATGCCGCTTTGTTGTTTCCACACATAATTCATCAGAAGAGATTCCGCCAGCCTGAGGAGCTATGAATACCCCAACATCACAGGCTCAGGACATAAGGCATGATGCAAACATACAGCAATTATCTCCCCAAGAATATTAATGGGATGGATCATTATAGGAACGCTTGTCAATTCTGTGCATGTTCCCTTGTTTCTGAAATAATTGCTCCAGTTAACTCTTTGCTAAACGTGTTTATGTTCAAGCTCTAGTAAATGCATTTAATACCGTACACACTGGACACAATTTCCTAATAAATGTATCCTGTACTATTTTATGAATTCCACATAAACATTTTATATAGTCCAGGAGTCTGCTATTTCCTATTTTTATATGCTAAGCAATTGACTCTCAGTGTGGATAGTTACCATAAAAAAGCACTTAATTCTTTTTTTTCAATTTCTTCTTATTTCTTAACTAATTCTTCTTAAAACATGATACGTTGTCATTTATCTGGTTTCTATAAATGCATAAAACAGCTTCATGGACATATTTATATGCTGTCACTTTTTGCCATCCACTTTTAGTGGCAAATTTTTTCATGTTCGATAGATGTTTTACTTTTTTATTGTGTAATCTAGTAAATTTTTTGCTATAACAAGTGCCACCTGTCCTCTTTTCATCTCTCTTTTTAATATAGTTGGCAGAGTTGTGGGAGTTAAAGATATGGTGGTTGGACTAGGTTTGACTATGGGCTTCTCTAAGTGTGATATTTACCCTGGGAACATTGCGTCTCAGGGAGGAGACACTCCTCTGGCTGAATGTTAATAGGCTCATACGAGCATTTCATTAACTAGCAGTACTGCATTGCAGGATTTCACTAGATACAGTCCAGCTTTCTACAGCCACAACTGGGAGTGGGTTGCGATTCAGCTTATCAGGACAGGTTCAGAGGTGCAGGGCTTCCATCTACTGCAGAGCGGGCACAGACAGTCTTATCTAAAATTATAAATCATCAAAGCAGACACAAATAGCTCTTGTTTTCAATCTGCTGTCACAAGGTCTCCTTACTGTCTGTTATGAAGAATAACCATATCAAGGTTGCTGTACAAAGTAACAGGAATCTCTATAGGCATCAGTCTGTGCAGATATTCGGCATACTCATCTAACTGTACATTATTAGGATGGTATCAAATATACTATCTTCCATTCTACGATGCATACCGGCTGTTCATCTGGGCTGTATCTAAAGCTGCTGTTTATCCGCCAGTCTAAATGTTATAATCCAATAGCCGTTCATTCTCAGAGGTAAAAGTATATGTTGGATATCATGTTGGATATCTTTTTTTTTTTTTTTAATTCTGTTTCCATGAGTTTAGGTCATCACTCCTTCCTTGTTAGAAATAACATGTGTGTTCAGCCAAGTCAAACGTACATGTTAGAAGGAGATCAGGGGGGTGAATTTTTGGCGCGTAGTTATCGAATGAGCGTGACAAGTTTACAGTACTGGATGGTAATGTGAGGAGTGTGTTCACATGTATCATTTTAATCTTGGTTGTCCTTGCATTTTAAAGTGAAGAAAACTAAGAAACAATTTCCTTTTTCTGGAGGAAGACTTTTTCACGAATAAAGCAGTTGCTTTTCTAAATCTTCTTTTTTTTGTATCACTCTCTATGACAGACAGGGAAGACCTGTCAAAACGTTCTCATTAGTTAATGTAATTAGTTATGTTAAAAATGGCTGTCCTCGAGAGCATTCAGTGTTGCCATGGTAACACTCAGTGTAATAGTTCTCTTACGCCTAAGCACCGTTTCCTAAACTCCATTAGAATAATATATCTTTCTTCACAGAAGCATATAAACGTGTATTTTCACCAGGAGCACCCTCTATGACACTTTTGGTGTAGATGTAATTCTCTTCTTTGTGGTAGTATTGATGATTTAATAACTGTGGTTGTCTACTGGTAGTATATTCTTGATGGCTCCGGAAAGTGATAAATTAAGCAAAATGTTACCGTGGAGGTATTACGCATATTAAAAATGTGTGCCAAGCCATTCTTATTCATCAAAGCAACTCAAACTGATGATAATCAATGGGAGAATACAGCCCATGGCACTGCAATGCAGATATGCCCCTTTCTTGCCAGCATGCTGTTACGAGATCCCCAACATAAATCATTTGCAGCATTGTGAACATTACAGCTGATATTCTGCATGAAGCTTTCTTAGAGGACTCAAATACATGTTGAAAAAATTGCTAAAATCTATATATATAATTTCACTTATACATATGATCATTTCAAGTCTTTCAATAATGATGTGCTTTAGATTTCTTCTCGTTTGTCTTTCTATTGTTACTGCATCGCCCTTCCCCCACCTCGTCTATCTGTTTTATTCTGTTCCCTGCCTGATCGGTTTCTGCATCTGTATATTGAACTTTGCTGTTCTCTGCTCTCGTTTACCTCCCTTCTGTTTCCTTCTTTCTCTCTCTCTCTAGCTCATGACGGGGATCCCGTGAGTTGTGTGACTGGAGCTTCACAGACCATGAAGTCAGCGGGATGTTAGAGTCAGTCTCAGAGCGGTAAGAAAAGCTGAGCTCATTTCATCCTCTGGCTCTTTTCCATTTCCGAGCATAAGAAAGATAGATTCGAAAGTCACACAGAGAAGAATTGTGAAACCCAGACATCTCAAGTTGAGATTCAGATGTTTGCCTGGTGTGCAGTCCTCAAATCTAAAATCATATGCAATTTTTATTATGCATAGATATTAATTTTGCTGATTTGCAAGTTTATCTACATTGTGGCGCAAAATTTATCCCAAACCGCAGCAATGAATATCTTTGTAGTGTGCAACTTGATTTGCACAAATGCTCCTAAGCACAACCCAATGTACTTGGTAACATTTTATGGGACTGTAGAAGTTGATGGCAGTCTGATATATGCATTTTATCTCAGGGCCGTATTAACACATTCATGGGCCTGTTGCTAAGATTTCATAGGTACACCTCCCAGTTCTAGATGGAATGGAATAAACCACACCGCAGCAAAATTTAGAGTTGTTCTTTATATGGTGTGTGCCTCAACTTTTAAAGGGATTTCCCATTAAGCACATCTATCACCAATCCGCAGGGATCCACTAGGACCCACATCGATCACTAGAACGGGGGTCCAGACCCCAATTTCTCCTCACTGCACAATCGCAATGGAACTGTGGTCACGCATGTGCACTGCCACTCCATTCAATGTCTATGGGACCGACTGAGACAGCCGAGAGCAGCGCCCACATGCTGTGACTGAGCCTTTCAGTGCCTGTCACAAATCCTACATCCACCATAGTGCCTGTGCCTGCCACAGATTCTTCCCACCACCAGAGTGCCTGCAACATATCCTCCCTCCACCAGAGCACTGCCACAGATCCCACACACCAGAGTACCTGCGATCGATCCCCTCTCCACCAAAGTGCCTGCCACAGATCCCCGTCCTAGAGTACATGCAACACAGTGAGGAAGCTAGGAGTGGTTTCATATACAGTGTGAATAAAAAAGGATGGTGCAAAAGTAAAGGCCTGTAGTTAAAGTAACATCAGTGGTAAATGGCCAGTGACTGAAAATCAAAGCAAAACTGGCTTAGTGCCCATAGCAACCAATCACAGCACAGCTTTTATTTTTTCGAGAGCCAAATTTAAAAAGGGTCTTACATAGTGTGACATAAGATGGCGACATCAAAGAAAAATGTTTTTGTGTGTTGGAACTTGCAATAGCAGGGTCTGTTGTAACAGTACAGCAAAACTTTCAGAATAAATTTAGGAAATGTACTCCGCATAGAAACTGCATTTTGCGTTGGGTGAAGCAATCAAAACCACCCAGTGTTTCTGTCACGGGAAAAGTCCAGGCCACCCAAAGACTTCGGAAAAGACAGTGAACAGGATTCGGGGCACGTATGAATGTATTCCAGGAAGTTCAACCAGGCTGACTAGTATGGGACTACAGGTGCCATAAACCACGGTATGGAGTATCTTACGAAAATGTCTGTGTTGTAAGCCATACAGATTACATCTTCTTCAGGAAGCAGAAAAAATATGACAAATAGAAACACTGTGACTTTTGCTTTGACTTGCAGGGCTTATTGGAAGAGGGTGAATTGGCTGACAGGCTAGTGTTCAGCGATGAGGCTAACTTTCACCTCAGTGGGAAAGTCAATCGCCACAACATTAGAATTTGGGGCTCAGAAAAACCATGTGCCCTTATCGAGCACATGAGGGACTCGCTCAAAGTAAACGTGTTCTGTGCAATGAGCAGGCGCAAAGTCTACGGTTCCTTTTATTTTTGCTGAAGATACTGTCACTGGCCACTCCTACCTGAACATGTTAAAGGAATGGCTTATGCCACAGGTAGAGGAAAATCTGCCAAACGTAGTCTATCAGCAGGATGGTGCACCACCACATTTCCATTTGGACGTTCGCCGATACCTGAATGAAACTCTACCGAATCGTTGGTTCGGCCGCGCCTGAAACAATGATTCACCAATGTTGCGCTGGCCTCTATGATCCCCAGATCTAACACCCTGCGACTTCTTTCTGTGGGGCTACATGAAGGGTTCAGTGTATCTTCCCTCCCAGCCACAGGATCTGAATGAAACTGTTCAGTCCACGTCTAAGGATATGCTGGCACGCGTCTTGACAGAACAGGACTACCCGCCAATACATCTGCCGTGTCACCAATGTAATTCACTTTGAACATTTTAAGTGTATAGATAAAACTTGGATATATAGTGTCTTTTCATGTTAATAAATTTTCGTTATTTTCTCTCGGTTATGAATACAGAGCCTATAATTTTGCACCACCCTTTGTGAATCACCCTGTATATATATATATATATATATATATATATGTGGGATTTTCAGAACTGGAAATATTTGCGCTGCAGGATGACTCGGTTGCCACTGCACTATTTTCCCTTTGTATAAAGCGGCCTTCATGTGATAAATATTTATGACCCTATAGATGTGAGGTGTCATTTCAATTAAATAAAACGCAATAAAGGTTATAGCCAGATATTCCTGGTGTTCTCTAAAACAGTTAAATTTTTGAAGTTGTCCCAATATTTTATTTTGTAAAACTTACTTTGGCTTATGTGCACTTTTATATAAATTTTCCTGTATAAATTGGATCTAGATGATGCAAAAAAATCGTCCTATTTAAAGTAATTGCTTGTTCTTGATTAACCCCACCAGGAGAATGTTGAGAATCCGTTTGCCTTGCATGTTTAGCACAGTTTAATGCAAATAAACCTTCTTGCCTGCCATTAGAGTAAATATATCTGCATGTAGTTTCATGGGACTGGAAGACTGGATAGAACATGTTAGACAAAAACAAAAATTCATGTGAGACTTCTTGGTGATATTTGTTGACACCTTTAATAAAAGTGAAAGACCCTACATATGTTTTGTTTGTTTTTTAAATAGATTTTAAATTGGGTTTCTAAATAAAAAAAGTGGCCAAGGTAAGGGAATTAAATAAAACAAAAAAAGGAGCATTACTTACCCAGTAGATCCACAGAGTTCCAGTATAGCTGCTCTGGTCCTCCCCGTCGCTGCTTATTGACATGGCTGCAGCGGTGACGTTTTGATTGCATTTTTGCCATCTTTTACTGCAGTTTTGTAGAAAAAAAATCAGGTGCTTAAATGCTGTAAAACCAGCATGGTAATAAACCGCATGCGTTTTACCACAAATCACCGCGATTTTACAATGTGGTTTTTCGGCTGTGTCGTTATTACAGGTAAAGTACATGTGGTTTTTGGTATTACAAATGAAACCTAATTCTATCAAAATGCCTTGTGGAATGTCAGCCTAAGGCCTTATGTAAAGGATCTGCCAGGCACAACTTCTGTGGATACGCCCATAGGTAATCAGTCTGCACCTGAGTCTATGTCTCTGAGACTGACTCCATCTTCCACCACTCAGGATGGCAGGCTTAGGAGTGGGAGAGCATATCGCAGCCTGGCCAGACGGAGCTAGCTCCCGCCCTCTGTCTATTTATACCTGCCTTTCCTGTTCCTCCTTTGCTTGTGATTCTTCTCGTGTGGTTTCCTGGCCCAGCTACAGCTTCTACTATTTGATCCTGCTCCATACTGACCCTGGCTTACTGACTACTCTCCTGCTCTGCGTTTGGTACCTCGTACACTCCTGGTTTGACTCGGCTCGTTTACCTCTCTTGTTGATCACGGTGTTGCCGTGGGCAACTCCCCCATTTCCCTTAGCTTTGTGTACCCTTGTCTGTTTGTCTCGTGCACTTACTGAGCGTAGGGACCGCCGCCCAGTTGTACCCCGTCGCCTAGGGCGGGTCGTTGCAAGTAGGCAGGGACAGAGTGGCGGGTAGATTAGGGCTCACTTGTCCGTTTCCCTACCCCCATCATTACACCTTATTTACACAAACTTGTGCGCGCAAAAAAGAGCTGCTTTTTTTGCATGTTGCAGTTCCGTGTGTTATCAGCGTTTGGCGCGTTGCTGCGTGATTTTCACGCATATGGCATCCTTATGACACGCGGTTTTGAGGTTTAGAAAATGAAATGAAGGCGGTGGTTTTCTTTTTCCCTTCATTTCTTGAACAACAGTTGCGCGAATCACGCTCAGCACACAGAAGTGCGTCCGTGTGCTGCACGTGATTTTCACGCACCCATTGACTTCAATGGGTGCGTGACGCGCAAAAAAACCGCTAAAGTATAGGACATGCTGTGAGTTTCACGCAGCGGACACACGCTGCGTGAAAAACACGGAATGTCTGAACGGCCCCATTGACTTACATAGGTCCGTGCAACGTGTTAAACATCCGTGGGATGGCCGTTGAAACAGCGGCCATCCCACGGACCTATGTAATTCAATGTGGCTGTTCACACAACCGTTGTTTCAACGTACCATGTGAAGGTTCCGTGCGAAAATAGGACATGTCCATTCTTTTCACGCATCACGCATCCCTCCATAGACTGTCAACTGTCCGCTGAGCACGGATGCACCTTGGACGTGAAAAACTGCATTTTTTCACGTCCGAGATGCGCAGCGTTCGTGTAAATAAGGCCCAACAGTAGAGGCAAAGTCGATGACGTGTGAAAATCTCAGCCACACGCTGCAAAAAAAAAACGTACGAGAATTCTTGCGGAAAGTGTTCTGCGGTGTGGTTTTGAGATCGACAGCATGTCAATTTATGCTGCGTACTCTGTGCGGAGATGCTGCAAAAAAAAAAAAATTCTTATCCAGAATGCCCTCCTTCTTCCTGCAGTCCGTCCTACTGGGATGACGTTTCATCCCATGTGACCGCTGCAGCCATTCACAGGTTGCAGCGTCACATGGCCCACCTCTGCGACCCGCACCTATCACTATAACTGGGCCCCCTAAAACCCTTTCTAGCTTACTCGGCTCTGCTGCCTCCCAGCCATTTCCTGCTTAGGTGGTCAGGAGTTACGGAAACAGCCAAGTGCTCACTGAGCTACGCTGTTTCCGTAACTCCTATAGAAGTGAATGGGAGTTACTGAAACAGCGTAGCACGGCGAGCTACGTTATTTCCGGAACTCGGTAGTTACGGAAAAGCATACCTCGCCGCTCTATCCTGTTTCTGCAATTTTCATTCACTTCTAAGGGAGTTACGGAAACAGCGTAGCTCAGTGAGCTCTGTCTCCCGGACACCTAACCAGGATGTGGCCGGAGGCAGCGGGAGCCAAGAAAGCTAGAACGGGGATTAGTGGGCCTTGTTCTAAAGATAGGTGCGAGTCCCAGAGGTGGGACCCGCATCTATCGGACTTTTATGGCATATCCTGTGGATATGCCATAATTGTCCAAGATGGGAAAACCCCTTTAATGACAGAGGTGTACACTGTATGGTAAATTTGGCACATCTTATTAGACATGTTAGACATTTTTCTCTTCCATACGCCACATCTAGCCCCTATCAGATCTGTCCTGTGAAATGTCTAAAACACATAATATATTTAGTGCACAACATGTAGTAGTAGTAAAAACATGCTAAACGCCTTGAATAAATGCGGGAATTTATTAAAACCAGCTTTTCATATGCCAGTCTTAATCTAAACAGGACTGGAGTAAAATTTGCCTAAGTTATTAAGTGACGCACAACTCTTAATAAATTAGGCACATCTCTACCCGTCCATGCACCAGAAAGTCAAATCTGTGAGCTAGAGTAGATTTGCGCTATAATCTAATATAATAAAATATAGTAAATTTGTCATGTTGCATATGGCCCCGCCCTATCTTTTAACTTTATTCACTTTTTAGAAAGTGGCATGAGTGACATACAGTAAATGCAGGCAAAAGTCAAAATTTTGGCGCAAATTGAATTTTTTTGGGCATTTGTGACTTTTACACACCAGATTACCCAATAATCTAAATGTAATAATGCATGATGTGGTGATGAATCTACCGAGTGACCACAGTATTGCAGCTTGTAGCAGAAGACAGGAACCATAAGGAGCAAATGTTCTGGAAAACATAAAGTTTTTTAAAGGAGTTTTAAATGATGGACAGATGTGGAGGAGAATAAAATTAGGTTGAAAGTCATAGGATGATTCCTATGATGACACTCTCACCTTTATAAGAAGAACTATCTTGATTGACATGCAAGTATCTGTATTTAAAGGGTTAGTCCGATTTGGACAATCTTTTTTACATCAGAGGTCCAGCTGGCAAGTGTTCATTTAAAGCATTACACGTGTCCATTGAAATCAATGGACCATCCTTGTAATATGCAGATGAGCTGAGATCTCCATGATTTACCGGAGAAGTGGGAGACAACCTCATGCCAGACACTTCTGCGGAAGAATAATCTTTCCTGGCAGAACGTAGGATCGGGCATTTTAAAAAGGCTTCCAAACACATTAGATTGCTCGCCCAACATATGTCTAATGTATTATTTACACCCTACCTTCTCCAGGGAACGACTTTAGACAGCAGAGGGTCCCTGTTCAAGAACAGTATATAAGCCCCTTGCTCTCCAATTATAGAGTATCCCTCTTATGGAGTATCCCTTTTGTCTCTCCACTCATTCATTAATAATTGTGAGCTATGAAATGCATTAGCTCAGTCCCATGTAATGTCTATTACATGGAATGTAATAGACAATAGGATGCTACTTTCTGCTTTAAAGGCAGCAGAGAAACATTCTCACAACATGATAGTTCTACCACCATGTCACCACTGTAATTGATTCTTACTCTACAATAAAATATGAAAAATTTCAAGCTGGGGAATACTTTTTATGGTCACTGCATTTCCTAACAATATCACATATGTTAGTCTCTGTTTACACTGGCCATTTAACCCTCGCTATAGTGCTAAACGGCCGGGATCGGAGAGTACTCTGATCTCGGCTGTTCGAGAAGGAATTCAGCTATCATCAGACAACCGAATACCTACCTCTTCCTTGCTTATTATGATTTGATGTGAAAAGGTGTATTTATCGTGATAAGACCCCTTAGTGATCGCCGTAAAAAGGCATATTGTCAGTCACTAAGGGGTTCATGTTAATGGGTTCTATCAATCTTCGATTTTCCAAATGGATCTGTCATAATGTAACGCCGCCTGTCTGCCGGCGTCCTCTCTCTGTCTGCCTTACTATTCTCCCAGGCTGTGGGCGCCGTGTAACAGTCTCTCTCCAAGGGGTGTGTGTGCTGGCCCTTTAAGAGACTCACTCTACTATCTGCTCCCGACCACTCCCCTGAACCTGTTTAAAGCAGCTTCCCCTGGAAAATGCCTGAGCAAATGTTCCTAGCCCTGTCTAGTTCCTGATTTTTGGTATCGTGTTTCCTTCTGACATTCCGTGCACCTGACCCCTGCTTGTATCCTCGACTTCGTCTCTGCCTGCTCATTTACTCTGTATACCCATTGCCTGACCCGGATGCCCTTTGACCACCGAACCTTTGCCAGCCGTCCTGAGCCCCAACCTAGGCCTATACCTGTCTTTGCACACTGCCTGACCTCTGGTGTCTCGCACTGGTGTCCCCTGGCCTAGTGCTAGCTGTCGCCTACACTGGGACCACTCCAAGAGGTAGTCTGGTAGTCTCCATGCAGCCAAGACCAAGTCCTTGTATAGGGGTTTAAAGGGTAAGGACCATGGAGGCTACTTAGACAATGCCCTTTGGAGTAGCCCAAAACCAAAGCAGTTAGGTGGCACAGTAGGTCCACAAACCTCTTCTTGTAACACATAACACCAGCACAGCCTAACAGAGTGCCTGTTAGGGTATGTTCACATGGCAGCGTCCGTTACGGCTGAAATTACGGTGCGGTTTTCAGGAGAAAACCGCACCGTAATTTCAGCCGTAATGACATGTGCAAGCGTCCTTCGCTGCGTCCATTACGGACATAATTGGAGCTGTTTTTCCATGGAGTCCATGGAAAACGGCTCCATTTACGTCTGAAGACGTGACAGGCACTTCTTTGACGCAGGCGTCTTTTTTACGCGCCGCCTTTTGACAGCGGCACGTAAAAAAAATGACCGTCGGCACAGAACATCGTAAGACCCATTCAAATGAATGGGCAGATTTTGAGCCGCATTTTTGGACGTAATTCGGGGCTAAAACGCCTGAATTACGTCCGTAAATAGTGTGTGTGAACCCAGCCTTAGTTTTACACTAATAGGCAGTAAGCTTTAATATACTTAGTTTACCAAAGCAATATAGAAGCGATCAGCAGATCACATAGTGGCTTCCCCTAGTGTTTCTAAAAAGAAATATGAATTAATTTGAAATAAAGTTTATTAAAAATAATGTCTCAAAAAGTGGTATTATTCCGTAAAAATAAAAAATGTACACATATATGGTATCGCTGCTATTGTAACAACCTGAAAAATAAGAATAATACCTTATTTAAACCACATGGCAAGCGGTATAAAAAAATGCAAACAGCAAGGACAAAATGGCTTTTTTTTTTCATTCCCCTACAATTTTTTTTATAAAAGATAATCAATAAGTCCCATCTACCCCAAATGTACCAATGAAAACTACATCTCGTCCGATGAAATACAAGTCTTCACACGGCTACATTGGTGGAAAAACTGAAAAAGTTATGACTCATGGTATGTGGAAATGCAATAACAAGTTATTTTTGTTGAAAGATGTTTTTATTGTGTAAAGTAGTAAAACATAAAAAAAAGCCTAAACATATTTGTTATCACTGTAATTGTATTGACACATAGAAGAAAGTTAAAAAATTTTTTACGTTGCACGGTGAACGGCAAAAGTTTAAAATGCAAAAAATAATAATAATGGCGGTTTTTTTCTGTTCCCACAAAAAAAGTTAATAAAAATCAAATCAATAAATTATATGTACCCCAAAATGGGGCCATTAAAAATATAGAGCTCATCCTGCCAAAAACAAGCTATGTCGACGGATAAATAAAAAAGTTATGGCTCTTGGAATGTGGGTAGTAAATAATTAAAAACTGAAAACAGGCTTGGGCTTTAAATGAACATTAACTTTTCAACAAACTTTGCATACATCAATAGTACAAGCGAATATGAGAAACTTTGTAATATATCTTATTAGAGAAAATAGCCTTTTTCTACTTATCCGGCTTCTTTTCCTCTTCTAACTCCCTACTGTTCACTAAATCTGAATTTCCTGCTAAATCCGTCTTCTGAAGATGAGATGGACTATCCACTCACTGAGCGATCAGGTTACAGCTGCCCATAGAAATTTATGTAAAAGTGATTGGAAGGAGGGAGCAGAGAGAGAAAGAGGCAAAGAGAGACACAGATGCTGCTGCAGCTTCTAGTAAGTGTTATATCTCACCCAGTGCTGGATTCACAGCTACACTGCTCATTACTGCTTTACAATCTTTTCCATGTTGCTGCTGCTTTTATATATCTGTGATAGAGATAGGAGAGCGTGATTCTCTGTTCTTTGTGCTGTTTATGGCAGACATGACAGCAGTTAGGCTCCACCCTCTAAGAATTAGAGAAAGAGCCTGCAGAGGGGAAAACTGCTAAAATATGCAGAATACAAGTCATATAATGGCCAGAAATATTGTTTTTCCTCATGTACACAAATATGACAACTTATTTTGAAAAGTCATCTGAAAGGTTAGGTACGCTTAAGGGGTTAAAAGTACTGACGGGTTTTAAAGTGCATCTATCATGAGAAAGGTTCTTGTTAAATATGTACAATGAGCAAGTGCTGTGCTTCTGACTGAAATTTTAGAGTTGGCAGTGCAGTGTGGTAGATTACCTGCCTGTCTTTAGGCCCTTGATGATTGAGAGAACCCACATGTGCGTTGCGTGAATCAGGGATTACACCACACTGCACTGTACTGTTTATGTAACCAATTTCAGTGATTAGGTGAAAGAAGTATGCAGCTGCCCAAACTTTGGTTTAGGAACAATATAATGGGCGCATTTATCCTGCACTGGGGTAACCCTTTAGGAACATCTTACAAAATTACAAGCTTCTCTTGTCAATGGTTTGGCCTTATGATAGGCCTACATGTGCCCCAAATGCAGTTACGTCTGCACTCTAAAAGTTAACCGCTCCGCGGCGCTACACCGCAGCGGCAGTTAACTGCACCGAGCATCTGCCCTGGTCTCCAGGCAGAGTACAAGGGACCTATCAAAGCAGTCCCTTGTCGGAGATCTGTACAGACTTACCAAACGGAGCTTACAAGTACAGTAAAATGAGTTTACTGCACATTTTACTGCACTTCTGAGCTCCGATTCCCCCACTTCCTTCCTACTTATAAGCCTGTATCATTCCCCCACTGTGATCTCTCCCCTACTTCTCCCAGTGTATAAGGGAGCTTTTTATTTTTTTTTCAAAATTCATAAAACACAAAAAAAAAGTGTTTAGTCAGTGTCAATTTAGTAAGTGTCAGTCAGTTTCAGACCGTCTGTAAGGCCTCCCACCCACGAGCGTGTTTTGTCCGTGATATACGGTCCGTACAACGGCCGCATTTCCCGGACCGAACACATTGCAAGAAGCCGGGCTCCTAGCATAGTTATCAATTACGCTAGGTGTTACTTCCTCGCTGTGGGACAACTGTCCCGTACTTTAATCATGTTTTCAGTATGGGAAAGTAGTTCCGCAGCGAGGCAGTGACACCTAGCGTCATAGATAACCCTGCAGTGTGTTCAGTCTGGGAAATGCGGCCGACGTACGGACCATATATCTAAGGCTCCTTAGACTCGTTTGTGTCAGTCAGCGTCAGTGCGTCAGTCAATCAGTGTCAGTTAGTGTCAGTCAGTTAGCGTCAGTCAGTGTGTGATTGTCAATCAGTCAGCGTCAGTCATCGTCTTTTAGTTTAGTGTAGTTTAGTCAGTGTAAGTTAGTAAATTTTACCGTCATAAAATAAAAAAATATTTAAATTATATTATACATATTTTTGTATACAGCTCTCCACAGTATACATTTACTGTAATTGCCCCCAACCTCCTGCACGCCCCAAGTATCCATCCCACCAACAGGTATCCCACCAACAAAGAAGAAATGCTACAGTACTGGGGATTGGTCCTGAATATGGTCCTAACTAAGAAGCCATATATGAGTCATATTGGTCCACTTATATTCTTTACCACTGCCCCTTATACCACACCACAATGCCCAGGGCTCGTTTTGAGGAAATCCAAATGATGCATGCATAAAATGTATACATTATAACCAGGGCTGGCATCCGCACCCTGCAAACCCAGGCAAGCGCTGGGGTCCACTACCTTTGGTGGGGGCCCACTTCGCAGCCGGGTGCTGTCGCTGCCGTCATGACGGCATCACGGTTAGTGTATATGGACAGTGATGTCAGGACGAGAGGAGTCCCAGGCAGAGCGCTAGCGGCTCTGCTCCAGGACTCTGTCTCTGGGGAAGCCCCTGACATCACTGTCCATATATGGAAAGTGATGTCAGAGGAATATAAGGAGTCCCGCGTGCTTGAGACCCCTGCCCTAGATGAATACCTAGTATTTGTAATATGGTGTAGTATCTGCACAATTTGTTAGGCCTATGCAAACATGACATGTTCCCCAACATTATCCAAGTAAAATAGGGCCTCAAAATCCTTGTGGTGTTTCAATACTTCCAGGCCCTGACATATGTCCAGTAACAGCAGATTAGGGCCAATTTTGGGGTATTTCTAAACTCAGAAGAAATAGTCTAATAAATGTTGAGGTTCTTTTCTTCACTTGCATGCTCTGAACAATCTGTCCTATAAATGAAGCATTTGTGAAAAAATGGAAAAGTTATTTTTCACGCCAGATATCCACAAGTTTCGGCAAAAAAAACTGGGGTCAAAAAACTGATCACATCCCTAGATAAATTCTTTGAAGGGTGTCTTTTTTTAAATGCGGTCATTGCTGGCGGATTTCCATCATTCTAGGGGCTCAGAGTCTCTTCAAATATCTAATTGGGATGTTAAACCAATCCTCCAAACACTTTTTTTCCTTTAGTCCTTGTAAAAATGTAACATTTCTAAGTTTTTTCAGAAAAAAAAGTAGATTCTCATTTTGACAGAATATTTCCAATAAATTTAGCAAAAAACCTGTGGGGTCAAAATGCTAACTATACCCCCAGATAAACTTCTTGAGGGGTGTAGTTTCCAAAATGGGGTCACTTTTGGGGGTTACCAATGTTATGGTTCCCAGGGCGTTGCAAGTGCGACATGTCACCTAAAACCATTCCAGAAAATCTTCGCCTTTGTGTCCGTTTTGCTCGTGTAAAAAAACGCAGCATTTTTCCTGCGTTGCAGTACCGTGTGGCACTGGGGAACGGTGCACGTCTGCGTTTTTTACGCACGTATGTCATCCGTATGTCACGCGTTTTTTACGTCAGCAAGTAAAACTGAAGGAGGTGTTTTATTTTTTCCTCATCATTTCTTTAGCAACTGGTGCGTGAAAAACACAGGCAGCGCACGGATGACGTCCGTGTGTTGTCTGTTTTTTTCATGCACCCATTGATTTCAATGGGTGCGTGATGCGCAAAAAACGCACAAGAAAAGGACATGCAGTCAGTTTCACACAGCGGACACACGCTGCGTGAAAAACAAGGAATGTCTGAATGGCCCGATTCAATTGCATAGGTCCGCGTGACGTCCATTGTTTTAACGCGCGTAACACGGACATGAAATACGCTCATGTGAATAAGGCCTTAAAATCCAAATGGCTCTCCTTCCCTTTTGAGCCCTGCCGTGGATCCAAACATCAGTTTATTACCACATATGGGGTATTGCCGTAATTGGGAGAAATTGTTTTACAAATGTTGGGGTGCTTTTTCTTGTTTATTTCTTGCAAAAATGTAAGTTTTTTCAGAAAAAAAGTAGATTTTAATTTTCACAGTGTAATTCCAATAAATTTAACAAAAAACCTGTGGGGTCAAAATGCTAACTATACCCCTAGATAAATTTATTGAGGGATGTAGTTCACAAAATGGGGTCACCTTTGGGGGGTTTCCACTGTTTTGGCACCACAAGACCTCTTCAAACCTGACATGGTGCCTAAAATATATTCTAAAAAAATTTAATTTGTAAATTTCACCTCTACGTTTCTTTAATTCCTGTGAAACGCCTAAAGGGTTAATAAACTTTCTGAATACTGTTTTCAATACTTTGAGGGGTGCAGTTTTTAAAATAGGTTGATTTAAAGGGACTTTCTAATATATAGGTCCCAGGGCCGGACTGGCCATCTAGCAGTTCTGGCAAATGCCAGATGGGCTGGTTGGCTGCCACCCACACAGTCCTTATTACTTATAGCTACGGACTAAAACCTATTCACTCTGGGTATCTGGTCAAGCTCATGACAAGGGGTAGAAGAGGGATTAGGTTGGCTGCCTCTGTACTGTACAATCAAGCAGCAGAGAGGAAGCTGTGCTTCCTTTCCCCAGAAGGAAAGTCTGCCAATGTGGCACCATGATTATGGACCAAACATTGAACTAACCAATGCTGGGCTTAAAGGGATTTTTCAGTCCCTAAAACTGAATGGCCTACTCTCAGGACTCCTGGGACCCCCTGCCAATCAACTGTTTTGAAGGGGGCGCAGCACTCGTACGAGTGCTCCTTCCCCTTCATATCTACTTGCTCACTGTGAATTGTCGCCATACATGTAGCGGCAATTCACAGTATTGCAGCCTTCTCCCATTCACTTCAATGGGAGAAGGTGTTAGAAGAACTTTCTATTCTTATAAAAATAGAATTGAGGAGTCATCTCAATAGAGATGCGTGTCTTTTATTATTATCGATAAGGAGACAGTATGGCAAAATGTCTACTTCTATCCTGAATGACAGAGTTTTTATACATATTCTGAGAAAGACAAGTCCGGACTATTTCTTGATACATTTTGCTTCATATATCACAATTGACATCTAAAGATTAAACTAATTGGAAGTTAAACCTCTGTCTGGAAATTCTAATCTCCCCTTTTAGAAATTCAGCTACCCCTTCCTCATATATAATATCAGTTATCTTAATAATAACATATTAGACATTTTGTTAGTCAAGGCTTTTGCAGATAAGCTTGCATACACATTTTTAGTTTTCATTAGATAAAGTAATCATAAATGTAAAACTTTCCTAACATTCCCCCCTGTTGTAAATTTATCAAGAAATGTTCTGTGACACATCCAAAACAGCTTCTCTTCTTAAATTGTCAACAGTATCAGAATCTTGATAGTTGTTATGGGGTCTCTCCAAGTCATCGTATAAGTCCTCATTTTAAATATCTTGGTACATTGTTTTAGTAATTGAAGTGTCAATGAGTCTCTGAATTAGTCCCCTTATGCAAGAAATGCAACAACACCGACAAGTTACAAGTATGGCTGCCACTGTTGCTAAGGAAATCAATAGACTGGATATGTGGTTGCTCCATTTTCCAAACCATCCTTCAAGCCAATTAGTGAAGATGTCACTTATTCCAGAGTTTTCCACAAGCTCTTCGGACAGGCAATTGAGTCCTTCCAATGCCTTGATAATACTACCATGAGAAGCTGTATTATTGTGAATAAAAGTACAACAGAAAATACCAAACATCTTACATACACCCCCTTTTTCTGCTAGCAACATCCAGTGTATCCAGTGCCATTCTATTTTGCCATGTCATTAAAGATATAGGTCCCAACTGATCTGCAATGCCCTTTATTGCATCTCTGGTATAATTAACAAATCTCTGTTGATTGTAATAAATGTAATTAATCCAGTCGACATTCTTATTTTTCGTAGACCACCATAAAAGTATAGACTCGAACTCTGATGCAATCTGATTTTGTGCATTAAATTAATTTGGCGTTCCTCGGGGTACTCCTATACCATCTATGTATATTCTATAGTCAAAGGAACTTCCAGGGATAGACTGCTTCAGTGATGTTCCCTACTTTCTTACCTTGCCCATTCCTCAGAAAGCAGGTGTAGTTGCCTGGGTAAGTAACTACTAAGGGAGGGATTTCATCTCTCCCCAAAGGTGGGTACAATAAAGAGAATGTCTTACATAATTTATCACCTGGATTATATGATGCATTATATAAAGATAACACGCTTTGCAGACCTTGTGGGTTCTCCTTATCTGATAGCCTGAAAGGTATAGTACCCAGATGTGGCCTAGCTTTTGCACAAGTGATATAGTTAGTTTTGCAGTGTATCTTATCCAGGCTAACCATTCATTTTTATCACTGTAACCTGTTTCTAATGCCAATTTATCTTCATAAGTGAAGTTGGCCAGATAGACTATAGAGGTTAGGTCTATCTTCGGGGCTAAAGGAGTTTCAGTTGCATCCTTTTCCTTAACTTCAATAAAGAAATTCCCTATAGGGTCAGTACCTCAAACATCAGTTCCTATAGAATATAGTCCCTTATCCTTTTATTAGGATTTCAGAAGGTTAAAAATAACTAGTTACAGTTGGTGGAATTTGTACAGGTTTCTTAATAATAATTAACTTTTCTTTTAAAGAGGGATTAATGGCAGGCATCATGAAATATCCATAATCATTATGGGCTGTTCTCCATTTTGCCGAAGACCACGAAGAACATCTCCTTTTCCCTAGGGTATTTACATAGATAGTACAAATGTACTTATCTGAATATACTAGTTTATAAGCTATGTTTCTATCCGTGCATTGGTCTCTAACCACAGCACACCTTGGACCCTCATAGTATACCTAGAATAACTAATAACATTTTGCCCTGTCTCCTCCCAGGCTCCGGATGTTTTCTTCACTGAAGTTTGAGACCAGTCACTTCTAACAAATGACCACCCTTTGTAATCAGTCTTTTATAGCCTAGGAGGATAGTGGAAACTTCCTAACTACCTTACAGTGTGATAAGTGTATCCAATTGGTACATTCGGCTATCTTTACGGCTGTAGGTGTGGTAAGCAGACCCTGATATGGTCCTTCCCAACGAGGATGATACTAGTGTTTTCTTTTTATAACTTTGATCAGGATCCAATTTCCTGTCTTCACAGGTTCAGGTACAGGGTCACCTGGAATACAATTAGAGATAGAAACTTCCTTGTTGGTTAACATTTTTGCCATATATACAGCAAGTGTAAAATAAGACTCTTCATCTATCTTAGAGAATGGATTTAACTGTGGTATTTTAAATGGTCTACCATACATAATTTCAAAAGGTTTCAAACCTGATTCTATAGGAGCCACATGCATATTTAGGACTATTAATTGTAAACAATATACCCAATTCTTCCCAGTCTCTTCCATTGTTTTCTTAAGTTTGTTTTTTAGTATCCCATTGTGTCTTTCTACCAATCCCGCTGATTGCGGATGGTATGCACAGTGATTCTTTAATTCTATTTGTAAGTTCTGTGCTAGTAAGGATATTACATTATTCACAAAGTGAGATCCATTGTTTCTGTATATTTTCTCAGGTATTCCAAACCTAGGTACTATCTCCTTTACGAATGCTTTAGCGACTGTGATAGCATCTGGGCTTGCTGTGGGGAATACTTTTACCCATTTGGTAAATACATTAATAATCATTAAGCAATATGTCTTATCTTTGAGTTTCACATGAGAACCAAGGTCAAAGATAACTAATTTTAATAACATACTAAATCAGCATTAATATACTTGTCTTAAAGGAACTATCTTTCTTTTTCACTACATAAGAACAAGATGGGTGTCTCCAGACAAGATGGCCGCTGCACAAAATGAATTAATTTAAATATTATTTTAATCACTTTCACATTTACCCATGCCAGGTACTTAAAGGAGGGCTTATCCCCCTTATGGACTTTATTTTCTTAGCTTGCTCTACGGTCATACTTGTCCTGCATAATGCCAAAAAGGTCAATACAGTGGCAACAGGCTGCGCCAACTACTTGGCAAATGCCCCCTTGGGCAGCATTCAAAACATCAAACACGTAATCTGTGAGGGTATTTTCACACGGCCTATTTTCGGCCGTTTTTCGGGCCGTAAACGCCCGAAAAACACCCGAAAAATCGGAAGCAGAATGCCTCCAAACATCTGCCCATTAATTGCAATGAGAAAAACGGTGTTCTGTTCTGACGGGCCATTTGGAAAACGGCCGCGTAAAAAAAATGGTTGCGAAAAAGAAGTGACTTCTTGGGACGTTTTTGGAGCCGTTTTTCATAGACTCTGTTTAAAAAAAGCTCCAAAAACGGCAGTGAAAATCGCGAGTGGCTTAAAAACCGTCTGAAAATCAGGAGCAGTTTCCCCTTGAAAACAGCTCCGTATTTTCAGACGTTTTTGACTCAGCGTGTGAACATACCCTCACAATGTCCAATCTGTCGGCCACTTACTCTATATTATGAGCATTCTTTACTGCTAAACCTACTAATATTGCCAATAATCCAAACTTCTCCTGCCACGGTACATATTGGTCATAATTGTGTCGCACTGTCACTTACTGTCCTAATGGGACTTTTACCCCTGCAGATATAACAGGTTGTATATATAACCGGATCTATCTCAAAGCTAAAGACACTCAGGTAACATAACCTCTGGCCTCTCATTGCTGCCATGTTCTTCTTACTTATGAGTGACAACTAACAGTGACCTTCACCTCATAACTCCACATAAAACACCTCAAGTTGTTATTCACAATACCGTGGCAAGTTTACATACATTATAATTATAAACCTCCGACAATAGGGTCTCAACTAATAAAATAATACTATCACTAATCTCATGCTATCACCCCTCAGGTTTGGGTCCCATCAGTTCATTGATAAGTCCTGTACATCAAATCAAACAAACAAACAAACAAACAAACAAACAAACCCTTTTATATAAGAAAAACTTCTCTGTCCCGCTGGACAGTGCACCTAGAAAATGTGTAATTACTGGGTACGTTTTATTTGCACTTGGTGTTACTCTTTTAAACAGGATTTGTACCTTGATCTGAGCTGCTTACCTGTAACAGCTCCTATCCACAAAAATATTCACAGATACCATATATTTTATCTGACAAGTATCTTAAACCAAATTTTTTCTTACCTACTCTGAGATTCAAATTAACGCCCTTATACATATACCTAATATCTTAGGAAGCTAAAAACAACTTGTTTAATTCAATGAAATCTTTACAAATGTGTTAGAATGGATATTGTGGACTTGGGAACGGTCCTCTTTTTGGCCTTACAGTCCCCTGTGGATTATGTTTGGCGCATGTTAAACAGGTTAAACACAATTTTTAGAGTAGTTAGTAAAGCCATATGCCGTGAACACTTTAGATATGATTTCTACCATCCCCCCTGTTGAGACATGGCTTGTCCCATGGCTCAATATGACTGCATATCTGAATAAGTTGCTGGGTAGAATGTATTTGTTCTTACAAGATCCATCTGCAAACAGTATGAGATCACTATTTGATAGTGGAGTATCTTTAAGATCTGATCTTGGTAACACTCTTTCTGCTATGGAGGATAGGCAATCATGTGGTTCACCATCCTCAGCAGTAGGCATCAAGGTCGAAGGATTTAAAGTGGTACATCTTTCTATCATAAATAACACTAATGTAACGGAAGCTCTGCGGCGGCTACAACTGATTGAACACGGGGAGGTAAGGCTCTAGCTACTGGGTCGAATTTTGATAAGTAGTAAACTAGAGGTCTATACTTTCCTCCATACTCCTGTATTATCACTGAAGTCATGTATCCATTTTTACAATCTACAGTTTGAATAAAGGGTTTTTGAATAATCAGGTAGTCCAAGCACTGAAAATCCTACAAGAACCTGTTTTATCTGAAAAAATGCCTCCTCAGCTTCAGGAGTCCATTTAATGGAATCCTGGGCTGCAAGGGGTTCCTCATAAATCAAAGACATCAATGGTCCTGTAATAGCAGCATAATTGGCTATCCAACGTCTGCAGAAGTTGGTCATACCCAAAAGGGACATAATTTGTCTTTTTGTCAGAGGTTTCGGTGCTTGGAGTATTGCAGACTTTCTTTCTTCATCTAGATGTTTACCTTCTTGGGTAATATGGCGTATGGAATGCCTGTGTATTGCGAGGCTAGTAAGTATATGCCCTAGTACTTCTCCTGTGAAGTTGGTTCCTCTGTCACTCTCAATTACTTCAGGGACCCCCTATCGGCATACTACTGCACGGACTATTTTCCTAGCAGTGTTTTTTAGCTGTGGCTTTGGTTACTGGCCATACCTCAGGCCAGTTTGAAAACACATCAGTACATATGAGGACATATTGATATACACCTACCTCGGGTAGCTCTATGTAGTCCACCTGCAGTCGCTGGAAGGGGTCATCAGGGCGAGGCATGTGCTTACTGGGTGTTTTTGTCACTTTACTGGGGTTGCGTCTGACGTATGTCCAGAGGCAAATCAGTGTTGTAACACTGCTACTCATAGCTCCTTTTGAGTTGTGGACTGGGGAATGCGCTAGGGTGCACATCACTGGAAAAAGACTACGTGGTAAGCACGTTTTACCCTTTACATGCCATGGCTCTACTTCGCCTCTGACAGTTCCTACCTCCTGCCACAATTTCTGTTCAGGGGCCGGTGCTTGGGTCTGGAAAAAACACAGGAATTCCTGCGTGACTGGGCCCATTTCTTGGACTACCAACACGGGGAGGGTTGCAGCTGCTTTTGCTGCTTGGTCAGCCCGTGCATTCCCTTTCGCTTCAGGGGTGTCTAGTCTTGTGTGCGCTTGCACTTTGATTATGGCTACTTCTGTAGGCAATGCTAAAGCCTCAAGTAGTTATTGTACTGCATCAGCATGCCCGGTGGTGAAATATCCTGTCTGCTCATTCCAGTATCTGGATCCGTCTACAAAATACTGAACATCATAGTTAGTCAAAGGTACATCAGTGACACCTGGTAACCGTTGGGCTTCAAGTTGCATTAAACTGTGACAATCTGGCTCATGTTCCATATCAAACAAGACATTGTCATTTTCAAGTTATCACCCCCTTTCCCTTCCTTTCTCTACAACCATATTCATAGTGATGGTGTTGTGGGACTGGGTGGTCTTGGATAGCAGTAAACCTATATGGGAAAATTACAACAATAATGAGACTGTTTCCTAAGCTCATATGTTAACAGAGATACAACACAAAAACAAATCATCAAAATATTTCAGTAGACATGTGGTGGAGTGTTTGGGGGACCACTTATCCAACAGCTCTTTCATTGCAAGGATTACAATATCAGGGGAACTTGCTTCACCCTGGGGAAGCACCATCCAGGCGTACTGATTGCCTCTGTGTGTAAATGCAAAATATTAGTAATAATTCAGAGACAGAAGGATAGAGAAAAACTGGCTGTTATAGGGAGACACAATGGGAGCTATCAGTTTATAACCTGATAACTTAGCAATCTATAATTTATGCAGACCATGCTTGTTAAATATTTCAATTGAGAGAGAGAGAGAGAGAGTGAGAGTGAGCAGCATTTTATATTCCTTCTGACATGCTCATACACTGCATTCAGCTGCTGCCCTACCCTTTTCTTTTAGAACTATAAGCTTTAGTGAGCCAAAATGGTGAAAGGAAACTAAATTTCTGATTTTTTTATAACTCTAAAACCTGACTGTACAAAGATAACTTTAATTATTTAAACCTTATAGATAAGGTACATAAAAATCAACAACAAAAGTCTTTTTACACAATCTTATACTTCAATTCATTAGCCATATTAACAAATGAAAGCCTATATAGCCAAGTATGCAAAACAAAATAATTTGGAACACAGCTTGAAGTATACCCATCAGCCATCCTTCCATTCCCTTAAATCAATTAGCTGGATTTAAGAAAGAAAAGGTATTATTTCACCAGAAGTCTTTAACCTCTTGTTCTTGTAGCCACTTCTCTCTGAAATCAGCTTTTTTTGTTAGACTAGCTTTAACACGTAGGTTGCCTACAGGATGAATATAATGTCAACATTTTATTATTATTATCCCCTTTCTCTTTGATTCTTCAACTCCAACAATTTAGTACAAGTTCAAGGCTTTCTATAATCACCTAGGCTTAATCACATTGGAGATATCTACATTAGTGTAACCATCAGTCATCAAACCTTCTTTTACTTGCTGTAACTCACTAACTGGATATATTCCCCCCTATTCTAGGCTTTGGCATTCTGCTTATCATGGTTATTAGATCATCATCATCATCATGTCAGGTGACATACAATACATTGGTGGCGCATGTGGGGTTATAGTTGCCGTAAGAGCATCACTCTAATATCTGTGTTAACTAAATCCAACCATTTATAATACATTTTCTTTTCTACATCATTTTTACAAAAACAGTTCTCCACCTGTTCCACATTTTGTATATTTTCTTACCATGTGCCTAGATCATTATGATCATATGGCTTCCTTCTGGATATGCCACACACCGTGTCCCCTGCGGTGGGATTTTACCATAACCCCAAATTTCACTCTCATCTATGGAAGTCCCAAACTACAGGGACACATTATGGATCTTGTCAGACCACCTTTAATAGACAGGTAATATCACCGTACTAAACCTTACTACTACACGTCACATTTTGCTTCTATAGCATAGCAGTCACAGATTAGTAACTCAAGCACAGGCACAGAAATATACAACAGAGAAACACTCTTATAGATACAAAGGATCACACTATCGCTCAGTACAAACATTCGCTGCTTCAGTTATTTCTGTCCCCCTTTTCATAATATTCAGAAAATCTCTAGTGACTGGTATAGTGCCAAGGGACTGGCGCAGGGCAAATGTGGTGCCTATTTTCAAAAAGGGCTCTAGGTCTTCCCCGGGTAATTATAGACCAGTAAGCTTAACATCCATCGTGGGGAAAATGTTTGAGGGGCTATTGAGGGACTATATACAGGATTATGTGACAATAAATAGCATTATAAGTGACAGCCAGCACGGTTTTACTAAGGACAGAAGTTGTCAAACTAACCTAATCTGTTTTTATGAAGAGGTGAGCAGAAGTCTAGACAGAGGGGCCGCTGTGGATATAGTGTTTTTGGACTTTGCAAAGGCATTTGATACTGTCCCCCATAGACGTCTAATGGGTAAATTAAGGACTATAGGTTTAGAAAATATAGTTTGTAATTGGATTGAGAATTGGCTCAAGGACCGTATCCAGAGAGTTGTGGTCAATGATTCCTTCTCTGAATGGTCACCGGTTATAAGTGGTGTACCCCAGGGTTCAGTGCTGGGACCACTATTATTCAACTTATTTATTAATGATATAGAGGATGGGATTAATAGCACTATTTCTATTTTTGCAGATGACACCAAGCTATGTAATATAGTTCAGACTATGGAAGATGTTTGTGAATTGCAGGCAGATTTAAACAAACTAAGTGTTTGGGCGTCCACTTGGCAAATGAAGTTTAATGTAAATAAATGTAAAGTTATGCATCTGGGTACCAACAACCTGCATGCATCATATGTCCTAGGGGGCGCTACACTGGCGGATTCACTTGTTGAGAAGGATCTGGGTGTTCTTGTAAATCATAAACTCAATAACAGCATGCAGTGTCAATCAGCTGCTTCAAAGGCCAGCAAGATATTGTCGTGTATTAAAAGAGGCATGGACTCGCGGGACAGAGATGTAATATTGCCACTTTACAAAGCATTAGTGAGGCCTCATCTAGAATATGCAGTTCAGTTCTGGGCTCCAGTTCATAGAAAGGATGCCCTGGAGTTGGAAAAAATACAAAGAAGAGCAACGAAGCTAATAAGGGGCATGGAGAATTTAAGTTATGAGGAAAGATTGAAAGAATTAAACCTATTTAGCCTTGAAAAAAGACGACTAAGGGGGGACATGATTAACTTATATAAATATATTAATGGCACATACAAAAAATATGGTGGTATCCTGTTCCATGTAAAACCCCCTCAAAAAACAAGGGGGCACTCCCTCCGTCTGGAGAAAAAAAGGTTCAAGCTGCAGAGGCGACAAGGCTTCTTTACAGTAAGAACGGTGAATTTATGGAATAGCCTACCGCAGGAGCTGGTCACAGCAGGGACAGTAGATGGCTTTAAAAAAGGGTTAGATAATTTCCTAGAACAAAAAAATATTAGCTCCTATGTGTAGACATTTTTCCTTCCCTTTTCCCTTCCCTTGGTTGGACTTGATGGACATGTGTCTTTTTTCAGCCGTACTAACTATGTAACTATGTAACTATGTAACTCTCTACTAACTCCTGCTACTAAGTGTAACACAGAGCATTAAACTAGACAGCGGACCGTTTATGGGATTCAGGGACTTTTACCGTCCCTCATAGCACACAGACAGTTCACTTGCCTCATACATCCTTCTATTACCCATTCAATGTTTTGTTAGTGAGAGAACAGTCCATACATCCACATCACAAGAGAACACAACATAGAAGTATAGTAGAAATGGCTTATAACCCCAACAAAAAAGAAATACAGAACTTATGCATACAAAACAAGTCATACATACACTTCTATCTTTCTTTTCTCAATTGTTAACTTGCTAACTCACTCCTGACCACGTGCGCAATAATAGTCACAACGTGGACGTGCAACAGTGCTGTCCAGATTTGCGGACGGAGTTTATAATAAAGTGCCTCAACTTAGACCCACGTTCTGGTTTAAGTCTGTAAAACACAGAGAGACTATACCATATACTTCCGTTCATTCAAACAGCAAACATACAGTTAGCATAACAATTTTACACATATTTTACAATATTACATATATTCTGCAATCTATAATATAAACCAAAATCTTCCTATTAAGATTGGACATAAAATCTTTAATTACAGCAGTTTATATAGCCAATATGACGTATGCACAACAGGAGATAGAGAAACTAAGTGTACAATGCTACTGGCACATGTCTATATAATATTACATAGTTAGTACGGCTGAAAAAATACACATATCCATCAAGTTCAACCAAGGGATGGGAAAAGGCAAGGTAGACATTTCTACACATAGGAGCTAATATTTTTTTTGTTCTAGGAAATGATCTAAGACTTTTTTAAAGTCATCTACTGTCCCTGCTGTGACCAGCTCCTGCCGGTAGACTATTCCATAGATTCACAGTTCTCACAGTAAAGAAGGCTTGTCGCCTCTGCAGGTTGAACCTTTTTTCCTCCAGACGGAGAAAATGCGGTAAAGATAAAGGTTAATTTATTATATAAAATGGTTGGTTGAACAGATGGAATTCCTGTAACTCCCTGTCTTGTAACTCACACAACAGAATCTGCACAGCTCTGTTCTCCACAAGACACATCATCATTCTCCACATTGATACATCAGCAAAAAAGTTTAATTTCTTAATTTTTCCCTATCACACTCACAACAATCATTCATAAGTAGTATGCTGATCAGTCATATACTTAATGTTCCTGGGTGTTTTAACAGTATTTTTCCTACAAATTTGTCCTGGTAACAATTTTACCTAGGACCATCCCTAATTGGACTCCCTTATACACACACAGGGTTTTATTTATTTAACCCTCATACATTCATTCTTCACAGTCAAGGAGTCTCATGTGGATTTTAGTTATATATAACCTAAAGAAAAAGATGCCAGTAGACTAGAAGTGTAAGAAAATGAAAAAATACTTTATTGAAGATAACATGTAAACATACTATGATTAAAAGAGAATCCATAAACCAACAGGTTTAAAAAGACATACGTGCCATGCAGCTCACAAGGTAAACAAGTTGTATAAACGAGAAATGAATAATAAATGCCTGGTTGCATAACCTATCACTGTATGCGTCTACACGCTAAATCCTGCCCACAAAAGTTTTAAGCAAAATTAAATAGACATGTGCCATGTGAAGTAGTGGAAGTAAATAACAAATATATATGAAGATGGCAGGAAATAGACAATGTTAACAAGTAAAACGATAATGGAGCAGATTGCGATGATTGAACATACCCATGATAAGTCCAGGACTAGATGCACGGCAAGATGTCCGCCCCAACGCGCGTTTCGGCGCAAATGCCTTCGTCTGGGGGTAGCATTGGACAATTCATATGCCACTTTGAAAAGGGGGAGCCAGCCAATTATGATGAAGTATCCGAAAACAGGGATCCCAAAAGTAAAAGGTGTACATACCTCACTGTATAGTTACAGGTCGCTACCTCGAAAAGGAATTAGTCTATTTTTAATGGGTACTGTATATATCTTCCTGTTTTACATATTTATCATCATATATAAATGTCAAGATCTATTTAAATCACATGATGTGATATACAAAGGCTTTTCCATTTAATTATGTGAACTACTAACTACCTTACACATGCCTTCAAATTGCTCAGACAAATACATACACATACAAATATAGCTCCTCTTCTGCAACTTACCCCCTACAGTTCTCTCGGTTCATTACGTCCCGTTTCACCTGATGCTATGACCATCCTCGGCTTCCGTAGCTCAATTGGTTGTATAGGTCACGGAGACGCGTCCAAGCGCTCTCTGTGCAACCTAGCAACCTGACACAACTACGTTTATCCCAAAGTCAATTCAATTTAACTCTTCAACAACATCGTAAGTTTTACCAATCATTTATAATAAAATGTTCGTTTGAGTTGGTTCTAATGGGTTCTATATGAGAATACATTTCCCTTCATATTTTCGTCATCTGGTTTTTAAACATCACTATTTTTACGCATCACTCTAATGTATCACTATCATTAAGTTTTTATGTTTCTAAACAAACCATTCATTGTATTTGTTTTATCAATGTGTGTTTTGATCGTGGTTTTATGTTTTAATGTTTCTTAACAAAAGAACCGGGTGTGACGTCACGGTCACACTCTGACCCCGGCAGACTTGGCGGTTTTTTCTTTCCTGCTAATTTTAATTCATTCTGATATATAAGTGTCAGAAGTCCAATGTGTACATGGCCTGAGGAAGACGCTTGTTCAGCGTCGAAACGCGTAGCCACGTCTTGTTCTAATAAAATATATTTTATACCTGGATCCTACCTCCTTGTTATTACGTGATTTCACCACGCAGCAGCGCCTCTAGATGATCCACTCCTTTTCATCCCTTCATTTGCTACCTCGAGGTGAACCAAGATGGCCGCGCCGCCGGAAACGCCGTTCATGAGGGGCCGGAACCGGATACATGTCACCGCGTCAGCTGACACAGTCACGTGAGTCCGAGGTCCGACACGTCACAAGCGACGGAATGGAGGCTCGTCACTCGTCCACCAATCAGAGGAGCGACACAGCGAGAGAGGGGTAACCCAGGATACGAAAAAGAGATAAATAGACTGGCTTATGCAGCATGAAATAGTATTTATTAGCTTGGCCATAATCTTCGATAAGGCTTTACAAACCAGTGCTGAACATAATAACATGAATATATGATGAATTATGAGAAAAAAAAAAAAAAACATATATATATATATATATATATAAATAAATAGTACACAACATATTAAAATCTCACGAGAGTAAATTAAGTGATCGTGAACACAGTGATCATAGAATTGTAAAGCTTGTAAAATACATGTGTAAGTGACAAAAAGTATATGCGGTGAAAAAAGGTAAATAAATGCATGAAGCAAAATAAATGAAAAATGAAAATGTGATGGGAAAGGAATGATGAATAAAAGAAATGTGTGAGTGAAGAATGAAAAAATATGAGGGTGAAAAGAAGCCCTACCAACGGTAAAAGAACCATCATATGGGGCCATGTGAATAAGATAATTCGATTTTTTTATTTTAGTTATAGTTTGGGATGAACTACAAGTAGTTTGCGAATAACAATGCTCGCTGCACCTTATAAATAAGGCCGCTTACCAAAACGTTATTCTCCCTGTACTGTAGTGCTCGCTGCACTCTAGACGCCTAGAGCAACTTACCAAAACACAGTCCCAAGTCAGTAATGTCGCTCGACCACGACGAGGATTTTGTGAAAGACTGTCTCAACATTTCACTTTTGCAACATTGAAGACAAAACATAAAAATAAACAGATTCAACCAGTTTTCAATACTTATTATCCTATTATTTTACTCTATAAGTATACATCTCATATATGTTTAATCTATAACAATCATTTCTTTCAACTTTCCACAAACCATTCTATTCATCACATGAAAAAATAACCATTTTATGGCTGCCAGCCTTTTCAACAATTTTTTTTTTTCTCATATCGACTTACTCTGTAACCACCTGTTATTACTTACTTTGTCATTTAAAGTAGCCCAATTATCAGAGTTAACACCTGGCCATACACAATTCCTTTTTAAACAAATAATCTTAATATTCAATAATCCTAAATCTATAGGAGATCCTCCAAATCTCCAAGTACTTTATTTTTTACGTGCTGCACTGAGTTATTTTTTTTCACACATGGTATGGACTTCTAACCTTGAGAACCGTTTTCTCAGGTTTTTATATTAAGACCTGTACTTAATATAACTAAGACCCAGTCTTAGTACCTAAGATCCAACCTAGGTTTTTATCACATAACCTTATAACATCTAAATATGAAAAATAATAAAAACATATATAAACAAAATTGTATTACCTTTATTCAGATGAAAACTCGAATCCACCTTGTCTCTCTGTCTGACTGGCCTCAGTTTGACGGCAATTCTGCCAGAGGTCTTTAGATTTAGTGAGTTTATTGAATAACTCACCCCGTGCACGGTGTACAGTCTTTTGAGAGAACAAGGATCCGAAGGTATTGGTTTCCGGTTCGAAGAACCAAAATGTTAGAAGAACTTTCTATTCTTATCAAAATAGAATCGAGGAGTCATCTGAATAGAGATGCGTGTCTTTTATTCTTATCGATAAGGAGACAGTATGGCAAAATGTCTACCTGTATCCTGAATGACAGAGTTTTTATACATATTCTGAGAAAGACATGTCCGGACTAGTTCTTGATACATTTTACTTCAAATATCACAATTGACATCTAAAGACCTCTGTCTGAAAATTCTAATCTCCCCTTTTAGGAATTCAGCTACCCCCCTCCTCATAAATAATATTTGTTATCTTAGCAATAAAACATATTAGACATTTTGTTAGTCATTGCTTTTACAGATAAGCTTGCATATACATTTTTACTCTTCATTAGATAAAGTAACCTAAAATGTAAAACTTTCCTAATAGAAGGCTGCAATACTCTGAATCGCCACTACATCTGTGTCGACGATTCACAGTGAGCAAGTAGAAATGAAGGGGTACGAGCGCTGCGCCTCCATTCAAAACAGCTGATTGGTGGGGTCCCGGGGGTCGGACCCCAACCCATCAGCTGTTGATGGCATATCCTGAGGATAGGCCATCAGTTTTTAGGGACTAGAAAACCCCATCAAGCCAGGTAAGGGTTAGTTTAACGTTTGGTCCATAAGGATGGTGCCACATTGGCAGATTTGACAGACCTTTTAAGATAAAAGAAAGAGAAAAGGCACTGCTGAGCAGTTGCTGCATTCTGAGGCAATAAGCAGCCAGGCGACTTGACATATTGCACTTGCTCAGCAGTGCTATTCTCTCTATTACTGTCTGCAGTAAATCAACTCCCCCCCAGTACTTGCACGGATATTAGGCTCTGTTTGCATCAGCATTATTCATGTGTGCAGTATATAGTGGTGCTATTTATTTATACATTACATATGGGAGCTTTATTTATGTATATAGCAGCATTACTCATGTGTACAGTATATATGGTGGCATTATTCATGTTTATAGTATATATAGCATTATTCATGTGTACAGTATATAGTGGTGCTATTTATTTATACATTACATATGGGAGCTTTATGTATATAACATATATAGCAGCATTACTCATGTGTACACTATATATGGTGGCATTATTCATGTTTATAGTATATATAGCAGTATTCATGTGTACAGTATATATGTTGGCATTATTCATAGTGGCGTTATATATGTTTACTGTATATATGGCAGCATTATTTATGTATTTAGGGACAATCCATGTGTATAGTATATATGATGTCATTATTAACAGTACATAGCGGCATTATTTAGAAAATGTTGAATTTGGGCAGTGAGGATTACTGAAATATTAATTTCCTCCACCTAATAATTAAACTTTTAGTGATCAGAGGGGGTCTCAGTGCTCAGATTCCCGCGATAAATACTTCTGGCATGTCACTATGACATGTCAAAAGTTTTTTCAAAGTTTAATTACGCTTTAAGAATATATGTGTGCAATAAATTATATACATTTTACATTACTAGGATATATAATGTGTCTCTACTTTATTTATGAAATTAAGTTTTGGCAGTGAGGATAACTGAAGTATTTTGAAAGTTTAGTTACCTTTTAATATTTCTGAAATATTTTATTTTTAACTAGAAATTGAATTTCTGGGTATCACCACCATTCCTGCTTCTATGATGGATAATCAGACAGCGTTCCTGTAGTTGTGACTGGTGTATACATTCAGCCCATCACATACTGTTCCAATTTAGCAGTTTTGTGTGTTTTACTGATTTATGAAATATCGGAGTAGCACAACAGGAAGACAATAAGGAGGATCAGATACAATGTGCAATGATTTTGTATAACTGGGAGGTGGGTCCGCAACTGCGCAAGCATATTGCATGGACAGTAGGTGGGTCTGTGTGACTTAAACTGCCAGGGCTGATTTTATGTCCCAGTCTGGCTCTGATAGGTCCCTCAAAGTCACTTCAGAACTGAACTGGTCCATAAGAAAATACGTTTTGTAAATTTTCTTGAAAATGTGAGAAATTGCTGCTAAAGTTCTAAGCCTTGTAACGTCCTAGAAAAAATAAAAGGACGTTCAAAAACCGATGCAAACATAAAGTAGGCATATGGGAAATGTTAACTAGTAACTATTTTGTGTGATATTACTATCTGTTTTACAAGTAGATACATTTAAAATTTAGAAAATGCACATTTTTGCACATTTTCTCAAAATTTTGGTGTTTTTCACAATTAAATACAGAATTTATCGACAAAATTTTACCACTAGCTTAAATTCCAATGTGTCACGAGAAAACAATCTCAGAATCGCTTGAATAGGTAAAAGCATATCAGATTTGAAAAATCGGCTGTATCCTTAAGGCCAAAACAGGCTCAGTCCTAAAGGGGTTAAAACATACCACCAACAAATACAATTACCTGTAATGTTATTTTTTACAATTCATATGTGTTTAAAGTCTTTTTACCCAAACCAAAGTTCAGCATTTTTCTGTCTATTAATTCTAGAAGCTGATGGTATTTTAAACTTGATATCTCATGGACAGCAGCCTGGCCCCAGTCTACAAGTCTTTCTCACATTACAAGCCTCCGTGATTACAGCATGTTCCCTAGGCTCTAATGTTTTCTCCCCTTTTCCCTGTAAGTCAGTGTGAATTCCCTCCCATTGTCACGACCCTTCTACTTCCTGCTGAGCCCAGTGAGATGTGGATAGCATGTACATATACAGAGAAAAAAAACTTACAGAGACTGTACAGAAATGGCCACCCCCTCCTCCCTTTCATGTATTTCTGTAGTCGTGTCAAAAAAGAGGAATGTCCTGGCAGGGCTGTAATGAGGAATCTTCTATTTATATACTTGAACAAAATCACTTAAATGGGTTGACCTATCAGGGTATATGTCATATAGATGTTCTAGAGGGTGGTCCTCTGCTTGGAACCTTCCTCTCTTTGCATAATAGAAGAGCAGCTCCCACTCTGTAAGCGCTGCTGCCACTCTGGCGGACCACGCACATCCTTGTATTACATGGGCAGCCACTCATTTGATTGGCTGGCATTTAATGTTACATTTACATATAATGCCTCCGCTGCAGGGAAAATGTATGGCTGGTTGCTGCTTCCCCTGACAATAACAGGTAATCGACGGGGAGGGAGAAGCCAACTTAATATGGAACGGGATTATCTTCATGAGGCAACCATCTTTACATTTTTCATCTAGACACAGTGATGTACTGACTTCTTTTTTTAATGTTTCTATTCTATATAAAGCAATACCTTTATATATACCAATTTTTTAAATTAGAATCATTTTAAGAAAATGCTTTTGTATCTAGATATTGATGTTACATTCTTGTTATGGCACCCCCTGGTGTTCTTCTGTAACCCTCTCAGAATGATCACCTAATGTGTTCAGTGCCGATGGAGACTTATGCCCAGAGACTCAGTCCCACTACCTGGATCCTCTAGTACACGGGCGGCAGAGTGAACCGTGGTTTATTGCAGGCCAGCCAATAAGAATCGGTGCACTAGAAGTAGCTTCTTCTCATCAGCACTGAACACATTAGGTGGATGTTCTCAGAGGGGATAAAAAGGGGGCGTTATAACTAGTATCTAACAGCAATATCTAGATACAGGAGCAATTATTTTTTTTAAATGATTCCAAACATGGACAACTCCCGTAACACCATCAAAACATTGAAAACCATTTCCGGATCCTGGAATATAACGGACCGTAGATAAATATCTGTCATTGATTAAAGTAATAAAGTCTAAGTAAGTAATTAACAAACTGACTAGTGGATCATTAAACCTATTACAGTTGGGAGCTATACAGCCTGTGAGAGTTACTCCACGTTCATGTTATATAATGTGCCAGTCAGAGATCTGGTAATGTGGGTTTCAAGGAGCAATGGATCACAGCCAGTGAACTGAGCAGAAGAAATGAATGCACTCCTAACAGGTTTGTTACATAGATGGTCTTGTATACCCTTTATTAGTATGTTAGTTATATATGAGAGAAAACAAATATAAAATATAAATGCTTCAGTTATTACAATGACTTTATATTGTTCAGTGATTTGTGTGTATAAGACTATGATTAAGAGTGTTTACTCTATGCATTGGAACTGTATAGTTATACTTATAAATAATAAAAATGGTTAGATGATCAAAATGCCTGTATACCATTGTTTACGATCTATATATAGCTGGTATTTTTTCCATCAATGAGATCTTGTCAAATCCTGCGAATCTGTGGATTTCACCCTTTGCCTTGTATATCTGCAGCATGCCCTCAAAGCCGTAGCAGAAAGAATCCAATATATGAGAATGGGGTTGTGAAAACCCTATGCATCTTTATTCAACATATTCATCCAACTTTCAATATTTACTGCTATTAACCATTTAAACAAGGTTTGTGCATTACTACATAGGTTATTTCACTTTTAAATTCGATTTTTTTTTTTATTAGATTAGTTTATTTAAAAAAAATTACTTCTGTTACACAACTTGCATTTAGCTTTGACTGAAAATGTAAAGGATCTGCCAGGCACAGCAGGGTTAACTCCCAGAACTAATCAGTCAGCACCTGAGAATACATCCCTGAGACTGACTCCTGCTTCCACCATTCAGGCTGGCAGGCTTAGGAGTGGGAGAGCCTATCGTAACCTGGCCAGACTCAGCTAGCTCCCGCCCTCGGTCTATTTAAGCCTGCACTTCCTGTCCCTCTGTGCTTGTTATTGCTTTTGTTTCTTTCCTTGTGGTTCCCTGGCCCAGCTACAGCTCCTGCTATTTTTGATCCTGCTCCATACCGACCCTGGCTTACCGACTACTCTTCTGCTTTTCGTTTTGTACCTCGCACACTCCTGGCTTGACTCGGCTCGTTCACCACTCTGGTTGCTCACGGTGTTGCCGTGGGCAACGGCCCCTTTTCCTTGCTTGTGTTCCTTGTATGTTTGTCGTGCACTTACTGAGCGCAGGGACTGCCGCCCAGTTGTACCCCGTCGCCTAGGGCGGGTCGTTGCAAGTAGGCAGGGACAGAGTGGCGGGTAGATTAGGGCTCACTTGTCCGTCTCCCTACCCCCTGCCATTACATAATAACAAGCCCATACCTAGTCTACCCCTGGTCCCTGACACCACTATGGATCCCCGTGAGACCCTGGCTCAGCAAATGCAGGGTCTCTCCCTACAGGTCCAGGCCCTGGCTCAGAGGGTCAACCAGCCTGATGCTACCCTGGTAGTTCCCCTCATCGCACCTCTTGAACCCCACCTCAAGTTGCCCGACCGGTTCTCAGGGGACCGGAGGACTTTTCTCTCCTTTCGGGAGAGTTGTAGGCTTTACTTTCGTTTAAAGCCTCATTCCTCAGGTTCTGAGAGCCAGCGGGTGGGTATAATTATGTCCCGGCTCCAGGAAGGGCCCCAAGAGTGGGCCTTCTCCTTGGCTCCTGACGCCCCTGAACTTTCCTCCGTTGATTGTTTCTTTTCTGCTCTCGGACTTATTTATGACGAGACTGACAGGACTGCCTTTGCCGAGAGTCAGCTGGTGACCTTAAGTCAGGGTAAGAGACCTGTTGAGGAGTATTGCTCTGACTTTCGGAAGTGGTGCGTAGCTTCTCGGTGGAATGACCCTGCCTTAAGGTGCCAGTTTAGGTTGGGTCTGTCGAATGCCCTGAAAGACCTGCTAGTTAGCTATCCCTCTTCTGACTCCCTAGACCAGGTTATGGCTTTAGCGATACGACTTGACCGACGTCTCAGGGAACGACAACGTGAACGTTTATGTGTTTTCTCCTCCGACTCCCCCATGATGCCTCCCGAAGCTCCGTTGCTTCGTTCCTCCCCGAAAGATTCAGAGATACCTATGCAACTCGGGGCCTCCGTGTCCCCCCAACAACGTAGAGAATTCCGCAGGAAGAATGGTCTCTGCTTCTACTGTGGGGACGACAAGCATCAAGTGAACAACTGTCCTAAGCGTAAGGTTGCAGCTAGAGAACTTCCGCGTCTAAGTGATCATCGGGGAGGTCACTTGGGCGCACAGGTATTTCCCGTAAATATGAAACATACTAAGATCTTGCTTCCCTTTCAGGTCTCTTTTGGTGGTAGGACTGCTACCGGCAGTGCTTTCGTGGATTCAGGGTCCTCTACTAATATCATGTCTGTGGAATTTGCTATGTCTCTTGCTATGCCTCTTATTGATTTGCCTAAACCTGTCCCGGTAGTGGGTATCGATGCCACTCCTCTTGCTAATGGTTATTTTACACAGCATACCCCTGTTTTTGAACTCCTTGTTGGCTCCATGCATTTGGAGCAATGCTCTGTACTGTTGATGCAGGGATTATCGTACGATTTGGTTCTAGGTCTTCCCTGGTTGCAGTTGCATAATCCTACGTTTGACTGGAATACTGGGGAGCTAACCAAATGGGGTAATGAATGTTGTACGTCATGTTTTTCTGTTAATTCTATTTCTCCCCCTAAGGAGGCGAATACGCTACCTGAGTTTGTTCAGGACTTCGCTGATGTTTTCTCTAGGGAGGCCTCCGAAGTGTTACCTCCTCATAGAGAATACGATTGCGCTATCGAATTGGTACCAGGAGCTAAGCTTCCTAAGGGTAGGATATTTAATCTTTCTTGTCCCGAACGTGAAGCTATGAGAGTGTATATCCAGGAATCCCTGGCCAAGGGTTACATTCGTCCCTCTTCTTCTCCGGTAGGTGCTGGCTTCTTCTTTGTGGGGAAGAAGGATGGTGGTCTTAGGCCATGCATTGACTACCGTAGCCTGAATAAGGTCACGGTAAGGAACCAGTATCCCCTTCCTTTGATTCCTGATCTCTTTAATCAGGTTCAGGGGGCCCAATGGTTTTCTAAATTGGATCTACGGGGGGCGTATAACCTTATTCGCATCAAAGAGGGGGATGAGTGGAAGACTGCGTTTAACACGCCCGAAGGCCATTTCGAATACCTCGTCATGCCCTTTGGGTTGTGTAATGCCCCTGCGGTCTTCCAGAATTTCATAAATGAGATTTTGAGAAATTACCTGGGGATTTTTCTGGTAGTGTACCTTGATGACATACTGGTGTTTTCCAAGGACTGGTCCTCCCACGTGGAGCATGTCAGGAAGGTGCTCCAGGTCCTTCGGGAAAATAAACTGTTTGCCAAAACCGAAAAATGTGTGTTTGGGGTACAGGAGATTCCATTTTTGGGTCAAATCCTCACTCCTCATGAATTCCGCATGGACCCCGCCAAGGTTCAGGCTGTGGCGGAATGGGTCCAACCTGCCTCCCTGAAGGCGTTACAGTGTTTTTTGGGGTTTGCTAATTACTACAGGAGATTTATTGCTAACTTCTCGGTCATCGCTAAGCCCCTTACGGACCTCACTCGCAAAGGTGCTGATCTCCTCCACTGGCCTCCTGAGGCTGTCCAGGCTTTTGAGGTCCTTAAGAAGTGCTTTGTCTCGGCCCCGGTGCTGGTTCAGCCCAACCAAATGGAGCCATTTATCGTGGAAGTTGACGCATCTGAGGTGGGAGTGGGGGCTGTCTTGTCCCAGGGTACCAGGTCCCTCACCCATCTCCGCCCCTGTGCCTACTTCTCCAGGAAGTTTTCGCCAACTGAAAGTAACTATGATATTGGCAACCGCGAACTCTTAGCCATTAAATGGGCATTTGAAGAGTGGCGCCACTTCCTGGAGGGGGCTAGGCACCAGGTAACGGTCCTTACCGACCACAAGAATCTGGTTTTCCTAGAATCTGCCCGGAGGCTAAACCCGAGACAAGCTCGATGGGCGTTATTTTTTACCAGATTCAATTTTTTGGTTACCTATAGGGCTGGGTCTAAAAATATTAAGGCTGATGCACTGTCGCGTAGCTTCATGGCCAGCCCTCCTTCGGAGGAAGATCCTGCTTGTATTTTGCCTCCAGGTATAATCATTTCCTCGATCGATTCTGATTTAGTCTCTGAAATTGCTGCTGATCAAGGTGCAGCTCCCGGGAACCTTCCCGAGAACAAGCTGTTTGTTCCCCTGCAATTCCGGCTAAGGGTACTTAGGGAAAATCATGACTCCGCACTATCTGGCCATCCAGGCATCCTGGGTACCAAACACCTCATTACCAGAAATTATTGGTGGCCTGGGTTGCCTAAAGACGTTAAGGCCTACGTCGCCGCTTGTGAGGTTTGTGCTAGGTCCAAGACTCCCAGGTCCCGACCAGCGGGCTTACTGCGTTCGTTGCCCATTCCCCAGAGACCTTGGACACATATCTCCATGGATTTTATCACCGATTTGCCTCCATCCCAAGGCAAGTCGGTGGTGTGGGTGGTGGTGGACCGCTTCAGTAAGATGTGCCACTTTGTGCCCCTCAAGAAACTACCCAACGCCAAAACGTTGGCTACCTTGTTTGTCAAACACATCCTGCGTCTCCATGGGGTCCCTGTCAATATTGTTTCGGACAGAGGGGTACAATTTGTTTCATTGTTTTGGAGAGCATTCTGTATGAAGTTGGGGATTGATCTGTCCTTCTCCTCTGCCTTCCATCCTGAAACCAATGGCCAAACGGAGAGGACTAATCAATCTCTAGAACAATACTTAAGGTGTTTTGTCTCTGACTGTCAATTTGATTGGGTCTCTTTCATTCCCCTCGCCGAATTTTCCCTTAATAACCGGGTCAGTAACTCGTCAGGGGTCTCTCCTTTTTTTTGTAATTTTGGGTTTAATCCACGGTTCTCCTCCGTTTCACCTGGTAGTTCCAACAATCCTGAGGTAGAGGTCGTTCATCGGGAACTGTGCACAGTCTGGGCCCAGGTTCAGAAAAATCTAGAGGTGTCCCAGAGCGTACAAAAAACTCAGGCTGATAAAAAACGTTCTGCTAACCCCCTGTTTATGGTCGGGGATCTGGTGTGGTTGTCGTCTAGGAACTTGCGTCTCAAGGTTCCGTCCAAGAAGTTTGCTCCCCGGTTTATTGGGCCGTATAAGGTCATTGAGGTCCTCAATCCTGTCTCCTTCCGGCTGGAGTTACCCCCGTCTTTTCGGATACACGACGTGTTTCATGCCTCCCTCCTCAAACGCTGCTCCCCGTCCTTGGCTCCCTCGAGGAGACCTCCTGTTCCCATCCTCACCCCGGAGGGGGTGGAATTCGAGGTGGCCAGGATTGTGGACAGCAAGATGGTCCAAGGCTCCCTCCAGTACCTGGTCCATTGGAGAGGATACGGGCCCGAGGAGAGGACTTGGGTACCCGCCCGGGATGTTCACGCTGGGGTATTGGTCAGGAGGTTCCACCTGCGTTTCCCCAGTAAGCCAGGTCCACTTAGAAAGGGTCCGGTGGCCCCTCATAAAAGGGGGGGTACTGTAAAGGATCTGCCAGGCACAGCAGGGTTAACTCCCAGAACTAATCAGTCAGCACCTGAGAATACATCCCTGAGACTGACTCCTGCTTCCACCATTCAGGCTGGCAGGCTTAGGAGTGGGAGAGCCTATCGTAACCTGGCCAGACTCAGCTAGCTCCCGCCCTCGGTCTATTTAAGCCTGCACTTCCTGTCCCTCTGTGCTTGTTATTGCTTTTGTTTCTTTCCTTGTGGTTCCCTGGCCCAGCTACAGCTCCTGCTATTTTTGATCCTGCTCCATACCGACCCTGGCTTACCGACTACTCTTCTGCTTTTCGTTTTGTACCTCGCACACTCCTGGCTTGACTCGGCTCGTTCACCACTCTGGTTGCTCACGGTGTTGCCGTGGGCAACGGCCCCTTTTCCTTGCTTGTGTTCCTTGTATGTTTGTCGTGCACTTACTGAGCGCAGGGACTGCCGCCCAGTTGTACCCCGTCGCCTAGGGCGGGTCGTTGCAAGTAGGCAGGGACAGAGTGGCGGGTAGATTAGGGCTCACTTGTCCGTCTCCCTACCCCCTGCCATTACAGAAAAATTGCATTAATATATAGTTTTTGATTTCATATAGCACTGTATGTTTTTACAAATTGCTGGAGCGATTGTTTCTTGGGCTAATGCGTCTTTCAAAAAGAAGACAAGTAATGCCTATAGAATATTAGATGATTTACCTAAAATACTTAAGAGCGTAGGCAATTAAATTGTGCACTTTTGGAAAAGTCCACAAAAAGTAGATTGTGATCTACAGGTAGACGTCAGAGCAGGGAACAGTGGGTCTTGATGTCAGACCACCACTAAAGGATGATTTCTTGCTGGGTTCTAAAGAGAACTTCAAAAAATGTCCTCCCTGTTGTGTTATAATGTGCCTGTTACAAGAGTAAAGGACTCAATGGTGAACTGTTCATACAGTACTTTTGGAGTTCAACCAGAGTTTTTATCTGATATGGGTGTCTGAAAGGCTAACATAGAGAAAGGAAGGAGTATCATGGCTATGTATATGGAAGACATGGCTGTGGATGAAGTGCAATAAGTCCTATGGCTGCTGTCACTGTTATGGAGGCACATAAAAAAAAGTGTCATGGGAAAAAATGTACAGTGGCTTTACTTTGTGTGCCTGTCCCTATTTCTAATCTACAAAACATCAAACTTTATAAATGTCCATTAGTGACATTTTTGATCAAATTTCATAAGGCTGTTTTTTCCCCTGTCTCTGTTTTTGGGACCTCTAGGGAGTGAGCAGCTACATGTCTATAGACTTTGTTAAATAAATCATGTCTGGAAAATATTTAATTATCCTAAATTTACTGATTAGGCCCAATATATTAGTTGATAAATTACCTAGTTCAAACTCCACAAAAAATATATTTTTACACAGGTTCACATATCTCGTAAATATTACACTGGTGTCCACTCTCAAAGGCTATCATGGTGCACAGCAAGATGGCAATGGAGACTGGAATGGAGGTCTATCCTCTTCAGCGATGAGTTCTGCACAGCTTCACATTGATTTGGTCGTGGAACCAGTAGTACAGACATTTTTCCAAAGTGCCCCAGAAGCTGTTTTTTAACAGGACAACACCAGGCCGTATGTTGCTCGTGCTACTGTGAGCAGCCTGCGTGGCCTAAACATGCTAACATGGCCTGCATCGACTCCGGACTTGTTGCCCATCAAGCGAATCTGGGACGTTATTGGTCTTTTTGGTATTGCAATTTAAATGTTGAGGAGTGTATGCATGTAATAGATAGATATAGGAGAGCAGGATTCTCCTCTTCTTTGTGTGCTGTGTATAGAAGACATGATAGCTGTTAAGTCCACATATTAGCTCAGAGAAAACTGAGAATTAGAGGGGAAAACTGCCAAAAAAATGCCACGTACAAGTCATATAATGGCCAGAAATAGTGTTATTCCTCATGTACACACATATGACAACTTATTCTGAAAAGTCACCTGAAAAGTTAGGTATGCGTTATTGCATTTTTGTTGTAGATATTTATTTGCCTGTAGCTTCTCTGTCCAAAACAAAACATATTTTTTTTTTGTGCCGATTGTTGGCTGACTATGAATACAGAAACAAGTTTCAATCACTTTTACCACAATGATTTTCTATTTGTGTGGTCAAGGCTGTTGTTAAGCGGCTTTGAAAATCATATACAAGACAAATGTTTTGAGTGTAATTGCCTTTTTTTTATATACATATAGGCAGATTTATAAAAGCTAAGTAAAACAGATTACTGGTTTCATTTTTGGTAGGCATGTTTGAGAAGGAAATTGTTAAAGATCAGGACTTTAAACAAATGGTGTTGCTCTTCAGGGTTGTTACAGGGTCAGAGCTATGACAACTTGTCATCAATTTTCTTGATGAAGTGTGCGTCTAACCATTACAAAATGAAAATCTGTTGCTGCAGTTTAAATTCCACAGAGCTCATGAATGGTTGATCCAAATGTAAAATAACTGCATGAATACATGTATAAATAATGGAGTAAGGTACCTCGTAATGCACAGTAGTTTTATTCTCTTTTAAGTTGTCACTTTATTGATTTTTTATATGCATCAAAAACAAAAATAATAAAATACAGAACATAAGAGCAGTAAGGAGTATACCATAGGAAAAAAAAAGAGAAAAACAATAACCAAACTGCAAATATAGACTAAATATAGATTGACCATAGTGGTATTGAAATAACCCCTTAATGCTATGTGACGTAATAGTACGTCAGAGGCGTCCTGTTAACGCGAACTGATGGACTATTACGTCATAGCGTTAACAGGGTACGGTGTCTGCAGAGACATCTGCAGACACAGTTTTAAAGCAGTGATAGCTTAACACTATCACTGCTTCAAGTCCAGGACCGGAACTGGCCTCCGATCCGGCCGATTAACCCCTTAGATGCAGCGCTTAAAACCAAGCGCTGCATCTATGGTGTTTACAAGCAGATCGGAACCCTGCAATGAAATCGCGGGGTTCTGGTGACTGCTCCGGCAGACCGGAGGCCTAACAATGGCCTCCTGTCTGCCAAGTACGGATGCCTCGGGACGCCCAGAGGCGGGGCCTAAAAGGTGTCTGGCCGCAGTAACAAGATGGCGCAGACTCTGAGCCTCCGCCATCAGCCGCCGGTGTCAGCTGTAACACGATCAAAAGCGATTGCAGCATCTTAGTGGTTTGCAGCGATCGCCATGAACACGATGTGATCATGAGGATACCGATTGTTGCTATGGCAACTAGAGGCCTAACAATGGTCTCCTGGTATGCCACGTACGATAGTCCATTAGGCCTCGCCCAGAGATGGGACCTATTAGGCTTGCTGTCAGTAAATGACTGACAGCTCTAAAACATTGCACTATGTGGGTAGTGCAATGCATTAGAGTAAAGATCATAGGTGCAGGCCCTCAAGTCCCCTAGTGGGACAAAAAAAAAAAAGTTAATAAAAATATTTTATGAATTTGTAAAAATAAAAGTTTCAAGTTAATAAAAACACTGCCTTTTTTCCTATAATAAGCCTTTTATTATAGGAAAAAAAAATGAAAACGTTAAAAAAAGTACACATATTTCGTATCGCCTCGTCCATAACAACCCAATCTATAAAACTGTAATGTTATTTTTCCCGCACGGAAAAAAACGCAAAAAAAATAAAATAAAAAACAATGCCATAATCGCTATTTTTTTATCACCACCCCTCCCAAAATATGGAATAAAAAGTGATCAAAAAGTTCCATGTACCCCAAAATAGTACCAATAAAAACTACAACCCGTCCTGCAAAAAAATAAGCCCTTACACAGCTTTTTTGACTGAAAAATGAAAAAGTTCTGACTCTCATATGGTGACACAAAATGTGCAGAGTGTCCAAAAGCGGATAAGATCGGGCACCATTTATCAGTGCGACACTGGCCACATATCTCTGAAATATTATTTATTTACCGCATTATTATGCCCTGATGTACTCTGCACAGCTTACATATGCCCCCACATTATAGACTAAAATACCAGTAAAACTCCAAACAGAAAAACTGCCAAGCGAAATCTGCGCTCCAAAAGCCAAATGGCGCTCCCCTCCTTCTGAACCCTACAGCGTTCCCAAACAGCAGTTTACGTCTATGTATATATGGCATCGCCATACCCAGGTGAACCAGCTTAGCAGTTTACGAGGTGTGTGTCTTTGGTGGTACAAACTGGGCACAACATATTGTGCACTAAAATGGCATACCAGTGGAAAATTAAAATGTTTGCTTTGCACCATCCGCTGCGCATTAATTACTAATGAAAAAACACCTCTGGGGTCAAAATGCTCACTACACCCCTTAAAATGCCTTAAGGGGTGTAGTTTTCAAAATAGGCTTGTATTACTATTTGACCTCAGAGCCCTGCAATTGTGGGCCAATGCTGTGAAAATCACCAAAATAGACTTCAAATACGCATGGTGCTCTTCACTTCTGAGCCCTGTCATATGTCCAGGCAAATGATAAATGCCTTGAGGGGTGTAGTTTCTAAAATGGGGTCACTTCTTGGGGGCTTCCACTGTACTCTGGTACCTCAGAGTTTTGCAAATGCGACATGGCGCCCAAAAAGCAATCCAGCAAAATTTGCATGCCAAATAGTGCTCCTGCCATTCTGAGCCCTGCCATGTGTCCAAACAGCAGTTTATGACCACATGTGGGGTATTGCTGTGCTCAGGAGAAATTGCTTTACAAATCTAGGGGTGATTTTTTTCCTTTATCCCTTGTGAAAATGAAAAAATTCAACTTTTTAATGGAAAAAATTTTGATATTCATTTTTACTGAGTTTCTGTTTCCGTGCGCCGAGCATGGTACTGTCCAGGGTGCTGAAAGAGTTAATGGGCTGAAATTTTCTGCAGCAATTTCGTAACGTGTGGATAAGCCCTTAGGGTACCCTTAGGCCTTGTTTACAGAGCCGCAGACTTTGTATGTGCTTTTTAAGCTAAGATCAGGAACAGAACCTTAAAAATAGATATATATATATAAATAAATCTTTATAGGTGTGCTCTCTTGGATCCAATTCTGATTGTAGCTTAAAAAATGCATGCAAAATCTGCAGCAAATCTGCACTGTGTAAACAAGGCCTAAGGCCCCTGCACACGCTGCAAAAGGAACTGATTTTCAGTTGTAAACATTCCTGTAACAAATCTGCTTCATGTGAACTTACTCGTAGGCTTTATTCACACAGTGCATATTCGCTGTAGACTTAGCATGCATTTTTAAAGCCACAACCAGAATTGGATCCAGGAGAGCACACCTATAAGCCCGGGTTCCCACGAAGCGTAAACGCTGTGGAATTTCCGGAATTCTGTGCGGAAATGCAGCAGCATTTACAGTAGCAGCAAAGTGGATGGGATAAAACGCAGTGTAAGCGTTAAGAAATTGACCTGCAGTGCGGAATTTAAATCCACAGCATGTGATTTTCTGTTGTGGGTTTTCCCCATTGAATTCAATGGGGATGCAAAACCCGCAATAGAAAGCCAATTGATGCGCCTTTTGCGGCAGGGTCGCAGCGATTCCGCCGCAAAAATCGCAGCTCACAAAAAAAAACAAGAAAACATACTTACCCAGAACTCTCTCCTTCCTGCAGTCCAGCCTCCTGGGATGATGTTGCATCCCATGTGACTGCTGCAGCCAATCACAGGCTGCAGCGGTAGTCACATGGGATGATACATCATCCTAGGAGGCCGACCTGGATGATGCCAGAGGCCGGCCTCCTGGGATGACGCTACATCCCATGTAACCGCCGCTGCATCCAATCACAGGCTGCAGCAGTTACATGGGCTGCAGCATCATCCAGGGAGGCCGGTACGGGACTGCGATGGAGGGATGAGTCACTATAACAATGACCTACGTAAGTATGAGTGTTTTTTACCGCTGCTTTCCGCAGCGGAAATTCCACCCGAAAAACGCATCACAATGTGGTGCGATATTCATACGTAAAGTACTGCAGGTTCCAGGTCGGATACACTGAGTGGTTCTTACCCAGCGTATCTGTCCTGTGTGAACCCAGTCTTAATGTCCGTAGCAATCTGTGTGCACCCTAATATTGGCGGTAAAAACGACCGCCGATCAACGGCGTTGATCGACGCTCGTTTGCTCCTTTCACAAGTTGCTATGCTTTGGGACAAGCGATCGTTACTACAATCGCTCGTCCTCGTGCATTTGCATCATGTCAGCAGCACATCTTTCTGTTTACACAGGGTGATGTGCTGCCGACAACTATAATATTTATTCCTGCATAAACGACACGAACAGCAGATGAATGAGCTCGTTCATCGGCTGATCGTTGCATTGTTTAGGGTACGACCACACTGACACGGTCACACTATGTAGGCGCGGCTGTCAAATACCTCGTTAAGGGGTATTCCGGTTACATGCGCATGCGCACTGCCGCTCCATTCATTCTCTATGGGATTGCCGAGTGCAATGTTCGGCTTTTTCCGGAGCTGCCATAGAGAATGAATAGGGAGTAAGTTGTTGTAATTTGCTAAATCGTGCGGCCATAAAGGGTGTATTAATTCATGGCCGCACGATTTTGCAGGTAAAGGGGCGGTTTACCCGCGTTAACATGCGGCCACTAAAAGGCTGTTTGACAGCCGCACCGAACATTGTGGCGGCGCGGTTGTTAGCCGTGTTGCGACCGTGTTAGGGCCGCTCCGTGTGCCCGTACCCTTACACAGGGCAATGATCAGGAACAAGCGTTCATATGAACGCTCGTTTAGCCGATAATTGGACCGTGTAAAAGGGCCCTAATATGTTGCTCCCATTACAATGGTAATTTGATTCTATCTGATTCAGGCAAACTTCCAAACACAAACTGAGAAACTCAGCAACTCTGCTGAAACATGTCTGCAGATGACCTACAAATATATAAGTGAACAGATTAACAACTAATTATCACTTTGTTGCCAAGCAAACTCAGTTTTTGCTTGTGGAGGGGCATGCCCTTCTTAATGCAAGAACACTACAGAAAGCTAAGCAAAAACCAGCCAACTTAGGCTACATTCACACAAGCGTATCAGATTCACGCGCGTGAAAAACAAAAAACACGCGTGATTCTGGTCCGTGTATATTGCGTTATACACTAGTGTGCTTTGCGAGTGGCATGCGTTTTTCACGCGCTTGCAAATGCGCTACTTTTTTTTGTTGTTGATGGAATTAATGTGCAAATCACGCAGTGCATGGTTTTCACGCACCCATTAACTTCAATGGGCGCGTAGGTGAGTGAAAACACACCAATATAGGACATTCAGTGAGCTTCATGCAGCGGACTATCAGTGCGTGAAAACTCACGAATGTGTGAACGGAAAATGGAATAAAAAAATAGCAGTACCCTATTTATTGGTATTGACAGATGTAAACAAGCCCATAACCAGAGATTGTTTTCAGTTCAAAGTAGGAAATTATTAAGGACGGATACGGGTGCACATCCGTAGCTGTCTGTAATTACGAAAGCGCTCATAGACTTCTATGGGGAATCCATGCCGTAATTACGGACAAGAATAGGACATTTTCTATATTTTACGGATTATTACTACGGAAAGGACACCCATCCGTAAAAATACAGAAATGTGTCCATAGCGCATAGAAATGAATGGGTCCGTAATTATGGATGAAAAATACGGTTGTGTGTATGGGGCCTTAGGCTTCATTCACATCTGCGTCAGGGCTCCGTTCTGACGTTCCGTCTTAGCTTCCCGTCAGAACGGAGCCCTGACTGAAATAGGTTTCCATTTGCATCACTATTGATTTCAATGATGACGGATTCGGTGCAAATGGTTTCCGTTTGTCTCAGTTGTGCAAGGGTTCGATATTTTTGACGGAAGCAATACCGTAGTCGACTACGCTATTCATTCCGTCAAAACTGAGGAACCCTTGCACAACTGAGACAAACAGAAACCATTTGCACCGGATCCATCACCATTGAAATCAATGGTGATGCAAACGGAAATCTACGGTTTCCGTTTTTTTCAGTCAGGGCTACGTTCTGACGGGAAGCTAAGACGGAACGTCAGAACGGAGCCCTGACGCAGATGTGAATGAAGCTTTACACATTAGTTTAAGTTTCATAGGATGCTAATTAATCTATCAATATTATTGTGGAGTGTGGGAGGAAACCCATGCAAACACTGTGAGAACATACTAACTCTATGCAGATGTTGCCCTTGGTCGGATTGATACCCAGGATCCCAGTGCTGTAAGGCAACAGTGCTAACTGGAGATGAGTGAATCGCGAATCGAATTCCATCTGAGATTCCATAAAGTTTTGGAGTAGGCAAAATCCAAATCTTTTGGTGTTCGTGGCAGATGAATAACTGCAAAATGACTAATACTTGGTTATTAGTAGATCAGCACCAATATCTTCCTCTGTGAAGCGCCACCACTTGTTAGTACAGCCTTCTCCATAGACTGTACAGTTCTCCCGTTCTGAACACGGCCGCTGATGAAGGGGCATGTGACCAGGCAGGTCTATCAGTGGCCTCTATTAAATAACACTGCGCACAGCACTGTGAATGCACTAGTTTCCCTTGCCACGTGCAGGGTTTATGTATAGAGGCTGCTGACGGACATTCCTGGTCACAGGCCGCTCCATCAGCGGCCATGTTCAAAATAACAGCTATTTATTAGGACATAGTGTTTTACCCCTAGAAGTTTGTTTTCTTATATAGGTAGAATACAAGCCAAGGTTCAGTTGTAGTGAAAGTCACCCGAAATGCTCTAAGGTCCCAGAGCCTTTATCTACATTGGAGGTTTCGGCTATGTTAAATGTACCACTACTGCCTGAACTTCCCATAAAAAGAGATAATAAAGGGTTGCCTTTATTGAAAAACAAAAATGTACCATAACTGGAATCTTTTGCAATATAAATCAAATCCCTTTGTTTGATATGCCCCATCAATTTCAGAATACATGGCCAATTTACATCTAGTGAAACCTAACGGTATGTGCACACGATGAGAGGCTTTTACGTCTGAAAAGACAGACTGTTTTCAGTAGAAAACAGCTGCCGCGTTTCAGCCGTAAAAGCTCCTCCTCGTATTATGCGAGGCGTTTGTGACGCTCGTAAATCTTGAACTGCTCTTCATTGAGTTCAATGAAGAACGGCTCAAATTACGTTGCAAAGAAGTGCCCTGCACTTCTTTGCCGAGGCAGTCAATTTACGCGTCGTAGTTTGACAGCTGTCAAACGACGACGCGTAAATTACAGGTCGTCGGCACAGTACGTCGGCAAACCCATTCAAATGAATAGGCAGATATTTGCCGACGTATTGTAGCCCTATTTTCAGGCATAAAACGAGGCATAATACACCTCGTTTACGCCTGAAAATAGGTCGTGTGAACCCAGCCTAAGGGGAAAAAAAGAGTACACAGCGCCACATGGTGCAAGATAAACCTGGTGGATAAGGTAGAACAATTGCAGGGAGAGGTAATTACGGTCACCTTTAAGGGTTGCACAAGTCAGGTACAACACTGTTGTAAGTATGTATAGATTTAAAAACAGCTGCAGCTCGCCAATCCAGATACCGGTAGCGTAAAACGTGGTACCGCAATCCGAATAATTAAAATGGAAGAAAATGTATGGATATACAGTTTGTTCTTTCTTGGCCTGACGAAGACACATGTTCTTTGTCGAAATGCGTTGCCTATATTAAATAAATCAAGGAATCTACCATTGATAATCGTTTCTTACCAGCAGCGCTCTCCTGTATAGCCATACATTTTCTTCCATTTTAATTAATTTACATCTAAACTTCTTGCAACCGCTGAACATACACATATACAGTACATCTGTAAATATAGAACTGTCTTTGCTTCAGATATGGACATTCACAAGCTATGGAAGTGGCATTGGACTTGACAATGTACTCTCACTGTCATTCCAAAGATGTAATAGAAAGTCTAAAAATAAAATTTATTGCAATAAAGCATTGAGCTACAAAACTGCCCAACTGAAATGTCTCCATTTTCTGACCCTTGTGCTTTTCTGGATCCCTTGGAACAGGTATCACATTCAGAGGCAGGGCCGCCATCAGGAATTTCTGGGCCCCATACGGCCAAGATGTCTAGCCCCCCCTCCATTACCGGGGGTGGGCAACAGAAAGTGTGGCACTCACGTTTGTATGTTATACGCATTAACTGTTTTTTTACTGATGTAAATTACAGTGAGCAAAACCATGGCGCAGGCAGTGACCAGTTAATTCTCTGGATCTTGATCTATTTTGCCAAAACGTATCCGAGTGTATGGCATGCATCGCCCGGGAAATGGCCCAGGGCAAACTCCTGAAGTCACTGTCCATCAACAGGGCTGGAGCCTTCTACTAGCGCTCTACCTAGGGACTCTGTTCCTGATGTCCACGTACGTAAAGTGACGTCCTAAGCTTTGCAAAGCCTGAGTCCACGGCCGGAGCGTCAAACGCTCTAGACAGGGATTCCGGCCCTGGAGAATCCCCTAACCGCACTTTACATATATAACATTGATAACTGTGATGCTAGGAGTCCGGCTCCATGAATTGTGGTCGGTCTGGGAAATACGGCTGATACATGCTCCGTATATCACGGACCAAACACGGCTGTCTGAATAAGGTCTTAGTCTAGTTACACAGTGCGGTCAAATCCCATTTTGTTGCCACAATTTTTGCAAAATTGCATCAAAAGCATGATTTGACCGCACTGTGAGAATATAGCCTAACAGCACTATTTTTTCATGTTCTGTATCCTTTTTTTTAATGCAATTTTCATTATCACGGCACAAATCACACGGGTTTGCCGCAATTTTTGTATAATCGCGGCAAAACTGCGCCATTTTTGCCGTGATTGCGAAAATCGCGACAAAAAACCCGCTATGAAAACAAAAACATTTTAACATACTTTATATATTCTATAAGTGGGGTCAGCAGTTATGGGAAGCAGGATGGAAAGGGGGGGGGGATACCCACTAGCCTGCAGGTCCAGTTGGCGGTGTAGAGAAAGAGCTGGCTGGGGGTCGGGATATACACACGGAGCTTCTACTTCTCATTCTGCATCTTCCCCTTCTGTTATTCCTCTACGATACTGAAATTATTCGTCTAGTTCGTGAAGTTACAACAGGTCTGCTGAGGGTGCGCGAATGTTGCGAGGGGGGCCCGCGAGGGTTGCAATGGGACGACGACAGTCCGGGGGGGCGACGACTGTCCGGTGGGCCCCTTTTCTTCAGCCTTGTGGTCGGGCCCCTGATGGGAGTACCATTAGTACTGCCCTGATGGCGGCCCTGTTCAGAGGACACAGGACATTGTATGAATTTCAAATAGGTGCAGTGTAGGTGATCTTGCCAGTAGCATTTTCATTGTCCTAAGGAATATGCAGGTCTCAAAAGTTTCAATTTATTAAATTATTTAAAGGCAATCTATTGTCAGGAGATTACTTTTTGTTTAACTTGTTTGTGACTGCCCATAGGAGTTTTTACCCCGGCCACTAACAGGCTCTTTAATCTGATGCAATTGCCTGATGCAAACTCCCTGCTGTCAGCTACCAGAGGTACCTGAGGGCTTGGAGCACTGACTGGGGACCGTTGTTTGTTCTCCCCAAACTGGTGATTGATGTTATTCAACGAATACCGGCAATCACCGTTACAATGTTGTGTGAAGTGAATATAGGATTTTTATCTCCTTTCACCATTAATGTTTTGGTAATAGAAAAAACTTAATGTTAGACCCCCGCTGCCACCGATTGTCAGCCCCCCCCCTGCCAGAAAAAAAACAATTGTGCACGCATGTGCTGTAAGTGTGAGGCTGGGTTCACACGACCTATTTTCAGACGTAATGGAGGCGTTTTACGCCTCGAATTACGTCTGAAAAAAGGCTCCAATACGTCGGCAAACATATGCCCATTACTTTCAATGGGCTTTACGATGTACTGTGCCGACTACCTGTCATTTTACGCGTCGCTGTCAATAGATGGCTTGTAAAATTACAGCCTCGTCAAAAGAAGTGCAGGACACTTCTTATGACGTTTTTTGGAGCCGTTTTCTGATAGACTCCAATGAAAACAGCTCCAAAAACTTCCGGAAAAAACGCTGCAAAAACTCAGCGAAAAACGCAAGTTGCTCAAAAAACGTCTGAAAATCAGTGGCTGTTTTCCCTTGAAAACAGCTCCGTATTTTGAGACGTTTTTGACTCTACATGTGAACATAACCTAAGGGTATGTGCACACGATAGCAGGCATTTACGTCTGAAAAGACAGACTGTTTTCAGGAGAAAACAGCTGCCTCGTTTCAGACGTAAATGCTCCTCCTCGCATTTTGCGAGGCTTCTCTGACAGCCGTAAATTTTGAGCTGTGCTTCATTGAGTTCAATGAAGAACGGCTCAAATTACGTCTGAAAGAAGTGTCCTGCACGTCTTTTGCCGAGGCTGTATTTTTACGCGTCGTCGTTTGACAGCTGTCAAACGACGACGCGTAAATGACAGGTTGTCTGCACAGTACGTCGGCAAACCCATTCAAATGAATGGGCAGATGTTTGCCGACGTATTGTAGCCCTATTTTCAGATGTAAAACGAGGCATAATACGCCTCATTTACGTCTGAAAATAGGTCGTGTGAACCCAGCCTAAGGCAGCGTCTGCCTGCAAATAGTAACTGATCAGGGACCGTTATAATTGGTCCCTGATCATTTGGTCACTGTGATATACCTATTACATTGACCATAGTCACACATATTTAGTAAATACAGTACAGGATTTGTGCTGTTTCCCTACCTCCTCTTACTGTAGTTGTTTTGTGAGTGGAGAGAGAGAGAGATACTGCTTCAAATCTTGTTCTGTATTATACTGTGAAATACCCTACATATTCACCACTGTTCGCATATTACCCGTAATCAACCCCAGATTACCCGTAATTACCCCCAGATTACCCGTGATCTTTTTTTTGTCATAATAGCAGTTATTAGCTTCGGTTTACTGTAATTTTTTTGCTTTTTTGTTAATGTTATATAAAAAAAAATATTAAAATCCTTCAAAATATTAATTGGTTAATAAGTGTAGCAAAAGACGAATTGCAGAAATCGCAGGATGTTCACTGCGGAGCAGTCGATACGAACACTGCGTCAGAGGCAGAACTTAATCCCCCAGGCTGCCCAGAGGATATTGGCATTAGTGGGAAAATTGTCTGGTAACTCATGGTGCCATTCCTACAGAAAGGGTACCATGTGTACACCGACAATTATTATAGTGACCAGTGTCCCCCTGTGTAAGTCTTCCATGCTGCTAGTGCAGCGGCATGCGGGACGGTACGTAAAAATAGAGCTGGATTCCCTCAACAACTGATGTGCAGGCGAATAACAAGGGGTGCGTCACTCTCACTTGCAAGTGACCAGTTGCTTGCTGTCAAGTGGAGTGACAAAAAGGGGGTTTACATGCTAACCACCATGCATGAGGACACCACAGTGGCAGTGAGAGAGAGGGGATTTACCACTAATAAGAGGAAACCGGTCTGCGTGGTGGACTACAATAAGTTCATGGGGGGGGGGTTTATCTATCTGAGCAGGTCCTACAACCTTACCTAGTCAAATGTAAGACTAGGACCTAGTATAAAAAGGTAGCAATTTACCTCATCCAAATAGCTGCACATTATTTCATTAATACATTTTTTTCTCTGCATTTCTTTAGCAACTGGTGCGTGAATAATGGACAGCACACGGATGAGTTCAATGGGTGCGTGGTGTGCAAAAACGCACCAAAATAGAACATGCAGTGAGTTTCACGCAACGGACACACGCAACGTGAAAAGCAACACATGTCTGAATACCCCCACTGAATTTCATAGGTCTGTGTGGTGTCCGTGAAAAAAAACGGACAGCACACGGACGTGAAATGTCTGAATAAGGCCTTAGGGAACACCAAAAAGAGTGGGGGGATTCTTTTTAGGGAATCAATTTTATTTATTCATATTTTTTGTTTCGTTTCTGGGTTTCCAAGGGAGGGAGGGATTTTCATGGGGAGGTAGTAAAGTGTATTTTTTTCAGACTGTAAAACAAATTTTACCCCTTACTATTTTTTATACAATTCTTGGACAATTAAATCCAGGACTTGATCACTCACAAATAAATTTCTATTATATAATTCTTGGACAATTAAATCCAGGACTTGATCCCTCACAAATTAGTATTTTTTTTATTAAAACAATTTATTGTGCAGGAGCCCACATCTGTCTATTCAGAACATGGACCCCCACAATTGTTATTAAAATAAAAAATTTATGCGGGCATTTAATTTATTAGTAGATAAATCCAACACGTGCGGCCCGTGTCATCCTGAATTAGTGTAAGTCGTGCATTTTAGCAATGATTACAAGAATAAATTGATGACTATGTCCTGCCACATACAGCTGTTACATTCCTATTTCTGTACCTCGACATGGGCATGATATATTTTTTTTTTGGAGGATCTCTAATGTTCCTTATCAATACACCATGGGCTTTGTTACAGCTTTGTTTGGGTTTCTTACTGGAGGTAGTAAACCCGACAATTCTTCTGGAAATACTGACATCATTTTGGGGATTAGTGATACTTTACTGTTCCTATGGATGGTTTTGTACACTGCCCCTTTATATATACTTTAACTGATTGGTTGTTTTGTGCACATAGCGGTTTCTACTCTGCTGAGCAGGAGCCTGTTATGGTGTAAAGCGTCACTTGGCACGTTCATCCCTCATATAGTGTTTAACCCTTTCATGACCAAGGGTCATTGATGCCCCTGTGTCCAGGTCAAATTTAAAATTTCTGATATGCAGTTCTTTAAACAATAATATCTTTGCAACTGCTTTGAATATGATTTATGAGGCTTTCATTTTTTCGATTAGTTTAATTAATTCCATGTTTTTTATTTTTATTATGAGCAGACAGATCACAAAAAATGTGAAAAAAACACTTTTTTGTAATTTTTTTAATATATATTTCTCTATATTATATGTATGTATGTGTAGATTTATATATAATATATACAACGTGAAAAAAAGTGCAATTACCACTGGATCAACTGTCAGTTTTTCATGGCTGATTTGCATCAATGTATCTCAAAATTTGAATCCATTTCCCTACCGTCTGACTGTTTTTCACCGACATTATTCATTTGGGTTTTTTTTGTCGCAGCCACTGTAGATAGTGCCAGTGCCCACATAAATAGTGCCCACTGTAAATAGTGCCACAGTGCCCACATAGTGCCACAGCTGCCACTGTAGATAGTGCCCACATGGTGCCACACACAGTGCCCATGTAGATAGTGCCAGATGCAGGACCAGTGGACTTGTCCATCTTGTCCGTAATTTTGGATTTTCTTGGAGGGGGCTATTATGAGAGTACCCCGAGCAGCAGGATGGTGTAAGAACAAAGGATCACCTCAGATCAGTGAACAGTCAAACATATGTTAGAGAATTATATGCATGGGGACGGGGGGAGATTCTCCATGTGTCTCATTGAATCCTGAGTACATTTTTGCGGTATAGGGAGGGACACCAGGGAGGTCGTACCATATGCACAACGTTTGTGGCAGCAAGCTGCTAAAGTCACTCACCACTCCTGTGCACAGAATGGTGACCGTGTCCTCAGGAGCGTCTTCTCCATAGAGGGTCCACTCTTCCCCGTCCCTAAATTGTAATAGGGTGTCAGGGCAACACTGATGGTATTGATGTAGGGCCCTGGTAGTAAAACTGCGGTCCTCGGCCATTCCGTCCGGCAGGAAGTAGCCGCCAGCCGGCTTCTGCCAGAAATTTAGGCCGGTCCCTTCACTTGGCCCAAAAATGTAATATGTCGGATACGGGCCAGAAAGGTCCCAAATTGTGCCTCTCAACAGCGGCAGTGCAGCAGGACAGCTGCCAAGGGGATGATGGGCTCCGGGAGAGAGGATGGAGGCGGATAATGTGCGCCACCAACGGAGCTCCAGAAACACGTCCTCTCTTACCGGCATTCAGGCCACGCCCCAGTTTTCTTATGTTTAAGTTCCTTCTGTAAATCCAATCTCTGTTGCTGCTGCTGTTCACAGCTTGGGAAAGATGGCTGCCCTTAAAATCATGTAGAGAAAATACCTTCAAAAGTATACAATCAGATAATAACAACAAATTAGAAAAAAAAGAACATTTCAGGATATATTATTAATTAGTTATTAAGGAAAAAAATAGGGTGATGCATCCTCTCCTCAATTCCCCGGGCCACTAAAAATGGGCAAACTACAGACTTATACTAAAATACAAGTAATTGTTCATATATTTGTGTGAACAGGACATATTAAAATATTTACTTATAGCAAACACTGCGAACATTCAATAAAGCCTGGAGCAACCTCGTTTATCGGAGTTCTGGGCATACCCCTTCTGCCCAGAACATGCAATTGTTGTCCTCCCTTCTGTCAGTGCAGCTTTTGCCAATGTAGATGAGTTGCCTCTGTAGAACACAGAGGTGGAGAAAGCATTCTTGCTGCCAGGCAGGAACATATGGAAGCCTTTGTAGCAAAGAAGTTTATCTCCTTATCCAGCCAGAACAGTCACGTTCAACATTATTCTTAATCTTCCAAATGTGCTGCCTCTTGCTCTGCATAACAAACTACTAATACATTACAGTGCAAAAAAGTCAAAAAGCATCCCCCATGCTACCCCTAAATAAACTCTTCATTCATGAAATCCCACTTATCCTAAGACTGCATTCACATACACATTTAGTTATTTCTTTAGTAACTCTGCGGTCAAATGTTTGGTGCCGGTCAATAGGAAAATATGAAGAGAGAGAGTAATATGTTTTGTATTGCACACCTGTGTATAATGTGTATCAGGTACTCACATGATATTTCAGGCCGCTTTTTCAACAATGCACATACGTGACCACATACAAGAGACTGCCCCATGATGCGTCTGTCTCTTATTTGTGGGCATGTGAGCAGCTCCATGTTTTGTGTATGTCCTTTTGAAATGAATAAAGCTACATTCTTTTTGACTACTTTAAGTGGTGGTATATAGTTATAGGTGTAGTGTGAATTTGGTCATGTAGGACATTAAAACATTGTGTGATTGTATTTATTTTCTGATACCTGTTAATCTCAGTGAGTAAAAAGCCTTGATGATGCCCTTAAAGGGCTATTCCAGTCATAGCAAGTGACTGAGATTGTTAGGAAATCCCGAAATTTGCTGAGCGGTGCAGGTGCCAAAGCATTTTGTTTTCACAGCACTACTCCCATCCAGCCGTTATGCAGAAAACGGCAACTTAGCCCCAATAAAGTGAATGAGAGTCCTCCACTTACTTCAACCAAAATACCCCTTTAATACAAACAAATATTTTAAGATTTTGTAGGGCATCATAACGATAAACATTGTGTAATTTTATCAGATGCTACATAATGCTGGAAGGCATAATGTTTTATTATTGACAGATTTGTTCAAGGGAATTTATAGATACAATGTTAGTTTTCCAGGAAAGTGAATTCATGTGGTGCCAACTTTGTAAAATATGGCTGAAGACTGAAAAGCTTGACATTTTAAGTGGACACCTTTGTTTGCTCAGGCAATTCTTGCCTATTGCCTTTATTTACAGACAGTATATGCTGCAGAGCATCTGCCATCAGCAATCCCTGTCATCCATGCCCACTCACTCAAGAACAGATGGTTAAGCAGAGGGCCTTAGTATTTAGGAGGGTTAATGTTGAGATCTGAACAAAGTTTCATTCTTTCTTATTGATTGCTCATCCTCATTAATGGTTACTCTGGATCTAGAAACTGAACTATTTATTTCTCACATTCAAAGATTATGCAGCAGAATGCTACTGTAATATACTAACCTCTGTAGATGTCTTCCATTGCAGTAGAAGAAATTGTCCACACAGTTGTATAAAACAGACCTAAGAATATAATAAAGTATAAGAAGGTCCCTGCGGACTCATTTAAATTGGTTTCAAATGTTATCTCACTGTAAGACAAGCGGCTGAGTTCACATATTGTTTTCTTTAAAAAGACCTTGGTGGCTAATTGGGGATGAACTTTCATTGAAAAGGTTGCGGAAATCAGGCCCTTGTAATACTCTCAAACAGATCAGCCCTTCTAGGAGTAACACAATTGCCAGATTCCTGATATACAGTATATACATTCTTAATTTTGCATATACATGTCTATATTCTATGTCTCTTACGCTATCACCTTTTAGGAAATAAACCACTTGTCACCACAGAAGGCAGGGTATTTATACATGTGCAGGAACGAATCTAGAATTCATAGGGCCCCATAGCAAAATTAGATGAACCCCATTCAACTAGTGACAGGAAACTGGAAACGCATCATAAGTAGCAACAATTGCAGGTACAAATGATAGTGCCATATATCAGAGTACCCACATAGTAGTGCTAAATAGCTGAAGGGCACCAACTTCTTATTCTACGCAAAACGGAACAATGTTCTTACACCTGAGTGGGCCCCCTCTACCTCTCGGCCACATAGCAGCTGCTACCACTAGAGTTACGTTATGTTCCTGTGCTTTACCTTTTTACAAAATGAAAAAAATTATTTGTGCTGTGCAAAACAACATTGAGCGACAGTCAGGTATTTTGTCAGTTGGCCACATCCGACGTACAGTTACGTCAGATGTACGCTGTCACAATATGGCGCGGGCTCAGGAGCTGAGCCAGCACCATACCCGAAGGGTGCTGACTGTTTCAAACAGCTGACAACCCCGCCTTCAACTGCAGGGATACCGGCCATTTAACTTCACATTTGTCGTGGTTAATGCCAACGGCGGCATCTAAATGATTAGACAGGGGAGGGGGCTCACTCTGTCTCCCGATTGCCCCCGCCAAGACATTGTGGGGTGCCGACCAGTTGCCCTGGCAGCCGGAGGCCTATTAAGCTTTGCCTAGTAGAGCACAGACAAAAGGCAATAACCTGCAGTACATACAGTGTATTGCATGAGCGATCCATACCCAATTTTAAAGGGCAACCAAACTTTCAGAAAACTTCTGACATGTCATTGTGACATGTTAGAAGTTTTGATCGGTGGGGGTCCAAGCACTGAGACCCCCACCGATTTCTAAAACGAAGAAGCAGAAGCGCTCGTGTGAGCTTTCTCGGAAAGTTTCTCTGAGCAGTTGGTGTAAGAAAGTCTATTGGCCCGTACACCAACGGCTCGGCTTTCTGGGAAAAGCCGATCAGAAACCAAGTGGCTCAGCACTTATACGAGTGCTTCTGCAGCTTCGTTTTAGCGATCAGTGGGGTCTCAGTGCTCGGACCCCCAGCGATCAAAACTTCTGACATGGCATTATGTAATGTCAGATAAAGCACAAGAGAAAGAAAGAGTCAGAAACTATCAATAAATATAAATGCCAATATAAAGGGCATTTATATTTATTGATAGTTTCTGACTCTTTCTTTCTCTTGTGCTTTATCTGATATTTGGAGTTTCTATCATTACTGGGGAGTCGAATAAATGTAACCGCACTTGCTGGCGACTTAACCCATAGACTGTATAGTCCCATGAGACATATGTTTGACATTATTATGTAATGTCAGAAGTTTTCTGAAAGTTTAGTTACCCTTTAAAAATGTGAAAAAAAAGTAAATAACTAAAAGTAAAAAGAAAACCTTTTCTAATTTTTAACAAAAAATTATGTAAGAAATTGAAAAATTAAACATAATTGGCGTCGCTGTATCCATAAAAGTCTGAACTAATAAAATATCACGTTATAGAACCCTAAGGGTGAATGCCATAGGGAAAAAATTTCACAATACAATCATTGCTGTTTTTTGATCAATATAAATTCTGTATCACAGAAATGATATTGACCTGTAGAATAAACTTAACATGTCGTTTTTGCTGCACGGTGAACGCCTTAAAAATGAAACAACAAAAAAACAGAGGAATCGCGTTTTTTCCCCCCATTTTTTACCGCAAAGAATTTTATTTTTTACTTTCTCCATTCATTATTATATGGTACATTAAATAGTATCATTGAAAACTACAACTAAGGCCTCATGCACACGAACGTATTTTTTCTCTCCCGTAAATACTGGTGTAAATACGGGTCCTTGGTCACACGTATTCGACCCGTATTACACCAGTATTTACGGACCCGTGCCCGTAAATACGGGTCCGCTGTCACCAGTATACCACCCGTATTTACTGGCACGTTTTCGCTGCAAAATTGCACTTCACTAATCGGTAGCCCCCTTCTCTCTATCAGTGCAGGATAAAGAGAAGGGCAGCCCTTTCCGAGGTAAAAGTAAAATCATACTTACCCGGCCGTTGCGTTGGTGACGCGTCCCTCTCTTGACATCCAGCCCGACCTCCCTGGATGACGCGGCAGTCCATGTGACCGCTGCAGCCTGTGATTGGCCTGTGATTGGCTGCAGCGGTCACATGGGCTGAAACGTCATTCCGGGAGGCCGGACTGGAGGAAGAATCAGGGAGTTCTGGGTAATAATGAATGTCTTTTTTTTTTTTACAGGTTGATCTATATTGTGATCGGTAGTTTCTGTCCAGGGTGCTGAAACAGTTACTGCTGATCGTTTAACTCTTTCAGCACCCTGGACAGAGACTATTTACTGACTTCGCCTAGCAACGCTCCCGTAATTACGGGTGCACACACGTAGTCACCCGTAATTATGGGCCTGCCCGTGCCATAATTACGGCCTAAAATAGGACATGTTTTATATTTTTCAACGGCACGGGCACCTTCCCGTGCCGTTGAAAAATATAAAACATGTCCTATTTTAGGGGGAGGTACCCGTGGCCAATAGAAGTCCATGGGCCTGTAAAAACGTGCCGTAATTACGGGCGTTTTTACGTTCGTGTGCATGGGGCCTTATCCTGCAAAAAACAAGTCCTCATACAGCTATGTCGACAGAAATATAAAAAAGTTATGGCTTTTAAAATATTACGATGGAAAAATGAAAATGAAAAAAAAACGAAACTTGTCTGTCTCCAAGGAGTTAAAGGGGTTTCCCCATGAGGGATATTTATGACATATCCACAAGATATCAAGAAAAAAAGTCAACTACTGAGAGTAGATAGAATTGTGTCAGACACTACACAAAAACAAATTAGGTTGACTCAGATGTGCAATAAATTTAAGAGGAGAAGTTATCCTAGGAATCTTGTGCAGAAACATAAGGACAGACTAGACAATGGTTTGGAGTCCAAAATCAAGAGTACACAAGCTGAACGTATACCGTTCATCTCAACCTTTGGCAATTTGAGTGGTCGCATAGGCAATATTCTGCGTAAAAATTGGCCAATAGTGTCCAAGGGACATAATGAGATTGACACGTTGAGAACACCACCTATTATGTCATATCGGAGGACTAAGAATATTAGAGACACACTGGTTAAGTCAGACGTGGGAAGCAGGAAGAAAAATACACAATCACTACTTTGCCCCCCCAAAAATGGAAATTTTCCATGTTTGAATTGTTGCAATTGCAATAATATTCTGAAAGGGAATAAATTTCAGCACCCATACACTGGGAAGGTCTTCAATATCGGACATAGGTTCATGTGCAATTCAGATTTCGTTGTGTATATGATCACATGTCCCTGTCCATTAATTTACATAGGAGAGACGACTATGCCTATTATTGCTGTTTTTAACATTTTTTATTAACAATGTACACATGATGGGTGATTTCTTGGATACATTTTATTGCATCTATCTTTCATCTTCTTGTTTTCATGATGTTTTTTTAAACATATTCTGAATATTTCTTACAGTTTGAGAATATTCTTGATGGAGGCTTATTCACCACACACCAGCGGATGTATGACCAGAATGAAGATTATAGTGGCTCCTCTCATGCTTGCATCCATCGGGAGTTTTTATGCATTGATGTTGAGGTTAGAGGGACCCTGATAGGGTGGGCATAGATGATGCCTGATCATCATTGTATAATCTTGTGTCTCTTTTGCAGTATAATTGTCCGATGTATTCGTCGGACAGATGTTACGAGCATTCCCCAAGAAGTTTTGATCACTTCAGTGGTCTAATTTATGTAGGCGATTTAACACAAAAAATTATTTGATGGTATTATCACGTAGTGATCTATATTATGAAGCAGCAATAACCTGACCTCTTCCCCCTTTTTTCTGACTCTTCGGAGACCTATTCACACGTGACTTATCATCACATAGTGAAGGCGTCCATAACAACCGAATTGAGTTTGCCTCAAATTGCATGGAAATAAAGCTGTAGCTCGATGGATTCTGGTCATGATTGAGGATATTATTATATCTACATATATCCGATTGTGATCTTTGATCAAATGCTGGTTTTTATTTTGTGCAGCAGAGACGACTGATTGCTGAGCATGCGCAGTAGCGCTCTGAGATCGTAGCTGGAATCTGGAGTGTGGTGAACTTCCCTCCTTCATTTTTCCATTACAACAACGACTGACATATTGTTGATGATGATGTATTGAAGATGTATTATATGTTGCATTTTTACACTTTTTTGAGGATTATATACCTATTTGAAGAATGTCATTAAGACTAATGTATGCTTCACCTGGGAGACCAGGTTCACGATTTTCACTGGTTGGAATGGACCATGTGATCATTTGTATTCACCTATTTATAACGATGTTTTTAGACATGATGTTAGGCTTGACAAAGACCCCACACTCACTATGGGTCGAAACGTTGCCTGTCGTTTGTGGATGTCTTGACAATAAAACCACTTTGATGATTTGAAGACGTGTGCTGTTGTCCTACTACTTTTTTGAATATCCACAAGATATGTCATAAATGTGAGATAGATGCGGGTCCCTCTCTATCTCTAGAACGGCGCCCCCTAATCCCCGTTCTACCTTTTTCTTCTATCGCTGCCTCCCGGCCATGTTCTGGTTGTATGGTCGGGAGTTCCGGAAACAGCGTAGCACGCTGAGCTACGCGCTTTCCTTAAGTCCCATAGTAGTGAATGGCAGTTACGGAAGCAGCGTAGCATGCGATCTACACTGTTTCTGTAACTACCATTCAGTTCTCTGGGACTTACGGACTTTCCTAATTCATGGTCGGAAATTCACCTGCTTCTTCCGCAACACAGAGTGGCAGAATGGGGTTTAGGGGGCCCCGTTCTAGAGATAGAGACCTGCATCTATCCGACATTTATGATATTTCCTATGGATATGTCATAAATGTCCCTCATGGGAAAACCCCTTTAATATTAATGAGTGCATGCGAATAAATCAACCACTACTACTTTAAAGTGAAACTCCATTTTTATAAAGAGCAAAATGAATCCACTAGGCATTAGCCCTGGGCGCAGTTAAGTTGGGATGGGGAAGGGTCGAAGGACGTGGGTCTTTGGAGGTTCTGCCTTCCTGGGTCTTTGGAGGTTCTCCTCCCTCTCCTATCTGTGCTGCTTTAAAGAGAACCTGTCATCTGCCCAAAAAACTGCAGCTGACGTCTCAGTCAGATTGCAGGTGCCTCACAGATTCTGACGCTTTTTGTTTTTTTCTTCTAGCCCCTACCGTTTCTGAGATATGTGTTACTAATTTTTTTTTTGTGTGTTTGTGATTTTTTTACAGGTTCGGCTGTTGGACTACTTTGGATTCGAGGACTATTTTTGTGTCCTATCTTTTTAAACTTTAGTACTACTGCTTTAGTAATGGCCGCTGACTGATTGGCATCGTCCATTACTAAGTCAGGGCTTAATGTTAACCAGTGAAAAGTCTAGCACTAAACCCCATTATTACCCCAGTACCCACTGCCACCAGTGGCACCGGGAAGAGCCGGGTGTGAACCAGTACCCGACCAACTGCAGTGATAGTCGGGCATCGGGGCAGCCGCAGGCTTGTAATATAAGTCTGGGAAAGGCCAGAAACCGTGGCACTTCCCACTCTGGCAGTGCTAGCCTGCTACTGCTATGTTGTATCTGGCTGGTAATGAAAAATGGGGGGACCCCACATTGTTTTTTCCAATTACTTTTTTATTTTATTTTTTTAAACATGAGCTCCCCCCCATTTTCCATCACCAGCCAGATACAACATAGCAGCAGCAGGCTAGCATTATCAGGGTGCGAAGGCTCACTGTTTTTGGGCTTTCCCGGTCTAATAATACCAGCCTGTGGCTACCCAGTACCTGACCCTTACTATAAAAGGTCAGGTACTGGATCGCACCTGGCTCTTCCAGGTACCACTGGTGGCAGTGGGTACCGGGGTAATAATGGGAGTTAGTATTAGCCTCTACATCGGCTAACACTAAGGCCAGCCGTAGTAATGGACGCTGTTAATCAGCCAGCGGCCATTACTAAGGCAGTAGAAATAAAGTTTAAAGGCATAGAAAAAATATTTTATTGAAATAAAAAAAACACTCGTTAACCATATTTTTTTTAAATGAAAAAAAGCCGTCATCGAAGTAGTCCTGGAATCCGACGTAGTCCAACAACTGAACCTGTAAAAGAAGAACAAACACGAACACAAAAAAAGCAAAAAAAACACATTATTAACTAAGTGACACTTGTGGTAGGCTTAAATACAGCACCCATGTGTGATACTCTCTGTTGGACCCTGTATCTAAGCCTACCACAAGGTAGGCTTAGATACAGGGCCCAGCAGACAGTAATCTTATACAGTATAAGATTACTGTCTGCTGGAGGCTTGTATCTAAGCCTACCATGTGTAGGCTTAGATACAGGGCCCATCGGACAGTGTGGCCCTATATCTAAGCCTACTATGTGGTAGGCTGTGATACAGGGCCCATCAGACAGGATCACACATGGGCCATATATCTAAGCCTACCATGTGGTAGGCTTAGATACAGGCCCCAGCAGACAGGATAACACCATGGTAGGCTTAGATACAGGGCCCAGCAGACATGATCACACCCTGGTAACAGGGTACCGTGTAGCTTATTACATAGGCCCCAGTTACTATAGTAACTTTTAATAGATATGGTGCTGGTGCCCGGTCACAATTGATACCGCTGCGAAACTCTGCCTGCCTGCACACCACTTTTTTCATGCACTACTTTGAAGTGCTGCCTCAATTCTTTTGTTTGCTGTCCATCTGAGGGCTCAAGGCCGGTGCCTAGGAGGAGTTGCACCCACCACTGGAGCTGTGCTGCTCTCTTCTTTTTATATATATATATATATATATGTATGTATTGTGACAGACCATGCGGAGAGGTTGTGGGTGGGGTCTATATTTCCACAAGATTTCTGTCTTCTATCTAAAACCTGGATAAAGGGCCTGGTTGTTTGAATGGGGAGAGATGGGTGGGTCCCCACTCCATCCACACAGTCCTGGTCTTGGGCTGTCTAGGTATTAATCAGGGGTCAGGTGTGATAGCCCTTTAAAAAGGCTGCAGTTAAGTCACACTCTCTCTCAGCCTGGGGAGAGGAGCTTGTGAGAGCAAAACAGACTGCATTCATGACAGGTTGTATGGTCTGCATGGTTTATGGTGCCAGGCAATAGGCCTGCACTGTGTTAGTTAGGATACTTGACTGTATAGTTAGTGCCGGACAGGCATAGGGTTTTCTTTTGTTTGTTTTCTTTTTATTTATGTACAACCTGAAGATAAAACTGGCTGAAGCCAATAGTACCACATCTCTGCTGTGCGGACTGAAATTTACTGGCGTGTTTGATACCAAGTGCCTGTCTACCCCAGGAGACGACTGTCCCGCTACCTAATCCCTTACAATATATATATATATATATATATATATATATATATATATATATATATATATATATATATATATATATGTATATACAGTTAGGTCTGGAGTTATTTGGACAGTGACACATGTTTTGGCATTTTAGCTGTTTACCAAAACATTGAATATACAGTTATATAATCAATATGGGCTTAAAGTGCAGACTCTTAGCTTTAATTTGTGGGTATTCACCTCCTAATTTGAGGAAGGGTTTAGGAATTACAGCTCTTTAATATAGTTGCCACTTTTTCAAGGGACCAAAGTTAATTGGACAATTATCTCAAAAGCTATTTAATGGGCTGCATGGGCTGTTCCCTCGTTAATCCATCATCAATTAAGCAGGTAAATGGTCTGGAGTTGATTCCAGGTGTGGCATTTGCATTTGGAAGCTGTTTCTGTAAACCCACAACATGAGGTGAAAGGAGCTCTCAATGCAAGTGTAACAGACCATCGTTAGGCTGAAAAAAATTTAAGAAATCCATCAGAGAGATCGCACAAATATTAGGAGTGGCCCAATCAACAGTTTGGTACATTTTTTGAAAAAAAAGCGCACTGGTGATCTTGTGAACTCCAAAAGGCCTGGACGTCCACGGAAGACAACAATGGTGGATGATTGTAGAATCATTACCATGGTGAAGAAAATCCCCTTGTGATATTGTGGTTATTAGTACAGTTATTGGTACTTTTGTTAGTGTGGGCAGGTGACAAGTCCTGCTGGAAAATTAAATCGGCATCTTCATAAAGCTTGTCAGCAGAGGGAAGCACAAAGTGCTCGAAAATTTCCTGGTAGTTGGCTGCGTTGACTCTGGACTTGATATAACACAGTGGACCAACACTATTGCTCAGTGGTCCAGTCTTGTTTTCAGATGAAAGAAAATTTTGCATTTCATTTGGAAATCAAGGCCCCAGAGTCTTGAGGAAGAGTGGAGAGGCACTCCATCCAAGTTGCTTGCGGTCCAGTGTGAATTTTCCACAGTCAGTGATGGTTTGGGGAGTCATGTCATCTGCTGGTGTTGGTCCACTGTGTTATATCAAGTCCAGAGTCAACGCAGCCAGGAAAGCACTTCATGCTTTCCTCTACTGACAAGCTTTATGGAGATGCTGATTTCATTTTCCAGCAGGACTTGGCACCTGCCCACGCTGCCAAAAGTACCAATACCTGGTATAATAACCACAGTATCACTGCGCTTGATTGGCCAGCAAACTCGCCTGACCTAAACTTCATAGAGAATCTATGAGGTATTGTCAAGAGGAAGATGAGAGACACTAGACCCAACAATGCAGATGAGCTGAAGGCCACTATCAAAGCAATCTTGGCTTCCATAACACCTCAGCAGTGCCATAGGCTGATCGCCTCCATGCCACGCCGCATTGATGCAGTAATTCATGTAAAAGGAACCCAGACCAAGTATTAAGTGCATATACTGTACATACTTTTCAGTAGACCAACATTTCGGTATTAAAAATAATTTTTGAAATTGGGCTTATATAATATTTTAACTTTGAGACAACAAATTTTGGGTTTTCATTAACTGTTCGCCATCAACATTAAAAGACAAAAATGATTGAAATTGATCACTCTGTGTGTAATGACTCTATATAATAAATGAGTATCACTTTTTTAATTGAATTATAAATTAACGTTTTGATGATATTCTAATTCATTGAGAAGGACTAGTATATACATGTAACTCTATTTCTCTCTTTATATACAGTGAAGGAAATAAGTATTTGATCCCTTGTTGATTTTGTAAGTTTGCCCACTGTCAAAGACATGAACAGTCTAGAATTTTTAGGCTAGTTTAATTTTACCAGTGAGAGATAGATTATATAGCAAAAAAAAAAAAATCACATAGTCAAAATTATATATATTTATTTGCATTGTGCACAGAGAAATAAGTATTTGATCCCCTACCAACCATTAAGAGTTCAGCCTCCTCCAGACCAGTTACACGCTCCAAATCAACTTGGTGCCTGCATTAAAGACAGCTGTCTTAAATGGTCACCTGTATAAAAGACTCCTGTCCACAGACTCAATTAATCAGTCTGACTCTAACCTCTACAACATGGGCAAGACCAAAGAGCTTTCTAAGGATGTCAGGGACAAGAGCATAGACCTGCACAAGGCTGGAATGGGCTACAAAACCATAAGTAAGACGCTGGGTGAGAAGGAGACAACTGTTGGTGCAATAGTAAGAAAATGGAAGACATACAAAATGACTGTCAATCGACATCGATCTGGGGCTCCATGCAAAATCTCACCTCGTGGGGTATCCTTGATCCTGAGGAAGGTGAGAGCTCAGCCGAAAACTACACGGGGGGAACTTGTTAATGATCTCAAGGTAGCTGGGACCACAGTCACCAAGAAAACCATTGTTAACACATTACACCGTAATGGATTAAAATCCTGCAGTGCCCACAAGGTCCCCCTGCTCAAGAAGGCACATGTACAGGCCCGTCTGAAGTTTGCAAATAAACATCTTGATGATTCTGAGAGTGATTGGGAGAAGGTGCTGTGGTCAGATGAGACTAAAATTGAGCTCTTTGGCATTAACTCAACTCGCCGTGTTTGGAGGAAGAGAAATGCTGCCTATGACCCAAAGAACACCGTCCCCACTGTCAAGCATGGAGGTGGAAACATTATGTTTTGGGGGTGTTTCTCTGCTAAGGGCACAGGTCTACTTCACCGCATCAATGGGATAATGGATGGAGCCATGTACTGACAAATCCTGAGTGACAACCTCTTTCCCTCCACTAGGACATTAAAAATGACTTGTGGCTGGGTCTTCCAGCACGACAATGACCCTAAACATACAGCCAATGCAACAAAGGAGTGACTCAAAAAGAAGCACATTAAGGTCATGGAGTGGCCTTTCCAGTCTCCAGACCTTAATCCCATCGAAAACTTATGGAGGGAGCTGAAGATCCGAGTTGCCAAGCGACCGCCTCGAAATCTTAATGATTTACAGATGATCTGCAAAGAGGAGTGGGCCAAAATTCCATCTAACATGTGTGCAAACCTCATCATCAAATACAAAAAACGTCTGACTGTTGTGCTTGCCAACAAGGGTTTTGCCACCAAGTATTAAGTCTTGTTTGCCAAAGGGATCAAATACTTATTTCTCTGTGCACAATGCAAATAAATATATGTAATTGTGACAATGTGATTTTCTGTTTTTTTTTTTTTTTATATATAATCTATCTCTCACTGGTAAAATTAACCTATCCTAAAAATTCTAGACTGTTCATGTCTTTGACAGTGGGCAAACTTACAAAATCAGCAAGGGATCAAATACTTATTTCCTTCACTGTATATACATATATATATATATATATATATATATATATATATATATATGTATATATCTATATTTATATATATATATATATATATATATATATATATATACATACAAAGAGAAAGCAGCAGCACTCACATGGAAATCAATGAACGGGTGCCCAGCAAAAACGTCCCGATCCTTGGACGAAATGTCAGATATAGCAAAAGAAGATATGCGGCACTCCAATGAAGAAAATGGTGGTTTATTCAATTCCAATACAAAAGCGACGTTTCAATCCTACAATAGGATCATATCATGCTTGATAAAGATCCTATTGTAGGATTGAAACGTCGCTTTTGTATTGGAATTGAATAAACCACCATTTTCTTCATTGGAGTGCCGCATATCTTCTTTTGCTATATATATATATATATATATATATATATATATATATATATATATATATATATATATACCGTTCAAAAGTTTAGGATCACCCAGACAATTTTGTGTTTTCAATGAAAACTCACACTTATATTTATCAAATGAGTTGCAAAATTACTAGAAAATATAGTCAAGACATTGACAAGGTTAGAAATAATGATTTTTATTTGAAATAATAATTTTCTCCTTCAAACTTTGCTTTCGTGAAAGAATGCTCCATTTGCAGCAATTACAGCATTGCAGACCTTTGGCATTCTAGCTGTTAATTTGCTGAGGTAATCGGGGGAAATTTCACCCCATGCTTCCAGAAGGCCCTCCCACAAGTTGGATTGGCTTGATGGGCACTTCTTGAGTACCTTACGGTCAAGCTGCTCCCAAAACAGCTCTATGGGGTTGAGATCTGGTGACTTCGCTGGCCACTCCATTACAGATAGAATACCGGCTGTTTGCTTCTTCCCTAAATAGTTCTTGCATAATTTGGAGGTGTGCTTTGGGTCATTGTCCTGTTGTAGGATGAAATTGGCTCCAATCAAGCGCTGTCCACAGGGTATGGCATGGCGTTGCAAAATGCAGTGATAGCCTTCCTTATTCAAACTCCCTTTTACCTTGTACAAATCTCCCACTTTACCAGCACCAAAGCAACCCCAGACCATCACATTACCTCCACCATGCTTGACAGATGGCATCAGGCACTCTTCCAGCATCTTTTCAGTTGTTCTGCGTCTCACAAATGTTCTTCTGTGTGATCCAAACACCTCAAACTTCGATTCGTCTGTCCATAACACTTTTTTCCAATCTTCCTCTGTCCAATGTCTGTGTGCTTTTGCTCATATTAAACTGTTCCTTTTATTAGCCAGTCTCAGATATGGCTTTTTCTTTGCCACTCTGCCCTGAAGGCCAGCATCCTGGAGTCGCCTCTTCACTGTAGACGTTGACACTGGCGTTTTGCGGGTACTATTTAATGAAGCTGCCAGTTGAGGACCTGTGAGGCATCTATTTCTCAAACTAGATACTCTAATGTACTTGTCTTGTTGCTCAGTTGTGCAGCGGGGCCTCCCACTTCTCTTTCTGCTCTGGTTAGAACCTGTGTGTGCTGTCCTCTGAAGGGAGAAGTACACACCGTTGTAGGAAATCTTCCGTTTATTGGCAATTTCTCGCATGGAATAGCCTTCATTTCTAAGAACAAGAATAGACTGTCGAGTTTCACATGAAAGCTCTCTTTTTCTAGCCATTTTGAGAGTTTAATCAAACCCACAAATGTAATGCTCCAGATTCTCAACTAGCTCAAAGGAAGGTCAGTTTTATAGCTCCTCTAAACATCAAAACTGTTTACAGTGTTGCTAACATAATTGCACAAGGGTTTTCAAGTGTTTTCTAATCATCCATTAGCCTTCTAACACAGTTAGCAAACACAATGTACCATTAGAACACTGGAGTGACGGTTGCTGGAAATGGGCCTCTATATACCTATGTAGATATTGCATTAAAAACCAGACGTTTGCAGCTTGAATAGTCATTTAGCACATTAACAATGTATAGAGTGTATTTCTGATTAATTTAATGTTATCTTCATTGAAAAAAACGGTGCTTTTCTTCAAAAATAAGGAAATTTCGAAGTGACCCTAAACCTTTGAACGGTAGTATATATATATATATATATATATATATATATATATATATATATATATATATATATTTATATATTGTACGTTACATTTAATTGGGTAGGGGAGGGACAAATTTAGATACATTATAGGTGTGTGTGTACATTGCACCATGCTGAATATTTGCTACAAAAACACAATATTTTTGCATTTGGAGGGAATCTTTCGTGGTAGCAGCGGCTGAGGAAAGCTTGTCCCTTATCTCAAAGTTTTTTCAGTCTATGCATGGCGGTGCTGTTGAGAAGAAGTATTTTTTCTGCCGGTTCTGTTCTACATGAACAAATCCTGTAAATGGATAACAGATATGTAAATGGATAACAGACAGGAAAATGTCTATATTTAGAAGAATTCGACAAAAAATAAATTATTTCCTGTTACACATTCTGCAGCGTTTCATCAAGATTGTCGTCACTCACAGAAGTTTCTGTCACAGTCTACGTTCCCTATCAAACATATGGACACACACTTTGTACAATTTGAGAGGAAGACAGTTAACCTATTAGTATTTTTAAACATCAAAAATTCCATTCAAATGTTGGCCGAGGTTGGCAAAATGACAATGCTAACCCTACGGATAGTTTAAGGTTATATTTTAAGTCCAAGTTTTTATCTAGTTTGGACAACCCCTCTCCTCTTCACAGGCTCCAATGATGAGCCAATTGAGGAGGTCTTGCAAAGGGAGACAGCCAACTGCTTTCCCCTGCAGGACAAATTAGGCATTACACATGCCTATTGAAATCAAATAGTTTTGGCAGCAGCTCTGCTCTGGCTAATTGAGGTAAGTCCCCAATTCAGCAATCCCTTTATGATATCATTATAAACTAATAGGGCTTATTAAGGAGGTTTTACAAACTGTAGTTCACTTTTTCACTTGAAGGAGCCAACACGTGAGTCCTCTTGGTGTTTGTGATTTCCGAAATGTGCCCTCGGATGCCAATTTACATACAACTCATGCAACCTTTTGACTCTCCAATAGTAGAACTAGGGGAGCCATTTAGTGGGAGCAGTTTACTTTTTTTCTTAGTAACTTTGTCACTAGCTCTCTAAAAATCCTGGTAATACTGTTTAGCCTACTGTAGCCTGAAAAGGAATTTTAATTATTTATTCCTTGGTTTAGTAACACAGTAAAAAGCATGATTTCTCACCTAAGCCCAAGAAGCTCTTAATGAAGTCACACTGTAGTAAATAAGTGAAAAAGAAGTGGTAAAACTACATAAAGTATTAAGACGTTGTATCTTTCTACTCTGCCCCCACCTCTAAAACACTGGGTCTCCAACAATAAGCAGTTGTCCAACTCTGAGCCTCTGGTTACTTCGGTAGCTGTTGTTTTCCCAAAAACTTAATGTTCTTAACCTCTTAACGCCGAAGGACGGATATATTCGTCCTCTGCAGCTGCTAGTTCGCGCAGGAGGACAGATATATCTGTTCTCTGATCGCACGAGTACTGACAGTATACACACGCGATCAGCGGCAGGAGCACGGCTGTTATACACAGCCTAGCTCCTCCTGCAACTGCCGGAATCGAAGCGCGCTCCGATTCCTGCAGTTTAACCCAATAAATGCCGCTGTCTATAGCGACAGCGACATCTAATGTGTTTGACAGAGGGGCGCTGTCGGGTTTCCATGGCAGCCGGGGGCCTAACAAAGACCCCCAGGTCTGTCTTCAGCAAATGCCTGTTTGGCCGGAGGCATGGCCTAATAGATTGCGTGTCAGTTTTACACTGACAGGCAATAATGCTTTGGTATACTAAGTATACCAAAACATTATATATGCGATCAGCAGATTGCATAGTGAAGTGCCCTGGTGGGACTAAAAAAAAAAAATGTAAAGCAGTTAAATAAAGTTTGTGAAAAAAAATAAATAATAATTTACGGTCAAAAAGTGGTTTTATTTAGTAAAAGTGTCAAAACAAATAACACATACACTTATATGGTATCCCCGCGATTGTAACAACTTGAACAATAAAATTAACACATTAATTAAACCGCCAGATGAATGGCGTCCAAAAAAAACGCAAAAAACTACTGCAAAATTCTCTTTTTTCTCCCATTCCCCCCCTAAAAAATTAAATAAAAGTTAATCTATAAGTCCAATGTACCCCAACATAGTATTAATGAAAACTACACCTTGGCCCGCAAAAATCAAGCCCATATACGGCCACATTGACAGAAAAAGAAAAAAATTACGGCTCTTGGAATGCTGCGATGCAAAAACAAGTAATTTTTTTCAAAAAGGATTTTTGTTGTGCAAACGTAGGAGAACATATAAAACCTTTACATATTTGATATCCCCATAATCGTGCCGACCCATAGAATAAAGTTAACATGTTATTTACGCTGCATAGTAAACGGCGTAAATTTATAACGCGAAAATCAATGCTGGAATAGCTGCTTATTTTCAATTCTCTCCTAAAATAAAGTTAATAAAAGTTCATCGATAAGCATCTAAAAATGGTACAATTACAAAATACAACTCGTCCCGCAAAAAACAAGCCCTTATACGGCTATGTCCACGGAATAAAAAAAAGTTACGACTCTTGGAATGCGAAAAAACAAAAAATAATCCTTCGTCATTAACGCCCTATTTATATAAGAGCTGATGCACACGTCTTTGGTAAAGGATTTCCTGATCTCCCAGGATGGGATCTGATCCCGTCGTTTTCAAAAAATATACAGCTTGTGCTTAGAGCTACAATACACTATGACCAGAAATAATGAAGCAGCAGTTTGTGAGCGCTAAGACATACGCAAACATTAAATATATATATATATAATTTACAATTATGCTTACTAGACTCACAAATTTGAGGTTCTTTCCGCACTTTCGATCACATTGTGTGAGGCCACTTGCCATGGCATGAGGATCTCATATACATGGGTCCCTACACTGAACATTATACCTGTGCAATAAGGCTGGGTTCACACGACCTATTTTCAAAAGTAATGGAGGCGTTTTACGCCTCGAATTACGTCTGAAAAAACGGCTCCAATACGTCGGCAAACATCTGCCCATTACTTTCAATGGGCTTTACGATGTACTGTGCCGACGACCTGTCATTTTACGCGTCGCTGTCAAAAGACAGCGCGTAAAATTACAGCCTCGTCAAAAGAAGTGCAGGACACTTCTTGGGACGTTTTTGGAGCCGTTTTCTCATAGACTCCAATGAAAACAGCTCCAAAAACGGACGTAAAAAACTTGGGTGAAGAGAACGCATTACCACAGTACTGCATTGTGGTTGTCCATAACTTCTTAAAAAAATGCAGTTGTTGATGGTGGCACAGCTACGACAACAGCGGATATATTTACATTGGTTGCCTTTTTCTAAGTAGTGGGGGGAAAACGTAGCATAAAAGCGATAGCGGTGGAGCGCTGTGCCTCAACATGCTGTGTGAGTTCAACCCAAGAAGGTGAGCCAGACAATTACTACTATGTTTCTTTGTATAACGTATTCCTTTGCACCAAGAACAAAATCTTTTTAGTATTTTTTGTGGTTAGTCTTTACAGATCAACATTAATTACAATGTAAAAAGTTAGGGGAAACTAGCTCTCCTATCTCTATCTACCACATATATATAAGCTGAGGCTCCCTACACCTGCTCCCTCTTCCCTCTTTATAGACTTGTATTGGCAGGCAGGGAAGATACACCCCCCCCCCCACTATCTACATTTTGTAAATTCTGCTCGGTAACTAGGGACGGATTTTGCTTGATAACAGGGTCAACAGCAGATTACTGGAATGGAGACACCTAGTGACAGTAACTTCAAACAGAATTTGCATGGATAAAATAACTACATTTTAACATCAAGTAAATTGCAAAGTTGATCTATAGCAGGTATACTATTAGATTAGAATAAGTTGTTTGAAAAGTTAATGTCTATTTAATAATAGAGCACTGACGTCAGACCTGAAGGCCTTCAATAAGCTTCCGGCTGCCATGGCAACGGATTGACTCCCTGCTCAGAATCCGTGGTCACTATTTGCCGAGTTATCTCCGATTGCATCCATTGCAGGTGGTTATGAGCTGATTGAAACAGATTGAAAGACAAATGCTACTAGTATCACACATCCAAAACAATTTAAGTTACTTTATTACAATATACATTAAAAAGTACAAACAATGAGCACAGAAGTACTCAGACAAAAAAAAGTCTAAAAACAATTACAATCGAAGAAAAAAAGAGAGCACATGTCCCTGGCCTGAATAAATGCCAATGAGACCACCCAGTATTGTCGTATTAGAATTTAAGCAGGAGAGATGTCACTTAGGCTGTGTTCACATCACCGTCTGTGTTCCATTGTGGGGTTCCGTCTGAGGTTTCCACCGGGTTAAATCCTCAGCGGAAATTAAACAGAAACTTCAGCTTCCATGCAGTGTTTAGAAGACATCATAGCTGTTAGGCTTTGACCACTAGCTTGGAGACATCTGAGAATTTGAGATATAAAACGGAAAACTGCTAAAAAATGCAGAACCCAAGTCACATAATAGTCAGAAATAGTGCTATAGCTCATGTACACACATATGACAACTTATTCTGAATTGTCACCTGAAACGTTAGGTATGCTTTAAGCCTTGCCAAAGGCAATACTTATTAGTAGAGCACAGATAAAGGCAATACACTGCAATACATAAGTATTACAGTGTATTGCATGAGCAATCAAACGATCGCATGGTAAAGTCCCCTAAAGAGGACTAAAAAGAAATTATTAAAATGTAAGGGAAAAAAAAAAAAATAGAAAACGAAAAAAAGTTTTCCCATTTTTTGCAAAAAAAAATGTAAGGACCTTCTAAGTTTATACTTAAAACATTTCTCAAGGATTTTGGCTACCCGAATCACACCATTTTTATTGAAAATAATTCATGGGGATCAGACGGGCTTTCTTCCTACGAGAGAGTCCAGGGATAATACCATTCAAGCAGTCAATCTCATTGAGCACATTACCGCCTCCTCGGTTCCAGCGTTTTTGCTCTCCACCGATGCAGAGAAAGCGTTTGACCGGATTGATTGGTCGTTTCTCCAGGAGACTTTATCTTATATAGGTCTGGGCCAAGGTATTCTCAGTTGGATTTTGAGTCTGTACTCCTCCCCCTCGGCATCGGTGAAGTTAAACGGTCACCATTCCTCCTCCTTCCCCATTTCTAACGGAACCCGCCAGGGCTGTCCACTATCTCCTTTGATTTTCACGCTATGTTTGGAACCCTTCTTAAGTCATGTCCGAGCTAACCCAGATGTTGCGGGTGGGGGATACGACTCACAAAGTCGCAGCATACGCGGATGACTTATTATTTTTCCTTTCACGGCCCCTATTTCGGTTCCGAACCTGATGGCTGAATTCCGGTCATTTGCAGCGCTGTCCAACTTTAAAATCAACTTACAAAAATTGGAAGCTTTTAATGTCTCCCTCTCACCCCAGGTGGTGGCAGCCTTGGCGGATTCCTTTCCCTTTAAGTGGGCGGCTAGTTTCATTAAATATCTAGGCATTCGGCTCACAAGTCGGCCCTCACTTTTATGCACACACATATTACGAACACTTCAGGGAGATCTTGAAAGATAGTCGAAAGGGACCTTCACTTGGTTTGGTCGTTGCGCCATATTCAAGATGAATGTGTTGCCACGGCTGTTGTACTTCTTTCAGGCACTTTCAATCTACATACCGCGTCTTTTCTTTACCTCCCTCTCTTCTCTAATGCTCAAGTTTATTTGGTCGAACAAACCCGCACGAATTGCATGAACGACTCTGACCCGCCCGAGATTTGACGGTGGTTTGGGCTTGCCTGATATTCATCGCTATTACTAGGCGGCACATTTGACGCGTATCATGGATTGGTGTAGACATGTCGGGTCCAAACCATGTGTCAAGTTGGAACAATCCTCCTTATCCCTTCCTCTCTCGGCGGCCCCGTGTCTACTGGATCAGATCCCAGCATTGAAAAGATCGCACTCTCTTATAGGTCCCACCCTGCGAGTCGCGACGATGGCGTTCAAACATTTCCGGACCTCCCCGTCACCATCACCGCTATATCCAGTATTAGGCAATCCCTCTTTTTAGCCAGGTTGTGAACCCGGGCCATTCTCCCGCAAACGTTTAGCCGGGGAGACACAGGCCCGCCATTATATCAGTAATGACAGTTGGAGGACGATATCTCAATTAGCGGACAGTGCGGATCTGGGATACCTTTCTCTTTGGCAGGCCTCCCAACTCCGTCACTTTCTGTTATCTCTTGCTCCTGCGTCTGAATTTTCACGTGATGTTACAGCATTTGAAAAGTTATGCACAATGTCGGGCACGGTCAGTCACGCCCTTTCGGTAAACTTTAGTCTCATAAATTTCCCAACGGCAGACTCACACCCCTCACACTTGGCTAAGTGGAAGACGGATCTTGACATAAGTATTACCGCTGATGAGCGTACTCGACTGTATACCATGACTCATCAGTCTTCTATATCAAGTAGAATACAGGAGGCGGACTACAAGATTTTGATGAGGTGGTACAGGGTCCCTTCCAGGCTTCATAAATTTTATCCAGAGGTGTCTCCTTTATGTTGGAGATGCGGGGTGGGGGTTGGTAATCTCTAACATACATTTTGGGATTGTCAGCACTTAACAACTTTCTGGGAGACGGTTTGGAATGTAGCATCTCGGTTCACTGACTACAAGTTGCCCAGATCTCCGGGCTTCTTCCTGCTTCATCTGTGTGACATCCCGATCTCCACATACAAGAAGTCAATAGTACGACATCTGATCAACACGGCACGTGCTTGAATTCCGGCTATGTGGAAACAGGTAGAGGCCCCTTCGGTGCGCCTTTGGTTTCAGAAGATCCAGGAAGTAAAACGGATGGAGGAGCTTACGGCTTCCCTACGGGACACTCATGATAAATTTTTGCGAGTATGGTCTATGTGGGTAAGCTTTGCGAATTCTTCAGAGTATCTTGATCTACTGTCCTAATAGTGCGTAATTGTATTTACGTATTCCTCCTACGAGACGTCTGCTTATGGGGTGAAAGTTGAGGACCCTTCTTTCCCTCCCCTCTTTCCTTCTCCTTTCCGGTTCACTCTCTTTCTTTTGTATTCTCTATGACTGTATAATTTTCATTGGTGCTCACATGTCATAACTATGTATCACAGAGTCGTGAAATGTTTTATTTCTCTGTCATTCACCTTTGATAAATAAATAAAAACTGAATAAAAAAAAATAAGAAAATGTAAGCAATAAAAAAATAATAATAATAATGGTATCGTCTGGACTATAAAAATATCACGTTATTTAACCCTCCTGGAAAACGGCACAAGAAAAAAAAAGTACAATGCCAGAATTGATGTTTTTTTGTCACCTTGCTTCCTAAAAAAATGGAAACAAAAGTGCTGAAGAAGTCTTATGTACCCCAAAATCGTAGCAATTAAAAGTAGCCCCTCAAAAAAAACATTCCCTCACACTGCTCCATCAATAGGAAAATAAAAAAGTTATTGGTCTCAGAATATGGCGACACAAAACACATTTATTTTTTTTACCAAAGTGTTTTTATTTTGTAAAAGTAGTAAAAAGTTAAAGAAACTTATTATCGCTGTAATCGTATTGACCCGCAGAATAAAGTTAATATGTGTAATTTTTACTGCACAGTGAACACTGTAAAATCAAAACCCCAAAAACTATGACTGAATTACGTTTTTTTCAATTCCACCCAACAAAATATTTTTTGAATGTTTCTCGGTACATTATATAGTGTATTAAATGGTACTATTAAAAAAAAATTCGACCCGCAAAAAAAAAACCTGCCATACGTTTATGTCGATAGAAAAATAAAAATGTTATGGCTCTTGGAATGCGACAAAAAATTAAAAAACGAACATTGTCTCTGTCTCTGTCTCCATGGGCTTAAGAATTAGTTTGCCTCTGCCACATACTTTTCGTGCATAGGTATCCTTTGCTGTCTATTTCTGTTAATTTCTTTTCTATGTGTATAATACTTTATTGTGTAGTTTTGTGTTTTATTGCCCAGTTTTGTCTTTACCAGAGTGAAAAGAAAATCGAGGCCTGTTTAATCCGATTTATCATGTTTTTAGTCAGAGCATATTTTATCTTCTTGCTCTAACTTTTATAGGTAAGGAAAACAGTAGACACATACTGTTCTTTTATAAATGATGGCGTCTCTTTTTACCCCTACCAGTGCATCCCTGCTAGCTCTCGCTTTACATCTCTATGTATGGATTTATTCCACTCTTATGTAATTGTCTGGAGTAATTCACAAACTGCCAGATGAATTGATTTTGACAAAAGATATTCACTCTTGATGTCGTTTTGCATTTGTATTGCTGGACATGGTAAAAAATGGAACATTTTGTAGAAATTGTGTTGGGATTAATCTTTGCTGTTTGCTTGGTCAGACTTTTATATATTAATTTACAATAATAACTATAACTGTATGGCCGAGTTCACATGTAGCGTAAATATTTTTGATTTTCAGCAACAGATCTTATTTTGGAAAATCCACGGCGTAATACAGTAGCAGCAAAGTGAATGAAACCTGAACAAATCTCTTCCACACGCTGCGTAATAAAATCAGCCGAAAAAAAGTTCATAAATTGACATGCGGTGTGGTAGTTTAATCTGCAGCATGTCAATTTCTGTTGCGGAATCGCTGGTTTTCTGTTGCGGGCTTCCTCTATCGAATACAATCGGGAGGTAAAACCTATAGTTTATAAATAGTAGATGTTCCGTTTCTTTTTGCGGTAGAAAATCTGCGTCCAGACCAGTCTCCAGAGATTACGTTTTATCCCATGTGATTGCTGCAACCAATCACAGACTGCAGCAGTCACATGAGATGAAATGTCATCCCAGGAGGCCGAGCTGCAGGACATCAGAGGGACGCGTTGCCATGGCTACGGGTAAGTATAACTTTTTTTTTTTATGTACTGTTTTCCGCAGCGAACTTTATGGCCGAAAAACTGCACCACAATTTGGTGCATTTTTTGGCTGAAATTCCCTGCAGTGTCCAGGGAGGATAAGCTGCGTACTTTTACGCAGCGTATCCACCCTGTGTGAACATAGCCTATTTGTGGAGAATGTGCAAACAACGGCCAAATAAATCAGCATTATGTAGCTTATTCATGATAGTGTAAGCTCGAGTAGTATTGAGGAGACAGACTACAGACAGCAGTCTTTTATAGATAGTGAGCAATCTCTTTTAAATATTCCCCTTATTTCCCTGGCTTCTTCTCCTCATTCATCATCTAGTCTGTTCCAGTTACATATTCCATATGTGCATGTATACAAGATGTTTTTACTTGTGATATAAAAAGTTTTTTCAATAGTTTTATTATACTATTAATGATCAGAACAATCATGAAACATCCAGACAATAGTAAAGTCTCAATAATGATTTAATCCATGCATTGAAGTGACGCCATCTCTTGTGATTCCAGACTGTATAAACTCCCATACCATCTGTTTCACCATTGTAATGCAGTGCATAGGAAGGGTTAGTAGACAAACAATCAGATTTACAGTTATATCATACTGATAACAAACAGTATGACTGAAATCTATTAAAGCAAATGTTGTTTGCTGTTGGTAGGGGGTTACAGTAAGCGTAATCTGCAAATAAATATTGTTATAATACCTAAGCATTGTATTTTAGTGTAACCTAGCTATGGCTTGTTGTTGGGTAAAGCATGCGCTTTCCATCACTCACTTCAATGTAAATTTCCAATTGCACAGACCCGCAATCCCGTTTATGGATTTAAATTCACTTTGCTTTGTGGCCCACGCATTCCAAAAGGCGCCTTGCAGGCTGGCGTCAGCACCAGACGAACACGGGCAAGTGACGGGCCCACTACACTTGGGGGGGCCCACTCGGCCGCCGGGTGCTGACGCCGCCGTTAACACGGCATCACGTCCATATATGGACAGTGATGGAAGGAGGAAAGAAGGAGTCCCAGGCAGAGCGCTTGCTCTGGGACTCCGTCTCTAGGGAAGCCCCTGACATCACTGTCCATATATGGACAGTGTTGTCAGCAGCAGAGCAGTGTCCCAGGCAGTGGCGTAGCTATAGGGGTCGTAATGGTCACAACTGTGACCTGGCCCCTAAGCCTGGGGGCCCGCTGCCACACAGCACTGACCGCGCTGGTCCCGCTTCCAACTGAATCTGCATCCCCAGGACACACATTCAGTTGGGTTCAATGCTGGAGGCTTGTTCCAGCATTCACGGTGCCACGAGCGGCTCGGTGCAGTCAGGCGCGATGTAGTGACGTCATCGCGCCTGTCTGCGCAGATTCACTCACAGCAGAGTGCAGAGGAGGAAAAGGATCTCCTCAACCCGTCGTGGGAACGGGGATAGGTAAGTAATTATGTTATTATTTTTCTATTAGGTACATACATATGGGGGCATTATACTGGGTATGGGAGGGGGGCTCATATGGTAGCTGCTGAGGGGGCATTATACTGTAAGGGGGGAATTATACTGTATAAGACAGCTAAGGGGGGAATTATACTGTATGGGGGGCATTATACTGTATGGGGCAGCTATGGAGGGCATTATACTGTATGGGGGCATTATACTGAATTGGGCAGCTATGGGGGGCATTATACTGTATGTGGCAGCTATGGAGGACATTATACTGTATGGGGGCATTATAGTGTATGTGGCAGCTATGGGGGGAATTATACTGTATGGGGCATTATACTGTATGGGGCAGCTATGGGGGCATTATACTGTTTGGGCAGCATTATAATGTATGGGGCAGCTATGGGGGCATTATATTATGGGGCATTAAAGTGTATGGGGCAGCTATGAGGGGCATTATACTGTAGGGGCATTATACTGTATGTGGCAGCTATGGGTGGCAATATATTGTGGGGGCAGCTATCGGGGCATTATACTGTGGGGGCAGCTATGGGGACATTATACTGTGGGGGCAGCTATGGGGGCATTATACTGTGGTGGTCATCTATGGGGGGCATTATACTGTGTGGTGGCAGCTATGGGGGCATTATACTGTGTGGGGTGAAGCTATGTGGGGAATTATACTGTGGGGGTAACTATGGGGACATTATACTGTGGGGGCACTCATGGAGTCTGTCGGGCAGGGCAGCTGGGCATAGGCGTGTGCAGGGGTCTGGTGGTGTTGGGGAGGGGTAGGGGTGCCCAAGCTTAATTCTTGCACCAGGGCCCCCTTTAGCTACACCCCTGGTCCCAGGCAGAGTGCTAGTAGTCCTAGAGTGCTAGTAGTGCTCTGCCCGGGACTATGGCTCTGGGGTTGCCCGTGACAACACTGTCCATACATTGACAGTGAAGTCAGGGGCTTCTTCTGAAGCGGAATCCCCAGCCAGATCGTCGGCAATGCTCTGGCTGGGGATTCCACTCCTAGAGGGAACCCCAAAGGTGCTACCTACAAGGAGGTGGGGCTGTGTGGCACTATCAGGGAGGATGGCTGTGGTGCACTATCATGGGGGGGGGGCTGTGTGGCACTGCCAGGGGGGTGGCTGTGTGGCACTACCAGGGAGAGGGCTGTGTGGCACAACCAGGGAGGGGGTTGTGTGGCACTACCTGGGGTGGCTATTTGGCACTACCTAGGAGGAGGGGGCTGTGTGGCACTACGTGGGAGGGGGGCTGTGTGGCACTACCTGGGAGGGGGCTGTGTGGCACACCGAGGGCACTAAATTTATGGGGGTGCAAACTAGGGTCCTAACTTATATATGGGGGCATAAATAGGGCCAAACGTTTTCTGCCATTTTACTGCTGCCCTGAGTTCTCCCGCAAAGGGGCCTACTAAGTCTGTGTCGCCCAAGGGCCCACATAAGCCTGGAGCCGGCCCTGGGCGCCTGGGACTAAAGGCCTGTTTATAGAATTTACCTAAATATGTGATCTGTCAGCTCATCTAAACAGCCATTTACTACAAAACTCAAGCCTTTTTTCTAAAATATAAGTGCAGTCCAGTTATTATTGCACCTTATTTTGTAATAGTTGGTTTGCTTAGACTATTCCACCTTTTTAGCATAACTTATTGAATTTCATAAATGGACTAAACGTCTGACAAGACTGTAAAATTCTACCAATCCAATCATGACGATTTCTTGGTGTTACTATAAATGTGATAAACCAGGATCCAGTAATAGATTCAAAGAATAGATCCTGCTTTCCCATTTTTCTTGAGAAAACCATATGATCGCCCTTGAAGATTACATTCTTATTCATCACCAGCTCAAATCTTCCATCATGATGATTGTGCCTGTGGGGCATTTGTGTATGTACAATAAGGGATAGATATATGACTCGGAGAAATCCTTTCTTAACCTTGGTGGTACTGTTTCTATTGCAAAACCAACTACCATTGGCATTTTTATTTCTTGAATACATATGTAAAACAGATTAGTTCAATTGGCAGCTTACAGGCTGGATGCACCATTCCAAATCCAATGATGCACATTTGTGGATCATTCCTATCATTAAAAGGAAAAAGACAGAGTGTAACAGTACAAATTAGGCTAGAATAGAGGCTACCTGTGGTGCTTATATTGCCTGGTTATGGGATGAGAGCAGTCCTATTAAGCGGGTAAAATATACATATTTACAAGCTAGATTTAGTAAATGTACTTATGCGGAATAAATTACATGTTTAGCTCGCTCCGCATGGTACCACCTTGTTTGCTGATAAGAAAATATTTAGAGTATAAAAGCTTCACTATAGCTGTATGACTTTAAGATTTTTTTTTTACTACAGTTTAATCTTCTCCAGAAAAGGATTTATTAGATTTGTACATCAGGATATTTGTGATGTCAGTGTTAGGGTTGAATTCAATCTTATACAGCTAGAGCTCTCAAAGAATTAGAAATCTAAATTGAAAGTCCATAAATTGTCAAATTGTTAAAAAATTATTTTCAGCCACTTCTTGTTTACATTTGTTTTTGCAAAGGTTGGTTGACATTCATTATTGCCGCCATTACTGCTTGCACAGGGGTTGCCACAAGTTTGAATTGTGATTCTGCCTAGCTATGCAGTGCTACATGATCATCCTTCTCCCCGATATTGCTGCTTAACAAGACAGATATTTATGACTATAGACCCCATGTGAGCTTTAATTGTGGCCAGTAGTAGTTGTAACCCAACTTTGCCAAAAATAGATGTAACTAAAAAAAATAATTATTATTATTTCAGAGAAAAGTGTAAACTTGACTATGCTGCTACATTTTTATGTATATTCCTTTTCTTGTCAGCTTGTCAGCTTAACCATTTATTATCTAGAGTTATGCTACCTTCAGTACCTACTTCTAGTCAGCCATATTAGCTCTTATTGAATAAATTTCTCTGTCACCTGGTCAACCACAAGGACCACCTATCCGACTTACCATATATTCAGTTGTCCATGCCAGAAAGACCAGAGCCTTCATCTTATTGTATAGCCTTTAGGCCACATGCACATAATGTGCTAATTTGCTGAATGGATTATCTTGTGGCAAATCTGCAGCGTAATACAGCACCGTCAAAGTTAATGAGATATAAAGTAATCCCATTTGCATGTTGCAAACTTTATTCTGCTCATAAACTGACCTGTGGTGCAGATTTTAAAATCTGCAGAATGCCAATTATCTTAAGTTTCTGTCTTAGAATTGTATCTGACAAGTTTAAAAAAAAAAAAGCATCAAAAACTGCTAAATCCGCACCTAAAAACTAATTAAAAAAACTGCATGCATTCTGGGCCCTAATGACCAAGCAATTTTTTCAGTTTTTCCATCGTCACATTTATAAAGCTATAACTTTTTTCTTTTTACGTGGACATGGCTGTATGAGGACTTGGTTTTTTGCGGGATGAGTTGTCTTTTTCAATAGCACCGTTTTGGGGTATATAGAATTTTTTTATTAACTTTTTTTTGGGAGATATAAAAAAAACCCAGCAATTTAGCCATTGTTCTACATTTTGCATTTACGCCGTTTACCGTGCGATGTAATTAACATTCTATCTTTATTCTATAGGTCGGTACGATTACGTCGTTGCCAAATATGTATATTTTTTTTTATGTTTTACTACTTTTGCAGACTAAAAACACTTTTCTGAACTAAAATAATTTTATTTTGTATCGTCGCTTTCCTAGTGCCATAACTTTTTTATTTTTCTGTCAGCGTCGACATATGAGGCCTGTTTTAGGCAGGACTTTATTTCTACCATTTTGGGGTACATAGGACTTATTGATTAACCTTTTATTATTATTTTTGGGGGGGAATGGAAAAAAATTTTATTTTTGCCATTGTTTTTTGTGTTTTTTTAATGGCATTCACCGTGCGGTTTAAATAATATGCTAACTTTCTTTTTTGGGTCATTACGATTGTGGCGATACCATACAGATGTAGCCGTCTTTACCTTGACTTTTAACACATTAAATAAACAATGGCTAGATCTCTTATTTTGACATTTTCAATGACTTTTCAATGGCTTTTGTTGTGTGATATCACGCTGCTGCAAGTTATCAGAGTCAAGTTAAAGATGGCTACATCCGTATATATGTTCAGTTTTTAGTTCATTTTTACACTTCTACTAAATATTTTTATGGGAAAACAATGTTTGTTTGTTTTTTATTTTATGTGCACCTTTAGTTAATTTTTATTTCACATTAATTATTTTTCAGTCCCACTAGGGGACTTCACTATGTGATCTTTTGATCGCAGATGAAATGCTTTGGTTTACTTGGCACGGCCTAATAGGCATATAGCCAGCACAGATCTGGGGCCCTTTGTTAGGCGCCTGACTGCAAAGGCACCCCATGGGATGCCCGCAATTGTATTTGCGGTCCGCCGATGGGTGACCGAAGGAGCTCCCTCCCTCTATAAACAACTGAAATGCAGTGGTCGCTAATGTGGAATTACCTGCATTTATCTGCAGTTTTGAGGCGGATTTTCTGTATCAAATGCTGCAATGTCTACATGTAACCTAGACACAGAAATTCTGTAACATGTAGCCTAGATACAGCAAATATGCACGTAATACGCATCGTGTGCATATGGCCTAAAGGTTACGAGGCCTAAAATTTTTATAGCAAATGCTGGGAAGTGTATTTCTATAGTGACATCAGAGAAAAAGGAAGTAAATAGACTCTTCTCCTAACTTGATTTAATGAAATATTTTACTAATAATTTATAAAATAAAATATCTGGCAGCATAAAGCATAACTATATAAAGCCCCCTCAAATCATGTTTATTGTACTACATTTCCCAACAATGGCATCACTCACCATAGACTATAATGGTATCCGTTTCATGTAAACGTCATGAAAAGGTATTAACCCCTTGCGTACCTTCGACGTAATAGTACGTCGCTGGCCGCTTATTCCAGCGTACCTTCGACGTACTATTACGGCGCAGGAATAAACTGTCACTATGTGAAATCACATAGTGACAGAACAGCGGCGGCAGCTGTCATTGACAGCTAACCGTCTCTGCTACCGGCCTGGGGACCAATTAGCAGTCCCCAATGCCGGCGATTGCTGTGATTGGTCAGTCTCTGAAGACTGACCAATCACAGCCGTCTGTGACGTCGTCTGCAGGAGAAAGCTCCTGTCACTTTCTCTGATCTCCTCACTTCTGTGAGATACGTGAGGAGATCAGAGAAAGCGGTGTAAAAAAAAAAAAACACTTTTTATTAACCCCTTCCCGAAAATGGGCGTATAGTAACGCCCTGAGGATGAAGCGGACACAGGAGCTGTGCTCGCTCCATCTTCATCGGATGTCGGCTGTAATATACAGCCGACATCCCACTGCAACTACAGCGATCACTGTCCTCTCCGATCGCTGTAGTTTAACCCCTTAAATGCCGCTGTCAATAGCGACAGCGGCATTTAAGTGATTGATACAGAGGGAGGGGGCTCCCTCTGCACCCCATTGCCCCCCCCGCGAAAAATCGCGGGGTTCTGATGGTTGCAATGGCAACCAGGAAGCCTAGCAACGGCTTCCTGGTTGCCAGGTACGGGAGCCTATTAGGTCCTGCCCAAGGCAGAACGTAATAGGCTCAACTGTCAGTTGTAAATTGACAGTTACAATACACTGCACTACATCAGTACATACAGAAGTAGTGCAGTGTATTGTGCAGGGGATCAGAAGATCAGATCTTCCAGTCCCCTAGTATGTGTAAAATAAAAAGTAAAAAAAAAGTTTTCGATAAATAAATAAATACAAGTTTTACGTAATAAAAACAATAATCGCCTTGTTTCCCTGATCAAGCCCTTTATAATTAGAAAAAAATGAAAAAAAAGACAAAAACTAGACATAATAGGTATTGCCGCGTTCGTATCGGCCTGACCTAAAAAAATATCATATTATTTATCCCGCACGGTGAACACCGTAAAATAAATACCATAAAAAACAATGGCAGAATTTCCTTTTTTGGTCACGTTGTTTCCAAAAAAATGGAATAAAAAGTGATCAAAAAGTCGCGCGTAGCCAAACATGGTACCAATAAAAACGACAGTGTGTCACGCAAAAAATGTATGTACTCCGCACAGATTACATATGCCCCCACATTATAAACTGAAACACCAGTAAAACACTAAACAAAACTACTACCAAGCAAAATCTGCGCTCCAAAAGCAAAATGGCGCTCCTTCTGGGCCTGGCAGTGTGCCCAAACAGCGGTTTATGACCACATATGGGGTATTACCGTACTCTGGAGAACCGCTTAACAATTTATGGGGCGTATGTCTCCAGTGGTACAAGCTGGGCCCAATGCATTGGGCACTGAAATAGCATATATGTGGAAAATGTCAATTTTCAATCTGCAACATCCACTGTGCACTAATTTCTGCAAAACCTTTGGGGGTCAAAATGCTCACTACACTTCTAGATGAATTCCTTGAGGGGTGTAGTTTCCTAAATGGGGTCACTTCTCGGGAGTTTTCACTGTACTCGTTCCTCAGCGCAATGCAACATGGCGTCAAAAACAAATTTTGTAAAATCTCCACTCCAAAAACGAAATTGCACTTTTTCCGTTTAGACCCTTGCCGTATGTCCAAATAGCCGTTTACAACCACATATGGGGTATTTCCGTAATCAGGAGAAATTGTGTAACACATTTTGGGGTGTCTTTTCTCCTGTATTCCTTGTGGAAATGAAAAATTCTGAGCTAAAGCTACAGGTTATTGGAAAAAAAATGCTCACTACAACTCAAATTTAATTCTTTCAGGGGTATAGTCTCCAAATTGGGATCACATCTGGGGAATTTCTACTGTTCTGGTACTTCAGGGACTCTGCAAATGCGACATGGCCCCCAGAAACCAATTCAGCAAAATCTGAGCTGCAAAATCCAAATGGTGCTCCGTCCCTTCTGAGCCCTGCCATGGGTTCAAACAGCAGTTTATTACCACATAATGGGGTATTTCTGTAATCAGGAGAAATTGCTTTACAAATGTTGAGGTGCTTTTTCTCCTTTATTCCTTATAAAAATTAGAAAATTCTGTGTTTTTTCCAAAAAAAAGTCTCTTTTCATCTTCACAGACTAATTCCAATAAATTCAGCAAAAAACCTGTGGGGTTAAAATGATAACTATACCACTAGAAAAATTCCTTGAGGGGTATAGTTTCCAAAATGGGGTCACTTTTGGGGGAATTCCACTGTTTAGGTCCCTCCAGGGCGTTGCAAACGTGACACGGCACTGAAAACCATTCCAGTAAAATCAGAGCTCCAAAATCCAAATGGCGCTCCTTCCCTTCTGAGCCCTGCTGTGGGTCCAAACAGCAGTTTATTACCACATATGGGGTATTTCCGTAATCGCGAGAAATTGCTTTACAAATATTGGAGTGCTTTCTCTCCTTTATTTCTTGCAAAAATTAGAAATTTTTACGTTTTTCCAGAAAAAAAGTAGATTTTCATTTTCACAGACTAACTCCAGAAAATATAGCAAAATACCTGTGTGGTCAAAATGCTAACTATACCCCTAGATAAATTCCCTGAGGGGTGTAGTTTAAAAAATGGGGGTCACTTTTGGGGGTTTCCACTGTTTTGGCACCACAAGACCTCTTCAAACCTGACATGGTGCCTAAAATATATTCTGAAAAAAGGAGGCCCCAAAATCCAAGAGGTGCTCCTTTGCTTCTGAGGCCTGTGTTTCAGTCCATTAGCGCACTAGGGCCACATGTGGGATATTTCTAAAAACTGCAGAATCTGGGCAATAAATATTGAGTTGCGTTTCTCAGGTAAAAGCTTCTGTGGTACAGAAGAAAATGTATTACATATGAATTTCGTAAAAAAAAATGAAATTTGAAAATTTCAGCTCTACTTTCCTTCAATTCCTGTAAAACGCCTAAAGGGTTGAAACACTTTCTGAATGCTGTTTTGGATACTTTGAGGGGTGCAGTTTTCAAAATGGGATGTTTTATGGGGGTTTCTAATATATAGGGCACTCAAAACCACTTCAGAACTGAACTCGTCCCTGAAAAAATCGCTTTTTGAAATTTTCTTAAAAATATGAGAAATTGCTGCTAAAGTTCTAAGCCTTGTGAGGTCATAGAAAAATAAAAGGATGTTCAAAAAACGATGCAAACATAAAGTAGACATATGGGAGATGTTAATTGGTAACTATTTTGTGTGGTATTACCATCTGTTTTACAAGCAGATGCATTTAAAATTGGAAAAATCATAATTTCTTCATATTTTCGCTAAATGTTGGTGTTTTTCACAAATAAGCAATGAATTTATCGACCAAATTTTTGCACTAAACTAAAGTACAATATGTCACGAGAAAACTGTCTCAGAATCAATTGGATAGGTAAAAGCATTCCGGAGTTATTACCACATAAAGTGATACATGTCAGATTTGAAAAAATGGGTCTGGTCCTCAAGGCCAAAATGAGCTGGGTACTCAAGGGGTTAAAAAGCCCATGATGTATAGGTTAAGTCTAAGCCTTACAGCGACATATATCATTCATATGCTCCTATGTTGAAAATACGTATACCGTGTTATATATTTTTTTAGCGGGATCCAGCGGGATGGAATAGCACAGTTTAGTATGCAATTTCATACCTAAAAAAAGGTAACTAAGGTATACCAGTTCGACGGAGGCCAGAAGGACAGTCTTTTAGCTTCTGTTCACTCAATTAAGCCCTATATATATGTTAACCACCTACGCCCGGAGCTTATACAACGTACACACTAAATGTACGGCATGAACGTGGTGTGAACGGGGTCTGAAATAAAAGGTAAGACATGGGATTTTTTTAACAAAGTAGCATTATTTGTGTACACCCTTAGGTCGGATTCACACGAGCACGTTTGGTCCGTGATATACGATCCGTATGTCGGCCGTATTTCCCGGAAAGAACACACTGCAGGGAGTCGGGCTCCTAGCATCATAGTTATCTATGGCGCTAGGTGTCCCTGCCTCCCCACGGAACTACTGTCCCGTACTAAAAACATGATTACAGTACGGGCCAGTTTTTCTGCAGCGAGGCAGTGACACCCTAGCGCCATAGATAGCGCCATGATGCTAGCAGCCCGGCTCCCTGCAGTATGTTAGGTCCGTGAAATTCAGCCGACATACGGACCGTATATCACGGACCGAACACGCTCGTGTGAATCCGATCTTAGGCATATGTGCCAGTAAAAAAACACAATAGACTGCACTACATAAGTATTGCAGTATATTATGCAAAGGATCCAACGTTCGCTTGTGTAAGTCATCTAGGGGGACTAATAAAAATGTAAAAAACAGTTAATTTAAAAAATAAATAAAAAAAAAGTAAAAATATTTAGAGTAAAAAAAATAAATAAACATAATTGATATTCTTCTTGTCCGTAAAAGTCAAGTATTATAATATTAACATTTTTAACCTTCACGGGGAACGGCGTAAAAAAAAAGAAGAAAACAACGGAATTGCTGTGTTTTGGTCACCTTGCCACCCCCAAAAAATGGAATAAAAAGTGATCAAAAAGTTGCATACACCACATAAAAACTACAGCTCATCTCACAAAAACCAAGCCCTCACACATCTTAATCGACGGAAAAATAAAAATGTTATTGGCCTTAAAATATTTTGTATCAAAATATTTGTGTTTGTAAAAGTAGTATAACATCGGTGTAATCGTATTGACCCGCATAATAGTCAGCTTGCTGTTTTTACCTTCTGCCGCTTTCGCTGTGCTCAAGCGATATGTTTTGGCAGGGTTTTCCTAAAACAGCTGTAGCTATCCTATGCTGTTTCTGTAACTCCCAACATTGCAAAATGAGCTCATCTGTTTCCGGAAAACCAAATGACAGTGACAGAAGGTAGGACGGGGGTTAGAGGATATGATCTAAATGTCCAAGACGGGAATACCCTTTTAGGGCTTGTCCACATGTAGCAGAATTGCTGCATTTTTTTCCGTCCAGAATTGCGGACGGAAAAAACGCAGCAGAATACAGTAGCAGCAAAGTGGATGAGATTGAACAAATCTCATCCACATGCTGCGTAAATTCTGAGCGGAAAAAACTCTCAGAAATTGACCGGCGGTGCGAAAATTTATTCTGCAGCATGTCAATTGTGTTTGCGTAAACGCTGCTTATTTGTTGCGGGAATTCCCCATTGAATTAAATGGGGAGCTAAATCCCGCAACAGATAGCAGGTTCGCAGCGATCTGCCATAAAAAACGCAACTCAGAAAAAAAGCCTGATACTAACCCAGAAGTCTGTGTTCCTTCGTCCAGCGCGGCCTCCTGGGATGACATTTCATCCCATGTGACTGCTGCAGCCAATCACAGGCTGTAGCGGCGGTCACATGGGATGAAACGTCATCCCAGGAGGCCGGCCTGGGTGACGTCAGAAGGCCGCCCTCCTGGGATGATGTTTCATCCCAGGTGACGGACGCTGCAGCCAATCACAGTCTCCCGGGATGAAACGTCATCCCTGGAGGTTGGCCTGCTAGCAGGCCGGCTGGTGCTGCAGTGTTCCAAAGTGGACATTCCGGGCGAAAAACTGCACCACAGTTTGGTGCGGTTTTTCACCCGGTATTCCCTGAGGTGCACAGGATGGATACACTGCGTGCTTTTACGCAGCGTATCCATCCTATGGGAACTCAGCCTTAAAGAGGCTCTGTCACCAGATTTTGCAACCCCTATCTGCTATTGCAGCAGATCGGCGCTGCAATGTAGATAAGAGTAACGTTTTTATTTTTAAAAAACTAGCATTTTTGGCCAAGTTATGACCATTTTTGTATTTATGCAAATGAGGCTTGCTAAAGTCCAACTGGGCATGTTTAAAGTAAAAGTCCAACTGGGCGTGTATTATGTGTGTTACATCTGGGCGTGTTTACTTCTTTTACTAGCTGGGCGTTCTGACGAGAAGTATCATCCACTTCTCTTCAGAACGCCCAGCTTCTGGCAGTGCAGACACAGCGTGTTCTCGAGAGATCACGCTGTGACGTCACTCACTTCCTGCCCCAGATCCTGCATCGTGTCGGACGAGCGAGGACACATCGGCACCAGAGGCTACAGTTGATTCTGCAGCAGCATCGGCGTTTGCAGGTAAGTCGATGTAGCTACTTACCTGCAAACGCTGATGCTGCTGCAGAATCAACTGTAGCCTCTGGTGCCGATGTGGCCGGCACGATGCAGGACCTGGGGCAGGAAGTGAGTGACATCACAGCGTGATCTCTCGAGAACACGCTGTGTGTCTGCACTGCCAGAAGCTGGGTGTTAACGAACAGAAGTGGATGATGCTGATTCGTCAGCATCATACACTCCCATTCCTAACGCCCAGCTAGTAAAAGAAGTAAAAACGCCACGATGTACACACATAATACACGCCCAGTTGGACTTTTACTGTAAACACGCCCAGTTGTACTTTTGCAAGCCTCATTTGCATAAATACAAAAATGGTCATAACTTGGCCAAAAATGCTCGTTTTTAAAAAATAAAAACGTTACTGTAATCTACATTGCAGCGCCGATCTGCTGCAATAGCAGATAGGGGTTGCAAAATCTGGTGACAGAGCCTCTTTAAACCTAATTTTACTTGGCAGGGCTGAATAAATCGCAGACCTGTGGGCCTTTATTAGGCTGCCGACTGCCATGAGAACCCACCGGCACCCTGTTCTCGCATCATGGTGATGGGGTGACAGAGGGGCTACCTCCTGTGTCTAACCCCTTAGATGCTGCTATCGCTATTGACCGCAGTATATAAGTGGTTAAATAGCCGGGTCTATATAATCCATGATCCCAATCGTTAGAGCTGAGTGTCAGCTGTAATATGCAGTTGAAACCCACTGCGTATGAAGCGGGCTCAGCTCCTGAGCCTGCTCCATACATACCAAGCTGACATCGGATTGTACTTCAGATGTCTCCAGGGGTTTAAAGTTCTCCTGCCTCTGCACTCAAGAAATTGAGAATAATTGTAAAAATGGCCATATAATGTAACAACAGACCAATAGATCTCTGAGATCCACAGTAAAAATACTGGCGTTGGCACAATACAATTGTTTTTATATTTAGCAATTTTCTAAATGTTAAATGCATCTTGATCATCATTTTCAATACTATTCTTTACATTTTTTTTTATCCTTTTAAACACTGACACAGCATTAAAAATCCAGTTGGCTTTGTAGAAAAAAACAACCCTGAATGCTGTACTGAGACGTCCAATTATACAGTGTGTATACCCATTTATCTGCTTTAAGGGCTTTGCTCAATCCTCTTTCAAAGATGTGTCTTCTGGTCTAAGTTAACTACAAATAGAAACCCGGCATTAATCACTTTACATTATAGATGTAAAACATCAGCACAAATGGCTCATTCTGTTGATCAGTCATTGTATTACCAGCAAATGACAGAGCCACAGGCTCCCGGATATACAGTATTTATTTCAATACCACAGTTAATTTACGGTTTATAGATTGCCGTGGTAATTCATATGCGTATTTGTATATATTGTATACAGTATATCTGAATATATATTCAGTGGACCCATTTCGCGAGCAACATTATGTGAATGTTTATAAGAAAATGTTTGGGTATATGTGCACTATAGTACTTTGCATAAATTTCCAAACCTACTTGCCTAGTGTTTAGTATTGTATAGGTAATACATTTATTTAAATGTGAAAAATCCCAAAGTTTAAAGTAAATCTATCCACTCTTAAGCAACATTTTGTACTCTAAATCTACATAGATTCACCGTTCACAGTGCAGGTTAAATTACGCTATGTTGTAATAGTTCGAACTTATGCAGATGCAGCGATACCAGTTCTGATCATTTTTATTTTTTGACAATATTTTAGCGAAAAAATGGGAAAAGTTTAGTTTTTTTAACTTTTTTGTTAATTAAAAAACTTTAACAGTCTTTCATTTTTTTACAAGTCCCCCTAGGGTACTTGAACCAGCAATCGGCAGGGATTGATAGGAGCACAGAGATGGCAGACCTGGGGACCTTCATTAGGCCCCTCAAACCCATGACAACCATCGGCACCCCCCCCCTGTGATCGCGTCACGATAGGCTGTCGGAGGGGTCTTCTCATAAATGTCAGATAGATGCGGGTCCCTCCTCTGGGACAGCCGAGTGCTCCGCAAGCTTCGCTGTTTCCAGAACCCGGTAGTTAGGAAAACAACGTACATGGTCAAGTTACGGAAGCAGCGTAACTTGTTGAGCTACGCTGTTTCCGTAACTCCCATAGAACTGAATAGTAGTTACAGAAACAGCGTAGCATGCTATTCTGCTTCTGTAACTGCCTTTCACTACTATGGAAGTTATGGAAACAGTGTAGCTCAGCAAGTTATGCTGTTTCCGTAATTCATCCATGTATTGCAGTGTGTTGTACCAGCAATCTAATGATCGCTGGTTCAAGTGCCCTAGAGGAAATAATAAAATGCGTAAAAAAAAAAAAAAAAAGTTAGATACATTTTCAGGAGTGTAAAAAAAATATTAAAAAAAGGAATGAAATAAAAAGTGATAAAACAAATCGTATGTACCAAAAAATGGCTCTTAGAATGTGGTGAAACAGAACAAATGATTTTTTTAACAAATTTTTTTCCTATTTTCTGATCTCTAAAACCTGCGTCTTATAGAGAGGTGCGTCTTATAGTCAGAAATATCCGGTAGTCTTTTCTTTGTAAAAAGTGATAAAACAAAGGGGAGCATGGCCAGCAGTGCATGAGGTCGGACGTGTGAGCTCCGAGCTCCTGCCTGAACGGCGATTTAAGCGGCACTACTCGGCTCATTAGCCTTACAAACCTCCTTACCTGTTACCAGACATACTTGGGATCGGATACAGCATGGTGAGCGGCCGAAAAAAGAGAAGCCCGTTGAAACTCACGAGGTTCTTCCCGGCTTCAGACTTATCTCAAAATGGCGCAGAGTGCTGAGCTGTAGAACAGGCGGCTGAATCTCTCCTACATCAGCGTCAGGAGATTTCTCCATCAGAGAGGGATCTCCTCTTACCTGAACCCTTGCCTTCATTTAATAAGTCTCGGAGTCCTACTACATATCCTGAACTGTCAGCTGCACCAATGGGAGGGATAATGAGACCGCTGAGACCAATGACCGCTACTGCACGTGGTCACCCATGTGCTCAGGTACAGACAGCCATTTCCTCTGCCTCCTCTTTGCAGGCAACTCCTATTGTGTGGAATGACTGTTCCAACCCACCATCTTCTCCCTTGCAATCCCCTGCACTTTCCGGTCCAGAGGACCTTGTGACTGTAGCTACTATGAACATTTTATTGGCTGACTTGCACAAATCGTTGCATAGTGATTTGTTAAAAGCCATGGGGAACCTTCAAACGGAGGTTACTTCAATAGGAGAACGTACTTCCCATATAGAGCATAAAATGTCTGAACTCACTGCAGCCCATAATGAAATTGTGGATGAGGAGCTTGAATTTATTAAAGGTAAACTTGCTGATATTGGATACTGTTCTAGGAGGAATAACCTGAGGTTCAGAGGTATTCCTGAGCAAATTAAGGCGGATCAACTTTCAGAATTCATGGTGGACTTTTTTACAAGTTTGCTCCCATCTGCCTCTCCTACTGATCTAATCATTGATAGGGCCCATCGTTTACCTAAGTCGAAAAGTTTGCCTCACACAGTTCCGAGAGATGTCATAGTACGCATTCATTTCTTTCACATTACAGAAAAGTTGGTCTAGGCTTTGCGCTCCGAACCTACTCTGCCTGCAAGATATCACCAGATTTCCATATTTGCGGATCTTTCTGCAGCTACCCTAGCCAGGAGGAGAGCATTTTCTCACAGTACTAAAATTCTTCAAGATCAAGGTATACAAATGGGGGTTACCGGTCAAGCTTGTCATTACTAAAAATGGTACGAAAATTGTGGCTACGTCTCCGAAAGATGCTGAGCGCCTATGTCAAAAATGGGGGTTATTGACTTCTCCTGGTTCTTCCCTGAGAAGAGCCTGGTCGTTTCCATCCACTTTACCCAAGGATTGGGAGACTGTGTCCCGCAATACTAAGGCGGCAACTTAACTATTGTTCATTTTACTGCTCATACTTTTAGGCCCAGTACGGGTGAGGGCACTTTAACTTACCTTTTTTCTCCTTAGGTTTGTACACAGGCATGAAGGTGAATGCCATGTTATTTTCTTTTACTTTCCAGGTATGTTCTACTTGGACCCCGCCTTAGAATGTAACTCTGTATATGGGGATTCTTGGTGTGGGAATGCCAAGACTCCCGACTACTTATTTTTTCTGTTATTATTAGTATGTTGCTGTATTTGCATTTTGTTGTTCTCCTGCTCATCGATACTATTCGATCTTGCTTCTGGGAAATGTGTTTAACCTATGTATGGAACCTGTACTGGTGCTGCTGTGGAGACTCCCCTTCCTCTGAAAGTTGGGCATTTGGTCAGATCTAAGGAATCCTTATTTGTTGAAAATGGTCTTTAAGATTGTTCCACACAATGTTAAGGGATTAAACTCCCCATTTAAACACTCTAAATTGTGGTCTGAGGCTCTGCTCTCTCAAGCGGATGTGTTATGTATTCAGGAAACACACCTTAATAAAGAGGATGCCCATAGACTTAACCCCTTAATGACCGGGCCATTTTGCACGTTAATGACCAAGGATTATTTTTTGTTTTTTCACTGTCGCGTTCCAGGAGTTCTAACTTTTTTATTATTCCGTCGACATAGCCGTATAAGGGCTTGTTTTTAGTGGGACGAGTTGTATTTTCTAATTGTACCATTTTTAGATGCTTACAATATATTGATTAACTTTTATTAACTTTATTTTAGGAGAGAATTGAAAATAAGCAGCTATTCCAGCATTCATTTTCACATTATAAATTTACGCTGTTTACTATGCAGCGTAAATAACATGTTAACTTTATTCTATGGGTCGGCACGATTACGGGGATACCAAATATGTAAAGGTTTTATATGTTTTCCTATGTTTGCACAATAAAAAGCCTTTTGGAAAAAAATTACTTGTTTTTGCATCGCCGCATTCCAAGAGCCGTCATTTTTTTATTTTTCCGTCGATGTGGCCGTATGTGGGCTTGATTTTTGCGGGCCAATGTGTAGTTTTCATTAGTACTATTTTGGGGTACATAGGACTTATAGATTAACTTTTATTTTATTTTTTATGGGGGGAATCGGAGAAAAGAGAGAATTTTGCCGTTGTTTTTTGTTTTTTTTTTAGACGCCGTTCATCCGGCGGTTTAATTAATGTGTTAATTTTATTGGTCAAGTTCTTACGATCGCGGGGATACAATATATGTGTATGTGCTATTTGTTTTGACACTTTTACTGAATAAAACCACTTTTTAGCCAAAAAAAGTAGTTTTATTTGATTTTGACTGTCATTTATTTATTTTTTTCACAAACTTTATTTAACTGATTGACATTTTTTTTTAAAGTACCACCAGGGGACTTCACTATGCGATCTGCCGATCGCATATATAATGCTTTGGTATACTTAGTATACCAAAGCATTATTGCCTGTCAGTGTAAAACTGACAGGCAGCCTGTTAGGTCATGCCTCCGGCATCGCCTAACAGGCATTTGCTGAAGACAGACCTGGGGGTCTTTGTTAGACCCCCGGCTGCCATGGAAACCCGACGGCGACCCGCGATTTCTTTGCGGGGGCACCGATGGGGTGACAGAGGGAGCTCCCTCCCTCTGTCAAACACATTAGATGCCGCTGTCACTATTGACAGCGGCATTTAATGGGTTAAACTGCTTGAATCAGAGCGCGCTTCGATACCGGCAGTTGCAGCAGGAGCCAGGCTGTGTATAACAGCCGTGCTCGTGCCGCTGATCGCGTGGGTACAGTGACAGTACCCGCGCCATCACAGGACGGATATATTCGTCCTCCTGCGCGAACTAGCAGCTGCAGAGGACGGATATATCAGTCCTTCGGCGTTAAGGAGTTAAACATGAAAAGTTTCCACATATCATTCGGCTCCAGCTATAGGTAAGAAGTGTGGAGTCTCCATAGCGCTAAAAGACTCAGTTGCATTCCATTTGCAAACTGAGATTGTGGACGAACAAGGCGTTATGTTTTGCTAATATGTCTTTTGAACAATATTCAGTACACTATTATGTCTGTATATGCCCCTAATTGTAAACAGCACAAATTTCTGCGTAAAATGATATCCTTGGCAAAGCAACATAAACAGGGCTTGATGATATTGGTGGGGTACTTCAACTTGACATTATGGCCTACTATGGATTCTGCATCTACTGTAAGTTGTAAACAAGCTACTCCAGCTTCTTCCACATTACACAAACATGGCCTTTTTGATATTTGGAGATTGCATCACTATAGTGACCGCGACTACACCTTTTACTCTAACTCTCATAGAGTATATATGAGAATTGATTTCTTCATTGTTGATAGGGATCTCATAAATCGCACTCATTCTGTCTCGATTGGTTGCTTAAATTGGTCGGATCATGCTCCAATCTCATTGTCCATACAAGAGCAGTTTAGCAGGCCGCAGGACACTGTCTGGCGACTTAATAATTTTGTTCTTCACCATCCCAAATACACCTCTCAATCCAAATCTCAATCGGAGGAATATTCTTCTCACAATGATAATGATCATGTTAAAGATGTTACTTTGTGGTGTGCCCACAAGGCCACTGTTAGGCTGGATTCACACGAGGTCATTACGTCCGTAATTGACGGACGTATTTCGGCCTAGCATCGTACTGAAAACATGATTACAGTACGGGACAGTTGTTCGGCAGCGAGGCAGGGACTCCTAGCATCGTACATAAGTATGATGCTAGGAGCCCGGCTCCCTGCACTGTGTTCGGTCCGGGACTTCCGGCCGAAATACGTTCCGTCCATTACGGATGTAACATGGTCGTGTGAACCCAGCCTTAGGGTTATGCGCTAGGGAAAAGAGATGGGACTGCAAGGTCAAGGCAATAACCACGGTAAAACAGCCAAGGAACCAATGCCCACGCTGCTATTACAAGAGAAACAACTCCAGGAGAGTTAGGCTGGGTTCACACGAGCATGTTACGTCCGTAATGGACGGAACGTATTTCGGCCGCAAGTTCCGTACCGAACACAGTGCAGGGAGCCGGGCTCGTAGCATCATACTTATGTACAATGCTAGGAGTCCCTGCCTCGCTGCCGGACAACTGTCCCGTACTGAAAACATGATTACAGTACGGGACAGTTGTCCGGCAGCGAGGCAGGGACTCCTAGCATCGTACATAAGTATGATTCTAGGAGCCCGGCTCCCTGCACTGTGTTCGGTCCGGGACTTGCGGCCGAAATACGTCCGTCCATTACGGACGTAATGATTTCGTGTGAATCCAGCCTTAGGGGTAATTTTACCAAGATTGCCTCATACATTAAAAAGTCCACAAAAAACACTGAGAGCCAATTACTCTTTAGGCTGAGCACCTTACATAGATTAAATAAGGCCTCATATTTGGAAGTACAGGCAGCGGAAATCTCGGATCTTACTCATCAGTTGCATGAACTGAATGTTCATAAATACGATTTGGCCCTACGGAAATTCAAACTGTCATTCTATTGGAGTGGTAATAAACCTGGGGCATTATTGGCTAGGCAACTTAAAGCACATGGTGCAAAATCTCGGATCCCCTTTATGTATAACACTAAAAAGGAACGCATAGTGGACCCTAGGGGGATAGCTAATACTCTGGCGGAATATTATGAGTCACTCTATAATTTAAGGAATGACCCTCTCACTGTGCAGCCCCAACTTGATAACATTAGGAGTTTTCTGGCTCAATTGGATCTCCCGTCTATTTCTCCGACTCAATTACAAAGCCTCTCTATGCCCATAACCGAGGGAGAGATTCTTACAGCCATATTGTCGCTTAAAGCCCATAAATCCCCTGGACCTGATGGGCTTACCAGTGAGTCTTATAAAACTATTTTAGCTCCCTATATGGCCAGAACTTTTAATGAGGTAATTAAGAATGAAGCATTTCTTCCTCAAATGCTCAAGGCCCTTGTGGTTGCCTTACCCAAACCAGGCAAGTCTCCGGATGTCCCTTCTAATTTTCGACCCATCTCCCTTCTAAACACAGACCTAAAAATTTACGCAAAGACTTTGTCTGGCAGAGTAGTGGATATTCTTCCCCAACTGATCAGTCCTGATAAGGTGGGGTTTGTAAAAGGGAGACAAACAGTGGATAGCACTCGACGGTTTATAAATGTTATCTCGGAGGTTGAAGTTCGGCGGATGCTTTCTCTGCTCCTTACCCTGGATACGGAGAAGGCATTCGACCATGTCCACTGGGGGTTTCTACGGGAGGTGTTGGGGAAGTTTGGTATTCAGAGTTCCTTCTTGTCTGCTATTATGGCTCTATATACCTCTCCTTCTGCCCAGTTGTATAGTACGGGTGCGTTGTCAACTCCTTTCTCCATAACGAATGGCACAAGACAGGGATGCCCTTTATCGCCCATGATATTTACTTTGGTTATGGAGCCATTTGTATAGGTGGATTAAAAAACATCGTATAGGTCTTTTTACGGATGACGTCATATTGTATCTATCCTCCCCTGGTGATACCTTGCCTCACGTACTCCGGCTCATTCAGGAATTTGAGGAGATTAGTTACTATAAAGTTAATACATCAAAATCTTTAATTCTAAATATGGGTATTCCCAAACTTACACAGTTGCAACTACAAAGGGAGTTTCCTTTTAAATGGGCTGAAGGAGCAATTCCTTACTTGGGTGTCTCTCTTACCTATCCTTGTAGTAAGTTGGTGTCGGTCAATTATAATACTCTGATGCAGATTTTGAGCAAAGATACTGTATCCTACTCCAGGTTTCCTTTGTCCTGGATGGGTCGTATTTCTGCCTCTAAAATGTTACTACTTCCAAAGGTGTTGTATTATTTTCTAAACCTTCCCATTCCAGTTCCCAAATCTATTTTGAGACGTATTCAAACGGTGTTTACAAGGTTTACTTGGAATGGTAAGAAGGCGAGGGTTGCAGCGAAAATATTGCATTTGCCTGTAGCTAAGGGAGGTTTGGGATATCCGAGTATTGCTGCTTATTACAATGCGGCCATTTTGGACCAATTAAAACAATGGTGGTTATATGATTCAACTAAACGTTTGGTGGAGGTGGAAGCGCATATATTACATTGCTCAGACTTGAAGGTTGTGTTGAGCTCTTCCAGGTTGGGGGAACGCATAATGGGTAAATTATCTCCTACGATTAAAGCGTCTATCCAGGTTTGGAAGGGCGTGTCTAATACTGCCTCTATTCTCCCTAGGCGTAGTATGGTTTCTTTAACACAATTTTTATTAAAGGTTTTTCAAAGTTATACAAAAATAAACAAGACATTAACATTGGAAATATTGAAATGTTTTTTTTACAAATTTATGAGATCGCAAAAAGCATAAAGATTTAAAGTTAATCTAATAGTCAGTATACACATACATGTATTAGAAACATACTGGGTACATAATAAGATAATCATAGTGTCGTTAATTAATAATGTAACCAGAGTTGAACTTCCATAAGTTTAATTTTTACTATTTTACACCTTTCCAATGTAAAAAAAAACATAAAGTCCCTGCTCTAGGATTTAGAATATACATAAGGACCCTAATACACTTTTATGAGGTCTTTCTATAAAGGAAGCTGTGAGCCATTAAAAGCAAGCCATTTAGACCATTTGTAAACAAATTCCTGTGTCTTATGTAATCTTGTGGAAATTAAATGTTCCATAATACAATTGTACTGAACCTTGTGCAAGATTTCTACCTTAGACGGAATAGAAGCGCTTTTCCATCTCTGAGCAATACTTGTTCTCGCTACAGTTAGCACATGTACCATAACCGTACTATTCTCAATGCCTATATCCTCTAATTTCAAAGAAAGCAGTGCTACTTCTGGTCCACAAGGAACCGGAAAACCGATTATGCTGGTTAACATTCGTTGTATCTCTACCCAAAACGGAGCGATGACATCACAACTCCACCAAATATGTAATAATGAGCCAACAGAAGCGTTGCATCGCCAACAGATATAGGACACCATAGGAAACATTTTGGATAGGCGGTATGGAGTCATGTACCATCTATAAAGCAATTTTCGAGAGGCTTCCAGATGATTTACACAGTGGGAAGACTTAGAACAGATTTTAAAAGCCGCCTCCCACTGTTCAATACTATATGTACCTCCCAACTCTAATTCCCATTTTTGTATAAAATTAAGGGTAGGCAAAGAAGATTCATCCTGATGAATTGTCTCATAGGCTTTAGATATTCCTCTAGTTATCAACTTGGGGTTATAAAAATATTTTTCATAATTAGAAGTGGCGGCATTGACTGTAAACTTAACAGTGGAAAGAAAATGTCTCAACTGAAAATATTTATAAAAATCCTTAGGGTTTAGATCATATTTAGAAGAGATTATAGAATAGGGTAACAATAAATTGTTATCGTATAATAATTCCAATGAACTAATACCTTTAGTAGTCCATTCTGAAAAATTTGAATTAGGTATGCAACGTTGCACCATAGCTAAGGAAACTATACTACGTCTAAGAGGAAGAATAGAGGCATTATCAGACACACCCTTCCAAATCTGAATAGATGCTTTAATTGTAGGGGATAATTTACCCAATATGTGTTCCCCCATCCTCACAGAGCCCAACACATCCTTTAAGTCTGAACTGTGTAATATATGCGCTTCTAACTCCACCCAGCGCTTATTTTTATCATATAACCACCAATGTTTTAATTGGTCCAGAATAGCCGCATTATAGTAAGCAACAATATTCGGATATCCCAGACCTCCTTTAGCTACAGACAAATGCAGTATTTTTGCTGCAACCCTTGGCTTCTTCCCATTCCAAATGAATCTTGTAAACACCAATTGAATACGTCTTAGAATAGATTTGGGAATTGGGATTGGGAGGTTTCGAAAGTAATACAACACTTTTGGGAGAAGTAGCATTTTAGAGGCTGCAATACGGCCCATCCAGGATAAAGGAAATCTAGAGTAGGATATGATGTCCTTATTTAAAACCTGCAGTAAAGTGTTATAGTTAACCGACATCAACTTACCACATGGGTAGGTAAGAGAAATCCCTAAATAAGTAATTGTTCCTTCAGCCCATTTAAAGGGAAATTCCTTTTGTAATTGCAACTGTGTATATTTTGGAATGCCCATGTTTAAAATTAAAGATTTTGATGTATTGATTTTATAATAACTGATCTCCCCAAATTCCTGGATGAGTCGGAGTATATAAGGCAAAGTGTCTCCAGGAGAGGACAAACACAATATAACGTCATCCGCAAAGAGACCTATACGATGTTCAGTGTGTCCTATGGAGACTCCTCTAATACGGGATGATATTTTGACCGCCGCAGCAAAGGGCTCCATCGCCAATGTAAATATCATGGGCGATAAAGGGCATCCCTGTCTTGTACCATTGGTTATAAAAAAGGGACTTGATAACGCGCCTGTGCTATAAACCTGAGCTGAGGGAGAGGTATACATGGCCATAATGGCAGATAAAAAATAATTTTGGATCCCAAACTTCCCCAATACCTCCCTTAAGTACCCCCAATGAACCCGATTGAATGCCTTCTCCGCATCCAAGGTAAGAAGCAGAGAAGGCATCCGCCTAACCTCAACCTCAGAAATAATATTTATAAACCATCTGGTACTATCCACTGTTTGTCTCCCTTTTACAAATCCCACTTGATCAGGACTGATCAGCTGGGGAAGAATATCTACCAATCTACAGGACAAAATCGAAAATTAGAGGGGACGTCCGAGGGTTTACCCGGCTTAGGTATGGGGACCACAACGGCCTTTAACATTTCAGAGGGAAATGCTTCATTTTTAATTGCCTCATTAAAAGTTTTAACCATATAGGGGGCTAAGATCGTTTTATAAAGTTTAAAATATTCACCAGTTAGCCCATCAGGCCCAGGGGATTTATGGGCTTTAACCCCTTCAGGGCACAGCCTGTTTTGGCCTTATGGACGCAGGTGATTTTTTCAAATCTGACGTGTCACTTTATGTGGTAATAGCTTGGGAATGCTTTTACCTATCCAAGCGATTCGGAGATTGTTTTCTCGTGACGTATTGTACATAACGTCTGTGAAAAAATTTGGTCGATAAATTCAGTATTTATTTGTGAAAAACACCAATATTTAGAGAAAATTTGAAAAAAATTGCATTTTTCTAAATTTGATTTGTATCTGCTTGCAAAACAGATATTAATACCACACACAATAGTTACTAGTTAACATCCCCCATATGTCTACTTTATGTTGGCATCGTTTTTTGAACATCCTTTTATTTTTCTAGGATGTTACAAGGCTTAGATCTTTAGCAGCAATTTCTCACATTTTCAAGAAATTTCCAAAACCTATTTTTTCATGGACCAGTTCAGTTCTGAAGTGGCTTTGAGGGCCTTATATATTAGAAACTCCCCATAATTCACCCCATTTTAAAAACTTCACCCCTCAAAGTATTCAAAACAGCATTCAGAAAGTTTATTAACCCTTTAGGCATTTTACAGGAATTAAAGCAATGTAGAGGTGTAATTTACAAATGTAATTTTTTTTTGCAGAAATTCATTTGTAATAGAAAAATTGGTCTAACATAGAAGGTTTTACCAGAGAAATGCAACTCAATATTTATTGCCCAGATTCTGCAGTATTTAGAAATATCCCACATGTGGCCCTAGTGTGATAATGGACTGAAGCATCGGCCTTCGAAGCAAAGGAGCACCTAGTGGATTTTGAAGCCTCCTTTTTATTACAATATATTTTAGGCTCCATGTCTGGTTTGAAGAGGTCTTGTGGTACCTAAACAGTGGAAACCCCCAAAAAGTGACCCCATTTTGGAAACTACACCCCTCAAGGAATTTATCTAGTTGTATAGTGAGCATTTTAACCCCACAGGTTTTTTGCTGAATTTATTGGAGTTCGTCTGTGAAAATGAAAATCTACATTTCTTCTGAAGAAACATAGACATTTTTAATTTTTGCAAAAAATAAAGGAGAAAAGCACCCCAACATTTGTAAAGAAATTTATCCTGATTACGGCAATACCCCATATGTGGTCATAAACTTATATCTGAACACATTACAGCCCTCAGAAGGGAAGGAGCGCCATTTGGGTTATGGAGCTCAGATTTTGCTATAATGGTTTTCGGTGCCATGTCCCATTTGCAACGCCCTGGAGGCGGAACGCAACAGCAGAAACCCCCCAAAAGTGACCCCATTCACTATCAGAATCCAAGAGAGCAAATGCCTCTTCAGTGGTATATAACTTGCGTGCCATTTTTTAAGTTTTTTTTTTTACTTATTTTTTGTAACCCTGTTCACACTGAGTTTTTTTACAAGTTTTTCGGTGCGGAAACCGCACCGCAAAACTCGTCTAAAACTGCCCAAAAATGTCTCCCATTGATTTCAATGGGAGTTGGACGAGCTTTTTTACCGTGAGCAAAAAAAATGCATCGCGGTAAAAAGAAGCGACATGACCTATCTTGAGGTGGTTTCCGCCTCCAAAACCCCATTTCAATCAGTCAGAAGGGTAAAAAATACACCTCGACGAGTGTTTTGGCGAGTTTTTGTCAAACCACTTTGCAAAAAACGTCTGGAGCAGTTTTTGCTGGAGGAATTTTCCTCCTTCAAAAAACTGTGTGTGAACACAGCCTAACAATGAATCAATGTATTTAGAATTTACAGACGTGTAAAATATGTGAAGAGATTTATATAAGTATATGTGTGTATACGTATATATTACATGTACGTATATATCTATATGATGTTATAGATATATAACATCCCTAATTATTAATTTTTAGTATTAACAAATTTCAAATATATGTCTATATATAATATATATTACGTGTGTGTGTGTGTGTGTGTATGTATATATATATATATATATATATATATATACACACACAGTATATAAATATATATATATGTATATGATTTTTTATATATATTATATTATATACATTATAAGCCCTAATTGATTACTAACTAATTAATTGTCCTAGTCTGAGAACTATCTACCTGAACTATAACTAGCTGCCTACACTAAACTATCTATGTGGAGGTGTTTTTGTGTGTTTTTTTTACAGTCGGTGTGTCTTTATAGGAGACGCACAGCAGCTGCTCGGCACAGCTTCTTCTCCCCCACTGTCTCAGAACCATCTGACAGGGAGGGAGGAGAAACATTGTAACAAACAGCACAGAAAGTTTGTTGCTGCAACAAACTTTGTTGTGAACTACATGATAGCTTTATCATGGTGATCACGTCATCAGGACCGACACCAATCCGGTCCTGATGTCTTCTCTCAGCACTTAGGCTGCTAGTAGCAGCGTGTGCTGAGAGATTCAGAGCACAGGGAGAGCGCTGTGTACTCTGTTCTGGCACCACGTGAATTAACGGGCTGCAGGAGAAAAGCCCAGCACGGCAGCCCGTTAATCTACGTGGGCTCGTCATGAAGGGGTTAAAGAGGCTCTGTCACCAGATTTAGCAACCCCTATCTGCTATTGCAGCAGATAGGCGCTGCAATGTAGATTACAGTAACGTTTTTATTTTTAAAAAACGAGCATTTTTGGCCAAGTTATGACCATTTTTGTAGTTATGCAAATGAGGCTTGCAAAAGTCCAAGTGGGTGTGTTTAAAAGTAAAAGTCCAAGTGGGCGTGTATTATGTGCGTACATCGGGGCGTTTTTAATACTTTTACTAGCTGGGCGTTCTGATGAGAAGTATCATCCACTTCTCTTCAGAACGCCCAGCTTCTGGCAGTGCAGACACAGCCGTGTTCTCGAGAGATCACGCTGTGACGTCACTCACAGGTCCTGCATCGTGTCAGACGAGCGAGGACACCGGCACCAGAGGCTTCAGTTGATTCTGCAGCAGCATCGGCGTTAGCAGGTAAGTCGATGTAGCTACTTACCTACAAACGCTGATGCAGAATCAACTGAAGCCTCTGGTGCCGGTGTCCTCGCTCGTCTGACACGATGCAGGACCTGTGAGTGACGTCACAGCGTGATCTCTTGAGAACACGGCTGTGTCTGCACTGCCAGAAGCTGGGCGTTCTGAAGAGAAGTGGATGATACTTCTCATCAGAGCGCCCAGCTAGTAAAAGTATTAAAAACGCCCCGATGTACGCACCTAATACACGCCCACTTGGACTTTTACTTTTAAACACACCCACTTGGACTTTTGCAAGCCTCATTTGCATAACTACAAAAATGGTCATAACTTGGCCAAAAATGCTCGTTTTTTAAAAATAAAAACGTTACTCTTATCTACATTGCAGCGCCGATCTGCTGCAATAGCAGATAGGGGTTGCAAAATCTGGTGACAGAGCCTCTTTAAGTGACATTATAGCTTTAAGAATCTCTCCCTCCGTTATAGGTATAGAGAGGCTTTGTAATTGGGTCTGAGAAATAGAAGGAAGATCTATTTGAGCTAAAAAAACTCTTAATATTATCAAGTTGAGGCTGCACAGTAAGAGGGTCATTTCTTAAATGATAAAGTGATTCATAATATTCTGCCAAAGTGTTAGCTATCCCCTTGGGATCCATTATATGGTTTTTCCCCGCATTATACATAAAGGGGATTCGAGATTTTACATCCCTTGTTTTAAGTTGCCTAGCCAATAATGCCCCAGCTTTATTACCACTCCAATAGAATGTCATTTTTAATTTTCGTAAGGCCAAGTCATATTTATAAATATTCAGCTCATGCAATTGATGAGTAAGCTCTGAAATTTCGGCTGCCTGTTCTACTGAGTAAGAATTTTTATTTAATCTATGTAAAGTGCTTAGCCTAAGAAGTAGCTGACTTTCAGTATTTTTTGTCGATTTTTTAATATGTGAGGCTATTTTGATAAAGTGGCCTCGAATAGTTGCCTTATGGGCACACCACACAGTAGTATCTTTGACTTGACCATTATCATTATAAAGGAAGTATTCTTCTAACTGAGATCTAGATTGAGAGGCATATTTAGGATGACAAAATTATTTAGTCTCCATACAGAGTCCTGCGGCCGACTAAACTGCTCTTGTATAGACAGTGATATTGGGGCATGGTCGGACCAATCTAAACATCCTATCGAGACAGAGTGGAAAACGGTCTAAAAGATTTATAAGAAAAAAGTCAATCCTCGTGTATATTTTATGAGGATTCGAAAAAAAGGTGTAGTCACGGTCACTATAGTGATGCAATCTCCAAATGTCAAAAAGGCCATGTTTGTGTAATAAAGAAAAAGCCGACGTAGGTTCCTTACATTTTACAGTAGATGTTGAATCCATAGTAGGCCATAATGTCAAATTAAAGTCACCCACTAGTATCATTGAGCCCTTTTTGTATTGATTTGCTAATTTAATCATCTTTCGCAGAAACCTGTCTTGTTTACAATTAGGGGCATATACCGATAGGATAGTGTACTGAATATTGTTCAGAAGACAATTTAACAAAACGTAACGACCATTTTCATCCACAATTTCATTTTGCAAATGAAATGCAACCGAGTCCCTTATTGCTATAGAGACCCCACATTTCTTGCCTACCGCTGGTGCTGAAAATATATGTGGAAATTTTTTATGTTTAAGTCTGCAGGCGTCTTCTTTATTAAGGTGTGTTTCTTGAATACATAACACATCCGCTTGAGAAAGTGAGGCCTCAGACCATAATTTTGAACGTTTAAATGGGGAATTTAACCCCTTAACATTATGTGAAACAATTTTGAAAACCATTCCTAACAAAGAAGGGTTGTTTACCCCTTATTAAGCACCTAGCTCTTAAAGAAGGAGAAATCTCCACAGCCGACCCAGTTCTAATTTAGTATACAATGTTTACACATTTCCGAGAAATAAGATAGAATATTATCCATGAACAGAAGGACCACATACTATAACATAACAGAGAAAAAATAAATAAAAAAATAATAACAAAATAAGAGAAAAAATAAATAAATAAATAATAAACGGGGTTCTTGGCGTTCCCACACCAAGAGTCCCTACATATAGGGTTACGTTCTAAAGCGGGGTCCAAGTATAACATACCTGGAAAGAAAAAATATATAATATGGCATTCACGGCTTTTAGCTTCGTGCCTTTATACAGATTTATACAGATCTAAGAATAAAATAAAAAATAGATGAGCTGAGATACCCTTTTCCGTACAGACATCTACAAATATGATTCAGAATGATTCAGAATAAGCAACATTGGTTCAAGGAGTCATCTTGACATTACGATCTACAGTGTCCCACTCCTTAGGTAAAGTAAGAAGAGCCGACCCAGTTCTTTTAGGAGAAGGTCCGGGGCTGCTCATTAACACCCATTCTTGACATAAACGCTCGGCATCCCTTGGAGATGTAGCCACAATTTTTGTTCCATTTTTTGAAATGACAAGTTTAACCGGAAATCCCCATTTGTACGATATACCTTGATCTCGTAGAATCTTAGCACTGTGAACAAACGCTCTCCTCTTAGCCAAGGTAGCTGCAGATAGATCCGCAAATATAGAAATCAGATTGAATTTTGCAGGCAGGGTAGGTTCAGAGCGTGATGCTTCCACCTACTTTTCTTTAATATGGAAAAAGTGAATACGTACTATGACGTCCCTCGGAACTGTGGCAGGCAAGCTTTTAGGCTTTGGTAAGCGATGAGCTCTATCAATGGTTAAATCAGTGGGAGAGGCAAGCGGTAGTAAATTTTTAAAGAAATCCACCATAAATTCTACCAACTGATCTGCCTTAATTTGCTCAGAAATACCTCTGAACCTCAGGTTGTTCCTCCTGGAACGATCCTCGATATCAGCAAGTTTTGCTTTAACAAATTCAAGTTCCTTTTCCATAGCAGTAGATGCATCCACAAGATCATTATGGGCTGTAGTAAGCTCAGACATTTTATACTCTATATGGGAAGTCCGTTCTCCTATTGAAGTGACCTCAGTTTGAATTTCCCCCATAGCTTTAAATAGATCAGTGTGCAGTGATTTATGCAGATCTGCCAATAAATTTTTCATAGTGGCTACAGTGACAAGATCATCTGAACCAAGGTCTGTATTATACTGTAATGGGGAGGAAGGAGAGCTTGAACTATCATCCCCCATAGTTATAGGCAAAGCAGAGACAGAGGCGTAGTATGGTTTCTTTAGCTATGGTGCAACGTTGTATACCTAATTCTAATTTCTCTGAATGGATTACCAAAGGTATTGTGTCCTTGGAAGTATTATATGACCATAATCTGCTGCTACCCTATTCTATAATATCTCCCAAATATGGTCCAGATCCTAGAGACTTTTATAAGTATCTTCAGTTAAGTGATGAATGATGATGAAAAGTAAAGTCCACCATCCAGACTTGTTTTAAAGGGATCTCCGTAGTATATATAAAAAGAAAAGTAGATCCGGAGTTTTGTATATAAAATATAACTTTTACTTGTTTCTCATAAAAAATTGCTCTAGAAAAAACATACATGTACAGACAATATATATAAAAAGTAGCAAGTGTACTGAATATTTGGTACTCATTCATAGCCTGTATCCAGTATCGTGAGGTAATTCGATATTAACAGCAGTTCATGCGTGTTTATAGTGAATAGAGAGTGATAGATAGGGAGACTTGATCTATATTACAAGAGTTTACAGAGGAGATCCTTTACATATACCAAGAGAGTTTTTTTCCTGATACACTGGACACCAAGCTTAAAAGGCTGTCAGAGAAAACGGATGACATCCATACGGGTAGGGGGACATTGAGCCCCGTACTCTGTACCTATTGGTCATTTACAAGCACCTGTTGGTTACTTACAAGAAAGGATCTCTAGATATGTAAAAATTGATGAACACTCTCTATTCACTATAAACACGCATGAACTGGTGTTAATATCGAATTACCTCACAATACTGGATACAGGCTATGAATGAGTTCCAAAAATTCAGTACACTTGCTACTTTTTATATATATTGTTTGTACATGTATGTTTTTTCTAGAGCATTTTTTTAAGAGAAACAAGTAAAACTTTTCTTTTTATATCTCCAGTTAAAGAGGCTCTGTCACCAGATTTTGCAGCCCCTATCTGCTATTGCAGCAGATCGGCGCTGCAATGTAGATTACAGTAACGTTTTTATTTTTAAAAAACGAGCATTTTTGGCCAAGTTATGACCATTTTCGTATTTATGCAAATGAGGCTTGCAAAAGTACAACTGGGCGTGTTGAAAAGTAAAAGTACAACTGGGCGTGTATTATGTGCGTACATCTGGGCGTGTTTACTTCTTTTACTAGCTGAGCATTCTGATGAGAAGTATCATCCACTTCTCTTCAGAACGCCCAGCTTCTGGCAGTGCAGATCTGTGACGTCACTCACAGGTCCTGCATCGTGTCGGCACCAGAGGCTACAGTTGATTCTGCAGCAGCATCAGAGTTTGCAGGTAAGTAGCTACATGACTTACCTGCAAACGCCGATGCTGCTGCAGAATCATCTGTAGCCTCCGGTGCCGATGTGTCCCCGCTCGTCTGACACGATGCAGGACCTGTGAGTGACGACACAGCGTGATCTCTCGAGAACACGGCTGTGTCTGCACTGCCAGAAGCTGGGCGTTGTGAAGAGAAGTGGATGATACTTCTATACACAACGCCCAGCTAGTAAAAGTAGTAAACACGCCCCGATGTACGCACATAATACACGCCCAGTTGTACTTTTACTTTTCAACACGCCCAGTTGTACTTTTGCAAGCCTCATTTGCATAAATACGAAAATGGTCATAACTTGGCCAAAAATGCTAGTTTTTTTAAAAATAAAAACGTTACTGTAATCTACATTGCAGCGCCTATCTGCTGCAATAGCAGATAGGGGTTGCAAAATCTGGTGACAGAGCCTCTTTAAGGCATTTTCTTTCCTCTGTTAAATTTACAGCCACTGGCCCTGTTTCCAGTTATGAACAATTCTTTTACAACCATAAGCTAACATCTAACGGTATATCTAAAGCTTATGAGGCGATCCACCAGCATGAATCTTCTCTGTGTACCCTTAATTTCATACAAAAGTGGGAAGTGGAATTGGGGAGTTCATTTAGTCCTGGACAGTGGGAGGCCGCATTTCAAATTTGTTCCAAGTGTAAATCACTTGGAAGCTTCCCGGAAGTTGCTCTACAGATGGTATATGACTCCATACCGCCTATCTAAATTGTTTCCTTATGTGTTTCATAAATGTTGGCGATGTCAAGCCTCCATTGGTTCTCTATTACATGTCTGGTGGAGGTGTGATCTCATAGTTCCCTTCTGGGCAGAGATAGAACAATTGTTAACTAGTATTCTTGGCTTCCCTGTTCCTTGGGGACCGGAGGTAGCGCTGCTTTCACTGACCCTGGATGATATAGGTACTGAGAACAGTGCAATTGTGGCTCATGTGTTGACTGTAGCAAGAACGAGTATTGCTCAGAGATGGAAGAGTGCTTCTATTCCGAATACAGCAGAAATTAAGCTAAGTAAGGTTCAGTATAACTGTGTTATGGAACATTTAATTTCCACAAGACTACATAGGCCACAGGTATTTGCTTATAAATAGTCCAAATGGCTTGCTTTTAATGGTCTACAACTTCCTTCATAGATAGATTGTGACCTTCTAGAAGCTCATTAGGTTTCACTTGTAAACTTCCAAATCGTAGAGCAGGGATTTTATGTTTGTTCTGTTTTATTTGTTAAAACAATGTTCTTGTTTTTGCTACATCTTTTGGATTATTGGATATCTGTAACCTGGCGTAATTGAGTCCTTGGAGGTTATGCCCTTTGTCCCTGTGACTTCACTATTCTGGTTACATTACCATTTAATCATACTATGCTTATTCAATTCTGTATCCAGTGTACTTTTAATCCATATGTGTACATTGATTTTGCACTCCTATGCTTTTGTGATCTCCTACTTCTGTAAAATTCAAAAATCTTGTTTATTTTTGTATAACTTTGAAATGTTTTAATAAAAAATTTGTCTAAGAAAAGTGGTAGAACACAAAAAAACAATATGAGTTTAGTATTGCTGCAATCGTATCAACGTGTAGAATAAAGTTAACATTTCGTTTTTAAACGCACGATGAACGCCGTAAAAATGAAACACAAAAACCAATGTCAGAACTGCTGTTTTTTGCAAATTTCACTCCACAAAGATTTATTTTTCAGTTTCCCAGTACATTATATGGTAAATGATGGCGGCTTGAAAAACTCCAACTCGTCCCACAAAAAAACAAGTCCACATATGGCTATATCAACGGAAAAATAAAAAAGTTATGGCTTTTGGAAGGTGGGGGTAAAAAAACGAAAAAAGCAAAAATTGGCCTAGTCATTAAGGGGTTAAATAAACGCTATGTGGACAAAAGTATTGGGACACCTATACATTACACATACAGGAGTTACCGTATTATGACATCCCATTCTAAATCCATAGCCATTAATATGGAGTTGGTCCCCCCCTTTCCAGATAAAACAGCTTCCACTCTTCTGGAAAGGCTTTTTACAAGATTTTGGAGTGTTTGTTGGAATTTTTTCCCATTCATCCAGAAGAGCATTTGTGAGATCAGACATTGATGTTGGATGAGAGGGCCTGGCTCGCAATCTCTTTTCTAGTTCATCCCAAAGGTGTTCGATGGGGTTGAGGTCAGGGCTCTGTGTGGGCCAGTTAAGATCTTCCACACCAGCATTATCCCTCCTCCAAAACTGCACAGTTGGCACAATGCATTCAGGCAGGTAATGTTCTCCTGGAATTCGTCAAACCCGGACTTGACTATCAGACTGCCAGATAGAAAGGCGTGATTCGTATATACCATATACGTCCGTTCCATAGTGCAGTGGCAGCGTGTTTTACACTACTCCAGTTGACACATGGCATTGTGCTTGGGAATGTAAGGCTTGCATGCATCTGCTCGGCCATGGAAACCCATTCCATGAAGCTCCCGTGGGCACAGTTTTTGTGCGGATGTTATTACCAGAGGAGGTTTGGAACTGCAGGTATTGAGTCAGCAGAGCATTGGTGACTTTTATGCACTTTGCACCTCAGCACTAGGCGACCTCGCTCTGTAGATTCACGTGTAACACGTTGTTGTGGTTTCTAAACTGTTCGTCTTTGCAATAATTTTCGACCTAAAAATGATATAATGTAAAAGTTGAAAAGTCACTTTAAAGTGGAAAATTGAAGGTTATTGAGATTCTTACTTGCAATGAATATGACAGAAATCAGCTTCCTGGTAGACGGCTGCGTTGACTCTGGACTTGATATAACACAGTGGACCAACACCAGCAGGTGACATGGCTCCCCAAACCATCAGTGACGGTGGAAACTTCATACTGGACCGCAAGCAACTTGGATTGATGCCTCTCCACTCTTCCTCCAGACTCTGGGACCTTTATTTCCCAATGAAATGCAAAATGTACTTTCATCTGAAAACAGGACTTTGGACCACTGAGCAATAGTGTTGGTCCACTGTGTTATATCAAGTCCAGAGTCAACACAGCCGTCTACCAGGACATTTTAGAGCACTTCATGCTTCCATCTGCTGACAAGCTTTATGGAGATGCTGATTTCATTTTCCAGCAGGACTTGGCACCTGCCCATACTGCCAAAAGTAACAATACCTGGTTTAATAACCACAGCATCACTGTGCTTGATTGGCCAGCAAACTCGCCTGACCTAAACCCCATAGAGAATCTATGGGGTATTGTCAAGAGGAAGATGAGAGACACCAGACCCAACGATGCAGACGAGCTGAAGGCCGCTATCAAAGCAACCTGGGCTTCCATAACACCTCAGCAGTTCCACAGGCTGATCGCCTCCATGCCACGCCGCATTGATGCAGTAATTCATCCAGAGTCGGAGCCCCGACAAAGTATTGAGTGCATATACTGCACATACTTTTCAGTAGGCCAAAATTTCGGTATTAAAAATAGTTTTTGAAATTGGGCTTGTATAATACTTAATTTTCTGAGAGACTAAATTTTTGGTTTTCATTAACTATTTGCCATAACCATCAACATAAAAAGAAAAAAAATGCTGTAAATAGATCACTCTGTGTGTAATGAAACTATATAATTTATGAGTTTCACTTTTTGAATTGAATTACTGAAATAAATTAACTTTTTGATGATATTTTAATTAATTGAGAAGGACTAGTATATGTCAATATCAGAACTGGGATAAAGTCTGCAACTGTTTTAGAAAAGTCTTTAGTATACAGTAGTAAGCTGCAAGGGTGTCAGAACCATAAATGTAGCCAATGTGGCTGCTATAGGGCCCACTGGAGGTTGGTCACTTCTACTACTGGAACGCAGGCTCTACAACATAAGAAACACATCAAAATATGGGATTCTTGGTTAATGTAAAGACAATTCCTAGACATCTAATTTGAGGCGGTAGCCAATAGGCTCTTAAATATTTGAATATTGGAGTATATTCTAGGCCCATGATGGGGCAATTTGACCCACTGTAGATGGGAGGGAGAATTATGTATCATGTGAAGAAGCAGGAAGGCAGACTGTAGAGCAAACAATCAAGTCACTGCTGTTCTCTATACTGAGGTAGATGTATATGTAGGGAATATTATCGGGGTTAGTAGGTAGAATCAGGTACAACTGTCAAGAATTTTTCTATGTTATAGCCTTTGTGTTTTTACACACTGTTAGATGGACTATTCGCAAATTGATTTTCCTGTCACTATACCTGACTAGAACAAAGGTAAAACAACACATTTGACATTTCGCTTCATGCTGCTCTTAATATAGAAGAATGGCAGGGAAACAATTAATCCAGCAAGCATTCTCTTTTATGTATGCAACCTTTGTGCACACCTGTCCATTGTCCAAAAACAATATAAGAGGAGACATTTGCATGGTATAGCATTTGAGTTCCCCAGATGTTTTGCTGAGACATTTTCACTATTGTTCTTGCCTAGTCGGAGAATGGAATAGAAAAATCAATAGGCAACTTGCTGAATGCAAGAAAGACAGGAGCGTTTGTTAACGGAGTTCTAAATCTTTTTCTAAATATGTCTGTTTTGTCATGAACTATGAAAGGAAGGACATTTTTACTATAAACCTTGTTTATGCTTCGCCCCATTTGGATTCATTTCCCTGAACCAGCAATGTAAACAATGGAGATGTTAAGGATCTGCCAGGCACAGCTTCTGTATCTACGCCCATAGGTAATCAGTCTGCACCTGCTTCTATGCCTGTGAGACTGACTCCATCTTCCACCACTCAGGATGGCAGGCTTAGTAGTGGGAGAGCCTATCACAGCCTGGCCAGACGGAGCTATCTCCCGCCCTCTGTCTATTTATACCTGCCTTTCCTGTTCCTCCTTGCTTGTGATTCTTCTCGTTTGGTTTCCTGGCCCTGCTGCAGCTTCTTGATCTATTTGACCCTGCTTCATATTGACCCTGGCTTACTGACTACTCTCCTGCTCTGCGTTTGGTACTTCGTACACTCCTGGTTTGACTCGGCTCGTTCACCACTCTTGTTGCTCACGGTGTTGCCGTGGGCAACTGCCCCTTTTCCCTTGCTTCTGTGTACCCTTGTCTGTTTATCTGTTGTGCACTTATTGAGCGTAGGGACCGTCGCCCAGTTGTACCCCGTCGCCTAGGGCGGGTCGTTGCAAGTAGGCAGGGACTCAGTGGTGGGTAGATTAGGGCTCACTTGTCTATTTCCTTACCCCCATCATTACAGGAGATTTTAATTTTGATTGCCATATCTACATCCAGGGACATGTATATTTATATACATGTAAATATACTTTCTCCTATAGCCTGTACAAAATATACTAAATTACACATTGTTTATGATTAGTAAGTAGGCAGGTTTTAAAGAGAACCTGTCACCAGCATTTCACCTATTGAACTTGGGCACAGTGTTTTGCGGTGTATCGCGCCGTTGAAAATGATTCTAATAATAAAATAAAACAATTACGATATTCCAAATACCCCCTACATTAAAGTGGACTCTAAATAAAGTAATTCCCAGTCCAGAATGCTTTAGTGTGGATTGCCTCACTATGTATATTATTACATAAGCGTACAGACCTACCCACACATTATATTAAACTCACCCATTACGTACAGGTCTATATGCGCACATTCAATATCCTAAGCGCGCTCAGCCCATTTAGTTAGGCTGTACACATGAGAAGGATGGAGGACAGTGCGGCGTGCATAGTAAGCTGCGACAACTCTCCCGGCTAATGCACATATATGGTGCCAGGTGCAAGCGTAGTACATATATAGCACCAGAACCAAGCTCAGTACATATATACAGCACCAGAACCAAGCTCAGTATAAATATACAGCACCGGAACAAAGCTCAGTACATAAATACAGCATCAGAACAAAGCTCAGTACATATATACAGCACCAAAACTAAGCTTAGTACCTAAATACAACACCAGAACCAAGTTCAGTACATATATACAGCACCAGAACCAAGTAAAGAACTTATATACAGCACCAGAACAAATCTCAGTATATATATACAGCACCAGAAGCAAGCGCAGTACATATATACAGCACTAGAACAAAGCTCAGTACATAAATACAACACCGGAACCAAGCTCAGTACATAAATACAACACCACAACCACGCTCAATACATATATACAGCACAAGAACAAAGCTCTGTACATATATACAACACCAGAACCAAGCTCAGTGTATATATATACTGTACCAGAACAAAGCTCAGTATATATATATACACACAACACCAGACCCAGCTCAGTACATATATACAGCACCAGATCAAAGCTCAGTACATATATACAACACCACAACCATGCTCAATACATATATACAGCACCAGAACCAAGCTCAGTACATATATACAACACCAGAACAAAGCTGAGTATATATACTAGTCCTTCTCACCTTCTCAATGAATTAGAATGTCATCAAAATGTAATTGATTTCAGTTATTCAATTCAAAAAGTGTCTCTCATATATTATATAGATTCATTATACACAGAGGGATCTATTTCTAGCATTTTTTTCTTGTAATATTGATGATTATGGTAACAGTTAATGAAAACCCAGTTAATATATGAGTTTCACTTTTTGAATTGAATTATATATGTTTTGAGCTTGGTTGTTCTGATATATATGTACTGAGCTTTGTTCTGGTGCTGTATTTATGTACTGAGCTTTGTTCTGGTGGGTATATATGTACTGAGCTTGGTTCTGGTGGGTATATATGTACTGAACTTGATTCTGATGCTGTATTTAAGTAATGACCTTTGTTCTGGTGCTGTATTTAAGTACTGAGCTTGGTTCTGGAGTTGTATATATGTACTGAGTTTGGTTCTGGTGTTGTATATGTGTATGAGTTTGGTTCTGTTGCTGTATATATGTACTGAGTTTGGTTCTGGTGTTGTATATGTGTATGAGCTTGGTTCTGATTATGTATATATGTACTGAGCCTTGCTCTGATGTTGTATATATGTACTAAGCTTTGTTCTGGTGCTGTATTTATGTACTAAGCTTTGTTGTGGTGAGGTATTTATGTACAGAGCTTGAATCTGGTGCTTTAAATATGTTCTGAGCTTCTCTTTGGTGCTGTATATATGCATTGAGCTTGGTTCTGGAGTTGTATATATGTTCTGAGCTTCTCTTTGGTGCTGTATATATGTATTGAGCTTGGTTGTTATGATGAATACAACTCCAGAACCAAGCTCAGTACAAATATATACAGCACCAGAACCAAGCTCAGTAAATATATACAGCACCAGTACAAATACAGCTCAGTACAGAGATAATTTGCAAATTTAGTTTAACCCCATGCCATATAAGTTTGTACAGAATGAAACTACAGCTCCCAGTATAGCCAGAACGATGTTAAGGATATGCTGGGAGTTGCGGTTTCGCAAAAAAAGAACGATACACACTTCATCTCGCTGCAGATCATACAGTGACTACAGTACTGAGCAGTCACAGGGAGAATAAACATTTACATTTAGTGACTCACCGGTGACGACTCAGATTCGTTCTTTTTCTCTTTACTTTTCCATCTGGTCCAGAACTCTATGATGCCTCCTGACCATGAACCATTTCTGCGGAAATGGGTCAATTTGCTCAATCAGATGTCTTCAAAGGCTCACTTTTTCAACATTTCTGCACCTATAAACGAAGAGCAAATTCTTATGGTGCCACACTTTATGCCACTAAATATAATAGTATCATACACTGTGTTCCCAAATATAATAGTGCTACACACTGTGCCCCTGAATATAATAGTACCATACACCGTGCCCCCGAATAAAATTGTGTCAAACACTGTAAAGTAATGCACTACACACAGTGCCCCCTGTAGATAGTGCCCCTCATAGAGCCCCCTGTAGATAGCACCCCTCATAGAGCCCCCTGTAGATAGTGCCCCTCATAGAGCCCTTTGTAGATAGTGCTCCCAGTAGAGCCCTCTATAGATAGATCTCCCCATAGTGCCTTCTGTAGGTAGTAGTGCCCCATGTACCGTTCCCTGCGGACAGGGCTCACTGTAGCGTTCCCTGTAGATAGTGCCCCCTGTGGCATTCACTGTAGCGTTCCCTGTATAGTGCCATCTGTAGATAGGGCCCTAATTGGTGTTCCCTGTAGATAGGGCCCCGTGTGGCGTTCCCTGTAGATAGCACCCCCTGTGGCATTCACTGTAGATAAGGGCCCCTATATAGTCCCCTGTAGCTACTGTTCCCTATATAGTTCTATGTAGCAACTGTTCCCTATATAGTCCCCTGTAAAAACTGTTCCCTATATAGTCCCCTGTAGCTACTGCTACCTATGTATTGTCCCCTGTAGTTTATGTTCCCTATATAGTTCCCTGTAGCTACTGCTACCTATGTATTGTCCCCTGTAGTTTATGTTCCCTATATAGTCCGCTGTAGCTACTGGGGACTATATACAACCCTGCCCACGGTAGTAGGAAAAAAAAAATTCATACCTGTCCCGTTCCCACTCCGTCCTCCAGCCCGCCGAATGGTGAGGCGTCATGTGCCTCACCAGGGCAACACTAGTGAAGTCAAATGTATCCGCGTCCTAAGGACACGAATCCAATTGAGTGCAGGGGACCGGCTCCAGCTTCCTGCGTCACCTGGTTCTGCGAACCGGCCGGAACCCACCCCTGTGGTGGGTGGTCTGAACCACATGCACTTTAATATCCTGTGCAGTTTTCTTGACTGCTGATAGTTTTGCAATCAAACATGTTACAAGTTTAAACATAATATATCTCTATCTAAGTAGCTGATTGTAGTCTGGCTAGGGTACATACTCCTGGTCTCCTGGGTGGCAACTACTTATATGCTTTAAACCCACATATATGAAGTATATGTTGGGTTGAAGCACATCCTTGAAGTGATTTAACACTCCTGCAATCCAGGAGAACAAGATCATGTCCCGTCCAGTGGCATTCATCGATGCCACCCCCTATATTATTTAGATTACCTCGTATTGTGCCTGCTAGACCCTGTGTCAACCATTTTCTAGCGGTCTCGGAGCACTGGGAGCTACCAGTTGCTTTTACCCCCACACAATATACACAGTCGGTGAGGTTTAAAGCATCAAAAAACATGTCATTTTTATTAACCTGACCTATGTTTACACATCACGCAGTGTCATTGGGGTAACATCTAATCATGGACTGCAGTATTTCCGGCATGAGATCCATTTTCCACAGCGCCTCCTTTTTTAAATGTCTTACACGATAAAACAGCCAAAGAACCAATGCCCACGCTGCTATTACAAGAGAAACAACTCCAGGAGAGTTAGGCTGGGTTCACACGAGCATGTTACGTCCGTAATGGACGGAACGTATTTCGGCCCCTAATCCCGGACCGAACACAGTGCAGGGAGTTGGGCTCCTAGCATCATAGTTATGTACGATGCTAGGAGTCCCTGCCTCGCTGCAGGACAACTGTCCCGTACTGTAATCATGTTTTCAGTACGGGACAGTTGTCCTGCAGCGAGGCAGGGACTCCTAGCATCGTACATAACTATGATGCTAGGAGCCCGGTTCCCTGCACTGTGTTCGGTCCGGGACTTCCGGCCGAAATACGTTCCGTCCATTACGGACGTAACATGGTCGTGTGAACCCAGCCTTAGGGTTATGCGCTAGGGAAAAGAGATGGGACTGCAAGGCCAAGGCAATAACCTCATCTATCTTCAGATATGACATCATTTTTGAAGAAAGAGGAGAATGGATACATATACAACAGTCCAGCAATTTAGTGAATACTGATATCACTTGATGATAAACTTGTTCTTAAACTCTTCTTCCAGCTCATCATTTAGACAATAGGTAAAGTAGAGAAGACAGAAGATGAAGGTCTGCTGGAGCTTGACGAGACCCACAGTTCAACATCAAGATTGAGGACCTTTCAGCAGTGACTGTCTTGTATCCAAGTTGTCTTTCCTTCCAATTTAACGGATGTGGAAGTTGTGAGTTGGACTTGGTATGGACCGTCACAGTGTGGCTCTAGTGCTATACGGTGTCTCTTTAAACACGCCCAGTCCCCTGGCTGTAAACAATGTCCTCCTTTCACTGGGTTAAGATCTGGAATTGAATCATAAACATATTTATACATCTGCGTGAGCTGTTTTTTCTCAGAGCTCCCACATAACTTGTGAGGTCAGAGTGCAATGGGCAGGCACTCAGTCCATGGTTTATGGGTTTCAGCCATGACCTTCTTGATTTTTAATTTCTAAGTCCCATTCTACCTTTCTACCTTCCCACTGCTCTATGCCCAGGGCCTGCAAGATTTCTTGGAGTACCTCTAAAGTAAAGTGAGTTCCACTATCACTTTCTATTGTCTCAGGGACCCCATATCTACATACCACTTCTGAGAGCAATCTTTTAGCCGTTACTTTTGCTGTGGCCCTCGTTACTGGCCACTCCTCAGGCCACCTGGAGAACAGATCTACACAGACCAGTACATGTTCATACTGTCCCACCTTTGGTAACTGAGTCAATCTATAATAGCTGATATGGGTAGTCTACCTTTACCTTATGCCTTTTTGCAACCCGCACAGTTTTGTCTATGTTATGGCAGGGATATATCATGCACTTCTGGACAAACCTGGCAGCAGCACTGCTGAAACCTGGGGCTACCCACCATTTGGTCACCATTGCACACATTCCTTCTCTTGACACATGCGTTGGTTTTTGCATTAGTTGGATTACCATGGGGAAGTGGGCTCTGGGTAGGCACATCCTGTTACCCACCTTCCATATTTCATCCTCCCCTTCACTGGCACCTTTTGTCTGCCACTGTCCTTTTTCTTCTTTTGTGGCTTGACTTTGTAGTCTATTTAATATTATCATGTCTATGGGACCAGATGCTATGCTGGTCAAGAATACTACATCCTCCTCTTTGAGGGATGTGAGAGCCTCGTCTGAAAGTTTATTTCCCATCGCTTCGGGGGTAGCTTGCACTTTATTAAAAGCTTGCACTTTGAGTATACCTACTTGTTTTGGCAGTGTCAGAGCCTCAAACAGTTCTCTCACTCTCTCAACATTATGGGTTTACCCGTGGATCCAGCAAAATCCCTGGTCCTCCAGATTAGGTCATAATCCTGTGCAGTACCAAAAGCATATCTAGAGTCACTATATATATTTGCGGTTTTACCTTCAGTCAGCCTGCACACCTCAGCGAGTACCTTCACCTCCACCTCCTGTGCCGACATGGAGGATGGGAGTGGTTCTTACTTTATTACCTCTGTTTCTGTAGTGACAGCATACCCAGTCTTGTAGCATCCTTCATGGTGATACCTGGAACCATCTACAAAACAACCCTCAAAAGCTGGATTAGATATTGGATCCTCTGTTACATTACATTTTTATTTATTTTCTTCATCTCTATTGTCATTAATTCAGGACAATTATGTTGATGATCTGGATACTAGGGAATCAAATGTGCTGGGAAATCCACTTCCCACCAGGCTGCTAATTCACTGTCTGCTATTACCTGCGACTTATCCCATTCCCTCTCAAGTCCCCCATTGACCATGTAACCTATCCTTCTCTTCCTCCTCTGTTGAACCCTGTGGTTGCAATGTAGCAGGGTTCAACACTGTACATCTCTGTATGATTAGTTTTATATGGGTGATGAGACTGGTCTTATACTTAGTAGACATATGCTTAGTGTGTGTTTGATGAAGAATCTCACTAAGAGCATGGGGCACCATGCGAACTAGAAGCTAATCTTAGCACTGTCTGTTGTCTTGTCTTTGAGTAGAGCAGCTGCTGCTACTACACAGATACAAGACGGTGGGTATGACAGAAACAATAGCATGCTTCAACTTTTTCCTATGTCAAAGTGAAGGGTTACTGCCCTATTGCATCGTATAGGGGTTACATAAGGGCAGAAACGGAGGACACCCTTTCTTTACAGTACCCTATGAGACCCTGGATGGTACAAAGTTGTTTGGCATTCCTAGGGAGAGGGGCTTTTATAAGGACATACGCATTTCTTCAGTACCCCTGCCTCCAAATACTGTCTTATCTGGTTATCAATACTTTTCAACTGTGGGAGGCTCGGAGGGCACTGCTTCAACTGAAGTTTGGGGCTGTTTGCAAACATTTTAATAGTCACAGGGGCCACAGACATGCGTCCTACAACTGTTTACCCTGTGCCCAGAAGGAGGACAGGACAGCACTCAATATTTCCTGAGACGTGAGGTCTTCCTCTTGTCAAATCTTTTTTGTCAAATTACTTCTGATGTGGTGATTTCAAATAAACCATTTCCCTTAGGCCTTATTCACACAAACGTGTATTACGCATGGAACTATGTTAGTGAATGGGGCCGTTCAGACAGTCCATGATTTTCACGCAGCGTATGTCCGCTTGCCCGTTTTTTGGTGCATCACGCTCCCATTGAAGCCAATGGGTGCGTGAAAATCGCGCACGGTACGCGGAATCACTTCTGTGTGACGTGATTGATTCGCGCAATAGTAGATAAAGAAATGAAGGAAAAAATAAAAGCACTTCCTTCATTTCTTTTTATAAACTTCAAAACCGCGTGTCATAAGCATGGCATATGCGTGAAAATCACGCAGCACATACTGATCACACACGCAACTGCAACATGCAAAAAACGCAGCATTTTTTTGCGCGCGCAAAACACACACGTTCGTGTGACTAAGGCCTTAGAAATAGTTCAGCGCACATACCGGTCACTGACAATACCAGCTGTTACCAGACACTCACAATACTGAGAATCCAATCTCACACATTTATACCTTTTTGTGTGTACCTTTGGTAAAACAAGTATATAACCAGAATGACTGTGTATAAACTCCTATTCTTTTATTATTCATCCAATGAACTATAGTCCACATTTAGTAATGCGCATCATATTACATTTAAATATGAATGAAGTTTGTCATTGTGGACTAATTTTTTTCCCCCTTAATCTTTAAATTACAGTTCTTATTTTGCACTAAATGTGCACTCTCTGCACACAGCTATACATCAGATAACAGAGAATGTAGCATTAACCCCTTACTAGCCAAAACTTACGAGCTACAAAGGTCAAAATGTGCTTCTGTCAATCAATGACCAGCATCTTCACATGCTCATTCCACAATGGAGATCTGAGGCATCATGCTCTTGTACATTACTTCTATTAGTTTAACACTATTACTATAATTTAACAATATATCTTGTTAGACATTCCATGCAATTATTAAAATGACTGTTTAATAAACCAAAAAGGAAAAACATTTACAGTAATGTTTAAAATGTCTTGGAAAAACTCCTATAACGAGAGGAAATTTCATAAGTAACAATTTAGGACAGACGATATACAGTATATTCCAACAACTATATCTGGATAGAAATATATAAGAATCTTCACTTTATCAATCTCACTTCTCCTTTTACAAACCATGGTCATTAAACTTAAAATAACCCTTTTGGCTTTAACTCTATTTCTAGCCAATTCCTAATCCACGTCTAACTATCTCTATCAATAATCTCTGAACATTTCACCCGATGTCTGCTTTTTAGGAAGTGAAGAGTCAATTGATTCCTTTATGAATTCAGATGACACCTTTCTCTCAGTTTATTGCTAATAACTGAGGGCATGTCACCCCTGGAAAGCTCTTGCTTCTGTAAACCTTTGGTTTATAAAGCTGTACATAGAAGAATTATACGTTGGCATATTATTTTCTACTGGAATGTCACTATCTATAGATTGAGACGGTGGTTAATTCTTACTTACAAGTGACAACTGTTTCCTTGTGTTTTTTTTTTAAAATTTATTTATTTCTTGTGCATTCAATCACTTCTATCTGTTCTCTGCAACTCTGTCTATTAAGCCAGGGCCCATCATCTCTGAAGAAACCATCACATCTAGTATAAGTGGGGACTCCCCTGCTTGGACATTCTCGCTTTCTATGTTGTTTTCTCTAGGTTCTAAACTAAACCTTTCCTGCATAGTTTTCTAACTATATCTGCTGCCGATTTTCTCCACCCTGTACCTTGGGTGTTATGCCATAATTCCCGGCCGGCCAGCCCTTTACCTTGGGCATACTTCGATACAGATTTCCCCATGCCCCTCTGCTAAATCCCACACTTACTAATGTAGCCACCCTTATCAAGACAAACCTGGCCACATCCGCACTAACTCTTCAGTCTATTTTAATCCTAGCCTACTTAACCCTTCTGCCTATATTTAGTCTGTCATGGGGGTTACCCTATGCACTCTGCTAAATCTTTTAGTCTGTCATGGGGTTCCCTATTCACTTCTGCTGATCAGTAGGACAACCACGTATATCTAATCTGTTTAATCCCAAACAGCAGCCAATGAACTATCGTCAACAAGCACCAGTCCCTTAGTATAATATACTTTAGCCTACTTTATGTTGTATTTAAAGGGATGGGTGTGATTTATAACTGTCTAACTGTCTTAGGGGCCCGTGGATATTCTATAAACTTTCTAGTTACAGAGATTTTACTTAATAATCAGCAACTCATTCAGATTGGGCGTCCAAGGTTTAGCCCACATACATACTCTTACTTCCGGCCAGGTGCGCCTCCTATGGGTCATACTCTGGATGCGCGAAAGTCTTAACAATCACTTGGGTGGGGATGATTACCCATCACTTCTGCAAGGATCAATTTGCAACCTGATCCTCATACAGACTAAACCCAGGGGCCGGAGGGAACACTTCGGACAGGCCGTTTGAGTGTTTTCTCTGTATTTGGTTAAGTTTCTGTATGTCTTGGGATCAGAAAACAAACGCTCCCTTATTTCAGCATCTCACAGATACACTCACAGATTTGTGTCTACTCACACAGCTATTTCTATAACACATACAACAACTCTTAGGCAAATGCTGTTCATGATCCCAATTAGTCAAAAGAGACAATGCCTGGACGGTAGCTAAAACAAAAGAGAAGTGCACAGTAAGAATAACATTTCTTACTCACTGGTAATGTGTGCAGTTCTCCGTTATCTTAGCTGTCATCCACCTTCGATTGTCGCCTTTGATCTGTGTTGAGAACCCAGACAGGAGCCCCCAAGTAATGTCAATGCAGAATTTACTTTGTCTGTTAACTTTGGACATTATCTGCATTTGTCTATGAGTTCCAAATTAATGAATGCTCTCTCACTGGTGGATCTGAGAGAGGCCGGCCAGAGAGAGACCATGACAAGCAGCGTCAGTGTTCAAACAGTCTCTGCCCTAGGGGGCGGATCCATCTTTATTTATAGGAAAATGAGAGCAGGTGGTAACCTCAACTTGCATACATAAACATTCTACATATGGTAACATACATAATCCCAATCTCGTCTTTAGTATATCTCTTTAGCCATAAGAAATACAATGTCATCAAGTTTTGCCTTTGTAACCGCTGAATGCAAAGTCATACACCAGAAGACTAAGAATAGAATAGCCATCCCCCCCCTGTAGGCTGTTGTCTCAGCAGTTCTGTGAGCTCCTAGTTACACCTGTCCATAGCAGTACATATTAAGCACTTACAGGTTCAAACATATAAAGATATTAAAATATTTTTGACAGGGAAAAATTCCTTCCCGACGCCAATATGGCAATCAATAAATACTTGGATCAACAACCCATCTACAGTAATCTAGTCAACATAATTTGTAACATTATCTAGGCTCACTGCTTTTACAGTAAAGAATTCCCTTCTATAATTGTGTAGAAACCTTTTTTCCTCCAGAGGTTGAGGATGTCCCCATTATTATAGTTACAGTGCTGGGTATAAATAGATCATGTGATAGATCTCTGTATTGACCTTTGATATATTTATGCATAGTTATTAGGTCAACCCTCCGATGTCTTTTTTCTAAATTAAATAACCCTAATCTTTCTGGTACTGTAACCCATCCAATTTATTACTTTAGTTGCACACAAATGAACCCGCTTAAAGAGCCTCTATCACCAGTCTATTAATTACCTATCTCCTAAAAAATCTAATAGGCGCTTTGCTGCTGCTAACTACAATGTGATTTGTTTTAAAAAAAAATATATATTATTTGCAAAGTTAGGAGTATTTTTCTAAATATGCTAATGTGGCTCCAATATCCAAATGGTAGGTGACTCTTTCTTTTCAATGTGTGTGGTGTAATGTTTTCTGTATGATGCTGTCGAATCATCATACAACTTCTCCCCCTTCCCTGCCCAGCAACACAGCCTGATCTTATAGTATACGTACAGCTTTCATTCTCAAGTGTGTTTTCAATTGGCGATATCTCCGGATGGGTCATAGCTAGAACTGCGATCCTGGTGTCATATGAAAGATTAGAATCTCCTCTACCTCTGTTCTAGCCCGAGATATGGCTGTTTGAAGTGATCCACCTTCACTCGGGGTCTCAAACTCGGCCAGGTAAATGGGCCGCACATAAAAAAAATTGAAGTTGACGGATAGCATTACATTTAAATTTTATACAATACAAAATTATTATTATTTACAAATTAGTTATTTGAACTACTATAACAATACTACATTACTATAATATTACTACAACAATAATATAATACTATAATAATACTACATTACTATAATAATACCGTTAAGTTTAAACTTACCGGAAATTTGCGAGTTTACTCCACGTTTACTTTAACAATCCAGTTTTCCAGTTTAAGTGTCGCTAAATGCAGTCTGGCTGCTCAATTGGCAGCATTTGGCAAGAATGTCACGATTGGGTAGCCCCTTCTTAGATAGTGCCACAATGCCCTCTTTAATTAGTGCCACGGTGCCCTCTGTAGATAGTGCCACAGTTCCCTCTGTAGATATTGCCACAGTGCCCTCTGTAGATAGTGCCACAGTGAACTCTGTAGTAAATGCTCCACACACCGCCTTGTAGATAGTGCCACCCCCCCCCTGTAGATAGCTCCTTTGGGGCTTCCTCTAGGAATGTAATCCCCAGCCAGAGTGTTGCTGACGCTTTGGCTGGGGATTCCTCTGTTGGAGGTGCCCCTGATGTCACTGTCTCTGCGTGGGACTCCAGCTCTACTCTTGACATCACTGTCCATATATGGACAGTGATGTCAGGGGAAAACTCAGAGCCGAAGTCCAAGAGCAGAGCGCTAGCATAGGCTCTGCTCCGGAGCTCTGGGGAAGCCCTGACATCACTGTCCATATATGGACAGTGATATCAGGGGCTTGCCCAGAGCCGGAGTTCTGGCAGAGCACTAGTAGCGCTCTTCCTGGACTCAAGCTCTGCTACTGACATCACTGTCCATATATGGACAGTGATGTAAGGGCAATTCCAGAGCCGAAGTCCTGGGCAGAGCGCTACTAGCAGCTGCTCCTGACATCACTGTCCATATATGGACAGTGATGTCAGGGGCTTCCCCAGAGCCGGAGTCCCGGAGCAAAGCCGCTTCTAGCGCTCTGCCTGGGACTCCTGCTCTGCTCCTGTCATCACTGTCCATATATGGACAGTGATGTCAGGGGCTTCCCCAGAGCAGGAGTCTTGGGGCAGTGTACTAGTATAGTCTCTGCTCTGGGACTCCTTCTCTGGGGGAAGCCCCTAACATCACTCTCCATATATGGACAGTGACTTCAGGGGCTCCTCCAGCAGAGAGATCCCTGGCCAAATGCTGTGGCTGGCGATTCCACTCCTAGAGCGAGCTCCAATATCTATCTACTACAGTAGGCTGTGTGACAGCATGAAAGAGCGCTGGAGTGCTCCTCCTTCAGACTGTTCTTTCCTCTCCCGAGGATGCTACAGTACCCCGCGTGCCGCGGATAGCAGTCTCAGGGGCTGCATGTTTTTGACCCCTGCTCTGGACTCTCTCATACAAGCAACTTCATGCTGATATAACAGCGTCAGAGGCTGTTAGGTAGCTCCACCTCAGAAAAATCTCTGCTGTTACCTCCCAGTTTTCTAATAAAGGCTCATTTACATATTTAGAAAAAAGCTCATACCTTTTAAAATAATAAAAGTTTTGGGGCACAATTTTCTCTGGCATTATCAGTGTGACAGTGCCTATTAGACTAGCTAGGAGATAGGGCATTACTAAACTAATGACAGAGCCTCTTTAAGTTGTACTATGTAATTCCTGTGCACTGGTGCCCAAAACGGTACAAAATATTCATGTGAGGTCTTACTAGAGATTTATAAGTGGTAGAACTATGTTCTCGGCAAATACATCTATGCTCCATTCGATGCACCCCATGATCTTATTTGTCTTGACTGCAGCTGCCTGACACTGGTTGCTACAGTGCATTTTAATATAAATTAATATTATTAAGTCAATTATCATTCAGTCAGTTTTATGCAGTATTTTTCCATTTAGTATGTAATGCTGAAATCTTTGTTCCCTTCCCAAGTGCATAACCTTACATTTATCAGTATTAAACCTCATTTTCCACTTCTCTGCTCAAGGCCCTAACTTTCAGAACTATTTGTAATACATGCTGTTTGGTGAACTCAAAATGCCTTTTTTAGGTTGTTTTTTTTTAAGTAATGGCTTTCTTTCTCTTGCCACTCTTCAATAAAACCCCACTCTGTGGAGTGTACTGCTTATAGTAGTCCTATGGACAGGGACAGATACCATCTCAGCTGTCGATCTCTGGAGTGCCTTCAGTGTTATTGTTGGTGTCTTTGTTGAATTATTGATTAATGCCTTCCTTGACCGGTAGTGTGAGTTTTGGTGGGTGACCTTCTCTTGCCAGGTTTACAGGTGTGCCGGATTCTTTCAATTTTGTGATAATGGATTTAATGGTGCTTTGTGGGATGTTCAAAATTTGGGATATAATTTATTTTCTTTAACCCAACCCTGATCTATACTTCTCTACAACTTTGTCTAAGACCTGTTTGGAGAGCTCCTTGGTCTTCATGTTGCTTAGTGGTGTTGTAGACTCAGCTGCCTTTCAGAACAGGTGTATTTATACTGACATTATGTGACAGATCATGTGACGCTTTGATTTTACATAGTGTCTTCTGAAGTTAATTGGTTTGGCCACACCTTATTTAGAGGTTTTATAGCAAAGGGGTGAATACATATGCACTTACAGCATTTCAGTTTTTACTTCCACGGTTACAATATGAACTATTTTGTCAGGTTCATGAAATAAAATAAAATTTAAAATCCATTTTAATTTTAGGCTGCAAAAACCTGGAAAAACACCAAGAGGGGAATCCTTTCTTAATGCACTGTACATGAGATTTCGAGCTCTTCAAGCGCACAAGAAGAAAATTACAAAATAGTAGCATGCTGATACAAATGTCCAGCTGAATGTACTAGAATGTTTTAAGCTCACTCAGATAGATGGTGGGGATGTAATAGAGATAGAGGGACTTCCATAGCCAAGGCTGCCGCTTGATAGTATGTCCATATATATATATATATATATATATATATATATTTATTTATATATATATATTTATATTTATTTTTTATATATATATATATATATATATATATTTATTTATATATATATTTATTTTATTTATATATATATATATATTTATATTTATTTTATATATATATATATATATATATATATATATATATATATATATATATATATATATATTTATATCCGGGATATGTGCGTATTGGAAGTTGCAGTCAGCAATCAAAATGTCAATACCATTTAGAGTCCACACTTAGTGCAGTCCAAACACAGACAAGTACTTATCCAGCACACAAGACTTGCAGCATACAAACAAAACAAATACCTTTCTTGTCTGAGCACTAACTAAACAACAAGTTTCCTCACCTATAATAAATCAGAAGTACAGTGTTCCTTGGATCATGCTTTTCACACTATCCTTGGGTGGATTCCCAAGGCTCTGATCCTCTGCAATAACTGCAAAGCTTTTATGGCTCAGTAACAAGCTAACTAGGGGTAACGCCCGAACCGGAGTAGAGAAGGAAATTACTGGTCTGACTACCAATCCTGCCTGTCATTCCATAGAAATCCAGTACCAGAACACACATTTAATAGACCTAGTTTGCTGAGTGAACTCAGCTTTCCTGGACTCCTTTATTTCATCCATCTCAGCAAACTTAGTGATATATACACCCCCTCCAGTACTTTTCCTGCTGCAGTATTACATACCCCCTCCCCTCTTTTCTAGACTGGAGGGTTTTTAGCCACCAAGCAAACATTGCCAGAACAGAGACTGCATCAGCATAAGTCTGTATTTTACTCAGCCTATGTTCCAGAGCAAAATTACAATTTTGTAGGGGCAGGAGTCCTCTAGTCACCCTTGCGTTTTTCTCCTTGTGTTCCTTCACCCAAGCATTGACACTCAACAATTGTATAATTTTTTTCAGCAGGAGTCAACTTCCTGCTCAAGTACATTATCAAATGCGCATTTCTTATGGATTATTCTATGGCCTGCATCACTTATGGAATCAAGTATGGCCTGAACTTTACAGAGGTGACTTTCCCAATCCGAGCTAACAATGACCACATCGTTCAGATAGGCAGCTGCATAGTCACGATGTGGCTCCAAACTCAAACGGCATCACTACATACTGCAACAACCCATCTGGGGTTGAAAAGGCAGTTTTTTCTTTCGCCTCGTCTGTTGTTGTTGTGACACTGAAATTGTCTCACCTATTTTTACCGGAGGGATTGGTTGCAGCAAATTACCTTTGACAGTGATTGAGGCCACCAAGGATTTCCTGTCTTTCCAGGGCTTGATTAAGTTTACGTGATAAACTTTAAAATACTTTCTTCTGCCTGGTTGGTGTATTTTGTAGTTTACTTAACTAAACTTTTTTACATTCTCATAGGGGCCTTGCCAATTGGTCAATAGTTTACTTCCTAGGGTGGGTACTAAGATAAGGACTCTATCCCCAGGACTGAAATTCCTGACTCTCGCAAACCAATTGTAAATCCTGCTTTGAGCCTCTTGTGTCCTCTTTAAATGTTCCTTTACAATTGCCCTTTTCTGTAGCAATATAGTCTTGCGTTTGCGCCACGTACTTATTTTTGTATGGGGTAGACTCTGTCTCCCATGTTTCCTTGGCTTTATCAAGTAAATCTTGTGGGTGTTGGCGATAGACCAATTCATATGGAAAGAGCCCTATAGAAGCTTTCCTAATGGAAAACATCAAGTAAGTCAAAAAGCAGTCCCAGTCGCAGCCATCTTTTTCTACTAGCTTTTTCAACATATGTTTTAGGGTTTTGTTTGGGTGATATACAGTAAGGATTTATTTAGGGAGACCAGTTCAGGAAAACATATAAAACAATACTTATAGAGGTGGTGTTTCATAATAGCGAGTTGCATAATCCATAATGACTAAAATATATTGGTGTCCTCTGGCTGACTTGGCAATGGGAGCCACCAAATCCATACCAATCCTCTCAAATGGTACCTCAATAATTGTAATCATAACCAAAAGGCTACAAAAGTGTGGCATTGGGGCACTTATCTGACATGTGGGACACGACTCAAAGTATTTCTTCACTTCCTTATATAATCCTGGCCAGAAAACATTTCAAGTACCACATGTCTGTATGGCTTAGACACTAGAAGCTGTTCCACAATTTTACTGTTAACCTTAGTAGCTCTATACAAGAGAACATTGTAATGGCAAATTGTGCACATTTTTTGGCACATCAATTATGACCGTAAAATCTTCTCGTAGGTCTCTCAATTGCACGGTCCAAAACCTATCTCAGAACACCTCTAAATCAGGTACGTTTTGATCTGGTCGAGGAGGATGATCTTCCTCTCCAGTTTAAGACCTGCAATGGAAAATTGTCATCGTCATTATAAATTCCTGTCAACAAATCAACCTTTGCCCCATTTACAGAGGAAGGCACATTTACCACACCGTCTTCAGAGATTTTACCTTTTCCCCACAATTTCTAGTCCCAGTATCACTCTTTGCATTAGGTTGTTTACCTTACCAACTTTATAGGTGACATTTTCAAACACAGTCTCAATTTTAGTGAGGGCTATGGGAAAAGCCTTCGTATCTCCATGGATGCAAAGCACACTCATATGTTTGTCAGCAATATAGTCTCCAGCTACTAAGCTGGCAAGAACAAAGTATACAAAGCTACCTGAATCCAACAAGGCCTTGACAGGACAAGTGTTCATCACAATGTTGCAGATCTGAGGCTGCTCAGTCTCTAGTACTGGAGATGCAACACACACTAGTTCCGCAAACAGTGACTGACGTCTCACTTCATGGGCTCTGAGGTGAGTGGGCAATGGGCAGCAATATGTCCCACGTCATGGCATCTCCAACACTAGGTCAGGTCTGGAGTTCTTGGTAAGGAGTCTAGGGCCATTTAACCACGTGGGATAACCACCAGTCTTTTCCCCACGAGAAACCCCTAGAACCCTTATCCCTCTATTGGCACTCTTCCACTCTCCCCCAATAAATGGAACTTTCTTACCAGATCTCACAGGTCTGGCGCTCCTGGGAGTTGACTGTGCTGCAGGGACTTCACAGAGGTAGGTCCTTGGGGTCTCCATGTCTTACCCAGAGTTGCAAATCTGCAGAAAGGGCTATATAACAGTTCACAGCCTTCCCCACAATCTGTGCAGGAGCAGAGGAGTCTGGTTCCAGCCATTTTCTCGCCAGGTGGACAAGGTCATACACCTGATACCTGGCAGGCTTGTCCATGCTGTAAATCTGTACCCTCCTTGTAGGTACAGCAGCTGTAACTCCTAGACGAGCAAGAATCTCTTCCTTCAGCTTTGAATAGTACTTGGCATACAGCTTGCTGAGGTAATAATAGGATTTTTGAGGTTCAGTGGTCAGGTAAGGGGCGAGAACTTCCACCTATTCACCAGCCGGGAGCTTCTCTTGTTCAGCAACTCTTTCTAACACTGTGAGGTAGGCTTCTATGTCATCATCTGGTGTTATCTTTTGCAAGGCACCTTGCATAGCCGCATTTAAAGTCTCAAGAGATCTTTCCTCTACTTTTTCTGGATGGATCAATTGAATCTCTCTAAGCGCAGCAGTTTGCTCCATCAGTAACTGGTTCATTTGTTGCTGCTGCAACTTGGTTTGTTGTTGGGCCTGCAGATGCGCAACGGTTACTTGTTGCTGGGTCAGAAGTTGCACAGTGGTTGCTTCTATTTGGGCCTGCAAAGCTTCTGTATGGATTTACCGTTGCTGTTCCATTGCGTGGTGCTGTCGCATGTTGGCCTGCACCATTTGCATAACTAGCTCCTTCATGGCGCTAGACTAGCTATGTAGTACAGCCGCCTACTTTACCCAGGACATACGCCACTTTTTAGTCCTCAAACAAAACCAGTTGCCATGCTGTTGCCTGCATCTGGAACACAAATTGTCAGGATCTGTGCTAATCGGGGGTTTCTATTTGCATCAAAATATTTATACTATTTAAGTTATTGCAGTCCAAAAACAAACAAGTGTTTATCCAGCATGCAAGACTATTTATATTATATATATTTAAAATGGCTGCTGCTCCCCGCCACGCCATATACTATCCCTTCCACAGCGTCCTCTGGCTTCTGGTCGCCGTGTCCCTCCATCTCTCTGGGCTGGATGCGCTTTCCATCACTACCGCTCTTCTCCTTCACTTCCATCCAGCTTTCCAGAATATAAAAGGTACCTCCTTTTTTCTGTCCTTGCCTGAGCAATTAAATTCCTGGCTAGCTTGCTGGAGATACCCTGTGTTATACTTTGTTTGGTTTTTCTATGATTGACCTCTGCCTGTACCTATGACTATCCTTGCCTGTCGCCTGCCCTGACCTTTGGGAAAAGTTTGCTTAGTCACATCCAGATGCCCTTCTGCTCCACGGGAGGTTTCTGTCCTCCCTGAGGTCGCCTAACCTGGCTCACGACGTTCCAAACCCAGCTCACTTTCCCTATTAGTGGATGAATAATCCAATGCTTGGTGGATTCTGCTTCACAATGATAGGAAGAGCCGACATCGAAGGATCAAAAAGCGACGCCGCTATTAAGGCTTGGTTGCCACAAGCCAGCTATCCTCGTTAGTGTTGGTCTGCCGCCTGCCGTGACTTATTCTATACCTGACCTTGCATTCTGTCTTCTGATTTTGTACTATGCCTGTTTACGTTGGCCAAGGGAGACTACTCTGGGGATAGCGCCTTGTGGTGCCCCAGCAGCGAAGTATAAATTCCTGTATAGAGGTTAAAGGGGGAATACATGGGGTCTCCTTAGACATCTCTCCCTGGTTTAGCCCCACTGCAAATCCCATCATCTGCAGACCCTGCAATAGATTTTGATTTCCCGCGATAATATACTGAAATATGTGGAAATAAGATAGTATTCTCATCCTTTTAATATTTTTGGAATCTAAGGTCAGTTGGAAAAAATATATGAAATTGATATCTGTTAGGGTAGTAATTCCTAAGTACTAGAAAGCTGTTGAGACTCCAGAATGACAGCACTATATAAAATGGAGAAATTGTCTGCAGAAAAAAGGGAACAGAAGATGAGATTTCAAAATATTTCCTCATTTAAGGAGACACAGACATTTAAAGCTTTATTGTGAGGATATGGAGCAGATAGGGGGATATATATATAAGGGGGCGGGTGAGGAGGTGGAGTGGGAGGTTCTTTCTTTTTCCTTCAATTTTTTTTTTTTTTTAACAGAATATTAGCTAAGTTGAATCTGGTTAATAGGGGTAGTGAATCCTCTACCTGTTGTTATAATTATGATATTGTTCTTATGCAATTGTGTATTGTATTGTGGATAAGTGCCTTATCTCTATGAAAAGAATCAAACAAAATTAAAAATGTTAATATAGTGAGAATTGAATAAATAGAGTTCCATACATAATCCAGCTCACAGTCATACAATATTTTTTTTCACTTTTCAGGAAATTTTAATAAGGTGCGAATGAGTCTAAGGGGCTTGTCTATGAATGAATCTAAAAGCTGAAGCTGGTAGGCTATATAAGAGGGCTTGGCGGGTTCAGAAACCTTTATTAATATTGGGTAATTTTGATAACAGATGGAATTCAGGAAAAAAATAATAGTAGTGCACAATATAAAATTGCATTTTGATGACAGATGCTCATTAAATAAATTACGGGAAGAAGCAGCAGATGTTGGGCATGTTGCTCTCAGGGACTTTGAGGAGGTTTCTTGTGAAGAAGATTATAAAGGTCATCTTTTCACAAGCAGGGTTGTACAAGAGATAACTATTCTTACCTCAACAAACCAAAAGGCAACAATTCCCACACCAAAAATATGACAGACTGCCTAAAGACATGAGATAGACCTTTGCTGAAATAGCAGATTTTTTTTTAATTTTTGAAAATTTTTGAAGATTTTATTTACAGTCATAACCTGACATTTATGATACGATTGACTAATTGGCCCTGCAGCATCTCGTAATTTCTGACTGTTTTTTTTATTATTTGTTATACAATTGGCTGAAAGTATGATCAGATGACTAAGAGTTGTGCCTCTGATAGTCTCTCTAAATGTCTATGGCGAACATAATACACGTACACACTCAACTGCATGAAGTTTTTTATGGAGAATAATTTTATATAAAGCTGTGACCTTCCCACACAATGATAATGGAACATAACAAAATCACACTTGATAACTAAGTGAGCTCTTAGATTTGATGGGTCTGTTTTATGGCTGCTAGTGATATAATGGATATGGTTTTAGTACAAAATTTTGACAAGTCCTGTTTATGAATATATCAAGCACATATTATTGTTCCAGACTACTTATGATATAACACAGTGTGATGTTATAGGATTTGGATTTATATTAAAGGGGCTGGCCACCTTCTTATAAATGGCGGCAGGAAAATTGGTGTGCAAGTATTGCGTTTATACTAAGTTTACTAAATAATAAACTTAGTATAAATGCACTGCTTCTACTGTGCAACAGCTGGGCAGGGAATTTGGGACATGTGCAGTAAAAACCGAAGGAGCATAGAGCAATGGACGTGTGGGACAAGTGACCCCACCCCAGGACATGACGTTGCATGGACGAGAAGCCGTTACAGAGAGCACTGTTTATGGGGGGTACAGAACCAGGAGAAAGCAGAGATCTGGCAAAATTCTAAATAAAGGCATATAACTAATTATTACATCTTTACATTATATGTTTATTTAAATATATTTAGAAGAAATGGGCACACTTCTTTAAAAGGGTTATCCAGGAAGTGAAAATGTTTTCTTAGGGACTGCAAGTTAAATAAATAAAACAAAAAAACAATACTTACCTATCCTTGCTCCCGGCAATCCAGCGCTGTCGCTCCGGTGGTAGTCCAGTTGCTTGTTTACTTGCACGTAGCATGTAACCGCTGCAGTCAATCAGAGGGCTCAGCGGGGCTCTCTGGTGACGAATCATATTTCTGGCATAATACCAGAAATACAATATATGACCGCTGAGTCCTCTGATTGGCTGTAGCTGTTACATGTACACAAGCACCAAGACTGCCACCGGAGCTGAAGTATTGGTAAGTATTGCTTTTTTGTTTTATTTAATTAATTTGCAGCCCCTATGAAAAAAATGTCTCTTCCCGGATAACCCCTTTAACACCCACATACTGAGACTAGACACCATCTCTCCTTTGCTTATTAGGGTAAAATGAACAATAGATGATCGTTTGACTATCTGACTTCTTGAAAAATCCCTCTATACGCAAGTTCACCAGAGCATGTCACTCTCACGTCTTTGAGGGTTGCCAGACAGCTCAAGCACTGGTGTACCCTTGCAAAACTATAGAAATCCATCAAAAACTCAGCTCATCTGTTTATTGGATGTTGTCCATGAATTTTCCAACAGACATAAAGCCTGACCCTGCTGAAAATGGATGATCAGGTGATAGGCACCTAATATCTATGGGTATCTTTATAGTCTCAAAAACTTTTTTAATAATCAATCACCCAGTATAAATTTTCACAAGAAAAGTGTATTTTTATGTGTATTCTCCGCCATTTCTGTTTAAATCTACAGAAAGGTTTGAGTAGGCTTCAAAAACGTAGCAATTCTCTTATCATACAGGCAGATATTTATCTCTATGCGACTGCATAGCTCTAACTGTGTAACTGTCATCTGATGTCCTACTTTCCTGAACAAGATAACATCATGTAACTCAAAATCAGTACAAGATAAGTAAAATATTAACAATGTCCCTTAAAGGAGTTGTACAGTTTAAAAAACTATCTTCAAGTGCCATATAAGGGAACTTTGCGTTAATAAAGATGATCTTCTGTTCAGGATTATTGTTACAAAGATCATGGATCATGGATTTCAATGGGCACTATGTAATACATAATTTCTCCTGTGGTGGCACTGCAGGGAAATTGAACACTTACTACCAGTTTACCTTACAGATTACAGCTGATCATTGGCATTCCCAGTAGGTGGACACTTTATGATCAGCTTATTGACAAGGGGATTCTTCTAACAAGTAGGTGTTGTCAAAAGCAGACAACCCTTTTAAAAGTTAGCTACAATTTTAACTGTGGAAGACTGTAAAATGTTGTTTAAAAGTGTAGTTTTTCCTTAAGGGACACTTTGTGGTAAATCAACCAGCCTTATCTTGTCTCATCAAACCCCAATTGCTCTTTTCCAATAATTCAAAAAAGTTCACTTAGAATAAGGTTATATTTTACATAAATATCACAGGTCTTCCAAAAACACTGATTTAATTTATGAAGTTCACGTCATTTTTGAGGCTTGAACAATGCTTTTTGGTTGATATATTAATTTGCTAAACTGTGTTACGAGATCAAATATTTTTTGTCTGTTAAGTGACAGTTATTAAATGTAAATGTTTACATTATTGTATATTTGATAAGTAGCATAACTATACTCATTATTTAAGATTATATTTCCTAGATTGTGTTCCCCACATGTAAATATAAATTTGGATTATTATGTACTAATTTTATGCCTCCTTGTTGTCATAGGTAATCCCAGAAAGATGGGAGGGGCAGAAAATATGCCACTTGTTCAGTATTAACAGAATGAAAGGTTACCATGGGGAAGGCAGCCAATCACAGCCTCCATGCCATTGCATCCCAGAAACACGAGAAAGAGCATTGGATTTCCCTCACCACGGCCCAGAATTCCGCAAGTCTTATCCCCGCAGCGCCTCTGAGTCTTGTTCCCTTGATCTGCACTATTGCCCTTCTAGGAGTGCCGGCGTGACACCAGATTGCCCTGTGAGCATGCCTGAACCACGGTCCTCGAGTGGTGGTACTTACCCCAGAATGCACCACAACCCTCAACAGTTCGACTGTGATGAATGTATGGCTGCCATTGCTCACAACTCCAGTAAGATAAATCGCTTGCCACCTACTTTGTTGGACCAGTTTGAGAAACAGCTACCCCTGCACCATGATGGCTTTCACACTTTACAATACCAACGAACCAGCACCACAGAGCAGCGCAGTGAGAGCCCAAGTCGCATTCGCCACCTTGTGCACTCTGTCCAAAAATTGTTTGCCAAATCACACTCCCTGGAGACACCTTCTAAGAGGGAATACAATGGTACCAGGTATGAAGGACGTGGAGGAGAAGGCTACCAGCACTCCCAGCCTCGACACAGTAAGAGGAGTAAAAGTAAAGATCGCAAGTCTGACCCTAAACATCGATCAAAGATGGCAGGGTGGTGGAGCTCTGATGACAACCTTGACAGCGACAGCAGTTTTCTGGTGTCAGCTCGTCATGCCATGGAGCATGGAGCTCCCTTTGGAGTGGACACTCCTGAAAGTGCCTTCAGAGACTTAACCTTGAAGAGTCTAAAAGGTGGAGGTGGTGATGGCAAATGCCTAGCCTGTGCTGGAATGTCTATGTCCCTTGATGGGCAGACACTTAAAAGGAGCACGTGGCACACAATGACCGTCAGTCAGGCACGGGAAGCCTATCCCAGCTCAGGCAGCCATCACCAGGACAAGATGCTTATGCTTCAGGAGGCCAAGGGAAAAGAGCGAGGGTACCACTACTTACAGGTAGGCATAAATAATGCAATAGGAATTGTGTTTTTCTATATCACATATACGCTATTTCATTACTCTTTTGTTTGGTAGTTTGTTAAATACAGGCTGAGAGCAGTCATGACAACAGGATTTCATATAGAGTTTCAAGGCCACTGAATTGTGTAACTTATCTTCCTATACAAACGTCATTGCACTTAGGATGGTTATTATAATAAAACAATCAGTATGACGATTTACCTTCAAACTTCTCGATCAACTGGGGGGCTTTCATTTCTTTCAGATGTGGTGCATGCCTGCATAAACTGACAGCAGATGTCACATAATAAAATAATAACTACTGCATCTGTATAACCTGCACTGCTGCTATTCTGAAAACCAATTGTTTAGTTGTTGGGATCTATAAAAACAGGGGAGTATGGGCATACTTGTTATTTTAGCCAGAAGTTTTTTTTTTTTAAAGCTGGAAAACCCTTTTATCAATGTCTAACAACATAAAAAAATAGGTAAAGCAATACTAATTTCAAATAAAAATGTATCAATAAATATTAAAACTTCAATTGTCATCTGTCAAAATTTGATATATATTATTCAGCCATTACTCCATTACTTTGTTATTTGTGTTTCTAGAAAAACTGGGTGACAACCAAAATAGCCACTATTACGAGTTCCATGGGTTGTCATCCAGCTTTTCTATAGTGCTAAACAGCAAATCAAATATATAGCCTAGACATGTTAGCTATGGTTTTATCCCTTTATAAGTAGAAATACATTTTCCATTCTGGAGACTTGAAAAGCTGGGTGACAACCCCTTTGGGAGCTGTCATGGCAGTCAATATGGTTGTCATCCCAGAAACTGATATAATAAAAAAAATTCTACTTAAAACACTTGAAACAATGTTAAAATAGGTCATGAGTTACTGCAAGACCTAAAAACTTTTTGCGAGACAAGATGACCAAGTTGATCATCTGCTAAATGTGTCCTTCAGTCTGATTCCTTTTCCAAATTTTCTTAGCTGCTGCTCTAAGTCCCAAGTACAATGGATCAGTGTAAACTGTAGTGTCAAGTGCCAGTTAAATGTCAAGTGTGGCCACAAAGTCTAATAATCCTGAAGCCAAGTGGCAGACATTACCAGTTGTTAAGTACCTAGTGTCAGTTTACATAACCTACTTCTAGTGATGCTCTGCTAAGCAGGCAAAAAGGTGTACCGGCCATTTACAATTTACTGATACAGGGATTTTAATATGTACTCGGTGCCTATGACAGTGGTGTTATGCCACCCCCTCCTTTTACTCATAAGACCCTAATGACATTAACGTTAGGCTCCATGCTTTCTCGCTTATAGAAAGGTTGTAAGTGTCCATATTTATGTGTCTATAGCTGCCTCTAAGGGGAGGAGGGGAGTACACAGCCATATGTTACTCTTGAGCTACTGGTTGAGCCACAGTGTGATATTTTTAGGTGAGTGGAGTTGCACTTTAAATTTAGGAATCTATCCTTAGATTGGCATAGTCCCCTTCTACTGCATAAATGGAAGTAATATTTATGCATAGGATGTAATTATAGATGTGTTGACCTATATTTTCCAGGTAACCAATGTATATTGCAACATGAAGTTACCTGCATATACTGTGGGTGACTAAATAGGTCTATTTGAGCCAAGTTGAACACTTGCGTATTTAGGTATCAGCATCAGAAGGGCTGTCGTCAGCACCATGGACAGTGACCTGATCAGGTACCAAGCAGCACAACCCTAAAATAAAAGGACTACTTCTGAAAGTCTTTATATTTACAATGACTAATATATTATTAGCAGTTTTGTTTCTGACCTCACTTGTCATATTTTATACCCTGGCTGGGAATATCTATAGCGTTCTTCATTTATATGCAAGCTACAAAGTACTATCTCTCTCTGCAAGTAGATGAATCTATTCTCAGCTATAATGCAATCAATGTATATAAAATATGCAAATATAAATATGAATTATGCCACAGTCTGTTAGCTGTGCAAAGTGAAATGCCGCACACAGAGAGGTATTGCTGAGCCTTTTAAATGGATTTCAAGCAATTAGATGTTAGCGGCGGGTGAATCATAAGCACACAACAGCAACCCTGGTTTAGGGTGAGATTTACTAATTGATGAAAGGTTGAAAGCCCCAGTGTTTTACTTAAAGGTTATAGTCATGCACAGACGTTGTTGCCTTGCGTGGGTTTTTATACACTTTCTAATATCTCACCCACCATTGATGCCTGCTTGTGCTTAGTCGTGACTGCAGACTGAGATCTCCAGAATGCATTAAGGATAATATGGGGAATCAGGAATACCAACGGGTGCATGTGCATGGCTTAGTACAGCATGAATAATAAATCTGTAAGCTTTTTTTTCTGTGATGTTCATACATTCAGTTTTTTGTATGATACTGTATTTGGAGATAGATATGTTGTCTTTTTCACTGTAAGTTGCTAATATTAATGAATTAGAGTAACACAATTTTCTTCTTTATCCTGTTCATCGTTGTTAATTGTCATTTGACCAGTGCACTCCAATGTAATAAAGTGTTTGATATTAAATTCTAATCACTCTTTTTTTATGCACTCATTTATTTAATCATACTGAATTAAACATTTTTTTTAGTATAATGAGAGTGTCAACAGCTCAGTGAATACTGCAAAATGTTCCATTTATCTTTGTTGCTTTTATGTTATGAAATTTATATTATACATACTGTATAAAATGGTTGTTAGGAATGTAGTTCAACAATTGCAGACCCTGTAATCTGTTACATACAATTAAAGAGAACCTGTCACCTCTCCGGACATGTCAGTTTTAGTAAGTAATTGTATTCATCATGAAATAACAATTCTAGGACATGTTTTCTTAGACATGCGCATCGTGCCGTTCCTCAGTTATTCCTCCCTGAAATGTACAAATAAATTGAAAACTGTGTGTTACCAGTTGGGAGTGTGTCCCTACATACGCTGACACTGTCCAATTAGTGCTGACCGTATCAGACTGTATATGGACAAGCCATTTAACAACAGGAATGATAGCATACAATTGTCAATTTATTTATACATTTCTATGAGGAATAACAGAGGAATGGCGAGTTTTAAGAAAGATGTTCCAGTATTCTTATTTTATGGGGAATACAAGAATTTATTAAAACATACAAGTGAGGAGAGCTGACTGGTCCAAGTGTGTCTCTTAGTTTGGACCTCATCCATATTTAAATATAAGACATTATAGCAAGGTTCTTTCTTTGAACAGGCGAAGTCAACCAAACCCTGAACAAGCAAAAGTGAAATAAAAGAATTCTATAGAATATCAAATCCACTTCCACCAATAAATAAAAAAAGTTACATTTGTTCCTGTTTCCATGGCCTGCACAGTTCTTCACTAGTTAGGTAAGCAGTCTCGGCTCCAGAATTGTTCTATCTTTTTGGAGCCGGTACAGGAATTGATAACCAGTAACATATTTTATGGAGTTATGAATTACCCTATCCCAGACAGCATACAATTATACTCAGCAGGGGCGTAGCTAAAGGCTCTGGGGCCCGGGTGCAAAAGTTCTTCTTGGACTACCAACTTCTCTTCATGGCCGACGGCCCCCATTTTTCAGCTGCATTGCTGGGTCTCCCAAGCAGGGGTCCTCCTTTGCTCCAGGCACTGTCCGCAGGTCCTGTTGTTTAGCATCACAACGTTGTGTGCAGTTCACATAATGGCGCAACGTTGTGATGCTGAAAGGCATCAAGACCTGCGCTGCGCCCAGACCCGACTCAGGAGCGAGGAGGGTAAGTATACTGTTACTGTAGTAACAGGGGCCCGTGTAGTTTATTACGTAGGCCCCAGTTACTACAGTAACAGTGCATAGATGTGGTGCGGGGGCCAATTGCGACCGCTACGCCACTGATACTCACAGCATACCTACCATAGAATCAGAGAGTGGTAAGACAGAGCCTAGCACTGGACTTTTTCTACTGCTTCCCGTCGCATAGTCATAGTTTCCTTGCAGCTGCCTACAGTTCCCATTGAAGATTACAACTGCAAGGGAAATGTAGTATTACATAGTTGCCATTCAGATGAATGGCCATCCATGTAATACATGAATGGCTTGAGTCTGTCACAGCGGGAGCCATGGCTACAGAATGTCTCTCTGTTCTGCTCATAGAGAGGGGGTCCTATAATGTCCTTATGCTCTAATGGACATGGTTAGTTTTCATGAGACAACCCTTTTAATTTATATTTTCCTTATCTCTCTCCATGCCTATTCAATGTATTTGTGTATATTACTCTTCTATGCAATTTTTTAGAGTGAAAAAATTAAAGTTTTTAATAGTGCACCCTGAGGCTCAGCAAATAACTGTAAATACACTTCAGGTTATCTTCTTATTTAAACACATACATTTACTGTTTCTACATTGAAGTTAAAGATATTAATCCAGTGTTGGGTATGTTTGAAGTCTACACTTTGTGAAATAAGCGGAGAAACTCTTGCTAATTTTAATATATACATGAGACAAGTGACTGGTAAAAAGCACGATCCCAATGGTGGCAATACCTGGCATTGATACCCTCCTTGTACACATAATGCAGACATGGGACATTGGAATGTATTTCAGCCTGGCAACTGTACTCAGCTTTAAAGAGGCTCTGTCACCACATTATAAGTGCCCTATCTCCTATATAAGGAGATCGGTGCTGTAATGTGTGTGACAGTAATGCTTTTTATTTCGAAAAATTATCTACGACTTTATGAGCGATTTTTAGCTTTATACTAATGAGTTTCTTAATGCCCAAGTGGGCGTGTTTTACTTTAGACCAAGTGGGCGCTGTACAGAGGTGTATATGACGTTGACCAATCAGTGACCAATCAGCGTCATGCACTCCTCTCCATTCATTTACACTGCACTAGCGATATAGTTATATCACTATGTGCAGCCACATACACAAACACTAACATTACTGCAGTGTCCTGACAATGAATATACATTACCTCCAGCCAGGACGTGATGTTTATTCAGAATCCTGACATGTCTGTAGCGTCTTGTGAGATTCCAGCAAGGCAAGCGTAATCTCGCAAGATTACGATGTAACCTGTCATTTCAAACAAGATTACGTTTGCCTTGCTGGAATCTCACAGAAAAGATTCAGAAGTGTCAGGATTCTGAATAAACATCACGTCCAGGCTGGTAGTGATGTATATTCATTATCAGGACACTGCAGTAATGTTAGTGTTTGTATATGTGGCTGCACACAGCGATATAACTATATCGCTATCTGCAGTGTAAATGAATGGAGAGAAGTGCATGACGCTGATTGAACACTGATTGGTCAGCGTCATACACTCCTCTGTACAACACCCACTTGGTCTAAAGTAAAAACACGCCCACTTGGGCATTAAGAAACTCATTAGCATAAAGCTACAAATCGCTCATAACGTGGTAAAAAATAGATAGTTTTTCCAAATAAAAAGCATTACTGTCACCTACATTACAGCGCCGATCTCCTTATATAAGAGATAGGGCACTTATAATGTGGTGACAGAGCCTCTTTAACTTTGTATAAAAATATATGTTTGTGTGGAACATGCCAAGTATAAGATGCATTTCAATGGTAGAGATGAAGTGAAGTGAAAGGTGAAAGTTTACCTGTGCACACCAGTTTTAGTACCAGTTTAACAGGACTATCACATTCTAATTCTGATCTTACAGATGTCTTTATATTGACTTTTAACGCATTAAATGTGTCAAGAATTTTTAACTTGACTTTTTTTAATGTCTGTTCATTGGCTTTTGTTGTGTGATGTCACGCTACAACAAGTTATCAGATAAAGATGTCTACATCTGTATATGAGTGATAAGCCGCTATCATGCCCCTTCTTCAAGCTGAATGACCCTTCAAAGCTGTATCTGTTAGCGTCTCGGCCTGTTCATGTTTTCTTTATTCTTATCCTACCATCAGACTGAGTGTTGACAGTTGCACACCTCACATAAACACCATACATTCTGCATTTTTATGTAATAATCAGGGAGATGTGCTGTTAATGCGTCTACACATATCTTCTGTACTTCCCATATACATGATTGAAGTGACAGCTTACAAAATTGTGTTATTCAAGTTTCCTGTTAAACTGCTGTCTGTCATAGCTCTTTGACATTTTGATAGCAGACTGATCGCCTGTGTTAAATGCTTTTCTAGTGAGAAGACAAGGAAGAAGACATTGACTTAGTAGTAGTCCTGGAATTATAGGCTTCGACGTCTATACAACCCATAAATATGATTTCATCTTTTCTGTTTACTGATGTGTTATAAATGTATAAATAAATTCAGTGTTCTCAGTGCGGTAAAGAATGCCCAAGTATTGCTTGGAAAAGGACGTTAAAGTGGTTGTTACCCATATGTGTTGGCTAAACAGTGAAATTTTGATTGCATTTTGTGCCATCTGCTCACTATTGTTGATTGGGGCACCAAGCCCATAACCATCTCCTACTAAATTGTTTGTGTCATTAAACCTGTTGTAAATATATTGGTGCATATATAGGGCCTGTTCACATTAGCATTGCCCTTGCACTGAGGTGTTCCGTCAGAGGTTCCGTCGGGTAACCCCTCAACGGAAAGGCAAACGGAAACCTTAGCTTCCGTTTTCATCACCATTGATATCAATCGTAATGAAAACATTGCTAAAGGTTTCCATTTGTTACCATTGTGACAGGGTTCCGCTGTTTTCAACGGAATTAATAGCGCAGTCGACTGCCCGCCCCTTACTTTCACGTACGAACGGGCAGAAAGTTAAACAGCAGTGGTGGCGCTATAGGCAGGAGGCCCTTTTGGGGATAGGGGCTCTGGACAATTGCCCAGTTTGCCCCACCTAATGCCGGCCCTGAACGGCGCATACTTTATAACGCAAAAAATCTATGCGGAATTGCAATTTGTTTTTTCATTTCCCCCCAGAAAAAGTTAATAAAAGTTAATCAATACGTCACATATAACCCAAAATGGTGCCATTTAAAAATACAACTTATCCTGCAAAAACACAAAACAGCCCTCATACAGGTACGTAGACGGACAAATAAATAAGTAATAGCTCTATGAATGCGGTGTTGCAAAAATGCTGGGTTAATATAATACCAACATATAAGCTCTAGTCCTTATATTCTAGTTGCAATAAGTCTTTATAGTCATGACATATTATATACGTCATTGGCAGTGATAAAATTGTATTTACTGTTCCAGATAATGTACACAATACGCATACGGGTGCAAGATTTTTCAGTTTAATGGATGGACATTGATACATTCTCTCAGAAATAAATATCCATCTTCTGTGGCAGACAGAACAGCTGTGGAACACGTGTACCCCCAGATGATTAGTTGTGCAGAGAATTTTGGTTTCACTGCTCTATATAGTGTCTGAAAGTGTCAGGATTGCACTGGTCTGGAACCTCACAGTGTATAAAGCTGTATAAGACTAGGGCTACACGGCTACTTTGGCCCCAACAAAGGTCGCACATCCAAAGATCACAGTGTTATGCTGGCTGCATCGCGGTAATGAAAATGGATGTGGCCACATTGCGACCTGCAAGTTACTGCGACACTACAGTTGCAAGATATCCAAACTTGAAGGACACCGTTCGCTCTCGAGCTATGATTGGGACCAGTTAAGGCCAAGGTTACTATATCCTTTGTTGGTTGTGTCTGGACCAGTTGGGCATATATTTTTTTTATGAAAACTAGGGAGTTCTGGTGAGTAGTGTGTTTGGGGTCATTGATTTTAACCCTCCCTAGTTGGGTATGTAGGAGTCATAGGTGAGTCAGGTGACCGGGATGGTGTATAGCAGCTTTGTAGGCCCTGTGGATTGTGCTGCAAGCTCATTGACTGCTGCTTGCCACCTCTTTGTTATGAGATTCAATTGGAGCAGCTTCAGGTTTAGGGCTTGTTCACACTGAGTTTTTTTTCCAGGCACAAAAATCGGCCACAAAATTCCTTCAATTTCTGCCTTCCTGCAATTTCTTGCCACGGCCATTGGGCGCCGCGGGCAAAAAACGTTTAGTAACCGCTAAAAACCGCCGCGGATGAAAATGCCTCCACCTCCCATTGAAACAAAGCTAGGCGGTTTTGGCAGTTTTTAGCGCTGATTCTGACGCGGTTTCTGCGTAAAAATCAGCATAAAAAACTCTGTGTGAACTGGGCCTTATAGTTGAGTGAGAGAGCCATTTGTGTAGCTTCCTCCAAATACGTATGAGCTTCTGTGGGTGGAATATGTCTGGTGTGGTTGTAGGGTTTCTCAGGTTGGGCACGCTCACAAAGTGTCGCTGCCCCTTAGTGACTTCAGAGAGAATACAGCTTGTGTCACTGTCTTTTTTTTCTAGAATAAAGAAAAGGCAGCACTCCAAATTTTCAAAAGTGAAAAGGGTTAATTTAATCCATATGCAAAGTTTCGGTTCTGTATGGAACCTTTCTCAAGCAAAGTAACAGTGCAAATGAACAGGTATATATAGGGACATGGCTTACATGTCAATCAATTACAATAATTAATAATACAAAAATATTAAAAAGCAATACATTCATATAAAATACAATATACAAATCCCCATCTATGTGATACATTTTGCAGATGTGCAAAATTAACATACCCAATATAGAGCTCATACCCAATATACAGTGTAAAATCACTTCTATCTATATGCCAGTACATTAGCCTGTGTACTGATTGTACACAGGCAGTTGTTAGGGCATATCTAAGTATGCTCTAATAATAGAGAATAAACAGCCAGCCCTGGTGTCCTTCAATGGACCCTGGGCTGTCTGCCCATACCAGGTATAGCCATCGTTCGCGTCACAGGGATTTCCTGTCATGCGATCAAAGGGGAGTCCCCCTTATCAGTATTGCTTTGAATGCCGCAATCAGCTTTGATCAGCTTTGTGCATTACAGCCAATACAGCTGTTGCCCCGCTCATCATGGCGCGCGGCCACTGGCTGTCACACAGGATGAGAATACTGGTCCTAATGCGCCAAGTACCCGCCGCTCAGGACGAGTATTCTCGTCCAGTGTCAGCAACCAGTTAAAGCACTCACAGAGATTAAATAAGGGGCCAGTAATAGCGATAGCCATGGAGAGATAACTGCTTATAGGTAAACACATATAGTTCTATAGTATATGGAGTAAAATAAACGCATATTGCCTCACACAAATATGGAAAGTACAGCAGATCATGAGGCACGATCGTGTAGACACATAGCGCCACATCACAGGGGACAAACAAATATGTTGACTAACAGTTCAAAAGAACTATAACTGCATAATGACACATTATTAGAGGATCAACCAGGCTAGGCAAGCCGTCACCTCTACCCAAATAGAGGAAAGGATACCACCAGCCATGGTCACTATAAGGCAAGGGGTCCTATATAAGGGTCCATATGTCCACTATAGGGAACTCTATCCACCTTTATCTCCAAGTATCCATGTTTATCAAATCAGTTGAAGAACGGCATCAGTCGGCGCAAGCTAGTCTGAACCAATACCCATGTATATAATTGAAGACTACCACTAATCCTGGCCCAAGATAAAGAGAAGACATTATGTCAAAACCAAGACTGTCAATGTAACCCAAATAACAGTGCTCTCACACCATTTTTTTTTTATTTATATATATGAATATATATATATATATATATATATATATATATATAAATATATATAAACAAAATATAAGTTTTATTTTGCACAGGCAGTACAAAAAATGGGGAATACACCAGTCCATTCTGATGAGTATCTTCAGAAAAGTTCAAATAAGTGCAGTCGGATGTGTTGAAAATGCAGTGAATCTAAAATATAAAAAATAATGAATTTTAATAAGCAATATAATAGCACTCGAAAACCCAAGAGGGTATAAATTACATTGATACAAAGATATGTCAGGCACGAAAAGAGCAGAGGGACCATAAGGAAACCCAACCTATATCACACCTCCCACTTTAAAGTTTACATTCATCCCATAGGGTTTAAGGGTCCTCAATCTAGGTATCCACTCTAATTCTTTACGTTTTAGAAGACGCTCCCTATCTCCTCCCCTGCTCAATGGGGATACATGCAGTGGCGGATTAAGTAGACGATGGTCCCTGGGCTGTTACCCAAACTTGAGACCCCTTGCGCACCGCCGCCCTGCCGCGCCGTAACTATTTTTAACACTACCTTTTTGGGCAAGCATTAACAAATGGGTGTTACGGATTCCCCTTGTCACAGGGCTGTGTCCCTACATACTGACAGTATCACACTGTGCAGGGACATATCCTGCAGACAAGGGGAATTGTCTATCAGTCCTGGACTGCAGAAAGACTTTTTGTGAAATACAAGGATTTCCTATAATAAACATGACAGGAGAGGTGACAGATTCTCTATAAATCTAGTGACTCACATGTGACGACGTCTCAGATTCTAGTAGTTATTTTCCTCTTTTCTTCTCCATTCCGTCCAGAGCACATGACAACTTCTCCTGGCCATGACTGATTTCTGCAGAATTTGCCACTCAGATGTCTTCGACTCCTCACTTTTCCAACATTTCCACACCTATAAATGAAAATAAACTTATCATGGTGCCACATACTGTACCCCTAAATATAATAGCAGCAAACACTGCGCGTCTGAATATAATAATACCACACACTATAAAACACCACATACACACAGCCCCCTGTACATAGTGCCACATACAGCCCCCTGTACATAGTGCCACACACAGCCCCCTGTAGATATTACACAACCCCCATACATAGCGGCACACACAGTCCCCTGTATATAGTGCCGCACACAGCCCCGGTGGATATTACACACCCCCATAGATAGCGCCACACACAGCCCCCTGTAGATATCACACATCCACCCCGTAGAGAGCGTTACACACAGCCCCCTATAGATACAAATGAATATCCCCCGAAACGGAAATCTTTAGCAAAGTTTAGATAAGGTTTCCATTTGCCTTTCTGTTGAGGGGTTAACCAGACGGAATTTCTCAACGGAAGGGCAGCGGTGATGTGATGAGGGCCCATGTGCATGTGTGATACTGTTTGTTGGACCCTGTATCTAAGCCTAAGGTAGGCTTAGATACAGGGTCCAGCAGACAGTATTCTTATGCAGTATAAGCTGGGGCCCTGTATCTAAGCCTAACACATGGTAGGCTTTAAAGGTTGTCCAGTCCCTAAACATTGATGGCCTATCTTCAGTATAGACAGAATAGACGAGGAGACAGCACTTCCAACATATGTCAGCTTTTTAATCACCCGTGCAACGTTTCAGTCCAGCAGGACCTTTCTCAAGCATGCTTGAGAAAGGTCCTGCTGGACTGAAACGTTGCACGGGTGATTAAAAAGCTGACATATGTTGGAAGTGCTGTTTCCTCGTCTATTCTGTCTATCTGATATTGGGGACCGCGGTTCCGGTCCTATTGAGGCGTGCACCCACGTGTCGTCCAGTGCTGTGGTAATTTTCTGCTTTGGATATATCCTCAGTATAGGCCATCAATAGCTGATGGGTTGGGGTCAGACACCCGGGACCCCCGCCAATCAGCTGTTTTGGAGGGGTTGCATCCGCTCGTATCAAGACGCTGTACCGTATATATTTGCAGGTTTCTGTTTAGGCTCACACAGATCTGGAACAGCTTTGAATTAGCTGTAAAAGCAGAATGATCCATACAGAAGAGAAAAACAGAATACTTTGAGAGACTAAAGTTGTCAGGAGCCTTATAACTTTTTTATTTTTACGTCAATGAAGTGGTGTATGAAGGACTATTTTTTTGCGGTAGGGGTTGTCGTTTTTACTGGCACCATTTAAAGTACCATATGATGGTTGAATTGTAAAAAACTGAGATTCCTCCATGTTTTTTGGGAGTTTCGTTTTTACTGTATATATTTACCTTCTCTTAACCCCTTAAGGACACAGCCTAGTTTGGGCCTTAGGGCTCAGATACCATTTTTCAATTCTGACATATTCCACTTTATGTAGTAATAACTTCGGAAAGCTTTTACCTAACCAAGCGATTCTGAAATTGTTTTCATGTGCCATATTGGGCTTCATGTTAGTGGTAAAATTTGGTCGATACATTGAGTATTTATTTATGAAAAATAGCAAAATTTTGTGAAAATTTTGAAATATTAGCATATTTTTTTATTTAAATGTATCTGCTTGTAAGGCAGATGTTTATACCAAACAAAATAGTTACTAATTAACATTTCCCTTAAGTCTACTTTATGTTGGCATAATTTTTTGAACATTCTTTTATTTTTCTTGGACGTTCAAAGCTTAGAACATAAACAGCAATTTCTCATATTTTCAAGAAAATGTCAAAAGCCTTTTTTTTAGGTACCAGTTCAGTTCTGAAGTGGCTTTGCGGGGCTTATGTATTATAAACCCCCATTAAACACCCCCAATTTAAAAGCTAGACCCCTCAAAGTATTCAAAACAGCATTTAGAAAGTTTTTTTTTAACCCATTAGGCGTTTCACAGGAATTAAAGCAATGTGGAGGTGAAATTTGCAAATGTCATTTTTCTTGCAGGAATTCAATTTTAATCCATTTTTTCTGTAACACAGATGGTTTGACCAGAGAAACACTACCAAATATGTATTGCCCAGAATCTGCGGTTTTTGGAAATACCCCACATGTGGCCCTAGTGTGCAAGTAGACTAAAACACAGGCCTTAGAAGCAAAGAAGCACCTAGTGCATTTTGGGGCTTCTTTTTTATTAGAATATATTTTAGGCACCATGTCGGGTTTCAAGACATCTTGTGGTGTCAAAACAGTAGAAATCCCCCAAAAGTGACCCCATTTTGGAAACTATACACCTCAAGGAATTAATTTATAGGTCTTGTGACCATTTAGGCCGTATATTTCTTCCACAGAACTTATTTGAATTGGGCTGTGAATTAAAAAAATGAAATATTTTCCAATAATATGTAGTTTTGGCTCAAAATGTCTTATTTTCACAAGGAATAAAATAGCATATTTTGTTGCCCAATTACTCCCGAGTGCGGCAATACTCCATTTGTGGTGATAAACTTCCGTTTGGGCCCATGGGAGGGCTTAAAAGGGAAGGAGCGCTATGTGTTCTTTGAAGTCCAGATTTTGCTGGATTGGTTTTCGGGTGCCATGTCGCATTTGCAGAGCCCCAGAGGTACCAGTACAGTTGAAACCCCCGAGAAGTGACCCCATTTTAAAAACTACACCCCTTAAGACATTCATCTAGAGGTGTAGTGAGCATTTTGACCCCACAGGTACTGTGTAAAAGATCTTGCGCAGCAGATGGTGCAGAGTGAGATTTGCAATTTTCTATATATATATATATGCCATTTCAGTGTCCGATATATTGTGCCCAGCATGTGCCACCGGAGACATACACCCCATAAACTGTAATGTGGGTTCTCCTGGGTATGGCAATACCCTACATGTAGCTGTTATCTGCTACCTGGGTACATGGCAGGGCTCAGAAGGGAAAGATGAGGGGGATAAGCTGTGCGGAGTGCATCAGGGTAAATTAAAAATCAAGGAATGTATGATAAATTCTAAAACAATCTTTCATACAGAGCCCTGGTTTTTCGGGACACGTGTGGCATTGGTATATTGTGTCCTTCCTTATCCACCTCTTTGAGCAGACTCTGCACCTCTTTTGACTTTTTCCCTTCTTTCCAGTTTGGGGAACTTTTCCTGGAAAATTTTGCCCTGGTACGATGCGTGTGGGCTCGCTTCCAGAAGTACTGGGTGCCCGCCCTTCCTGGTCCCTAAAGATTAGGTTCTTGATAATCACCTCTTGAAATTCCAGGAAAGTTCCCCTCTGGCCTGCACATCGACGTAGCACGTACGCATTGTACAATGCCATCTGTATGATGTGCACGGCCAGCTTCTTATCCGCACCCTCGATTTCCGCATGATGCTGTAGGGTTTCAAGACTTGATCTGACAAGTCCACCCCTCCCATGTACCTATTGCAGTCCAGGATGCAGTCTGGTTTGGGGGTCTCTGTACTGGTACCTCGTACAGGTACATCGGTACTGGTGTGGCCATGTATTGTTGTCAATACAAGGACATCTCTCTTGTCCTTGTACTTGACACACAATATATTGCTGCTAGATTGTGCCCTGCTCTCACCCCTTCTGAGTGTTTGTCCAAGCAGAGTCTTAGGGAGGCCTCTCAGGTTTTTTCTAGCAGTGCCGCATGCCACAGTACTTATGGAAGCGAGGCACTTGAAGAGTGGGACGCTGGTATAAAAAGTATCCAGGTAGAGGTGGTAACCCTGGTCCAGCAGTAAGTGCACCAAATCCCACACAATTTTTGTGTTAATTCCCAGTAAGGGGGGGGGGGGCATTCTGGGGGCTGAATACTGCTGTTCTTCCCTTCTTATATTCTAAATTTGTACATATACCCTGATTCACTCTCGCTCATCTTATACATCTTCACGCCATACCTTGCCCTCTTACTCGGCAGCTACTGGCGGAATTTAATCCTCCCTTTTAAATGTACAAGAGACTCATCAACAGAAATACACTTCTCGGGGTGTATGCTTGGGCAAACCGGGCACTGAAATGGTCTAATAGGGGTCTCAGTTTATACAAACGGTCAAAACTGGGGTCATCTCGGGGTGGGCACTGCTCATTATCAGCATAATGTAAGAAGAGAAGTATTGCCTCATAACGCATCCTGGACATGTGTTGTGTAAAGAAATCAGCAGCACAGCCAAAAAGGTTCTATTGAGGAAGACTAGGTAGATAATCCCTAGCAAGGGATGGTACACGCAGCACAAATGTCCCAGGTCCAACGGGTCAACTTGCACACAGTAAATTGAAGGAAAACTGCAGCACTCAGATATCCAAAAGATGTTGGTCTTTATTCACCAAGCAGTAAAAACTACAATGTTTCAACCCATGTTGAGTCTTTGTCAAGCATAGTGATAGTAAATCAGTGCACTCTTTATATAACACATGTTGTGTGACATCACTTCCTGAACATATTAAGTATCAACAATGGTTAAATACCCTTAAAAATACATCATCATATCATTAAATATCCCCCACATCATCAAAGTGAAATACAATCACAAAACATAAATAGATCGCCAGTGTAGTACCTGTATATCAGTCGATTAAGACACATCTTATCTTGTCAGCGTCTGGACATGGCCACGCAGTACATCGGGGTGTGGTATAACATGTCTGTACTCCAGTTGGTCCTAATGGACGGCTTTTTCAGAAGGGTCCGAAAAGTTACTATAATAACTGGGGCCTATGTAATAAACTACATGGGGCCCTGTTACTATAGTAACTGACAGAACTTACCCTCTCTCTTTCCGGAGCGCAGCAGAGGTTCTGACGTCACAGCGCTGTGTGCACCGCATGACGTCGTGACGCAATGCGCTGCACACAACATCCCGACACTCGATGGAGTGAGGACCTCCGCTGCGGCCAAAGAGTAGTGTAAGTTTAATACCACTGTCTTTCTGAATCTGATGGGTCGGGGTCCGACTCCTGGGACCCCCGCCAATCAGCTGTTTTAAAGGGGGTGCAGAGTTCGTACAAGCGTTACTTCCCCTTCATTCCGGTCACTTTCTCACACTGAATCGCCGACACGGACGTGTCAGCGATTCACAGTGTAAGCAAGTGAGGGAAATGAAGGGAAAGCAGCTCTATCGTACGAGCTCTGCACCCCCTCCAAAACAGCTGATTGGCGGGGGTCCCGCGAGTCTGACCCCGACCCATCAGCTCCTGATGGTTTATCCTGAGGATAGGCCATCAATGTTTAGAAAACTGGACAACCACTTTAACGTGTGTTAGGCTTAGATACAGGGCCCCAGCAGACAGTAATCTTATACTGTATGAGATTACTGTCTGCTGGACCCTGTATCTAAGAGTACCTTAGGCTTAAATACAGGGTCCAACAAACAGTATCACACATGCACATGGGCCCTGTATCTAAGGCCCTGTTCACATCACTGCTGCCCTTCCGTTGAGGGGTTCTGTTTGAGGTTTCCATCGGGTTAATCCCTCAACGGAAAGTCAATCGGAAACCTTAGCTTCCGTTTGCATCACCATTGATCTCAATGGTGATGGAAACTTTGCTAATGGTTTCCGTTTGTCATCGTTGTGAACGGGTTCCGTTGTTTTGGCAGACTCAATAGCGCAGTCGACAATGCAAAACAACGGAACCCTGCCACATCGGTGACAAACGGAAACCTTTCACAACGTCGCGGTTCCACTTGCCTAGTTATGCTCCTTTCAATTCAGCCTTAAGTTTTTGCACTTGACTATTGAAATAATCAAAAAATTGTGCACAATCCTCTGTTGAGAGACAATCATTTAATAACTTACCAACATCCTTAATTTTTTTCATTTAACATGGCGGTCTCTTTTTGTAGATATTCAATATTTAGTATTTATTAGAGATCTGCATGAACAGCGTACAAAAAGTATTATCCTGAGCAAAAAGATTAGGACTTATTCGTGACCTCAACACCCTAGGGATCTTTTTAGTTTTATAATATTCAGCCAACGTGACTAAATGCAATTTTAGAGTCATTAACCTTCTGGAGAGGCTTACGACTTGTGTAAATTTGTTGCGTCTTGCTCTATGAAAGGCCAGTTTTAGTAAATCTGGGCCAATGGGTTAGCGTGTGTCATACATCACAATTTATCTCATGTGCATATATAAGAACCGCACTACAGTAGGGTAAAAACTCTCCCTAAACCTACATGTTTGTGTCCTAATCAGACTACATAATTAGATGACTACATATTCCTTGATTTATACACAACAGAAGGAAATTTGGGACTTTTGTTCAAAGAAACAACATGACAGCCACCAAAACCTACAGTTGACTCCTACATTTGTACAATCCGATATCATGGCAGCAACAAATGGAAGTTTATGAAAATTGCTAAATTGTTGCATGCAGAATTTCCGTTAAAAAGTAGGAACAGGACTTGCCCAACTCAAATCAGACCAAACTCATATTATGGATTTTCTAACATTTGTGCAATGGATATTACATAGAAAAGTAGTCATATTGCCTTAGGCTTTTGCAAATCAGGAGTCAATAAGGTACTTTCTCCAGTGCTATTTCCTGTAACAGAGTGCCATTAGATGTATTTAATCAGTTTATCTTGAGAATAGCAGCTAATAAGTAATGAACATTTGGTCCCTTGTGGCTACTTCCAGGTGAGGGCATATGATAGGAAAATTGTATTAAAGTGGAAATGAGAAGGTACTTAGGCTAGATACTAAGGCCTATCAATATTATTATAATGAATACTGTGTTCTCTCTTATATATATATTCGGAAATGCTGTCCATGTTTATTCAATATATAAAGCAAAAAACAATCTAACCGATGTACGTTAGCGCCTCAGTGAAAATGATTGCTACACTGGTACACTGCGTTCTCCAACATTACGATATCTCTACAAAAATACTACTAAGTAAAATGTATTCCTCTCATTAACCAACCGGTTTCACCTTCCAACTTTAACTGGGTCTGTGTTATTTTTGTCCGGAAGTATATAGAGAGGACAGGCAGCATCTAATGATATCTTTATGGAAATAGTGATGCAGTCCGAAGGGGTTTATATGATGGCTGTGTGTAAAGCTGGCAGCGGGTGCTGCACCTCCCAGTTATTATATCTGCCTTGCCAGCCTGGTCCTTCTCTCCTGCGTGGCCGCCGGCGTCTTTAGTCTGCCTCTTCTCCTGCTTGCGGCCATGAGTCTGCCTCTTCTCCTGCTTGCGGCCATGTTCTCCTTAGGGCGCACACTTTCTGGCCAACTCTTAAAGGGCCAGCGCGCGCATTGCAAAAACCTGCTGTCCAATCCCTGTTGCTCCTGGACTATTTAAGGTACCTCCTCAGATTGCCTGTTGCCTGAGCAACTTTAGTGCAACCTAGTTGTGTCCTGCAAAGGTTGCTGTTTGCTTCTCATACCAGTCTGCACCTCACTACCTACTATCGTTTGTATCCAGATATCTGCTATCTGTCTGTATCCAGATGTCTGTTATCTGTCTGCATCCAGCTATCCCTTACTAGCCTGTATCCAGATATCCACTACCAGCCTGTGTCCAGCTATCCGCTTCCAGCCTGTATCAAATTATCCGTTACCTGCCTGTATCTAGCTACCCCCCGCCAGTTTGCTACCTGCTACCAGTCCTTATCCTGTAACCCGCTATCTGTTTGCATCTAGAAATCCACTGCCACTCGATAAACAACTACCTGAGACGAACTTAAGATTTACTACCAGTTACGAACTGTGTCTTCTGAGCCACACCCGTCTGCCAAGGTATAATCTGCCAGTTACCTTCGGTGTACTATATCATTGTATTGTGGTCACACCGGGATCACATAAAGAGGTGGCAACCTAGTAGTTTCCCCACAGCGAGTCCAGATCCCTGTATGGTGTTTAAAGGGTGAGGACCAGGAAGGCTGCTTAGATAACGCCCTAAGTCAAACCGGTGAAGTAGCACAGTGGGTCCACAACCCGCTGGTCGCAAAAATGGGCTTTGCCTTAATGGTTTGTATAGCATTTTTCTTGCCCTTTGTTTTCCTATTTCCACACCTTGGTCCTACCCCTGCCTTTTTTGGTAGATTATACCTCTCTATAACCCATTCGGCTAAGTAGTACACTCCTCCAACCTTTCTCTTTGTCCTTCTTTCCTAGTATAGCGTGTCACTGCTAGGGACAGTGTAAGAGCTGGGGAGCGCTTACACTGTCCGTAGCAGAAACACTCCCCCTTGCCAGTTCGGCAGACAATACAAGACTGATCTCTCGCAAGAGCTGAAGAGACGAGAGCGCTCTCTCCTCTCCATAGCTCTTACAGTGTCCGTAGCAGTGACACGCCCCCTTGCCAGTTCGGGTGAAAAGACTGATCTTCAAAGCTGAAGAGTCTTGCTGTAACAATGTCCATATCTGATTGGACAGTGTCACGGCCATAGTAACATGCCCCCTTGCCAGTACACGCCCCGTTGCCTGTTCAGGGGGTTATTTAAATATCGGGCACCAAATATAACGGCACCGATATCTAAATAATGGAGGGAGGAAAAAAAATATGTAAAGTGCCCCAGGGCAGCAACTGTTCATTCCTGCATGTGACTATTTGACACTGAAAAACACTTCAATGTGAAAACAAATTTGTACAGAATGATCTCAAAGTAATGTAATACCCGACAACTCTTTACACGGATTACTACATTCCCACAACTTTTCCCTTTGTCTCTCCTTTCTGGTTTAGGCTTGGTTGTAATGGACCTTAAAAAGCAATATTGGGTTGAAATGTATAAGGAGGTTGGTATAAAAGTATTTAAAAATTTTATGGAGTGCTCCTCAATTTGGGAAATTGGTCCTACTTCCCCTAGATCCCCTACCTGTGCACTTACAGCTTGACCATACACATTTACAAATTTTAAGGGAATTTAAGTAGCTGGTTATTGTATTCTCACCAAGACCACAAGACTACATTCTTGCCAATCTTACCCCACTATGGAATAGGTTTTTCAACAACACTAATGTCTAGTGTAATTTACCCATGTCTTAATAGACCAAGGTAATCTCATTGAGATAGTTATGATGCCGCAACTGCTGTACATACTACAGTATTCCCCAGTGTAGATCCCCTTAAGGTTTTTTCAATTGATCTTCCGAAGCTTGTTGTGGAAGAAAAAAATATGCCCATATAAAATTCAAAATTCTGCAGAGAGACAAGGAACTAGGAGGGTTGGCAATCGTGAACCCTTGGCTATATTTTTTGGCTACACAACTTCAGCAGCCTAAGCGTCTGTGCCTAAGGAATGGGCTTGGTGGTAATCGGAAGGTTAGTAGCGCATATTACCGTATATTTTCCTCCTTTTTCTGCACTAGAGGTGGGTGACGGAGGTGGGCAGAGACAAACTTTCCCTACGATCAACCTGTTGATAAAGTTATGGGTAAAAAACAAAGGAGCTCCTGCAATTGTCTGGCTTCACACAATACACGCCTCTATGGCGAAATCCTAACCTACATAAGATTTTTAGGCTCAGAGGTTTCTCTCCTTGGGAGAGACAGGGTAAAGTGTTTCTAGAGCAAATTCAAACTAATGGATCCCTGAAAAAGTTTTGACCAACTTTAGAGTGACTATGATCTCCCACATGGATATTTCTATCAGTTTTTACAGCTTTTAGATTTAATTACTTCTTCAAGGGTTGTGGGGGGTGCCATCTCTGGTTTCTATATAGAACTTCTTCCTGTCCATTTGCAAAGTTTCAGGGAGAAATTGGTGTGTGATTTAGGCCCAATAACTAGTGGGTAATGGACGGAAGTGTTTGAATTAACCCCTACATTATTCATTTGTTAAGGCTTAGCGATTATCAAAATTCCATTTTATACGTATAGTAGGGTATACAACCCCCCAATGCATAGAATTGTGATTAGTGCAAACTCCAGCGCCCAAGGTGTGGCATGGAGAATGCCCACTTACTTTACATACTATGGGATTGTGTTGGGTTAAGCCCCTATTGGAAAGGGATTCTAGATATTACTAGGAGGGTATATATTGTGGACTGCCCTGCAGAACCCATGTCTGTTTATCGGGGTTATTTGGCGAACAATAACTAGATACTTACTCTTCACTAGAAATTTAAAGGCTGCAATGTCAAGCTGGTAAACTAATTGCAGCTCACTGGATTCAGCCCAGTCCCCCCGACAGTACAGGAGTTTACTTCCAAGATTAATGGGATAATAAGTTGAAGAATCCCTATGGCGTAAATGGATTGATATACCTAATTTCCCAAATCAGGCATTAATGGACACAAGATTGGCTGTAACACAGGCTCTAATGGGTAAACCTCTGGTAGGTAATATGACTCCCAACAAATCTCAGATATGTTTTAGTATTGTAAAAAATGTTGTGGTTACTTCTGATTGTAATTTCACCACCTGATATATCTGTAGCTTGAATACTTATCTGTATATACCCTCGACAGGGGGGTGGGAAAGTAGAAGGATATGAAAACTAAATAAATAAATAAATTACTGTGCAAACTAGCATTTGTTGTTTTGCTGGTAATATTCATTGTACCAACTCAATATGTATGGCTATCTCTCTATGGAACCGGGTATGGTCTGAGGGTCCGATTGTTTGTTTGTATCTGTTTTTTTTTGTTTGATTTGTATTTTTTGTTATACTCAGAACCTTCAATAAAAAAAAGTTCTAAAAAAACCTGTATGGAGTAACGTGAAGTAAAGTGCTTACCAATTAGAAAAAAATGTGGCTCTAATGAGATATTGCCAAGTACCGCTTTTCTCTAAAAGGAGAACTTCAGGCTACAAATGGACTTATGGCGTTATTAAAAAGGTACTACCATCTTATTAAGTGATGGTATGTCCTTAGGATATGTCATCACTTTATGATCCGTTGGGACCCCCACCAATCCTGAGAATGAAGGGGTCACAGGGCTGAAGAACAGTCACGGTTTTTCTCTGCACAGCAGCTACCCACTTTGTAGGCAACGCTATTCACTTGAATGGGGCGGGATGCAGTTCCTTGCACAGCTGGGTGTCAGGGAGCAACGCAGTGCATGGAAATTTAGAAGGGGAAGCAGCACTAAATCAGCACTGCGACCCCTTCATTCTTAGAATCAGGGGGGTCCTAGAGGAATTTCTGGTAGGAACTGTACATCCCTGTATGTGAAGATTTGCTACTGAAAACACTCTTTAAGGGATCTATTAAACACAAACTATTTACCTTAATAATCACTGGAGCAGTCAATTGGTTTTGGAAGTCACAGTTGGTCTAATGGAGATTATTTGTAAACAGTCATGGTTGTTTAAGTAATTGTAGTATAGACACACTTGTATCTGATGGGTCTAACTGGTGATAAGTGGGTTCACTGGCAAAAAAGAGACACTAGGTACAGAAAATTGTCCTCGGAAGTTTATGTAAATATACCTAGAATAGAATGCTTTCAGACACTGACCATGGAGGAAGGACCTTATTTGGGGAAGTCAATGTGAAACATTCAACAAAACTAAAGGAATGATAAGCTAAGATGGTAGAGACTGTATACACAATATGTTGAGAAAATGGCAAAGAGAAAGCCACCACTGAAAAAAATCATTCAAGATTTTGGTTAGTTTGCTTAATGATATTTGTGAGTCTCTGAAGTCAAGTAAAAACGTGTATGTAGTCTGGTGACATTAAAACACACCGCACCACCAAAAACTCACCATCCCAAAAACACCACACTTATCGTACCATCATTTTGCTGCAGGGATGTTTCTTGTAGGAGTCCTGTAAGGTTTGTGAAGGAAAATAATTACAGCAAAACGGTAATTATGGAGAAAAACCTGATGCAGTCTACATTATGCTCTTATTTAGCATTTACTCATATATTAAATATCTGAGCAACGTAGAAGGAAAGCAGTACTTCAGAATATCGGGAGCTGCTCAAATTAGGTCAATGCTAATTGAAAACTAAAATGTAACATGCATTTTTTTTGTATAGATGAAGGGTGGGCCCTCAGAAGCAATTTCTCTGGTGGGCCCAATGTACTCCAGTCTGACATTCTGGCTGTATTTCCTTCTGTAATTTTTGCAATGCCAATATCTATATAAGTAAAAGAAACAAAATGATCAAACTTTGCCATTCTATCTTCTGAGTTACTAATATATGACCCTTAAAAAAATTGTTATTGCCATCCATGAAAGAGATGGCATATTGCTTAGATAAGAAATTAGTTTCTGGGAATAACCCTTAAATTGCACATGTTTATGCCAAGGCATTAAAAAGTTCTTTGCACTATAATGTAAAAAAAACATTATACGTAATGTCACATGACGCAATGGGACATTTATATAAGACATACTTGCTAAGAACATAACAAGTGTTTATTATTAATTTACTCTTGCTGAGTGAAACAATTTTATCCCCCCCACACACGCTTGCAGGCTTGCTTTTAAGGGAATCTTCACCTTGGGGAGATTTCCTTCTAGAGTGTTTAAAATGGTTCTGCTGCTTCTTAGCAACCATCTTAACAGTACTGCTGCAGTACACTATGTTAATAATCTTTACTGGCATGCCATTGATCTCTTTGGAAATGCACATTTTAAATAATACATATACACCGATTATCTATAACATTAAACCACCTGCCTAATGTGTAGGTTCCCCTTGCACTGCCAAAACAGCTCTAACCCATCATGGCATGCAATCTGCAAGACCTCTGAAGGTTTCCTGCGGTATCTAAGACCAAGACATCAGCAGCAGATTCTTTAAGTCCTAACAAGTGGCGAGGTGGGCCTCCATGGATCAGACTTGTTTGTCCAGCACATCCCATAGATGCTCGATCAAATTGATATATGGGGAATTTGGAGGCCAAATTAACACCTTGAACTCTTTCTCATGTTCCTCAAACCATTCCTAACAATTCTTGCAGTGTGGCAGGGTGCGTTATGCTGCTGAAAGAGGCCACTGCCAGTAGGCAATACCGTTGCCATGGAGGGGTGTACTTGGTCTGCAACAATGTTTAGGTATTTGGCACATGTTAAAGTAACATCCACATTGTCACGGAGCCCATGGAATTAACTGTCACTGGACTAGCAGCGGGCAGTGTTAACCCACCTTGTCACCAAGGAATTTGCCTTTGGGCTACTCCGGGAGCAGAGTCTAGGGGAACGCCTGGTCTTTGCCGTTTAACCCCTGTACAGGGATATGAACTTCGCTGCAGGGGAACCTCAGTTCGCTACACTCAGAGTAGTATTCTTTGTTGACAGCTGACATAACAGGTGTAGCGTGGTATTGTGAGCAAAAGGTCAGGACAGGTTGCAGATGTTCGTCACTGGTAATGGAAAAAATGGTCAGGCAGGCGGCAAAGGTTCGTCACAGATAATGTAGCAAATGGTCAGGGCAGGCACGGATGGTCAAGAAAAAAGCAGAGGTCACCACACAGGAATCCAACAATGATATAGCAGAGATACACTAGGTACACTAAGGAACACTAGGGAACCAAATTGACCTGGCAATGTGTCCAGAGGGAGAATGCCTTTTATGCCCAGATACAGCTGGAAAAATATTTTGGCACTTTAAGGCCTCATGCACACTTCAGTTTTTTCCTTCAGGGTGCTATACGTTTTTGTCACGGATAGCACCCTGAACCCATTCATTTCAATGGCCCAATGCACACTTCAGTTATTTAAACGGATCCGTTGTTCCGTTCCGTGCAAAGTAGAGCATGTCCTACTTTGCTCAGTGATTCAGTGACCGTGTGGCCCATAGAAGTCAATGGGTCAGTGAAAAAAACGGATGGCACACGGAAGGCTTCCGTGTGCCATCCGTTTTTGACGGATCCGTTGCCATAGCAATGGCTGGGTGAGCAAAAGTTCACAGACTCACAGACTAAAGTAAACATTCATTCCTGAAGATAGGCTCATATTTTCACTCCAAAACACCCAAAAAACCAAAGTAAGCCAAGCAGAGTAATCTCAAACTGTTCTCTATGCTCTGAAAACTATAGAAAACAGCACCAAAAACTTCTTGTAAACTTTCTATGGGTGTTTGCTGGGACATGTGCCAGGTTCAAATGAAGTTCACATCCGTTTTTTAAACGGAAGCAAAACGTCCGTGTAAAACGGAAACACGGAACGGAAACGGAGTGCACACGGAAACAAAAACGGACACACGGATCCGTCAAAAACGGCCGAGAAAACGGTGATGGAAGTGTGCATGAGGCCTAAGAGAGCAATGGTCCGCATACTAAGACCCTGCGTATAGCGGCCACCAGATGCTGAGCCAGAAGGAGGAGAGCAGCGTGGATGGGGAAGCTGAGAAAATGTAAGGGCATGGCAGCAGAGATCAGGGGCTGCTACAGTACCCCCCATTATGCCACTTTATAGGCTTGTTGGGAGGCAGGCGAAAAAATTTCCTGGGAGAGATGTAGCATGAATATTCTTCAAAGGTTCCCTAGATCTTTCCTCAGGATGAAAATTCTTCCAATCCACAAGGTACAATAATTTCTTTCTCACCCTCTTGGCATCCAAAATTTTGTTGAACTTATATTCAGTGTCTGGACAAAAGCAACAGCAGAATGAAGAGACTTCTTAGAGAAGCAATTCAAGACCAGCATTTTGTGGAAAGACGCATGAAAATAATTGGGGATCTTCAAAGACTGAGGAAGACGATGTTTGTAAGAGACAGGATTAATTTGTATCAAAATAACAAAAGGACCAAAGAAGCGAGGTGCAAATTTAGAACATAAAGTTCACAAACAGATGTGCTTGGAGGAATGTTTGGCCTTGCGTCCTGTAAGGAATTGAGGAGGAATCATGCACCTCTTGTCTGCGGTTTTCTTAAAACAGTCTACTGCTTTTGTAATAGAGTCTTTGGCCTCCTGCCAGTTGCATAGAAAGTTCGACTTAACTTCAGCATGTTACAAAGTGCCCTCCAGAATCTTGAAGTGAATTGAACTCCTCTGTCGGGAACAATATGCATAGGAAGTCCATGCAAGCAAAAAATATGTTTGATAAAAAGAGTAGCCAGATGTTTAGCTGAAGGGAGACCAGTAAGCGGAATGAAGTGTGCCATCTTCGAGAAGCTGTCAATCACGACCAAAATCACTGTACAGCCAGAAGAGTCACATCACATCAGTAATAAAATCCATAGCTATATAAGCCCAAGGAGAATCAGGCACTGGCAATGGATGAAGAAATCCAGCACGTTTTTTGGGGGGGAAACTTTATTTTGAGCACAGACATTGCATGCATCAAAATAATCTTTAATGTCCCGGGACAGAGAAGGCCACCAGTAATGACAAGACACGAGATCAAGTGTTATCAGGATTCCCAGAGGACTTGGAAAAATTACCCCAATGGAGAATTTGTTTTCGTAGACTAGGAACAATAAAACTTTCCGTGAGGAATGTTGATCATTTTTGCAGGTGCCACTGATGAAATTCGACTGGGATCAATGATAAATTGAGGTTCAGGATCTTAGTCATCAGAATCAAATAAACGAGATAAAGTGTCAGCTTTCATGTTTTTGTGAGCTGGACAATAATGGAGAAAAAAGTCAAGTCGTGAGAAGAACAAGGCCCAACGTGCTTGATGTGCGTTTAGATGATAAGCCGTCTGCAGGTACAATAAGTTTTTGTGGTAACTATAGATAGTGATAGAATGATGTGTTCCTTCTAGTAAATTACCAGAAAAACGAATTGCCAAAAGAGAAAGAAAATTAGGTATAAAATTACACCTGAAGATGCTACATCTATAGCGAAACATGTTGGGGGGGGGGGGGGGCAATCTTAGTTTTAAAACAATACTTTGCTGACAGTTATACCCAGTGCCTTTTGCGCTATCATTCAATGAATGTGCAGCAAACTGCAGCCGCTGCCTTAGATGGTAAATTCTAATAAATTTGTTGCTATAGTCGCACTGTCTAGGTATTTAAAATCCCTGTACAGGCCATATTTACTCATGAGGGAGGTACTCACACCACCTCCCAACACGATGCAGACAAAACACAATGCTACATAGAGGGAGACTACACAGGTGCAATATACTGATGAACACCCAATCACATGCCTACTATTCATGTGGGGGTGGCTGCTTAGTATTATCATTGCACACAGATTTAGCTTTTATAAGAGTGTTAGTCACATGGGTGCATGTAGTGCACCATGCTGGCTTACAACCTGTTAGTCAAGCCCATAATACTAGACAAGGCGGGCTGCCCAGCAACTTCCAATATACTCACATACCATTCTCCCCCAGCACTAGACCTGGCTGTATCCTGAAAAGATATTCATGATACACGATAAATATCAATGATAAACATGAGGTATTGGTAGTGTTTTGGCCAAAATACGCAAGCTCCCAACCCGCGTCAAGGGTTCCCATCGTACTGCTAGTCCCTACACTCCTATTACAAACAAATCACTGAAAAATAACTATATTAATTTAAAATCACTGAACAGGCCATATTTACTCATGTGGGAGTTCCTCCCTCATGAGTAAATATGGCCTGTTCAGTGATTTAAAATGAATATAGTTCTTTTGATTTGTTTATCTATCTATGTAATCAGTCTTAATCTACACACTGTCAGTTAGTATTGCTTATTTTAACTGTATGTGGTTCGCTAATGTATCTCTGAATGAGAAAATAAAAGTTATGTTTTAACAAAAAAATATTTACATCCTAAATAGGTGGTTGGAAAACAGGGCTTTCTTTGCCTTTTGGCAATTAGGTTTTCTGAGAATTGTGTATTTGCTACTTGGGTCTTTCATAGTGTTCTGCGACCTTCTAGTAAATGTCTCCATTTATCTAAAGCCAATTTAATAGCCAAAAGTTTGCGGTCTCTGATGCCATTATTTTTCTTGGCTGGAGAGAAGGTAAAATCCGCAGGAGAAGATTTTTCCACTATCATTTTTCTGATCTAAGACTGCGCCTACTCCTACAGAGGAAGCATCCACTTCCAAGATGAATGGTTTACTTGGATCTGGTCGATGTAGTACTGAGGCGGAGGAGAAGTCCAGTTTGAGTTTGAGAAATGCTTATTCAGCTTCAGGTGTCCAAGTTTTTGCATTGACCCCCTTTTTGGTGAGGCCGAGATGGGAAAAGAGAAATAAGGTGTAAATTGTCGATAGTAGATATACTTGCTTGCGATGGGTATAGAGATCTGGGGAGAAAACAAGAGTATCATCCAAATAAACTACAACACAGCTGTATAAAATGTCATAAAAAATTTAATAAACTAGTTCTTTAAAAACCACTGGAGCATTACTAAGGCCAAATTGCATAACTAGATACTCATAGTGTCCGTCTCTCGTGTTAAATGTGTTTTTCTAATCATCTGCTGCACAGATACGGATCAAGTTGTAGGCACCCCGTAATTCTAACTTGGTGAACATCTTGGCCCCTTGTAAACGGTCAATGAGCTCAGAAATTAATTTCAGAGGGTATTTGTTTTTACCTTGATTTCATTTAGCCCGCAATAATCAATTCAAGGCCTTCTCCAGCTTTTCCTTGATGTATTCTGACATAGCTTCTGTCTCAGGGACAGCCAAGGGGTTTACCATACCCCAAAGATGAGTAGAAGTAGGTAATAAGTCAATTGCACGATCGTACAATCTATGATGTGATTGAGTCTCTACTGCACAATACATCTGCATAATAGGAATTTTGGTAATCTGTCCAGGACAGTTTCCATAACTTTACGTCTAGGGGTACGAATGACAGGCAGACATTGCAGATGGCCTTTAAGAGAGCAAGGGTCAGAGCGCACGCGCACTAGGACCCAGCGTAGAGCATCATCGGCGAGATCGTCTTTCAAAAGGAGGAGGGCAGCGCGGATGGGGATGCCGAGAAAAGTTTAGGACACAGCAGCGGGTAACATGGGCTGCTACACAGATGAATACCAGGACCCAACATTTCCCAGCAGAACATTGGCCAGAGCATAACAATGCCTCTGCCGGCTTGCCTTATTCACCTAGTGCATCCTTGTGCCTGTTAACCAGGTAAGCAATGTGCACACACCAAGCCACCCACATTACCCTAACATCCATTGCTGATGTTTACATGCCCATTTTAGCTGCTGTTGGCGGTGAACAGGGGTCAGCATAGGCTCATTGTATACTGATTGACAGCGATGAGCTCTTCACGTGTCGGCCCGAAACGCAGCAATCTGTAATGAACTGTGTGTTCTGACAATTTTCTATCATAGCCAGCAACAAATTTTTTCAGCAATTTGTGTTACAGTAGCTGTAGCAGTAGCTTCTGTGGGATCAGACCAGATGGGCTAGCCTTTACTTCCCATGCGCATCAATGAGCCTTTGGCACCCATTACCCTGCCACCGATTAACCAGTTGTCCTTCCTTGGACCAATTTTGCCATAGTACTTACCACTGCATATCATTTGTTATACTAAACATTATGCTTGAATGCAAAATTGCATGAAGGCGCTCATAAGCCTAAAGTTCTGGGTGGTATTTTTACAATAGAAAACCGGCGTGGAAAAGTTAATAAATTCCCGTTGCATCCATCTTCCCTTGTTCTGCTCCTCCGACTGAACAGCACAACGTAATCGCCCAACTCAGATGTGAACTTGGCCTAACTTTGTTGGGGTTTGAACATGATGACAGATTGACAAATGTTTTTCAGTCTCTGAGAAGTTGGTTCAACTAACATTACTTCACTTTCTGTTTTCACTTTTGCTCAAAATGCCCCCCACAATAAAACAGTACATACTTCTGTATGTAAAACATAATTACTAAACTCTGGGTATCGCTCTATCCTATACCCCATGCAGATCATATTGAAATACACATAGGCTAGGTTCTACAGTTTGCAGTGACTAAGGAATTTCTTTGTTTCTGCCAGAATGTACTTTGTTTTTTTTAAATCAAGGTAAGTTATGAAATTGATATAAAATATAGTTTAACTCGTGTTGCTAATTACAATTACTGCTTGCAATGACAGATTTACAATCTATTATTTACACAAAACCCAATTTTCAGCAACTATTGCACATATTTTAATTTCACTGCCAAGTATGTATGTTTTTAGAATTTCAGGGCTAGCACCAACAAACATGAATACAATACATTATGCTTAAATGCAAAATGCATGAAAGCGCTCATAAGTGTAATGTTCTGGGTGGTATTTTCAGAATACACCAGGGATCTGTTTTCAGAAAATATATAGGTATAGGGGTGTAATATGATTTTTTAAATTTTAACATGTTTTATTTGTGTATGTCTAGAGTGTCAAAATTGTCCCAGAATACCTGGCAGCAAAATTGTTAAATATTAACTGGTTATTATAGAAAGTGAAATTGTGTTACCCACCTGAAAGCCCCCTGAAAGTAGACTGAATCCAAGCCCTGGATACTCATTTTACCATTGACCTCCAGGTATAAACCACTAAATTTATGACTAACAATCAGGTATATATCACTAAATTTCCCTCCAGATTGTTAACACTACCACAAGGCTAGTGTTCTGGTTTGGCAGGGTTCATTGCACGCTTCACTATGAGATCTGTTAAGTCTAGTTACTCCCATTCCCAGATACACCCATACCTGCACTACATTGGCACCCCTTTCTGAGACTCCGGACTGGCCTCCTGAAAAGGGATGGCTAAAGAAGTGATAAATCTTTTGCTGGTTGCTGAGTGAGAATGTTAGAATAAAATTATACCAAACTTGTTCATTGTTTTAAAATTATGGGTTCTTTCACATTTTATTTTATATATGTTATAAATCCCAAAGACTTAAAGAGACTCTGTCACCACATAATAAGTGCCCTATCTCCTACATAAGGAGATGGGCGCTATAATGTAGGTGACAGTAATGCTTTTTATTTGGAAAAACGATCTATTTTCACAACGTTAGGAGCGATTTTGGTTTATGCTAATGAGTTTCTTAATGCCCAAGTGGGCGTATTTTTACTTTCGACCAAGTGGGCGTTGTACAGAGGAGTGTATGATGCTGACCAATCGGCATCATGCACTCCTCTCCATTCATTTAGACAGCAGAATCGCGTTCTTACTAGAACATGATCTGCAGCCACATACACAGCGATTCTGCTTGATTAACGTTAATCCAGTGTCCTGATAATGAATACACATGATCATCCAGCCTGGATGTCATGTGTATTCAGAATCCTGACACTTCTGAATCTTTTCTGTGAGATTACAGCAACGGATACGAAATCTTGTTTACCTCCGTAATCTCGCGAGATTTCGTATCCGTTGCTGGAATCTCACAGAAAAGATTCAGAAGTGTCAGGATTCTGAATACACATGACACTAGAGCACTTATAATGTGGTGACAGAGTCTCTTTAATCAGTGTTCATGTTTTTTATTGCTTGTACCTTTCACTGAGCCTTGGACTATCATTAATTAACATCCAGATTAGACATGGCTGAAATAAATAAATATTAGTGAAATATTGCTAGCAGAGTTATATAGCAATATGGTGAAGCAATAACAACCTGTGATTGAAAAGATTTTAGCCGGCCCTACTTCTCCCACTATTATCCTTATTGCCGCTTTACCACTACAGTATATTGGACCACCATATGGCATTTAAATAGTGGCGGGCGAATGGACTCATAAAAATCCACCATTAGCTGAACACGTCCCATTCTCGGATCCTCTGGTTTAAAAAGTTGTGGACATTAAATAATGCCCCAAGCAATGAGTTTTTCCGCTGCCTTCAAATTAAAAAATTGGATCTCTTCCTTAAACCATAATGGAAGCAATCTTAGTTCCTTACCACCATTTGAGAGAATCTGTGATTCATGCCTGAACTCTAAGGGCTTAAATTCCCTACTTTATAGATGGCTTGTTAGCAATCCTGCTTCCACTGCCCATACCTACATCAGCAGGTGTCAACAGGATATTAGCACCACCACTGTCAAGTTGGCAACTAATTCTACGATCATGGAATCCGCATATAAAGGGCTGATGAGGTTGTATTTGGTCCCAAGCCGGGCATGCTTTTGCATCAGTCCTTCAATTTGTTATATGATGAACACCTGGTGGACTTGACATAAGCTTACTCGGTTCTGGAACTGGGTGTTTTTGTCTTTTGCAAATCCTGTTTAGAAATAATCATACTCAAAGACCCCAACGTGACAATTCATACTTTTCAACTTTGTTCTGACATCTGAGCAAACATTAGACAACTCCTGGAAAAAAAAGTGTTGTTTCCTTTCAGGAAATTAAATAAAGAATTGACACCTTCTTTATTAATGGAAAAACTCACCAGATACTAATGCAAAAATGAAAAAAGATTTGTCTCCCCTAGATCCACTATGCTGACCCCCAACTTCATACTTTGCAAGTCACTAGTCTATGACTGAATCTGGAGGTTGGTATCCTCTTTCTCCCCTTCCCTTTTCTGTCTTTTCTATTTTCTCTATCTCTCCTTTCCCATTTTCCCTTGCATATATCCACGTACATTACTACTATATTCAGAAACCTTCCGCTTGTTACACTGCTGGTGGTGCTCAAGACCGCAACAACAGACAATCACCATCACATGGGTGAAGCACGCATCGATACTGTCAGAAAAGGCACAAGTTACTCATCAGTAAATAAGCGTAATCGAATACTGACGGTAGTAGAAGATGGAGACAATGCATTAATGGAATGAATGGCAAATGAATAGCATGCAAGCAGTTAACAGAAGAATAGACAGAGGACAAGAATAAAACGCACTCACTGACACTTTCTGAATACTATCCCACAGCAGGGTAAGACAACTGCTTGGCAGCAGACCAAACACACAGGAAAGGAAAACAAAACAGTGGAACTACTGATCCCAGGATACAAATAAAACCACTATACAAAAACTAGATCTTTTAGAGGACCAACAGGTCCCACAGTAAAAACAAACACAAAGACAAGAACAAAGACTCAAAATAGAATCTGAAAAGTGTTTAGCACATGGCAGAAACAGTATAATCAGCACCTGAGTAATCCAGGCCTGAAGTATATATAATCCAAGAAAAGCACTAATTAACCAGGCAAAGCTAAATGATGACCAAATCCAGACTCAGACCAAAGGCATTGCCTAGCAACGCCCAAACACTGCTATGCACTTCTTAATTGACTTGTTCACAGTAAATTTTGAATGTTTAAAGATATTGGCATTGAAGAAAAGGGAACAAAAGGGGAAGCAAAGGGAAAGAGCAGGGGAAAACAAAGCTACGGCACTTGGTCAGAGAGTATAAAAATATACATTTATGTTTATTTCATCCAAATTAATTAAAAAGGGAACAATACCGTTTGGTGATTCTGCACGTGAATAAATAGTCAATTACATCAAAAAGCCAATATAAATCAATGTGATATGGCCATATCGACAGTAATTCATAAATAACAAACTATATAAATAGAACAAAATAAGACTTATTTATAATATAGTACATCAATGGCTATAACCCAAGTGGGGTCCACTTATCAACTGCTGCAAGTAATAAATTCAATTGAAAATGCTTTGCTTAAGAAATATTCTCTATGTGATACCAATATAAAAATATATGCACCTGAAGTGCATAGTCTTATAACAGGCCTCCTAATAATAACAACAGAATACAGATGCACAGCGGTATGGTGGTCAGATAATACTGTAGCTGGCTTTCCCTTTACATTAGGTACTACACCAGCCCTAGGTGGCATATGGTATTGGTACCAGCTTATGGCTAGATGCAGCCAGGTAAAATCAGAGCCAAATACTTATTTGCCCCAACAGGTCTGACAAATGTAGGTTAGCAATGTCCAGAGGTTCACTCCAGTCATTTAGATTCAAAAGAGCTTGGAGAGTATTGTTGCCAATATTATCGCAGGTGACCTGGATCTATTTAGTCAGCAAACTGGTGAAAATATTTTAGCCCTTTTATTAAGCCACTTATTAGGCTTTGTTCACATCTGCGTCGGGCTTCCGTTCATGAGTTCAGTCAGACCTTAGCGTTAGGGGAACCCGTGAACGGAAAACAAATGGCAAGTTTTCCGTTTGCATTACCATTGATTACAATAGTAATGCTTCCGTTGCAAATGGTTTCCTTTTGTCTCCGTTCCGTAAGGTTTCCTTTTTTTGGCGGAATCAATAGTGCAGTCCACTACGCTGTTGATTCTGAAAAAAAACAAAAAACGGAAACCTTACGGAGCGGAGACAAACAGAAACTATTTGCAACGGAAGCATTACCATTTAAATCAATGGTAATACAAACGGAAAGCTATGGTTTCCGTTTGGTTTTCGTTCATGGGTTCCCCTGACGGAAAGGTCTGACAGAACCCATGAATGAAAGCTCAACGCAGATGTGAACGAAGCCTTAGAGGTGTGCTTAGACACCAGTATGTTTTGGGGGTGATTTAATATTAATTTGCATTTTTTGGTATTCGTTATGGCTCAGACTTTTGGCAAAAGGTACATTACTACTTTGTTTCGGGTGCCTCTTCAACACGGTAATTTAGTAACCTTACAAAAACACTAAATATATAATGTTTCAGATGTCTTTTGTCCCTTTATATTAGTCGATATAATTTTGGGTAATGAGGATGAGGCAAAGGCCAGTATTTCTTAGTAGGAAGCAATACAGTGTGGAACTTTACTTCCATGCAGTGCATAGCACCGAAATACAGCCATGCAGAGCCCAAATTATAGTGTCATACAGCACAAAACTGACGTGGCCATACACTACATGGATAATTTAACCATACAGTACCCAATTAATATTTTCCTCATGTAAACCTGCCATACAATGTCCACATACCACCCAGTGTCTAAATGACAATTCAATTCGGTGACATTCATTGATTTAAGTTCTTCCTCTATTCTATCTCCTTGTGACCCAGACCTTTGTGGAAGCTTCTCACAGATAAGGCACACCTTTCCAGCTTCACATAGACATCTTGAATACTTCCTGTTGCACCCCCTGCCCTTTCCAGCATATACAAAAAATGCTGACGACCTAACACATTAAGATATTTGTTACATTTTTTTTTTGAAATCCCGTAATGCTAGCAGCAATCTAAAAAGATTTTTTTTTTCAACATAACGTCACCACATGTTGCAGCAATTGATTGTCGTCGGACTTTTGAAAAAGCACTTTAATAAGCTTCCTATGCAAAAGAACAACTGTTGGCATTACACCAGCAACCTATTCGTTCAACGGGACAATGACACCGCTGGGATCAATGGTTGTACTATGCTGCTTTTGGCCGGTGGTGCTCAGTGAAAAGTGATTTTCACAACACGTAATACAATACAAGAAAAAGTAATTCCACGGCACTTACTACTAATATGGGCAGAAATCCTTTATTGTAGCGCTTCTTTACAGGTATTACGCATGAGACAGACTCATATTATCTGGACTATGGCTGTTTTGCGTCCTCTGGCACTGTTTCAAGGGCTGAAAGGCCTTTAATAAATTGACAATGAGTTTAACAGTAACTCCTGAGTCAGATTGCGGCTAATCAGATTTCCACAGATGTTTCTAAATCTGAGATACTCGTCTATAGCATAATATATAAAAAATTTAAAATTGAGAAAGTTTAGATGTAAGCTCACTGTGTATAAATGCTGGCTTCAGATGTGCCATTTCCCCGGGTGCAATAGACAGAAAATGGGTCGCATCAGCAACAGCAGGACAATCCAAAAGAAAAATGGTAGTAATCCAGCACGCCAGAGGTATCAGTTAAAACTTGAAATTTATTTATACTTAAAAAATGCATGTCCAATAAGGAGGAAGCAATGGTCAAAATGGCTTACGTGTTTCAGATCTGTGTAACATTACGGTCCTTACTCATAGGCTAAATCTGACCTTTCCGTCTATAGCATAATATAATCTAGATAAAAAGTTTAGTAACTAATCTATTATACTCATACTTAGTTATAGCAAGTGTTATAGTCCAGGGTTGCATTTTCAATTTACTTGGCTTCAGAGCAGAAATCTTACTGCATTCGTTGCTGCCACTGTTTTCGAACAAATCTTTGGCTAACCCCTGTCTTACATGACTCCTCATTAACATGCCATTTATATGGCGGTAATGAGATAAGTGGCTGATAGATGTCCATTATACCCCATATCCTGGGGGGAATAAAGAATTGGAGAAGGGAAGCCATTGGTTGACATTCTGGCTGTTTGCATAACCAAAAGTTTCCTAGCAGCATGATTTTGTCCTGGTGAAATTAGTTGGATTAGTTTACAAGAATTCCGTTGTCTATGGACAGTTTAACTGCCCTGTTATAGGTGTTTAGGTCGACAAGCTTGTTGACTGTTTCCAGTAGTAACCAAAACTGTAAATTCCAATTTGGCTTATAATGCTGGACTGTAATACTGGTTGCAAAAAAAGCTAATTCAATGTATTTACAAAGAGAATCTACTTTTTATGCAGATAGTATATATGACAGGTGTACAGTGCTTGACATGTTTTGTCTCTTATCCTGAACAATGTTTTTCATCTTCAAGAGGATATTGTTTTTTTTTTAAATATTTCCATTATACATAGTGTCTGTGTATCCGCCTTCTACCTTGCAGAGAATACTGAATAATACTGTACTTAATGTACATAACAGTAAGCTGAATTTTTGGTATGTTTTAGGGATATCTTTTTTAAACAATAAAGGTGGCTCCTGATGTGAGCTTGCAGCAAATAAATATCAGCTTACTCTCATTTCAATTTAGAGCACTTTTTACTCCCCCTGGCAGTAGAAGAATAGAAAACGCTATACACAGATACAACGCAGAAATCTAAATAAAAATACTAATAGGTTTTCACCAAGATTAAGGCTATGTGGATGACTTTGTTGCTAAAGCTGCTCATTGAGATAAAGATTTTTTTGTAAGATACAACCATAAACAGAGGACTGCCCTCATCATGCCTGTGTGGCATGACGAAACTGCCACATGAACCAATAAATCTACCAGCCATGTTTCCTTCAGCCTTTAAAGGGGTTGTCTTGTCATAACAACCCCTTTCCAAATGCCCTTTCAAGTCATATAGATGCATAGAGGTGAGTGTCTAGCTCAGCCACTGCAGGGTAAATGTGTGTCTAACCACAACTTCCCACGGTGAGAATATGGCCAATTTAGACAAGATTTTCGTCACGAGAAAACACATTTCAAGTTAAACTCCGGCCAAATTTTCTTAGTTCGTAAAATACACCTACTAGGCTCATGTAATATACAAGGTTTGGTAATTCTTTCAATCTGCTCCCCTAAACTAAAATTTTCAAGGTCCACCGTACACTAGAGGTCCATAACTTAATGGCTGCATGTTATTGGGCTGTACAGCAGACGTTACAATAGTGACACCCCCTACTCATGACATCACTTCCTAGTCTACAGCTATTGGCTGAAAGAGGAACTGTCATATATTTATGCTGCCTTGTCTGAGGACAGCATAGGGAAGTGACAGACACTCTGATTTTAGTGATCTGTCACTTAGTGAGTAAATCGCCGTAGTTTTCGGAGAATTAAGATGCTAGACTTGCATCGCGCCGGATGCGATGCACGACATGAGTCCAATGGATTCTTATATTTATTCTCCCGCCTTCAGCCGCTAATTTACACTTTTCTCCCTATTGCTGCGCATAGAGAGAAAAGTGAGAATCAACAGCTGGAGGGGGGGGGGGGAGGTAGGCAGAGCGTGAATATTCAACTTTATATAGAAATAAGCAGACAACGATCTGGTTTCTTTCTCTTTGCAAAATATATTTCCTTTTATCAAAAATTCAGTGCCAAAATCATCACATGCAGAGAGGATACTTCCCGGTGATTTTATGGTTTGTTTCCAGAGACTTTTATGTGGAGGAAAGATGGGCGTCTTACTACTCCTGGTGCAACATTTCGGAGGTCCGTCCCCTATCTCGAGCCTGCTTGAGAAAGGGGGTGGACCCCAAAACGGCACACCGGGCGTATTAAGACACTAATCTTTTCTCTGCGGGAAGTCTCTGCAAACTAACCATAAAATCACCTGGAAGAATTCATCCAGATATATTATGGACTGTAACACACTGGGAGATATTTATATTTATTGTCTATATGTGATCATTTTGACTCTGAATTTTTGATAAAAAGAAATATATATTGCAAAGAGAAAGAAACACGATTGTTATGTGCTTAGCAAAAGTTACATTGTTATTTTGAGACATAGGAAGCGTCTCATCTAGCACGTCTTTTTCCCTTGTGTTACTTCTATTTTCATGGGTCAAAATTCATGTTTCTTCTACAGAGCGTGAATATATGACAGATCCACTTGAAGCTACACCTCACAGGCTTTCTGCTCTTCCTGCCCCATACATGCAGTCTGCACATAATTCTGGTAATACGAAGAGATCTCTGAATGTCCAGCCATGGCAACCAATCAGGTTGCTGTTTAATTTTCCAAAGGACCTCTGAAAAAGTGAGATGTGGAATCTGATTGGTTGTCATGGGCAATTACTCAATTTTTGCTTAGCATCAGTTTTGATATACAGGTCCTTCTCAATGAATTAGAATATCATCAAAAAGTTAATTTAGTTCAGTAATTCAATTCAAAAGTGAAACTGATATATTATATAGATTCATTACACACAGAGTGATCTATTTCCAGCATTTTTTTTTTTCTTTTAATGTTGATGATTATGGCTAACAGTTAATGAAAACCAAAATTTAGTCTTTCAGAAAATTTGAATATTATATAAGCCCAATTTCAAAAATTATTTTTAAAACCGAAATGTAGGCCTACTGAAAAGTATGTACAGTATATGCACTCAATACTTGGTCGGGGCTCTTTTTGCGTGAATTATTGCATCAATGCAGCGCGGCATGGAGGCGATCAGCCTGTGGCACTGCTGTGGTGTTATGGAAGCCCAGGTTGCTTTGATAGTGGCCTTCAGCTTGTCTGCATTGTTGGGTCTGGTGTCTCTCATCTTTCTCTTTACTAAACCCCATAGATTCTCTATGGGGTTTAGGTCAGGCGAGTTTGCTGGCCAATCAAGCACAGTGATACTATGGTTATTAAACCAGGTATTGGTACTCTTGGCAGTGTGGGCAGGTGCCAAGTCCTGCTGGAAAATGAAATCAGCTCCTCCATAAAGCTTGTCAGCAGAGGGAAGTATGAAGTGCTCTAAAATTTCCTGGTAGACGGCTGCGTTGACTCTGGACTTGATATAACACAGTGGACCAACACCATCAGATGACATGGCTCCCCAAACCATCACTGACCATGAAAACTTCACACTGGACCGCAAGCAACTTGGATTGAGCGCCTCTCCACTCTTCCACCAGACTCTGGGACCTTAAATTTAAAATGAAATGCAAAATTTTCTTTCATCTGAAAACAGGACTTTGGACCACTGAGCAACAGACCAGTCCTTTTTCTCCTTTGCCAAGGTAAGATGCTTCTGACGTTGTCTCTGGGTCATGAGTGGCTTGACACAAGGAATGCGACAGTTGTAGCCCATGTCCTGGATATGTCTGTTTGTGGTGGCTCTTGAAGCACTAACTCCAGCCACACTCCTTGTGAGTTTCACCCAGATTCTTGAATGGCCTTTTCTTGACAATCCTTTCAAGGCTGCGGTTATCCCTGTTGCTTGTGCACCTTTTTCTACCACACTTTTTCCTTCCTCTCAACTTCCCATTAATATTCTGGGATACAGCACTCTGTGAACAGCCAGCTTCTTTAGCAATGTCCTTTTGTGACTTACCCTCCTTGTGGAGAGTGTCAATGACTGTCTTCTGGACAACTGTCAAGTCAGCAATCTTCCCCATGATTGTGTAGCTGTAACGTCCGTGGTCGCTGACCACGAACTTCTTCCATCCAGTCGACGCCCTACTCTCCAGACATATATGCACATATGGCCGTCTTGTTCCACAGTGACCACCAGGGTGCGCTCCCGAGCTCAGTCCAGACTCAAGGAGCCATAGCGCACGCAGGTGGGAGATTCAGCTGATTGCTCTCAGAGCACCTTGGGCTATAAGAAGGGCTGTGCTCCTTCCTCCCATGCCGGAGCGTTGTTGTCGTACCCAAAGTTTGTCTATGCAAATGATCTCCTAGTGTTTTTCAGTTCCAAGTATTCCCCGTTCCTGTACCTATATCTTGTAACCTGTATCCCATGCTATCCTGGTCAAGTGCCGTGCTGAGCTGTAGTCGAGCTGTCCTGCTACTCCACGCCAGACCTGCTGCCTTGTCCGAGTCGAGCCTGCCTTGCTACTGTCCGAGCTGGCACAGGTACACTATACGAACTATAGACTGTGACCTGTGTCCTGTTGGCCAGTAGGTCCACAAACCCAACGTGACAGTAGCCTACTGAACCAGACTGTTGGAGCATTTAAAGGCTTAGGAAACCTTTGCAGATATTTTGTGTTGATTAGCTGATTATAGTGTGACACCATGAGTCTACAATCTTGAACTTTTACCCAATAGTCAAATTTTCGGAGAGACTCAATTTTGGGGTTTCATTAACTGTTAGCCATAATCTTCAACATTAAAAGAAAAAAATGTATGTGTGTAATTAATTTATATAATATATAAGTTTCACTTTTTGAATTGAATTACTGATTTAAATGATCTTTTTGATGATATTCTTATTCATTGAGAAGGACCTGTATGTATCTCCTCCAATGACTAGTTTCTGCACTCTAAATTTATTTTGTGAATTACAATGCCTCCCTGCGTACCTGACCCTATCTGCCTGTTGAAGACAGATCTAATCACTATGACCTTTTTAGAAGTAAAATAAAGGGAATTGAGAGAAAGATTTGAAGACTGTATTGCTGGATTGAATAAGTCAACCAAACAACTACTCTCGTTTATTTGGTTAGACACAAGAATATTTGAAATGCTATGTTTTAGAAATGATGAACTAACTTATTAGTTAAAAAATATAAAAACAGTATATAAAAGTGGCCTAATATCTTATGTCTTTTGCCATAGTAATAACAGGTTTTCTGAAGAAAGAAGCCTTCAAGGAAATAAAATGACACCTTTCGAATTCATAAATAAGCTCTATAGAGCTGCTGTAATTTTGCCAAACCACCTCTTGAACATCAGTGGCTTAGATGAGCTACTGATGCAGGACTGGATCTTCGGTAGAACAATTCATGGGTCCCGAGGCAGAGCATTTTCATCAAATGCAAAAGGGCCAGTCATAGTTTGTCCATATACAGTTTCAGAAACAATTTGTCAAAGTACAGAGCCAGCAAAAGTATGCCCCTGTGTAATGCCAGTCGCAACATGCTCCCATACAGTGAAAGACACAATGTGCCTCAAAAGCCTGCCCACTTCCCCAGTGCCAACCCCAAAACCATCTGTGCCGTCCACATTAAAACTGAACTCTCATACTTTCTCATGCATAAATTGTTGTGGTATCCTCCTTTAGAAGCTACATGGGAAGAGGCAATCCATGGCCACTCACATTTATCTTCCACTTCCTGTAGCACCGCTCAACTCTGTACTTTCATTATGTTCTTATTGTCACTGGAACAATTACTTTGATGTGAATTATATAGTATTATTTTGCTAATTTATATCTGGATGGTATTGGTTTCCCATATTATTTTGGCAGCTAAATTAAAAAAACAGTAAGCTTATTATATCTTGACTGCACACTTAAAAATGACAAAAAAATGGATGGTAAACGATTATTTATGCAAGTTTTATCACTAATTAAATTACAAGGAGCATAGAAAATGTGATTTATTTTTTATATGGTGCCATAACCTTCTCCGGCATTGCACAAGGGTGAGGAGGCGAAAGCATAAAAATATCAAAGCAAAATAGTAAGAAACATAACCTCCCAGACACGCATGGAAATTGTTCAAATTCCATTCAACATTGGTGGAAATTTACACTTAATAATACAGTGGAGGTGGTAATGTTAGGATAGCGATTAAAGTGAAGGCTTTTACAACTGATAGGTATAGGTTATAGGTTGCGTTTCAAGAAAGTATTAAATGGCAGATGGAAGACTGGTAGTGAATTCAAGAAGAGATACTGGTAAAGTCCTGTAGGTGAGTATGCAAAGAGGTTATAAGAGTAGACGGGAGATTGTGTGCATAATGAAGTTTGGATCCTGTCTGGAATCTGAGATTAGTAATAAGATTTATGCAGGTTCCAGTATGAACACAGCTTTGTCTATATGTGCAAGGCCATGTTCACAGATTAGGGATTTCATGTATATTTAGGTGCAGGTTAAATACCTATGTCCGCATGAAATCCGCTAATAATACACCACTAATGCAAAGGGAATGTAGCTTTTAAAGCCCCACTTATATGCATGAAAAAAAATTATTTCTAAATTTTTGTCCACGCTGTGGATTTCAAATAGAACAGCATACTCATTCTTAGCGAGAAAGGATTCCGTGAGGGTGGGTTGAGGATTTGGTCTGTTGACTTCAATAACGCTTCCAAAATCTGATGCTGATCCACATTGGTGCAAAGAGATGAATATTTACTTCAGGATCCACAGCGGATGTCCGCGCGTGTATTTTCAGACAGGAACTGGAAATGGCACCATGAAGCGAGAAAAAGAAAGAACAGACATTTTCTGACTTGCACTGCAGGAGGAAGCATCCCCAGGAACCATGGCCTACAAGAGGATGGATTTGAATATAGGGATAAAGGTAAATTTAAAAAAATAATCAGCAATATTTTTTCACTGTATAAGTGATTGATAGAGTGTAATTTTCGATGAATGTAGATGATTTTAGTATGTTCAAGGTATGTTATATAAATGCACATGCACAAATCTATATAAATATATAAATATATTTATCAAATAAATATTTAATTAAAAAATATCACAAAAATATAAAGTTATTTATTTATTTTTTAAACTCAGGTGGAGGCTTGTCCTGCTTTGATGAAAGCTGCTCCAGGGACAGTGACTTCAATGGCAGGAATAACGCATAGACCAAGGTCTCCAAGGCACTGTACTCGGAATGAGGCGAGCTGTCACAGTCTAAGCAGGGGGCTATTGGTATTCTTCAGAAGAAAATATTTGTTTTTAGCCGCTTCTCGTCAAAGCACTGACTATTAAGTTCTAATAGACGTGTCACTTTCCACAAGGACATAAAAAAACTTCACTCTGTTCCTTCTCTCACCGCGTTCCAGTGCTCCCTCCTCTCCTTGTCTTATTGTAGCTCGACATTAGACTTGGTGCTTGTTTAGTAATAACTGAGTCTGCTAACTGGCATTTGGTCGCCGGTCACCTGCCCAAAAAAAGCTGCAGCTGATATCTCAATGTTCACTCCCCCTTGCCAAGTGAGCAGTGTTAACCGCCCACTTGACAGTCAGCAACCTCATTTGTATATTGGGTGCAAAAACTAACGTCACTAATATCTCAAGAATGGTGGGAGCTAAAGAAAAAAAAAGGCGCCAGAATCTGTGAGGTGACGGCAATCCGATTGAGATGTCCGCTGCAGTTTTTTAGAAAAATGACTGGTCCTCTTTAACCACTTCAATGCTGATCACGGTGTTGACAAATGGAGGTGGTTCCCTTTGTCACTTGCTCGTCAGCCCCAAGACAATTATGACATATCCTATCACACAATTATGGCATATGGCATATCACCAAAATTGGCTTGGTCCTTAAGTGATTAACCCTTCTGGATGAGTGACAGATATATCCGTCACAAACGGGTGCTAGTTTCCACATCGTGAAGGATAAATCTATCACTTGGATCTTATAGGTACTGCCACTGTACCCACGAGATCAGTGGCAGGAGCTTGGCTGTTATACACTGCCAGGCTCCTGCCGCAACTGCCGGAATTGGAGAGAACTCCAATTCCGGAAGTTTAACCCCTTAGATGGAACAGCCAATAGCAACCGCAGCATCTAAGGTGTTTGATATAGGGAGGGAGCTCCCATCGGCACACCTGCAATGCAAAGGCAACCAGGTCTGCCATTGGTAACTGCCAGACCTAATAGATTGCCTATCACCTTCACACTGAAAGCCAATAATGCTTTGGTATACTAAGTATACCAAAACATTATATCTGCGACCAGAAGATTGCATTGTGAAGTTCCCTAGTGGTACTAAAAATTTTTTTAAAGCAGTTAAATAAAGTTTATTAAAAAAGGCAACAAAGATTACAGTAAAATAAAAACCATATATTTATATTTAGTTAAAGGGTAAAAAAAATTTTAAATACACATGTATGGTATTGGTGCAATTGTAATGACTCGAACAATAAAGTTACCACATTAATTAAACCGCTGGGTGAACGGCGTAGAAGAAAATGCAAAAAACAACAAAATTCCTTTTTTTCCATTCCCCACCCCAAAAAATAAAATAAAAGTTAATCAATAACTCCCATGTACTCCAAAATAGTAATAATGAAAACTACACCTTGTCCCGTTAAACACAAGCCCACAAATTGCAACATCGGCAGAAAAATACAAAAGTTACGACTCATGGAATGCCACGATGCAAAAACATAATTTTTGTTTAAACGGGTTTTTATTGTGCAAAAGTAGTAAAACACGTATAATACAATAAATAATAATAAAAAACGTAGACATATTTGCATAGTGAACAGCATAAATTTAAAATGCAGAGAACAATGCTGAAATTACTGTTTTTTCGCAATTTCCTTCCCCAAAAAAGTTAATAAAAGTTAATCAATATATAATATGCACCCAAAAATTGTGCAATTGAAAAATACAACTCATCCCGCAAAAACAACCCCTCATACTGCTATGTCGACAGAAAAATAAAAAAAGGTATGGCTGGGATGGTAAAAAAAAGAAAAATAATGCTTGGTCATTGAGCCCAAAATAGGCCTGGTCGCTCATGAGATAATATACTTTTATTTCCTACAGTAATCAGCAGTGTAGAATGTAAACATTGTAAGCGTCAGTAGTCATTGATGTCATTGGGTCAGCTCTGAAGTGCCATACATCCCAACTTTAAAGTATCGCAAAGAGGGACACAATTTTTTCCTTTTAAGCCACACCTCTAACCCCACCCATACAAACCCAGTTCAGCCCACACAGTATCATGCTCCCATAGTGCCTCCCCACAGTATAATGCCCCCTTAGAACCCACCACACAGTATAATGCCCCTATAGCTGCCCCACACAGTATAAAACCACATAGTCCCTCCCACACAGTATAATGCCCTCATATATGCCCCCAAATAGTATAATGCCCCCATAGCTGCCCACATGCAGTATAATGCCCCATAGCTACCCACATACAGTATAATGCCCCCACATCTGCCGCATACAGTATAACGTTCCTATAGCTGCCCCATACAGTATAATTCCCCCTTACCTGCTACCATACAGTATAATGCCCGCATAGTGCCACAGTGCCCACATAAAAAAGGCCATAGTGCCCACATATAAAGTGCCAGTGCTCACATAGTGCCACAGTACCCATATAGATAGTGCCACACACAGTGCCCATGTAGATAGTGCGCCAGTGTCCCCTGTAAATAGTGCACCTATAGTGCCAAAGTACCCATGTAGAAAGTGCCACACCCTCCTTTAAGATAGCGCCACTCCCCCCTGTAGATAGCGCCATTAGGGCTCCCTCTAGGAGTGGAAACCACAGCAGAGCATCGGCCACGCTGTGGCCAGGGATCCTGCTCTAGGAGGAGCCCCTGACGTCTCTGTCCATATATGGATAGTGATTTCAGGGGCTCCCCCTAGGAGCGAAATCCTCAACCTGAGCATCGGCAACGCTCTGGCCAGGGATTCCGCTCCTGAAGAAGCTCCTGACGTCACTGTCCATATATCAAGGGCTTTCCCAAGTCAGGCGTCCCCGGCCAGAGAGCTTGCGTTCCTCTGGCCGGGGACTCTATAGTTTCAAACCCGACATTACTGTCCATATATCTTTAAAGTAGCCCCTTGCCTGGGGAGTCCTCGACGAGTGGAGGAGAGCCCTCTGCTCCTCCGCTCTGTACTATGAGTGGCTTGGCGCAGACAGGCGTGATGACACAGTGAATACTGAAGCGGGGAGCTGACAGTTCCTTACTTCAGCATTGGTTTCAACTATATCTGCGTCCTATGGCACTACCATATATAACACGGTAAGGGTACACAAATCCTCTAGCACACATCTTTAAGCTTAAATAGACACTACTCACGACATTCTTTATTTAAATTACACCTGTGAATATATCTTAACCCCTTAACGACAAGGCCTATGTTAGCATTAAGGACCAAGCATTCTTTTTAGTTGTGTCATTGTCACATTCCAAGAGCCATAACTTTTTTTTATTTTTTTTGTTGACATAGCTGTTTGAGGGCTTTTTTTTTTTGTGTGATGAGTTTCTTTTTTAATGGCACAATTTTTGGGTACATATAATATATTAGTTAACTTTTATTAGGGGGAATTTAAAAATAATGTCATTATTCTTTGCTTTTTAAATTCAAGTTATTCCCCGTGTCACGTAAAAAATGTGTTACATTCTTCTATGAGTCGGTACAATTACATCGATACCAAATATGTATAGGTTTTATTGAATGTTTTACTACTTTTGCACAATAAAAACACTTATAGAGAAAAATTATTTATTTTTGTGTCGCTGCATTCCAAGAGCCATAACTTTTGTCGATGTAGGCTTATGGGGCATTTTTTTTTGCTGGACGAAAATATGTTGGGATACATGGGACTTGTTGATTAATTTTATTTTTGCGTTGGGTTTGCGTTGGGGATGGAAAAAAGCAATTCCTCTAATGTTTTTTTGCGTTTTTGTACAGTATTTACATTCGGTTTAAAAAACATTTATTGTTCGGGTCGTTACAATCGTGGCGATTCCATATATTTATATTTTATTTTTTACAAATGATTAAATTCAACTGTATTTAATCATTTGTTTGGTCCCACTAGGGGACTTTTCAAAACGATCTTCGACATCGCTGATATAATGTTTTGGTATATTTCAGTGTAGGTGTAAAACTGACAGGAAATCTATTAGGCCACGCCTTTGGAACGGCCAAATAGGCATGCAGCCATGGCACTATTGACCATGGCATTTAAGGGGTTAAATGGCCAGGATAGGAGTTAGTCTCTCCTATCCCGGACGTTAATCACAGTCAGGCAACCGCCGTGAAACTGCCGGAAACAGTACCAGTGCCCGCATGATCACCATCACGTACATGTTCATTGTGATGGGGGAAGAGACCCTTTCCCTGACGTACATGTACGTGACAATGCGAGAAGGGGTTAAAGGATGGCACTTGCAGTAGTTTGCCTATTTAGTACATGCTCTTTTCCTGCTTCAAATGTCTATCTTGATCTGATAACTAAACTTTATTTATGTTACACTATGAAATGAAGGCAGTCACATAATGCTGTGAAAAAAATGTCTGTAAATAATTTATTTTTTAATTAGAAATAAACTTATATGCAAAACACTTTAAGAACAATCTTGAAGACAAATTCTTCTCCATCTTCTTGACGATGTTCTTCATAGTGTTGCTAGGAGATCAATCTGTGCTGGGCAGGCTGGTCATTATCCAGACAGGCATATTGCATGGAACCTTCTAGGACTCATGAACTAGTTTGTGAAGGTTTCTTTTACCTGTAAGCTAGGGCCCCAGTTGATGTCGGATGCACTGACAGCTAGCTGTGCTTCCCTTTCCATGTAAGGACTGTTATAGACCTGGACATAATTTTGGAGAACACAGGCTACTTTGATGACAGAAGAAACTCTCCACTTATTAACCATGATCTTAAAGGTGTTCTCCATGAAGCGTCATGCCCAGTTCAGCCTGTGGTTGAAGACTCTCCTATGGCAATCCAGTCTCCTTTGCCTTGGCTATGAGTTTAGCAGGTTACATATCAAAGGGAAAGCTTCATCCAATACCTTGAAAAAAGGGACTGGATGTATGGTACATGGAACAGGAAGAGTCGCCTGGACTTGCACTATTGCTGTCCAAATTTATTGGTTAGTAAAACCTGGGAGTCTACAGTACTGCCATAGGTTGTACTGACTGCCACTATAAGGTGGACCCAGTATAGCCATTGCCTTCTAGCTTGCAACTTTGAAGACATTAGTATTTAACATAAATTAAAACTTCTTTCGTTTAACATTACAATAATAGAGATAAAAGACAATGACAGATTCCATTATGTTCTTGTACATTACCTGCTGCCTTCTACTCACTAGTACCCTCATCAGTAGGCACATATAGGGTTTTTGGATCTTAATTCTACATTTAGGATTCTCACCTGAGGTTCCTTGCGGGCTCTGGTCACTAATTATTTTAGTTTATTGGTGGTTTAAACATTCTCTACCTCAGAGATCGGATTTCCTCAGCAACCACCACTATCAAACTGGCACCTGGAGGAATATCGAAGGAGTTTTGTATTGATGTCGATACTACACTGTCAAAATCAAGGAGGAAATAACATCACCAAAATAATATGGAGATGTGGAGTGCAAAGCCCAACAGGGCTGGATCCTAGTCACCAATGTAAAAATAAGAGATCCAGACACTACATCCGAAGGAACAAACATGTATTCACCCGTGCAACGTTTCAGCTACACAGAGCCTTTTTCATGCTTGAGAAAGTCTCTGTGTAGCTGAAACATCGCACGGGTGAATACATTTTTGTTCCGTCAGATGTACTGCCTGGATCTCTTATTTTTATTTGTACATCAATACTACACTGTTCTGGCGTGTATACTAAAAAATTGCATCTAAATCAGTGGATAAAGCCACATTCCAATCCGCGTGCAGTCTGCTTGCACAGTAGCAAATCCGCGTCAGATATCAGGAGGAAATCAAGCGGATTTCTGACACAGATTCCTTTGATATTCTGTGCGAATATTCTGATAGAAAATCCTCATTCTGTGAACATACCCTGAGGATTTTGAATAGTGTTTCTTGGCCAGCCAATTCATAGCAAATGGTAGGACTAAGGCCCTATTCACACAACGGGGAAACTCGACCGTGTGACTGTTCACCCCAATGGGGCCATTCACATGGCCGATTTTTTGACAGCCCGTTTTACCGGGCTGTCAAAAAATGGAACATGCTCTATTTTGGGCCGTCCTCACGGCCACATGGCTCCCATAGAACCCTATAGGGCCGTGTAAAACAGCCGTCACTTGGATGTGATCCGAGTGACGGCCGTGTTTTCTGTCGCTCGCTTTCTCCTCCTCACAGAGTGAAGTGCATGGGAGGAGGAGGAGATTATTTGCCCGTAGCGTCAGACATAGCTTCTCCTGGAGCTGGGGGTACCGCTTCACGAGGAGCCCCTGATGTCACTATTGATATATGAACAGTGACATCAGGGGCTCCTCCTGAAGTGGAACCTCCAGCCAGAGCGTTGCCAATACTCTGGCCTTGGATTCCGCTCCAGGATGAGCCACTGGCATCACTATCCACACCTAGAGGGAGCCCCAATGGTGCTATCTACAGGGAGGGGGGTGTAGCGCTATGTACAGGGAAGGGGGTTTAGCATTACCTACAAGGGTTGCTGTGTAGCACTACCTACAAGGGTGGACAGTGAAAAACAGATGCAAAACAGGTCACAATCTGCTGTTAAAAACGGAAACACTGCCCGTAACGGATGCAAAATGGCAGAGAAAAACGGACCAAAATGGTTGTTTTTATCGGCCGACACCCGGACCATGTCGTGTGAATAGAGCAAAAAGACATTGGAGTAAAGGAGTTTGGAATAGTTGAGGATAAAATGGAGAGGTGCTTGTTGGTTGGCTTCATTGGTCAATCCGGGATATAAATTGCAGTTTGCTTGTATTAAGGGTAAGAGGAGCAGATAGAAATGTTTTTAAGTTGACAGTTATTGGTTATTACATAGACATGAGGTTGTATTATCTCATTCATTCAGGTTTCGGTACAGAATCAAAATATCACCCCTAAGGGTATTTTCACACGGCCTATTTTCGGCCGTTTTTCGGGCCGTAAACGCCAGAAAAACAGCCTTAAAAATCAGAAGCAAAACGGCTCCAAACAGCTGCCCATTGATTTCAATGGGAAAACGGCGTTCTGTTCCGACGGAGCGTTTTTCGCGTAAAAAAACGGCCGCGAAAAAGAAGTGCAGGACACTTCTTGGAACGTTTTTGGAGCCGTTTTCCATAGACTATTGAAAAAAGCTCCAAAAACGGCCGTAAAAAACGCAGCGAAAAACGCAGCGAAAATCGCGAGTGGCACAAAAAACTTCAGAAAATTTGAGACGTTTTTGACTCTGCGTGTGAACATATCCTAAGTAGTGAGTTTGGGAGACAGTGTGGAGTTCTTTGCTGTTATTGTATATTTGGACAGGTTTGCAGAGTGAAATGGTGGAAAGATGATGACTTTACTTCTAGTGAGAGGACGTGAAACAACAGACAGCAAAGAGTCAGGAATTTGTAATCATAATGATCAGAAAGATTTCAGTGTTGCCAGTAAGGTTGACATTTTCATTGCAAAATCTTTGAAATCTTAGACTATAAATTATTAGTTATATACTATAGCAAGCGTTTGTTTTTTGCAGAATTATATAGAATCTCTGTGTGTACCCAAAAGCCCAGAAAATAAGGGTATGAAATTACTTGAGGTTTTGTAGCGGCCTTATTAACTTCATGACACCATGTTCTATAAAAATAAAAAAAAGAAAGAAAACAAAAGTATACAGTACTGTGCAAAAGTTTTAGGCAGTTGGTGGAAAATGCTGCAAAGTAAAAATGCTTCCAAAAATAGAAGTGTTAATTAGTTGTTTTTTTTAATAAATTAACAAAATGCAAAGTGAATGAACAGAAGAGAAATCTAAATCACATCAATATTTGATGTGACAACCCTTTGCCTTCAATACAGCATCAATTCTTCTAGGTACAATTGCACAGAGTTTTTGAAGGAACTCGGCAGAGGGGTTGTTTCCAAACATCTTGGAGAACTAACCACAGATCTTCTGTGGATGTAGGCTTCCTCAAATCCTTCTGTCTCTTCATGTAATGCCAGACAAACTCGATGATGTTGAGATCAGGGCTCTGTGGGGGACATATCACTTCTTGGGCTCCTTGTTTTTCTTTACGCTGAAGATAGTTCTTAATGATATTAGCTGTATGTTCGAGCTCGTTTTCCTGCTGCAGAATAAATTTGGAGCCAAGCAGACACCTCCCTGATAGTATTGCATGATGGATAAGTATCTGCCTGTATTTCTCAGCATTGAGGACACCATTAGTCCTGACTAAATACCCAACTCCATTTGCTGCTTGACTGTTGCCTGCAGACACTCATTATTGTACCACTCTCCAGCCCTTCGGTGAACAAACTGCCTTCGGTTTCAGCCAAATATTTCACATTTTGACTCATCAGTCCAGAGCACCTGCTGCCATTTTTCTGCACCCCAGTTTCTATGTTTTTGTGCATAGTTGAGTCGCTCGGCATTGTTTCCCTGTAGACGGTATGGCTTTTTGCCGCATTTCTTCCATGAGGACCACTTCTGGCCAGACTTCTCCAAACATAGATGGGTGTACTTGGGTCCCATTGGTTTCTGCCAGTTCTGAACTGATGGCACTGCTGGACATCTTCTGATTTTTAAGGGAAGTAAGCATGATGTGTCTTTGATCTGCTGCACTGTTTCCTTACCGAACAACGGCGTTTACGGTCCCCAACACTGCCTGTTTCTTTGTGCTTCTTTGAAAGACCTTGAACAGCTCATCTTCATACTCCAGTCTGCTTTGAAATATTTGCCTGGGAGAGACCTTGCTGATGCAGTATAACTATCTTGTGTCTTGTTGCTGTTATCAGTCTGTCCATGGTGGACCTATGACATGAAAATGTCTTCCACAACCTCACCTTTGAAGCAGAGTTTGACTGTTCCTCATCCAGTTTTAAGCCTCCTACACAGCTTCTTCAGAAACAGTTAATGACTGTGTTTCAACCTAGATATGAAAATGATGATCCTTATCATATCTAATCCTACAAAATTCATGACTTTGTGCAAGTTTACCTAAAAGACTTGATGCTGTTTTGCATGCAAAGTGTGGTCACACCAAATATTGATTTGATTTAGATTTCTCTTCTGTTCATTCACTTTGTATTTTATTAATTGATAAAAAAAACATTAACACGTATATTTTTGAAAGCATCCTTATTTGCTGATTTTTCCACAACTGCCTAAAACTTTTTACTATCTATCTATCTATCTATCTATCTATCTATCTATCTATCTATCTATCTATCTATCTATCTATCTATCTATCTATCTATCTATCTATCTATCTATCTATCCATTCACACACTGTATATAAAAGTATATGTATAGTGAGCTATGGCCAGTATTCCAATGGAAAGCACTGACTTATTTTTTATCACTTAGTGAATGTCGATAAATGTCTTAATATTTAATTGTACATAGAATTAGAGTATTCAGCAACTTGCTGTGCAAATGTGCACTGTTTATCTTTCTACAGGTGCCATCAGATGAATGGGGGGGATATCCAGCACCTGGGAAAGAAGGAGAAATACCATGCCGAAGGATGAGGAGCGGCAGCTACATCAAAGCCATGGGGGATGATGACAGTGGGGACTCTGACACCAGCACCAAAATGTCACCTAAAGGCGCCACCCGACGGGAGAAATACCGCAGGTCTTCGAGTGTTGACCATCCCAGAAACAAGTATGAAACTTTTTTTAAGCCCTTCTTACATTATATTTATTACTATTGTAATGGATTGAGATCTGAGGCATTTATGTTTTGCTGAGTGTAGGTAGTACTGACTGCTGGTGGGATGTTGGTACATACCTGTAAGAACAATGTGGTCACTCTTAGGGTTAAATTAAAGCTTCATTCAGACAGGTGTATTGTGGTATTGTACTCATCTTTAACTGTCCACATTCCTAATCAAGCACACCCTTTGGTTCTACTGAACCAAAATTACATCCCCATAGATCCCTATGGTGCTGTAAGTTCAGTTCAATAGTACAGGTTCTATACCCAGAATACAGACAGTTAAGCATGGGTAAAATACACCCATCTAAATGAGGCGTAAGTGGCAGTGAAATAGTAATCTACAATAGTTGGTTTGTTAAAAAACATATGTGTAAAAAACAGCCCCCCAGAGGATGAGGCTGCTTATAGTGCTGGAGATTTAGCACTTTTTTCCAGAAAAAGCTTGTAGTAACGTTTTAATAGATATATTACAACTAGTTATATTATATTTATCATTAGGTATTTTAGTTTTGTATTCACATACCCTCAGAAATGCTTTGATTAGTATTCGTTGTGCATCGTCATATTTTTAATGGATGCAGTATTCCTATCTGTTTATTCAGAGGCCTTCAGCTTTGAATAAGCATCAGACACCATTGGCTGGCTTTGATATTCCCTGTGCAGGTTGAATGCACAGCTCTATCTCAACCTTATACTAAACCCTAAAATGATTTTGCAGCTCTCTTAAGTGGAAAATAATTATGGAAAAATGGTTACGTTAATACTGAAATATATTCAAAATGTCTCCCCTAGGCCACATGCTGACTAGACAGAGATTGCTACCCAGATAATTTAAATCCCATTTATTTTATTAGCACTGAACAGAAATCTAATTTGAGAATTTTCACTATAGATTTTTGCCATGATTTAATATTGAACATATGCTTGCTCTGCCTCGCTATTACATTGTGTCCGGACTGGATTTACTGCAAGTATATTTCATGGTTAGTCATGCAGATCTGCCTGACTTAGCTGAGTGTTCAGTAATGGTTGGCTCTGTGAAGAGTACTAGTACATGGAGACCAGTACAGCACCAAGGTGCTGAACTGTTGCTTTAAGAGGTTATGTATAGAAACCAGTGAGTAAATTGATTTCTGGCAGTGGTAAAGAAGAGAATATTCATTGATTGTCTGTTTGACTTTTATTAGTTTCCATATCCGCTAGATTGATGGCTACTAAAAAGGCTCAATGTCAAAAGGCCCCATTGCTTATTATATTATGCCACTTTTTTTCTGTAGGAATTTTTCATTGTAAATCATTACGTGTCTTTGTTTAACTGACTAACATATATACCAGATATGCTCCTTGTTTCCCACATTAGCTCAGTTTTTTCATCACTCTTCACTAGGTTTCCATGTAAGCGATATTCTGACTCATGTCTCTGTAACTGTCCCAGCTGCTGCACTCCACCTAAAATTCATCCCAAGGGACATGGCTATGGTCTCTCCATCTCGGGTCAGGTAAGTATTAGAACTGCATGTATTGCAATGGGAATGATGCCTGGAATTGGATGGAATGCCGGTGGGATGCATGTCCACCGAACTTTGCTTGCGTTCTGCATTTTTACAAGCTTGGCTGCTGTTTGGATGGATTACAAGGTTGGAATCACTATGCATTGAATGATTGCATTGAATGGCAGTGTGATGACCAGTCCATTTAACAGGAATGTGAATGTTGGTGAATTGGTTCATTCATAAACTGCCAGTTTAACTACCTTCATGATGAGTTCGATAAGTATATATAATGTGGTAAAACTTGCCACGTCCTACTGCAAATAATAGGACTAAAATCTCACAAAGGGCTTGCCTTGGGCTAGTACTTTGTGTTGCAATTAAATTATTTTAGCTACAAAATGTGTCAGTTTTCTTATATTTGTTCTTTATGTAGATAATTTCAGAAAAGCATTGTCCCTGTTATTTCTAATATTTATGTGCAAATATTGAAATATTTCTTTCCAGATGGGTCTGTATCTGACCTTTCCACTCATATTATCCTCATATTGAAACTCCAAACATTTTTACATTTGTGAGTAAACACTAATAATGCCTCATTTGCACGACCGTTGTGCCACTCGGGACGTTTTTGACAGCATCCGAGTGGCTTCCGATAGTCTTCACAGACCTATATTCACTTTAGTGGGTGAATCGGGTCCGTGAAAAATTATCCGAGGAAAGATAGGACATTTTCTATCTTTCCTCGGATTACTGACAGGACTCGGCCGGTGCATACGTTCATGTGCATGAGGCGTTACAGGTTGGATGGTGCTGTAGCATTTTACTTCTCACAGAATAGTTCAAATAACCAGTAATAATAGTTTTTTTTATATGCTGTCGGGTGCAACAATTTTTACTTACAACTGGATGAAAAGCGACGCTCTGTCTGTTTCAAGGTTTACAGTGTGCAGTTTTTGATATGTTGATGCATTTTTTTTAACCAAAATAAGGAGCTCATACAAAAAAGAGAAATCCACAAATATTATTTTTTTACTATTTCTGCCTTTACTGTTTCTGCCTTTGTTCTCATATACACATAATGAGCAATGTGTATACAACAGAGGAAGCAGCAGAGCCATTTTTTTAATTTTTCCTGGTAAATATGTATTTGTTGGGAGAGTATTTATGTGACCTAGCACAGCTCTGATTGTGACAAATGTCAGGCCTGAGGCTGTCATGGGTTAAGGCTCTTTTACACGGGCCAATGATGGGGTGCACGAGCGTTCATACAAGCGCTCATTACCGATCATAGCAATGTGTAAACCGGACAAAGAACAGCCAATGAACAAGCAAATGCTTGTTCAGCTGCTGATCGCATCTTATGCGGCCAAAACAATGGCGCTAGTCGGCAGCGCATATGTGTAAACTAGATGATGCATATGCATGGGGATGAATGATACGATCGTTCGTCCCCAAAATAAACAATCATTGCACCGTATGAAGGGAGCAAGCGAGCACTGATTTACAAGCTGTATTGTCGATTGGCGTTCATTTTAAAGGTGGTAAACATGGGCGATATCTGCTTTGCAGGTGAAAACTGTAGCATAAAAAAATATTCAAAGGGGTTGTCTCGTAAAGACAACCACATTTTAAAGTGAAGCTGGCTTCTTTCACCCTCGGCGATCAACTTTTATCTCTGGGGGAAGCTGTGGCCAGCAACACATTTAATAAACATTACATGTCAGCCATTCAAATGAGACAGCGACTCTCCATTGTGGTACATAGAGGGGGTTCTAAGCAGGGTACCCCCTCTATGACATCTATATGCCCTAATAGGACATATGTATAGCGAATTTCGTGGTGAGACAACCCCTTTAATATAATCATGTATCTGAAGTCTTTTCTGGCTTTTTATTATATTAATACGATTGAAGTACCAAAAATCATTAAAAAAATAAAATAAAAATACCCTTCATTAACATTGTCAGAAGAGCTAGCTATGGGGGGATCCCCTTAAATAGGATGTTGTATAGTTATCAAAGTAAATGGTAGACAAAGCTAAATACAAATTCCTCAAGGAAAAAACAGTGCCTAAAGAATAAAAAATATAAAGAAATACTTTTTAAATCAGCATGTGTAAAATCACTTCATAGTATCTGGTTATAAAAGCTAAATATACCACAATCATTGAAGGGGTTGTCTGGTTTAGAAAACCAATTTTCACATGCTGTAATTAAGGGTTAATAGACGGAAAGGTGTTTTTGTTTAGAATCGTCATCTATTAGTGGATAGCAGCTACAAAGAAACACTCTGATCAGCTTATTTTTAGACCTTTTGGACAATCCCTTTAAGGGGTTAAAAAGTCTTCAAGCATATTACTCACAATGGAGGTTTAATTTAAAGGCCTATAATTTACTAACCCTTATTTAAATGCTGCCATCACATTTTCAAAACCCCAATCCCTCAAAAGACATAAAGACATCTTGTCATTATTAACTGTTTAAATGTCATTATTATTATTATTATTAATAATAATATTAATATTAATAATGATATTATTATTATGTTAGAAATAATAGTAATTGTAATAATATTAATAGAATTCTAATGTTAGAAATAGAGATTTGTCTCTCATAGTGCTTAATTCCTACAATTTTCCTACGTCGATGCATACAATTTATACCTAGTGACTTGTTGATGTGAATCTTTTTAAGGTTGTTCCCCACTTCTTGCGCTAGGCAGGTTTTATTTAAGGGCAATTTTAATTTTCTGCTGAACATGTCACCTGGCATGTATTTCCACCGTGATTTTTTTTTGAGAGGGCCAACATCAGATATGCATTAGATTGGATTAAACAATATTCCAATAACTTCAGTATAGAAATGCAGTCTGCTTTTTGTGCTAACATTAACCTAAGGCCTCCTGCACCTGCCCATGTGCAATTTAGTCGGCATCATTGTAAGTGATATGGAACCGTATTTCCCAGCATAGTGCGGTCAGTATTGTTCCTTACTGGGTGCCATATTTCTTACCATACTCCCAACTAGAAACACAAAAACAAGTTACGTGAGTCACTGTTTAGCTAACAATGGAGCATTCTGTAATTTTTTTATGCAGATTCCGTATAAATAAAAAATGCTATATACTCCCGTAATGGCATGCCCCCATTGAAATGCACTGCTGCTGGATCTGTGTATTAGGAATACTGAAAATGCTTGTGTGTCTGAGCTCTAAAAGCTTTAGGGCACGTTCAAACGTGGCAGAATTTTTCCACTGCAAATGTTGGTGCAGATTTGGGGCAATTACGCAACAAATCAGCACGAACATTTGCATTTTTGACAGGTAATTCAAATATTGCAGATATCACAGCGGACTTGCCACAGATTTCAGATTTTGCATTGCAAAGGCTGAAATCCGCAGTGAAATTCAGTTTCTTCTCCGCAATGGAAAGAGCATGCCGCGGAGGGATAAATCTGCATCGCAGCCTAATTTCCGAAAAAAGTAATTTTCTGCAACGTCTGAACTAACTTTCCTAAAAATGTATAGAAAAAAATGAAAAAAACGTCCGCTGCAGAATTCCACTGCGGACTGTCCGCAGCGGAATGCCACAGCAAATCCGCCATGTCTGAACGTGCCCTTATAGTACTCTCACATTTAAACCTTTAAATACATTATTATCTTGGAGAGAAATCCCCTTCACATTTTTCTTCTCTTTCTAAGTATTCAAGTTTTTCAGATGGCAAATCAGCTTCAGGGTCTAAAATTCGTTTTTTTAGTCATCGATACTTAAACGCATTGCATTTTGATAAAAATATACAGCTATGGGGACCTGAGTAAGGTGCCCAGGGCTCTCGAGTGGTAATGCCTGTTAGGGTTTACCTTATATTATGCACAGGCATAATAAACTGGTGTATAATGTAAATAAGATAAAAAGTTAACATGTAAAATATATATACAGTTCTGTGCATAACTTTTAGGCAGTTGTGGAAAAATGCTGCAAAGTCAGAATACTTTCAAAACTAGAAGTGTTAATAGTTTTTTTTTAATCAATTAACAAAATTCAAAGTGAAAAAACAGGAGAGAAAACAAAATCAAATCAATGTTTGGTGTTACCACTTTGCCTTCAAAACAGCATCAATTCTTCTAGGTACACTTGCACAAAGTCATGGATTTTGTCATTTGATTATAGTTAGGTGTATGATTAACAGGTGATAATGATCATCATTTTCATATATAGGTTGAAACACAGTCATTACCTGTAACAAAAACAGCTGTGTAGGAGGTTTAACACTGGGTGAGGAACAGACAAACTCTGCATCATAGGTGAGGTTGTGGAAGACAATTTCATGTCACAGGTCGACCATGGCAAGACTGAGCACAGCAACAAGACACAATGTAGTTATACTGCATCAGCAAGGTCTCTCCCAGGCAAATATTTCAAAGCAGACTAAGGTTTCAAGATGTGCTGTTCAAGCTCTTTTAAAGAAGCACAAAGAAACGGGCAGTGTTGAGGACCCTAGATGCAGTGGTCGGCCAAGAAAACAGTGCAGCAGGTCAAAGACACATCATGCTTACTTCTCTTTAAAATCGGAAGATGTCCAGCAGTGCCATCAGCTCAGAACTGGCAGAAACCAGGGGGACCCAGGTACACCCATCTACTGTTTAGAGAAGTCTGGCCAGAAGTGGTCTTCATGGAAGAATTGCAGACAAAAAGCCATACCTTCGACATGGAAACAAGGCCAGGCGACTCAACTATGCACAAAAATATAGGAACTGGGGTACAGAAAAATGGCAGCAGGTGCTCTGGACTGATGAGTCAAAATTTAAAATATTTGGCTGTAATAGAAGGCAGTTTGTTTGCCGAAGGGCTGGAGAACGGTACAATAATGAGTGTCTGCAGGCAGTAGTGAAGCATTGTGGAGGTTCCTTGCAAGTTTGGGGCTGCATTTAAGCAAACGGAGTTGGTGCTTTGGTCAGGATTAACGGTGTCCTCAATGCTGAGAAATACAGGCAGATACTTATCCATCATGCAATACCATTGTAGCGTCCATGGCCGCGGGCCGCCGGGTTCACTCACCTCCTGATGCCCGCAACCATGGATCTGTGAGCACTGGTCCCCATTTCCTTTGTAGGAGATGCCAGCGCTCACTTCCGCTCCGGTCCGCTGTGGCCCGCTCTTAAAGGACCAGCGCGCGCACATGAAAATCATCATCAGCATCAACCCACATAATTTCCTGGTCTATAAGAAGGCCCCAGCCCTTCTGATCCTTGCCTGAGCATTGTTAGTTTATCCCAAGTCTGTCTTGCAAATGGTCTCTTAGTGTTTCCCGTTCCAGTTGTTACCCGTGCCCTTTTACCTGTTCCTGTATCCCGTGCTGTGTCCTTGTTCCTGTGCCTACTGGTGTTGGAGTCGTGTCCTACTGCATCTGCTGTTGTTTGCCACGTCCTGTGTCTTCTGCCACGTCCAGTGTCTTCTGCCACGTCTTGTACTGCTGCACTGACCTCCACCCGTGCTGAAGCCACAGCCACTGTCTGGACTAGTTCAGGTACCCGAGTGTTACGAACTGCTGTAGACTTTCGTATAGACTGAGACCTGTCAGCTGCCTCTCCACTACGGCGGAGCAGCCTAATGGGTCCACATACCTTGTGACCGTGACAACCATCAGGGAGTCGTCTCATTGGCTCCAAATTTATTCTGTATTAGGACCACGACCCCAAACATACAGCCGATGTCATTAAGAACTATCCTCAGTGTAAAGAAGAACAAGGAGCCCTGGAAGGTATTATATCACCCCCACAGAGCCCTGATCTCAACATTATCGAGTCTGTCTGGGATTACATGAAGAGACAGAAGGATTTGAGGAAGCCAACATCCACAAAAGATCTTTGATTAGTCCTCCAAGATTTTTGGAACAATCTCCCTGCCGAGTTCCTTCAAAGACTGTGTGCAAGTATACCTAGAAGAATTGATTCTGTTTTGAAGGCAAAGAATGGTCAGACCAAATATTGATTTGATTTAGATTTCTCTTCTGTTCATTCATTTTACATTTTGTTAATTGATAACACCTTTTTTTTTTTTTTTAAATCATTCTTACTTAAACTATACACTATATGGTCAAAAGTATGTGTACAGCACTTCTAATTATTGAGTTCAGGTATTTCAGTCACCTCCATTGTAAACAGGTACATGAAATCAAGCACATAGCCTTGGAATCTTCATAGACAATCATTGGTCAATGGACAATCATTGTATGAGAAGCTCAATATCTTTAAACGTGGCACTGTCATAGGATGCCACCTTTGCTACAAGTAATTTCGTGAAATTTCTGAACAGCTATTATTGTGAAGTCCAAGCATCTAACAGTAAAAACAGCTCAGTCACAAAACAGTTGACCACGCAGAGTCACGGGGCACGGCTGCCAAGTGTTTATGTAGAAACGTGTTCTATGGAGTGATGAATTACATTTCAATATCTAGAATCCAGATGGGCAAATCATTGTTTGGTTGATATCAGGAGAAGGCTACCTACCGGAATGCATAGTGCCTATTATACATTTAGTGGAGTAGGGCTAATGGTGTGGAGCTCTCTTTTAGGGTTTGAGATAGGCCCCTTTTTTTCAAAGACATTTTAGATTATTCATGATTTTAACAGTGTGGCAATGGTGTGGGGAAGACCCTTAACCCCATCCAACACCTTTGGGATTAAGTGGAACAGAAATTGTAAGCCAGACTCTGCCATGCAACATCAATGCCTGACCTCTAAAATGCTCTTTTGGCTAAATGGTCACAAATTCCTACAGACACACTCCAAAATATTGTGGAGAAGCTTTCCCAGAAGAGCGAAGGTTGTTATAGGGCACCTAGCTACCCGCAAAAAGGGGCCTAACTCCATAATAACTCTCACGGTTTTGGTATGTGTTGTCCAATAACACAGTAGAATGAGTGGTTAGACTTGATGGACCTGTTTCTTTTTTCAAACTATGTAACAAGCTTATATAGGTGCGATGGTTAGGTGCACACATACTTTGTAAAAACAAAAAAAGGATATGAGTTTTGTCTATTGCCGGGGACTCCCACTACTTATTTACCAACTAATGCTTCCCAAGGATACTTGATTAAATTGACCTGTAACTGTGTGAATAAGGTGATAAACTCAAGCACACCACCATCAGACTTTGGTGCAACTACACCAGGTGTGGAACACATCACTTCTGTCAGGGTATCGTCGAAAACATGTGGCAGGGTAGCTAAGGACCACATGGATTATGCTTGTTGGAACGAAGTACTATCTGAGTAGCACCTTATTGTGCACCTCTAACATAAGGGTGTTAATTAGAGCTCCAAGATGTATTTTCACAGATTTGACTCCATTGGGAGTGTGAAAGGGTAGAACCCAGATCTGCTTCCCAGCTGGTGGTATAAGCTAAGAGGACCCTAGAGACAGAGGGGTGTATTTTAAAATAAAAAGTTGAAAGAAGACCAGGTGCATGGCGGTCGGTTTTGCACCTGTGTTCGAAAGTGGAATGAGACAAAGGTTGGGTAGTGTTTTTGAGGAGGTTAGAAATAAAATGCTTTATTTGGAGGTACACTATATGGGCAAAAATATTGGGACACATCTCTTAACCCCTTAACGCACCAAGACGTGCCCGTAAGTCCTGGTGCAGGGGTTGAAGTATGAAGTATTTAATAAATTGCCTTCAAAGGTTACCTCCCTCCATTACCAAGTCTATTTTGGCAGTATTTTTAAAAAAAATGTATTGCCATATTCAGAGAGCCATAACTATTTTATTTTTCCATCTATGTAGCAGTATCAGGGCTTGCTTTTTGCTTGATGAGTTGGTATTTTTCAATGACACCAATTTGGGGTACATATAACTTATCAATGAACTTTTACACATTTTTTTTGTGGGGAATGGAAAGAAAACAACATTACTGCCATAGTTTTTTTGCGGTTTAAATTTACGTAATTTACTGCGCAGCATAAATAACATATTGCCTGTTTTCTGTGGGTCGGTATGATTATGACGATACCAAATATGTATTTTTTCTAATGTTTTACTACTTTTGTTCAATAATTGTAAATGTCCTGGAAATTTTTTTTTTAGATTGCTCATTCCGAGAGCCAAAACTTTTATTTTTCCATTGATGAAGCTGTATGTAAGCTTGTTTTAATTTTTTTTGTAATAAACCTTATAAAACACATTTTTTTTTATTTTGTCCCACTAGGGGATTTCACAATGCGATCTAGTAATCGCTATCATAATACTTTGGTATACTCAGTATACCAAAGCATTATTGCGTGTCAGTGATAAACTGACAGGCAATCTATTAGGCCGTACCTAATAGGCATATACCTATGGCAGGCCTGGGGGCTTTTTCAACCCATCAGCACCCCGCGATTACATCGCGGGGTGTCGACTGGGGGACAAAGAAAGCACCCTCCCTCTGTCTAAGCCCCTAGATGTCATGGCTGTTCTTGACCACAGCATCTAGGGGGTTAACAGAGTAGCAGTACTCCAGGCTCTTCCTTGTAGCCACTGCTGTATAGTAACCGCGCGGTCACAGGGATCTACAGTGCCACTTGGTGCTGGCAGATAGTTAATGCACCTTTTTTAAACAGTGGCTCAATTTTAACTAACTACCGCTGCAATGTATATAGTCATTCAGTGGTAGGCAAGTGCTTGGTTATCTGTGTATAGTATATGAAACAAATGGCACATTTGTCTCATCCAGAAAATTTACATAAATGAAATGGTTATTCCCTTCATTCTCAGGATTGATGGGAGTGCCAGAGGTCAAACAAACACCGATTATAAATTGATGGTATAGCCTAGAGATATACTATCATAAGGTGGGAATACTAACTTACAGTATATTCGGAAAGTCTTCAGACCCTTTCACTTTTTTTCACATTTTGTTTTGTTAAGGCCTTGAGCTAAAATTGAAAAAAAAATTATATTATTTCGCCATCATTCTGCACTAAATACTCTATAACGACAAAGTGAAAATTAATTTTTTAAAGAATGAAAAAAAGTTTCGCATGGACATAAGTATTCAGACCCTTTGCTAAGTCACTTGGAATTTAGATCTGGGGGTCTCCAATTCCTCTACATCATCTTTGAAATGTTTCTACACCTTGATTGGAGTCCACCTGTGGTAAATTCATTTAATTTGACATAAATATCGGGTATCTTGACACAGGAGCTAAATATCGGGTATCTTGACATAGGAGCTAAATATCGGGTATCTTGAAAACCAGAAGTCAGAAGGCTCCTATACACATAAGACAGCTGATTCCACTGCGTTCAGCTGAGTTTTGTCTAGTGTGAAGTCGTGGCACTTGTCAGCATCGCTGACTTGTAGGTGTAGATCAATTTTGTTGAGCTGAAATCCAAGATTCCTTAAAAAATCCTTTACAGACATTACATAAGCAAAATAAATATGCTTTATCTAAATGAGACTCAGCAGCACAGGAAAGTATTTTCTACTGCTGAGCGTAGTCTCCACCATCTAGTCTTTCGTTAGCAAAACGTAAAATAGACTTTTGTTTGATAAGGACAGCATGGAAATCACTTTAATTAAAGGAAAGCACCCAGAGAGCTTTTCCCATATAGTGAGACCTTTATTAACACAAAAGCAACAGCAGTCAAGTACGTATGAATGCTTTATACTAACTGCGTGGTAACGAAATTAACAGCATCCATAGAACAACTGCTACTTTTACAGTAAGGCCTCATTTACACGAACGTGATATACATCCGTGCGACGCGCGTGCTTTTCACGCGGGTCGCACGGACCTATACAAGTCTATGGGGGCATGCAGACAGTCCGTGAGTTTTGCTCAGCGTGAGTGCGCTGAAAAAAACTCACGACATGTTCTAAATTTCTGCGTTTTTCGCGCATCACGCACCCATTGAAGTCAATGGGTGCGTGAAAACCACGAAGGTCGCACGGAAGCATGATTCGCGCAAGAGCTGTCAAACTCTGAATGTAAACAGAAAAGCACCACGTGCTTTTCTGTTTACAAACATCCACACGGAGTGTCTTAGAGATGAGCGAACCGAACTTCACCGGGTTCGGCCGAACTCGTTTTGACCGAACCTGGCAAAAAATGTTCCGGTACGCGACGTCAGGAGACAGTCACTGTCCAGGGTGCTGAAAGAGTTAAACTGGTTCAGCACCCTGGACAGTGACTCCCGATCACAATATACATGAACGTGTAAAAAAAAAAGAAGAAGTTCTGACTTACCGATAACTCCCGGCTTCTTCCTCCCGTCTGACCTCCCGGGATGACAATTCAGTCCAAGTGACAGCTGCAGCCAACCACAGGCCAATCACAGGCTGCAGCCAATCACAGGCTGCAGCGGTCACATGGACTGCCGCGTCATCCAGGGAGGTGGGGCCGGATGTCAAGAGAGGGACGCGTCACCAAGGCAACGGCCGGGAGACCGGACTGGAGGAAGCAGGAAGTTCTTGGTAAGTATGAACGTCTTTTTTTTATTCACAGGTTGCTGTATATTGTGATCGGAATTCACTGTCGAGGGTGCTGAAAGAGTTACTGCCGATCAGTTAACTCTTTCAGCACCCTGGACAGTGACTGACATCGACTAGCCTCATCTCTATGATGGCGGCTGCGCAAAAATCACGCAGCCGCGCATCATACACTGATGACACACGGAGCTGTCAAGTGCCTTTTGCGCACGCAAAACGCTGCGTTTTTTTGCGTGCGCAAAACGCACACGCTCGTGTAAATGAGGCCTAATACTGATTTATCTGGTAGATGCCAAGTCACAATATTCTGACAACTACATGAGCAGCATATTCGTAGCCAATATTAATATATTACCCATCAATGAAAACTTTTCATTGATAAGTCTATAGATAATATATTTATATAAACATCACATTCTGTTGTCAGAACATGAAGATTAACCCCTTCCCGCTGCAGCCACTTTCGACCTTCCTGACAGAGTCTTATTTTTCAAATCTGACATGTCACTTTATGTGGTAATAACTTTCGAATGCTTTTACCTATCCAAGCGATTCTGAGATTGTTTTCTCGTGAAACATTGTACTTTAAGTTAGTGGTAAAATTTGGTCGATACATTCAGTATTTAACCCCTTAAGGACGCAGCCTAGTTTTGGCCTTGAGGGTATGTTCACACGATGAGAGGCATTTACGTGTGAAAAGACAGACTGTTAACAGCTGCCTCGTTTCACACGTAATCCTCCTCGCATTTTGCGAGCCGTCTGAGACGCTCGTAAATCTTGAGCTGTGCTTCATTGAGTTCAATGAAGAACAGCTTAAATTACGTGGCAAAGAAGTGCCCTGCGCTTCTTTGCCGAGGCAGTCCATTTACGTGTCGTTTGACAGCTGTTAAACGACGACGCGTAAATTACAGGTCGTCTGCACAATACGTCGGCAAATCCATTCAAATGAATGGGCAGATGTTTGGCGACGTATTGTAGCCCTATTTTCAGGCGTAAAACGAGGCATAATACGCCTCGTTTACGCCTGAAAATAGGTCGTGTGAACCCAGCCTAAGGCTCAGAGCCCATTTTTCAAATCTGACATATTTCACTTTATGTGGTAATAACATTGAAATGCTTAAACCTATCCAAGCGATTCTGAGATTGTTTTCTCGTGACACATTGGGCTTCATGTTCGTGATAAAATGTGGTCGATATATTCAGTATTTATTGGTGAAAAATTGCAAAATGTAGAGAAAATTTTGAAAAAATAGCATTTTTCAGAATTTAAATGCATCTGCTTGTAAAACAGACGGTTATACCACCCAAAATAGTTACTAGTTCACATTTCCCATATGTCTACTTTAGATTGGCATCGTTTTTTGAACATTCTTTTATTTTTTTTGGACGTTACAAGGCTTAGAACATAAACAGCAATTTCTCATATTTTTAAGAAAATTTCAAAAGCCTTTTTTTTTAAAGTACCTCTTCAGTTCTGAAGTGGCTTTGAGGGGTCTATGTATTATCAACCCTGATAAAACATCCCATTTTAAAAACTAGACCCCTCAAGGTATTCAAAACAGCATTTAGAAAGTTTTTGAACCCTTCAGGCATTTCACAGGAATTAAAATAAGGTGGAGGTGAAATTTGCAAATGTAATTTTTCTTGCTGAATTTCAATTTTATTAAAAAAAATTTCTGTAACACAGAAGGTTTTACCAGAGAAATACTACTATATATGTATTATCCAGATTCTGCAGTTTTTAGAAATGTCCCACACGTGGCTCTAGTGTGCTCGTGGACTAAAACACAAGTCCCAGAAGCAAAGAAGCACCTAGTGCATTTTGAGGCCTCTTTTTTATTAGAATATATTTTAGGCACCATGTAGAGGTTTGAAGAGGTGTCGAGGTGTCAAAACAGTAGGATTCCCCCAATAGTGACCCCATTTTGGAAACTACACCCCTCAAGGAATTCATTTATGGTTGTTGTTATCATTTTGACCGCACAGTTTTTTCACAGCACCTATTTGAATTGGGCTGGGAATTAAAAAAAATAATTTTTTCCAATAATATGTAGTTTTGGCTGAAAATTTCTTATTTTCACAAGAAATAAAATACCCCATTCTGTTGCCCAATTTTTCCTGAGTGCGGCAATACCCCATTTGTGGTGATAAACTGCCGTTTGGGCCCATGGGAGGGCTCAGAAGGAAAGGACCACCATTTGGCCTACTGGGGATTTTCTGATGCTAAGTCATGTATGCAGAAGCCCCTGAGGTACCAGTACAGTTGAAACCCGCAAGAAGTGACCCCGTTTTAAAAACTACACCCCTTAAGGCATTCATCTAGAGGTGTAGTGAGCATTTTTACATACGCCCCATAAACTGTAATGTGGGTTTTCAGGGGTATGGCAATACCCTCAATGTGGCTGTTATCAGCTGCCTGGTCACACAGCAGGGCTCAGAAGGGAAAGACGAGGGGGGATAAGCTGTGCGGAGTGCATCAGAGTAAGTAAAACTGGGGTAAATTAAAAACCAAGGGATGTATGATAAATTTTAAAACACTCTTTCATACAGAGCTCTGGTTTTTAAGGACACATGTCACATTGATATATTTTGTCCTTCCTTATCCCCCTCTTATAGCAGACTTTGCACCTCTTTTGACTTTTTCCCTTCTTGCCAGTTTGGGGAACTTCTCCTGGAAAGTGTTGCCGCCCTGGTACGATGTGTGTGACCTCGCTTCCAGAAGTACTGGGTGTCCCCCTTCTTGGTCCCTAAAGATTAGGTTCTTGATAATCACCTCTTGAAATTCCAGGAAAGTTCCCCTCTGGCCTGCACATCGACGTAGCACGTACGCATTGTATAATGCCATCTGTATGATGTGCACGTCCAGCTTCTTATACCACACCGCATGGCGCTGTAGGGCTTCAGGACTTGATCTGACAAGTCCGCCCCTCCCATGTACCTATTGTAGTCCAGGATGCAGTCTGGTTTGGGGGTCTCTGTACTGGTACCTCGTACAGGTACATGGGTACTGGTGTAACATCTCTCTTGTTCTTGTACTTGACACACAATATGTTGCTGCTAGATTGTGCCCTGATCCCACCCCTTCTGAGTGTTTGCCCAAGCAGAGTCTTAGGGAGGCCTCTCACATTTCTCCTAGTGGTGCCGCATGCCGCAGGACTTCTGGAAGCGAGGCACTTGAAAAGTGGGACGCTGGTATAAAAATAATCCAGGTAGAGGTGGTAACCCTGGTCCAGCAGTGGGTGCACCAAATCCCACACGATTTTTGCATTAACTCCCAGTAAGTGGGGGGACATTCGGGGGGCTGAATACTGGAGTCCTTCCCTTCATATATCCTAAATTTGTAGGTATACCCTGATGCAGTCTCGCACAGCTTATACATCTTCACACCATACCTTGCCCTCTTACTCGGCAGGTACTGGCGGAAATTGAAGTCTCCTTTTAAAATGTACCAAGGACTCATCAATAGAAATACACTTCTCGGGGGTGTATGCTTGGGAAAACCGGGCACTGAAACAGTCTAATAGGGGTCTCCGTTTATACAAACTGTCAAAACTGGGGTCATCTCGGGGTGGGCACTGCTCATTATCAGTATAATGTAAGAAGCGAAGCATTGCCTTATTTATTCTTTTTTTTAGGTTCCAGTTCAAATCTGAAGTTGCTTTGAGGGACCTATATATTAGACACTCCTATGAAACACCCCATTCTAGAAACTAGACCCCCTCAATGTATTCACAAAATGTACTTTTTTTTTTTGTCAGAAAATCCTTTTTATACCATTTTTTTTACAACACAAAAGGTTTTACCAGAGAAACGCAACTCAATATTTATTGCCCAGATTCTGCAGTTTTGAGAAATATCCCACATGTGGCCCTAGTGCGGTAATGGACTGAAGCACCGGCCTCCGAAGCAAAGGACACCTAGTGGATTTTGAGGCCTCCTTTTTATTAGGCACCATGTCCGGTTTGAAGAGGTCTTGTGCCAAAACAGTGGAAACCCCCCAAAAGTGACCCCATTTTGGAAACTAGACCCCTTGAGGAATTCATTGTAGTTTTCTTGGGGTGCATGCGACTTTTTGATCCGTTTTTATTCTATTTTTAAGTGGCGTTGTGACAAAAAAACAGCAATTCTTCTATTTTTTTTACAGCGTTCACCGTGCGCTATAAATGCCATATTCACTTTATTCTGCGGGGCGATACGATTACGGCGATACCAGATGTTTATAGTTTTTTATGTCTTATGGCGTTTGCACAATAAAATACTTTTTGTTAAAAATCATTCACTTTTTGTGTTACCTTATTCTAAGAGCCAGAACGTTTTTATTTTTCCATCAATAAATCCATGCAAAGACTTATTTTTTGCGTAACGAACTGCAGCTTCGATTAGGACCATTTTTAGGTACATGCGACTTTTTGATCTCTTTTTATTAAATTTTTTGGGAGGCGAAGTGACCAAAGAATTGTGATTCTGGTACGGTTTATTATTATTTTCTTTTACGGCGTTCACCGCGCGGGATAAATAACAAAATAATTTTGTCGTTCAGGCCATTACGGACGTGGCGATACCAATTATGTATAGTTTATTTGTTTGTTTATATATTTTTATTAATAATAAAGGACTGATAAGGGAAAAAGGGGGATTTTTACTTTTATTACTTTTAAATCTTTTATTTTCTTATTTTTACACATCTTTTTTTTGACTTTTTTTGACTTTATTACTTTGTCCCACTAGGGGACTTGAGGACAGGAGTAGTGCAGTGTATTAGAACGGTCAGCTACTCACTGACAGCAAACCCACTAGGCTTCCGTCGATGGCATAGCCGGACGCCATTGTTAGGTGTCCGGTTGCCATAGTCACCATCGCCGGCCGCTATCGCGTTGCAGACAGGCGATTGTAGCTTAATCCCTAAAAAGCTGCGTTCGGTATTGAACGCGGCTTTTAAGGGGTTAATCAGCGGGGACACAGCGATCGGTCCCCGATGTAGGAGCTGCGGCAGCTGCTGTACGAGACAGCAGCTGTCACAGCTCCTGCATGTGTCGGGAAGACGGCCAAAATGGCCGTTACTCCCGCGACGTACTATTCCGTCGCTGAGCGCGAAGTGTCGGTCAGCGCGACGGAATAGTACGTCGCTGAGCACGAAGGGGTTAATTGTGAAAATATTAGCATTTTTCGCAATTTAAATGTATCTGCTTGTAAGACTGATAGTAATACCATACAAAATAGTTGCTAATTAAAATTTCTCATATGTCCACTTAATATTGGCATAGTTTTTTGAACATCCTTTTATTTTTCTAGCTCTTTACAAGGCTTAGAACTTTAGCAGAAATTTCTCACATTTTCAAGAAAATTTCAAAAGGCTATTTTTACGGAGACCAGTTCAGCTGTGAAGTGGCTTTGAGGGGCCAATACAACACTAACCACCATAAGTCACCCCATTTTAAAAACTGCACCCCTCAAAGTACTCAAAATAGCATCTGGAAAGTTGCTTAACCCTTTAGGCGTTTCACAAGAATTAAAGCAAAGTAGAGGTGAAATTTACCATTTATTTTTTTTGCAGATATTGGTATTTTATCAATTTTATTCTGTAACACAGAAGATTTTACCTGAAAAACACAACTCAATACTTATTGCCCAGATTCTGCAGTTTTTAGAAATGGCCCTAGTGTGCTAATGGACTGAAACACAGGCCTCAGAAGCAAAGGAGCACCTAGAGGATCTTGGGCCGTTCTTTTTATTAGAATATATTTTAGGCACGATGCCAGGTTTGAAGAGGTCTTGTGATGCCAAATCAAAGGAAACACCCCAAAAAAGACCCCATTTTGGAAACGTCACTCCACAAGGAATTCATCTAGGGATGTAGTGAGCATTTTGACCCCACAGGTGTTTCATAGATTTTATTAGAATTTGCATGTGAAAATGAAAAATTTAATTTTTTTCCAATAGGATGTAGATTTAGCTAAAATAAAACCAATGTCCACAAAGAATAAAGAAGAAGAAGCCCCCTAACATTTGTAAAGCAACTTCTCTGGAGTACGGAAATACCCCATATGTGGGCATAAACTACTGTTTGGGTACACGGCAGGGCTCAGACGAGAAAGAGCGCCATTTGGCTTCTGGAGTAAAGATTTTGCTGGATTGGTTTCTTGGCACCATGTCGCTTTTGCAAAGCCCTTGTGGGACCAAAACAGTGGAAACTTCCCAAAAGGGACTCCATTTAGGAAATTACACCCCTGAGGAATTCATCTAGGGGTGTAGTGAGCACTTTGACCCCACAGGTGTAGTATAGATTTTATTTGAATTTGGCAGTGAAAATAAAAATATATATTTTTCTTCAATAAGACGTATATTTGGGTCAAAATTCTTCATTTTCTCAACAAATAAAGGAAAAAAAGAACGGCAACATTTGTAAAGCAACTTCTCTGGAGTACAGAAATTCCCCCGTATGTGGTCATAAACTGCTGTTTGGGTATACGGCAGGGCTCAGAACTGAAGGAGAGCAATGTGGCTTTTGGAGCACAGATTTTGCTAGATTGGTTTCTTGGTACCATGTCGCTTTTGCAAAGCCCCTGTGGGACCAAAACAGTGGAAACTACCCAAAAGTGACTCCATTTGGGATACTACACAACTTAAAGGGAATGTGTTGCCAGAAAAACATGTTTTTTTTTAAAAAATTAAACATTTAGTGTGTGGGTGATTAAACATTGTTCAAATTTTTTTTATTTTTTTGCACGAGTCCATGTAATATTATAAATTATTTCTAATTTATAATACTACCCATTTTTGGTCACTAGATGGAGCTGTTCCCAAAATTGCAGCATTGCAACATTGGGTTAAAAGCCCTCGCTCTAGTGAGCTCTCAGCATCCCCCCCTCCTTTATCCTGGCTAGTGCCGGGATAAACGAGGGGTTTGAAAGGTTTAACCTCCTACACTGTGTGTCGCCATTTTTTGAGGTAACCCACAGTGTAGTAGGTTTACATACAGTAGTAAACACACACAAACACTAACATACATTGAAATCTCTTACCTGCTCCTGCCGCCGCGGCTCCCTCCGGCCCGTCCGCTCCCTTTGCTGCCGCTGTTCCATGTGCACAAGTCCGGAAGCCGCGACCGGAAATAGTAATATTACTGTCCGGCCGCGACTTCCGGTCCACAGGAAAATTGCGCCGGACGGCGCCAATTTCGAATAGGACTGTGTGGGAGCGGCGCATGCGCAGTTCCCACACAGATGCCGTACACGGCAGTCAATGGGACGGGAGCCGTTCACAGTCCCTATGGGACTGTGGCTGCCGTATTCCATGTCTGTGTGTGTCGTTAATCGACACACACAGAAATGGAACAAAAAATGGCAGCCCCCATAGGGAAGAAAAAGTGTAAAAATAAGAAACAGTAAAACACAAACACACAAATGAAAATAAACGTTTTTATTAAAGCACTAACATCTTTAACATATAAAAAAATTATTTGTGATGACACTGTTCCTTTAAGGAATTAATCTAGGGGTGTATTTAGCATTTTAACCCCTCAGGTGTTTCATAGATGTTATTAGAATTGGGCAGTGAAAATAAAAATGTAATTTTTTTCCAATGAGACGTAGATTTAGCTCAAAATTTTTCATTTCCTCAACAAATAAAAGGAGAAAAAGCACCCCAACATTAAACTGCTGCTTGTGCACACGGTAGGGCTCAGAAGGGAAGGAGCGCCATTTGACTTTTGGAGTATTTATAGAAAAAAGATGTGGTTATTCAAAACCATACCTAAACATACCCAAAATTGCAATATAATATAGCACGGTGCCATTCCTGATAAAGAATATTGAAAAAGAAAAAGAAAAAAATGATCCAGGAATATAACTAGGCACTCTTGGGTTGGATAAAATTTAACAAAATATTTTATTTATGAATCCAGATAATACCGGCAGTATAAATTTATACAACAACAATTTAAAACATTTTTCTCCTGGCCAGGAAAAGAGACATATAATAGCACCTCTATGCTTCTATAATATCACCTCATAAGTATGTATGTAAACATCATATATGCACGGAACAAATTTGAAAAGATAACAATTTTCAAAGCAAAAACGCTGGGTTATGTTCACACTTGCGATTTTCAACCATATATGCTGTTTTTGTCACAAAGTGGCCAGAGTTCCTATGTAGAGTGATTGGTAATGATGTTTTAAAGACATTCTTTTTATAAGAAGTATAAATCTCAAAATAGGAAGACAGTCCCATATGTTAAGGGGATATAATTTGCAGCATATCTTTTTCCCTCCTAGGCGAATCCTGATTTTTATAAATCTTATGGTGATAGAGAGTCCTTTCACAGACCTGTTAAGGTCAATATGTAGCATATAAATCTTATGGTGATAGGTGGTCTTTTCACAGACCTTTAGGGTCAATATGTAGCCCTTAATCTTGAGCCTTAGAGGTTTTTACCTTGAATAGCCAGCGAATGCCAGGAATCCTTGCATGAAAGCAGTCGGTCCAATAGATGGAAGGGCAAGATCTTCACAAAAGGCAAAATTCACCTGTATGGCCATACATTTCATTTAAGCCTCCAAATCTCCATCATCATATCAGTTGAGAATTTTCTCCTCGGTCTCCACGGGCATTCGCCACTGCACTCCGAGAGACACGGGCCCGTCAAGGCAGGATCACACGCTGGCAGCCAGGTAAGTTTAAAATTCTATCGTATGTCTCCTTCCACGTGGTATCTCCAACACTGGACAGGAATTCACAGGGCAGAGTGTAGACGTCACTACCCGCCCTGTCTGATTGAGACAGCTGACGCGTTTCATCCAATACAGGATTTCTTCAGAGCCGTTTGACAGATACTGCCAAACCTGATACCTTTATAGTATCCCAAAGTTCATTCATTGGTTCCATGGTTGTACAGGTAATCTTCCATGGGAATAATCCAAAAAGCATTATAGGAGTCATATGTAGATCTTTCATAAAGTGCCATGATCAATTTCAATAGAAAATAGAGGTATTTTTTTGGTCAAGTAAACAGTACATTTGTCCATTAGTTTATATATATATATAGAGAATGTATTTAGTGCTCTCATAGGGAGGGCAATTAATATTGCATCCCCATACAGTTTTAACAATAATATTAATTGAGTATGAATCCTCCATAAAAATATTGATATTACCTAGGTCTAATTATCAATATTAATTTATCCAAGAACATAATTAGCCAAAATTGCTATTATTTAAACCTTGTGGCGGAATTATGGAGAAATAAGTTTTTTAACATAAAATCCCTTGCTACGCAGTTTATGTAATTATGCTATATCATAAGTTATATACAAAAAGAAAAGTGATCAGCTAATTTGATCAGTATTTCAAAACTGAACAAATAATTTGTTCATTTTGCAGCTATCTTTATATATATATATATATGGAATTCATAATGTATTTCAGGGGAAGCAGGGAGAAAGGGCCCATACCCGTTAAGGCATCAGGACCTGAGTCCCCACTTCAACCCAGAAAATGTTCAAAAACAATGATCCATCAATATAGTGGCAGGATCCTATAGGAACACTTTTACCACTAGATCTCGTGATCGTTTTGTTAGATATATATAGCTGTTACTCATGAGAGGAGCCACCAAGGAACCCTAGGGGGGGCAGGGAGAGGGATCATATGCCCAAGGGATGCCCGGAGGGCACTAGGTCCCTAGTCCCCACCACCCACAGCGGACCTATAAGCAACCCCTCCCACTGCAAAGGATTGCAAGGGGTGGATAGTATATTATTTTATTACATTCACCCAATTGATTGAATATTTTATATTGAGAGAACACCATTCACATTCATTCTACAAAGAACAGATCCCATTATGTAAACGAAATGGGACATCCAGACCAGAGGCACACTGTTGACATTAATGTCCGATTCCAAGGAAGAGTTTTTTATATATAAAGTCACCTACGAGCTTCAAATTCGATTTTAATATGGAGCTCTCAGAAGAATACATATATATATTTATATTGTTTGCTAATGCTATGTAGCTCGGAAAATACAGAAAATCGAAGGGGGAGCACCGTACCACAAAGATAAGACCGCTCAACATACTTGTACCAAGATCCAAAAGGAGCAACTGGAGACCACTACGGACGCTGGTAAAGCAGCCATCCCAGTGGAAGTCCATTAACTCCCAATAGATAGAGTCTCAGAGGAACATATTAAATTTTATTTCATTATTAAGTCCCCTAGGATTCAAAGTTCCCAATGTATAAATCCACATGGTTTCTTTTTGAAGAAGTATTCTGTTAAGATCACCTCCCCTTCTATCTTGAAATAGTTGGTAGATCCCCATGAATTTTAGGCCAGTCGGTGATTGAGCATGATATGTTTTAAAATGTGCAGCTAGGGGATTTGTTATTTCACCTTTAATAATGTCCCGGACATGTTCATTGATACGAATGTGTAACTCTCGCTTCGTTTTACCAATGTATTGTTTCCCACATGGGCAGACAATGGAGTAGACGACCATAGTCGAACGACAGTTAATGAAATTAAGGACTTTAAATTCCCTTCTGTGTTCACTATCGAAAAAGGTGTCTGATTTTGACACATACTTACAACATTTGCAAGAGCCGCACATGAACATTCCTTTTGGACGTTTTTGTAGCCAGTTCTCATTCCCTGGGGTCCTTCTCTTAAACTCCGAGCTCACCAACATATCCCTCAGTGTAGGGGCCTTTTTTGGGACCATACTCGGTACATTCCCTACTATTGACTTGATTTTTTTATCCAAAGTCAAGTGTGGCCAATTTTTTATCATCAAGTTTCGAAGTATATCCCAATGGGACCCATATCTCGAAATGAATCTAACTCTGTTGTCACTGTCGTCTTTTTTACCTCTCTTGAGGATTTCCTCTCTATTTTGTCTGGATGCCCTATTATATCCTTTCTTAATCAATTTTTTGGAGTATCCCCTATTTTCAAAACGAGAAGACAGATCTTGTGCTTCACTTTTGAAATCCCCAAAATCAGTACAATTGCGACGAATTCGAAGAAATTCACTTATCGGGATCCCCTTAATTTGAGATGGAAAATGATGGCTACTTGCTGCCAACAGGGTATTACCTGATGTTGGTTTTCGATATGTGGTCGTTTTTAGTCTATTTCCCTCCCTGTGGATATTCAGATCAAGGAAACTAATATGGTCTTCACTATAAGTGAAGGTCAGGAGAATATTTAGCTTATTGACATTTAGATCTCTAATAAAACTTTCCAACAAATCCAATGATCCCCTCCAACATAAGAGAACATCATCCATGTATCTAAGCCAAGCGGAAGCACATTTTCTAAAGAGGGGGTGTGGGTATACTATAAATTCTTCCCACCATCCCAGATGTAAACAGGCATAAGATGGTGCACAAGAGGATCCCATGGCTGTTCCACGGATCTGGCGATAGAATTTGCCATCAAAAGAAAAACAATTATAATTCAAAACAAATTCCAACATTTCAATAATAAATTCATTCTGGTGAGCCCAATCTCCTCCTCTCCTCTCCAGAAAATGTGCAACCGCTTTTAGGCCAACATCATGTGGGATGGAAGTATACAATGACTCCACATCCAGACCTACCAGAATGAAATCCTCCTCTAGGGTCAATTTGTCAATTTTATTTAAAAGATCTCCTGTATCCAAAACAAATGAGGGGAGTGTACGAACAAAGGGTTTCAATTTTTCATCTATGTATTTCCCAAGGTGATCTGTTGGGCCATCACACCCCGAAATAATAGGTCTACCCGGAGGTGAATTTCTATTTTTATGCACCTTGGGAAGCACATATATAGTAGGCATGCGAGGTTCCCTTACTTCCAGATATTGGAACTCATGTTTGTTAATTAAGCCCTCATCCAATGCAAAAATCAATTTTCTATTTAAAGTTGTCATTATATTATCCGATGGATTGTCATTCAAAAGAGAATATGCATCTGTTTCCAATTGTTTTTTAATTTCACTGACATAGTCCTCCTCTCTGAGGAGGACAACATTTCCACCCTTATCACTGGGCTTAATTACGATGTTTTTAATATTCTGCAATTCTTTTAGGGCTTTCCGTTCCCTTCCAGTTAAGTTGTCCTCACACAGGAACGAGGACCAATCAATAACACTTATATCTCTGAGCATAGCCTCCAAAAATGCATGTGTGTATCTATTGGAGTATGCGCTTGGCATGGTACTACTTTTTTTCCGCAGACCCGTATATTCTGGGATTATATCAATAGGATCCTCCTCAGGATCTTTTGTATTCTCCAATGTGTTACCTTCTCTCCATAACTCATTTAAATCTGCCAAGGTATCCAAATCAGACATTTCTAAGTTAGGGGTCATACCAAATTCCATTATGTCTTTCTGTAGCTGAGATGCAATATTCTCATTTTGACTATTCCCCTCGTTTTTTTCCCCATGCCAAAGTCTCAAAAGAATCTTTCTGAGAAAAAGGTGAAGATCTTTGCATATCTCAAATTCTTTTCCAGGGGTAACTGGTGAGAAACCCAATCCCCGGTTCAATAAGGATATGTGATGTATTGATAAGGGAAAATCTGTTAAATTTATTATATTATTAGCATTATTTTCTATCTTCCCCTGCGTTGTCTTGTATTGGGTCCTCCTTTTTTCTCTACTATTCTTTCCTCTCCGAATTTCCCTCTGTTTCGATCCCCTAAAAAAGATACCTTTGGCTGTGATTCCTCCACTCTAGTGTATTTTCCCATCTCATTGTCACTAGATGGGTCACTTGTGGTTTCCCCATCTGTTGACATAAAGGTATTCCTTCTTACTCGTAGTCTACTTTTATTTTGTCTTTCTCTATTTTTTGAGAAGGAGAAAATTTGTTTCTGCTCAAAATCAAAGGTATCCCTTTGAAATTTTTTCCTTTTACGTATCGATATTTCTCGAAGTTCCTTTTCCACCTCTTTTTTAAGATTATCATTTAGTTTTTCAAATTCAGGATCCTTACAGAAAACATCCAATTTTTTAACACTCTCTTCAATCTCTGCATTAAGCGAGCTCAGCATTTTTTTCTCCTCATCTATGAGTAAATCCATCAGGTTCCTTGAGTGTCTCAAACACTCCTCATCCCATTTCTCCAAAAATAACTCACTTTTGAAGTGTGATGCAGGTATTGTACATCTGCGTAGTCCTCTTGGGGTTATTTTGGACATCTTGTATGCCTCTAAGCTGTAAAAATGTAATTTTTTTCCAATGAGACGTAGATTTAGCTCAAAATTTTTCATTTCCTCAACAAATAAAAGGAGAAAAAGCACCCCAACATTAAACTGCTGCTTGTGCACACGGTAGGGCTCAGAAGGGAAGGAGCGCCATTTGACTTTTGGAGTGCAGATTTTTTTGGATTGGTTTCTTGGTGCTATGTCGCTTTTGCAAAGCCACGGTGGGACCAAAAAAGTGGAAAGCTCCCGGAAGTTACCTAAATTTGGAAGCTACATCCCTCAAAGTATTCACCTAGGGCTGTAGTGAGCATGTTAACCCCGCAGGTGTTTTCCAGAAATTACTGTGGGCTCGATGTTGCAGAGTGAAAATGGAAAATTTTCCATAGATATGCCAATATCTGGTGCACAGCTTGTGCCACCATAACAAGACAGTTCTCTAATTATTATGCTGTGTCTCACGGTTTTCGAAAACACCCTACATGTGGCCCTAATCTTTTGCCTGGATATTCGACCAGGCTCAGGAGTGAAAGAGCACCATGCGAAATTAAGGCCTAATTTGGGGATTTACAAAGTATTGGTTCACAATTGCAGGCCCCTGATGTGAAATAATAAAAGAAACCCCTGAGAAGTGACCCCATTTTGGAAACTAAACTCCTCAAGGCATTTATTAAGGGGTGTAGTGAGCATTTTCACCCCACAGGTCTTTTCCATAAATGAATGCGCTGCGGATGGTGCAAAGTAAGAATTTCAATTTTTCCCTAGATATGCCATTTCAGTGGCAAATATGTTGTGCCCAGCTTGTGCCACTGGAGACACACACCCCAATTTTTTTAAAAGGGTTCTCCCGGGTATGGTGATGCCATATATGTGGAAGTAAACAGTCCATTGGGCACACTGTAGGGCTCCGATGGGAGGGAACGCCATTTGGCTTTTGGAGCGTGGATCTTGGTTGGTAGTAGTTTTGTTTGAGTATTGCTGGTGTTGTCAATTATAATGTGGCGGTACATGTAAGCTGGGCAGAGTACATCAGGGGCATAGCCAGGTGGCACAATAATAGGGTAAAAAAAACTATAAAATAATCCATAGATGTGTGTTACACTGTTAACCAATCCTTTCTGCACAGGCCGGAGTCGCACTGATAAATGATGTCCTTTCTTATCCCCCTTTGGTACACACTTTGCACCTTTGAAGTTTGGGTAATTTTGCTAGGAAAGTGTTGTCCTGGTATAATACGGGCACCCTCGCTTCCAGCAGATATGTTTGGGCCCTCCCCTTCCTTGTTCCCTAATTTTAGGGCCTTGATAAATCGCCTCTTGATACAGAAGAAATGTTCCCCTTGGGCCTGCACAACTGCATATTTTTTCTTTCTTGACTTATGGAAGCCTTAACTAATTTTATTTTTTCACAGACGTAGTGGTATGAGGGCTGTTTTTTTTGCGGGACAAGCTGTCGTTTATAGAATAAAAAGTGATCAAAAAGTCACATGTACCCCAAAATGGTACATTTTGGGGTACATGTGACTTTTTGATCACTTTTTATTCTATTTTTTGGAAGCAAGGTGACCAAAAAACAGCAATTCTGGCATAGTTTTTTTTTATACAGCGTTCACATGCGTTATAAATTACATGTTAACTTTACTCTGCGGGTCAGTACGATTCCGGCGATATCAAATTTATAGCACTTTTTTACAACTTTTTTCACAATAAAATTACTTTTGTAAAAATAAAGTATTTTTTCTGTCGCCATGTCGTGAGAACCATAACTTTTTAATTTTTTCGTTGACGAAGCTGTATGAGGGCTTGTTTTTTTGCGAGAGGAGCTACAGTTTTAATAGGTACCATTTTTGGATTCATGCGAATTTTTGATCACTTTTTATTCCAATTTTTGTAGGGCAAAGTGACCAAGAAACAGAAATTCTGGCATTGATTTTCACGAATAGTTTTTTCACGCTGTTCACCTCGTGGAATAAACAACATAATATTTTTATAATTCAGGCCGTTACGGACGCGGCGATGCCAGATATATATGTTTTTTTTAAATAATGAAGGACTTGATAAGGTAAAATGGGCGATTGTGTTTTATTTTTTTATTTGAAACTTTTATTATTTTTTACAATAATTTGTTTCACTTTTTTGACACTTTTTTTTTTTACACTTTGTTTTAGTCCCACTAGGGGACTTGAAGGTCCAACTGTCTCATTTATTTTCTAATACATTTCACTACCTACAGTATGTAGTGCAATGTATTAGAACTGTCAGTAGTTTACTGACAGCAAGCTGATTAGGCTTCGCCTCCGGGCGGGGCCTAATTGGCTCCCGTAATGGCAGAGCAGGAGGCCATTGTTAGGCCTCCTGTTGCCATAGCAGCAGTTGGCAGCCCTGTGATCCCATGCAGAGCTGCCAATCTGCTACCAACCTTCTAAGATGCAGCGAACGCGTTTGATCGCTGCATCTAAGGGGTTAATAGCAGGGACCGGAGCTAGCTCAGGTCCCTGCCATTACAGGAGGTTATCAGCTGTAACATACAGCTGACAAACACTGTTGATGGCGCCGGCTCAGCTACTGAGCAGGCGCAATCTTGCCGTCGGCTACGGAAGCCTTTTAGGCCCTGCCAAAAAGGCACAGGACAAAATAATATTGAAAATATTGTAAGAATCTTTATTAGCAAAATATTTTATAATATACACATAAATAGGAGACTGATAGCCCACAAAAAGTTGGCGGTGTGAGGTCAGTATATATCTATTGCAAACACAGTAAAAGGACATCAAATGTATGTATGACAAGTACTAAATTGTAGCAAACTACTGATGACTATATACAGTTAGGTCCAGAATTATTTGGACAGTGAGACAATCCTCATGATTTGGGCTCTGCATGCCACCACATTGGATTTGAAATGAAACAACTCAGATACAATTGAAGTGTAGACTTTCAGGTTTAATTCAAGGGGTTGAACAAAAATATCCTGTGAAACGTTTAGGAATTGCAACCATTTTTGTACACAGCCTCCTCATTTCAGGGGCTCAAAAGTAGATGGACAAATTAACATTATCATAAATAAAATGTTTTTTTTTTTAATACTTTGTAGAGAATCCTTTGCAGGCAATGACTTTCTGAAGTCTGGAACCCATGGACATCACCATACGCTGGGTTTCCTTCTTTGGGATGCTTTGCCAGGTCTTTACAGCAACTGTCTTCAGTTGTTGCTTGTTTGTGCGTCTTTCTGCCTTAAGTTTTGTCTTAAACAAGTGAAATGCATGCTCACTCTGGTTGAGATCTGGTGATTGACTTGGCCATTGCAGAATATTCCACTTCTCTGCCTTAAAACACTCCTAGGTTGCTTTCGCAGTATATTTTGAGTCATTGTCCATCTGTATTGTAAAGCGACATCTAATCAACCTTGCTGCATTTGGTTGAATCTGAGCAGTAATTATATCCCTGAACACTTCAGAATTCATCCGGCTGCTTCTGCCTTCAGTCACATCATCAATAAACACTAGTGACCCAGTGCCTTTGGCAGCATGCATGCCCATGCCATCACACTGCCTCCACCATGTTTTACAGAGGATGTGGTGTGCTTCGGATCATGAGCCGTTCCAAGCCTTCTCCATACTTTCTTCCTCCAATCATTCTGGTACAGGTTTCATTTGTCCAAAGAATGCTGTTCCAGAACTGGGCTGGCTTCTTTACATGTTGTTTGGCAAAATCTAATATGGCCCTTCTATTTTTGAGGCTGATTAATGGTTTGTACCTTGTGGTGAACCCTCTGTATTTGCTCTCATGAAGTCTTCTCTTTATGGTGGACTTAGATACTAATACACCTACTTTCAGGAGAGTGTTCTTCACTTGGGTAGATGTTGTGAAGGGGTTTTTCTTCACCGTGGAAAGGATTCTGCGATCATCCACCACTGTTGTCTTCAGTGGACGTCCAGGCCTTTTGGAGTTCACGAGATCACCAGTGCGCTCTTTTTTTTCAAGAATGTACCAAACTGTTGATTTGGCCACTCCTAAAGTTTGTGCTATCTCTGTGATGGATTTCTTCATTTTTTTTCAGCCTAACGATGGTCTGTTTCACTTGCATTCAGAGCTCCTTTGACCTTATGTTGTGGGTTCACAGCAACAGCTTCCAAATACAAATGCCACACCTGGAATCAACTCCAGACCTTTTACCTGCTTAATTGATGATGGATTGACGAGGGAATAGCCCATGCAGCCCATTAAATAGCTTTTGAGATAATTGTCCAATTAAATTTGGTCCCTTGAAAAAGTGGCAGTTATGTAATTCCTAAACCATTCCTCAAATTAGGATGTGAATACCCTCAAATTAAAGCTGATAGTCTTCACTTTAAGCCCATATTGATTATATAACTGTATATTCAATATTTTTTGGTAAACAGCTAAAATGGCAAAACTTGTGTCACTGTCCAAATAATTCTGGACCTAGTCAAGTGTAACGCCGACGCTGGGCCCTGCATCTGCCAGCCTGGTCTCATGCCTCTCTCAGCACTTCCCGTCTTAAAGGGCCCATGCATGCGAAATTCTAAAAGTTACCCAATCACCCCTGCTGCGTCCCAGGACTATTTAAGGCACCTCCTCTATCTCCCAAGTGCCTGAGTAATGTTGTTGCTAACCAAGTGTTAGTTTGCAAAGGTTCCCTAACATGTTCCTGAAACCTGTGTCTGTGACACATCCAGTATCTGTGTCCACTGTCCGTGTCAAGTCCAGTGTCCATGACGACTTCAGTATCCGTGTCCAGTGTCCGTGACCAGTCCAGTATCTGCGTGAAGTGTCGGTCTCAAGTCCAGTATCCGTGACGACTTCAGTATCTGTGTCGAGTAAATATATATTTTGATTCCATTGCCACATGCCTGGACTTTTCTTCTGTTGCTGGACCAATGCCTTCTACAAAATTCTCTCAATTCCTGTAACAATCAGCTCAGGTGAAGAATCGCATTCTGCTTCTGCTTATCTGGACTCCGGAGCGGCTGCGTACTACATTCATCAGGCCTTAGTAGACTGTCTCCACTTTCCCAAGACTCCTCTGGAGAAACCTCTAGCGGTAGCTACGGTGAATGGTCAACTATTGCCAGATCCAATTCTCGCCATCACAGAACCTTTGAGGTTACAAGTGGGTGTTGTACACTCAGAACACATAGCATGTTCGCCAAGTCCTGTCGTAGTTATGGGGGAATAACCTCTACGCCAAATTAGAAAAGTGTGTATTCGACTTTATAGTTTCCGATCATGGACTCCAGATGGATCTGGAAAAAGTAAAATCTGTCTTAGAGTGGCCACATCCTCAAGGTCTCCGTGCCATGCAAACATTTTTAGGATTCTCAAATTTCTATCGCCAGTTCATCCCAAACTTCTCTTCGCTTACCGCCCCTATCTCTGCTCTCACCAAGAAGGGCGTGAACGCTAAAGTCTGGATCCCTGAAGCAGAGTCGGCATTCACTAATCTCAAGAGGTCCTTCACTTCTGCCTCCGTTCTTCACCATCCCGATGTTTCTCTTCAGTTCTCGTTGGATGTTGATGCTTCTTCCATTGGTGGTGGAGCACTTCTCTTTCAAAGGAATTTTAAGGGTAAGGCGGTCTCCTGTAGCTTCTTCTCAAAACCCTTCTCTGCAACAGAAAGAAGCTACTCCATTGGGGACTGTGAGCTACTTGCCATCAAGTTAGCCTTAGAATAGTGAAGGCATTTGCTAGAGGGGTCTGCTCACCCAATTATCATCTACACTGATCACAAGAATCTCACTTACCTACAGTCTGCACAACACCTAAATCCTCGTCAAGCCAGATGGTCACTTTGCTTTGCCAGATTCAAATTCCTACTCCATCTCTGTCCTGCTGACAAAAATGTGAGACAAATGACCTTGAAGAGGACCCTCAACATATTATTGACGCTTCCTGTATTATTCCAGTTAACCCTCTAAAGATCAAAGTCGTTCACTGCAGGAATATTTTTGTTCGCCCAATTGACAGGAGGAAAATTCTCAGCTGGGCTCATAACTCCAAGGTGGCAGGTCACTCCGGCATTCGCAATACTCTAAACTTTATCTTTCACCACTATTGGTGGCCCACGTTGCCCAAAGATGTTATGGACTATGTATCCTCTTGTACCAAGAGTGTTCAAAATAAAATTTCTCACTCCAGGCCTGCAGATCTACTCCAGCCCTTGCCAGTTCCGGACAGCCCTTGGCAACACATAGCCATGGACTTCATTTCAACACAGATCTTCCTCTCTCTGATGGAGGCTCCACTACTTGGGTTGTTGTTGAGCGTTTTTCCAAGATGGCACATTTTGTTCCTCTGTCTGGTCTTCACTCAGCTCCTCATCTGGCAAGTGTATTTGTTCAACATGTTTTTCGTCTGCACTGTTTGCCCCTCCATATCATGTCTGATCGGGGCAACAATTCACGTCCAAATTCTGAAGAGCCCTGTGCAAACTCTAGATGTGAAATTGGACTTTTCATCTGCATACCACCCGCAATCCAACAGCCAAGTTGAAAGAATTAACCAAGTGCTTGAAAATTATCTTCGTCATTTTGTATTTGCGCAATGCGACAATTGGGTACATCTCCTCCCATGAGACAGATATAGCAGTGAATCTACTGCTACATCTCCATTTTTCATTGTTACAGCCAACATCCACGTGTCCCTCTTCCTGTACCTGTTACATCCCAAGTGCCTGCAGCTAATGCTTAGTTTGGAAGTTTTCTCTAGATCTGGCAGCAAACCAATTCTGTGATCCTGCAGGCGGTGGATCGCATGAAGAAGTATGCTGATAAAAAAAAAAGGTTGTCTCCTCAGTTCCTTCCCAGAGTTAAAGTCTGGTTACCTTCAAAGAATATACGCCTGAAAATTCCCTCCTACAAATTTGCTCCTATGTTTTTCGGTCCCTTTAATGTCTTGCAACAGATTAATCCGGTGTCCTACAAGTTACGTTTACCTACTACCCTCAAGATTCCCAATTCCTTCCATGTATCTCTCCTGAAACCTTTGATCCTCAACCGGTACAACAAGTCCTCCAATTCTACTGCCCCCAAAGTTTCGGCTGATGTCTTTGAAGTCAAGGAGGTTCTGGACCGCCAGAGGGTTGGAGGAAAGACTTTTTATCTTGTAGACTGGAAGGGCTTTGGTCTTGAGGAGAGATCTTGGGAGCCTGAAGAGAACATCAATGCCCCAGCTCTCATCGAGAATTTTGTCCTGTGCTATGGATGTAAGAAGAGGGGGCGTAAGGGGGGGTACTGTAATGCGTGCGCATCTGTCAGTGGTCCCTCTCTCTGTGCTTCCTGCTTTCTGCAGCTCACGGCCACCGAATCGCTAGTGGCCACCGCTCAAAGGACCAGTACGCGTTAAATTCTAGAAGTTACCCAATCACCCTTGTTGTATCCCAGGACTATTTAAGGCACCTCCTCCATCTACCAAGTGCCTGAGCAATGTTGTTGCTAACCAAGTGTTAGTTTCAAAGGTTCCGTAACCTTTTCCTGAAACCTGTGTCTGTGACAAGTCCAGTATATGCGTCCAGTGTCCATGTCAAGTCCAGTGTCCGTGACGACTTCAGTATCCGTGTCCATTGTCCGTGACAAGTCCAGTATCTGCATCCAGTTTCCGTATCAAGTCCAGTGTCAGTGGCCACTTTAGTATCCGTGCACAGTGTCCGGGTCAAGCCCAGTATTCGTGACGACTTCAGTATTCGTGTCCAATAATCCATCACAAGCCAGTTTCCGATAAACCAGCTTCCAGTAATCCAGCACAAGACAGTTTCTGATAATCCAGCACAAGCCAGCTTCCGATCCTCCAGCAAAAGCCAGCTTCCGATAATCCGGTACAAGCCAGCTTCCGATAATCCGGCACAAGCCAGCTTTCAGCTATCCGGCACTAGCCTGCCATCCAGGTACAGCCGACCAAGTGACTGTTATATATTTGTTTCGCCAGTTGCCACTTCATTACGACGGAGTGGTCCAGTGGGTCCACATTCCCCACAGTCGTGACAACAAGCACATAAAAAGTGCATAAAAGTCGAACAATATAGCAGTCAGTAGGGAGCTATAGATGCAAAGAGTATACAGAGCAAGCAAAGGGAAATCAGCCCCAACAAACGTTTCACTATTCACTTCATCCGGGGATAATGGAGTGTCAAGTGGGTCTAGATATTTAACAAGCCAATAGCCAAATAAGACACAAGTGACATAGCTGAAGAACATTGTATAGTGATCCTAGCCATGTCGGATGAATAGCTGGCTCCAAAATTGCATAGTAATGCATACCGCCATTAGGTCATGTGCACATTCCATGGGTGCCAAGATCCACTGGGGTGGAGTATATCTGATGTAACGAGTCATAGTGAATAACACTTGACCGACGTACATCACATGGTAATTAAGACTGAGATCCATTACAGTGTAATACATCTATTGTGATCGGACAGCATGAATAGTACATGACTAACATTAGTTACGTGGTAATAAAAAATGCGAAATGAGGCAGACACGGCCAAACTAGGTGCCTAATAGGATGCCTTGAACATCACGTGAGTGTATAGTTATCAGATTTAAATGAAAATGCATATAGCACCAATAGATGGCAATACAGAGTTTCGATGAGAGTACTAAATATATCAAAAATAAAGTGCAATGCAAAGTACAAACTAAAATAAAATAAACAGGTGAAGTGTAAAAAACAGTGCTACATGCAAAAGTACACATAAAATCCTAGTGGATAAAATCATCCAAATTAATGTGAATGTTAGATATAATATTGGTCTAACAGATATCTGAATATGTAAATCAAAATACAAAGGAGAAAAATCTGATTAATAATATAATTGTGTAATTCAATAGTTATACATACATCATACTAGCATAAAAATTGTGATGGTACATAAGAGTATACTCAATGCATCTATAATACATAACATTGTCAGAATAATATCGTATAAAGTACAAAGTGCATTATGTAATTAATGGGGGAAAGAAAAAGGGGGAGAGGGGAAAAGGGAGGGGGGAGAAAGCAAAATGGGAAGATCTCCACATCTTCGACTCATGTAGGAATCACTCATCACTTCAAAATATATTCACCCAATAAGAGGGTAGAAGTACCTATGTATAAAGGCATCAGCATAGACACAAATTAAGATAAAAATAACATTAATAATAATAATAATAATACTAATAATAATGATACTGTTAAAACCACTTGAAAACCACTAGCCGCCGTATTATGTATGGAAACCGCAGAGATTATGAGAGCATATATCTACAGAAAGGGCTAAGTATGCTCATTTAGCCCTTTTGGGGACACTGTATCTAGGATAAAAATCCATTTAACTTCTCTTTGGGCCAGGACTTTTTTCCAATAACCCCCTCTGCTCCCAAAAAGAATGCAGTCTATACCTGTCACCCGTAATTTAGATACATCTCAATTGTGATGTAATTTAAAATGTTTTGCGATGGGTTTAAGTTTGAGCAAATCAGACTCTTCCGTAGTCCCAGTAATACCTAGGAAATGCTCCCTTGTCCTTCTATGAAAACTCACAGGAGGTTAAATCCACATAGATCAGATTACAGGGGCAAGTGGCAACCAGGGCCGGTTATAGACAAAGTGTGGCTCTGGGCAAGGTTAACAGTGGGGGCCCAAATGCTGAAATAGAGCCTGTTCACATCTGTGTTGGGGTTCCATTGATGGCTTCCGTCAGACCTTTCCGTCAGGGGAACCATGAATGCAAATCAAACGGAAGCCATAATTTCCGTTTGCATTACCATTGATTTCAATATTAATGTTTCCGTTACAAATGGTTTCCGTTTGTCTCCGTTCCGTAACCGTTTGTCTCCATTCCGTAAGGTTTCTGTTTCTTTTGGCGGAAACAATATCGCAGTCAACTGCGCAATTGATTCCGTCCAAAACACGGAACACACCCTTAATATATCAATAATGCAGTCAATTCAGAAGGCGATGTGCAGAGAACTGTATCACTGATTTCTAGTGCGTCCAGGAGTGTTGCAAGACCCAAAGCATATATCCCCCCTCTCACACAAAAAAATTATCTATATACATATACAGTTATTAAATCATACCACTATACCAGATGAAATATTACCTGTATACTGTTACTGAATAATACCTCCACACCATAACCACATACTGTTACTGAATAAACACCACTATACAAAGACCAATATTACCACCATATAGAGACCATATAGTGGAAGATTCCAGTTATACACAGGAGCTCTGCAGACGATATAAGTGATTGCAGCACCTTTATATTTAGTGTCTCACAGGTGATGTTTTCTCTGATTAGAGTCTTTCACTTTTTTTCTCCATCCGGCCCAGACCACTGTGACGACTTATTCCACCCATGACTCGTCTCTGCAGAATTTGACACACAGACATGTTGGTTTCTCGTTTTTCAAGCACCCTCCACACCTATACCCCATCCTCTAAACAAACTTGTAATCTACAGTGCCCCACATGGTAATAATGATCCCTCAGTGCTCGACACAATAAAAGTGCCCCATCAGTAAACGTGCCCCCACAACAGTAATGCCCCCTTTGTGCCCACTTTAGATAGCGCCACACACAGCCCCCTGTAGATGGCACCACACACAGCCCCCTGTAGATAGTGCCACAGTCCCCCCCTTATATATAGTGCCACACAACGCCCCTTAGTAGATGGTGCCACACAGCTGACCTTAGTAGATAGTGCCACACAGCCCCTCTGGTATATAGTGCCACACAGCCCCCCTCCCTTCTATTTAGTGCCACACAGTGCCCCACCCTTGTATATATAGTGCCACACAGCCCCCCTTGTATAAAGTGCCACACAGCCCCCTTGTATAAAGTGCCACACAGCCCCCTTGTATATAATGCCACACAGCCCCCTCCCTTGTATATAGTGCCACACAGCCCCCTCCATTGTATATAGTGCCACACATACCCTTGTATATAGTGGCACAAAGCCCCCCCCTTGTAAATAGTGCCACAAAGCCCCCTTGTATATAGTGCCACAATACCCTCCCCTTGTATATAGTGCCACACATCCCCCCTTGTATATATTGCCACACAGCCCCCTCCCTTGTATATAGTGCCACACAGCCCCCCTCCCTTGTATATACTGCCACACCCTCCTTGTATATAGTGCCACAAAGCCCCCTTGTATATAGCGCCACAATGCCCCCCCCTTGTATATAGTGCCAGACAGAACCCCCTTGTATATTGTGCCACAAAGCCCCCCCTTGTATATAGTGCCACACAGCCCCCTCCCTTGTATATAGTGCCACACAGCCCCCCTCCCTTGTTTATAGTGCCACATTAGGCCTGCAGCCTATAAGGCGCTGGGAAGAATCCCTGCGCAGGCCGGCGTGATTGACGTCACTGCATCATGCTGGTCTGCGTATTTGTCCCACCCGGAGACTGCGCAGTGCTCCGTCCGTTATGGGAACAAGGTAAGTACAAATTATTATTTTTATTTTATATTCATTTATATCTGCGTCCTGACACAATACAAGGGAATGTGGTTTTCGCTAGCTCCGGGGCCCCCTCCGGTGCTAGCGATGCCACCGGGCAGTAGGGGGCCTGTGCCACCTGGCCCATAAATGTTATGGGCCGGGCAGCGTGGGCCCCATAGCAATCGTAGACAGGGGGCCCTAAGAGGATGGGGGCCCTGGGCAATTGCCCAGTTTGCCCCCCCCCCCCCGAACGCCGGCCCTGGTGGCAGCATATATCACAGTGCTGCAAGTAATAGTATGTGTGATTGTATATTCCCTATCATGGTAAATGTGGATTTGGTATTGATGTATCTGCAAGCCACACAGTTTCCACAGGGACGACACTCCCAACGTGGGACCTTTGAGCCAAATGCCCTCTCTGGTCTATTTCCCTTATAATGACTCCTTACCAGGGTATCTTTAAGATTTTTTCACTATCATATAGGTAATGGAAGTTTTTCTTGGGGAGACAACATTATAGGACAGGATCGTGAAAGAGAATTCCCCAAAACATCTCCAATATCGTCATCATTTCCCTTTTTCTTGAATTAACATTTGAGAGGAATCTTACCTTTTGGTCTTTCTTTGTCAATTGCCTGTTTGTAGTAAGTCTTGTATCGGTATGCCCCAAATAGGTTGTTTTGGATGCGCTGATCTCGCATGTAGAAGATGATTTACTGAAGTGCTCTTCCTATGGAGATCTGAGTGTATTATACCGACTTCATCTAACTGAAAATTGATGTCCAGAAAATCCATATAAGAGAGCCTATATTTAGAAGTCAGTCTGATGTTCAGATCATTCCTGTTCAGGGAGTCCATAATGGTATTTAGTTCCTCAACCGTGCCTTGAAACATGAAAATAATGTCATCAATATAGCGACCCCAAAATTGTACCTGGTTAATTTGTGACACTGGCTCGGTGACGAATATCCGACGTTCCCACAGCCCCAGGAACAAATTGGTATATCAGGGCGCACATGTCGCCCCAATGGCCGTGCCCTGGAGCTGTAGATAAATCGACACCCTAAACAGGAAGAAATTATGGCCAAGTGAGAATTGAAGTAAATTCATAACCAACTCACATAATCCAAATCAGAAATCAGAAGAAAATTGCATGTGGCCTCCCGGTGCGTAACTAGGAAACACTGGACCCCATAGCAAACATTTGACTGGGCCCCCCTCCCCTGGGTGCCACCCTTGTACATAATTCCCCCTGTAGATAGTGCCTCTGTAGATTGTGCTATACAGCGCCCCCTGTAAATAGTGCCATACAGCGCCCCCTGTAGACAGTGCTATACAGCCCACTGTAGACAGTGCCATACAGCCCCCCCTGTAGACAGTGCCATACAGTCCCCCCTGTAGACAGGGCCATACAGCCTTCCCTGTAGACAGTGCCATATAGCCCCCCTCTAGACAGTGCCATGCAGCCCCCCATAGACAGTGATTTATGGCCCCCCCTGTAGACAGTGCTATAAAGCCCCCCTGTAGACCTGGCTATACAGACCCTCCTGTAGAAAGTGCTATACAGACCCCCTGTAGATAGCGCTATACAGCCCCCCTTGTAGACAGTGCTATATTGCCCCCCTGTAGACAGTGCTATATAGCCCCCCATGTAGACAGCGCTATACAGACCCTCTTGTAGACAGTGCTATACAGCCCCCTGTAGACAGTGCTATACAGCCCTCCTGTAGAAGCTGCTATACAGCGCCCCCTGTAGACAGTACTATACAGCCACCCCTGTAGACAGTGCTCTACAGCCTCTCATGTAGACAGTGCTCTACAGCCTCCCATGTAGACAGTGCTATACAGACCCCTTGTAGACAGCGCTATACAGAGCCCCTGTAGACAGCGCTATACAGAACCCCGTAGACAGTGCTATACAGACCCCCTGTAGACAGTGCTATACAGATCCCCTGTAGAAAGCGCTATACAGACCCCCCTGTAGACAGCACCATACAGCCCCCCCTTGTAGACAGCGCCATATACCGCCCCCCAAACCTAAACAAATTATATTCACCTAGGCCCCGTTCCCACGACGAATGGAGCTGTTCCACAACGCCAACGAGATCCTCGCGTAGGCCGGCGTGATTAAGTGACGTCATCACGCCTGCATGCGCAGGGATCCTGTCCCTGCATCTGATAGGCTGCAGGCCGAACGTGCCTATGGCAGAGCTGGGAGATAATTCCCTGATCTGCCGTAGCATACAATAGTATCTGCGTCCCAAGGAAGCAGATACTATTGAATGTGACTTTGCTACCGCTGCAGCCACTATAGCGATTGCTAGCGGCACCACTAGGCATGGGGGGGCCGTGACGACGGGCAGCACAGGCCCTCTCACGCCGCCGGCCCCATAGCAGCTGCTATGGCTGCTACAGCGGTAGTTATGCCACTGGTGGCCTTCAATCCATCCCTCTGTTTAGTCGCTTAAGGATTTTATGTCGCAAGTTGCAATCACCATATTGGGTTCAAGTTGGATGCTATCAAGTTTCTGTAGGACGTATTTGGTGTCTTTTAGATAGTAAGAGAGTGACTCAATAAGTGGTCTTAGCATGCGGTCTATAAATTTACAAATTGGCTCACATAGATTGTTCACTCCAGATACAATTTGGCGCCCTGGTGGTCGTTTTTCATCCTTATGTACCTTAGATAATTGTAATGTCGGGGTAGGGAGACAGACAGGTGAGCCCTAATCTACCCGCCACTCAGTCCCTGCCTACTTACACGGCCCGTCCTAGGCGACGGCGTACAACTGGGCGACGGTCCCTACGCTCAATAAGTGCACGACAGACAAACTGTCAAGGGTACACAGAAGCTAAGGGAAATGGAGCAGTTGCCCACAGCAACACCGTGAGCAACAAGAGTAGTGAATGAGCCGAGTCAAACCAGGAGTGTACGAGGTACCAAACGCAGAGCAGGAGAATAGTCAGTAAAGCCAGGATCAATTAGAAGCAGAGGTCAATAGTACTAGCAGGAACAGCAGAGCCAGGAAACCAGACAGAATCACAGGCAAAGGAAGAGCAGGAAATGAAGGTATAAATAGACCGAGGGCGGGAGCTAGCTCCGTCTGGCCAGGCTGTGATAGGTTCTCCCACTCCTCAGCCTACCAGACTGAGTGGTAGCAGATCGAGTCACTCTATCAGACCTAGGAGCAGATGCAGACTGATTAAGCACGGGCGTCGACACAGAAGCTGTGTCTGGCAGATCCTTTACAGTACCCCCCCTTTTATGAGGGGCCACTGGACCCTTCTTAGGTGGACCTGGCTTATTGGGGAACCGAAGATGGAACCTCCTGAGCAATACCCCAGCGTGAACATCCCGGGCGGGTACCCAAGTCCTCTCCTCGGGCCCGTATGCTCTCCAATGGACCAGGTACTGGAGGGAGCCTTGGACCATCCTGCTATCCACAATCTTGGCCACCTCGAATTCTACCCCTTCAGGGATGAGAACAGGGACCGGAGGTTTCCTCGAGGTAGCGAAGGACGGGGAGCAGCGTTTCAGGAGGGAGGCATGAAACACGTCGTGTATTTGAAAAGACGGGGGTAACTGCAGCCGGAAGGAGACAGGGTTAAGGACCTCAATGACCTTGTACGGCCATATATACCGGGGAGCAAATTTTTTGGACGGGACTTTAAGACGCACATTTTTTGAAGATGGCCACACCAGATCCCTGACCACAAACAAGGGGTTAGCAGAACATCTTCTATCTGCCTGAGTCTTTTGTATGCTCTGGGACGCCTCTAGGTTCTTCTGAACCTGGGCCCAGACTGTGCACAGTTCCCGATGAAATAATTTTTTTGCTCATCCAATAAGTCGGCAAGAATGTACAGATCCTCTGCTTCTCTAGTCTGAAAATATGTACAGTAGATGAAGCCTTTTCCTTAAAGATTTTCTTAAATGCTAATTTACAGGCAAATACATGAAGATTTTTCACTACCAAAAAACAATCAAATTTAGAAAGGGGGAAAAGATAAACCTAATTGCAGCACCTCCATCTGAACATTAGTTAAACATTTATCAGATAGGTTGATTTCTTTACGTGGGGTGTCGTCCGTCTGTCTGTTACGTTGTGTTTCCAGTCGTCGTTTGGTCTCAGGCCTGCGTTATTGTTTATTTTTGTTTTTAGTTTGTCAAGTTTGATAGCAATCTCCCACTTCCGAAGAAAATGTAGATTCTCCACTTATTGATGTCAATGACATCAATAATGATGTCCGAGTGCTAGGCATGTTCTTATGGTTACGCCATTTGTACACTCTATTATTTTGTTGGTCCTGAAGGTCCCGTTGGAATTTCTTGGAACTTATTTTCTTGATTGTTTTTCCCATATCTTAAATGTTTCTTCTTGTTCTTTCTGGGCTTTGTCAAGTTCAGAGGCTGATAGATTTAGTTTGATCTGGATTTCTATAGTTTCGATCTCCTTCATCAGATCTTCTAGAGTCTTTGAATTTAAATCAATTATTAGCTGCATAAAAGATTTACTACTTGTGTTGCAAATCTACTCCCAATTGCATGTAAATACCTCATCTTCCATACCATTAGAGGGTAATACCTGGACTCTCAGTCCCCCAGGGATTAGCTGTTTAGATATGTAACTCTCCATGGAGATTTTATTCCACCATATTTTCGTGTAGCAATTTGTGCCATAAATATATTAACTCACGGACAGTCCTTTGATCCTGATCCTCAGTGGGTAATCTGTCTCCATTATATACTAGATCAGCTTGTGTTTTGCTTGACACTTCCAATTCCTAAAAATCAATTCTGTTAAATGGTAAAAAGTCTGCTGTGGAAATACAGGAAATATATACATAATCAATTAGTCAAGGGCCAATATGCAAGGCAGCACTGTCCCATGCAGTTCAATATTGGAGCACCAAAATATATGCAGGACAAATTAATATTTAAAAATAGTGTATGAATCTTTATTAAATAGCAAAATGTTTTATAACATACATATAAAAAGGAGACAGCCCACAAAACAGTTGGCGGTGTGATGTCAGTATATCTCTTTTGCAAACATCTGACAAGTACTAAATAGTAGGAAACTACTGATCACTATATATAATGCTGACAAGCACATAAAAATGCATAAAACTCTAAATACTATAGCAGTCAATAGGGAACTATAGATGCAAAGAATATACAGAGCAAGAACAGGACACCAGCCCCAACGTACATCTCGCTATTTGTTTCGTCTGGTGGTAATGGAGTGTCAAGTGGGTCTAGATATTTAACAAGCCAATAGCCAATTAAGACATAGGTGACACAGCTGACGAATATTGTATAGTGATCATACCTCACATGTGTGTAATAGCCGGGTTGGATGAATAGCTGGCTCCGTAATTGCATAGTAATGCACACCGCCATTTGGGGTCATGTCCACATTCCATGGGCGCCAACATCTGCTGTGGTGGAGCATATCTGACATAACGATTTAAAGTGAGCAACACGTGACTGACGTACATCACGTGGTAATTAAGACTGAGATCCACTACAGTGGAATACATCTATTGTGATGGGTCAGCGTGAATAGCACATGACTAACAATAGTCACGTGGTAATTAAAGATGTAAAAAGGGGCAGACACGGTCAAACTATGCTCAGAGCCACCTGAAAGAATGACATGAACGTAGTGTGAGTGTATAGTTTTTAGATTTAGCAGCGTCCATGGAAGCTGTGCACATGGCACCAATAGATGGCAATAAAGAGTTTGGATGAGAGTACTAAATATATCAAAAATAAAGAAAGTGCAGTGCAAAATAAAATATATAAACGAGTGAAGTGAAAAACGTGCTCAGTGTAGAAGCAATCTGATGCAGATCTATTTTGAAAGAAGTAGCTTCTTTTGTGCCAACCACTTAATGACTGACACGCAGTGCCCCCTCCCTTTTTAAAAAAATAAAAAAATGCATTTCAGAACTTGCAGTTCAATGTCCTTTTGCCTCAAAGCAATATATTATAGACATTAGATCCTGCATAAACTCATATAACACACCTCAGATGCTGCAGACCTTCTTAGGGGATGGTTGTTGACTCCTTACTTTTCAAAAAAGTGGTTCCGGAGCAACCCCAACTATAAAGAAATAAATATTTTTACATGTGTAGCATAAAAACTATACCGCTTCACTCCTGCAATATGCGCAGCTAAGACTGATGAAGGGTATTCACTTGAAACGTTGCTACGTACAAGTTTTTTTGCAACACAGTGGTAGCTCATCCGACATGGACAACCAATATAGATTAATGTGAAACATACAGTATATGGACAAAAGTATTGGGATGCTTACACATTACACCTAGAGGAGCTTTTATGACATCCCACTCAAAATGTATAGGCATTAACCCTTTCCCGTCACAGCCATTTGTGGGATTTTCGTTTAAACTTTTTCCTCGACACATTCCAACAGCCATCATTTTTTTATTCTTTCGTCAATAAAGCCATATGAGGGCTTGTTTTTTGCGGGACGAATTGTAGATTTTTACGGCACCATTTATTGTACCATATAATGTATTGGGAAACTGGAAAAAATTATTTGTGGGGTGGAATAGGAAAAAAACAGTGATTCCTCAATATTTTGAGAGGTTTAGTTTTTTACGGCCTTCACCATATGGTAAAAAGGGCATGTTAACCTTATTCTACCAGTCAATACGATTACAGCAATACCAAATTTACATAGGTTTTTTTTATGTTTTACTGCTTTTACAAGGAGGAAACTTGAGCGATATGAGGGCTTATTTTTTTGCGGGGTGAGCTGCAGTTTCTATTGCTGTATTTGGGCTACATGAAACTTTTTGATCACTTTTTATTTAATTTTTTTGTGGGATATGAAGTGACCAAAAAACAGCGATTCTGGCACTTACATTCTTTATTTTTTACGACATTCACCATGCAGCTTAAATAATGGTATATTGTGATAGTTCAGACTTTTACGGACGTGGCGATACCAATTTTGTTTATTTTATTTACATTACTTTAGAGGAAAAATGGTAAAGGTTTTTTTTTATATTTTTTGTACACTACTAAGAAACTTTATTTAACTTTTTCATTTTAACAGGAGATGAAGAAAGGCAGTCCTGGGGGCCTTCATTAGGCACCTGGGCTGCCATGACAACCTTTGGCACCCCCCGATCGAATCGCGGGGGGCAATGAGCTGTCGGAGGGAGTCGCCCCTTCTTTCTAACGATTTAGATGCTGCAATCGTGATTGATCGCAGCATTTAAGGTGTAAAACGGCCAGGAACAATGCGATGAGCCCACTCAAAACATCCGCCTCTGCACCACGACATGCTATTATGTCGTGGTGCAGGAACAGGTTAATATGGAGTTGGCCACCCCTTTACAGCTAAAACAGCTTCCACACTGTTGGGAAGGCTTTCTACAAGATTTTGGAGTGTGTCTGTAGAAATGTTTGCCCATTCATACAGTAGTGCACTTGTGAGGTCAGACGCTGATGTTGGTCGAGACTGCCTGGCTTGCAATTTCCGTTCTAGTTTATCCCAAAGGTGTTGAGGCAGTTGAGGTCTGGGCTCTGTGCGGGCCATTAGAGTTCTTCCTCACCAAACTCACTCAACCATACTTTTATGCTGGAACAAAAAAGGGCCTTCCACAAACTGTTCCCACAAAGTTGGAAACATACAATTGTCCATAGTATTTTGGCATGCTAGAGTATTAAGATTTCCCTTCACTGGAACTAACCGGCCTAGGCCAACCCCTGAAAAACAACCCATAGAATTTTCCCCTCCTCCGCCAATCTTTACAGTTGGCACAATGCAGGAAGGCAAGTAACATTTTTCTGGCATTCGCCAAACCCAGACTCATTCATCAGGCTACCAGATAGAGAAAGGTGATTTGCCACTCCACAGAACACGTTTCCACTGCTCCAGAGTCCAATGGCGGTGTGCTTTACATCAGTCTATCTGGCTTTTCGCACTCTTCTTGGTGATGTAAGGCTTTCATGCAGCTGCTTGACCATGGAAACCCATGCCATGAAGGTCCTTCCGCACAGTTTTTGTGCTGATGTTAATGGCGGAGGAATTTTGTAACTCTGCAGTTATTGAGTCAGCTGAGTGTTGGTGACTTTTCTGCACTATGTGCCTCAGCACTCGGTGACCCCGCTCTGTAACTTTACGTGGTCTGCCACTTCATGGCTCAGTTGCTGTGGTTTCTAAATGCTTCCACTTTGCAACGATGAGACTCATAGTTGATCATGGAATATCTAAGAGGGAAGAAATTCACAAACTGATTTGCTGCAATGGTGGCATCCTATTACAGTGCCACTCTCGAATTCAGTGATCTCTTTAGTACAACCCATTATTTGACAAATGTTTGTGAAGGCAGACTGCATGGCTAGGTATGTGGATTTTATACACCTGTGGCAATGGGACAGAACGACATACCTGAATTCAATAATTGAGAGGTGTGTCCCAATACTTCTGTCCATATAGTTTATCACACGGCATTGGCGTTGTGACCCTTTTCTTGAATTTTGCATTCTACTGGTATTTTGGAAGATCGGCCACCATGGGTTCATTCACCCATCATAATCTCCTATATGAGAGATTGCTGCCTGACCCCCTCGAAGTTTGGACCTTTTTTTTAGTGACACTATATGGTACTTAGTTATGCTTATATTATTTTTTTCTTTTCTAAAAAAAAAAGAACAAAAAACTAAAACCATAGAAAAAGAACCATTTACTATATTTTCCCATTGCACATTTAGCAAGTGGTTAACTTAAAGAGGCTCTGTCACCAGATTTTGCAACCCCTATCTCCTACTGCAGCAGATCGGCACTGCAATGTAGATAAGAGTAACGTTTTGTTTTTTAAAAACGAGCATTTTTGTTATGACCATTTTTATATTTATGCAAATGAGGCTTTCTAAAGTACAACTGGGCGTGTTTAAAGTTAAAGTACAACTGGGCGTGTATTGTGTATGTACATCTGGGCGTTTTTACTTCTTTTACTAGCTGGGCGTTGTGAATAGAAGTGTATGATGCTGACGAATCAGCATCATCCACTTCTCTTCGTTACCACCCAGCTTCTGGCAGTGCACAGACACACAGCGTGTTCTCGAGAGATCACGCTGTGACGTCACTCACTTCCTGCCCCAGGTCCTGCATCGTGTCGGACGAGCGAGGACACATCGGCACCAGAGGCTACAGTTGATTCTGCAGCAGCATCGGCGTTTGCAGGTAAGTAGCTACATCAACTTACCTGCAAACGCCGATGCTGCTGCAGAATCAACTGTAGCCTCTGGTGCCGATGTGTCCTCGCTCGTCCGACATGATGCAGGACCTGGGGCAGGAAGGGTCATAACTTGGGCAAAAATGCTCGTTTTTAAAAAAAACAAAACGTTACTCTTATCTACATTGCAGCACCGATCTGCTGCAATAGGAGATAGGGGTTGCAAAATCTGGGGACAGAGCCTCTTTAAATGATCTTGTAGAATTGAAGAGATCATTAAGATGTGCACATTTTTCATGCTTCATACATAAAACATTGTTTCTCAGATTGTGGATGTGTCATCATTTTTTGTATGAGAGCTGTGCAGAATAAGCATCTTGTTCTTTCTTTGCATTAACGCATGTTCACCTCAGCATGACCAAACTTTATGATTGATAACCATTGATTTATCATGATAAATCATCTGAGGATGTATCTGCTTTAGAAAGCAAAATAAACAGGAGATCCAAAAATAAAGATATAGTTCTATTAGAGCAAACTGTGCTTTTCTGCTAAATAAATTAACATCGTGGCATAACTCCAACCCCATATATTCTTAAAGTCATCCCCACCAAGAAAAAAATCCACCTTGCTTTTTCATTTCCGTTTTCCATAGTCTTGAATTTTCCAAAGAATATTAGGTTTCGGTCTCCTGCAGGGGTGGGAAAAAGGTTCTAAGCTTCAAGTTATTTTTTGTGATGTTGAGGCCAAGTGATAGGCTGAGTTCACATGGGGCGGATACGCTGTGTAATAGCACACAGCGTATTCACCCAGCATATCCAGCCTGTGCACCGCAGGAAATTCTGGACGGAAAAGTGCACCAACTGTGGTGCAGTTTTTCGGCCGGAATGTCCGCTGCGGGAAACTGCAGCACTTAGCTAACGTTTCATCCCATGAGAATGCTGAAGCCTGTAATTGGCTTCAGCGGCGGTAACATGGGATGAAGCGTCATCCCAGGAGGCCGTCCCTCTGACGTCATCCAGGCCGGCCTCCTGGCATGATGTTTCATCCCATGTGACCGTGCTACAGACTATGATTGGCTGCAGCAGTCACATGGGATGAAACATCATGCCAGGAGGCTGCGCTTGAGGGAGGAACACAGACTTCTGGATAAGTATGAGATTTTTAATTTTTTTATCTGAGTTGTGCTTTTTGCGGTGGAAATGCAATGACTACTGATTGTTGCGGGATTTACCTCCCCATTGAATTCAATGGGGAAAACCCGCAACAAATACGCAGCATTTATGCAAAAACAATTGAGATGCTGCGCAATACAATTCCGCACTGCAGGTCAATTTCTGAGCGTTTTTTCCGCTCATTATTTACGCAGCGTGTGGATGAGATTTGTTTTTATCTTATCCACTTTGCTGCTACTGTATTTGCTGCAGATTTTCAAAAACAAATTCCGTTGCGGAAAAAATGCAGTATTTACGCAGCGTGTGAACTGAACCTTATATCGACCACCAACTAACTGTGCTTTTTCCCTCAACAGGAGCAAAATAAAGCAATGGAAAATATTTATTTATTACTAATTGCAATGTTCCTAAACGCATGTCACTAATCTGCCATCCCTTACACCCTGTGCCATCCACAGATGTTCCCCTCACAGCTCGCACTAAGCCTAGATGACCCTATTACAGCCTACCCCCAGTAACAGTTACAACCATATATGCTTCACTTAGCAGTGAAAGCCACAGATGCCCAATACAACAGTGGCTACGAATACAGTGCCAAATATGTCCTAATTTTTATCTATTACCCCCTGTTGGCTCTCAGATGCAATGTTCTTGAAGCTTTTGGAGCCCTTCTCTTCCCAGCCCTGTTTTAGCGGCCATATGCTGGACTTACGTGGATATATTAATGAGATATCAGTACATTGTGTCATCACGCTCCCTGTGTAGTCCCAGCAGACAGCTGCTTACTTTTAAGGCAGCTACCTTCTTGAGGGTGAATAAGTGTTGGTAGTCACAATCTACTGACTACCCACCTATTGGTCAGGCAGGAGACTGCGATCGATTATTTGGCCACCGCTGCTCTACTGTTGCGTGCCTTTCACTCTATAAGGCCTTATTCACACGAGAGTATTTCACGTCCGTGTTACGCACGTTTAAACAACGGACGTCACACAGACATGCATTTCAATGGGGCCATTCAGACATTCAGTGTTTTTCACGCTGTGTGTGTCCGCTGCGTTAAACTCACTGCATGTCCTATACTTGTGCGTTTTTTGCGTATCACGCACCCATTGAAGTCAGACGTCCGCGGATGTCACACAGAACTGCAATGCAGGAAAAACACGTTCGTGTGAATAAGGCCTTAGATAGGGGTCTCATCTCAGTCAGGTGCTATAGATGTCACATTTTAGATAGCAATTGATAGCTTTCTATGTCTCCATAGGTCTAGGGTACACAGTGAGGCCATGTTTATGCTTGTCTTTTGAGTTCCTTTTTAGATATTTCTTGCAATAACACATAAAGGAAAGGATACTTTGAGGTATCACATTAATTTATTTTGGGATGCAAAATGATGTACACAGTTTTATAAGATCAAAAAAAAAAATGTATTTCCCGTCTTTCATGTTCTAAAAATACATCCAGATGTAAAAAATAGAATTGAAAAACTAATGCAAACTGACAGAATTTTAAGGATTCCTCATCATAGATTTGTATGCAACAATTTGGAGAGCATGGACACATGTAAAATTAGTCCATTTTATTGCAGTACCACAACAGACACGAAGGCTTATTTTACCCGGGAATTACTCAGGGCCCAGGCTCGCCAAGGTTTAGGATACAGAGGAATCACAAATCACAGGAACAATACCTAGTAAGTGCAGTACGGATTTGAAAAGAATCATATGTAACCACATCATTTGATGCTCTTGATTTACTGTTTTATGCTTCATCGAAAAACCAGGTGCTAGCACAAATAAGCAATTGCAAGGCAGCACAGTGGGAATATATTTCCCTATTCCTTTCCTATTATGCAAATGTAGTCAAGTATCATTAGAAAATTAAGACTTAATTGGGACTTGTATATAAATTATAATTGAAATGCTTTGTAGCTTTTTAAAGCTTTAGATTTATAGATATTTTTATGTTCTTTATACAAGGGCTTAAGGTATTTGGGATATCTGCTTTTATGAGGACATAATACAACCCTGATGATGTCATACATTGCTTCTCAGTTGGACATAACCCTTGTTATTGTTTTGTCGCAGAGCAAAACACATTTAAAAGAACCTGTCACCTCTTCTGACATGTCTAGTTTAGTAAATACTTGTATTCCCCATTAAATAAAAATTTTGGAACATATTTTCTTATAACTCTGTGTTGTGTTGTTCGTCTGTTATTCCTACTAGAAATGTATAAATAAATTGACAACAAAGGCCCTGTTCACACAGAGCAATAAAATCTGCCCGCACTTTCTTGCCTCGGTTTTTGCGGCGGTTTTTGGGCGCTGCGGGCAAAAAAAAATATTTTTCTCTGCCTCCCATTGATTTCAATAGCAAGTCAGAGACAGAACCGCGGGAAGAAAGACCAAGAAACCACCTCCCATTGATTTCGATGGGAGGCGGTTTCTTTGGTGCTAATTCTGACGCGATTTCCGTGTAAAAATCAGCGCCGAAAAACTCTGTGTGAAAAGGGCCAATAGTTTGCTCATTGCCATTGTCAACAGAGTGTCCCCCTACACAATCTCACTCTGTCAGCAATGATTGGATAATGTCAGTCCTTGTAGAGTCACACATCCAACTAGTAACACACAGTTATCAGTTTTTTTCATAAATTTCTAGGAGGAATAACAGAGCACAACGTAAAGCTCAAGGAAAAGATGCTCCAGAATTGTTATTTAATGGGTAATGCAATTATCTACTAAAACGGACATCTCAGGAAAGATGACAGGTCCTCTTTAAGGATATTATAATGGGATTATGGGAAGGAATTATATGAAAGGCCCCAACCCAGATAATAAGATTTGAAAGCAGACCTACTGACACTGTAGCGAAAACTATATAAATCCCTGTAGAAAAATATTTTTATACATTAATCTCTAAGGCCTCATGCACACGACCGTGTTTTTGCGTCCGCAATTCCCCCGCAAATCCACGGGAGAATTGCGGACCCATTCTTTTCTATGGGGCCGTGCACACGACCGTAGTTTTTGCGGTCCGTGCACGGCCCGGGAACCCGGACCGCAGAAAGTACGGACATGTCCTATTATGGTCCGGAGTTGCGGTCCGGGCTCATTGAAAACAATGGCCCGGCCATGTGCATGTGCGGGCGGCTTGCGGCTGACAGTCCGCTGACAGTCCGCAGCCGGCCGACACGAAAATCACGGGCGTGCACACGGCTACGGTCGGGCTACGGTCGTGTGCATGAGGCCTAAGACCATGTTTACATTTGGTTTATTTATGGATACTCAATGTGGATTCTACACTGTAAATCTGCAACAAAGAACAGAACGTTTACAATTTACCACATTTACACACTTTAAATTACAAAAATTAGATAGAAGAGCATGCGGTGGATTTTTATATCCACATCATGCCTTATCTGTCATGGATTACTTCCAGATCTGCCGTAGTTATGAGTTTTTGTAATGCAAAGGGTGAATTAGGTGAAAATATAGCACTTTGCCTATGTGCAGCATATAATATTTACAAATATGAAATATATTAATATATGGTGCTACCATGCCTTTAAGTAATACCTTAGCTAATACAAATGAAATAGAAAAAAATCTAATTTTGAACGTCTGTTAGCCACAATTTTTATTAATTTTTTTATTAACTTTCAAATTTAGCTTCAGGTAGCCCAAGGCATGCAAACTGCCAGCTTTTCATTGTTTTATACATTGGTTTCTTGCAAGGCAGCAAACAGTAAAGGATCGGTGAAGGTCTATGAAAAAAAGAAAAAAAAAAACAATGTTGGGCCATAAGTAAAGCACTCACACTGGTATTATTTATAAAACTATATTAATTGATTCATATAATTAAAATGTGAAGTGCGTTCTCTCGCTACAGGTATAATCCACCTACTGGCCAGTAAGTTAAGAATTCATATATGGTAAATAAATATCACAAAATTCATGAAATTTGCCAAATGTCAATTCATAAACAACTATACAGTAAGGGAGAGGAAATTCATCAATAATTATCTCATGCTCATCAATAAGGTAAGGTAGGTAAGGTACATAGGATACAGCTCCAGGTAATAGTCCAAACAAACTGGTTGGAGCAATCCATGCTGTTTCTCATAAAGTGATCTAGACTGCATACTTAGCCTCGTGAAAAACGGGCATGTTGGCTTTTTTTTTACAACTGCTGTCTTCAGAACAATGAAGTTCTATGGTTGTAGTCACACGTCCATTTTTTTAACAATTGTTCGGCTGACAAGATATTTAAAGTGTATGGGCAGCCTTAGGCAATTAGGAAGCTTGGCTGTTGTCCACCGCCATCAGAGCGACTTGAGAGGAAAGTCTGGTTTGCGCCGAATTCCCTACTACGGTATCCTGCGTTCTTTTGCGGGTAGAGCCTTTGACATCCACATGATTCTATAGCGTCATTAGATCCAGACCAATGCGTTTCATCTAAAATTGGACTTACTCATGGTGCAACTTTCTATTTATACTTGTTATAGTATGAATTTACATTTGGCAAATTGAAACTATATGAATTGATTTTGATGAATTTTGTAATATTTACCATATATGAATTCTTAACTTCCTGTCCAAAAGGTGGATTATCTCTGTAGGGAGAGAATGCACTTTATATTCATAATTAATTATATGAATTAATAAAGATCATTAATGAGTAGCGCAAATTTTGGACTAAGTGCATTGTTCTGGATGTAAAGACGCTACAGGATCATGTCGATGTTAAAGTTTCTGTCCACTGAAGACCTCTGGATAGTGAGGAATTTGGCACAAACCAGGCTTTCCTGTCAAGTCACTCTGATGGTAGTGGGCAACGACCCAACTTTTGATTCGCCTAAGGCTTAGCCTTTTATTATGGCGGGTGCCATGAGTTATTGATTATATTTAAAAAGGCTCTGCTACGAGCCGGTCTACCACGCATTATACATGACTGCACCAGTGCTATGACTGTGAACGTTGGATATAGTCGATGAACGGAGGTATTTATATTTGCTGTACTTCTTGTGCTTTTGCCAGTGTATGCTTCATCAACTCTTTAAGTATTGCTGTTCAGAGACAAATATATTTGAAGCCCATTATACCTGTACTAAAATTATATATCTGTGTGGAGACAAATGTGGAGACATGTTCATGAACTTCAGTTAATGGTGGCCTCAGGAATTACCTATACGTTAATGTTACTGTATAAGCAAGCCTAGAATACCAGTTTGTTTGGACTATTACCTGGAGATGTATACTTTGACATTCTATTTTCCTTACCTACAGGCTGGATGGCCCCGTATTGATGAGCATGAGATAATTATTGATGAATTTCTTTATTTATAGATTTTTTAATTTACATTTGGCGTATTAAAAATACATGAATTGATTTTCATGAATTTTGTGATATTTATTTACAATATATGAATTCTTAACTTACTGGCCAGTAGGTGGATTATCTCTGTATCAAGAGATTGCACTTTAATTATATGAATCAATAAAGATAGTGCTTTACTTATGGCCCAGCATTGTTTTTTTGTTTTTTTCATATTCAATTATGGAGAATTCTCCTAGGGTTGGCTGACTGGATATGGATTGTAGTCACCAGTCAGTGTTCTTTTTGTCAATAAAGGTCTACTTTTCTTTCTCTTCCACATCTACTATACTGTTTGTATGCAGCATGTATTATTAACTCACCTTTTCACGCGCCCAATAATTGTTATTCACTTCGAGGCTGAATTTAGAATCATAACCTGGAAGTTGCAAATCTTACACATTATGGAATCAGTCAGTACTATTATTTACAAATATCATGAGTTTATATTATGTTATACTCATATATGGGAGCAAGAAGTCAGTCAGTTGAACTTTATGAAATAAAAATAATATTTGAATTCTACAAACTACTTAAAGGACTTTTTCACATATGAAAACATAAAATAGTCCCGTAGACTGTGCAGACCTTGACATTGTAACCGAATGGGGGATCCTCAAATATCTCACTTTGTATCTCTCCCTTAAGCTCCTATACCCTTGACCCTAATTTATTCCTAAGTCTTCTATTAAATTAAGATATGGTAACTTCATGCTGCATATAAAATGTAGAAGAGAAAGTCGGTAATTGTTGCCTTTCTTGGTGGGGTAAACACAATCCTCATATCCAGCTGGTTTCTACTTGGAGGAAGAATTGTGGCTATCATTGACTGCTCTGCTTACTGTTGCCTGGGCATGGTTAAAATACAGGACTAGGTGAGGCACATTGGCATTTGAAATCCACATCACAAGTTGTTAACTACAGCACTTGTGACATGGTGAATTAAGAAAATTCCAACTATTTTAGTACTTTTTCAGGGTTATATCGGATCTCAATTAAAATTCTATGTGCATTAATTTTACATAAATATTTACACTATAAATAAGAGCTATATACCATTTTTTTTAAAGGAGATAGTTCCTTCCGCTTTTCTCACGTCATATCCTATGTAAATTGTAGATAGACATTCTTTCTATAAATATGAAATCTGAATTTGGTGTTAGGTCAGGAAGACCTTGTGTGACATTTGAATTTGTTGTGATCCTACACTTCTTCGATTTCCAGGTTAAGGGCGAACTAAACCACCAATCAGGGGCCACATGTGAATCGGTGTTCAGCGAGGTAGGATCTCATGCTGTTGAAGCCTTGGATCTTCCTGGCTGTTTCCGAATGCGCAGTCATAGCTACCTCCGTGCCATCCAAGCTGGCTGCTCCCAAGATGATGACTGCATCTCTGTCTTTTCCATGTCTGGGCCATCAGGACCAACCCTTGCCAGCAGCATCCTCAAGCCCAACACTTGTAAGTGGCTATTATGCATAATGTAGCATACTATGTCTATAATGCTGCGGTATAAACTTGTTGTTATCTGTTTCCATTATAGTTATTGCAAGTCGTTTTTATGTTGAGTTTTCATTTTTGTCTCACTCTACTCATGTTGCTTCTAGATCTATCAACGTCTTCTAGTTTTAAAATATTTAATTCAGTCTTCTGAGATCTGTGAAAAAAGAAAAAAGTTGTTATGATCGTTATGTTGAAGAGGAATTCTCTTTATAGTATGATTATAGGAAAATTATGATCGGTGGGGGTCCAACCTCACGAGTACAAGGAAGTAAAGACAAACAAAAATGTTTAAGGAGCAGTTTTATTCTAAAGATCAGTTGGTTCCGGCTGTTTGATAAACAAGTGCCATCACTAAGCGTGAGAAACCCTCTTTAAGACACCAGCATACATTTTACACCCACTTTAGTGTTAGAATATAACAGTATGTCAATTCCAATTTTGCCTATTTTTCTGCTATCCTTTGTTATCTAGATATTTGGCTAAATAGCTGCTAAAGTTAGGATATAAATATTACTGTGTAACTATGGAATATAATGGTCCCATTAGGCAAGCTTCACAGTCAAGGGATCACAGACATGACTTTGCTCGTTAAAGTCACCTGGACTATAAAGTAATAACTAGCAACTTTCATATATGTCATTGCAGATAAATGTTGCAGTGGCTAATAGAAGGTGACCTTTCTTTAAAGTCATATGCTAGCTTTCATGTGTGCGAAGTTATGGCTTGTGTAAAAGTAATGTGTTGCTGGTCACCATGAGAGTGAATGGAATAATTGTATCTGCCAGTTAGCCAGGGATGTATGTTCTGCTTTTCTCCCTCTTTTTTCCTGACAGCTATAAAATGTCTTTGTTATTCTCATTACGGATTCTTTATCCCACATCTCTTCACTGTCTTATAACAACGTAGAATTGCTGAAGAAATGTGGTGAAGTGTGCCTATGATCTGAGAAAAGTTAGTAAAAAGTAGACTGTAGAATATAAATAGATAAAAGAATATGTTTTATGACTAAGGGGTGAAAATAAAATTTTGAAGCTTGGCAGAGTCGGGAGTTGAGGTTCAATTTCGTTAACTACCCTCTTAGATCTTGTGCTGGTTGATCAATTTGAGTACTTTATACTTTATTTGGAGGTGTTTTATCGGTTATTAATTAACTGACTCATCTCTCATGTCAGTGCTTAGTTATTTGCTATTAAAACTACCAGCGAAAGTAGGGCAAAAAAGTCGACATGCACCTCCAAAATAATATTGAAACAGTAGCAAAATTTTATTGACACCAAAAAGGGGAAGACAAACATATTAAAAACGTTGTATACATGAATTCAAATAGTGATCCATGATAAGATACACTGTAAAGTGCGCAAGAGCCCAAATCTAGATCAGACCTGCCGGACTACATGATTGACCCTAATAAGGATCCCACTTCAATACATAGAGTAATTCCTAAAATAGGATAAGATCATGAATAAATCTGACATGCAGTGCAAACAGGCACATACCTAAAAAAATCATAAGAATAAGACATTAGATATATACAAGCCCGGCAGAGTGGCGCACACTTAAAAAACAATGACCAGCTATTTTGGGTACGTGCCTTTTTGCATTGTATGTCACATTTGTTCATGATCTTATCGTATTTTAGGAATTACTCTATTTATTGAAATGGGATCCTTATTAGGGTCACTAATGTAGTCCGCCAGGTCTGATCTAGATTGGGGCTCTTGCGCACTTTACGGTGTGTATCTTAGCATGGAGCACTGTTTAAATTATTGTATACAACGCTTTTAATTTGTTTGTCTTCCCTTTTTGGTGTCAATAAAATTTTGCTACTGTTTCAATATAATTTTGGATGTGCATGTTGAATTTTTTTGCCCTACTTTCTCTGTTAGTTTTAGATGTTTGCTTTAGGGCATAGATTTTGTACTCCATAGATAGGTAATGTGCCTGCCCACTCTTGGTTTTTCATATATTTATTTGCTATTGACACGTACTGTACAACAAATGGTATCCATCTAATTAACATTTCTCTGGGTACAAACACATTTTAATATATCAAAGAAATTACTAATATAAACCGCTTTTCAATATACACCATTGGAGGACCATTCCCTTTTTTTTGGTAATAATCTGCATTTTACACACCCAATGCATGGCTTTGAAGATGTGCCCTTTCTTGTTGGCTTCCGTACCCACTGGAGAAAGATCCTGCCCACTCAACCTTGTTCTAGGAGGAACTGAGCCATTATTGTAACTGTGCAGAAGGGGTATCTTGCTGCCATCTTTGTGGAGTGGAGGCACAGTCTTTTAATGGAGCGTAATGGAAAGAAGCTAATATTAGTAAGGGCCATCACATATTAAAATTTGGTTGTAACTTGAGGTGTACTTTAAAAGACAAATATAGAAAGTAGCTATAGGTATAGTACTATATTAGATTTCATTGTTATAACACAATACATAATGTATTATTATTGTTAAATCACCTAGAAATATAAGTCCTTGAGTTGTTTTCTTAGTTTTAATAGTTTCTTCATAAAAAATTTTTTTTTTAAGTGGGAGGAGCTGTCAGGCAATACAACTCTTTGAGGGATTATCAGCTATTTTTCCTAAACTACTTAAATCCAACAAATTAAACAGGCAATGCATCGGAAAAGTATCAATGTGTAACCGGGCAGATTTATGCTTCCAGGAGTCTGGAGAACATGGGTGAGATCTCCTTTAGGAGATGTAATAGCTTCTGTATCCAGTTATAATTTTGAGAAAATAGTTATACCAAAGAAACTGCTGAAAAGGATTTGTAAAAACTTGCGAAAAACAAACAACTCAAAAATGTATTGGTGATTTTTATTTTAAGTGAAAGTGCTCCTTAGCACATAGCTGTAATATTCATGTGTAGTAGTACTAAGTTAGATATGAAAACTGTACCACATTATCATTCCTATAAGCAATGTATTGGTGATAATCTTTATCTGTGAATGATATGGAAACATTTCCAGCACTCTATCCAGTAAAATGTCTACTTTATTTGATAAAAGTGACATGATACATTCCATGTTTACATATCTTAGGCTACAAGGCCCTTAGTTATAGCCAGGTGAACATTTTACAGTTGCTTGAACTATAGCTTCTGGTTTTAATGCAAATAAAGTTGTATAGTGGCTAGGACTGGGCGATTATTACCTAAATCAAATTAATTGAACATGTAACCTCGATTACGATTAATAAACAATTTTAGGACACACCCCTTTTTGCTTGCCACGCCACTTATTTGCATGCCACACCATTTAATTAACGTAGATCCCCTGAGCCTGCTGTATACTACTGTATATAATATACCCCCTGACACTACCCCTCACACAGTATAGTGTCCCTAGAGCTGCCCCCATGCAGTATAATACCCCCATACATCCCCAATAGTGCCTAGAAAAAATAATAAAAATACATACTCACCTAACCTCGTTCCAATGACGAGTGAAGGAGATCACACTGCTCCTCCGGTCTGTGTGGCTCGGTGCATATTTTCCGGTTCCGCTGCACTTCTGGCATATACCAGCATTTTAGGCATCCTATTTGTCCACGGTGTCCTCTATTCCCACCCCATTTACTTCTTGTTTAGCCTCAATGACCATGTACCATCGTGAGCGGACAGTTGCCGCCCCAATGGCATATACATGGACGGTGGGGGTTATATACAGGGATGATGGCAGAAGTGCAGCAGGCTTAATACATTTGCACTGAGTCACGCACCGCTCAGCACAGACAGGCGTGAAGCAGTGATGTCATTGCGCCTGTCTGTGTTGAGCCGTGAGTAGCCGGCGTTATACAGTGAATAGTAGAGCAGGGAACTGACGGAAATAAAATTAACAAAACGAAATGCACAAGATGATCTCGGCTATCTGTGCTGAATTTCGGTTTCTGATTTTTTCCGATCAATTGCCCAGCCCTAATAGTGGCCAACATCTCCTTTTGAAAAGACATATACAGTATATGATCTAAACAAGCAATTGACATATTTTGGTATTAGTTAGTAGTATTACCACAAGATTTCTTCTTATATTGCTTAGATAATCAAAGCAAAGGGGTTGTGCCTAATAATAATAATAATAGTAATAATAAAATACATACTCACCTAACCCCGTTCCAACAACGAGTGGAGGATATCCCTCTGCTCCTTCTGTTTGTGCGGCTTTGCTAATATTTTCCGGTTCCGCTGCACTTCTGGCATATACCGACATTTCAGGCATCCTATTGGTCCACAGTGTCCCCAATGCCCGCCCCATTTACTTCTTGTTTTAAATGCCTCAATGCCCATGTGCCACGGTGAGCGGACAGTTCCCACCCCAATGGTATATACACGGATGATAGGGTTTATATGCAGGGTGGATGGTGGTTATATACAGGGATGATGGCTGACTGGTATATACAGGGATGATGGGGTTTATATATACAGGAATAATAATGGCCAACATCTCTTTTTAAAAAGACACATACAGTACAGGTCCTTTTTATTTAATTAGAATATCATCAAAAAGTTAATTTATTTCAGTAATTCAATTCAAAAAGTGAAACTCATATATTATATAGATTCATTACACACAAAGTGATGTATTTCCAGCATAATGTTGAAGATTATGGCTAACAGTTAATGAAAACCCAAAATTTAGTCTCTCAGAATATTTGAATATTGGGTAAAAGTTCAAGATTGTAGACTCATGGTGTCACACTCTAATCAGCTAATCAATACAAAACACCTGCAACGGTTTCCTAAGCCTTTAAATGGTTCAACAGTCCGGTTCAGTAGGCTACACAATCATGGGGAAAACTGCTGACTTGACAGTTGTCAAGAAGACAGTCATTGACACCCTCCACAAGGGTAAGCCACACAACACATTGCTAAAGAAGCTGGCTGTTCACAGATTGCTGTATCCAAGCATATTAATGGAAATTTGAGAGGAAGGAAAAAGGTGCACAAGCAACAGGGATAACCGCAGTCTTGAATGGATTGTCAAGAAAAGGCCATTCAAGAATCTGGGGTAGATTCACAAGGAGTGGACTGCGGCTGGAGTCAGTGCTTCTAGAGCTACCACACACAGACGTATCCAGGACATGGGCTACAACTGTCACATTCCTTGTGTCAAGCCACTCATGACCCAGAGACAACATCAGAAGCGTCTTACCTGGGCTAAGGAGAAAAAGGACGGGTTTGTTTCTCAGTGGTCCAAAGTCCTGTTTTCAAATGAAAGTACATTTTGCATTTCATTTGGAAATCAAGGTCCCAGAGTCTGGAGGAGTGGAGAGGCACTCAATCCAAGTTGCTTGCGGTCCAGTGTGAAGTTTCCACAGTCAGTGATGGTTTGGGAAGCCATGCCATCTGCTTGTGTTGTTCCACTCTGTTATATCAAGTCCAGAGTCAACGCAGCCATCTACCAGGAAATTTTAGAGCACTTCATGCTTCCCTCTGCTGACAAGCTTTATGGAGATGCTGATTTCATTTTCCAGCAGGACTTGGCACCTGCCCACACTGCAAACTGTACCAATACCTGGTTTAATAACCACAATATCACTGTGCTTGATGGGCCAGCAAACTCATCTGACCTAAACCCCATAGAGAATCTATGGGGTATTGTCAAGAGGAAGATGAGAGACACCAGACCCAACAATGCAGATGACCTGAAGGCCGCTATCAAAGCAACCTGGGCTTCCATAACACCTCAGCAGTGCCACATGTTGATCGCCTCCATGTAACGCTGCATTGATGCAGTAATTCATGCAAAAGGAGCCCCGACCAAGTATTGAGTGCATATACTGTACATACTTTTCAGTAGGCCAACATTTCGGTGTTAAAAATCATTTTTTGAAATTTGACTTATATAATATTAAAATTTTCTGAGATACAAAATTTGGGGTTTTCATTAACTGTTAGCCATAATCTTCAATATTAAAAGAAAAAAAATGCTGGAAATAGAGCACTCTGTGTGTTATGAATCTATATAATATATGAATTTCACTTTTTGAATTGAATTACTGAAAATAAATTAACTTTTTGATGATATTCTAATTCATTGAGAAGGACCTGTATATGATCTAAACAAGCAATTTAAATATTTTGGTATTAGTAGTATTACCACAAGCTTTCTTCTCATATTGCTTAAATAATCAAAGCTTAAAGGGGTTGTCTTAACTTCACATCTCTTGTTTAAAATGAAGCCGTTTTGAGCCCAATCTGAAGCCACAGGTCCCGCTTCAGAAACTGTGAAGTTGAACCTTGCCAAACATATAAAAAAGTTTTATTGTCTCCTTTTTCTGTTACTTATATAGTGCCAACATATTCTGCAGTGCTCTACAGAAGTTGTCCTCATTGTCTCCAATAGGCTTGCAATCTATATTCCCTACATGTATGTTTTGGAGTTTGGGACGAAACCGGGTATTCAGAGGAAACCCATGCAAACACAGGGAGAACATACAAACTCAATTCAGATGTTTCCCTAGGTCGAATTTAAACCCAGCATTGCAAGGCAACAGCGCTCACTATTAAGCCACAGTGCTGTCCAAATAAATGAATGTCCATGTGATCCATGGATGTGCTGGGTCCACCAGAGCATGTCCCACTCTATGTCCCTATGCCAATTAACACTGGTTGTAATCTCAATACTGCCTTCTATAAATGGCTAGGCCTTGTGATGCCAATAACATAAATTGTTCCAAATAATAGTACTCACATTAGACTGTCTTCACACCATTGCCACATTTAGTAAATGCACAGTGTCCACACAATTAAGTGGTTATTAGGGAGTTTTAAAATCTTGCAGGATGGCAGGGGAGGGTATAAAATAATAAACTAACAAGGACCTTTTAGACACCACCCTCCAGCGCTGACATCTATTTCCCGATGCTTTGGTCCCGGAAGCTTCAGCAGCTGTCACGTGCCGTGCATCTGGCACATGCCACTGCAACGAAACGCTAACTTCTGCTGTCCCATGCCATTCATGGCAGCATCACTGTTAAGGCCGGGGATTGTCTGCAGCGGCACGTGACTGATAAACCACATGTGACCGTAGGTGGAGCTTCTAGGATCTGATCGGCCGTGAATGGGGTTTTCGGTGCTGGGGTGGGGGGGCATTGAAAAGCATGAGTACATGTTAGTTTATTATTTAATACCCTACCCTGCCCTCCTGCAAAATGTTTAAAACTTCCGGATAACCCCTTTAATGCAGACAAAATAGTATAGATAGAACTGTAATACCAACACGAACATGGAATTACTCATACCATTGTGTCCACCACAAAGAAATACTAATAAGATTGTTGAGGAAGTCATGGCTCAAAATATATTAGACTGAAATTTTTAGACGAGTGTTTCAAATAGATAATAGATTATATCGATATATATCAGAGAGAAGTAAGAGACATAGACATTGCTAGTATGCACAAAAATACTCCTCTGAGGTTTATTGATCAAACAATTACAATAATATCATTCATAAAAGGGTGTAGGCTTGAGATTAACCAATCAAAGGCTGTGTGACAATAACTCTGATTTAGCCAATTGCATACAATATTTAATATTGAGCCAATCACAGGCATACAATACATTTTAGATGTAATATTATCATTTCATTAGATGCTTACGTCGGACTTGCACCTGTTCTATTTGGCCAGAATATAATAGCTTGTTCTTCTAAATGGGGAGTGTGGAGGAGTTTTATTCACATATGTATGTGAATATCAGGATAGAAACTTTGTCTGGGCGTTCAGCTAGACTGTTGATTGCAAGGCCACATAAAAAACACAGAGGTTTTATATATTTCTGAAAATAGGGGGGGAGAAGGTCATTGCAGGTGGAATATAAATTACATCTCAGCATGATATGGCATCCTGCTCGATAATCCATAATCTAATTTAATAGTGATAATATAAGCAAATGGACCATCTATCACAAACCCCACTTTTCTCATATTATATTACAGAGATGATATATTATGATTATAAACCTTATGTATTTCCCCTCAGGTTTGGGTTTTGGGTCCCATCAGTGCATTGACAAGTCCTGTACATCTTCATCCTCTTCTGTCTTCTACTCTTCACTGACTGTCACCCTTAGGGTAATCCACACAGTTGTGCAGTCAGACTGTACGATGGTGTCCAGTGAAGGATTTATTATTACACACCTCCTGGTCACTTATCTTCCGCTGTAAAACACTTGGATGTTGCTGACTGGTTCACTCAGGTCTTTGACCTTTACTTTACTTTGACAATTGCTGTTGTCAGCAGGACTTGGTTTGGTCTTTCTCATCTGTCAGACACCGTCTCTTGTTAGTATACGTCACCGGGCTGTACACAGCACCTCATACTGTGAGCCTGGAGTGAGTTCCCTCGTAGGCGGATTAGTGGAGTTTTATTATGACTGCCACAAACCCTCCGCATCGAAATCCTATTCCTCCGGCAAATTGCTTGTCTGCACTGCTGCTTAGAATTGTGACACTACCTTCAGTTCATGACAAGCATGTTGTATTGGCTCAGGCTGTGCCTGCTACATCTCAGTAATGGATCATTTTAAAGTCTTTGATTTAAATTTGTTGGCACTTGCTGGGGACCCAACCTTTGTCAATTGTTAAAATAAATACTCATCTGGTGATAACAACATCTGCATACTCTATAAAAGTTATTCTAAGTACATACAATAACAATGACAGACCCTTGACCCCTTCCCACTTTGGCCACTTTTGACCATCACAGAGCCTCATTTTACAAATCTGACATGTTTCAATTTATGTGGTAATAACTTTGGAATGCTTTTACCAATCCAAGCAATTCTGAGATTGTTTTCTCGTGACACATTGGACTTTATGTTACTTGCAAAATTTGCTCGATATATTCAGTATTTAATTGTGGAATACACCAAAATTTAGCAAAAAATTGCAAAAATGTGCATTTTTCTAAATCTAAATGTATCTGCTTGTAAGACAGGCAGTTATACCACACATAATTGTTGATAATTAACATCCCCATATGTCTACTTTAGATTGGCACCGCTTTTTGAACATCCTTTTATTTTTCTAGGATGTTACAAGGCATAGAAATTTAGCAGCAATTTCTCACATTTTCAAGAAAATTTCAAAAGGCTATTTTTACAGGGGCCAGTTCAGTTGTGAAGTGGCTTTGAGGGCCTTATATATTAGAAACCCCCAATAAGTCACCCCATTTTAAAAACTTCACCCCTCAAAGTATTCCAAAAGCATTTAGAAAGTTTCTTAACCCTTTAGACGTTTCACATGAATTAATACAAAGTAGAGGTGAAATTTACAAATTTCATTTTTTTTTTGTGCATAAATTCATTTTTAATCCATTTTTTTTGTAACACAGAAAGTTTTACCAGAGAAACGCAACTCAATATGTATTGCCCAGGTTCTGCAGTTTTAGTAAATATCCCAGATGTGGCCCAAGTGTGCTTATGGACTGAAGCACAGGCCTTAGAAGCAAAGGAGTACCTAGTGGATTTTGGGCCTCCTTTTTAATAGAATATATTTTAGGCACCATGTCAGGTTTGAAGGGCTCTTGCGGTGACAAAACAGTGGAAATCCCCCAAAAGTTACCACATTTTGGAAACTACACCCTCAAGGAAATTATCTAGGGGTATAGTGAGCATTTGTACCCCACAGGTTTATTGCAGAAATTATTGGAAGTAGGCCGTGAAAATGAAAATCTAAATTTTTTTCAAAGAAAATTTAGGTTTAGCTAATTTTTTCTCATTTCCACAAGGACTAAAGGAGAAAAAGCACTGCAACATTTGTAAAGCAATTTCTCCCGAGTAAAACAATACCCCACATATGGTCATAAACGGCTGTTTGGACACACCGCAGGGCTTAGAAGGGGAAGAGCGCCATTTGGCTTTTGGAGCTCAAATTTAGCAGGAATGGTTTGCAGAGGCCATGAGTTACCAAAACAGTGAAAACGCCCAAAAAGTGACTGCATTTAGGAAACTACACCCCTAGAGGAATTCATCTATGGGTGTAGTGAGTATTTTGACCTCACAGGTGTTTCATAGATTTTATTCGAATTGGGCAGTGAAAATAAAAACAATCCTTTTTCTTCAATTACGTAGCTTTAGCTCAAAAATTTTCAATTTCTCAACAAATAAAGGAAAAAATGATCCCCATTTTGTAAAGCAACTTCTCTGGAGTACGGAAATACCCCATATGTGGTCATAAACTGCTGTTTTGGCACATAATAGGGCTCAGAAGGGAAGGAGCGCCATTGGCTTTTGGAGTGCAGATTTTGCTGCATTGGTTTCTCGGCACTATGTCGCATTTGCAGAGCCCCTGTGGGACCAAAACAGTGGAAATCCCCCAGAAGTGACCACATTTTAGAAATTACACCCTCAAGGTTTCACATAGGGGTCCAGTGAGCATGTTAACACCGCAGCTGTTTTGAAGAAATTAGTGTGCACTCGATGTTGCAGAGTGAAAATGGGATTTTTTCCGTAGAAATGCCAATAAGTGGTGCCCAGCTTGTGCCACCATAACAAGTAAGCTCTCTAATTATTATGCTTTGTTTCTCGGTTTTAGAATTACCCTACATATGGACCTATGCTTTTACCTGAACATTTGACCAGGCTCAGGAGTGAAAGAGTACTATGCGAAGTTGAGGCCTAATTTGGCGATTAACAAAGTATTGGTTCACAATTGCAGAGGCTCTGATGTGAAATAATAAAATAAACCCCTGAGAAGTGACCCCAATTTGGAAACCCCTCAAGGCATTAATTAAGGGGTGTAGTGAGCATTTTCACTGCACAGGTCATTTCCATAAATGATTGCTTTGCGGATGGTGCAAAGTAAAAATTTCTATTTTTTCCTAGATATGCCATTTCAGTGGCAAATATGTTGTGCCCAACTTGTGCCACTGGAGACACCCCTCCAAAAAATTGTTAAAAGGGATCTCCTGGGTATGGTAATGCCATATATGTGTAAGTAAACAGCTGTTTGGGCATGCTGTAGGGTTCAGAAGGGAGGGAGCGCCATTTGCCTTGGTAGTAGATTTGTTTTGGTGTTTTACTGGTATTTCAGTTTATAATGTTGGTGCATATGTAAGCTGGGCAGAGCACATCAGTGGCATAGTCTGGTGGTATAATAATTGGATAAAAAAAAATCAATAAAATAATCCATAGATATTTGTTACGCTGTGAGGCAATCCGTTCTGCACAGGCCATTATCACACTGATAAACGGTATCCTTACTTATCCCCCTTTTGGTCCACACTCCGCACCTTTGCAGTTTGGGGGATTTTGCTGGGAAAGTGTTGTCCTGGTATAATATGGGCACCCTCGCTTCCAGCAGATATGTTTGGGTCCTATCCTTCCTGGTTCCATAATTTTAGGGCTTTGATAAATCGCCTCTTGAAACAGAAGAAATGTTCCCCTCGGGCCTGCACAACTTCATATTTTTTTATTTCCTGACTTATTGGAGCCTTAACACATTTTTTTTTTTTATAGACGTAGTGGCATGGGGGCTGTTTTTTTGCGGAACGAGCTGTACATATTATTGGTACCATTTTGGTGTACATGCGACATTTTGTTCACTTTATATCCTATTTTTTGGGAGGCAAGGTGAACAAAATACAGCAATTCTGGCATAGGTTTTTTTATACAGAGTTTACCATGCGTTATAAATTACATGTTAACTTTATTCTGCTGGTCAGTCTGATTCCAGCGATACCTAATTTATAGCACTTTTTTAGTGTTTTAGAAATTTTTGCACAATAAAATTACTTTTGTAAAAAGAATGTATTTTTTCTATCGCCATGTTGTGAGAACCATAACTTTTACATTTTTTCGTCGTCAGAGCTTTATTAGAGCTTGTTTTTTGCGAGATAAGCTATAGTTTTTCTAGGTAGCATTATTAAATACATGCGACTTTTTGATCACTTTTTATTCAAATTTTTGTAGGGCAAAGTGACCAAAAAACAGGATGTTTTTTTTTACGCCGTTTACCGCGTGGGATAAATAACATAATATTTTTGTAGTTCAGGCTGATACGGACGTGGCGATACCAAATATGTATGCTTTATTTATTTGTTTCAATAATAAATGACTTTATAAGGGAAAAGGGGCGATTGCATTTTATTCTATTACTTGAAACTTTTATTATATTTTTTACAACTCTTCTTACCTTCTTTATACTTTTTTTACATTTTTATTTAGTCCCACTAGGGGACTTGAAGGTCCAACAGTCAGATTATTGTTTTAATACATTGCACTACCTATGTAGTGCAATGTATTAGATCTGTCAGTCATTCACTGACAGCAAGCCGATTAGTCTTCGCCTCCGGGCGGGGCCTAATCGGCTTCAGTAATGGCAGAGCAGGAGGCCATTGTTAGGCCTCCTGTTGCCGTAGCCGCAAATCGGCAGCCCTGCCATGCAATCAGGGCTGCCGATCTGCGGCTACGGGGACCTGAAATGCTTCAGTACTAGGCATACCGGGAGGCTAGTGTTAGGCCTCCAGTTGCCTTTTCAGACACCGGCACCCCGGCAATTTCATTGCTGGGGAGCCGATGAGCTGCAAACTCCTTAAATGCGATTGCTTTAAGGGGTTATACATATACCTAATATCTTACAAAGCTGAAAGCAACTTGTTTTATCTTGGAAAGCCTCCCAAGGTCTCTTCGGGGCGAGATGGGTATGATAATAAGGTGGGCACCGGTCTGCCAGGACTGTTCTGTAGGCAAATCAATTAGCTCTAACAGAATTTAGCAGCAACAGCTGTAAAACCTGGGACATACCAATTAGATCTTACCAAATTGATCCTTGCAGTCTTGGAGGCATATGTGAGGCCACATACCATCAATGCAAGTGCCATAAAGAGTGCCTTGGATGCTACCGGTTTACATTCCTTATTCGTCCACATTCCATTACGACACTTTCTGTAAAGAACAATCATTTCATCGCATAATCATTAATTGATCGTCATCAGGTAATTCAATTGAATAAAAACATTACTAAAAGTGATATATACAAACAGATTTTTCTTCTTTTTATATATACTGCACAGAATTGTCTTATGAAACAGCTGGTTCAATCCTCAGCAAAACGAAATAATATCGTGCACACACAGACCAGATCCAGGTATAGTTCCTGATCTGAATTTTCTGTTTTAACATTTTCCTTTTCACAACAAAACATTTTTTCAAATGGGAATCTACTTGCACTGAGAAGATATCATTTACAAGTTATAACACTGACACATGCCTCCAATAGTGCAATGCTAAGGCACGCTGATATAGAACAACTATTCCCCTATCACTACACACAACTTCTGCAGTGGGGAAAAAACTGGCCAGGCTTCAGGCTACCCTAAAATAGGCCTACACATAGTTCCTACTACCAATGGGCCATAATCGTGGGCTATGCCAAAAACTGTAAATTTTGTCAGTCTTAGGCCTCATTTACACGAGCGTAATATACGCGCGTGCGACGCGCGTGCTTTTCACGCGTGTCGTACGCACCTATATTACTCTATGGGGGCATGCAGACAGTCCGTGAGTTTTGCTCAGCGTGAGTGCGCTGAAAAAAACTCACGACATGTTCTATAAATCTGCGTTTTTCGCGCATCACGCACCCATTGAAGTCAATGGGTGCGTGAAAACCACGAAGGTCACGGAAGCACTTCCGTGCGAACTGCGTGATTCGTGCAAGAGCTGTCAAACTGAATGTAAACAGAAAAGCACCACGTGCTTTTCTGTTTACAAACATCCGAACGGAGTGTCTTACAGATGACCGAACCGAACTTTACCGGGTTCGGCCGAACTAGTTTTGGCCGAACCCGGCAGGAGACAGTCACTGTGCAGGGTGCTGAAAGAGTTAAACTGGTTCAGCACCCTGGACAGTGACTTCCGATTCCAATATACGTGAACGTGTGAAAAAAAAAAAAAGTTCTGACTTACCGATAACTCCCGGCTTCTTCCTCCAGTCTGACCTCCCGGGATGACAATTCAGTCCAAGTGACAGCTGCAGCCAGTCACAAGCCAAGCACAGGCTGCAGCGGTCACATGGACTGCCACGTCATTCAGGGAGGTGGGGCCAGATGTCAAGAGAGGTGCGTCACCAAGGACGCGTCACCAAGGCAACGGCCGGGAAGTTCTCGGTAAGTACGAACCTCTTTTTTTTTAAACAGGTTACTCGATATGGTGATCGGAATGCACTGTCGAGGGTGCTGAAAGAGTTACTGCCGATCAGTTAACTCTTTCAGCACCATGGACAGTGACTGACGTCGGCTAGCCTCATCTCTATGATGGCGGCTGCGCGAAAATCATGCAACCGCGCATCATACACGGATGACACACGGAGCTGTCAAGTGCCTTTTGCGCACGCAAAACGCTGCGTTTTTTGCGCGCGCAAATCGCACACGCTCGTGTAAATGAGGCCTTACAGTTTGCCAGGTTACAAAGCTTCAGCGAGCACCTACAGCTCCTTCTTCTTGAGATGAACAAGAAGGTGGGAGTGGTCTCTGGAGGATTTACCTCGTGCATTATGACTACCGTGTTTCCTGTCTTGTACATACTGTATATTATACGGATGAACTATTGTTTAATGTTGGACTCCACACTCATTTCCAAACTCATCTGATAATCCAGAACATGTGTAAATCCCACCCCATCAGGTCCTATAGATGCCTGATTAATACCACAAGCAAACAAAAATTATTTTACTTAAATCTGGCATAAAGCTAACAATGTTCAGGCAATTTTTACCTCCTTCCCATCTAAATCTGTAAAGACTCAACTGTGAGTGATGTCACCTCGGCCTCCTGTGCAGATTTGCTGGAGGGGAGTGATCTGTTACCATTTACACAAAAAAACTAAAAATCTGGGTTACTCTCACACATTTAATCTGGGTTAATCATTGGGGTCTCATACACATTTTGTAGACCTCCTACCTCTAAATTCGGTAATTCAAAACAAATCAAAATTGTAGGTTCTTGCTGAGACGTACCTGATTAGTCTCATCACTACTCCCCGTTTTTTAACTCTGCGGAAGTAAGGTAGCAGGGTTCAAAACTACATATCTCAACATATTGAGGTTGGGCACTTTATCTGGGGGCACTAGTTTGGCCCCCTGTAATACGCAATAGTCTAGAACAAAAGTGACTTTCTCCTGACAAAACTGCATTTTATCTTTTAGATAACTTTCAGCTGTTTTTTTTTTTTCTATTAAAACAACATACATTTTCAAAATTACATTTAGGCAGTTTTATTCTGACTCACAGGTCAGAAGTACCTCATTAACTCACTGCAACAACTGGGTTCCAGTCTTGAAATACTACAGCATACTATACCTCTTGCCTGCATGTATAAAAGCAAAAATAACAATTGTAATTCTTTATCTAGTAAAACAGGGAATAATATGTCTGCTAAATCAATTACTGTAAACCAATAATAAGTTGCGTGTGGGAGTACATACATTTTCAAAACCCTGTGTCTGTGTCTTACTTTATTACTCTCTAAACAATCATAGGATGGGGCAGAATTTTCTCAATATCTGTATTTTAATTCATATGAATTTACTTCAAAACATTACAACATCAAATCATATCATAACACATGAATATGCAACATAGCGCCACACATTCCAGCAGTCCAAATTTTGTAACTTATAATATCTTTTGTGCAGACAGAATAATTTGCTGTATTGTTTTACTCTCTCTGCGTACTCACCAACAACAGCGCATGCGTAAAAATAAGACATTCTTTTTCACAGAGGAGAGGAATATACACATGAGAGGGAAGTCAACAACCCCCCTTTTTCTTCCTCCTCCGGACCCTGCTTTTCTGGGTAAAAAACTAGAACTCCTGAATGACATTTAGAACTCTAATTATTTAACCCCATGCACAAAACACACTAAAAGTTTTACACAGTACTGCTGTTAAGAATGGAAACATGCAATATAGATCTAAAATCATTGTTATACAGTGGCCACTGGTCTCATCAATCCATGCAATACCTACTCATTGTATAAGCTTATACCAGTCTGTTTCTTTTCAGACTCTTCTTCGACACACATGTTACATCACACAGGTTCACACGTCACACACATGTCACATCACAACCCCCATCACAATCTACAATAGTCATCATCATCATCATCATCAATTCCTTACACACAGCATTCCGGATTCATTTACTCTGTCTCTGTCTATTCACAAACAGCCATTTATTAACATCCACACAGACAGCATTTTTGAACAAATTTTTCACAGTTTTTTTTATATAAACCTTTTCCACTAGATCCAACTTCTGTCATTTTTAACATTCTTTACAATCACAACCTCAGCTCCTTTTGCTATTTCTACTATAATGATGGCCGGGACCCATGCCCCTAGGCTGTCCCGCATTTTTGCCTTACTATCCCCTGACCCCATGGTCGGAGAGCATAGGGTAATCTCCAAAAAATTCCCTAGCTCCAGACAAACCGGCCTCGTCTGCCGACATATATCTCAGACCAGCCTATCTTACTCGTTTTGGACTAGGCTGTCTTACCAATATGATAATAAGTCGTTCCTCAAGACATTCTAGCAGTGGGCTATCCTTTACTCTGATCCTTCACTGTTTTGAACATCAAGAACGGACAAAATGCTGCCAATCCATAAATTGCAAGAGCAAATTCTTCAACACAATTGACATTCGTGAACCTCCATTGACTCAAACGGAAGTTGGTCACATTCATTTCAAACCTCTACAAACCCCTTGCTGCTGGGGTGTAGCTTTTAGTTCATACAGCCTGTGATGTATTTTGGTGACGATTTCTTTAGGGGCCCTTCGAGGGAGCCAATACCAATTCTCCTTCATTGTAATTTGAGTAGGTAGTTATACTACTATGACACAGGTGGCACTTGGAATATGTGTCAGGGTCGTTCATTGAACACAGGTTCTTATTTTACAACAGTAATCAATCCGGATGGTCTGAAGTTATACTACTACAGACTTACTTGGTTGGTATGCTACAACAAAGTCTATATGCCAGATTATCAAATGCATGCTATAAATCAGTCTGTACTGATTCCTACCTTATGCCAGTCTGATAATGCATACAACTGACGGTTTTTAAGGGCCCTTACACACAATATTACAACCTGGCGGTGTGCTAGAAGAGTATCAATAGTTACTCAATAAAACATTCAAAGTTTTCTCCATCCTCTGAGTTCTCCATTATCAGAACTTAACTGTAGAAGTCCTTGTGGTACTACAGGATATTACCTATGAATATCCAACTTTTCTGTCACCTACGGAAAGTCTGTACCTTGCCTGACACTCGTCTGTCTCAGAGCAAATGGGCAACAGGATAACCTTTGATCCTTAACAATTTCACACAACAGCCAAATAACAAATGACACACTACAACAGATCAGCACAAGTTTTTCCTCAATGTCCAAGCTGCAATCCTTTCATTTCAAAACTTCACATGTAAATTACAACTCCCAACCATCCAAGACTTACACATCTTTACCAACAACTCAAGATAACGTATGCAATCATTCATCACACAAAAAGTTGTAACATACCTTTTTGGATCCATCCTTTCATAATATTTCTGGATAAATGTCCCGGCGTCCAGGAGATGTGACGTCATGACAGCTAATTCCAAGGCTTAAGCAATACATGTGTGAAAGGTTGTGTAAGAAAAAGCGTTTTTTTTGTTTTTCAAAACTGACATGAATTAAAATACAGTGGAAGTAGTACTTCCTTTAGAAATAAAGAAAACAACAATAGGGGTATAGCCCCAATGGGAAGGTGAGAATTATACCCCTTTACAAGCAATGACATTAAGTTTTAGTGTGAATAGGTATATTGAGCGGAAGTATTGTGAGATAATAGGAGAAAAGCACAATAACAATTTAGGCTCCTTTGTACATTGCGTTACACCAACAGCCATTGCAATGAATTACAGGGTACAAAACATCACCCAAATAGAGAAAGAAGAGGAAAGAGAGAAGCAAGAGAAATACAAAACAAGGGTGGGAAGGGCACATGGGTGGGTAGATGTCGCAATGAGCCTGGACTCCAGTTCTGGAATATCATAATGAAGAAAGAAAGTCAAGAGCAGCAATTTGCATGGCATTAGTATGACGAAAGTGGGTGAAACTACAAAAAAGTCCCGTTACGTCTCTCCCAATTATATCATCGGTTAACCCTGAAGGAAGACTATGTATCATGTTGCTAGAGTAAGGTATGTGGGCGAAGAGAGGAATGTGTTCCAATGAGACCAGGTGGATAAGTAACATATTAGGGATTGCACCACCAGGTTTTCCATCCCCTGAATCAAAGCGATTCTACAGTGGTTTTTTTGCAGTGCCCGACCCCTCCATGACAGCTATTAGACGATCAATCTCCCGGGTTTCGGCCCCAAAAACTGTTGATTGCTCAAAATATTAGACTGAAATTTTAGACAAGTGTTTCAACCAACACTCACTCCAGAAATTTATCCAGATCCAGAGCATAGATTATATCGATATATATCGAAGAGAAGTAAGAGACACAGACATTGCTAGTATGCTCAAAAATACTCCTTTGAGGTTTATTGATCAAACAAATAAAATAATATCATTCATAAAAGGATGAAGGCTTGAGGTTAACCAATCAGAGGCAATGTGACAATAACTCTGATTTAGCCAATAGCATACAATGAGTATATTTCATATTGAGCCAATCACAGACATACAATACATTTTAGATGTAATATTATAATTTCATTAGATGCTAACGTTAGACTTCCAACTGTTCTATTTGGCCAGAATACAATAGCTTGTTTTTCTAAATGGGGAGTGTGGAGGTGTTTTATTCACATATGTATGTGAATATTAGGATAGAAACAAATAATAAGGAATGTGATAACTTTGTCTGGGCATTCAGCTAGACTGCTGGTTGCAAGGCCACATAAAATTCATCTAAGTGGTTTCAGAGTGAGAAAGCTCCCACTGTCACAGCATCGGCACCCCCGCGACGCGATCGCCGATGTTTTTTACTGCAGCCGGGTGCCTAGCAAAGGCCTCCGGTTCTACCTTCAGTGTCTGACTTTTAGAATGCTTTTAATACAGAATTGAAAGTTTCCAAGTCTGCACACCAAGCCATCTTGTCGGGGGAAACCAAGTCTAATCATCTTTGCAGATGGATTGCTCTACAATAAAGTTCAGATTGACAATATTAAATTGCATTTTACTGATCCAGTCTATGCTGCATTATAAGGCTGAATGCACATGATTCATATTACGTGCCGTTTCGCTGCACGTATTTGCATGCAGCAAATCCTCAGCGTAATACAGTACTCACAAAAATCTCATGTACACTCTGCATTTTATTGTTCTCGTAAATTGACCTGCACTGTGTATTTTAAAATCCACAGCATGTCATCAATTTATCTTCGAATTGCATCTGACTAGTTCTAAAGAAAAACACACCAAAGCCTGCAGCATTAAAGCGCACCTATTTACGCATCAAAATATAAAAAACACTTTAAAATTCACATGCGAATTTCCTGCGGTGCTGATGCGTATTTTCCGCAGCAAATTACGCAACGTGTGCATGTAGCATAAGAGCGCTGGTAAATATAGGGCAAAGAAGGCAAAGAATATATGTCTTGTCTTTTTTGAGCTTTTCTTAAACAGACACCTCATAGCAATTCTTGTTGGACAAATAATAAAAATGTTTGAACTGCAAATGTTAAATTCCAAAAGTCCCATTTTTAGTACTAAATTATACTCATGCTTTGACATAAAACTCTTATCCCTACAAGGCCTATATCTCATGCAGTGGAGTTACATACAGGGACTATGTTAAGAAAAGTATAAAATACCTAAATGGCCTAAAGTGATTGTTAGAATAAGATGGTAAAAGGGTGACCTACTGCTGGGACCCCCATCAATCCGCTATAATCTGTTGATGAACATGGCAGCAAGTGTTCAATTTCCCTGGAGCACTACCACAAGGTGAACAGAAACATTACACAGATCCTATTGAAATCAATAAGTTAGCCGTGTCATAAATGGATGTGCCAGGTCGTTCAGAGTGAGAGACCTGAACTGTAAAACCCCCTCTATTGATGTAGAATTTCCTAATAATGTTTTGGAAATAGGTTTTTTAAACCAGACAACCCCTTTTTGGAGTGTCATCTTCACGTTCTGAAAGGTTTTATAGAGTACTTCTTGCACACCCAAAACAAAGCCAACTCTACATTTCAAAACTCACTTGCCTAGGTCTTTCACTAAGTTGCCAGCTGTTTCAACCTTCTGCTTTTTGACAATTTAATCAACAGATCAACTTTTGACTGATATCTATGCTGAAAAGTTGTGAAGAAAATAGTCTTTCCACCTTTGTCCGAATGATAACAAGCTTTTCTGTACCATGCCTTGAGAAAAACTGAACTTTGTTGAAAGCCAATAATCTACCTGTCAAGGCAATAAAAGGTAGCACTTTTAGTGTATTTAGACAATGATCAATACTGAATTAAAACATTGACCATCATGGACTAAATTTAAAGGTCTTTTGACCTAACTGGGTAAACAAATCTAAACAGATGCTTGACATGAAGGTTTAATATTTGATGCAATTGATAACACTTTTCTGTAATGCTGTTGTTGTGTTGAATATTATTATTATAATTTTTGATATTAACTTATGGGATGCAGCCTGTTCTTTGTCTGTAGCTCTAGGATTATACCATACGCCTAGATATTTGAAGCGCTAAAGCATAGTCCTTAGTTCTGATTCTAGAAAATCTCACCCCAGTGCTGGATTCTCAGTTACACTGGTCTGTACTGCTGTATAATCCCCTCCAAGCTGCGGTAACTTCTATATATTTGTGATAGATATAGATAGGACACAAATCTACTATGTGTGCAATGTATATAAGATATAATAGCAGTTAGGCTCCACACAGTAACTCAGAGAAAACTGACAATTAGAGATAGAGCCTGCATATAGAAAACTGTCAGCTTATTCTGAAAAGTCACCTGAACAGTTAGGTGTGTTTTAAAGTTTAGAAAACCCATTTTCAAGTGCCCTATTTGGGAATAGAGGGAAGTCCCTTATTCAAGACCTTCATCAATTAGCTGAGTTGGAGAGAGGCTACTGAGAGCTCTATCGCTGTGGAGGACCCATCATGTCCATGATTTCAATGGGCACTGTGTAACACTTTTTTTCTTGTGATGGGACTCCATATGAAAAAATAACTTGCTGCCAGGTTCCCCCACAGATTACAGATGATCTCTAAGGGCTTAAAGAGTAACTTCACTTTCATCAAATTTATATTATGTCATAGAGACATTTAAAAAGTTTGGATCTGTGTTGGTCCGGGTGCTTGGACCCCCAACGTTGACGAAACGAAGGTGCAGAAGCGCTCAGCTGGGCACCCTTCAATGTCGGCTGTGACCAGAGCTCCCAGTCAGGCTGCAGACGGCTCTCATAGAACGTCTATGTGAGCCGTTTTTAGGCTGATGAGGAGCGCTGATCACGGCTGAATGTGCAGGGCGCTCAACTGAGCCCTTCTGCAACTTCATTTCGGCAACAGTGGGGGTCTCAGCACCCGGTCCAACACCAATCCAAACTTTTGACATGTCTGTATGACATATCAAAAATTTGAGGAATGTCCAGTTACTCTTTATTTTGGGGGTACTTCTAACAAAAAGGAATTGTCCTTATCAGACAATCCCTTTAAAAGGGATCCACGCAAATCCAAAATGTGAGCACATTAAGTACTTTATAGTATAAACTATGTTAAAAATGTTGCCTTTAATAGCAACTACAGAATGCAGGAGGGAGAAGTAATACAGGTTACAGGAACATCTGCATCTTTGCAAGTGCCTGCAAGAATATGCCTGCTGATATTGAGTACTATGGAATCAGAATCGATTTTGCCACTGCAAGGTGGCATAAGAATATTCATTGGGAGTTTCCAGCCCTTTTAGAATACATAATGACACTATATGCTGAAAGCGGACTGGGTTGTCATTTAATTTCACATATACGCTGAGCAACAGTAAATCTGATTGGTGTACGCCCTCAAAAATTTAATTGAATTGTATACCCCAAAGAGAATATATTGCAATATAATAATTCTAACTTTTAAAGCAGTGACAGTTGATCTTTAACTATAATACAGCCTAAGTCGGTAAAAAGTGCATATTTTTGAGGAAAAGTAACTTAGAACAGGGACATTCAAAAAATTAAAGTCTAGTCCAAACTCTACTGAAGTTTACAGTAATGATACTGAACTTCCAAATTGTGTACTGCATCACAGATATCATTTCCTAATAGATGTCACTGTCACACAGACTCCTGATCCTGGCTGCTTTTCCTCTTGCCTGCACTTCAATGAATTTCAAACAGAGTGTAAATTAGACTGTGGGAGTCGTGAGGATAGCGAGTGACAGGGGAAGCATGTCTGATATTAATCTGTATTAGGAATTCATGATTGCACAAATAGAATCTGTAAAGGGTCTACTATTTTCAATTCCTTAAAATGGTAATCATATGTTTTTATTTTTTTAACTCTTCGACTGATGGGCCCAATTCAGTAGAATGGAAGCAATGTCACAACTTTTAGGCATAGCTACTGCTATGGGGTCCAGCTCCACTCATAGTTGAGGTTCAGATAGTAATCACTGTACACAATGGAAGGAGAGCATGGAGGGGGAAATGGAAGAAATGCGGAAAAGACACAGGAAAGGGAGAGTGTGGAGGCCAATCCATAAGCTTTTCCTGTCCTGTCCTTAACGCACGTGCTGCGGAAGGTAGTCATGAGGAAGAAATGTCTCATCCTTAGTTTTGTTATGGAATGCAAAGGTTACTTGTTACACCCCTGGATATATTCTTTAACCACTGGTTTATTGTTATTATGAAAATGAGGATCATCACCTTTTTATGGAAAAACAAGTAGGTCGAAATTGTCGATGGGAGCCAATGAACATGCCACTGTTTAGAAGAGAGAATTTGCGTTCTGTGATGAGATTGTTTATACTAAATCGGACTTGCATGTTCAAGAACTAAAGTCCCAAAAATTTTTTTTGTTTTTTTAATTTTAGACATTACAAGGTTATAAAATTAGGGTAAATTGAGCATTTCCTCTGTAAATGAAAAACATCAGTAAATATAGGTTCTTAAGATGGATTTTTCTGTCAAGTTGTTAAAAATGCTATTCAGTCATTACTTCCTGGGAAAGATAAAATTGAGAACCAATGTGGTCATCATTAGGCCCTGTTCACACAGAGTTTTTTGCAGGCAGTAAAATCTGCCTCAAAATTTCTTCAGGAATTTTGAGGCAGATTTTGACCTGCCTGCATGCTCTTTGCCGCATTTTTCGCTGCTTTTTTTGGCCACGACCATAGAGTGCTGTTGGCAAAAAACGCAGTGAAAACCGCTTTCTCTGCCTCCCATTGATGTTAAATTGAAGTCAGAGATGCAAACAGCCGAAGATAGGGCATGTTGCTTCTTGTTCCTGCGAGCGGTTTTTACCGCTCGCGGGGAAAAAAACACCTCCCCTCCCATTGAAATCAATGTGGCCCGACTTCAGGCATTTTTTGGCGCTGTTTCTGACACGGTTTTCATGTCAAAAACAGCGCCAAAATACTCGGTGTGAACAGGGCCTTACAGCTACCCCATGCGCTTATCACCAAGCATTTAAAAAACAACCCTGCCTAGTTATGGAGTGTTACATTCCCCTCTCCCATATTACTCCATGGCAAGACAGAAAAATCACAACTTTAGTTTCTACTAGAAAATCTGCTTGACAATTCAACAGGAGAAACTTATATTTACTTTTTGTTTCTGTTAATTTTTGGGTGAAAAATGGTTAAATTGTGTAAAATCCTCCATTGGAATAACATGTATATGTGTTTGGCCTTTTCATGTATAGTAAGTGTTCTCCGTTTCAGTATCTTTGTGCTTTCACCAGCCTGTCTTATTTGTTGCACAACTGCAGTATGAAGTATCCTTTAAATGTATGTCTCACTTATGCTGTTTTTGGCACCATTGTGATTCTACACAGTGTTCTTGTCAGATGTTTTTGAATGTAAAACTGAAAAGATGAAATTGTATATTCAATCTTGTTGCTTTGATCTTGGTAACAATAAGACCAATATCAATGTTCTCTTTTGGCTTTTACTACTATATGAAGGTTTTTTTTTCTTTTGTTGTCACTAGCAACCTTCTTGAAGGCTTGCAAAAAAATCTGTGTAAATAGTAAAATCTAAATACATATATATTTTGAATTCTGGGAGAAGTCAGAATTATTTAACAAAGAATTTGTATGTTGTACATATGTTGTGCGTTTGTATTCCAAAGCTTGAAACGTAACATGACTTTGTATTTGCCATTGGGGTCAAGTTTAGATGAGTGATTAGGTGAATTAGTTTCTAGTAGTTTGTGTTAGTGTTTTTCTTGATTGGGAATGCATTACGTGGATAGTAGTGCTATGGACATACTATCCATCATAAATGTTGGGTATGTTATCTATAAAACTAATATAAAACACTTGTAGAACACAAACACAGTCAATATTTTGTGCCTCTCGCTCCTTATAACATATGAATATTATAGCAAACTTGACTGAGTGGTTGTAGCAACAGAAAGAAAGGGTTGTTCAACTTGAGATGAAATGCATAATAATTCCTTACTAATTCTCCAAATGATCATTTGCCCCTGTTTAACAATGCCTGTTAAGAAAACAGTTATTATTTAAAAGCTCCATATAATAAGCCTGCATCCTTACCCTCAATATAATATTAAATGCTAATCCCCATCTAATAAATATCAAGAGAGCCCCAGCTGTGGACACAGATCCAGCGGCCTCGGCTATGCATGACGTACCAAGAGTCTCAACACAAGACATTGGGTGCCTGGACCTTCGGCAAGATTTAAAGAGGAGCTTCCCGATCAGGGCTGCCAGGAGGGGCCACCAGGCTCATAACCCCCCATCCCAGTATGAGGGAAGGGTCCTCCTTTCTTGCATATTGTGCAGGATGGTGGGTGAGCTGGAAGGCATCAAAGCTGATCCAGGTAAGCTCAACAGACTTCAATATAATGCATTGTACTTAGGGGCATATCTGTAGATTTAGCAAAGATAGATTAGTGCATCAGCTGAAAACTTCCCATTCGATTTTTGAAGACTATGTTACTTGAAACAACTGTTTTCTTGCCTGAAAAAAGCCAGGTTACCCGTAGTGGTTTCCTACAATGAAAACCACATTAATCATAATAAATTTATATTTATATATATATATGTATAGATTAGTGAAGGGTGCTTCATTGCCCTGTTAAGGTAACATTACCTTATTTAATTATACAATCAGTAGAATAGGTACTTACCAGTCATTGAGCTGCATTTATGTTTTTCTCTCAGCTCCAACACTGAGTATCAATCATGACGCCAACCACCCAATCCAAAACTGCGGCTCCAGGCAACCCTCTTCTTTAGCTTCTGCTGAAGGTCCTGCACCCTGAGATCCATAGCCGAGGCCCATACTCCCTATTTTTTTTTACTTTCTGGATTCTGTAGGCAACAGCAGGGGCTAAAGGCAGAGCAGTCCAAGCAACTGCATGGGAAAAAAAGTCTGTAGTAAATCTAGAGCACATCATAACAAGGATTATAGAAGACACATTTTGTGGCCTTCCGTGATTCTAGGTTTGCCAAAATAGGTGCTTGAAAGTGAGTTCAAACAACCAAATGATTCAGTTTAAAAAATGATAATAATATGTATTTCTTTGACAGCAAGTGGACTTTCAGTTCAAGTATGCTTAAATGAAATTCATGGGATGTGTAACCCATGATATAGAAATCCCTTTTACTTCATTAAAATACATTCTTCAATCTTTAAAAAAAATAAAAAATATATATATATACCGTATATATCTTCAGGTTCCCATCCTTTGTTTTTGTTTTTAAAAAAAAAGAAAACACACTACAGACGTGTTTCCCCATGCAGAATCATTATATTTTTTGCGCTTTTACAAACACAAAATGCATATTAATTATTTTTGTTTCTTCAAAACCATGAAATCTCTCATGAGCAGTAGACTGAAAACGTTATCCACTTGCATTGGGTAGAAAGGGCATGTTAGCACGGTATTAGTGTGAGTGCAGTACCCTAGACATTTTTATTTCATTGAAACTTTTTCCCTGTGTTATATTGTTTACAAACTTTTTTGCTTTATTCCCACAGCATCATCACTGCCAAATCAAAGGTCCCCCATGAGATCAGCATTGTCACCACCTCAAAGAAGTGGTACATTAGTAACTTATAGCACTACATCTGTAGAAGGAGATACAGAAGACCAAGAGCTAGAAAGCAGAAGATGTCAAGGAATGATTATTAATCCTTACCTTGAGCACTGGTCACCAACAAAGGAGGAGGTGCGGGTGTCTCTTACTGTTGGGAGACAGATTAAACAGTCCTTCAGGCGTGTTTCTCCAGGGCCACTAGCCTCTTCCACTGAAGACCCTCTCTGCTATCTTTCTGCCCACACAGGTTGGGGGGATGAGAGTGACTCAGATATTCCACCATCTGACAGGGTTCCAGAGTCAGCAGAATCTACACAGTCTGAGAGAGATGGAGGCAGTCAGCAAACAGAGATTGGCTCTTTGCCTGGAGGAATGGTTTGGCCCTTGATGCAGGACCACAGAAAAGATAATAATGGAGTAGAAGACCATCAACTTGCTTCTTCTCAGCGCAGTGAGCATAGTTGTAATGATTCCCTTCTGTCTTCTGAGTATCCTGAGGGTGACCAGGCCTCTAGTGCCACAATGCCAAGAAGACTTGGACGCCCTCGCGCTAAAGATGACAGAAGAGCTCGTTGGAGAGCTAGCCTCCACCGCCTTTTGCAACTAGAGAAATTGAGAGACCAATTATATCGTCAAGAATTGGCTTTAAAAGAAGAAGAAATGACCCGGCAGCGGGAGGAGAGAGCAAGAGATAGGGAGCTTCATCGTCAGCTACTTGGTGTTCTTGGTGACATCCGAGATGAACTTAGAAAAAGAAGACAAGAGAGAGCAATTGCACATGAAGGTCAGGGTCCAGAAGGCAGGGGAACACCATGTAGTGGCTCCGCGACTACTAGTCGAAGGGCTCGTGGAGGACTAACACGTCCAAGAGGGACACGTATTTCTTCAGTCTCAGCCACTCTCCCCTGTTCTTTTGCTCAGTTTTTTCTTCAGGATCCAAGAACTGGGTCTTCTATGCCAAGCACTATGGCCAGGGGAAGCAGCGAGAACCCCACCTGGGCAGGAAGCCGACTTATCGGCCCATTGCGCAGGAGAGGACAACCTCGTGGCCGTCCTCGTGTTCACCCCAAACCAGTGATGGGGGATACCCATGGATAAATTAAGAACTTACCTTTTTTCATGTTTTACAACAATAAAGAAGGTGTTGAAAATCATGTGTCTTTTTATTACTGTTAATTTTATGTTCACATACTGCATTTGATTTTATACGTAACCAAGGTTCCAAGTAAACTCGTGAGGCCTACCATTTATTAATAAGTTGAACTATCCTTTTGATACACCTACGCATATCACAGATTTAAATTTGTCATTGAACTGTTTTCTTGTGCACAGTTATAAATCAGTAGATTAGTCCCCAGCTCTATGGGAAACACAGATAGCAAATTTAGTGCCAAATGACAAACTCTGCTCTAGGCACTGACAAACCTAGCACTGGCACAACTGTTTTTTATCAGAACTTAGTCTAAATATCTAAGTCATGTAATCATATCATCCCAATAGCAAATTAAAAATGATTGTATATCCTGGCCAGAGGTACGACTTGGGAGCTGAGTAATAATGTTGACCTAGAATCTCCTACTATACAATGCATACATGTAAGTCTTCAATATCAATTCCCTTCTAATGCCCAAAATGTCACTTCTTGTTATAATAAGTTAGTTTATTTAAGACCTATTATGTGAAAACTTTGATGGTGTAGTTTAAAAGCTGAACAAAAAGTGCAAAGGTGTAAAATAGGTGCCCAAATTAAAATGATCCTCAACATTTCCCACTGGTGTGAAATTATAATGCACAGCAGTGTATAATTTTTTTTATACATTTTTAATAAAGTATCTAAAATATTACCAAATTATGAAGATTAAATGGTCATATTAGGTTTCCGCCATCAACCTTCTATGGAACATTAAGTCACAAACAATGTGGCTAAAGCATCTAGGTGTTGCATGTGGTACTTATAGCAAGTGTGAACCTTGACAAACCTACACTTATACATTAGGCACTTGAATTTACTGTAATTCAATATTCTATGCATTATTAACCATAATATGTACCTAATATGAAAAGGGCAAGTGGATGGAAATTAAATTCCAGCTCTCCCCGGTGCCATTTTTATGTTTTACATCTCACATTATTCAATCCAGCATTATACAATCCAGAATTATTTCAAAGGAGAGAAGAGAGGTCTGTCATGATATCAGCCAGATATGTTGTGTCTAGCCTGCATGTTTTGGGTCTTTTCCTTCCTTCTGCATAATTTCTTTAAATGTACACTCCCTCTATAACAGTGCTGAGTGAGTGGACTTTTCCTGTTGTGGAGCTGGAGGGCTGTGGCTCTGACCAATCAATTACCTCCACAATGTTTCTACCCCCTCCCCTCTCACAGCAGAAGTCCAAGACTGTAGCATGATCCTTCCTTCTCCGTTTCTTCTACTTTGTTTCTTCAGTTACTGTGTCACTAAAGACAAGTCTTTTACTGACTGAAGAAGTTTATGAGCATTTACTAAGAGCCTACATGCAGGGAACTTCAGGCATCTGGAAGATGTCACTTTCCCCCTAATAAGATATATTACAAAGTTTCATGAATTTACATGTACTATTGATTTATGGAAAAAAAATCCTCAGGTTAAGCTTTAATCAGTACATTTAAGAATCCAATAGCCAAAAAGTTCAGACTATCAGTTTATGATCTAAAGAGGTATTCCCAATTCACACATTTATATATGTCTGATAGGTATTGGTTCCACCTTTGGGATTCGCACCTACTGTATGTGGAGAATGAGGATCCCCCGACCACTGCTGATGTGGCTGTTAATGCAATCATTATCCAAAATATATTAGACTGAAATTTGTACTGGGTATGTCAAACGATACCCGCCCTCCAGTGATTTATCCAGTTTCCAAATAACATGTGATCGTTATATATATCTCTGAGAGAAAAGATGACACAAGAGACCATGCTTGTATGCTCAAAATCCTTCCCTGCATCTTTATTGATCCAAACAAGTATGTAAGTATGGTGACAGAAAAGGTGTAGGCTTTGATTTCAGTCAATCATCTACAATAGGATAATGACTCTGATTCAGCCAATGATCATATTTCAATGCATTATAATGATTCTTCACCCTCCAAGGTCCCTACAACTTAATGTGTCTCTACTTCTTATCTCACTAGAGAATGGAGACTGCAGATAAGATGGCACAACATTAAATGATTTCAACAAAGCCCTTCTTCAAGGCTGACTCCTCCCTTATGGTAAACAATGTCATTGCCCATTCTACCAAGGATAATTGATCTGCTCCTTACAAGAATAATAAAAACATTCAATTCAAGAACACATAACATAGAATTGCTTCAAGACAGCTTCTGACTTAGATTAATATATTACATTTTACCTATTAATCTCAAGATGGCTCCTTCAGGCCAAAAGATGGATTCCAACGATCCACAATGGACGCCTACCATACAAGATGGAGTCCATGCAAAATGTCAACTTTTAAACATAATCTAATCACTTTCAAAGTGGCCGATCACCACCGCATCCAGGCGGAGAATTAATGGAAAGATTGCCACACTCTCCATTCTGTTCTTCGGGAGTTACGAAAACAGTCACGTTTTGTAATCCCCTTTTTCCTGATTGGTAAGGGTCCAGAGGAGGGACCCGCACCTGTCACACATTTATGGCATATTGTGTGGATATAAAATAAATGTGTGGAAAACACGGTCAACAGCTGTGTTTATGTTTTTCTATGAGCTGTCTTAGCTCGTACATGTCACTTCTGGCAAATTAATTGGAATTTTGTGACATTTTAAGATTTTATTTTTGGGTTGAAGTATTAAGTGACACTAACATTTTACTTAGTATGTCTGGTAATTCTCATTAGGTTAATACTTTTCTACCTCAATAAACTTCACCCCATATATTTCATTCTCTCTTCCCTTTATCTTTGACATGCAAGGGTAGAATTACAGTTGGAGAAATCAGAAAAAGGCCAGGACCACACAAACGCAGTTCTGATGCCATTTTTGGCTCCGTTTCTGAGAAAAATAAGAGGGAACACAAAAGAAAGGAGAGCCATCAATTGTTTTTTTTATACCTTTCCTCCCTTTTGAATTCACTTCTGGCTTAGCCCAAAAATTTAGCCAAAAGCTGCATCAAAACTGCGTGTGTTATCGTGGCCTGTAGGCAAATTTACGAATGATCAGGCAAACGAGCATTGGTACAAGCGCTCGCTCCCAATCAATGCCCTGTGTAAACAGGGCAGCAATCACCCGACAAAAGAGCAAACTCTCGTTCATCGCTGAAAAACAGGGGATGTGCTGCCGACATTATGTAAATTGGATGGGTACCGAATGATCATAATAATGATTGTTTGTCCCCTTAAGGTTTATATTGGTCCTGTAATTATCAGCGATCGACGCTCATTATGGTCACATATCTGCCGTGTAAACCCAGCTTTAGACTTGGAGAGAAGAATCAAGTTATACAATTTGCATATAATATGCTTGCCGCATCAAGAAATTGAAAGTTTCAGTTATTTTACCACAATTTACTGTTTGAAGAGCCTCTAAACAATGAATTGCTAATTAAAGCCATAAGCTTAGAAAAAGATGGTCTGAATCAATAAGTATTGTGAAAGGGAAATGAGCAGGGGAAATCTCAATACATTGACCTTTCCGAATGGTTAAAAAGCTGTTAGATTAGCATACAGCTGCAGATCTATCCTCCAATCGTCATCCCCAGTGAGTACAAGGCCATTCATATACCGGCTGAGGCCCTTGCAAGCAAATGTTAATTACAATTATCTGTGGCATCAACAGTGTCCTTCACCAATCTGTAGCTCTGCAAAATCTTTTACATATTGTTAACGGCCATAAAAGTTGCATTACCAGTTTGTTTTTTTAGGTCTTTTTTTCAGCAGCAACTACGGGCGACTTGTTTTTTGTGTATTGTAAATATATTTTTCTATTGTTAAATAGAGGTGCTGAACATTATTTATCTACTGACTTTTAAGGGTCAGTTCACACGGTGGATTTTGCTTGCCGGGTCCTACTGCAAAATCCGCCGCGGAATTATTCCTGCCATCAGCAGGAAGATTCCTCCTCCCATTGACTTCAACCTGAGGTTCAGGCAGAGTCTGCCCAAAGATCGAGCAGGACGCTTCTCTTCCGCAAGTTAAAAAATATCAGCTAGCGGGAAAAAAGATCGTCTGACTCCCATTGAAATGAATAGGAGTTGGGTTCCGCCTCAAAAATTCCACCGTGTGAACAGGGCCTAATACTTCAGAAAATGGTGTAACCCTCCATTTGTTACTGCAGTTTGCATTTCCTAGTGCACAAGGTCTCAGAACAGAAATCCCATTTTACAGAGATTGAATGGAAAGTACCGTCTTCTAGCCATTAAACAGTTAAACGTACTACTCCAGTTGAAATTCATAGAACTAGGTTTTCTAAGTAAAGCGAGAACGTCTCTGTAGAATGATAAATAATTGACCTTTCTCATTTTAATACACCTTCTAACTCTTAAACAAATTGCTAGCCATCTCCGAGGACACTAGAAGAATTTGATTAATCAGTGGATGTACTTTCTGAGCTGGATAATTCATCCTTTTGTTTGTGTCCACAATTATGAAGAGTACTATAGAATTGTAGGAAGTATTGGAATAACTGCAATTCTCATACTCCCATATGCTTTGGGCTGTACTCTCCTGGGCAAGCTTATTTCATTACGTAGTAATAATCTTACAGCTGAACATCTCCTACATATGTCTATCTAATGCCAATGGAGGCCAACAAAAAAATAGAGCGAATCAGGCTTCACCAAATAGAAGATCATCTATATGCGGGATGCAACGCTGCTCAATGGAGTGACTCAATCTCCTTATCTATTATTTATAGCACTGGAAGAAACAGCTGCAGTATCCATAAGGAGAATTAAAAGCACTGCTGAAGAAAGGCTCCGTGAGTCATGCGGAAGATGGTTTGGTGAATAAAGAGCTTTATTTTTAATTCTCCTTGAAAATGGAAAGTAGCAATGTCCAGGATATAAAACATATTGCTGTCCACAGTTTAACTTAGAACAAAGAGGTGAGTTAAGAAAACGAAGGACCCTTTGGATGTAATGCAGTTTTTGATCAGCTGCCCAAGACTCAATATTGCATATATGACCCCTGTAACAATGCAAACTTATCAAGTTGCAGAGCTAGCGAAGGGATCCCAAACAAAGATTTTTTTTACAGTTGTCTGAATGCAGCCTTAATGTTAATAGAGGATATTAATGCTTAATTTTTACTTAATTTGGGGCTTGTGGAGCTGTATCTTACATTTGATAGGCTATTTTCACAATGGCATTAGGTTCTATTCTACCAGGTTACCGTTAAATTTTGTAAAAAATGGAAACCTGACGCACTCTTTATGAGTCAATGTAATCTATCAGGATCTATTCATTTAATGCACATATACCGTAATTCATGAGTAAAAACAGTAAAACAAAGATAATGAAATTACATTACACATTAACTAGATTTTACATTTGCTGGCTATATTACCAATATCAATAAATGCCGGAACTTTCTATTGTTTTTTAAAATTTAATAATTCATGAATTTTATAAATTTCATAATAAACCTTTATACTGGGCAGAGCTCCATGTTTTTTGTGTTTTTTTTGCACAGAGCTCCAATACCCTAAATGATAAAATTCTGGCAGAGGGGAGCTTTACCAAAGACTGATATATATGGTTAATATCAAACTCCATAATAATCTGTATGCGGCTGTTTGAAGTATGGGATTTTGCGTTTTGTATCTGGAGAACAAAGCTCAGACCCACAGAACACATATTATGAAACGATTTAGCTCCTTGTGAAAGGAACAACCGAGCGCCGATCAATGAGCTGTCTTGTTGATCGGCACTCGTTTACATGGCCCAGGTCGAGCCGTGTAAAAGTACCTTGAGTGACCTATTTCTGCACTCTTCACCAACAGATCAATAAAAGTGCATACCCCCTGGCTGTTTATACTGTACCCGTGCACTAATGGCCTGCTGCTTACAAAAAAAGCAACAGGAAATCGACATCAAGTAATGGGAGTAATACATTTATATACCTAATGTATATTGTGCACTTTATTACACCATATACATTCCATTACAAGTTAACGCCACCCAAAATGCATAATTCACCTGACTACTGTATATTGTAGTTCCTTTTGCTGATTTAATCTTTGATGAATTTAAAATTTGAATAAAGTGAGACCTACTATATATACTATATACAACAGTAGTGGATATTTCATCAATTGTGGCAACAGATCATTACTGTTGCTAAAATGACTAAATATTAATATGATCTTTGTTTAGGAGAATGATAAAAATTGGTGCAAAAGAAAGGTGGAGTAGTTGCTCATGGCAACCAATCAGGTTGGTGCTTTAATTTTTCAGGGTCCTCTGAGAAATAAATGGTGTAATCTGATTGGTTGCTAGTTTTTGCACATATTTGCTTTTTCTATTTGTGCACTTGCCTCTCTAGGTCCCACTACCTAATATTCACTATATACAATTGGCTAGGCCATTAATAGGGTATCTAGGGTACAGGTTGGAGGTTGGAGTCGTCCCTTGAGTTGGGGCGTTACTCAGACTAGGAAGGGTGACCTGATAGTGTATACCAGGGTCAGTTGTTTTTCTTGTTCTCTCAACTCAATGAACCAAAGGAAAAAAAAACTCTCCCCTCACCCTTATTAGTTTTTGCATCATTATTTGGTGGGATAATCATTTTCCCTTTTTTATCCCAATTTATTAATTAAAGGTTACGTTTTACCATGTAATTTTTTTGATCAGCTGATTTTTTCTGCGATTTCTTTTTTGACTACATTCAAGTAGCTTTTTACATTTGAAAATGTTACATAAAGGTTGCCCGTGGCTGTAGTAACCATAAGGGAAAATACACTTCATAAGTTGGCTTAAATGGAAAGACTACTGCTTCATACAGCTCTCAACTGTACTAAGAGTACACTCAACTACAGTCAATTCTGTTCTGCTCTATAATTATCATATTTTGCAAAAGTTATATCCCAAACAGTTGCATTTCTACCTTTTTAATTCAACAAATCAAGGGCTTAAAATTAATCTGTCAGCAGTTTTGACCCCTCAGAACTGCTGACAGCTATATATCGGAACGGGGAGAGAGAGCATTGTAATGACTCCTGGTGTGACGGAAATCCAGGTTTAAGGCTACATGCACACGTTGCGTATTTTGCTGCGGAAAATATGCACCAAAACCGCAGCAATACGCAGGAAATTTGTAGGTAAAAATCTATGGGGTTTTTACATTGTGATGCGTTTTTCAGAGCGTTTTCATGCTGCGGGTTTTGGTGTGATTTTCACAGCACTAGGCAGATACAATTCACAAGCCAAAACATCCGTGTGCGGTCCATGTTTCACGGATCCTTCTTTAGCGGCCGTACGACGGACAATGGTCGAGTTGCATGAGGCCTAATGTAAAGATTTGCACCTCTTCCATGTTTTGGACCCACTCCTGGTTTTGGCTTCCAAATACTGAAGCAAAATACTGACCAGAATACTGACATGTGCATGAGGCCTAATCCTTGTTCACCATATCAAGGACAGACAATAACCATTCGGATATGTTCAGATGTGTAGGTTTTCTATTGCATTTTTTTATTTTTTTATTGTGAAAACTAGGCAAAAAGGTTTTACATAATAATGAATGGGATTTCCTTGACAGCAAAATTTGTTTTGGGAGCATTCCTGGAGCAGTTGAATATTAGGCTGGATTCACACGAGCATGTTCGGTCCGTAAAGGACGGAACGTATTTCGGCCACAAATCCCGGACCGAACACACTGCAGGGAGCCGGGCTCCTACCATCATAGTTATATACGGCGCTAGGAGTCCCTGCCTCGCTGCGGGACAACCGTCCCGTACTGTAATTATGTTTTCAGTACGGGACAGTAGTTCCACGGAGAGGCAAGGGCTCCTAGCGTCGTACATAACTATGATGCTAGGAGCCCGGCTCCCTGCAGTGTGTTCGGTCCGGGACTTGCAGCCGAAATACATTCCGTCCTTTACGGACCGAACATGCTCGTGTGAATCCAGCCTTAGGATTATTCAGGATTTTTTTGTGCCATATTTATGATATATACCCACCTTTTATTATTATATTAAAAAGACTTATCCTCACAGTTTATATTATTATAAGTCAGTGCACGTTAGCGCTTAAAGGGGTATGTAGAAATACCTGTTTTGTGTACTGTGTACATAGCTCCTATGCAGACCTATGTGCACCAGATTGATGCAGGTAAATGCTCGATGGTTACAGACTACAAACAAACCTTGTCTGTAGTCTGATTCTGTATCTATGTGTTATTTGCCTCCCTCTGCCCCTTGCCTTTTGCAATCTATTCCTGAGCATTGTAGATGCAGATGTGGTCAGAGAATATTAGTATTACACAGCAATTTATATATCCCTTCGAAGAAGTCTGAGCTGTATTTTCTCCCAGAAATCACTGCTTGCACGGCTATCTTAGTGTGAGCGAGGGAGAAGGAAGAGACAGTCAAACAGGCTAGAGCGTTGAGAGAATTCAGGGAGGAGAGAGAGCATGCTTCACCGGAAACATTCAGTCAGCTCTGATCATGAGTTACACATTTGTATTTTTATCAAACTATACAAGATCACTTGCCAGTTCACAACCTCTTTCAATTGGGTCCCTATTCTAACAATAAATGTAAGACTGTATGGAAAACAGAGGCGTAGCTTGAAGCTCCTGGACTCCATGCAAAATCGGTAACAAGGCCCCACCAACCATGTGCGAATGCTACCCCTGCAGCCCCTGATGGAAAATAACATTGAAGTGCTTTTATACTGTAACATCGGATGTGCAGCTGCCTTGGTCACTGTGGTGGTGATGAACTCTCTCATTCTTTCAACCTCATTAATGCCTTTATCTGGCTCTTCTGAGGGCACTAGTATGCTGGTGCCCTCATACCAAGGTACAGTATGTTTTGTAATTGTATCTTCTTTTTATACCTTTTATTGAATATATGATTGTTTAATATGATACTGCTGTAACATTTACTTCTATGTAAGTATAAAACCTGTGTTAAAGGGGTCGTCCCACGAATAGGTGATAAATATAGGATTTCTGCAGGTCTGACATCTGGGACTCCCAGCGATCATGAGAAGGAGGGCCCTGTTTCCCCCAGGACAGTACTTGGCTATCCCTGTCATTCCCATAGAGAATGAATGGGGCGGTAGTGCGCACGCGTGACTGCCACTCAATTTACACAGGTGACACAGGACCCTAGTTATTATGATCACTGGGGGATCCCAGTGGTCGGACCTGCAGTGATCATACATTTATCTCCTATTTTAGGTGATAAATGTTTTTCATGGGAAAAACCTTTTTACGACAACTTATTTGTTACTTCAGGAGCCACACAGTATTCAGCTTACTTTGCCAAGGCTAAGTACTTACTATTTGTCAAAAGAGCATTTTGCCTTGTCCTGAAAAACATGACATTTATGAGCTTTTAATCTGTAGGTTCTACTGTAGCCCTAAACAGACTAGTTTATCTAGTGAGATTATTTCTATATTGTTTGCAAGAAAGTAAGTTTAAAGAGGCTCTGTCACCAGATTTTGCAACCCCTATCTGCTATTGCAGCAGATCGGCTCTGCAATGTAGATTACAGTAACGTTTTTATTTTTAAAAAACGAGCATTTTTGGCCAAGTTATGACAATTTTTGTATTTATGCAAATGAGGCTTGCAAAAGTACAACTGGGCGTGTTGAAAAGTAAAAGTACAACTGGGCGTGTATTATGTGCGTACATCGGGGCGTGTTTACTACTTTTACTAGCTGGGCTTTCTGACGAGAAGTATCATCCACTTCTCTTCAGAACGCCCAGCTTCTGCCAGATCACGCTGTGACGTCACTTCCCCAGGTCCTGCATCGTGTCAGACGAGCGAGGACACATCGGCACCAGAGGCTACAGATGATTCTGCAGCAGCATCGGCGTTTGCATGTAAATCGATGTAGCTACTTACCTGCAAACGCTGATGCTGCTGCAGAATCAACTGTAGCCTCTGGTGCCGATGTGGCCGACACGATGCAGGACCTGGGGAAGTGACGTCACAGATCTGCACTGCCAGAAGCTGGGCGTTCTGAAGAGAAGTGGATGATACTTCTCATCAGAACGCCCAGCTAGTAAAAGTAGTAAAAACGCCCCGATGTACGCACATAATACACGCCCACTTGGACTTTTACTTTTCAACACGCCCAGTTGTACTTTTGCAAGCCTCATTTGCATAAGTACAAAAATGGCCATAACTTGGCCAAAAATGCTCGTTTTTTAAAAATAAAAACGTTACTGTAATCTACATTACAGCACCTATCTGCTGCAATAGCAGATAGGGGTTGCAAAATCTGGTGACAGAGCCTCTTTAAGCTTCTATTTCAGAAGACGTTTAGATATTTCCCCTATAAACATTTGTGCATTATTGGTACTTAGTGACAACACAAGTGGTTCTACATTGTGCCCCTGAAGGTCGCCAACTAAGAATGCAAAACTGATGTGATATGATATGCTATCAAGAGTATTAAAAAAGGACTTGATGTAAAATGAGAAAATATGGTTTCATAAAAAACATCAATACATTTCTACTTCTGCAGCAATCGACATGATTATTTTATATGTATGGCTTACCACCTGTTTAAATGTAAATGTGCCATATACTTTATAAAAAGGGCTGTGCTAAGTGGACAAACCAGCTTTCAGAATGTAGCCACCCTGTAGATCAGCTTGTATGGGTCCAGTTACTAAAACCCTCAGGGATAACCATTTCTGCACATTTCCCTTGCAGTGGAGGATAAAATGTACTTTATATGGTACCCAATGAAATGAATGGGTGACCTCATAATATATGGTCCTGCAGAGCAGTAGCCGCTATTTATAGCAGCTCTTTCCTCTTACTGATAGAGGGGGGTTCTAACTGGCAAACCATCCTGTATGACATCCATGTTCCCTAATAGGGCATATGGGGGGTACTTTACCTGTAACACTTTAAGCTCTATTGTTTAGCTATATTCATTATCTGCCTGCGGCAATCTGTGTATCTCTTCACAGACTATCTACAGTATTCTGCTTCCATAGTTTCCATATTTACCTTAAGATTGCTTTATGTTTGGTACCCCATTAGGGTGCAGCGTAACTCTCTTTGCGGGAAATTACAATGTGGAAATTTACACCATGTATTCCTTTGGATGAAAACAAAATCTACAACACATTCATGGCTTACGTTTCAGTGCAGAGTTACTAGGTAACATCATGCAGCATTTTCAGTGAATATGGAAACGGAGAAGACAGAGCAGAGTTCCACAGACTGCAGCCAGGGACCAAAAAAAAAGTTTTCCTAGAGCACAAATGGTTTATACTGCTTGTCAATTTTATTTGCAATGGGAAGTATACATTAAATACACGTTTTGTTTTAAGAAATGGCCCTATAAGATATTATATGTCATTGTAAAGTGTATGAGATTAGATCACACCTCAGAACATTTCTAACCAGAAAGTCAGGATATCTCATGGAATGCTCTTTGGCTGCAAAGTCAGAGTTGTTCAAAGTGGTTGAATTACATTTTAGTGAACACTTACTTAAAATAGTTAGGATCTGAAATACTCCCATACAACTATGTCATATTTTTTTAACCAAAATGCATACCTGCAGGCATCTATTACAGATTATTAGATTTAGTAGAATTTTACAGCCTAATCATTGCCATCGACAGATCAGCCATAGCTACAGGTGGTGTAAAAATTGGATTCTAGGTGCCCTAAAATGGCCCTCTGTCTTATATAAGGAAACCAGTACTATAAATGACCCGTTACAGTTGTGGGACCGGTTACAGATTTTGCATCAGGCCAGGAAGCTTCAAGTTACCCCTGAGCTTTAGAAATGAAAAAGTCTTATCAGGCTAAATTTATAAAATATTATCATGTATGTTATCTTGTAAATAACCAAATTATAGCTGCTACTCAGTGATAGTGATACTTAATATATTTTTTTAATGACCTTCTTTTACTACAGCCTTCAGTTACCGCAAAGCTCCACCACCTATTCCTCCAAGACTTCTCTCCAAGCCTCTAATCTCGGTGACAGCCCAGAGTAGCACAGAATCTACCCATGAAACCTTTCTGCACAATGAGCCCACACGGTTGCCTTGGTCCAAAGATGTTAAGGTCCACTGCAATTCTAGTGAGAGCCTGGAGGGAACCAAGTCCAGAGGTCTTTCCTTGGACTTGGCAACTGTTCAGAACAGAGCTTCACCCAAGCCTTCCACTGTGATCAGTAAAGCCCTACCAATAAGGGAAGAGCTAAAAGGTGGCACACGTCAACGAAAATGGCGCCCATCTATTGGTGTACAGGTAAGACTATTGTATTGCCTACTGCCTGATTATCCTGATTTACTTTAAAACCTAAAGTAAGTTCTTTTTAATAGAGCATGACATTATAATTTACCATGTAAAAACCTTAACACTTTGAACTAATTTCTAATGATCTCCACCCGGTGGGTCACTATTCAAACTGTTTGTGTGTTTATCTTTTAATATACTATATATTAATCTATTTAATGTTGAGATGTGCTTTAAAAATTTGAACATTATAATGAATGCTTTCAGTGGACTTTCCTTGATGAAAGTCTCAATTGTGCAATTATTTCACAAGCTGATTTGAACTTAAAGGGGTTTTCCCATAATCATTATTTATTACCTATCCACAGGGGCTTTCTTTGGCTCTCTTTGGCAGTTCCATAGAAATAAATAGAGCGGTGGCCAAACATGTGCACTACCGCTTTATTCCAATGGGGCTCCCAGGATCAGCAAGGTAAGCCAATTCTCGTGATCGGTGGGGATCCCAGCGTTCGATCCCCTACCAATCAGACATTTATCACCTTTCCTGTGGATAAGTGATAAATATTGATTATGGGAAAACTCATTTAAATGGGTTGTCTAGTGTAGAGATCTTATTTTCATATACCCAACTACCTAATTATGGGTTAATAGAGGGAGGATTCTCTGTTCAGGAATGTCATCTCTTATCCGGAGGACTTGTCCTGTCCTGCAGTTACAAGGACAACCCATCGATATCAATGAGAACTGTGTAATGCTTTCTTTCCCCTATTGTGGTGCTGCAGGAGAATTAACCATGTGTTAGCAGGTATCATTTGATTATTAGGAGTCCCACTGGGAGGTACTTTGGGATCAACTTATTGTCAAGGGACCCTTCTAACAAGTAGGAGTTGTCAAAAGCAGACAACCCCCTTCATTATTCACCATAGACACTCTTATAATATGCTAGCTATCTTCACTAGTCACCATCATTAGCAGATATATCATTACAATCAATACTATAGACACATACATATTTGAGTATGGGCCTGGGAGGAATTGTTAGAAAAAGGCTTTGGTTGGTAATAGTGTGCCAGAAGAACTTTACAGATACCATCAAGATGGTACAATAAAACAGACAACAGTTCACCACATCGAAAACATAGTCAGTATTACTACCACATTACTTACAATACATGTACAGGTCTCAAATATCAGAATGTACAACCCAAAATTTATTTCCCTGCCCCCCAATATACATGCCTTATTTAAGTATTTAAGTACCTATGTACTTTGGCACTGTACAGTTCCGATATGATATGTGTATCTGCCTGCAAGTGGTAGAACGTTTATATATATATATATATATATATATATATATATATATATATATATAAAAATTAATATACAGATTGCCTTAGAGCAGAAGAGGTGTTCATTTATTTGCAACTTGGCCAATTATTTTATTAAAATTAGATTGTATTAATTCAAAAATCTTTAGTTGACATTTAAAGATTAATATTAATGTAATTAGATTTCATGCTTTCTATCACAAATTGCCATGAAACAAGTATTCTATTTTTACTACTTAACCTCCTACTGCTGACTCTTTTTAGTATTGAATAGGTTTATATCAATAAAACATTATCTACTTGATGAGTCACAGATATTAGTAAGTCTTGCCTTGGATGAACTGACCACATACATAAACCTGTCTTCTTTCACTTAAAGCCAATAAACGATATAATAGAAATGGACTTACCTTCCACGTCTCGATTCATGTAATGCACCATCGTGAACATGAAAAGCAATCAACTTTATTGAAATTTAAAATTAAATCTAAATAAAATAGGAGATGTTTGTGTTTTAATGAACGCGACCACTAGTAAAAGCCAAAGAGATAATGAGGTGCAGTAGTCTTAATAAAGTAAAAAAGTTTTTGTACTATGTTAGCCAGTTAAAAACAGTTTTATTACTCTTTCTAAGGGAAACAAAATCGCAGTCTTGCAGATATGATACCTTTTCATGTTTCATTCCTAATAAAATAAATGATATTAAACAGCAAGAGAATACTTACAGTAGGTCTCTTCATCAGGCAAAATATCTGAAGATAAAATAAATATATATATGTACACACATATATATATATATATATATATATATATATATATATATATGTATATATATATATATGTACACACAAAATAAGCATACAGCCATTTCGATCAGACACAAAAAATACAAATCAACCTCTGCTCGGCTGATGCGAGTGGCATACTACCAACCACCCTAAACAAAAACAAAATCGTGTGTTACCTCACACAAAATGCAACGTACAGCAGGGGGCCAGCAGACCTCAATATTACTGTCTCTAGACAGTCAGAAAGACAGGTTGTGTCTGTTCAGGAGTGCACACCTTTTAATGCTCAGTTATAAGCTGAACTGCAACACCTGAGTTGTAGAGAATAACCTGTACTGGCCAGTAAGGGGATGATAGACCCCACTACCAACCTGCCTATAATTCCATAAAAATCCAACTTTGAAATTACCAAAGTCCTCAGCAAACTAATCCTTGCTAGGGATACTCAGCTTTCCTGGATTCCTTCTATCCCATTCAACTTACCCTGGATGTGACAGATTCTTCCTGGAGCCTAGTAGACATATGAGAGGAATCTTGGGGAAATATAGCAATCTCCTACCACTTTTCCTGTCACTGTCTCACAATATATATATATATATATATATATATATATATATATATACGGAAAAGAGCAGAGACTTGGTATAATAAATGGTCATTGAAAAAACAACAGAGCAGAATGGGCTTCGAGAGTAAAGACCTTACTAGGTTCACAGATTAGCAGTGTGAAAGTTTTACGGTCTCTAAATTGATGTTTGATCAGAGAGCTGATGCCCCCACTATCTCGGAGCAGATACCTTAGATGCTGTAACATGACATAAGTCCTTGTGACAAATTCAGTCCTGTGTTAAAGTTTAACTAAACTTTCATAAATCTTTTGACATGTCAAAGTGACATGTAACAAGTTTTAATCAGTGGAGCTACGAGCTCTCAGACCCCCAACGATCGCTAAAACTAAGCAGCAGAAGTGCTCAGGTGAGTGTTGTGCCACTCCGTTTCTGATGGACTCTGATCAGATTTCTTCAGAAAGCTGAGCAAGCGGTATATGGACTCATAGACTTTCTATTAAGCCCGTACACCGCTCGCTTGACTTTACGAAGACAGCTGAGCAAAGCGGATCACAAACTAAGCGTCACAGCGCAATTCAGTTCTATGGGACTTACAGAAACAGTGTACCAGAACCAAGCTCAGCACATAAATACAACACCAGAATCAACCTCAGTACATAAATACAGCACTACAGGGTGGGCCATTTATATGATATTAACTTCCTGTTTGTGGCATATTAGTATATGGGAGGGGGGAAACTTTTCAAGCTGGGTGTTGACCATGGCGGCCATTTTGAAGTCGGACATTTTGTATCCAACTTTAGTTTTTACAATGGGAAGAGGGTCATGTGACACATCAAACTTATCGAGAATTTCACAAGAAAAACAATGGTGTGCTTGTTTTTAACGTTACTTTATTCTTTCATGAGTTATTTACAAGTTTCTGAACACTTATAAAATGTGTTCAAAGTGCTGCCCATTGTGTTGGATTGTCAATGCAACCCTCTTCTCCCACTCTTGACACACTGATAGCAACACCGCAGAAGAAATGCCTCCCGATCTGACCCCCTTAGACTTTTATCTTTGGGGTCATCTGAAGGCAATTGTCTATGCTGTGAAGATTCGAGATGTGCAGCAACTGAAACTACGGATACTGGAAGCCTGTGCTAGCATTTCTTCTGCGGTGTTGCTATCAGTGTGTGAAGAGTGGGAGAAGAGGGTTGCATTGACAATCCAACACAATGGGCAGCACTTTGAACACATTTTATAAGTGGTCAGAAACTTGTAAATAACTCATGAAAGAATAAAATAACGTTAAAACCAAGCACACCATTGTTTTTCTTGTGAAATTCTCGATAAGTTTGATGTGTCACATGACCCTCTTCCCATTGAAAAAACTAAAGTTGGATACAAAATGGCCAACTTCAAAATGGCCGCAATGGTCAACACCCAGCTTGAAAAGTTTCCCCCCTCCCATATACTAATGTGCCGCAAACAGGAAGTTATTATCACCAACCATTCCCATTTTATTTAGGTGTATCCATATAAATGGCCCACCCTGTATAACAAAGCTCACTACATATATACAACACCAGAACCAAGCTCAGTACATACAACACCAGAACCAAGTTCAATACATAAATACAGCCCCAGAACAAAGCTCAGTACATAAATACAGCACCAGAACAAAGCTCAGTACATATATACAGCACCAGCACAAATACAGCTCAATTTAGTGCAACCCCTGCTGTATAGGTTTGTATGGATAAAACTACAGCTCCCAGCATGCCCCGAACAATGGTAAGGATATGCTGGGAGTTGCTGTTTCCCCCCAAAAAATATCATACCACCCATCATCTCGCTGCAGATCATACAGTGACTACAGTACTGATTAGAGGCAGAATAAAGATTTACATTAAGTGACTCACCGGTGACATCTCAGATTCTAGTTCTTCTTTTTCTCTTTTCTTCTCCATCCGGTCCAGACCTCTATGACTTCTCCAGGCCACGACCCATTTCTGCAGTTTTCCGCTCAATGTCTTGGGCTTCTCACTTTTCAAACATTTCTGCATCTATAAACAATGATAAAGTTAGCATGGTGCCCCACAATATGTCCCTATATATAATAGTACCATACACTGCACCTCTAATTATAATAACGCCATACACTGTGTCCCTGATTATAATAGCACCATACACTGTGTCCCAGACACACACATAGTGCCCCCTGTAGATAGTGCCCCATGTAGATAGTGCTCCCATAGAGCCCCCTGTAGATAGTGGCCCACATATAGCCTCCCTGTGCTGATAGCGCTCTACATATAGCCCCCTGAAGATAGCGCTCTACATATAGCTCCCCCTGTATATAGTGCCCTACATATAGACCCCCTGTCGATTGTGTCCCACATAAAGCCTTCCCTGTAGATTGTGCCCCACATATAGCCCCCTGTAGATTGCGCTCTACATATAGCACACCCTGTATATAGTGCCCTACATATAGTCCCCCTGTAGATTGTGCCCCACATATAGCCCCCTGTAGATGCCGCTCTACATATAGCGCCCTACATATAGTCCTACTGTAGATTGTGTCCCACATAAAGCCTCCCTTGTAGATTGTGTCCCACATATAGCCCCCCCTCCTGTAGATAATGCCACCCATGCTTTTTAGTTGAAAACAACAAAATTTATATACTCACCGTGATCCCGTTCCCGCACTGTCCTGTGTCAATGCAGGCCTGCTCTCTTCTGAGCAGGTCTGCTGGGGCTGCGCGACGCCATCGCGCCGTTGAAAGGGGCTGACTGGCAGGGCAGAATGACATGCCCTTCAACAATGGAAGCTGTGCGATGACGTCATCGCGTTGCTACCATCGTTGATTGGCAGGGCAGAATGACTTCCCCCGCCAATCAGCGCCTTTCAACAAGTTGAAAGGTGCTGATTGGCGGGACAACTCATTCTGTCCTGCCAATCAGCGTCATTGTAAGGCGCTGAATGGTTGGGCACGGAATGTACCCGGCCATTCAGCGCTTATGCATGTAATTGTACCTGCGTTCTATAGACGCAGGTACAACTAGTGCAGGAGGGGGTGGCGGCAGCTGGTTTCAGTTGCGCCGCCGCCCCTTCAGAGATGCAGCACGGCGGACGGTGCGGCCCTATTCCATCTCCGCCCGCCCCTCCTCCCCATTAGCGGCGCTAGTGCGCTGCAATGTGGTTTTTAAAAAAAATAATATGCGGTTCGGGCCCATATGATAATCCGCCACTGTCGGTATCCTGTCTGTGGTTATTATAGGAGAACAGGTTTTGCAGTTCCTTACATTGCAGGGATAGGTTCCTTTTTGTGTATCAGAGGTTAATGAACTCCTGATCATAATGTCTTTCAAATTTGGAGGTTGTCTGTAACATAGTAGGGGAGAATCTGAGAATATTATTTTCAGACGTTTATCTTTGGGTACCATATGATGTCATTTTCTTGCCATTTTCCTTTAGTACTTCTACGGTAGATTGTACGTCACTACCAGGAGTACATGATTTAATGAGGTAAAAATACATTTACTTGTGGCTAAACATTTGTATAGCCCAGGACACAACAAAGAACATATGAAAGTTGTTATATTGAAAGGCAATTTCAAATCCCAAAGAGAAAGTGTCCGGGAATACAAATTTATGACACTCACAATGATTTATGTCATATTACGACAGCTTGGGTATCTGCTCTGGAGATAGTGGGGGCATCAGCGCTCTGATCTAACATCAATTTAGAAACCAATTTGGAGACCGTTTCACACTGCTTATTTGTTAACTATTTAAGTACTTAACTCTCCAAGCTCATTCTGTTGTTTTTTTCTATGACCATTTATAAAAACCGCATCTCTGCTCTACAGTATTGTGTTTCTATACATATGTGTTTCGACATATATTTTGTGATACCATGCCTGATGAAGTATACTCGAAAGCTTGCTGCTCAAAATAATTCATTTTTGTTAGCCAAGGTATCATATCGTTAAGACTACTATTTTCTTTATTTTACTGAGAGCAATAAAACTTTTCTCAATAGAGTAAATTTCTTTTGCTTCATGTCCTCCTGTTGTCCTATAGACATGTGAGAACCATGGCATGAATTTTCATGAATTTAACCATTATGGATAGCAAATTTCCTCCAGGACTCATTTCATCCATCTTGTTCTATAATGGTTACCGCTGAGCAGACTATATCCCCAGCACTACTTTTTGCTGGGCCATTTCTTCCATAGTTCTTCTGTGGGACAGACCATCCCTTCCCTGGCACTGCCATAGACTAGCAAACTCTTTTACTATCTCTCCTATGTTTCACATCATTGCTTCACCAAATATTTGGGACGACCCCACTACAATCAAGCCCATTGCAGTGAGGGGTGAAAAACAGAGTTTTCTCCTCACATTTTGTTCATTGCTAGTGATCTGATCTTTGCAATTGTTACTGAGAAGTAAACCCTATGTGGAAGATGTATTATCTTTTAGCATCAAATTAAAACAAATGAGTTATGGCATTCCGAGCTTTATATTACTCAAAATATACTTTTTAAATGTTTGCCTGGAAATTGACTGTAACTCATAAGCTGTGATTCTTTACTGCCAATTAAAAAAAAGGAATTAAAAGTTAAAAAAAAAGATAACAAATTTTGTGATGGCAGTAGTGCATTGCAAATTCTAAAACATAAAAATGCCGCAGAAAGGATTATTTACCAACATTGCAATTAAATGATTTTTTCCAGGTTATAAAATGTATGGCTTATGCTAAGAATATACAAATGAAATCAGCAGCACTAGAAATGCCTGGGGTTTGAACCAATGTCCTTTTACAGAGATCAAGGCAGCACTCCAACTAAAGATCCTTTTAATAAATCATGCAATGTTTCAACCCTCAGTTGGGACTTTCTTGAAGGATATGTAAACCTTTAGAGTATTTTTTTTGTAACAAATCAATGTATTATGGAATTTTAAGAAAGTTTGAAATAGGTTTTTATTATAAAATGTTTTACTTTTTGAGATAAAGCTTCTTTGTATCCCCTACACAAAGAAGATGTATCTCTGACATCAGAATCCTGCATGCCAGAGACACACAGGACCAGCTTTCTGCCGAGCCATCACTTCTGCTTTCACGGCAAGATACATATTCTTTGTCTACACGATACATAAAAGCTGTATCTCAAAAAGTAATTTTTATTAGCATCAACTTTGTGCAAGACAAAATAATCCCCTTTACCCTTTAAGCTGGTATAATATTAATTTTACCCAAATACATGCCATATGTACAGACACTATACTGTATGTACATTGTATAATAAGAGACTTGTGGAGAGACGGCTATGAATATTATCGTTCTACTACTGCAGGTAACACAACTGGCTTATCAGATCATGTTTCTATCCACTTATTTTGCATTGAGAGTTTGTCCTGGATGTAAAAGTCTTCCCACTACTGAAATTAAATTAAATGATTTATGACAAAAGTATGTGCATTTAGCACTGAATCATTTATTGATTGTTTAATTACTTTTTTATTGCTGCAGGTAGAGACAATCTCCGACTCGGACACTGAAGGAAAAAGCAGGAGAGAAGTTCACTCCATTGGGGTTCAAGTAGAAGATGACAGAAGGTACCGTCATATTAATCAATATTCCAAAAATATTTTCTCATGCAAAGGAAGAGTTGCTAGTAAACAAATATACTGACTACAGATTACACACACTTTTTAATTATAGAAAAATGGTGGTAATGCTTTTTATGTGAAAGTTGCAATGACGACAGTAAAGGAGCTGTCACAATGACCACCAGTACCCTTGTGTTCTCTCAATTCGCAGAGTTTATATTTTCTTAAACAGTGCCTGTTTTCCACTGATGAAGATGCATCTGATGATAGGAATTCCATTATCTGGATTGCTCCCACTTGTAAATGAAGTGGCTCAGGGAATTAGTATATACTAGGGAATTCCTGGTAATACGGATCGCTAATATAATGTAATTGATAGAGTGATTTTTATAGAAGGAGCCGCAAATATGTTTTCAGTGTGAAAGGAGTGTTGCAATGAATGAAAGTTGAATCATGGTTTATGAGACTTTAATATGGAGAATAAATAAAAAATCTAAGGTGCCTCCACCAAATTCAGTCCACGTGCCACCAAATTCAGTCCTAGAAGCAATACTTCTAGGAGGGAATACTTTCAAAATACAGCATGTAATGGAACATTCCTTAATTTTTTCTTCTCACGGATTCATCTGGAGGCACACCAGGATACAATATTGGCCCATACATTTCTATGTGTGCCACATTACAGATCTATACAATACGTGTTCCTCATACGACATGGGCATGAGCCCTATATGTACCCTACACAATGTCATCATCATGCAATCACTCCATTCCTTCTTACCATTGTATATCTAATTTTCTTCTGGTGTTTCTGTTTATTCTCACATTTCTCAGTGCTCTCTCACGTTGACTATTTCCATTATTGAACCTGTTACATGTGCGTCACTATGCACTTCTACTGAATTGCAAGACACAAAAAGACCACTCAATACAGGAGATTAATTAATGATACTTGATTTTTATTATGGATATTGACATTGTGTCTGTGAGCGTGTTTTTGATGTTTGGAGGAAAAAGACTCCAATGGCCCTCACGACAATAGACGTTTTTCCTTGTTAGTACAAGCAGCCGTACTGTGCTGCTTTTGGTGATATATCCTGTGTACAACTGTTAACCCCTTCCCGACGTATGATGTATATTTACGTCATAGCCGAGTAGGGTAAGTATGGAGTGGGCTCATGGGCTGAACCCGCTCCATACAACGCGGATGTAAGCTGTATGTTACAGCCGACACTTCACTGTAACTAGTGGGATGCCAATCGGGCGTGATTGAGCTTGTTTAACCCCTGAGATGCCACAGTCAATAGCGACTGCAGCATTTAAGGTGCTTGAAAGAGGGGGCAACCAACTCTAACAGCCCATCGACCATAGGAGGACTAATAAGAAAAGTAAAAAAGAGTAAAATAAAGTTAAGTACAAAAAATAACCTTTTCCTATTTTCCCCCTAAAGCATTGTAAAAAATTGTAATAATAAAAATAACTGCTATCGCCACGTCCTATTACAATATAATATTATTTAACCCGCATGGGAAAAAGAAAAAATTCGAATGCCAGAATAGCTGTTTTTTTTTAGTTTTTTTTTTATAAAAAGTAAATTAAAAGCTTGCATGTATGCCAAAATGGTACCATTAAAAACTACAGGTCGTTTTGCAAAAAAATAAGCCCTCATACTGCTCAAGCGACGGAAAAATAAAGAAGTTATGACTCTCAGAATGTGGCAACACAAAATAAATTTTATTTTTTAGAATTTTTTTTAAAGTAGTAAAATATAAAAAATACTATATCAATTTGGTATCAGCATAATCGTATTGACCCACAGAATAAAGTTAACATGTCGTTTTAATTGCGCGATGACTGTCGTATAAACTAACCCATTTTACCCCACAAAGAATGTTGTGCCCATTTTCTAGTATGGTGCCATGAAACACTACAACTCGCCCTGCAAAAATCAAGCCCTCATACGGCTATATAGGCAGAAAAATAAAAAAATTATGGCTTTTCGAAGATGGGGAGGAAAAAACTAAAATAAAAATCGGAAAAATTGCTGTGGCAGGAAGGGGTTAAATATACTTCAAAAGCATGCGATTAGGAATTAGTAGCATACACATATAGACTTAAACTGATGAGCTAATATAAGGAACATTATACAAATTGTACAGATTATTGTTTTCATTACTTTATACAGTATTTTATAGAGTTTTTACATAATAGAGCTTAGTTGTGCTATTAACTTGGTGATTTCTTCAAAAAAAAATTACTATTTTTTACTTTTATGAAGTTAGACTATTAACATAATTTATAATGCAGTATTCTTAACAATTACAATAATTTAACTATTTAATAATCCATTGAACAATAATTTTACAATTAACAGTCATTATTTTCAGATATTCTTGTATCCATCAAAAATGTTTCAAACTCAGTTTTGGTCTTTTGATGGCCCAGAACTTAAAGCACTGGAAGAATGGGGAACTACTATGAAAGAGCTGCAACAGTTGACTGGTTGAGAGATAATATTACTTTTCTGATATTTCTTGATATTTTAAGATGAGTTAGTAGTATAATTTCAAGACTTGTTTAATGCCTTATGCACACGACAGAGCCCTATAATATTAGGGGCATATGAAGTTACAGTATGAGCCCATAGACTTCTCTGGGTACAGTCCAGTACAACTCAGAAATTGTAAGGTGCCGTAATACGGTCGACTTTAAAAATGCTTTAATGGAACAGTGTCACACTTAATGCTTTTATCATACTTATATAAAGATGGCAATTCATAGATCACTCTTACATTTAAAATGCTACGGTCTTGAAAGGCTATTTATTACACCTGTCATCTAACTGAAAAGGACATTCGGGAGGAGCATTATGAGCTGTTTTCTGAATGTCAGATGCTCTCAGTCAGTCAGCCAGCATTGCTGCCAATGTACTCAGTAATGCTTACCTGCTATAATGAGGCTAAATCTTCCCCGATCTTGAGTTGAATCTGACAGAGCACAAAGTAATATAAACGAATTAACCAATTGTGTACCTTCGTTAAAAACCAGTGGGGGAGTGCATAATATTTAAAGGTAATATATCATGAGAAAATGACCTTGTTCACATCGAGGTCTTATATTAAACATATTTTTAGTTAAAATGTTTTTGTTTCGTTTTTCATATCACTATATATATATGTATATACATATATATCTATATCACTATATATACATATATATATAATTGCAGTTCTCACATTAGCTATTGGGCCCTCACTGTAGACTTACACTTCCTGTTCTGTAGAGATCACTTCTCAGCAGAATTACAATGAAAGGTAACACCTCTATATAGATAACACAGGATCTACTATTGACAATAGGGGATGGACATGCCTCATCTCATATCCCTCCCTGCACAGGTCACAAAGCATGCCTAGAACGATCTCCTATAGAAGTCAATGTTGTTTGCTGACTTGGTTTTCCCATGTGTAGGTGCCTGCTGTAAAGCAAATCTCTAAAAACTGTGGTTGCAGCAGTTTAAGCACAAAATAAAAATAAATTAGGCCCGCTCCCTAGAGCAGCAAAGTAGAGAGATTTCAGGTGATGCTTCCTGTGAAAAATAATCAAACAGCTCTTCTCTTAAAAAACAGTCCCTAAAATTATCGGGTGCTCATGTAATTGGCACTTCCCCAAAGATTAATTTCTGACGTCTTTCTAAATTCTTCTCAGTGAACCCTAAGGAGAGTTAGTTTTTCAGTGAGGCTATACACATAGTAGATCACAAAACTTATTTGGTAAAAAAAAAGCCTGTTACAGATCTATCTCAGATTGATGACTCTGATTATTCTAGTGATGTTCTAAGACTTTCTTGAGTGATAAATTCACTTACATGGCAGGTAAATGGCACTTGAGTACTGTTTACTTCCTTTGGAGGACTGCATACATTTAAATATTGCCTAAACATGTAATATTAAATTTGTATTGCGCAGTAGAATACATAACATTGGTGGTCTTTGGCTTGTGTGAGATCAAACTGATTCATCTTAGTGTTAATGGGGTTTGAAATTGGCTCCCCTTTAAAGCATACCTAACTTTTCAGAATAAGCTGTCATATGTGAGTACATGAGGAATAACACTATTTCTGGCCATTTTATGACTTGTATATGGCATTTGTTAGCAATTGTTCCCTCTGCAGGTGCTATCTCCAATTCTCAGGTTTATTTTGAGCTAGTGGAGCTATCATGTATTCTATACACTGCTCACACATAGAGAAGAGGAGATTCCTGTTTTCCTGTCGCTATCTACCACTTATATAGCAGCATGGAGCAGTGTAGCTGAGAATCCAGCCCTGGGGTGACAGAAATATTGGCATCAGCCTGTGCCTTCTCTCTGCTACGTCTCCCCCCTCTTGCTCACACTCCCCTCTCCATAGACTTCTATAGGCTACGTCTGAGTCTGTGTCTCTCGTTGCTTGCTCCCCCACCCATCACCATAGACTTCTATGGACTGAAGCATCCGTGTCTCTGTGTCTTTCTCTCCCTGCTGTCTCCTCCTGCTTCCCCCTCCTCTTTCCATAGATGTGCAATGGCATTTTGTCTGTGACTCTCTTTCTCACACTGCTCTCTCCTCCTGCATCACCCGCTCTCCTCTCCATAGACTTCTATAAGCAACGTGTCTCCGTTTTCAGCTTCTATTCCCTCCATCTGCTCCACCCTCTCTCCATAGACCTCTACTGGTAGCATCTGTGTCTGTCGCTCACTGCTCCCTCCACCTGCTTCCCCTGCTACTGACTATAGCCTTCTATGGGCAGCGTTTGTGTCTTTTTCAACCTGCTACCTCCGCTTACTTCCGCTTCCCTCACCATAGCCTTCTATGGGCAGAGTCTGTGTCTCTCTCTGCTCCTCCTACCTACCTCTGCATCCCCCTCCCCTTTCAATAAACTTCTATGGGCAGAACGAGGAGAGAAAAAGCCACGGCGCCACTTGGTATGGATCAAGGAAGATGAGGTAAGAAGGTGAAGAAATATAAATGCTCACCGTGTGCGTTAGAAGAGTTGAGCACTGGGGTCCACGGGGTAGCTGCTGCCAGATCCGGGCCGGTCGCCAAAGGAGACCGCTTGGGTACGAGGATTGCAGATAAAAATAAGGATCTATACGGCGCTGCTAGTTGTTGTGGACAGATAAGATTCCTGAGATCGGGTGAATAGTTTTGTAAAAAACTGTTTTAATTGCAACGCGTTTCAGCACCGAACCGGCGCTTTCATCAGGCATGAGTTTACAGAAGAAAAGAAACAAGTTTATATAGCGCCAGTTCAGACTGGATAATTACACAAAAAACCGCGAAAACGCAGCAGCAGGTCAAAGTTCAAAAGTACAATCCAATAAAACATATCATAATATAAATACATGGAGGACAGATAAAAGATATAGATAATAAAAAGGCTGTGTACTCTACAAAAGAATGTTTTTTGTTTTTTGGAGCGTAGCAAGTTTAAAACGTAAAATGTGTGAATTAATATCATAGTTTTATTAATATTATTGACAGGAAAATTGTGAATGGTGACATCGGGAAAATGGGGTGGGTAAACGTTGTTTGACTAAGGGTTGTGTGTATTGTTGGGAAGTAGTACTGTATGTTATGTTTTGTTTACATGTCGCCACGGGAACCAGAAGGGTAACGGAAGCCGACACGCTCCAAAAAGAAGTGGAACGCAAAATGGAACGCAATACGCGAGAGAAGGATGGGATGCTCAGGCAGGACCGGCGGAGGCTGACGGGCCGGGACGGAATATGAGCATCGGACGGAGGGTGAGTAAAGGATGATTGTCAGATATAGATGTGTGACAGAAACTTAGATTAATAGACAGGTCTATCACTTGTGGGTATTGAAAAGGGCCGTACATCAACAATAGCAGGTGAGAATAGCAGCGTTCGTATGTTTGACATCATGTGTTATATATAGCAGGAGAACTGGAACATTAGTTAATGTAGCAAACGACACGTGAAGTGCCCTCGGATAGGTGTAGTAGTGGACCAATTGGGATTTGGAAGTGTCTGGATACTGCAATATTGGGGAGGTCTGAAGGATAGTCGGATTGATTAATCTAAAGATGATTCTGTGATATCATTTAGACCCAAAGGGTGAAGGGTGTTCATTTTAAAAATCCAATAGTTTTCTCTCTGTTTCAATTTGTTGAATCTATTTGGGACGTCACTGCTGATGTGCTCTATTGGAGTGATAGTGATTTTATTGAATTCGCAGTTATGCATATGGAAAAAATGTCTAGAAACACTATGTTTAAGGTATCCGTTGTTTATATTGAACCGATGGTTATTAATTCTGGTTCTCAGACACTGAGTGGTTCTACCAATGTATTGCAAATGACACGGACATTCTAATAAATAGATGACATAAGAACTGCCACAATTCAGGAGAGACTGTATGCTGAAGGTTTCATTGGTGACTGTGGATGTGTAATCCAATTTTCTGTGGCTAATGGACTTGCAGCAAAAGCAACGTGAGTGTCCGCATTTATATGACCCTTTTATACTAGAAAGAAAGTCTGTGTTGGTTATAGGATGTTTATTTATTCTGCTGGGGGCCAATATGTTTTTAAGGGATAGGGACCGTCGGAAAGTAATATTAGGTTTACATAGTAATGCGTCCTTTAAATACGGATCAGTTCTGAGAATGTGCCAATGTTTCGAAAGTATGTTCCTGATTGTTTTATTGCCCCTGTTGTAGGTGGTGATGAAATTGAGATTGGGACTAATTGTACCCAATTTTGGGATCTTACTTGAGGGATTGAGGCAAGATATATGAGTAAGCTTAGAAGCTTTTAATCGTGCACCTTTTATGAGATTTTTTGGGAAACCTTTATCTTTGAACCTTTTTTCAAGGACCGCGCATTCTTTGTCAAAGTCATTGTCAGTACTGCAGTTTTTTCTAATCCTACGGAATTGCCCAAAAGGTACGTTTTTCAGCCAGGGACGGTGATGGGCGCTTCTGAAGTCAATATAGCTATTGACATCGACTCCACACTAGAAGCAGATCATCGATGTATCTTTTGTAAAGTAAAATATTGTTTTTATAGGGGTGTTGTCCTACGCAAATCTGTATATGGGGTCATTCGAAAAAACATATATCTATGGCGAACACCCCTATAAAAACAATATTTTACTTTACAAAAGATACATCGATGATCTGCTTCTAGTGTGGAAGGGCACTGAGGAGGAAGCTGTGCGTTTCATCGATATTCTCAATAAAAACGATTAAAAACGATTATGACCTAGCATTCACATATACCTTTTCTCCAACATCCATAGACTACTTAGACCTGACTATTAATTACGACATTGTCAGCAAAGAATTTATAACTAAAACACACTTTAAACTAGTCGATGTCAATAGCTATATTGACTTCAGAAGCGCCCATCACCGTCCCTGGCTGAAAAACGTACCTTTTGGGCAATTCCGTAGGATTAGAAAAAACTGCAGTACTGACAATGACTTTGACAAAGAATGCGCGGTCCTTGAAAAAAGGTTCAAAGATAAAGGTTTCCCAAAAAATCTCATAAAAGGTGCACGATTAAAAGCTTCTAAGCTTACTCATATATCTTGCCTCAATCCCTCAAGTAAGATCCCAAAATTGGGTACAATTAGTCCCAATCTCAATTTCATCACCACCTACAACAGGGGCAATAAAACAATCAGGAACATACTTTCGAAACATTGGCACATTCTCAGAACTGATCCGTATTTAAAGGACGCATTACTATGTAAACCTAATATTACTTTCCGACGGTCCCTATCCCTTAAAAACATATTGGCCCCCAGCAGAATAAATAAACATCCTATAACCAACACAGACTTTCTTTCTAGTATAAAAGGGTCATATAAATGCGGACACTCACGTTGCTTTTGCTGCAAGTCCATTAGCCACAGAAAATTGGATTACACATCCACAGTCACCAATGAAACCTTCAGCATACAGTCTCTCCTGAATTGTGGCAGTTCTTATGTCATCTATTTATTAGAATGTCCGTGTCATTTGCAATACATTGGTAGAACCACTCAGTGTCTGAGACCCGGAATTAATAACCATCGGTTCAATATAAACAACGGATACCTTAAACATAGTGTTTCTAGACATTTTTTCCATATGCATAACTGCGAATTCAATAAAATCACTATCACTCCAATAGAGCACATCAGCAGTGACGTCCCAAATAGATTCAACAAATTGAAACAGAGAGAAAACTATTGGATTTTTAAAATGAACACCCTTCACCCTTTGGGTCTAAATGATATCACAGAATCATCTTTAGATTAATCAATCCGACTATCCTTCAGACCTCCCCAATATTGCAGTATCCAGACACTTCCAAATCCCAATTGGTCCACTACTACACCTATCCGAGGGCACTTCACGTGTCGTTTGCTACATTAACTAATGTTCCAGTTCTCCTGCTATATATAACACATGATGTCAAACATACGAACGCTGCTATTCTCACCTGCTATTGTTGATGTACGGCCCTTTTCAATACCCACAAGTGATAGACCTGTCTATTAATCTAAGTTTCTGTCACACATCTATATCTGACAATCATCCTTTACTCACCCTCCGTCCGATGCTCATATTCCGTCCCGGCCCGTCAGCCTCCGCCGGTCCTGCCTGAGCATCCCATCCTTCTCTCGCGTATTGCGTTCCATTTTGCGTTCCACTTCTTTTTGGAGCGCGTCGGCTTCCGTTACCCTTCTGGTTCCCGTGGCGACATGTAAACAAAACATAACATACAGTACTACTTCCCAACAATACACACAACCCTTAGTCAAACAACGTTTACCCACCCCATTTTCCCGATGTCACCATTCACAATTTTCCTGTCAATAATATTAATAAAACTATGATATTAATTCACACATTTTACGTTTTAAACTTGCTACGCTCCAAAAAACAAAAAACATTCTTTTGTAGAGTACACAGCCTTTTTATTATCTATATCTTTTATCTGTCCTCCATGTATTTATATTATGATATGTTTTATTGGATTGTACTTTTGAACTTTGACCTGCTGCTGCGTTTTCGCGGTTTTTTGTGTAATTATCCAGTCTGAACTGGCGCTATATAAACTTGTTTCTTTTCTTCTGTAAACTCATGCCTGATGAAAGCGCCGGTTCGGTGCTGAAACGCGTTGCAATTAAAACAGTTTTTTACAAAACTATTCACCCGATCTCAGGAATCTTATCTGTCCACAACAACTAGCAGCGCCGTATAGATCCTTATTTTTATCTACTTCTATGGGCAGGCAGTGAAGAGACAAACCCCCACTTTTGCTTGACCACAGTGGGTGGACGGCAGATTACTGGAAGGGACACACTTAGTGGGAGTAACTTCACACACAATTTGCATGGATAAAGCAAAAAAAATAACTAACAGTAAGGAAATAACAAAGTTGAATATATCAGGCATGCTATTAGATTATCATAAGTTATTTGAAAGGCTAGTTTCCATTTAATGTAAGGCTAATCATTATTATGTATAGCTGCAAAATGCTTATATTAAGATTATCTACCCTGCAGACATTTACAGGCTCAGGCAGTACCATGGAATTCTTCTAATGTGATTAATAGGGAAGAAGTACAGTTCAAGGTATTTGTTTTAGGTGAATGGAGGCTATTAGCTATCCTGTATGAAGAAAGATTAACACACTAACACACATTGAAAAATTATCACTGAAGTTAGGGTAATGACAAAAAATTTAGATCCAGTGACATAAAAAGCATATGATAATAGACTCATATAATAATAATAATATGCAGTACGGTATAATCACTCACCGAGCTAACCTGCACAAGGACACACTGAGCAATATAACAGTATGCTTACAGCGGAAGGAGCACACAGGACTGTAATAAAGAGCTGTTCAATATACTTAGATGCAGAGCAAAATAATTGCATGAAATATGATATAAATTGTGCAGCTACTGTATATACAGTAGATTCATGTATTATCAAGAAATTAAACTAGGCCGCCATAATAAAAAAAGAATATTCTATAAAGAGGTTATGACTGACAAGAGGTATGCAAAAGGTGACAGCCCGCTGGGTTTCTTCTATCTGTCTGTCTCCATGGGGCACTTTCTTAACAATGTCCATTTGATGCACTGTTTTCATAGCCCATCTCTGGAAGGTGTTACCATGGCAACAAATCAGCCTAAGAATGCTGGGAAGAAAAGTATTAGACCTGTCTTATAAATGTTGAATATTAACCCCAGTTGTGCAGAATTATAGTGAAAGGCATAGAAGCGGAATATTATTCTAAATCACAACTGATGGTCAGATAGCTGGAGAACTTACAAATATTAACCATGTACAACTGATTAATGTACAGTATATATATATATATATATATATATATATATATATGCATACATACACAGTCGTTGGTGCAGCTTTTACAAATCGGCGGGGGGCCTACACTTTCAGAATGTAATTACTGAGACACCACAAACTAATTTTAGCAGAAAACATATTAGCACATTAGAACATGAGAAAGATCCTGTTTAAAGTTTACTGTAACTATGGATATATAGGCCCCTTTTCTATTTGTACATGCTCCTTGTAAATATTCAGAAAGCATCTCAGTCATGGAAAATCCATGTAGTGTAAAACAATAGATAGAAAATTAGAGCCAGAAGGGTGGGAGGGGGATGCAGCTGCAGTTCTCAATCAGTGTTTTAGTGAAAAAGTATGGGGGCAAGGGGAGGATGAGCAGCAGGAGGGAAACATCTGAAGGACCTATCTATTTAGCAGGCATAGGGAGAGAAAATTTGCGTTTAAAGACTCCTGCAAAGGGAAGATTAAAAACAATATATATATATATATATATATATATATATATATATATATATATATATATATATATATATATATATATTTAGGTTACAAAAGTGATTGTGATATTTTGTTGTTTTGTAACAATAGGTATGATACTGGATGTCATCTTTATTTGTAAATAGAATAATGGCAAACCATTCTGGATCACAAATCTAGCAGAAACATATATCCTTCCTTATTGAGTATATGTTGGAAATGTAAATCTTCAGACATAAAAGGTGAATATTCACAGTGTGTTGCTTCTATTGTACTTATAGAGCTGTGTAAACCAAATATTGCCTATACCATTCAGCAAAAACAAAAATTACATGGGAAAAGGATATATGTAGGATGTGTTTAGTTACTAAGAAGCTGACCTGTGTGCTGATGTGTCCAAAATATTATATCCCTTGTCTGATCATCTATAGTTCTCATTATTTATAGACCCATGTTACAGCATTAGATTTCTTTGTCATTATTATGCCAGATCTTGAAAGCCAGGTTGGAACTTCACCAGTCTAGCAGTACGTTATTGGCTACAGGGCTAAGCTTGTGTTTACTATACAGTATGATGAGCTTTACTTGGCTGGGAAGCACAGTCTTAATACACTAATTAATTATAGTTCCATCTATGCCTCGGAATAATTGAGTACTTTGCCACCGCATTCATATGTTAGTACTAATGAAGGGATCCTGTATGTTATTCACCTCATTTGGTAAATATCATAATTTTGCGTTCATAGACGTAAGCAAGATTCTAACTCCATGACCCATAAACTTTTAGATGGAATGGAAAGCACTAGAGATGCACCTTTACCAAAAAATCCTTCTTCTTCGTATCTAGATATAACTAATTTATGAAAAATATCTCCGATACCTCACCATATTAGATTCTAAAGGAAGATGATTTACAAAAACACATTTTCTATGATTGCATTAATAGTACTAGAACCTAGCTAACTTAAAGTGATATTTAAGTTTTGAGGTTTTAGTAGTGGCCAAATAACAAAAGAAGGAAGATATTTCCTCTCTTGGTTATATATATATATATATATATATATATATATATATATATATATATATAAATATAAAACAGATTTTTGGAACTCACAGGCTCAGCATTATATGCTACTATTCAATAATATCTCTTTCAGGTTAATTTTGGGAGCGGGGCTGGCCTTTGGTTGGATGGCGCCCTGTGCGGGATTCTCTATTGCTGCCCCCGACAAAACAAAAAAATTAACCACACACACACATATATATATATATATATATATATATATATAGACACGCACATACTGGAACATATATACTATACATACATAGAGGCACATATTTAGACATACGGGCAAATATACATACACTTTATATATATATATATATATATACACACACAAAATCACACACACACAAACACTAGGCATGTATACACACATAATGGGTCCTCTGTAACACCACCGATAACAGTGATAACTCTCTGAGTACAGATAATGTAGTAGTGTCACCTGCAGTCCTATGTAACATCACAGATAACACAGTGATAACTCCCTGAGTACAGATAATGTAGTAGATGTTACCTTCAGTCCTATGTAACACCAGAGATAACACAGTGATAACTCTCTAAGTACAGATAATGTAGTAGTGTTACCTGCCGTCCTATGTAACACCACAGATAACACAGTGATAACTCTTTGAGTACAGATAATGTAGTAGTGTTATCTGCAGTCCTATGTAATACCACAGATAACACAGTGATAACTCTCTGAGTACAGATAATGTAGTATATGCACACACAAAAATATATACACATACAGATACATATCTAGACACTTAGACCCACAAATAAATACACACACACACACACACACACACACACACACAAACACACACACACACACACACACACCTGCAGTCCTATGTAACACCACAGATAACACAGTGATAACTCTCTGAGTACAGATAATGTAGTAGATGTTACCTGCAGTCCTATGTAACACCATATATACACCGTGATAGCTGTCGGAGTACAGATAATGTAGTAGATGTTACCTGCAGTCCTATGTAACATCACAGATAACACACAGTGATAACTCTCTGATTACAGATAATGTGTTAGTGTTACCTGCAGTCCTACGTAACACCACAGATAACACACAGTGGCACATGCAATATTTTTGGAATGCACATAGACCATACATACATGGATAGTGTTAAGAGGTTAAAGGGATAATCCGGGTTGAAACTTTTTATGTGGCAGCAGGAGAGGAGGGCTTCAAATAAAAAAGCAGCCCATACTAACCAGGGCCGGCGTCAGCACCCAGGGAACCGAGGTGAGTGCCGGGGCCCACTACCCTTGGGGGGCCCACTCGGCCGCCGGGTGCTGATGCTGCCGTCATCACGGCATCACTGTCCATATATGGACAGTGATGTCAGGACCAGAGCAGGAGAACCGGGGCAGAGTGCTAGTAGTGCTCTGCTCGGGTCTATGGCTCTGGGGCTGCTTCGGAAAACACTGTCCATATATGGACAGCGACGTGAGGGGCTGCCCCTGAAGCGGAAGCCCCACCCAGAATGTCAGCAATGCTCTGGCTGGGGATTCCACTCCTAGAGGGAACCCTAAAGGTGCAACTACCAAGTAGGGGGGCTGTGTGGAACTACCAGGGAGGGGGGCTGTGTGACACTACCAGGGAGGGAGGCTGTGAGACACTACCAGGGAGGAGGGGGCTGTGTGGCACTACCAGGGAGGTGGGGGCTGTGTAGCACTACCTTAGAGGGGGGCGCTGTGTAGCACTACCATGAAGGGGGGCTGTGTGACAATACCAGGGAGGAGGGGGCTGTGTGGCACTACCTGGGAGGTGGGGGCTGTGTGGCACTACCTTGGAGGGGGCGCTGTGTGGCACTACCAGAAAGGGGGGCTGTGTGGCAATACCAGGGAGAGGGGGCTGTGTGGCACTACCTGGGAGGGGGACTGTGTGGCACTATATATGGAGGGTGCTAAACTTATGGGGGTACAAACTGGGGGTCTAACTTCTATATGGGGGCATAAACAGGGCCTAACGTCTATATGGGGGCATAAAGTGACATTTTCTGCCATTTTACTGCCGCCGTGAGTTCCCCCACAAAGGGGCCTACTAAGTCTTGTGTCGCCCAAGGGCCCACATAAACCTGCAGCCGGCCCTGATACTTACCGCTCTCCTCCCAGACGTTCCTGCGCTGGGGGCTTCTGTCATCTCTGTTCTGTGTGTACACAGAGTGACTGCAGCGGTGACATCACGTCGACAGTACATCACCACCACAGCTAATTACTGGTCTCAGCTGAACGCCGCTGAGGCTATTAATAGGGTGCAGCGGTGGTGTACTTTCAACATGATGTCACCGCTGCAGTCACTCTGTGTACACACAGAACAGAGATGACAGAAGCTTGATGTGACTTAAAGAGGCTCTGTCACCAGATTTTGCAACCCCTATCTGCTATTGCAGCAGATAGGCGCTGCAATGTAGATTACAGTAACGTTTTTATTTTTAAAAAACGAGCATTTTTGGCCAAGTTATGGCCATTTTTGTATTTATGCAAATGAGGCTTGCAAAAGTACAACTGGGCGTGTTGAAAAGTAAAAGTACAACTGGGCGTGTATTATGTGCGTACATCGGGGCGTGTTTACTACTTTTACTAACTGGGCGTTCTGATGAGAAGTATCATCCACTTCTCTTCAGAACGCCCAGCTTCTGGCAGTGCAGATCTGTGACGTCACTCACAGGTCCTGCATCGTGTCGGCCACATCGGCACCAGAGGCTACAGTTGATTCTGCAGCAGCATCAGCGTTTGCAGGTAAGTAGCTACATCGATTTACCTGCAAACGCCGATGCTGCTGCAGAATCATCTGGTGCCGATGTGTCCTCGCCCGTCTGACACGATGCAGGACCTGGGGAAGTGACGTCACAGCGTGATCTCTCGAGAACACGGCTGTGTCTGCACTGCCAGAAGCTGGGCGTTCTGAAGAGAAGTGGATGATACTTCTCATCAGAACGCCCAGCTAGTAAAAGTAGTAAACACGCCCCGATGTACGGACATAATACACGCCCAGTTGTACTTTTAATTTTCAACACGCCCAGTTGTACTTTTGCAAACCTTATTTGCATAAATACAAAAATGGTCATAACTTGGCCAAAAATGCTAGTTTTTTAAAAATAAAAACGTTACTGTAATCTACATTGCAGCGCCTATCTGCTGCAATAGCAGATAGGGGCTGCAAAATCTGGTGACAGAGCCTCTTTAATATATAATTTTATTAGTACTTTATGTAGAGCCACTTCTAGATTATTTAGATCTCTATGTTGTACAGGCGTTTTTGTATCAAGCCTTCTTGGAATCATTTTATTGTAGTGAAGTACTATTAAAAATGTAAATGTTTGGAGCATACTAATAATAAGATACGGGGTGCTCTTCCATTGCCTTACTTCTCTGTCAGCATAAAACATCCTATGTTTGTTGACTTGTATGCAAGGAGACAACAGGTATATTTTGATTATTTTTTAATTCTAGCAAATCTAAAGGGAGAATGTTATGTATGGCCAAAAGTATGTGGACACCTGACCGTCACACCTATATGAGTTTGTTGGACATCCTATTCCAAAACCATGGGTGTTAATATGACAATAACAGCTGGCACTCTTCTGGGAAAGCTTCCCCAAACTGTTGCTACAAAGTTGGAAGCATACCAATGTCTGAAATGTTGATATATTCTGTAGCATTAACATTACCCTTGAGTGGAAATAAGGGGCCTAGCCAATACTCTGAAAATGAGCCCCAGGCCATTATTCCTCCTTCACCAGATTTTACAGTAGGCACTATGCATTCTGGTAGATGTTCTCCTGTTATCCGCCATACCCAGATCTGTCCATCAGACTGCCAGATAGTAAAACATGATTTATCACTCCAGAGAACACATTTCCACTGTGAGTCCAGTGGCGATGTGCTTTTTGATTCCGCCCATTGCAGTGAGGTGTTGAATGTGTGAGCTCGCTCCATACTTCCCCTTAACCCTTATCACGTACAGTTCTGTGATAATGCGTTAAGGGGTTAAAATCGCTGAGCTTTTCAGTACGACCCTATTAATGTTTGTCTACAGAGATTGCATGGCTGTGTGCTTGATTTAATGCATCTGTTTGCAATGGGTGTGGCTGAAACACCTGAATTCAATATTTAAACAGGGATTCCACAAACTTTGGGCCATATAGTGTATATTATATGATAACGTTATACTTGGAAATTGCAGAGAGGGGACGTCACTATGTGACTAGTTTGGGGAAAGTCTGTACTGCGTGCTCTACTAATAGGAACAATTCAAGAGTGTCATATGTGTCACTTTTACATCGGCCAATATGGGCAATGAAAACTAGCGCCGAACAATGAGACAGCTCGTTGGTCGGCGCTCGTTTGCTTCTTTCACAAGGTACAGTGGTACTACAGTACCATAGTGTAAGGTATTACAGTAAAAATTGTACAATTTTAGATCACCTACAAAATAAATGAGGGAACCAGGGTACATGTAATGTAACGGCAGTTTGCAAAATTTTAAGCTCCTGTAGTATCGATATACATTTTGCTAACAGATGCACAATGTATTATTATTTATGCAAATTATATACTTTTTACATTTTAATTGTGTTTATTGAACATGTATGCTAATTGCTAAATTACACTTCACCACATGTGGCATAGAAATATATGCAAAATATTAACCTGCTGAATATTAGGTATTAGGCTATCAGCTGTTCTCGAATTCTGAGAAGGGCACTATGATGTAATCAATTAAGCCAATAGTCATTTATTCCCGCAGACTTCATTAAAATCAATTAAACCCAAAGTGATCTTGTTCTTGGAGATGCCACATTTCGCTATGTAGCGGGCTGTAATTGTAAGACGGTAGTGCCGCCATAAACAATGCTTACAGTGGTTATATATAAAAAGCATTTCTGTGAGCGATCAGGCCTCCATGGAGTACGTTTATGTTCTTTCTAGAAACACCTACGTTCATACAACACAGTTCTCACCTTGATCATAAAACTTCCGCGTTCATAAGCCAGTGGTAAATTCAGAGAACCAATTTTGTAAAACAAATGATAAACTAAATTTTACACATTCCATCTAATCTTTCATGCCGTTTGATACTGCAGGGGTATAGCTTTCCGAGGGGCCCTAGTGCATAAGGGGCCTTAAAGGCTCCTTTGCCACATGAGCAGACAGCAGTATTATAAATGGTACATGGTAGGGTGAGGGACGTGTTACAGATTTTGCACTGTGTGACTGCATCATGCGACTGCTATCTCAATATTAGGCCATAATTAAAATGCCTCCCACAACTTACATGAGATTCCATAGTTTCCAATATAAGACAAGCAGCATGTTGAAGAGAGTCTGATGTGTAGCCTTTACCTTTCTGTAAATGTACAGTACAGTACAGATGTGCTGGATAAAGATGACCTGCTATTTCTTTCTTCAGTGTTGGCTGCCCGGCCGGTTTTAACTCTGCTCCATAAAAGCACAACTATGATCAGTGAATTCGGCTTAGCTACACTATTGAACACCATTGGGGTGTGACATTGATCTCTTTCCTTATAACTGATGGTGTTAGAGGCTCAGACTGCTTCTTCTCCCTCCACCTTGCTTTACATTGCAGCCTTGCATGTTTGGATTGGCTGTTGTGTTTAAACACAAGCCCAACAGAAAGTCAGTTTATGAAGAGAAACTGTCCATTACAACAAAGACATAACAAATATACATTACAAGCAACTAAACCACCAGTGAGAATGGACTGTATTGTAGTTGCCACAAATATACTAAGCCTCACTAAGGGAAAAACCTGGATCTTTGATGCCTCTAAAATCTTTAAGTGACTACACAGTCTCTGGCCTGGACAGTCGTTCTGGATCCCCATGTTCCTGTCTGCTCCATAGGAAAGACCTTGCTGACATCTATGATGAGGTGCCAGAACAGTCAAGACAACATCTCAAACTACTGCATCCCCCATATTGTCATGTCCCGTTTATGGCTTTCAGCTGCTAGTGCTATCCTATTAAAGAAAGAATGGCAGGGCTGGACAAAGCTTTTCAGTCTCGACGTTATATACAGTTGCTTTAAGTTTATAATGCAGTAGAGGGCACCTGACACAAATTTGTAGATATCCCCATTGCATGGCAACAAGCAAAAATTTTCTATGAGGTCACTGCCAGCAAAAAATGGACATGTTTTGTGGAAACTAAAACAGGGGGAGAAAAATATCAAATCCAATTTTTAATAATAAAGATAATTCGCAGAACTGGTCTTTTCACGGTGCCTAAACCCTGCGTGCATGTTTAATCCAAATGTGCCCAATGTTTAGCAACATAATGTTCCGTTTTGCTTCTTCGGAGAGGCGATTCTGGGCAAATTTTGTTATTTCTTGCTGAAAACTCCTAAGCATGTACCCATACACACACACACACACACACACACACACACATACACAAAAAAATTATGTGTGGAACAAGACTATTCAAATGCTTTATGTGGAGAGGAAACTACACTTTTAAGGGCCACTTCCTGTTTAGTGGAGGGAGACATAGAACATTTATTACACCAAATGTACTTGAATTATAGACATCTTTGGAGATTGTAAAAAACGAGTGTAGACGAAGAGAATGAGCATGGAACGGACGTGATGTGACATCTCGCAGGTGAAGGAGAAGCTCCGCTGATCCAGCAGCCGTGCCGACCCAGCAGCTGTGAATGTGGGGAGGATAGTATGTATCAGGGGGCTGAGCTGAGCTCTGCTATGCTTCTGCGGTGGGTAGATATGTACCTGGAAGGTGCTCTGAGCTTGAGCTGTGATCTATGAGCGAGGAAGGGGACGCCTAGAGTGGCCATGTAGGAAGACGTTGAGAGCGACCATATGAGGAGGAGGAGGATGTTGAAAAGTTAAATATGAGCTACAAGAGGAGGAGGTGAACGCTACTAGAGGAAGAGGTGAACGCTATATATTTTAATTTTTATTTTATTCTATATTGTACTCTCTGAGTGTCGAACTTCGAGCTGTTAAAGTACTTACGTACTTAACTTGTGTGCCTTGAATATAGAACTCTGAACCTTAAACTCTAAACTTTGAGAAGCTGCTGAGCTGATGAGTCAATGCTGAATACTGAGTGCTGAGTGTTGAACACTTGGTGCTATTCTGGTGCTATTACAATTACACTGTATTACTTGGTTCTTGAATTAAGTAAGTATTTCACAAGCGTTATTAAATACAAGTACAACTAGAATAAGCACAACTAAGGGCTGATTCAGATGAACGTGTTTTGCGTGCGTGCCGGCCGCGTGGTTTTCACGCGGCTCGCGCGGACCTAGAGAAGTCTATGGGGCAGTGCAGACAGTCCATGAGTTTTGCGCAGCGTTAGTCCGCTGCGTAAAACTCGTGACATGTTCTATGTGTCGGCGTTTTTCGCGCATCACGTACCCATTGAAGTAAATGGGTGCGTGAAAATCACGCATGCCCCACGGAAGCACTTTCGTGGGACAAGCGTTATTCGCGCAATAACAGTAAAATAATTAATGTAAACAGAAAAGCACCACGTGCTTTTCTGTTTACAAACATCCAAACGGAGTGTCATAACGAAGACGGCTGCGCGAAAAGCACGCAGCCGCGCATCCATATGAACAGGGCACACGGAGCTGTCAAGTGCCTTTTGCACACGCAAAACGCCGCCGTTTTTGCGTGCGCAAAAACGTCACGTTCGTCTGAATCAGCCCTAAGTATAAGCACGCTTAATTGCAAGTATAACCAAGTACAGAGTCAATCAGGTATAGGCACGGCCAAGTACAGGCACAGCGAACGTACTAATACAGCGAAGTACAAGCATAACTAAGTACAATCACTGTGAAGTACTAGCATAGCAAAGTATAAGCGCAACCAAGTACAAGCAAGTACAATCATAACCAAGTACAAGCGCAACAAGTGTAAGCACAACCAAGTGCAAGCATAATCAAGTACAAGCATAGCCAAGTACTAGCTTAGTCAAATAGGGATGCAGCTAAATACAGGTACAGCGAAGTACTAGCATAGCAAAGTACGAGCACAACCAAGTACAAGCATAACCAAGCTTGCGCACAACCAAGTACAAGCATAGCTAAATATAAGTAAAACCAAGTACAAACATAATCAAGTACAAGCACAACCAAGTATAAGCATAACCAAGTATAATCACAAGCACAACCAAGTACAAGCACAACCAAGTACAAGCACAACCAAGTACAAGCATAACCAAGTACAAGCACAGCGATATACAAGAATAATCAAGTACAAGCACAATCAAGTACAAGCATACTCAAGTATAAGAATAGCAAAGTACTAGCTTACTCAAATACGAATACAGCGAAGTACAGGTACAGCAAAGTACTAGCATAAGCACGCTTAAGCACAACCAAGTACAGGCATAGCGAAATATAAGTACAACCAAGAACAATCATAATCAAGTACAAGCACAACCAAGTATAAGCATAACCAAGTATAATCACAATCATAACCAAGTACAAGCGCAACAAGTGTAAGCACAACCAAGTGCAAGCACAACCAAGTGCAAGCACAATCAAGTACAAGCATAGCCAAGTACTAGCTTAGTCAAATAGGAATGCAGCTAAATACAGGTACAGCGAAGTACTAGCATAGCAAAGTACGAGCACAACCAAGTACAAGCATAACCAAGCTTACACACAACCAAGTACAAGCATAGCTAAATATAAGTAAAACCAAGTACAATCATAATCAAGTACAAGCACAACCAAGTATAAGCATAACCAAGTATAATCACAAGCACAACCAAGTACAAGCACAACCAAGTACAAGCATAACCAAGTACAAGCACAGCGATATACAAGAATAATCAAGTACAAGCACAATCAAGTACAAGCATACTCAAGTATAAGAATAGCAAAGTACTAGCTTACTCAAATACGAATACAGCGAAGTACAGGTACAGCAAAGTACTAGCATAAGCAAGCTTAAGCACAACCAAGTACAGGCATAGCGAAATATAAGTGCAACCAAGAACAATCATAATCAAGTACAAGCACAACCAAGTATAAGCATAACCAAGTATAATCACAAGCACAACCAAGTACAAGCACAACCAAGTACAAGCACAGCGAAATACAATCATAATCAAGTACAATCATAATCAAGTACAAGCATAATCAAGTATAAGCATAACTATGTATAAGCACAGCGAAGTACAAGCAAGCAAAGTACAAGCATAACCAAGTACAAGCACAATCAAGTCCAAGCATAACCTAATGCAAGCATAACCAAGGACAAGACGAGCGCTATACTGTATTATTCTACCTTTATATTTAAGTATATGAGCTGCACTGTTTCTTTTTTTAATTAATAAGGATCTTATTCTGGAAATTATCTGTGGTGAAGCTAATGGTTATTTGTCACATTGGCTAAGGTCTTTTTGTTGCCTTCTGAAAGGAACACGGTAACCAATAACTGCACTAGGAGTACAACCTACTTTGTGGCTTTGCCAAGTACTGTGTGGATCTGTAGTACTACTTTGTGCCGGTACATTGACAAGGGATTGCACTGTGCTGTACTGTTACTTTGTAAAAAAGTATACAAGGAAAAGAGAGTCCAACGCTCAAGGCAAAAATTATCATTTATTTGAACACACTCCAGATAAAAGTGAAATGGAAAAAAAATTTGGAAAAGTGGGGGGAAAAGTAAGACCTCGAAGAGCAAACCTAGTCGTGATAAATGTAAGTCCTTGGTGGAGGAAAATATTGAAGGGAGATCTCTGTATGTGCCCAATAGCTGCTCAAATATAAGTACATGTGATGATATGGCAGTGAGACAATCGGAACCATCGCATGGTGAAGTTTTGATAGCAATCTATAAATGCAATGCGTCAATTGCCGAGTTATCCAGTAATATTGACTCCCTAAAAGAAGGAGTCCAGTTAGAAAGAGAAGACATGCATAAATACAAAGAAAGTATGGAAGAAGCTGAGGATGGGATAAGTACAGCAGAAGACACCATTGAGATTTTAAAAAAAGATGTAAAAAATCTGCATGACGCATCTAAAAAATGAGAGGAAAAAATGATAGACCTAGAGGACAGGTCCAGGAGATACAATCTGCGTATAATCGGTTTCCCTGAGAAATGTGAAGGAGAAAATTGTGCGGACTACTGAAATACATTGATAAAAGCACAATGCCGCATTCATTCCTTGTTGAGCGTGCCCACAGAATCCCAATAAGGAATAGCATCCCTGGAAATAGGCCGAGACTAATCCTTGCAAAAGTACTAATCTCGTGATCGAGATCATGAAGATGTATCCTAAAATGGACTTAAAATAATGGTCTTTGCAGACTACTCCATGGAAACACAAAGAAAGCATTCACGTTTCATTGATATAAAGAAAAGACTGAAGGAGGCTGGCTTTCAATATGCAATATTGTTCCCGGCTAAACTGCGCATATTCCACCAGGAAAAGTACAAGTTTTGCAATGCTGCTGATGAGGCCTCTTTGTGGCTTGATTCTATTGGCGTTCATTACTACGCCGATTCTCTTTTTTTTCTGTACATTTGGCTGCTTGTGTAGGACGGAGTATAGCTCCTTTCCTATGCTGAGTAAGGGACCAGAGATTAAGTTTACTTTATTCTTTGGTCGGTCATAAGGGAATTGGGGGGGGGGGGGGGGGGTCCTACAGTGAAGGGTTTTTTTCCCCCTTTTTTTTTTCTCTTCTCTTATTCAATTTTGTAATGTATCTTACAACCTAAATATATATGTCAGATCTCCTAATATTATCATGGAACGTTAGGGAGTAAAATAAAAAGGGTAGCCGTTCTTAATCTAGTGAAACAACTGGGTTCTAAAATTGTTTGTTTGCAAGAGACACATTTTTTGGATGATTCTGAATGACAGTTTAACTATGCTGGTATTTGTCTACATTCTATTTATACTACCTACTCAAGGGGTGGAAGTATATATATATATATATATATATATATATATATATATATATATATATATATATATATATTCATAAAGATATTAATGTGGGTGTTTACCATAAAAATTTTTAGAGGGAAATATATATTTTTGTACTGCCAACTATATGGCTTTACTTGTATTTTGGCTGGAATATATATTGTACCCAGATTTTCACTTGATGTTTTAGGGCATTGAATTCATTCATATTAGATTGCACTGTATGTCCCATGCTGATATTTGGAGATTTCAATTCTGTAATAAGGCCTGATCTAGATAGAAGGTCAGAAAACATACATACCATTAACCCCTTCCCAACCAGCTCACGTAGATTAACGGACTGCAGCGCTGGTTCTTGTGCCTGCAGCCCGTTAATCTACGTGTGCTCCTTACGAAGCACACAGGCATTCCCCACAGCCCGGCAACTTTGAGTACTGGCTGCTACTAGCAGCCTTAGTACTGAGGGAAGAAACGGGTGGGATTAACCCTTTAAATGCGGCGGTCAATAGCGACCGCCGCATTTAAGGGGTTACAACAACATTGACACCCTGTGGCATGATTGCGGGGTGGCGATGGTTGCTATGGCAACCGGAGGCCTAACATTATTAGAACAACGATCCAACAGTTGGATCTTCAAGTCCCTAGTGACTAAAAAAAAAAAGTTAAAAAAGTAAAAGTTCCAATTAATAAAATTAAAAATCGCTCTTTTTCCCTTATAAAGTCCTTTATTATTAGAAAAAAAAAAATCAACTATGCATAATTATTGTCAGTAAACAAGCCCTAGCACAACTTTCTTGATGGAAAAATAAAAAAGTTATGGCTCTTAGAATATGGCAACACAAAAACAAACACATTTTTTAAAAACCGTGATTTTATCTCGCAAACACCGTAAAACATTAAAAAAGCTATATACATATGGTAGCGCCGTAATTGCATCGACCCGCAGAATAAAGTATATATGTCATTTATAGCCCACGGTGAACGCCGTAAAAAAAAAGAATAAAAAACAATTAAAGTTTTCACGGCCTAACTGCACTAAATTCACCAAAAAACCTATGGAATCAAATTGCTCACTATACCCCTAGATAAATTGTTTTAGGGCTGTAGTTCCCCAAACGGGGTCACCTTTGGGGGGTTGCCATGGTTTTGGTCCCTCAGGGGCTTTGCAAATGCGACACGGTGCCCGAAAGCCAATCCAGCAAATTTGAGCTCCAAAAGCCATGACACTCCCTACATTCTGAGCCCTGCCATGTGTCCAAACAGCCATTTATTACCATTTGGGGTATTTACGTTCTCAGGAGAAAATTCACAAGGTGCTCCTTTGTTTCTGAGGCCTGTGTTTCAGTCCATTAGTACACTAGGGTCACATGTGGGATATTTCTAAAAGCTGCCAAATCTGGGCAATAAATATTGAGTTGCATTTCTCTGGCAAAACCTTCAGTATTACAGAAAAAATGATTAAAATGGATTTTCGATAGAAAAAAATTAAATATATACATTTCACCTCCTCTTTGCTTTAATTCCTGTGAAACACCTAAAGAGTTAAGAAACTTTCTAAATGCTGTTTTGAATACTTTGAGGGGTGCAGTTTTTAAAATTGGGTGACTTATAGGGGTTTCTAATATATAAGGCCCTTAAAACCACTTCGGAACTGAACTTGTTCACAAAAAATAGGTTTAGGCAGCAAAACACATATGGGTTTTAGTCCCCTAGGTACAATCAAGCAGAGACAGGTTAAGTAGCATTAAGCAATTAAACAATTAAGGACTTCCCCTATAAGTATGTACCGGAAACTGGGCCCCAGCATATTTTTACGAAGCAATAGTCATAAGTTCTGCCAGGGGGGGAAGCTTGTGCTGCCTACGGACTACAGGAAATAAAAATTTCGGTGAGTAAATTTTTGTTTTCCTGATTGTCCTTGGCAGCACAACACATATGGGACTTGCCAAGCAATAGCTATATGGGTGGGATAGCAGACGCTATTTCAAGCACTCTTTTGCCAAATAGAGAACCCTCTGATGCGAGTGAGTCTAGCCTGTAGTGCTTGACAAAGCTTGATGTGGATGCCCACGTAGCCGCTCTGCAGATTTGATCCAGGGGAATATGCCCGACTTCTGCCCATGAGGTGGCTATAGAGCGTGTGGAATGTGCCCTGATCTGTAGAGGAGATTAAAGGTCACTGAGATGATAGCATTTTTTAATAGTTGATCTAATCCACCTTGCTAGGGTGGCTTTACTTGCTTTTTGTCCCTTATTAGGACCGGCATGTTGAAGGAACAGATTTTCTGATTTCCTAAAAGCCTTTATCCTTTGAATATAGGTGGGAACTGCTCTTCTCACATCCAGTGTATGCCAATTTTCCTGATCTTCACCTTGGAGATTAGGGAAGAGAACTAGCAATAATATCTCTTGATTTATATTCCTAAAGTAAGGAACTTTAGGCAAGAACCCAGGCATGGTAGGTAGTAGAAGACAATCTCCCAGGTCCCTCAAATATGGTTCTTTGAAGGTAAGGGCCTGCAGCTCGCTTATGCGCCTGGCCGACGTGATTGCCACCAGGAAGAAGGCCTTGAAGGAGAGAAATCTGATGGATGACTCTTGCATGGGTTCAAAAGGTGGCTTTGTTAGAGCCGACACCACTATTGAAAGATCCCAGGAAGGAGAGGGTACCTGAGAGACTGGACTAAGGTTTCTTAAAGCCTTGAAGAAGGTCTTCACCAATTGCTGGTTGGAGAAAGGATTTTGCAATTGGGCATTAATTGCCGTGAACTGCACCTTAAGGGTATTTAGCTTCAAACCTTTATTGAAGCCCTCCTGAAGAAATTGTAGGATAGTATTGCTTCATTTGCTGAATTTTTTTTAGAGCACCAGGAGGTAAACAGGGTCCAAACTCTATTGTATACTTTGACCGTTGAAGGTTGTCTAGCTGACAGCAAGGTATTAATAACTTCTGATGAAAGCCCCATTTCTGTCAGGTTCTCCCGGTCAGTCTCCAGGCCGTGAGATGTAGACTGCGAGGGTTCGGGTGATACACCCCTTTCTGGGACAGGAGGTCCGGTGATACTGGTAGTTTCAGGAACCTGTCCTTCGAGAGAGACAATGCTAGGAAGAACCAGACCCTGCGGGGCCAACATGGCAGGATTGCAATAGCTTCTGATTTCTCGTCCCGAACTTTTTTCAATACCCTGGGTATTAAGGGGAGCGGAGGAAAAATGTAGATTCATTTTCCTCCCCAACTGACAGACAGGCCATCTAATGCTACTGCATGGCGGGTGTGGTACAGAGAACAGAAGCTGAGGACTTTGTTGTTCTCTTCTGATGCCTCCACATCTGGCATTCCCCACGTGGCAGCTAAGCTGCTGAAAACCTGAGGGTAGAGATTCCACTTGCCTGGATGGAGGATATTGTGGCTGAGGAAGTCTGCAGTGTGGTTCAAGGAGCCCTTGATTGAACTGCTGAAATCCCCAATTAATGTTGTTCTGCCCAACTCATAAGTCGTCTGCACTCGGTTGACATTGAGGCACTGCTCTTTCCTCCCTGTTTGTTTACATAGAACACAGTTGCAAGGTTGTCTGACTGGATCAGGATTTGGTTATTTCTCAGATGGGATTGAAAGGACATTAGTGACAATCTCACTGCTCTGAGTTCCTTCATGTTGGAGGATAGTGACACTTCCCTCTGACTCCATCTGTTCTGAACCCATAGGTGATCTGCATGAGCACCCCAGCCCCAGGAGGAGGCATCCGTTGTGAGGACTTTCTGTGGTGGGGGAAGCAGAGACTTGCCGGACCGGAGAGTGTCCGAGATTAACCACCAGCTGACGCCTTGAAGGGTGAAGTTGGAGACTTTGAAGAGGGCGTCCAGATTTCTGACATTTGTGTCCCAGGCTCCAAGGATGTCGAGCTGTAATGATCTCATGTGGGCTTTGGCCCAGGAGACCGCATCTATGGATGAGGTTATAAGACCTAGGATTTTCATAGCTCCTCGAACCGATATATTCGGATGGCAAATAAGGCGTTCTATTGAACCACGGATTGCAGCAATCCTCTCTGGTGACAATTTGACTGTCATCGGAATTCACCATGAACCCTAAAAATTTCAGATTCTGTGATGGTGAGAGCTGTGACTTTCTGAAGTTCACCAGGAACCCGTGAAAGTGAAGAAACTCCAATGTGGCTTGGAGATGTGGTGTAGAAGGGACTCTGATGATGCTTTTATTAGCCAGTCGTCCAAGTAAGGGACCACACATATCCCTTTTAGCCTCAGTGCTGCTGTTAGGACCACCACGATTTTCGTGAACACATGGGGTGCCGACGAAATCCCGAAAGGTAGGCAGGTAAATTGGAAGTGCTGTACTCTGCCTTGCGGCTGGACCACCAATCGGAGGAACTTTTTGTGCGCGGCCAGAATTGGGACATGCAAGTATGCATCCGTGAGGTCGATTGTTGCCAGCACGTCGTTCCTTTCCAGAAGGTTCATCACTGACCGGATAGTCTCCATCTTGAAGGTTTTCCTCAGCAGATATTGATTGAGGAAAGTCAGGTCTATTACCAGCCTCCAACTGCCGTCTGATTTGAGCACAGGGAACACTCTGGAGTAAACTCCTTGCCCTTTTTCTGAGACTGGGACATCTTCCAGGGCTGCTTTCTGGAGAAAGACCTGCAGAAGCTGATGGACTATCGGGTTGTGATGCCTGTTGAGGAAAAAGTGGCCTGGGGGGAGAGTTCTGAACTCCAAAGAGTATCCTCTCCTGATGGTTGCCATCACCCAGTCGTCGGATGATGTCACCGACCACCGAGAGGAGAATCTCTGAAGCCTTGCTAGGATTGGCTGGGCGTCATAAACTGTTTGGATTTTGAGCTGGGTTTTCTTCCGAAAGGAGGAAGGGTTTTCCCGCTTCGTTTTAAACATGCGCTGACGGTCTGGAAATCTTCTTTTGAACTTCGGGGATTTTCTTCTCTGATCCCGAAAGTAACGCCTGGTATCCTTCTTTTTAGGTTCAGGAATGCTAGCCCCTTTGCCTTCCCCTAAGTAATTCAAAATATCCGTTAATTGGGGACCAAATAGAGATTCTGGCTGAAAAAGGAGGCTACAAAAATTATTTTTGGAGAGATTATCCCCAGACCATAACTTAAGCCAATGAGCCCTTCTGGTCGCATTCGATAGGGACAAGGCCCTGGATGCATAATTGATGTTATCCAGCTGGGAGTCACAGAGGAACTCCGAAGCTGACTTCATTACTGGGAGGGACTGGAGAATTTCTGCCCTTGGGACTCCATCTTTTAGATCCCTTGACAGATTGCTTAGCCAGACCCGGAGTGCTCTAGCCACCGGTACTGAAGACAGGTTTTTCATGAGCCCACTGCTGAAGTATTCACCTTCTTCAGAAGGGAATCCGCCTTGCGATCCTTGGGGTCTTTCAGCAGGGCTGATTCATCAGGTGGAAAAACAGCTTTCTTTGCCATTTTAACCACTGGCAAGTCCAGTTTTGGAATATTCTCACAATCTTTGGTGCCAGTTTTATCCAGTCTGTAGAGGTTTTTGAACCGAGAGCCCAGTTGTGATTTCCTCTCAGGCTTATCCCAATCCCGTTTCATCCATCCTGTTTGGACAGGATGGCTGGGAAAATGTTTCCCCTTGGTAATGGGAAAATAAAACAGTCTGTCCTTTTTAGGCTTATGCTAAACCTCCTTCCCTGTCTCCAATGTATCCTTCACCGCTCTGAGGAGATCATGGAGCTTATCCTTACTCAGGATGTTAGATTCCTTGGGGTCGTCAGAGTCTGAGGAGTCAGAGACCACCTCTGAATCTGAACCTCCTGCAGAGGAGGATACCTCCTGGTATTGAGGAGGTGGAGAGGGAGAGCGCCTGGCCCTCTTAGCATGGTGTGATGATTTTACATCCTCAAAAACTACAGACAGCTGTTGTTTAAACCATTGCATAAATCCCCCAGAATATTCCCTGGAAGGGGAGGCGACTCGGGTGGAGCATGAGATACACAGATCTGACACAATGTCATCAGGCAGAGGCTGGAGGCATTCCCTGCAAAGCCTGTGCCTGGATTTGTGGGTCCTTTTCCTACCTTGTCTTCTGGCAGACATCTAGAGAAGAGGCAGAAAGAAGCGCATGGTAGGAAAATGTGCATAGCCATCAGCAACAAGACACATCAGGACCCATCAATGTTAACAGCCTTACTAACCTTAGCAAGCAGAGGGCTGTCCAGAGGCAGAGCGTGCCAGGTTTCAAACAAGACGCAGGCATTATGAGCCTGCTGCGTCCGCGCGTCACATCCGTGGGTGAGGCTAACCCATGGGCAGGGCCAATCAGGGGTGGGGCCAATGATGACATCATTTCCGCCCCCATCCATGCCTCTGTAATGCAGAGCAGCACTTCCGGGTAACCGGGAGAGCGCGGGCTGTTGGTCCAGAATCCACTTCGGACCTAGATGAACAGGGGATGCTCCAACAGGGGGTCCTCCTCCCCTGCTACCATTACCAGGATCAGATAAGGTGTCCCGTCGCCGTGTACTAAGACGTTGACCGCCATCTTGGTACACCTTTGCGGCTAAGGGACAGAGGCGCAGCCCGGAATAATCTTTTCCTCTGTTAGAAGGATAGGGTATTGTCTCCGTACTGACCTAAGAGAGAAAGAAAAAATACGCTGGGGCCCGGTTTCCGGTACATACTTATAGGGGAAGTCCTTAATTGGTTAATTGCTTAATGCTTATTGCTAATTAACCTGTCTCTTCTTGATTGTACCTAGGGGATTAAAACCCATATGTGTTGTGCTGCCAATGACGATCAGGAAATTGCTGATTAAGTTTTAAGCCTTGTAACGTCCTGGAAAAATAAAAGGATGTTCAAAAAATGATGCCAACATAAAGTAGACATGTGCGAAATGTTAACTAGTAACTATTTTTTTTTGTATTAATATCTGTTTTACAATCAGATACATTTAAATTTAGAACATTGCTAATTTTTGCAAATTTTCTCTAAATTTTGGTGTTTGTCACAAATAAATACTGAATTTATCTACCAAATTTTTCCACTAAAATAAAGTACAATATGTAACGAGAAAACAATCTCAGAATCGCTTGCATAGGTAAAAGCATTCCCATGTTATTAGCACATAAAGTGAGACATGGCAGATTTGAAAAAATCGACTGGGTCCACGAGGCCAAAACAGGCTGTGTCCTGAAGCTGTTAATTAGCATGTTCACTCGACGTTTGCTAGGTTCATTGATACATTAGGTTGGATATATATATGGAGGCATCAATATCCAAATAGAAAGCAATATTCATGTTATTCAAAGTCGTATGGGGACCTTATCACGTATAGATTTGTTATTATGTAATGATTTGGGAGTACGATACATATCTAGAATAGACTATGCTACTTGTGGGCTTTCGGACCATAGTCCACTTAGATTCGGTATAAAGACTGAAGGCACTGGTAGTTTTAAATATTATAACTTAAACGCTGTTTGCTTAACTCTATTTGAAAATTGTGAAGATTTGAACAATCAGATCCAGGAATATTTTGACTGTAACATTGACTTGGCTCTATCCTATATATAGTGGAATGCCTTCAAGGCATTCCTTAGAGGTATTCTTATATATTAAAAAAATCATTGCATATCAACAATGGGAGGAAAAGAAAGAAACTTTGTGAGTGCGAAAATTAATGCAATAGCTATAGAGCCGTTAGAGGTCTACATACGTAGAGATAATAACATTTAGGATTTCACCAGTATGATGTATGAGGATGTGATTTCTTTATTCACAGACAATATATTGCTGTATTTGGGAACATCTTGTGTATCCTATTATTAAGCCTAAGCACAATGTGTTTGCTAGGTTCTCAGGCCCTCAAATTAAGTGGGTAAAACCAAGTATGTTACCTTTTGACGATATAAATTACGAACTTGAATCCTTAGTCCCAATAGGCCCACAGATTAAATATTTGGGGATCCATGTTTCAAAAGACCCTGCAGACTTTACACAACTTAATTTGAATCCTCTTATTGTACTCCTGCGACAGAAAGCCAGAATTTGGGGCAAATTATATCTCCCCTTTATGGCTAAATTAGGGTTGGTGAAGATGCTAATCCTACCCAAGGTGTTGTACATTTTGAGAAATGCCCCAATTTGGATAGATTTTGTATTTTTCAAAACTCTAGACAGTATTATAAATGATCTATTATGGGGTCAAGGCAAGAAAGTCAGAATCAAACAGGTTCACCTCCAACATCCCTTGAATGTAGGAGGGGTTACTCTGCCGAACTTTAGACTATTATTTTGCCTACAACTTCAGTACCTGTGGGATGTGGATTCATATCCTTTTCATCAGATTTGGGTCTCAATGGATTCTCATAAATACTTTATCCAGCTTCTTGAGTCTCGACAGCTTTCTACTCCTTTGTTTCTAAAGTTTTCACCTTGTAGAATGATGTGGAGACTCTGGGGGTACTGCAAGAAGTGGATTAATGTGGGCTTTTGTCTTAATATTTCTCCAATATGGGGTAACTTAGCTTTAAAACCATTGAGTATGTTGGAATGTGGGAAGACTATGAAAACGATCAACAGTGTAGGATCTTTTCTCTGATGGGGAGCTTAAGTCAATGCCACTTTTAATTCAGGAATATAGGCCTTCAAGAGACTCTGCATATAGATGTTTACCGATAAAATCAGTGTGTCGTGATGTTAAATGTACAAAATTTCAGAGTTGATAGTTTTCCTGTTCTATATATATATATATAGGTTGTTAATTAAGGAAGATTTGAAAAAATTCCCCCATCGATCTAAGTTAAAATGGCAAAAAGATGAGATGAGAAATGAGAATTATGTCTTAGAAATTTACTCAAGCTTTCACCAAGTTTGGCCTACCTGGAATCCCAAATTGTTATTGTAAATCAGTTGTATTTAACGCCAAAACTTCTTGTCAAAATGAACTGTACGGTAGATAATAGTTTTCCAAAGTGTCTATTGGAAGAAGCGGACTGGATGCATCTACTTTGGAGATGTCTGAAGCTATATTGATTTTGGGACAGTGTTTTTTTTTATAATATTAACCCCTTCTGGACCCAGCCTGTTTTGGCCTTCAGGACACAGCCGAATTTTTCAAATCTGACATGTGTTACTTTATGTGGTAATAACGTTGGAACGCTTTTATCTATGCAAGTGATTCTGAGATTGTTTTCTCGTGACATGTTGTACTTTATATTAGTGAAAAAATGTTGTCGATAATTTTGGTATTTATTTCTGAAAAACACCACAATTTAGAAAAAATTAGCAAAAATTATCATTTTTCAAAATTTAAACGTATCTGCTTGTAAAACAGATAGTAATACCACACAAAATAGTTACTAGTTAACATTTCCCATATGTGTACTTTATGTTTGCATTGTTTTTTTAATGTCCTTTTATTTTTCTAGGACGTTACAAGGCTTAGAACTTTAGCAGCAATTTCTCATATTTTAAAGAAAATTTCAAAAGGCCATTTTTTCAGGGACCATTTCAGTTCTGAGGTGGCTTTGAGGGCCTTATATATTAGAAAATCCCCAGAAGTCACACCATTTTGAAAACTGCACCCCTCAAGGTATTCGAATCAGCATTCACAAAGTGTTTTACCCCTTTAGGCGTTTCACAGAAATTAAAGCAAAGTAGAGGTGAAATTTACAAATTTAATTTTTTTTGCCGAAATTCATTACTAATACATTTTTTTGTAACACAGAAGGTTTTACCAGAGAAATGCAACTCAATATTTCTTGCCCAGATTCTGAAGTTTTTAGAAATATCCCACATGTGGCTCTAGTGTCATAATGGACTGAAACACAGGCCTCAGAAGCAAAGGTGCACCCAGTGGATTTTGGGCCTCCTTTTTTTTTTAGAATATATTTTAGGCACCTTTTCAGGTTTGAAGAGGTCTTGTGGTGCCAAAACAGTGGAAACACCCCAAAAGTGACCCCATTTTAGAAACTACACCTATCAAGGAATTTATCTAGGGATATAGTTAGCATTTTGACCACACAAGTTTTTCACTAATTATATTGGAATTAGTCTGTAAAAATGAAAATCTACTATTTTTCTGACAAAACATAGACATTTTTAATATTTACGAGGAATAATGAAGAAAATCACCCCAACATTTGTAAAGCAATGTCACCTGATTACATCAATATCCCACATGTGGTAATAAACTGCTGATTGGACCCACAGCAGGGCTCAGAAGGGAAGGAGTGCCATTTGGATTTTGGAGCACAGATTTTGCTGGATTGGTTTTCGGTGCCATGTCGCATTTGCAACGCCCTGGAGGGACCAAAACAGGGGAAACCCCCCAAAAGTGACCCCATTTTGGAAACGACTCCTCTCAAGGAATTTATCTAGGGGTATAGTTAGCATTTTGACCACACAGGTTTTTTGCAGAATTTAGTGGAATTAGGCAGTGAAAATTAAAATCGACTTTTTTTCTGAAAAAGCATAGAAATTTAACATTTTTACAAGGAATAAAGGAAAAAAAGAACCACAACATTTGTAAATCATTTTCTCCTGATTACGGCAATACCCCATATGTGGAAATATACTGCTGATTAGACCCATGGCAGCACTCAGAAGGGAAGTAGCGCCATTTGGATTTTGGAGCACGGATTTTGCTGGATTGTTTTTCGGTGCCATGCCGCCTTTGCAACGCCCTGGAGGGACCAAAACAGTGGAAACCCCCCAAGTTACTCCATTTTGGAAACGCCCCTCAAGGAATTTTTCTAGGGGTATAGTGAGCATTTAGACTCCACGGGTCTTTTGCAGAATTTATCAGAATTGGGCGGAGAAAATTAATATCACAATTTTTTTCCACTAAAATGTTGAATTTTCTCATTTTCACAAGGGATAAAGGAGAAATAAACAACCAATTTTTGTAAAGCAAATTCTCCCGAGTAGGGAAATACCCCACATGTGGTCATACATTTTTTCATTAGAAATTAAGTAACCCTTTCAGGACTGATCCATTTTTTGCTTTCTTATTTTAGTTTTTCACTCCCCGCATTCCAAGAGCCATAACTTTTTACTTTTTTCATCAGTAGAGTGATGTGAGGGCTTATTTCTTGTGGGAGGAATTGTAGTTTCTATTGACACCATTTAAAGTGCCATAAAAAGTACTGGGAAACTGAAAAAAAATAGGAAAATATAGTAATATAGGAAAAAAATCTGATTCCATTTTTTGGGGTTTTCGTTTTTACAGCTTTCGCCGTGCGGTAAAAACGAAAACTACAGCGATTTTGGCGGTTTAAATTATTTACGTTTTTTACGGTGTTCACCGTGCGAGTTAAATAATGGTATATTCTAATAGTTCGGCCTTTTACGGACGTAGCGATACCAATTTTGTTTCTTTTTTTACATTACTTTAGAAGAAAAATGGGAAAGTTGTTTTTTTTTAACTTTAAACTTTTTTCTTTCTCACTACTAATAACTTTAATTCTTCTACACATTTTATTAGTCCCCTTAGGGGACTTGTACCAGCGATCATTGGATCGCGGGTACAATATGCTGCAATACTAATGTATTGCAGTATATTGTTATTTTTACAAGTTTCTGTAACCGCACGATCGCTGTTCCTGTCCGTTAGTCCTGGGTGTCAGCTGTAATATACTGCCGACACCCGCAGCGTATGGAGTGGGCTCAGCACGTGAGCCCGCTCCATACATCTACCCCCGCACCATGACGTGCTATTAAGTCATAGTGCGCAAAGGGGTTAATGCACAGCGGATGGTGTGAATATTGCAATTTTCCACTGATATGACATTTTAGTGCAAAATATGTTGTGCCCAGTTTGTGCCACTGAAGACAAATACCGCATAAAACGTTAAGCGGGTTCTCCCGGGTATGGCGATGCCATATATGTGGACGCAAACTGCTGTTTGGGCACGCTGCAGGGCTCAGAAGGGAGGAACGCCATTTTGCTTTTGGAGCGCAGATTTTGCTTGGTAGTTTTTCTGTTTTGGGTTTCGCTGGTATTTCAGTTTATAATGTGGGGGCGTATGTAATCTGTGCGGAGAACATCAGGGCATAATAAGAGGGTATAATAATGCGGTAAATAAATAATAATTCATAGATGTGTGGCCGGTGTCGCACTGATAAATGGCGCCCGATCTTATCCGATTTTAGAACACTCTGCACATTTTGCATTGCCATATTCTGAGAGCCAGAACTTCTTTATTTTTTTTCCCCATCGGAGCTGTGTGAGGGCTTATTTGTTGCGGGACAATCTGTAGTTTTCATTGGTAACTTTTTGGGGTACATGCGATTTTTTTGATCACTTTTTTGCAAGCCGGGTGACCAAAAACAAGCAATTCTGAGAATGTTTTTTAGTTTATTTTTTTGCGGAGTTCACCGTGCACTATAAATGACAACTTAACTTTATTCTGCGGGTTGATGCGATTACGGCGATACCAGATGTATATAGGTTTTTTTAATGTTTTGCAGCGTTTGCGCAATAAAATCACTTTTTTATAAAATAATTTATTTTCTGTGTCACCATATTTTGAGAGCCGTAACTTTTTTATTTTTCAGTCAAAAAGATGTGTAAGGGCTTATTTTTTGCGGGACGGGTTGTAGTTTTTATCGGTATTATTTTCGGGTACATGCGACTTTTTGATCACTTTTTATTCTCTATTTTGGGAGCGGTGGTGACCAAAAAATAGCCATTCTGGTGGTTTTTTTATTGATTTTTTTGGGGGTGTTCATAGTGCGGGAAAAATAACATTACAGTTTTATAGTTGGGGTCGTTATGAAAGCGGCGATACCACATATGTGTACTTTTTTTAACGTGTTCATTTTTTTCCTATAATGAAAGTCTTATTATAGGAAAAAAATGCAGTGTTTGTTTATATAATTTCGAACTTTTATTTTTACACTTTTTTAAAACATTTTTATTACTTTTTTCACTTGTCCCACTAGAGGACATTTAGACTTGCAGCTCTGATCGCTGCTAGAGTATATTACACTACCTACGTAGTGTAATGCATTCCAACTGTCATTTTGACGTGACAGTCACACTGACAGGAAGCCTCGGAGGACTGGTCGGAGGCTGCTCCTCCGAGGCTTCCGTACATGGCAACCCGGAGGTCATTGTCTGACCTCCGATTGCCACGACAAGCATCGGCAGCCCACACAATCACTTTGTGGGGGCTGCCGATGTGCTTCAAACCCCTTAAATGTGGCGAACGCAATCTGTCACAGCATTTATAGGGTTAATTGCCAAAATCAGCGGCGATGGTCCGCTGACCGGCAAGGCTGGAGTGTCAGCTGTCGGGGACAGCTGACCTCCCGGTTCCCGGACACTGTCCGTTAGGACTGTGTGCACCGGGATCTACTCTGCAACTGTATGTCCTGATGCGGGAAGCAACCCCTCTGCAGGACGTACTATTGCGGAGCAGCGCATGAAGAGGTTAACCGGATATTTGGATGTAAAATCTTTGCAGAAAGTACTTTATGCATTTTAGGAGTTTCAGATATTATACATTACCTTCAATAGACGATGTAGCCATCTTTAATTTGACTCTGATAACTTGCTGCAGCGTGATATCACACAACCAAATACATTGAAAAGTCATTGAAAAAGTCAGGATAAGGGATCTAGCCACTATTTATTTAATGCGTTAAAAGTCAAGGTAAAGACAGCTACATCTGTATACAAGAACTATTATATGCCACAAGAAAGTTGATTGCAAGGTATTGGTTATCTAGGGACAGCCCCACATTATCACAATGGAGTAACTATATCTATTATATGCGGATGTTTGAAAAAAAAAAATGCATTGCAGGAAAAAGGGAAATCTAAAAATGTTTAAGAAAAATAGGGGAAAAGTGGATATTTTAAATTATCCTCTAAGAGAATGATTTTTTGGGCTTAATGTATATTGTATTTATGGGTTATAATAAAAAGGAAGAGTAGGGAAAAAGGAGAGGGAGGAAGGGAAAAGAAAAAAAGGAATAAGGAAGAGAACTTTTTTTATTTTTTTCATGTGTCACCATTGTAGGGCAATAGGGGGGGGGGGGGGTTGTGATTGATTGTATTCCATCTTTGATATGTACAATTATTATATGATTATGTATTGAATATATGGTTAAATAAAGTAAAATAATTATTGGGGAAAAAAATAGAGATCAGTCTATAAAATAGAGATCAGTTGCAGATGAAAATTGGAAAATTTCACTCCTGTACATCCATAATTTTAAGTAAGTTAGTTAATGAGTAACTGTACTTTCAAAAATCTTTTGTTATGTCATAGAGACATATTAGAAGTTTTAATCGGTGGGGTCCGGATGCTGAGACCACCGGATGCTGAGATCGCTGTAACGAAGGTACAGAAGTGCTCAGCAGAAGACGGGCTCATAGACATTCTACATGAGCCATCTTCAACCTAACAAGGTGCACCAATCACAGCCGAAGATGTACAGTGATCGGCTGAGCGCTTCTGCACCTTAATTTCAGCGATGGTGAGGGTCTCAGCATCCGGACCCCCACCAATTAAAACTTCTAAAATGTCTCTCTAACATAACAAAAGATTTTGAAAGTACAGTTACTCTTTAAAAATGCATCTTTTTATGTATTTATTTATTATTAATTCATAAATAATATTAATTCACACGCAGGCATCTCATGGAAACCGAGGCACACAGAGGTTTTTGTTTTTCCACAGATTACATGAGAATGAGCGAGAAACCTATTCTGGCATTTGTTCAATGGGAGAATATGATGCCTCGTGTAGGCACCATACGGTAGCACGTGTATTGCTTATGGATTAGTAACATGGACTTGTTAGGACTCTGTCTGCCACTTTCCAGGGTCCGTGAATTTTGTGCTTGAGCCTTCTCTCTGTATGGGTCTACATGTATGATTGTACATCACTCTTCTAAGAAGCAGTGGAGCTATCAGTGGTTTCTTTAAGTAATGTCTTATGTCCTTTTGTATTCTATAACTCATTATTCTTTAATTGCTCTTTTACTCTATTACAGGAGGGCAAGGTTTAAGCGTTCTAACAGTGTTACTGCTGGAGTTCAGGCTGACTTGGAGCTTGAAGGCTTCCCCGGACTGACGGTTCCCACAGAAGACAAAGGTCTGCAGTTTGGACGCTCCTTTCAGCGACACTCTTCTGAGCCCTCAGACACCAGCCAGCAGTACTCAGTGTATAAGACAGTTCATACTCAAGGCCAATGGGCGTACAGAGAGGACTATCAAATGCAGTATGATACAGGAGAAGAGCCTCGTCAGGATTCCTGGATGGACAGAGGCACCCGCAGTCTCCCAGACTCTGGCAGAGCATCTCCATGTCACAGGGATGGTGAATGGTTTATTAAGATGTTGCAGGCAGAGGTGGAAAGGATGGAAGGATGGTGTCAGCAAATGGAAAGAGAAGCAGAAGAATATGACCTACCCGAAGAAAGTAAGTATTGACCCATCTTTTATCTTAAAATATTTGTTGCTACAAATAGAAAGATTAAGAAAGCAGTTACAAAATAAGATAAGTCGTCAAGCAACATAAAGTTTATTGTAAAGATAAATTATGAGTCTCTCCAGCAATATGCAACTGATAGACTGTTTAATACATTCCTTTTTCCTAGTAGGTGGCTCCAGTCAATCATCGCTACATATTTTTTTAGATTGTATTTGATTTGTAACTGTATCAAGGTTTATGATTAGGCTTAGAGAACACTATAATCTACGTATCATTCTCAAAATTCTGTTTGTTGCCAAATATGTAGCTGTCTTGTCTTACAGAAGGGAGTCTGTCACCACTTTGCCCCCCACACACACACTTCTAACGCCGGTAGATAGGTGTAGAGGATACAAGTTTTATCACACTTATGTTGGCGATCATACTTCAAGCAATACTAGAAAAATGTACTTTTAATCCTTATGGATGCTATTTTATATAGTTATTTTATTTTCTCTTTGCTGTACTCACTGTAAGGTCCTAATAGTGAGGTCAGTATACAGGGAATATTCAGAAAAAATGTGTATTCTGACCAACACTGCCCCTTTGGCAAGCCACACCCTGACAAACCACAACCTACTAAAGCTATGTGCCTGTCAAGCCCTGCCTCAATCTGTCTGCGTTACCAAAGTGTCCCTAGAAAATGTTTTCAAATGTGATAATTGTCGATTCTAGTAAAACCCCTTAAAGTTTTTATTTTATACTGGAGGTGAACTTTAAGTGTACAGTTGTCCTAATCCTGGAGTATATTGACTACTACACTTACACTTACACTTTTCATGCAGAGCTATCTGAGGAAGGCACCAGAACATAAAATCATTATTGTCGATCCTAGTAAAACCCCTTGAAGTTTTTATTTTATACTGGAGGTGAACTTTAAGTATATAGTTGTCCTAAACCAGGAGTATATTGACTAGTAAACTTACGCTTACACTTTTCATGCAGAACTATCTGAGGAAGGCACCAAAATATTGAATCATTAATTGTCTACTAGAATTAACATAAACAGTGGCACATGTGAGGGTTATGCCATATGTGATCAATAGATTACAAGATTCTTCTGTGATTTGAAAAATGTCAAATTTGCACGTTCTCAAACATTTATTTTAGTCAAGCTTTTCATTTACATATCAAAGTGCCAAGTTCCAAGAGTATTAAGAATCTCTCAGGGTTACATTAGAAAGCAGTTAGTTGGATTGCATAGTCTGCCTGCATCTACATTATTGTGAATGCACCAGAAGGGTTGCCTTAAGATTTTTCTCCCGGTCAATCAATTAGCTTGTTAAATATTTATAGAAATATTAATATGTGGAAAATGGAGAGAGAATTTTTAATGACAGTCAAATATGACATTATCATTAATAGGCAAGCTGAACTGGAATGAATAACAGATTGTATCACTATGAGTGGGAAATGTGTGTAATGTTTTCCCCATTATTTCACACTACTAACTGAATTTATGTTTTTCAGTTTAGAGCTAGATAAGCATTGGTTTTAGTCTTTTTTTTTTAGTAAATATAGTTCAGTATTGACCTTACTTTACAATGGCCCTTCTGCTCAACTACTAAGGAGAACTCACTTGTCTGGAAGTAACAGTCAATCAACAAATGACATGTCTCCTTGGCACTGCAGCTGCTCGGTTCTACACATACGTTCTTCTGTGTGGTGGAAGAAGTAGTGCTATATAAAGCAAAAAATTATCTCCTGGGCACAGTAGAGATGGAAATATCTATGGTTATCTTTTATTGTATCACGCAACATTTTTATTATAACGAGTTATATTTATATTTATTTTTTATTTTTTTCTTGTTTTTAGTTAGCAATTTGGTGGCTTCCTTAAAAATTATTTACAAGTGATTGTATGATATCAGGAGAAAAAAAAAAGTCCAATATCAGATGCAATACCACCATACACAATAATGCTGCTGTTTTTGGAATGATAGAAGACACTTTTTTAAATCTTATACAACCATTTTAAAACATTTACACATAGTTATGATCTGTAATTAATTTATGGATATTAAAATCCATTTATAATAATATTATACCAGTATGAAGAGAGCATTAGTTATTTTGGGATCAATGTCCTAGTATAATATTGTATTCCACCTTGTTCACTTCTTGTTCTTAGTGAAGGAGGCAATAACATTAGGGTCAGGTAGAGCCATGTTGATACATTGCAGTCAATATAATATTTCAACATATCAATTATAGATTTTTATTGTAAAGTTTACAAACACACGAGAACAAGAATAAAGTGCATGAATGCTTTCGTAATCGATCAGAACAGAACATATCAAATCAAAACAAATCCTATCATATAGATAGAAGCAAACGCTTATGTACATCAATATCCTTGTTACTCCGGGGCAGTTGTCACCTGTATTTAGAAAAATATACAGTCGGGCACATGGCACATGAGGTAGAGAATGCCTTTCTATATTTGCAAGGCACATATTCCCTGACTTGACACATATTATGAAAAGTGACCCACCCCCCCCCCCCCCGAACAGTTAAAAAGAGGAAAGATTAAGACAAACCAAAAGAAGACAAAAAGAAAGGGAAGAGAAGACAGACAAAAGAAGAGCAAGGGAAAGAAAATGAGGAATCTTAATGAGTGCTGGGAGCAGAGACGTTACCACAAGAGGAATATTGTACCGCCTCCATTTCTGATGAAGCCCAATCAGGACCTAGCTATATAGACCACCATATGGAATACTCTAGCTCAACCAGTCTGCGAAATGAGGACCAGATTTGAAGGATGACCATGCGTTCCATAGATAAAGCACCGCGTCATAGCTGCCTCTGTCTTCTGCAAGAAGAGACTCCATTCTACACAGTAGGTCCATTTCCACAACCCATTCACCAATCGTAGGCACCGCAGAAGTCTTCCAGTGTCTAGGAATTACTGTCCGTGCTGCTGTCAGGAAATGTCTGAGTAGGCCCTTTTTTATGCCTGACAGAGGACCCGGAATCAAGGATAACAGAGCGATCTGAGGAGTGGGTATGATAGGAGCACACTCCATCAATGCATAGATGTCGAACACCGCTTTCCAAAAAGTCTGCAACAATGGGCAGGACCACCAAATGTGCAACATCGTGCCAGTCTCGTTGCTACACCGCCAACAGACATCTGATACTTCTGGGTACATTTTATGTAGAATTTGTGGGCAACGGTACCATCTGGTCAGTATTTTAAGAAAAAATTCCTGAGCGTGGCAAGCCATTGGCATTTTATGGGTCAGGAGGAAAACCCTGTCCCAATCAAGAAGAGATATGGAGAAACCTAGGTCCTCTTCCCATGCGCTAACATATGCAGGGGGCTGATTGACAGAAGTCTCCAATAGGATGGCATACATCTTGGAGATCACACGAGTAGGTGGCTCTTGTAAGAGCAACAATGATTCAAAGGACGTGGTCACTGAGATGCAGATACCATCCGGCAGGGCCGAGTGTAAAAAGTTAGACAATTGTGCATATTCCAACCATGAAAAAGTCCTCTCCGGGCAGGTCTCTCTCAACATATGTAGCGGAGGGAGGCGACCCCCATCCGACATCACCTGACATAGCCTAGTATCTTCTGAAGCGGTCCAACTCAAAAAGGTAGCTTTGTGAACAGCTGGTGGAAACTCAGAGTTATCGAACAGAGGGCTAAGAAGTCCTGGTCTATGGGAAAGCCCCTTTCGAACCATCAATCTGTCCCAGAGAGTGAGAAAATGATGGGTAAGCATAGGAAGGGTCGAGAGGGGTGGTCGATGATCCGGCAGAATCCACGGCAGCGATCTCAGAGAGAGCGCCACCAAGGACCTCTCAATCCCCACCCATTGTTTATTGGTGTCATTATGAAACCAATCTATCACTCTAGAAAGCACTACAGCTTGGTGGTACAACCCCAAATCTGGGAGTCCCGCTCCCCCTTTCAGCTTAAGGCGAGACAATGAGCTCATACTAATGTGAGGCCTCAGAGTGCCCCAGACGAACTTACGAAACGCTGCCTCCAATGTCTTAAAATACGCCCTAGGAACCATAACAGGGATTGCCTGAAATAGATACAAGAACCTAGGGAGGATATCCATTTTGATGGCATTAATACGTCCAAACCATGACAATTGTGCTCTGTCATAGGATTGGAGATCTTTCAGCGTACGTTGCATTAGGTGAGGATAATTAAGGGAGTACAGATCCGTTAAAGTGCCAGAAATCTGAACCCCCAGGTATTTGATGGATGTTGCTTGCCATTTGAAAGAGATGGATGATCTTAGAAGATCAACCAACTCCTGTGGAAGCGATACATTTAGCGCTTCCGTCTTTGTGTAATTGACCTTGAAATTACTGACCCTTCCGAACTCTTCAAATTCTCGAATAAGCACCGGGAAGGAAATAACAGGATTAGTAATGAACAATAAGAGGTCGTCTGCATATAACGTCAGCTTATGGTATTCATCACCTACCCTAATCCCAGAAATATCTGGAGATGTACGGATCGCCACTGCTAGATGTTCCATTGTGATCACATATAGTAATGGGGACAGCGGGCACCCCTGTCGGGTTTCGTTAGCAATCTGTAGAGCTGCGGAGTAAATGCCATTGGCCCTGACTCTAGCCGTGGGTTTCTGATATAGAGCAAACATCCTTTCTATCATTACTGGGCCAATTCCCATTTGTCTTAAGGCCGATCTCAAGAAGACCCAGTGGACACGGTCGAAAGCTTTCTCTGCATCAACTGAGATCAGACAAGTGGGTATGGACTTTTTCTTCGCGTGGGACATCAGGAGAAGAGTTTTATTGGTATTGTCCCTCGCTTCTCTCCGGAGGACAAACCCCGCTTGATCAGTATGGATGATTTCCGGGAGCAGAGGTGCCAATCTATTTGCAATTGCCTTAGAATAATGCTTAACATCAACATTTATTAGCGAAATCGGGCGGTAATTGGCACAGATAGAATGGTCTTTCCCTGGTTTAGGAATAACCGTAATGGTAGCTTCCAACGTTTGCGGCGTGAAGGGCATTGACGACGTGACCGAATTGAATACCTTAGTCATAAAGGGAAGAAGCTGCGGAAGAAAAGCCTTGTAGAAGGACGTCGGGAAACCATCCGGGCCCGGACTTTTACCTGACGGAGCGGACTTGATAACGCCCTGGATTTCTTCATCAGAAAAATCCGCGCTCAACTCCTCGGTCTCAGCCCTTTCCAGCTCTGGCAGTGCTGTTTTAGCCACATATTGGTCAATTTTCTTTTGCAGAGCAGCAGAGGACATATCTTGTAAAGGTCCCCTGAGATTATACAAGGAGTGGTAATACTCCCGAAAGGTTTTCACTATCTCTTCTGGCTTATGTTTAATGTCACCCGAGCATGACTTAATCGTTGGAATATAAGAGGTGGGGACCCGTGGCTTGAGTGCTCTGGCTAGTGCTCTGCCACACTTATTAGAGTGTTGGTAAAAGAAACCCCTAGCACGATCTCTGAAAGAGGCCTGAGCCTGATCCAGCAACTCTCTCAAGGAATTATAATATTTCAACATATAATGACTAGCAGTAGCTAGCAAAACTGACAAGCGACTTATTTCCACTGCTTAGTACATGGTTGAGGCTTATTAGACAACATTTGTCTACAAAAAATTTAAGCATTTTCTACAAAATTTTAAGCCATAACACAGTACTATATACATCGATCTATATGGCTGGGTTTGCTATCTGATTTCTAAAAAAGAGTTTAAAGAGATGGAATAAAGTCCAGACAGTACCAAATTTACATCTTAGAAGCCTGTTGGCACCTTAGACTTCGGACAGCAAGTAGACCACAACTTAAATGGATGCCCCGGCCTAAAACATTTAACACTTGTCCATTGGATAGGTGCTAAAAGTTAAATCGGTGGGGGTCCAACGGCAACGCCCCCTATGACCCTCAGTTGCATGACTGCGGTATGGAGGACCTTATATGGAATGGCAATCGAGCATGCGCTTCCGTAGCCAAGGACATATTGGATAAGTCCTTGCTACTAACAGCTCTAACTCAGGCTAAATCGCAGCTAGAGCTGCGATCCATGTCTTGTTTTGAAGCTAAGATTCTTTAAAGCTATGATTCTTTAAAAAAAAAGGACCTAGTTTGCAGCTCTAGTTGCGATCTAGTTGAAGCTAGAGTAGATACAATTGAGAGCTGCATATGCTTGCAGCTCTCAGTTTAGCCCATGTTTAGGATGAGAGGGGGCCAGGGGAGTCGTGCTGGCAGCATGCAGGGAGAGGAAGGGAATCTGTGATCCTTCTCCTTTCCCTGTATGGCATACTTGCTCTCTGATTGTCACATACTAGCGTCTAGATTGCGGCATCAAATTAGTCATACGATGCACTCACATCACACTCAAACATCAATAAAGTTAGTATATTTTACTAGCCATATCCTGTCAGTACCTGATCTATAATGTAAAATCCACTGATGCTTTTCTTGCAATACCCATTACACACTACAGTTATAGCGATAACAAATATCACTAGAAAAGAATGTCTAGTACATTTATGAAGTGAGAAAATAAATCTTCAGCCACTGACGGTTTCCATAAAGGATTTTTCTAAGTTAAATTCCACTAAAAGAATCAGTATTAGGTAATGCATTAGATTAGGTTTAAGAATTTGCGTTTATTGATTAAGGTTAAAATTGCATTAAATCATGCTTTGACCGCAACATGTGAACACAGCCCTAAAATTTGTAGGGGGGGGGGGGGGTGTGGAAAACTATAAACCTAGATAATTTACAATTTATTTGCATGCAAAAATAGACTGGTGCATTCCCGGAGTTTTGCCATTTATTTAATACTTAGACATGTTTGGTATGTATAAATGCCACACCACTTACAGTTCTTTACAGAGTGCATTTTTTTCCATATGGGTTCTGTTTAAGTACGCATTTTAGTAATACGCAATGTTTGCTTACTACTACTGTTTGATGCAAAGTTGCGTGAAGGTGGTTGTGTGTATAAATTATTATGTTGTATTTTATGCACAGTTTTCTGTGCGCTCTTTGCAATATACATTACTGTATATATTTTTAACACATTTGTGAATGATTGTCAAATATTGCATGGCCTTTGTTTCAGTGTTTTTGAGAGCATAAGATCTTGTTGATATAGATGTTTGTTGTATATATGAACTTTGCACACCCTATTCTTTTTACATTGTTTTTGTGTGTAAACCTCTGCCTGTCTGTGAGTTTTAAATAGAAATGTATGTTATAATGCATTTAAAAAAAAAATCATTTCTGTTTGTTGCAAAGTAACGTATAGGTGGAAATGGCTTTCAACAGCATGTCAAGACAACTGCAATCATGATATTGTCTGCTTTCAGGAAATATATAGGGTTTAGGGGTGCACTCAATTTTTAAGGTGTGTAATACCTGTATTTTATAGGTTATTAATTTTTTAAAATTTCCAGCTTAAAATAAAATTTTGGGTTTGGTCTTTATGAAAATATGTGTATGTAGACATAGTCATAAATGGTATGTATGAACTCTGCACTTGTTTCACTTTTATTTTTAGGATATGTGGTGCATCTTGTCTGTAGAAATTGCGATACTTCTTTGCCCGATTTATTGTGAGGATAAGTGTGTAGATAAGTGTGGTCTTCTTTGGTCTCTTTGTGGGTAGTTTTCTTCTGTACCCCATTTCTTGTTTCTAGGAGACTGTATAAAAACATAAATCTAATGTTGCACCATCTTTATCTTCAGGAGAAATAAAGTTTTTGGTGAAGGACTATATCCGATCCCAAATGGCTGAGCTCTGTGAGGACTTACGGAACCAACATTCATTGCATAGTGGATAGGGTGTAAGCATCTCGTCCTGTGTGTTGGTTAGGGATCTTAGGTTCCTTGATTAGGTGGGATCTTCGCCAGAGGAATAAGGTGATGTTTCCAAAACCTTATTTCCTGTGGAGCGAATAGGGAAATATTTCCTTACATTCGGATAATCTCTGTGATGCAGGAGACCAAAGGGTTAAACTGGCTGTAAGGACCATGGGGCTTTCCACAGCCTGACGACGCACAGTGTTGCTGAATCTGTGGCCACCAGATGGGTAGTCCAAGAAAACATTGTGCTTAATGGAATACCACTCAGGTAGATTGTTCAGGGCACACTTGGACAAGTTGATGGAGTACCTATCAGATATGAAATGGAAATCTCTTCCTATGTATGCCAAACCTAGATGGCATAATTGTCACTGCAATGAAAATGAACTTATAACAAAGCACGATCTGTATGTAAATTACCGCTCAAGAGTAATCAAAGTGCTGCCACTATCCTGAAGAATAATTTAGACCTACGGCACGTGATACGTCATGACAAGCTATCTCCTGTGAGATATTAATTAAGTTAGGAAAGGTGTGTTTATGGACCAGACTGCGTAAGAGTAGGTGGAAGTATCTGGTCTCATATAATGTGGAAAAGATTTGATTCATTTTACTGTGTCATTTGTTGGGAAACAAGTGGATGAATCAGCTGTTATTACTGAGAAAAGTTTGTCTATCCACACATTTCCACTGCTGGAGAGATATAGTATTTTAAATGAACAAACAACCATGTAAAACATCGCTGTGATGAGTCTGCCAGATCATGAACTGCTCTTACTTAGCAGCTCCCCAAAGCGAGAAACCCCTCTTAATGAAATCCATATGCCCTAAAAGTCAGGCCAGTATTATAGAAAATGAGACAACATTGGCATTTTAAGACAGGTTTTCTCATAATTTCAAAGTCCCTGGGGGTCTAGAGTAGGTCTAGGATAGTGAAAAAGTTCACTGTAAATTCCTGGTTGTCTAAGCCAGTGAAGGGGTTAATTTAGTGGTGTAGGACAGTAAAGGGGGTCAATGATTAAATGTATCCTGGATACATATAAGCTGTATCTTGCGCTGATACCCGAATCTGTCAGGTCAGCGCGACTGACGGCTACAGTGAAAGCGGGCCCTGCATGTATCCACATGTTATCGATCACATCTAAGTTAGATGTGATCGATAACAGGTGGATCCACCAAATTCGTCAGTCCCACTGACCTGACGTATTCGGGTTTGAGCGCAGGATATAGCTTCTATGTATCCAGGATACATAGAAGCGTTATCTCAAAAAGTAAAACTTTTTGTTAATAAAAACCAATTAAAAAGTTGTTTAAAACACCATGATACATTGTTTTATTAAAAAAAAAAAGTGTTCAAAGGTTTACATATCTTTTAAGATTTTTATTACCTATAATAATATACTTTTTACTGTATAAAAAATAATTGATTAGAGATCAATATACAGTACATATTGTCCACAAGTGTCTACTTGTACAGATGTACTATATTATCCATACAGATGGAGGGGTGGCTATACTTTATTTTTTAGCAAAGTACGAAGACATAGACGAGTTACAGCAGTATGTGAGACTTTGATGTTTGCTCTTACACAAAATACATTTTTGATTTGGTGATCAGTGGATCAATGAGTTTTATAATGGGGAGTCCTGTCACTTCAACTGCTAATTTGTTTTTATCAAGTAGAGAAGAAGATGAATATTTGATGTTAATTCTTTATTCAGTGCTTCTGATACAGTATAATACTGTGCTCAAATTAACTCAATTTATTTACCACCATTGCTAGTAACTATTTAAACTTTTATTAGTCACATTTTTGTATGTGAAACAAAGTTTAGATGATTAATTGATATGGAAAAAAAAAATCACAGTAACTAATTCACTGCTTCTCTTGGAAGTTCTACCTCATACATATAAACAAAAGTTATACCGTGTTGCTAACATCATACTATGTAAAGATCAGTGGTGTAACTAGAATTATATGGGACCCAGAGCAAATTTTGCATCTGGGCTCACCCATCTACCTGGTTGTTGCTTGGATGTACGGGCTCCATGGCATTACTATTCTTAAAGACAGCATAGCTATAGGACAATTTTCTATGTATTTTAATATACAGTACCTCTATTATACAGCCATAAAGTTACCAAATAAAAGCTCTATGCAAGGAACAAAACCGATTGTACTAAGGCCAATATCACCAATGATACCACTATACAAGGGGAAATGTTTACCGTATTACCACCACATAGTGACTGAATATTAACACCATACTGTTACTGAATAATACAGCCACACCATGACCACATATTACCACCACATAGTGACTGAATAATGCTGTTACTGAACAAAATTCACTATAGAAAGACCAATATTACCACCAAGAGTGACCATATAGTGGTGGATACTAGTTATACACAGGCGTTCTTCAGAACATATAATTGATTACAGTACAGTTACATCCAGTGACTCACAGGTGATGTCTTCTCTGATTGAAGTCATTCACTTTCCCTCTAAATTTTTATTTGGCCCAGACCGCCATGATTACTTCTTCCAGCCACGATTAGACGTGCAGACTCTGCAGAATTTAAAGCACAGACAACACTGGCTCCTCGATTTTCCAGCACCCTCCCCACCCATTCCAAATTCTCTACACAAACTCATCATCCATAGTGCTACAGACTGTAAGAATTCTAGTGCCCTACACAGTAATATTACCCCACTTGTGCAACACACAGTAATAGCGCCCCCAAACAGTAATAGGCCAAGCAAAGTAATAGTTCCCCCACACAGTAACAATTTCCCCCTTTGTGTACCTACACAATAGTAGTCCTCTTGTGTTCCCCCATATAGCAGTTAGGTACATCCAGATAGTAGTTAGGTGCCCCCTAATAATAGTTTGGCACCCAGAAAGTAGTTAGGTGCCACCATATAGTAGTTAGGTGCCCCCATATAGTAGCTAGGCCGCATATAGTAGTTAGGTGCCTCCATATAGTAGTTAGATCTCCCAAATAGTAATTAGGTGCCACCATATAGTAGTTAGGTCCCTCATATAGTAGTTAGGTGCCTCCATATAGTAGTTAGGTGCCCCATATAGTAGCTAGGTACCCCCAATATAGCAGTTAGGTGCCTGCATATAGAAGTTAGGTTCCCACATATAGTAGTTAGGCCACCATTTAATAGTTAGTTGCTGCCATATAGTAGTTAGGTCTCTGCATATGTCAGTTAGGTGCCTCCATATAGTAGTTAGGCCCACCACTTAGTAGTTAGGTGCTTCCATATAGTAATTAGGTCCACCCATCTAATAATAAGTTTCACCAATATTGTAGTTGTGTCCCCACCTTGTAGTTAGGTGCCCCCATCTAGTAGTTAGATACCCTATCTATTAGCTAGGTGCCCCATCTAGTAGTTAGAAACCCCATTTATAGTGTCCCATAGAGCAGGTGCTCCCCATATAGTAGTTACACTCTCTTCATTAATAGTGCCAGGATATAGCAGTTCGGTGCCCCTATTTAGAAGTTAGGACCCTCCTTTGTTAATAGTTCCCTTTTTGCGTCAATGAAAAGAAACCTCACCTAGCTGAGTCTTTATGCCACCTGCACCAGGATGTCAGGCTGACGCGCTCAGCGCCTTGCCGATTTCTAGTAGGCCTAAAACAGAATGTTGATCAGTTTAGATTTTAAAAAATGATCTACTCTGAATATTTTGCCTTAAAGGGGTTGTCCGGTTTTATCAAATGAAAGTTATTTGTTGTATACTTCCTATATTAAGTCCTCATGGTTTTCAAGATCTGTTCTTATTGTTATTCAATAGGAACATTTATTGTTTACTTCCAGTGGATACAAATCTGTCCATGGTCATGTGATGGACACACAGGTGCTGGGATGGTTAGAAGACACAGCTCTGAATCATATACTGTAACGATCCCAGCACCTGTGTGTACATCACATGACCATGGACAGAATTTTATACACTGGAAGTTAACAATGAATGTTCCTACTGAATAACAACAACGAGATCTTGAAAACTGTTAGAAAATAGTACAGAAAATATATTGGAAAACTGTATAACTTTTATTTATACAGAAAATAAGATTAATTTGCTAAAACCGGACAACCCCTTTAAGGAAAAATGTTATGAGTAAATAATTAATTGGAAAATGAATAACAAGACCCATAAATGTGTACTTTAAAAAAAAAACACAGAAGGGTGATCTCAAATTTGTTTTACATATCCACACAGTGGTATACTGGATTATCTGGCACAAATATTCTATCATTGTTATGGCATAATGTGTCATAAACATTGGCCCTTGCCCCAAGCATGATTAGAATTTTAAGAGAATATAGAAGCATATTGAGAACAGAAATATGATGTACCATGGAAGATACCACCTTTTGCTCTGGGACAGCAATGCTTAGCCAAATTGGCCACGGTGATATATATATATATATATATATATATATATATATATATATATATATATATATATATATATATATATATATAGATGAACAAATAGATCCAGCAGCAGGAACAGACCAGGATCCCAATTCTATACGATACAAAAATCAGGCAGCCTCCAGTGGAAGGAGCTGAAACGTTGCTGTCTATGGGACAATAAAGTACCCTCTTGTTTCACCTTGATTTGAACGGAGTGCTGCCTGATTTTTGTATCGTGTATATATATATATATATATATATATATATATATATCATATGCAGAATTTTTAAAAAGACTACAACTACAGTTCCTTGACATTTTCTCTAATTCAGCCCTTTAGCCAGATACTCTATGTTCTGAGTAGTCTGCCTCCAGATATACCAGCTTGAATCTAGATCTCCCTCTAGTGATGAAAGAGTTATTGAGCTTGTGCAAAAAGCATGAAGAGAGCTTAGTTACCAGATGTTTATTTATACTGTTTAGCCATTGCATTAAAACCACTGACAGGTGAAGGGAATGACATTGATTATCTTGTTACAATGGCGCCTGTCATGGGGTGGGATATATTAGGCTATAAGTGGACAGTTAGTTCTTGAAGTTGATGTGTTGCAAGCAGGAAAATGGGCAAGTGTAAAGATCTGAGCAACTATGACAAGGGACAAATTGTGATGTCTTGACAACTGGGTTAGAGAATCTCCAAATCTCCAAATCTTGTGGGATGTTTCCAGTATACAACCAAGGCAACAGGGTCATGGACACCCAATGCTCATTGATGTGTGGGGAGTGAAGGCTAACTTCACAGAAGAGATACTGTAGCACAAATTGCTGAAAAAGTAAATGCTGGCTATGAAGAAAGGTGTCAAAACACTCAGGACACCGCAGCTTGCTGCATTTGGATCTGAATAGCCACAGACTAGTCAGGGCATAAGTTGACCCCTATCCACCACAAAAGCGCCCATACTGAGCACTTGATAATCAGAATTGGACCATGGAGCAATTGGAGAAGTCAGCTTACTCTGATGAATCACGTTTTCCTTTACAGTACATCATGTGGCTGGCCGGGTGCGTGTGCAATGCTTACCTGGGGAAGAGAGGGCACCAGGATGCCCTTTGAGAAGAAGGCAAGCCGGCAGAGGCAGTGTGATGCTCTGGGCAATATTCTGCTGGGGAATCTTGGATGCTGGCATTCCGGTGGATGTTACTTTGACATGTACCAGCTACCTAAACATTATTGCAGACGAAGTACACCCCTTCATGAGAACAGTATTTCCTGAGTGTAGTGGCCTCTTTCAGCGGAAAATGTACCTTGCCCCACTGCAAAAATTGTTCTGGAATATTCTAAAGAATATGACTAAGCGTTCAAGTTCTTGACATGACCTTCAAATTCCCCAGATCTCAGTCCGATGAAGCATTTGTGGGATGTGCTGGAAAACACAAGTCTGATCCATGGAGGACCCATCTAGGAACTTACAGGACTTATAGGATCTGCTGTTAATGGGGTTGTCTACTACTGGACAACTGATGATCTATCCATCGAATAGGTGTCACGATCGGTGGGTATGTGAACCCACTGGGCCGTACTGCCATAGCGGGATAGCAGCTGGCCAAACAGTGTACCAAGTCAATGTCTATATAGTCCAAGCACAAGGGTACCTGTAGCAGTTCAAACAGTAGTAATGGCTAGGCTCAGATGGGACCTTGGCAGCAGACACCAGGCGTGGTGTAACACAGCAGGCGTGACCGATGGCACAACACGACTCCACATTTCTAATGCACAGGAACAACGGTAGCACGGGATACAGGATACAGGTACGGGAACACTGGGAACAGGATAACAATAAGGGACCATTTGCAAGACTAACACGGTTAAACACAACAACGCTCAGGCAATGAGTGAAAGGTCAGAGCCCTTTTTATAGTCCAGGGTGATCATGGGTTAATTGATTATTTTCATGTGCGCGCGCTGGCCCTTTAAGGCCAGGCACGAGCGTGTGCGCACGCACCCTACGGGACACAGTAGAACAAAGTGGAAGTGAGCGCTGGTGTCTCCTGGGGAGGAGATGCGGGCCAGCGTTCACAGATCCATGGCTGCGGCCGTCGGGGGTGAGTAATCCCGACGGTCTGTGGCCATGGATGCTACAGTATCCCTCCTCTTACGCCCCCTCTTCTTGGGACTAGAGCGAGAGAAGAACTTTTTAATGAGGGCAGGAGCATTGAGGTTCTCTTCTGGCTTCCAGGACCTCTCCACTGGACCAAACCCCTTCCAATCCACCAAATAAAACATTCTTCCTCCTACTTTTTTTAAGTCCGGGATCTCCTTAACCCCGAATACATCGGAAGAACCGCTGGGAGCAACTGCAAGGCTAGGCGTTTTTGTGTATCGGTTCAGGACCACAGGCTTCAGGAGGGTCACATGAAAGGAGTTGGGGATCCTGAGGGTAGGAGGCAGCTGAAGCTTGTAAGAGACCGGGTTGATATGCTGTAGGGTCTCAAAGGGTCCGAGGAACCTGGGAGCAAACTTGTATGATGGCACCCTCAGCTGAATATTCCTTGAGGATAGCCAGACTGTGGTACCTGGAAGATACAGAGGTGGCTCTCTTCTCTTAGCATCTGCTTTTCTCTTCATGCGATCGACTGCCTACAGAATAGAGGACCAGGTTTGCTGCTAGACCTGTAGAAAATCTCCAAATGCAGAGTCAGCTGTGGTTACCAGGGATGTAGCCGGAACAGTGAGAGGAATTTGTGGATGTTGGCCGTAGATAATGTAGAATGATGTGGAGGTGGTGGACTCACTTGTGTGGTTGTTGTACGAGAACTCGGCCCATGGAAGAAGCTGCACCCAATCATCATGCTGCATGGAGATGAAGTGGTGAAGATAAATCTCCATGATTTGGTTAATCCTCTCGACTTGGCCATTAGACTGGGGATGATAGGCTGAAGAAAAGTCTAACTTCACGTCTAGGAGTTTACAGAGGGCTCTCCAGAATTTTGAGGTGAACTGAGCCCCCCCCCCCGATCAGACACGATATGAAGAGGCAAACCATGCAAACGGAAGATGAAATGGATGAAGAGATTTGCCAGCTGAGGAGCAGAAGGTAGGCCAGTCAACGGGATAAAATGAGCCATCTTTGAGAACCGGTCCACCACCACCCAGACCGTATTGCATCCTGCAGAGGAAGGGAAGTCAGTGACTAAGTCCATTGCTATATGCTGCCAGGGAGCATTGGGCACAGGCAGAGGTTGGAGCAGATCGGCAGGCTTGGAGTGAGCAACTTTGTTGGAAGCACACACAGTGCAGGACGAGACAAAGTCCACAATATCTTTGGGCAGCTTGGGCCACCAGAAATGACGGGCAATCGGATCTCGGGTCTTACGAGCACCCACGTGCCAAGCCAGTTTGGAGCTGTGCCCCCAGCGAAGGATTCTTCTCCTGTCTACCAACCGCACAAAAGTCCTCCCCGTAGGCTATTAAGTGGAGATTCTGCCTCTGGAGTCCACACCTTTGCGTTCACACCCTTCATGGTAAGGGTAGAGATGGGAGCCGTCAATGATGAGAAGTTTGGGATAAACTGCCGGTTGAAGTTGGTGAATCTCAAAAAACGCTGTATGGACCGCAGGCCCTGAGGAAATGGCCATTCCAGGACAAACTTTACTTTCTTAGGATCAATCTTGAGACTTTGATCCGAGATGATGTAGCCCAGGAAGGGCAGATATTTTTTTTCAAAGACGCACTTCTCCAGCTTGGCATACAGATTATTCTCCCTTAAACGCAGCTGAACTTGATGAACATGCCTCCGATGAGTCGTCGGATGTGGAGAGAAAATCAGAATATCATTGAGATAGACCACAACACAGACATGGAGAAGATCTCAGAAGATATTATTGACGAATTCCTGGAAGACTGCGGGAGCGTTACACAGACTGAAGGGCATCACCACGTATTCATAGTGCCCGTCTTGAGTGTTAAACGCCGTCTTCCACTCATCACCTTGACGGATTCGGATAAAATTGTAAGCCCCACATAAGTCTAGTTTAGAGAAGATCTTGGTTCCTTGTATGCATTCAAATAGTTCGGAAATTAGAGGCAACGGATATTTGTTCTTGACCGTGACTTGATTGAGACCACGGTAGTCAGAGATCTGTCTTTTTTCTTGGCAAAGAAGAACCCGTCCCCGGCTGGGGAGGAAGATTTTTGTATAAAACCCCTCTCCAGATTCTCCTTGATATAGGCCGACATAGACTGAGTCTCTGGCAAGGAGAGAGGGTATACCCGACCACGGGGAGTGGGACGCATTTGGAACCAGTTCAATGGGGCAGTCATAAGCCCGGTGTGGAAGAAGCATCTCAGCCTCTTTCTTGCTGAAGACATCTGCAGACTGAGAGAAATTAGGGGGTAATCCTGCCAATGACTGAGGCAGAGGAGGCTGGACAGGATGGATCTGTAACAGACAGAGGCTGCAACATTTGGAACCCCATTGGAGAACTTCTCTGAAATTAGTTCCGAAAGAAGGGCTCCAACTTGGAGCTTCAGCGGCTTGGTTTCAGATACGATCAGCCAAAGACGTCCCCAGAGGGACTGTGGGCAACTGGAGAAGATCCACTAGGTCTTTTTGGATGAAGTTTGCTGTGGACCCTGAGTCCAGGGACCCGGTGCGTCTTTTCACCAGACACTATGGTCACAGGAATGGACAGTTTCAAGGAGAACTTTCTATCTAGCGCTGTTCCACCTAGGGTTGTCTTTCCAACCAATCCTAGGCATTGAAGTTTCTTTTGCTTTTGAGGGCACAAACCCACAACATGGCCTACGAGGCTGCAATACAGACAAAGTCTTGAAGTGCGTCTGCTGTATTTCTCCTGGGCAGACAGTTTGAGCCGGTCCACCTGCATAGGCTCCTCTGGTGGGACGACTGGTGAGGGCAACAGGGCTTGCTGGAACATAGGAGCCAGCTTAGAGAATCTTCTCTCCCGACGAACCTCATGGGATCGATCCCGGATCCTCATGTCAATCCGGGTGGCTAGAACTATGAGGTCATCCAGGGTAGGTGACAGATCACGAGCGGCAAGCTCATCTTTGATTTTAGGAGACAGAATGTAGCCACCAAGGCCTCATTGTTCCTGGACAGCTCTGCCTCCAGGGTGCGGAATCGAATGGAGGTGTCCCCCTGGCGAAGGGTCAGAAGAGATGCAGCTGCTAAGGAAAATCATCCAGGTTCCTCAAATACTGTGCGAAAAGTCTGTAGGAAACACTGGAGGTCACGGGTCTTTGGTCCCTGATGTTCCCAGATAGGGTTTGCCCATGCTAGGGCCTTGCCAATAAGGAGTGAGACTATAAATGCGATCCTTGCGCCATCAGTAGGAAATGCTCTGGCATCTAGACTGAAGTGGATCTGGCTGTAATGACGGGGTAGGGAGACAGACAGGTGAGCCCTAATCTACCCGCCACTCAGTCCCTGCCTACTTGCACGGCCCGTCCTAGGCGACGGTGTACAACTGGGTGACGGTCCCTACGCTCAATATGTGCATGACAGACAACAGACAAGGCTACACAGAAGCTAAGGGAAATGGGGCAGTTGCCCACGGCAAAACCGTGAGCAACAAGAGTAGTGAACAAGCCGAGTCAAACCAGGAGTGTACGAGGTACCAAACGCAGAGCAGGAGAGTAGTCAGTAAAGCAGGTTCAATATGAAGCAGAGGACAATAGTACAAGCAGCAGCAGCAGAGCCAGGAAACAGGCAGAATCACAGGCAAAGGAGGGGCAGGACATGAAGGTATAAATAGACAGAAGGCGGGAGCTAGCTTGGTATGGCCGGGCTGTGATAGGCTCTCCCACTTCTCAGCCTCCCAGCCCGAGTGGTAGATGATCGAGTCACTCTATCAGACTTATTAGGAGCAGGTGCAGACAGATTAAACACGGGCGTCGACACAGAAGCTGTGTCTGGCAGATACTTTACACTGGCACTGGTTCAGAAATCCCCTGCAGGTCCTTGCGTCTCCGTCGTAGCGAGGAGGTATTGGCAGCGAGAATCGGGAGTCAGCACTGGTACTGACTGCAGGTGTAGCAGGAGGATCAGCCGGAGCAACAGGAACGGATGCTGTGATGACTGCAGCATGTGCATCCAGCCGATGTGTAAGGGCATTCAACGCCTGGAGGAGTTGGTCCTGTCAGAATTGGCACGGTCTTGGGTTGACCAGCAAGGTCCATGGCCTGAGTGTACTGTCACGATCTGTGGGTATGTGGATCCACTGGGCCATATCGCCGTAGCGAGATAGCAGCTGGCCAAACAGTGCACCAAGTCAATGTCTATATAGTCCAAGCACAAGCGTATCTGTAGCAGTTCAGACAGTAGTAACGTCTAGGCTCAGATAGGAACTTGGCAGCAGACACCAGGCGTGGTGTAACACAGCAGGCGTGACCGATGGCACAACATGACTCCAACTTTCTAAAGCACAGGAACAACGGTAGCACGGGATGCAGGTACGGGAACACTGGGAACAGAATAACACTAAGGGACCATTTGCAAAACTAACACGGGTAAACATAACAACGCTCAGGCAATGATGAACGGACAGAGCCCTTTTTATAGTCCAGGGTGATCATGGGTTAATTGATGATTATTTTCATGTGTGCGCTCTGGCCCTTTAAAGCTGGGCACGAGCGTGCACTCGCATCCTACGGGACACAGCGGAACGGAGCGGAAGTGAGCGCTGGCGTCTCCTGGGGAGGAGATGCGGGCAGGCGCTCACAGATCCATTGCTGCGGCCGTCGGGATTGTGAGTAATCTTTACAGTCCACGGCTATGGACGCTACAACTGGTCATCATTATATCATCGGTGCGGGTCTAACACCCGGACCCCGTACCGATCAGCTGCTTTGGCTGCCTGCAGGCACTGGATGTCATTGCACAGTATGCAATGTACGGAGCCAACTGCTTGCATGGCGGCTTGGCCGCTATTCCGTGGCTGGAGACATCTGCTTCCGGCTTGGACGTCCGGTGCCCGGAGGCAGCCATAGAAGCTGATCCAGTGGATAGTTCATCAGTTGTTTGGGTAGTGGACAGCCCCTTTAAAGTCTTGGTGTCAGATACCACAGGACAGCTTCAAAGGTCTCGTGGAATTCATGTCTTGACAGGTCAGAACTATTTGTACAAGGGTGACCTACACAATATTAGGCAGGTAGTTTTAATGTTGTGGTTTAACGGTATATATATGAACTTTATGGCCATTATAGAGTATTATCATTCAAGTATTAGATTCTATGTAGAGGTATTTAGAAACCTGATATTGATTCCATGTTTCATTCCAATAAATATTATATGAGGTGTATATTACAATCTGAATCTGTAAACTTTGCTTATATTACAGTTCTGGAGAAGATTCGCAGTGCAGTAGGCAGCTCCCAACTCCTTATGTCTCAGAAGGTTCAACAATTTTTTAGGCTTTGCCAGCAGAACATGGTAAGTGATTCGTTTTTTCTCACCTGGATAATACTAATATACATAGGTGGAAATCCTTAAAATCACTCCCATTTCACAGTTAAATAAGTTTTCTGGTCTTATGTAAATCAGAGTTGCACATCCTTTTGTGGTCAAAGGGCCACATTGTCAGATTATACCACTCCTAAGGGCCACAATACCACTTTTAAAGGGGTATTCCCATCTGAGACAGAGTGAAAGTATATACTATAAATGTCTGATAGGTTGGGGTTCCACTTCTGGAACCTCCACTTTTTAGGGGAATGGGGAGTGCCCTGCTCCCCATTTTAAAAGTTTGAAACGGTGGGGGTATGGGTGCTGAGACCCACACTGTTGCTGAAATGAAGGCACAGAAGTGCTCAGCTGAGCTCTTTGCTACTTTGGCTGTGATTGGCACTTCCTGTCAAGCTGAAGATGGCTTACATAGATGGTCTATGAGAGCCGTCTTCAGCCTGATGATGATCGATGATCACTTCTGCACCTTCGTTTCAGCAACGGTCGAAGTTTCATCACCCATACCCCCACTGATTCAAACTTTTGATTTATCTCTATGGCATATCAAAAGCTTGATGAAACTGTAGTTACTCTGTAGTTACTCTTCAAGCATTACACAGGGCTCATTCAAATCAATGGGTTGTCTCTGTAAGGGTATGTGCACACACACTAATTACGTCCGTAATTGACGGACGTATTTCGGCCGCAAGTAGTGGATCGAACACAGTGCAGGGAGCCGGGCTCCTAGCATCATACTTATGTACGATGCTAGGAGTCCCTGCCTCTCCGTGGAACTACTGTCCCGTACTGAAAACATGATTACAGTACGGGACAGTTGTCCTGCAGAGAGGCAGGGACTCCTAGCATCGTATATAACTATGATGCTAGCAGCCCGGCTCCCTGCACTGTGTTCGGTCCGGTACTTGCGGCCGAAATACGTCCGTCAATTACGGACGTAATTAGTGTGTGTGCACATACCCTAATACTGGGAAGGACAGGTCCTCCAGAGCAAGAGACACTCTTTGTAACCCTTCTCTACTCTGGCCAAGAGAGGAGGATCCTGAACAGGGGACCCACCTCTATTAACTCAGAATTTTCTAAACTGGACAACCCCTTTAATCACTGTATAATGAAAAATAATTGAACTTTCTATAATACTTTGTGTTTTAATTCCTCACTTATTTTAAAATCTCTGTTTGATGTTAGTGGATGAAAGCAATCTTGTTTACATCCAGATGCAGAAATCTTATACAGACCTAACCTGGCCATATATCTGGGATTTTAGATGGCCATTTTCTGTCATGGTTGGTCTGTGAAGGCTGTTTTTTCGGGATGACAAAGCCATAAGTTAAAATTACACATTGCCGGTCAATATCTCCCTTGATCTGTGTTCTTGGCTTGTATGGATTGGATTGCAGATCTCTAATTTGGCATTAACCACTTTTCAAGACTTCACCTGACAACGATGGAAAAAAAATCTAACACGGCCGATCAACTTTTCCACAGAAAATTGTCTAAGGCCTCATGCACACGAACGTATTTTTTTCCTCCCGTAAATACTGGCGTAAATACGGGTCCTTGGTCACACGTATTCGACCCATATTGCACCAGTATTTACGGACCCGTGCCCGTAAATACGGGTCCGGTGTCACCAGTATTCCACCCGTATTTACGGGCACGTTTTCGCTTTAAAATTGCACTGCACTAATCGGCAGCCCCTTCTCTCTATCAGTGCAGGATAAAGAGAAGGGGCAACCCTTTCCGTAGTAAAAGTAAAAGAAATTCATACTTACCCGACCGTTGTCTTGGTGACGCGTCCGTCTTTCGACATCCAGCCCGACCTCCCTGGATGAAGCGGCAGTCCATGTGACCGCTGCAGCCTGTGATTGGCCTGTGATTGGCTGCAGCGGTCACATGGGCTGAAACTTCATCCCGGGAGGCCGGACTGGAGGAAGAAGCAGGGAGTTCTGGATAAGTATGAACTTCTATTTTTTTAACACGTTGAAAAATATTGTGATCGGAAGTCACTGTCCAGGGTGCTGAAAGAGTTACTGCCGATCGTTTAACTCTTTCAGCAGCCTGGACAGTGACTATCCACTGACGTCGCCTAGCAACGCTCACGTAATTACGGGTGCACACACGTAGTCACCCGTAATTACGGGCGCCCCATAGACTTCTATGGGCCTGCCCATGCAGTAATTACGGCCTAAAATAGGACATGTTCTATATTTTTCAACGGCCCAGTCACCTTCCCGTAAGCATATGGGGAGGTACCCGTGGCCAATAGAAGTCTATGGGCCCGTAATTTTGGGCAGTAATTACGGCCCGTGATTACGGCCGTTTTTACGTTCCTGTGCATGGGGCCTAAATCGGTCTTTTCCGCCGTCCAAAATCTCTAGTCCTGCTCTCAGCTGATAAGTGGATACAATTGTATCCAGTCTAAACTGTTCTCTGTGAGCTAAATACATTATCATCCCGTTGCCCAAATTTTTTTGATAGTTTGTTACTATGTGTCAATCAATGCACATGTTTGCTAAATGTATAAAGTTCAGAGTCCAGGTTGCTTAATTTACAGAGGATTAACTAGATACTGGATACAATATGTATAGGTTTTCAACCTTTGCATGTAAACAAATGGAAATAGCAACAATTTGTTGGAATTTAATCCCTTAACGACCAACATATAGTCTTTTTACCTCGGCCGTTAGGGGTAGTTCTTCTGAAGCGTCGGCGTTTCTGAAGTTTTCCTGCATCAGGCGGGTGCTCCTGAAGCCCGGGCTGTTGCTTCAGAGCATCGATCGGAGACGATTAGCAGATGAATTTGCAGGCTGAGGCTTGTTTCTATGGCAGCCTGGGGGCCTAACAAAGGCCCCCAGTTCTGCCTTAGTAATGCCTGTTAGGCCATGCCAGAGACATGGCCTAATGGATACCTGTCAGTTTTACACTGAGAGGCATAATACACTGCAATACATAAGTATTGCAGTGTATTATAAAAGCGATCAAAAGATGGCACAGTAAAGTCCCCTTGTGAGTCTAAAAAAGAAAGTTAAAAAAACGTTTAATAAAGTTTGTAATAAATAAATAAATAAAATAAATAAAATTTAAAACACACTTTTTCCTCTTACAAAATACTTTATTATGAAAAAAAGTGAAAAGTTACTCATTTGATATCACCGTGTCCGTAACAACCCCAATAATAAAACTATTGCATTATTTAACCCGCATGGTGAATGGCGTAAAAAAGAAACTAAACAAACAATGCCAGAATTGCTCTTTTTTGTTCATCCTGCCTTCAAAAATTTTTTATAAAAAGTGATCAAAAAGTCGCATGTACTCCAAAATGGTACAAATAAAAAATACAACTCATCCTGCAAAAAACAAGTCCTCATACAGCTATGGCAGCAAAAAAAATTAAAAGTTATGGCTCGACCCGCTGAATAAAGTTATTTATATCACAGGTAAACGGTGTAAATTTAAGACACAAAAAAGTGCAGAAATTTCAGGTTTTATTCCTATTACCCAAACAAAGAAGTTAATAAAAGTGAATCAATATATTAGAAGTACCCCAAAATAGTGCTATTAAAAAATACAACTTGTACTGCAAAAAACAAGTCCTTATACAGCTATGTCGACGGAAAACGAAAAAAGTTATAGCTCTTTGAATGCGACGATGGAAAAACGTAAAAATTTGCTTGGTCATTAAGGATTAAAATATAAGATAGTCGCCGAGACCCAGCACTGGGTCAAGGATTACATAGTATTTATCTTTTTCCATAGTGCATGATTATAGGGGGCTGAGAGGGCGGGAATCATTAGTACATTTTTTAGATTTTCTGTAGTATAGGTTTTGCCCTACTGTTTAATATAGATATATTTTTACATAGGTCAGTAATAATATATTGTCAGTTTAAAACTTTTCCCTTTATAATTTTTCTTCAGGACCCCACTTCTTTTCCCTTACCCACCTCGCAAGACCTGGCTGGTTTCTGGGACCTCCTTCAGCTATCCTTTGAGGATGTGGGCATGAAATTTGCAGAACTACAGCAGTTGAAAGATAATGGATGGAAAATATTGGAATGCAAGGTATGGTACTTTTCTCATGCACTACAATAGTTATTTATGAAGAACATTATATGAGATAACATTAATAGATGGGACAAGTGGCAAAAATAGTACTTAAAAGCTATGTACACATTTGAAATATATTTTTTTTTTTTAAATATAAATGTGATTGGAGCAACTTTCAAAATACTTCTTATTTCAAATTATTTTTATTTTTTGAGATACAGCTGGTTTGTATCCTGTATACAGAGCAGCTGTATCTAGCACTGAAACCTGTTTCCCTCATGTCCATGGGACTGATGGATCCAGTGGCAGCGGGTCCTGAGTGTCTCTGGCACGCAGGATCCATCTGTAATTAATCACATCTAATCTGTGATCGATAGAAGCTCGGTCCTGAGTGTCAGAGACATGCAGGACCCGCTGACACTGAACCTGTCAGTACCACTGACCTGACGGATTCAGGTTTCAGCGCTAGATACAGCTGCTCTGTATACATGATACAAAGCAGCTGTGTCTTAAAAAGTAAAAATTATTTTTAATAAAATGTATTTTGAAAGTTGCACTGATAAATATTTTTATAAAAATAAATTAAAAAAAGATTTCAAAGGTGTACATAGCCTTTAACCCCTTAAGGACCAGACTATTTTGGGCCCAGCTCTGTGCAGTACTTCTATTTTGATGCTTTGAGGGTTTGCTGTGGACGGAATTACTATGTAAAGATTATAGTTCCCATGATTCCTCTCCCATCTCAAGGACATTCCCTATTTACAGCTGCTTGCATGCCCCTTTATTACAAGGTATGAGAAAGGGCTGTAACTACTCACTGTCTTCACATACATCACAAATTTAGACTGAAACACTGCTCTGATGCCCAGCATGTGAAACATGATTCTCCAAAGACAGGGAAGGGGGAGAGCCGGGAAACAGTGTAGATCAGAGGCATGTGATGTGTGACATTCTGTACTACAGGGACGGGGGAGAGGGAGATAACGACACGTGTAGTGTACAGAACCTCACACAGCTTAGCCATGTGACTGCATGTAAGGGTATGTTCACACGAGGGCGTCCGTTACGGCTGAAATTACGGGGATGTTTCAGCCTGAAAACATCCCCGTAATTTCAGCCGTACCGGCATGTGCAGGCGCTTGAACGCCGCGTCAATGACGGCCGTAATTAGCGCTGCTATTCATTGGAGTCAATGAATAACGGCTCCAATTACGGCCAAAGAAGTGACAGGTCACTTCTTTGACGCGGGCGTCTATTTACGCGCCGTCATTTGACAGCGGCGCGTAAATATACGCCTCGTGTGAACAGACAAACGTCTGCCCATTGCTTTCAATGGGCAGATGTTTGTCAGCGCTATTGAGGCGCTATTTTCAGACGTAATTCGGGGCAAAAACGCCCGAATTACGTCCGTAAATAGGCCGTGTGAACATACCCTAAGACTGGTTTATAGAGACATTTTAACTACATATAGTACATTAGTAAGTTACTAATCTTACTGCAGTTAAACAATTTGCACACAATTTTTAAAGATTGGAAAACCCCTTTAAGGGCCAATCCATTTTTTTCAGTTTCTACATCATTGCATATGAAAAGCATAACTTTTTTATTTTTCCATCGATGTAGCTGTGTGAGAACTAGTTTTTTGCAGAATGGATTTTGTCTTTCAATGTGCCATTTTGGCATACATATAATTTATTGATAACAACTTATACATTTTTGGGGGGGGGGATGCAAAAAAACAGCAATTCCGACATTGTTTTTTGCTGGTTTTTTTTACCATTGTTTATCGTGCGGTAAAAAAACATGTTGACTATATTTTTATGGCTTTTACGAATCCGGCAAAACCAAACTTGTATAAATTTTAGTTTTAGTACTATTAAAACAACAACACGTTTTATAAACAAAAGTAATTTTTGTGTCTCCACATTCTGAGAGCCACAACTGTTTTATTTCTCCGTCAGTGTAGCCACATAAGGGCTTGTTGTTGTTGTTTGTACAGGTTTCAGTTTTTATTGGTACCATTTTGGTGTACCATTTATTGAATTATTTTTTTTTAAACTCGTTTTATTGAAGAATTGTAGTACAAATGCAATCATCATATGTACATAATACACAGGATACAACAGAGATTGTATGAAACAGAACAATATCTCAAGAAATACACACATGTATTCAGACATATAGTACAGAATTGGCAGTAACAAATACTATATATTTTGTAACGTACAGAAACTCATCCCATCAACGTCAATTATGTGTCAACAACTTTCTAAGATCATTATACCGGTACGGGGTATACTAAGTCAAAGCAGAAGTACACCATGCGTCCCATATCTTATAGAATTTATCTCTGTCTGTACATTATTCGTTCGTACGGAATAATAGAATTTACAAGTGATTTTCATTTAGCCGTAGTAAGAGGACGTGGGTCCATCCAATGGAGAACAATAGGTTTACGCGCCATAAACAACACCTCCCTGAGGAATATTCTCATGTAATGAGGCCATTGTTCATCTTGTAAGATACCAAACAGACAAACTTGTGGAATAACTGGAACTGGTATATGTAGAATTTCAGTAGCTACCCTAACGACTTCTTCCCAGAAAGAAGAAATGTTTGGACATGCCCATATCATGTGCCAAAAATCAGACCTTGGGAAGTGGCATCTGTGACATTCCGTACTCGGGTACCTACGGTCACTGTCACAGGGTATGTGGACCCACTAGGCCGCTCCACCGTAGCGGACAGGAAGCTGACCAGGTCTCAGTCTATACAAAAGTCTAACGGCAGTTCGTAACACACGGGTACCGGAACTAGTCCACATGGTGGTTGTGGCTTCAGCACGGATGGAGATCGGTGCAGCAGGTTGCGCGAGACGTGGCGGGCAGTACAAGATGTGGCAGAAGACACTGGACGTGGTAGAAGACACAGGACGTGGCAGAAGATACTGGACGTGGTAGAAGACACTGGATGTGGCAAACGTCAGCAGGTGCAGTAGGACACGACTCCAGCACTAGTAGGCACAGGAACAAGAACACAGCACGGGATACAGGAACAGGTAACAGGGCACGGGTAACAACTGGAGCGGGAAACACTAAGGGATCATTTGCAAGACAGACTTGGGATAAACGAACAACGCTCAGACAAGGATCAGAAGGGCTGGGTTCTTCTTATAGGCCAGGAAATCATGTGGATTGATGATGATGATTGTTTTCATGTGCGCACACAGATCCATAGCTGTGGGCGTCGGGAGGTGAGGAAACCCGACGGCCTGTGGCCATGGACGCTACAGTATCCCCCCTCTTACGCCCCCTCTTCTTGGGACCAGAGCGAGAGAGGAATTTTTTAATGAGAGCAGGAGCACTGAGGTTCTCTTCCAGCTTCCAGGATCTCTCCTCAGGACCAAACCCTTTCCATTCCTCCAAATAGAAAGTCCTTACCCCTACTCTTTTGCAGTCCAGGATCTCCCTCACCTTGAACACATTAGAAGAACCGCTGGGAGCAACTGTGGAACTAGAAGTCTTGCTGTAGTGGTTCAGGACCACTGGTTTCAGGAGGAACACATGAAAGGAGTTGGGGATTCTGAGGGTAGGAGGCAGCTGCAGCCTATAGGAGACAGGGTTTATTTGTTGCAGAATTTCAAAAGGACCAAGGAACCTGGGAGCAAACTTGTATGAAGGCACCTTCAAACGGATGTTCCGAGAAGACAGCCAGACCTTGGTACCCGGAAGATACTGAGGTGGCTCTCTTCTATTTGTATCCACTTTTCGCTTCATTTGATCGACTTCCAGCAAAATAGAGGACTGGGTCTGTTGCCAGATTTGCAGAAAGTCCCCAAATGCAGAGTTCGCATCGGGTACCTGAGATGTAGTTGACACAGGAAGAGGGACTCTCGGATGTTGACTGTACACAATGTGAAACGTAGTGGAAGTGGTGGACTCACTTGTGTGGTTGTTGTACGAGAACTCGGCCCAAGGAAGAAGCTGTACCCAGTTATCGTGCTGTAAAGAGATGAAGTGGCGGAGATAATTCTCCATGATCTGGTTGATCCTCTCGACTTGCCCATTGGACTGGGGATGATAGGCTGAGGAAAAGTCCAATCTTACATCCAGGAGTTTATAGAGTGCTCTCCAGAACATTGAGGTAAATTGAACCCCCCGGTCGGACACAATGTGAAGAGACAAGCCATGCAAGCGAAAGATGTGTTGAATGAAGAGACTCGCTATTCGGGGAGCAGAAGGTAGGCCGGTCAGCGGGATAAAATGTGCCATCTTCGAGAATCGGTCCACCACTACACAGACAGCGTTGCATTCCTGCTGAGGGGGGAAGGTCAGTGACAAAGTCCATTGCAATGTTCTGCCAGGGGGCATTGGGTACAGGCAGAGGTTGAAGCAGGCCGGCAGGCTTGAAGTGAGTAACTTTGTTAGAAGCACATACCGTGCAAGAAGAAACAAAGTCCAGAACATTTAGGTAGAATGGGCCACCAGAAGTGACGAGCAATCAGGTCTCGGGATTTACGGACACCAGCGTGCCCAGCCAGTTTAGAACTGTGTCCCCAGTGGAGAATTCTTCTCCTGTCTGCCAACGTATCAAAAGTCCTCCCCGGAGGGATGTCTCTAACCTGCAAAGGATTAGCAGTGACAATGCAGGACGGGTCAATGATAGTTTGAAGGGACTCCACAGTGTCATCCGTCTCAAATGACCTGGACAGGGCATCGGCCCTCACATTCTTGTCAGCGGGACGGTAGTGGAGCACAAATTGGAAACAGGTGAAGAAAAGCGACCTCCTGGCTTGACGGGGATTTAGTCGTTGGGCGGACTGAAGATAAGTAAGGTTGTTGTGGTCAGTGTAGACCAAGATGGGGTGAGCTGCGCCCTCTAGAAGATGTCTCCACTCCTACAGAGCCAATTTAATGGCCAGTAGCGCCCGATCTCCAATAGAGTAATTGCGCTCTGCAGAAGAAAAAAGTTTCGAGTAATAACCACATACTACTGCCTTTCCTTTGGAGCTCCTCTGGAACAGAAGTGCACCTGCACCAACAGAGGAAGCGTCCACCTCCAATGAAAACAGCCGAGATACGTCAGGATGATGGAGGATCAAGGCTGTAGTGAATTTTGGAATAAACTGCCAGTAGAAATTGGCGAAACCCAGGAACCGCTGTATGGCCCTCAGGCCTTGAGGATATAGCAATTCCAGGACAAACTTTAGTTTCTCAGGATCCATCTTAAGACCTTGATCCGAGATGATGTAGCCCAGGAAGGGCAAAGACCTCTTTTCAAAGACGCACTTCTCCAACTTGGCATATAAGCGATTCTTTCTTAGTTGCAGATGAACCTGACGGACATGCCTCCGATGGGTCATCAGATCTGGGGAGAAAATCAAAATATCATCGAGATAAACTACAATACACATATAGGGGAGATCTTGGAAAATATCATTGACGAATTCCTGAAACACTGCGGGAGCATTACACAGTCCGAAGGTCATCACTAGGTATTCGTAGTGCCCATCACGGGTGTTAAATGCTGTCTTCAATTTGTCACCCCGGCGAATCCGGATTAAGTTATAAGCCCCCCGCAGGTCTAACTTAGAAAAAATTTTGGCTCCTCGTATGCGATCAAACAGCTCGGAAATAAGTGGCAATGGGTATTTGTTCTTGACCGTGATCTAGTTGAGATCACGGTAATCAATGCAGGGTCGAAGAGATCCATCTCTCTTCTTAACGAAGAAGAAGCCGGCCCCAGCCGGGGAGGAAGATTTTCGTATAAAACCCCTCTCCAAATTCTCCTTGATTATAGGGTGACATAGATAAAGTCTCTGGCAAGGAGAGAGGATATACCCGTCCACGGGGAAGAGAAGCATTTGGAACCAGTTCAATGGGGCAGTCATAATTCGGATATGGAGGCAACATCTCAGCCTCTCGCTTGCAGAAGACATCTGCAAAACTGGCATACTGAGATGGTAGACCGGAGAGTGACTGAGGCAGAGGGGGCATAACAGGACGGACTTGTGACTGGCTAAGGCATCTGGAACCCCATTGAAGAATTTCTCCGGAACTCTAGTCAAGAACCATGGCGTGTAGGCGAAGCCATGGCAGACCCAGCAGGATAGGATTGATAGCCTTAGGTAGTACAAGGAAGGCGATCTGCTCCGAGTGAAGAGCTCCGACCCATAGTGTCAATGGCTCCATGATAAACACAATCGGATCAGGCAAAGGTAGAGGCAACAGCCAGTGGTCTCTCCAGAAGAACTGTGGGTAGATGTAAATGTTCCACTAGATCCTGCTGGATGAAATTAGCAGCTGCTCCAGAATCAAGATAGGCGGAGGAGGATGTGACGTCTCTCCGGAGATGATGGCCACAGGAATCGATAATTTGGAAGAGGTTTTAACATTTGGAGACGTCCCACCTAGAGTTGCCTCTCCAACCAACCCTAGGTACTGGAGTTTCCCAGTTTCTGTGGGCATTGGCGCACAAAATGACCCATAAGGCCACAATACATACATAGTCCAGAGGAGTTTTTGCGCTGCTTCTCCTGTTCAGACAACCGGACTCTGTCTACCTGCATGGGTTCTTTAGGTAGCGCACTAGGGTGAGGCAATAATGGTCTCTTGACCGAGAGTGCTGGTCTGTGGACTGGGCTCTCCTGTTGAACCTCTTGAGTGCGTTCCCGGATTCTCATATCAACCCAAGTGGCTAACAGGATGAGGGCATCCAAGGTAGAAGGAAGGTCACGGACCGCCAGTTTGTCCCTGATGTGAGAGGACAGTCCCTGCCAGAAGGTCGCCACCAGTGCCTCATTGTTCTATGCAAGCTCAGCTGCCACGATACGGAAGGAGATAGGATACTCCCCTACTGTGGAACTCACTTGCCTGAGGGTCAACAGTGTGGCTGCGGCAGAGGAAGTTCGACCCGGCTCCTCGAACACGACACGAAAGTACTGCAGGAACAAGGCTAGGTCCGAGGATACGGGTCCTTGTTGCTCCAAGATTGGGTTGGCCCATGCGAGGGCCTTGCCAGCAAGAAGGGAGATGATAAATGCCACTTTCGCCTCCTTGGAGGGGAAGAGATGAGCCCGTAGCCTAAAATGAACCATGCATTGGTTAATAAATCCTCTACATGCTCTGGGATCACCGTCATAGCAAGGAGAAAGAGGCAGAGGAACTGTGGATCCGGAACAAACAGGAGGAGCAGCGGGCAGAGGTACAGCAACAGCCTCAGGAGGAAGAACCGGAGGTGGAAAAGTGAGTAGATCCAGACGGACCAAGATAGAATTTACGGCCTCAAGGAGTTGATCCTGACGTGTGCGTAGGTCATGCATCTCCGTCTGTATCTTCTGGACCGCGGTCTTGGGCTGGCCAGTGGGTTCCATGGCCTGAGCGTACTGTTACGGTCACAGGGTATGTGGACCCACTAGGCTGCTCCATCGTAGCAGAGAGGCAGCTTACCAGGTCTCAGTCTATACAAAAGTCTAATGGCAGTTCGTAACGCACGGATACCTGAACTAGCCCAGACGGTGGTTGTGGCTTCAGCACGGATGGAGGTCGGTGCAGCAGGTTGCGCCAGACGTGGCGGGTAGTACAAGATGTGGCAGAAGACACTGGACGTGGCAGAAGACACAGGACGTGGCAGAAGACACTGGACATGGCAGAAGACACTTGATGTGGCAAACGACAGCAGGTGCAGTAGGACACCATTCCAGCACTAGTAGGCACAGGAACAAGTACACAGCACGGGATACAGGAACAGGTAACAGGGCACGGGTAACAACTGGAACGAGAAACACTAAGGGACCATTTGCAAAACAGACTTGGGATAAACTAACAACGCTCAGGCAAGGATCAGAAGGGCTGGGGCCTTCATATAGGCCAGGAAATCATGTGGATTGATGATGATGATTATTTTCATGTGCGCGCGCTGGCCCTTTAAGAGCGGGCACGAGCGTGCGTGCGCGCGCACCCTACGGGACACAGCGGACCAGAGTGTAAGTGAACGCTTGCGTCTCCTAGGAAGGAGATGGGGACAATCGCTCACAGATCCATGGCTGCGGGCGTCGGGAGGTGAGTAAACCCGACGGCCCGTGGGCATGGATGCTACACCTACCCAATTTGTTCAATCTAACAGGAGTAAGGTAACTCTGATGAATTATGGATAGTTGTATCATCCTGTTATTGGCCGCTGGAGATACAAGTAGTGGAGAGGATAGGATGTCATCCCAATCCCCTACCGATAGGTCTGGTATCTGTGCAGTACTCTTGTCTTTCACCTGTAAGGCTGTTGTAAAGGGTTTGCCAGACACAGGTTCTGTGTCGACGCCCGGGGTTAATCAGCCTTCATCAGCTCCAAGGTCTGCTAGAGTGACGCTATCTGTTACCACTCAGGCTTGCAGGCTGAGGAGAGGGAGAACCTATCACAGCTTGGCCTGACGGTTCTAGCTCCCGCCCTTGGTCTATTTATACCCTCACTTGCAGCATGTTCCTTGCCTGTGATTCTCTTATTTCCTGGCTCTGCTATTCCTGCTATTTACCTGATTGACCACTGTAACTTTTGACCCTGGCTTGACTGACTATTCTCCTGCTCTGTTTTGCTACTACGTACTCTCCTGGTTTGATTCGGCTCGTTCACCACTGCCTGTTGCACACGGTTTTCCGTGGGCAACTGCCCCTACTTCCCCTTTGCATCTGTGTACCCTTGTCTTGTGTTGTCTGTCTTGCACTTACTGAGCGTAGGGACCGTCGCCCAGTTGTACGCCGTCACTTAGGAAGGGCCGTGCAAGTAGGCAGGGACTGAGTTGCGGGTAGATTAGGGCTCACCTGTCGTCTCCCTACACGAGTCATTACAGCTGTGCTGACTAATTTGGCCAAAATGAGGGATGTGTATATGGCAGAGATATTGCGAGAATGCCAACTCAGAGGATGGGTATTGGTATTTAAGAGCATGACGCAATTGGAGGTACCTATAAAAGGCATCTCTAGATAATGAAAAATCAGACTGTAGCTGTGTAAACGATTTAAGAACATTATCCGTATACATATCCCCAATAGTGCATACCCCATGTTGAATCCAAAAAGATGGAGCCAAAGCATCTGACAACTGTGTGAGAATTGGGTTAAACCACAGTAGCATATCTGTTTGCACATCAGAGTAACCATAAATACATTTCGCAGCCAACCACACCTGAGATGCCACTTCATTGAATAATTTTAACTGTGTGGTTAATTTTTTTTGAAGCAGCAATCGCTTGATCGCTTATATAATGCTTTAGAATACTTAGAATTCCAAAGCATTATTTCCTGTCAGTGATTTACTGCCTTTGTTAGGCCCTCAGCTGCCATGGTAACCCAGCAGTTACCATCGGCACTATGCAATCGCGTTGTAGTACGCCGATGGCCTGACAGATGCTTCTGACCGTGGCATCGAAGGGTTTAAAAAACGTCAGGCTCCCGCTTTAGAATTCTATGCTTGTGCGATCATTATAACATACAAGGCGTCTTGCCTTATCGCAAGACGACGTTCATGTACTACATATTGCGTTAAGGGTGTAAAGAGGGCATATTCTTGGTTAGTAGAAGGAGACCAAAATATGAAACCTCTTTCAAATATAAATGAGAAAACGATAAAAATTCCACTCTTATTTAGTGATAAAAGCTCTGGCCCTTTAAGAGCTGAGACACTGCAGGTGAATTGGTCCCTCCACAAGCCGCAGAGCAGTCTAAGACGATTTCGACTGCTCTGTGAGACTTCCTGCTTCTGAGTTCACTGTGGGGAGTGAGACTGAGTGTGCAGCATATGTACAGTGAAGATCTGCGCTGCTATCTTATTTCATTTTGGAATTGTTATATTAGCAGCAATGTAAGAGAGGGAGAAAAGGGCTGCTGGGCAATCTGGGAAATCTATCTCTAAGAATAAGGCCACAAGGTGCGGCCCTGACCCAGCCGTGATGTGGCAAGCAACTGCGCCTGCACAATTTTTGGCGCTTCTGTGAAATAGCCTGTTAATGGCCACACGTTGTTGCGGGTAAAACGGCTACCTGCAAAATCAGACATTAATTAATACACACTTTATAGCCGCACAATTTTGAAGGTAAAGGGCTGTTTTACCCGCAACAACGCGTGGCCATTAACATGTTATTTGACAGCCTCGCTCAACATGGTGCCGACGCAGTTGTTGGCCGCATCACTGCCAGGTCAGGGCCATTCTGTGTGGCCTTACCCTACGTCTCTCACCAGAAAAAGGTAAATCCTGTCACAGTAAATTGATCCTCACCTCTAATTCATATCAGATCTGAGCACAAGGCTCCACTTCACCAGTCAAACACTGTATAGAATCAGCTCACCTCCCTCACAGTTGGTATCTCCCAGCAAAGAAGGAAACCTCGTGAGATTTGGGTTTTTCCTTTTAATACGGAGGAAAAGTCTATTCTGATAATGATATGTGTTTAAGAAAAGTCTTCTATTTAACCTCTTAACGCCGAAGGACGGATATATCCGTCCTCTGCAGCTGCTAGTTCGCGCAGGAGGACGGATATATCCGTCCTGTGATGGTGCGGGTACTGCCACTGTACCCACGCGATCAGCGGCAGGAGCACGGCTGTTATACACAGCCTGGCTCCTGCTGCAACTGCCGGAATTGAAGCACGCTCCGATTCCGGCAGTTTAACCCATTAAATGCCGCTGTCAATAGTGACAGCGACATCTAATGTGTTTGACAGAGGAAGGGAGCTCCCTCTGTCACCCCATCGGCGCCCCCGAAAAGAAATTGCGGGTCGCCGTCGGGTTTCCATGGCTGCCGGGGGCCTAAAAAAGACCCCCAGGTCTGTCTTCAGCAAATGTCTGTTAGATTGCTTGGCAGTTTTACACAGGCAATAATGCTTTGGTATACTAAGTATACCAAAGCATTATATATGCGATCAGCAGATCACATAGTGAAGTCCCCTGGTGGGACTAAAAAAATAAATGTAAATCAGTTAAATAAAGTTTGTGAAAAAAAAAAAAAATTACAGTCAAAATCAAATAAACCTTTTTTTGCCCAAAAAGTGGTTTTATTTCGTAAAAGTGTCAAAACAAATAACACATGCACATATATGGTATCCCCGCGATTATAACATCTTGAACAATAAAATGAACACATTAATTAAACCGCCGGATGAACGGCGTACAAAAAAAACGCAAAAAACAACGGCAAAATTCTCTCTTTTCTCCCATTCCCCCCATAAAGAAATAAATAAAAGTTAATCTATAAGTCCTATGTACCCCAAAATAGTACTAATGAAAACTACACATTGGCCCTCAAAAATCAAGCCCACATACGGCCACATTGACAGAAAAATAAAAAAATTACGGCTCTTGGAATGTGGCGATGCAAAAACAAGTAATTTTTTTCTAAAAGGCTTTTTATTGTGCAAACATAGGAAAACATATAAAACCTTTACATATTTGGTATCCCCGTAATCGTGCCGACCCATAGAATAAAGTTAACATGTTATTTACGCTGCATAGTAAACGGCGTAAATTTATAACGTGAAAATTAATGCTGGATTATTGGCTTATTTTCAATTTTCTCCTAAATTAAAGTTAATAAAAGTTATTCAATATATTATAAGCATATAAAAAGGGTACAATTACAAAATACAACTCGTCCCGCAAAAAACAAGCCCTTATACGGCTATGTCGACGGAATAAAAAAAAAGTTACGGCTCTTCAAATGCGACCGTGAAAAAACAAAAAATAATCATTGGTGATTAACGTGCAAAATGGCCTGGTCATTAAGGGGTTAATCTTCTGACAGTTTCCTTTAAAGCCCCTCTCGCACTGCGTTAATCATCTTCATTTGATGTATATGCCGGGAAAACTCCAGACATATATGTTAAACGAAGGCTGTGGCAGATGCCTGAAAGTCTAAAAGAAGTGAATGAATGTCAGTATTATATTCAAACATGAAAAATTGTTATTGTTCCATAAAATACACCATGCAACGTTTCGACCATAGACACTTTTCACAAGCAGTTAAAATAGTTCATGATACAAGCTTTAAATACCCCTCATATGAACACATAGTGACATGTAGTCTTATTTATGTCAGAGAAATGGCCACAGAGATTTGTGATTTTAGATTTACCCGTCGCTAGTCATTTTATAGACATAGGCCATTCAATAAATCAGCTTAGGTTTAGAGAAATAAATTAAGTCCCTGAGAAGGGGCGGTGATCGGAAGAAGCTACTTCATAAAAAAAAGCTGAAGTGGATTTTCTTTCTAGATTCATTCCATCTGCAGGGTTTGAACCTCGAATTTAAAGTTAATGGATTGTAAATCTGTATTGTCTCATCCATTGTGGGTCTCATACACTACTCTGTTGGGGTAAAATGAACTATCTTCTTAAGTACTGGGATGGATAGTCCTTGTTAGTGATAATTTTAATAGGGGAGATATTTTTGTCCCTCGTGGTTTTGTATAATACTGTCGTTTCACGAATGTCTATTGTCTAATTGCCCTTGTGGTGGAGAGGAAAGTTTTAAAATTGATGAGGATATAGTAATAATGCTGCGCCATTACAGAAGGTTACTTGTATATGATAAATGATATGTTGGATCCACAGCACTAATATTTTTAATATCTTATAGTAGATTACACAATATTTTGCATAATAACAAATTACTACCTTTGTCCTGCAAATAGTGCTGGGATGACCGGATGGTTGTCATGGACGCTGGATGACTTATCTGTGACTGTATTTAGGTCTCCATATTTAAAGCTTGTATCATCTATTTTCACTACTTGAGATAGGCGTCTTTGAGTTCGAAATGTCGCATGGTGTACTTTATGGAACAATAAACCTTTTTCATCTTTTAAGACAATGCTGACTTTCATTCACTTCTTTTGGACATACGTATTTGTAGATGAGGGCTGACCTAGTAGAACTTCTGTGGCATTCGTGGAGTGACGGATTTGTGCTGTTCATATTTCATTCCTTTCCATAAGATGCCTGATAGTGGCATCCATCCCCGTAAACTAATATGGGATCCCTTAACTGGATACCTCATGAACCCTCAGTAACTTTTTCATGACGTATCTTCATGACGTATCTGTTAAATGAATCCCATAATAGCCACTGTTAGGCATCCATCACAAGCATCCGTCACCCATAGTCTATTATGGCATTTGTTTAACGGATATGTCAAAAGCTATTGAAAAACGTATAATGTATATTAAACTGATGAATGTGATAAATGTCATACAGTAGCATTCGTCACCCATGAGCTAATATGTAAAAACATGTATACTGGGAAATAATTTTTGTTTTACAAGATGTATCTGGATAGAATAGAATAAGTGACTACGATATTCTATCCAACAAAAAACTGTATCTCCAATGTATCCCACCTGACAGAGGCCAAAAGTACACTTTTTTGGTCTCCGTCGATAAAATAGTAGCCTATGGGTACCTATGATGAATGCACTGGGAGCTTTCCTCCTGATACATACGTCAATTGTGCAATGGAAACATAGCCTAAGATCTAAACATAAAATACATTGTTTCTAAAACTTATCATGTCTAAAACCTTTTGTTCAAAATATGTTTTCTATATCTAATCATGTTTATCCAATATAATAGTTTTCATACAGCATGTCCTATCTAACCCTGTTAAGCAAACAGCAAAGCAAAGGGAACCTGTACTCTCGCTTAAATTCACAATTTGCAAGTCAGTTTTTTTTTGTCCTTGTAGGTCTAAGCACTTAGAGTTTAAATATACTTAATTTAACCAGAGAATAGGTGTGCCTTGATTTTAACTTTATTTTTTATTAAAGAAACACGCCAGCAAACTTTTTTTTTCTACTATATAGTGCACCATATGATTGGGAAGGCCTTGTGTATACCTGTTTTAGTTGATGTGCCTTATATGAGCTGTTCACCATCTTGGTTCCTTCCCTCTGATGTGGTTCTCTTAATGCAGTCTACTGTTTCCAGTATGCCACTGGCTCTTCAGAGGCAGAGGAGGTCGAGTCTCATCAAACTCCTTTCTCTATTCTCTAAGTCCTATCTCGGTGCAGTAAGTGCTAGAGCTCAGTGACATAGAACTATTGCTCTTTAGTAATTAAACTCTCCTAACTTACAATATAGGGTTTCCTGTGTATCCTATGAGATGCAGCTTTACAGTGCTCTCTCCTGCCTCCTAATTGGGATTGATAGGTTTCTGCATGTCACCTCTTACAAGCAGGAGGCAGGGAGAGCAGTGTGAAGCTGCATCACATAGAACACACTAGACTCCCTGCACACATCAATCACTGATAGTATAGACAGTTAGTGTGAGTCAAGGAAGTTTTATAACTCTGCAGGTAATCATTGCATGGACTCGCCTATTATATCTCTGCCCTACTGCTCCCTTAGAAAGGGCAGAAATGATCTCTTCAGCAGGTCCCTATGCATAAAAGGACATACAGAGCAACAAGAAAGGCGGAGCATTGTGGTAGGGGAGTTGTATGAGAGGTGCCAGCAGGGATTTGATAGATGATGATGTATTCCTGTAGTTCATAGAAACTCCTCAAGAAGAGACTGACTTCCTGTCTACCCATGAGAGCATGGTCTATTCTGGTGGTCAGACTGAGCTCAATGTGGACACAGCTGCCCATATTGAAAGGGTACAAAATGTATGGATGTAACTGTGCAAAGAAAAACAAATGACACTGCTAGAATATTGCTAGTGAGTAGGCATTACATGTCCAAAAAAATGTTTGCTGTAGTGCTACTTTAAGTAAAACATTCAGTATATGTCAAATTGCATTATTAAGAATATTGTAACATTTTGGTTTACAGATGTAGCCGTCTTTATCTGGACTTTTAACGTATTAAATACACAGTGGCAAGATCCTTTATCTTGTCTTTTTCAATGACTTTTCAATGGCTTTTGTTTTGTGATATCACGCTGCAGCAAGTTATCAGTCAAGATAAAGATGGCTACATCCGTATGTAAGCTGCAAAGCAATGATAGCATGGATTGTGTTCATCTTCTTAATGCATTTTATAATTTCCAGGAGGAGAAGAAGGTTCCTCCTCCCATACCAAAGAAGCCACTCCGTCAGAAGGTGCATCCAGTCAAAGATCGTTCCTTGGATTCTGTTGACCGTCAGAGGCAGGAGGCCAGGAAGAGGCTATTGGCAGCTAAACGGGCTGCCTCTTACAGGCATAACTCTGCCACAGAGAGTGCCGACAGCATAGAGATTTACATCCCTGAAGCCCAGACCCGACTGTGAAGAGGACAATGTACACTAACCTTTTGTATGCGCTGTATATAATAATATACATATATACATAGAAAATATTTAGAGATTATTCTAAGAAAAAAAAAAAAAACGCTGAAAAAATGACCACAGCTGTGTAATTTTGGGGAGGCCCCTCTGACCCAAACCAAACTACCCTTTCATCAAAATCCCTCCCCTTCAAAGGGCAGAGCTAGATAACCAATTAGTGCTGTCTCTTTTGCAGGGGCTGGAGAGAATTGCTTACCCTCTAGCCTCATTCCCAACCCTCTACCCTTAAACTCATATGTAGCTTAAAAAATGGCATGCTGCATTGTGTAGCAGTACTGAGTATGACCACAAGTTAACACTGTGTCAAAGTCTTTTTGTAGCTCCTTTTAGAGCTATGTTTTAATGCACCCTGATGAGAGGCGTTTAATGCCTGGAGGAAACCAAACTAGATATTTTAAATAATTTTTATTTGTATTAGGAAAATCCTATTTTTTACATACAAGAAAATACTCTGTATTGACCTGCAATGCAGTGTGTTGAGTTTGTGCTAGGTAGCATTTAATTGCTCTGTGAATCTACTATGTACTGGTCCATGCATGTTTGGGAATACAACTCACTACTGTTGGGAAAGAACATACACATGTAGGTTATAAAATATTTTTTTTAAATAGGATTTAGTAATCGTATCACTTCTTACATATAATCTCGCAGCAAACATTCAGTTTAGTTCAATGGTGTATAAAATATAGCATTTAAAGGAAATTCTCCATTTCTTTTCAAATTGCTCACTGCAGTTAAGCAAGTTCCTATAGAGATGAATGAAATTTTAAACATTTTTGTGAAAAGATACATCCATCATTTGTGTCACTGATTTCTTTTTAGATGAACTACTGAGGTAATTGTTGCATTCTTTTTCACCAGACAATTGACAGCCTTTACCACATCATAGAGAAGGTCTGCAAATGGGAGCTTTTCATTTGGAGTTCTGGCCAACATTGAGTAAAGCATTTTTAATTTAAAAAGTTCCTAACAAATGTAAAGGTTACAAAGTTTGAGTAAAAAGTCTGTGTTAAAAGAACATGCAGAATATTTATAAAATACAAAAAAAAAAAAACAGTTAAAAGCTATCAGCAATTCACAAGTCTCCTCCTCTATTTGATCCCGGTCCGTCTCATATTTCAATTAATACTGAGAAAGAAAAAATAATTATTTTTTACATGTCCTAGAAATCAATCATTTCTTCCCTCCTCCTTACATTCCAGTGTCTGTCTGTAAGGCTACTAGATATAGTTGGAGACACTCCCCCACTGCCATATCTGCAACAGGAGACCAGGGATACTAAACCCTGCCCCTCAGCCACCTGTAAAACCAGAAATAGAAGGGATTAGAAGGGAATTATGTCCTTTGTCCTCTGCAAGGTTTCTGCAAGACTCTTTCGTTTCAGGGAAAGGAAGAAAACCCTGCAGAATAACAAATAGTGTGGGAAATGCATATACTGCTTACTTTTATCTTTTATTTCTAGGTTTAGTGCTTCGTTAATATTTAGCCACTAGGTGCTGCAACACAATGTGGGTGGTAGAAGATAGCAATTACACAGGGTACAGGCTCATCCTTTCATCCCATCCCTGCAGCTTCTCTCATGGATGAGTCTGTAGCCTGTATTCCTACACACACTACCTACATTCTGTAGCATCTCTCTAAAATTTGAACACAGACTATATTTCAAAATATGAGCATTTAAAGGGGGTTGTCCGGTTTTAACAAATTAATGTTGTTGTTTTTTGTGTGATCAAAAATAAAATTTTCCAATTTGCTTTCTGTGCTGCTAGTTGTTATTCAGTAGGAACATTCATTGTTTACTTCCAGTGAATACAATTCTGTCCATGGTCATGTGATGGACACACAGGTGCTGGAATCGTTAGAAGAGACAGCTCTGATACACATACTGTAAGTGCAACGAGCCCAGCAACTGTGTGTCCATCGCATGACCATGGGCAGATTATTATCCACTGGATGTAAACAATGAATGTTCTTACTGAAAACTATGAGGAATTAATACAGAAAGTATATTGGAAAATTGAATAACTTTTAATTATACTAAAAAATTACATTAATTTGTTGTAACCGGACAACCCCTTTAAGGTGCTCACTATTGGTAACCTAATTTAAGATTTGTACGGGAACCCATTAATAATTTAAATGATACCCTTTCATGACCAGAGAACTTTCATCTGATCAGGGCAGATTAAAGCTTTTGGAATGCTGTAGCTTAAATGTGATTTGTTTTAGTTCTTAGTCTATTATGTTATTTTCTTTCTTTTCTAGACAAATATTTCTTTCTTACAGTACCAAATTGGACTTAGAATTATGTTACAATTATGTAGGAAAAATGGGCTGATACTGGAAGAAAATACAGGTTTCCGGGTTTGTTTTCTGTGAAATGTTAATATAGCTTATTTACTCAAAGACATCTGCTAATCATGTGTCTAGCAATACCAAATCTGAGTACTATGTACTGTGTAGGACTGATGTAGCTATAACGGCCAAAAGGAAAGGTAGCCATTTTAATATTAGTTTATTTTTATTTCTAGGCATACTCATCTCCCAATAGATTGTATTCTGCATGAGCCAAAGCAAAACTCCTGTTTTCAAACAATTTTATGAATAATTTTAAGTGATGGTGGCACTTGGGATGTGTCACATTTTCCTATATTAGTGAATGATGTGAATGCATAATGAAATGTCATAAATGATGCCGTCCTAATGTTAAAACATTAACAACCTAGACGGTATAGAACTTTTTTATTTGAGCTTTTTTCTATTTTTTTTCTCATTTTTTGCCTTTTTATTTCACTTACTTTTTTTGCAAATGTAAATTGTTTTTTTATTTTTATTTTTAGTGTATTTATTTTTTATTGATTCAGATCGATAGTAGTGAAAATTGGATGATGTGGTCTATACCTTCCCTGACTTTTCCTGTGCATGTATTGTACAAGTGATTTAAGCTGACTTCTAGCAATTAGATCACTTATATCAGGGATGTATGTATGGCAAAAGATAAGGAAGTCACAGATTTTGTCTTCCTTGACTTCCCTGACAAACATAGTACAGATTTCTATGATAAACCATTGATGTGGAAGCCATGTCTTTTCTTTGTCAAATATAGACTTGGACCTGTGTATATATATATATATATATATATATATATATATATACATACATACACACATGTACCCTGATCAGCCATAACATTAAAACCACCTGCCTAATTTTGTGTTCGTCTCCCTCCTGCTGCCAAAACAACTCTGACCCATCGAGGCGTGGACTCCACAAAACCTATGAAGGTGTCCTGTGATATCTGGTACCAAGACATTAGCAACAGATCCTTTAAGTCCTGCAAGTTGTGAGGTGACACCTCCATGGATCCCATAGTGCACTCCTCCCCAGCTAAGCGATGCACACATACCCGGCCATCCACACAATGTAAAAGAAAACTTGATTCTGCAGACCAGGCCACTGGGCCAGGGGGAGAAGCAATCTGAGAGTCATTATGTGGAGGCGCTGGGGTGGGCAGAAGATCTTTGGTGGCCAAGGAGAAGACAGTAAGTGTGCAATGGGGCAACATAATAAAAATCATTGCACTGAAGCTGCTACCTGTAAAGAACATAGTCACACACCAAGATTCAGTGCTGGCTGCTGCTTCTAGCTCCTGCAGGCTCTAAGATCTCCTACTGTATGCCCAATCCTCACACATGGCACCTACATCACCTGAGTAGATCCTAGACCAGATGACAAAATTTATTTAAACCACCAAGACCTTTAAATTAATTCAGACTCCTGACCAGACCCCTAAATTAATTCAGACCCCAGACCATTTCAGGCTCTTAAACAGACCCCTAATTTACTTCAGACCCCTAAATTAATTCAGACTCCAGACCAGTCCCCTAAATTGATTCAAACCCCCAAATTATTTTAGAACCCAGATCAGACCCTGAAATTAATTCAGACCCTATACCAGACTGCGCCTCCATCCATGTCAGGACCTTGTATGCACCATCGCACACAACGTCTTGATGCTGGCCAGCATTACGAACTTGTGAGCAGGGCCCCAAGGTAGTTACTTTGGAGAAAAAAAACGGTCCCAATACATTCCACTGGTGCCCTGTTCATAAGGAATAAAGTACTATTATATGGACGATGGGCGGTGGCATTTTCTGGCGGCAGACTGGCTATTTTTTTCGTGGTTGGGCCCCGATGGGAGTACCAGCCATACTGCCCTGATGGTGGACCTGCTTATTATATCCCTGCTTGTTTTATGACTGATTGGTGCATGTACAGACCATTGCATCTATGACATGGCAATTGTGGGGTAAAGGAGCTTTTTTTTTTGTTAGGTCATTTGCTAGAGAATGGGTGCTATGTGACATCTCAATTAGGGGGATATTTTACTTGAGATCAAAAATTTCTATTTAACCGGGAGTGTTAAACAATGTTCTAATGTGATAAAGTAAATTTAAATCACATTGTACTGTAGCTGTTAATATTGGAATACAATTCCATAGATGCCACTCTAATAGTTAGAAGAATCTAAACACAAGGTACTTCATAATGTGATCACCACATGCATGTCTACATTACAAAATTAAAATTAAAATTTTACAAATGAAATAGTCACTGTACTTTGATGTCTTGATATGATAGCCAATGTGCTAAATATCAAAAACGTAAATCACTTTATTTAATAAAAATTCTGTCTTACCCCCAAAAAACACCCTATAGTGCCGGCCACTAGGTGTCTCCCTTCCTCCTAAGTTGCTGTCCACTGCTGGTTGCTATGGGAAATCCGTGTCTAGCAGCAGAGACGCCGAGATGGATTACAAGAAGTGAGGGTGGGTCTTTGCTTGTATATGACAGAGCACTAGAAAGACCCTGGTAGTTGGCAGGCACATGAACAATTTCTATACATTATTTGCCAGAAGGCAAGAAAAAAACTCATTTCCCAACTACCTATATAGAGAAATTTTAAAATATAACTTTTATTGATTACTATTCAAAGCAACATTAGAGAACCACACATTATTAACATAGGCAATGTGAAGCTGACAGTGAGTAACCTATAAGGCACAGTGCCTAGGTATTACTGTATTTGATAGCAAGTTGGTGTCTATTAGTGTTTAGACCAGCGGCTGTAGTATACTGTATCAACACTATCTACTTATATTTATCTATCTGTCAGCCAAAACATTGTATTAAAAGTGATCAGCCCCAAATTCCTGAAGACGCTACATATGTAGAGAAACATGTCGGGGGAGCATGTTTAATACAATGTTTAGCTGACAGATAAATATAAGTAGATAGTGTTGATACAGGAGCCAGTTCCAGCTGTGACACAACCGGAGATGTCACCAGCTGAAAACACAATTGAAGCTGTATACTAAATGCATAAACAGTTCCCATTCCCGACTGAGTCTTTAACTGGTGATATCTCTGCTAGTATCTCATCTTTCATATGTCACCAATACCACTATTCTAGGTGGTCAATAGCCCTAGATATGGCTACTTGAAGTGATCCCCCTTCCCACCAGCCTCAGTCCGCCGAGCTAGCACTGTGTGTGTGAAGCAGCCTCAGCTGATAGGATAGCCTCAGAGGCTGTGAGGTAGCTCTACCTCAGGAGAATGGCTGGTGTTGAAGTCCTCTTAGCTAGTAAGGGATTCATTACCATATTTGGCTCAAAAAAAACGGGGGAAATATCTAGGAAACGGGGCCGTAAAAATTAAAAAAAAAATCACCGCTGGAGTCCAGGAGACGGCGGTAGTAAGGTGAGACTGCTGGTTCACTTTCTATGACCTAGTGACAGGTCCTTTTTAAGGTTGAAGTTGAAGACATTTAGAAACCACTTTTATCAGCAACAGTATACTTCCTAGGACTCATGAATATGGACCATCTATGGTGGCAGACATAATTATTTTATGGAGCCATAGGTGCTTTATATGCATCCCTATAGTGCCTCCGTGAGGCACCATATTCTTCCCTAGAAGCAATGCTTCTAGGATTGAATGCCTTTGGAATTCATTAAATAAAATCTACGTGCCTCTATATAAAATTGAAGGTACACAGAGGTACGATATGATCGCATAGCATTCAATGGTCTCCGTATTATGGATCTATATCACTGAGATACATAATACTGTAGTGTGCATGAACCATTATGCAAACCCTTAAGGGCGGGTTCACACATAGCGGAATTTCACTTAAATTCCGCTGCGGACACTCCGCAGCGTTAATCCGCAGCGGAGCCGTTTCTCCATTGACTTTCACTTTAATTTAGCAGTGTTCGTTTACACGATGCGTACAATTCCGCTGCGGAGCATAGGCTGCGGAGCGGAATTTGGTGTCCGCAGCATGCTCTGTCTGTTGCGGAGCAGTGGCGGACTGGTTGCGGACTCATGGCGGAATTTCTCCATTGACTTCAATGGAGAGTCAAAATTCCGCAATGAAGTCCGCAGATCTTATGTGTGCTGCGGAGCGTATTGTTTTTACTACCATGACATTTCTTCATTCTGGCTGGACCTATGTATTTCTAGGTCTACAGCCAGACTGAGGAAGTCAATGGGGCTACCGTAATGACGGGAGCGTTGCTAGGAGACGTCTGTAAATAGTCACTGTCCAGGGTGCTGAAAGAGTTACGCGATCGGCAGTAACTGTTTCTGCACCCGGGACAGTGACTACCGATCTCAATATACATGTATCTGTAAAAAAACATATAAGTTCAAACTTACCGAGAACTCCCTGCGTCTGTCTCCAGTCCGGCCTCCCAGGATGACGTTTCAGTGTAAGTGACGGCTGCAGCCAATCACAGGCCAAGCACAGGCTGCAGCGGTCACATGGACTGGAGCGTCATCCAGGGAGGTCGGGCCGGATGCCGAAAGAGGGACGCGTCACCAAGACAACGGGCGGTAAGTATGAATTTCTTTGACTTTCACTAGGGAAAGTGCTGTCCCTTCTCTCTATCCTGCACTGAATAGGGAGAAGAGAAGCACTTTTCCTGCAGTCCGCAGCGGCCAGTCCGCATCAATTTTCTGCACATTTTGTGCAGATCCGCTGCAGAATCTGCAACGCAGATTCTGTGCGGCATTGATGCGGACAGTTGCGGAGGAATTCCGCCATGTGTGGTCATGCCCTTAGGGTTCCCCTTCAAAATTATATGCTTTCCATTCAGTTCAATAAAAGTAAAGCATGTTAAACATTTGCAGTTATTTTACACTAGACACTTAAATCTCCTATGCTAAGATAAACAAGACGTTTGGAAGAATATATTTAGTGGGTTAAACGGGTCTAAGCTTGGGCTCTGTATCTTAAAAAAAAAGTTAAAGAACATTTTATTACCATGTACATCTAGCATATAAAATCACATAGTCTTATCTCTTGTACCATATAGTCTTTAACCTTCACTTTCTGTGGTCTATGTATCAAACACAGCCATCCCTACATATAATGCAATCTAATTTTTTCATTTTTGTGCATTTTTGCCATGTTTCTCTACTGGGAATCCCCTGAAAAATCATTTCATAATATATATATTTCTATATGAATGTTTTATTAAATTAATCCTGAAAAGGCTGCTTTATCGCCTTTTTTTCTGTGCAGTGGGATTTTGTGCATATAAATATTTAATCAGTATTAAATATTAAACAAACATTTTATTGTAATTGAAGTCAAGATTTCATTGTATAATTAAAAATGTACTTTTTTTTAAAATTTAACTTGAAATTTACCTTTTATGTCAGGTTCAGATTTTTAGGACATCCTATATTAGGAGATAAATTTCCATTTATAAACAAATCACATTTACATATTTTAATAATTGTGAAAAAAAATTCATTAATTTCTTTCATCCCAGGTAACATTGAGATATTTGAAAAATTATAATAAATTGAAAAAAAATCAGTGTCCCAAAAATATGATGAAATATTGTGTGTATCAACTGTATCATGTTATTATCTTAGATCAGGAATAAGCTCCGATAAAAATGACAACTACACCATTTAGGAACTTAAACTCCAAACACTTAGCCTTAAACAGTTTTTAACTAAATGTCCCCATAGGTATTTATAAAGGACTTGTGGTAAAAGTGTTTACCAAATACACAGGTATACCTACCTGAGCTCTAAAAGCCATTTTCTCTAGTACAGTGCTGTCGTATACTTTAGTGTAGTAGTATATAAGATAAACGTACCCGTTATGTTAGATGAGGTACTAGTTCAGAAGCTCTGTTTGCCTTAATTTGCACAGGTACCAAATTGTAATATTTATGTTTGTGGAATAATAATGATATATGTAAAAGTAGAATTTACTTGTAGACGTCGCTTGAAAGCTAAATCACTGATGGCAAAGATGATTTTGTGCCCATGTAAAAACTGGTTGAGAACGTCGAGTCTTGTAGGTTTTTATAAGTATGGAGACTTCTCCTTAAAGGGATTCTCTGGGAAGAATAATTGTCCCAAGTATTAAAAAAAGAGTTCCTAATATACTTATATTACTGTTTTTGTACCGTTTCCACGCCAGGGTCAGACTGACTTTGCAACCAGAGTATTAGAGCATCCTCCAGTGAGACCAGACTATGATAACACAATAATGTGCCTCAAATGTCCCGGCTAAGACAAACCCATTTGGATTTGACTTTGGAGCCAATCACTTGCCACTAGGGTCTATTTATTATCGGTTCATTCACAAACAACGTATTAGACTTTATTGATGATATGTCCTTCATGTGCAATGATAACAACAAAGAATATAATGCAATTAAATTGTTCAGTATAGTTGGGGTGAGCCTTTCAAATAATTTTCTCTGGTGGGCCCAAGAAGACAGTGATGACACTGGTTGGCATGTACCCTTGCCACTTACATTGGCATAAAAACTAGGAGTGGCTGAGGACTTAACAGACTATTAGTGCAATAGCAGCATAACAATGATATTATGAGCATATTGGAAATGGTATCAGTTTACTATTTTGGACTAAAAACATTTTTTTAAGTCCCCAGGGAAACCCCTTTTAACCATTCTAACCATTGTATTAACCTATAATCTTACAGAATATATATATCTATGTGTTTTTTTACTGTATAAATTTTGCATTATCACATGTATTTTGTATTATCCTTCATTGTAATATATGTTTACATTTTTTTTTCTCTGTGACAAACAGAGCTACACTCTTGGTAATTCTTTAGGGACAAAATAATGCATGGCACTATGAAACAATAGGGTGTGACATAAAGGTACTATAGAGTAAAACTTCCCCTCCCTCCCCCATTTATTTAAGCTTACATGAGCTGATTGTAGTCTTACATATTTTTATTACCTTTTGTTATATATACTGGGACATTGTCTGGTTCACTTATTATATTTAACGGCTACTACCACTTATTTGCAGTTTCAGTTTCTATAAAATTACAATATAGATCATATACATGTCACAGGCAATTATGTAAGCTTTTAAAGGCCAGTAGTCTATAGCCTGCTGCCAGTTGATGTTAGGTTGCAGAAAACTCTTGTTGAATAAAACAAAGTGACTGGCACTTCCGTGGCAGCATTGTTTATGTATTTCAAAGACTATGGCTTTTGTTAGTTTACCCCGTGCAATTTGATTAATGCATAAGGCAGTGATTCCTATCCCTATTGTCATGGACGAACCCCTAAATTTGTTTGGCATTTCCTGGGAACCCCTACTTCTATTCTTACTTTAAAGAAGCCTTATGTAAAGGGAGGTATAGCATTGTATAGTTCTTGCCCAGTGCTATATTCTGTCCCAGTTTTTTTACTGCTTTGCCAAGGATATTTGAGCAGGATGAAAGTTGTCCATCCCTCCTTTGAAAGTAATGGTCCTTCCTGATGCTTTTTTCGGAGGAAACCATGACCAGGTTCCAAGGGTCTAGGAAACCCTGGTTAAGTAAAACTTACAGTAGGTAATAGGATTTGGCTCTGGCAGTGGTGAAAAGTGGTACTGCAAGTGACAAAAGTCAGGCATTTAGGAGCCAGCCCACATGAATTGCCAGCCCCACATTTTATTTATTTCTGCTGCTCATATAGCAACAACAAATTCCACAGTGCTGTACAGAAGTTCTTATCGCGGACTGCCCCGATTAGAGCTCACAATCTAATTTTCCTATCTGTATGTTTTTGGAGTGTGGGAGGAAACCGAAGAACACAGTGCAAACCCACAAACTCCATGCAGATATTGTCTTTGGTCGCATTTTAATCAGAAAGATCTGTCATTTAAAATACAACACCAACTTGGAGAAGATGTAATAGCTGTCCTTTAGTATAGGTCTCTTAATTTGCTATTGAAACATCTATAGAAATAGCGGAGAATGTGAGCATCCATTTTTGGGTGAAAATACCTAAAGAGCCTAATAATAATATGAATTATATTAGTCTCCAAAATTAAATTCGACCATGCAGAAACAAGCTGTAATGGTTAACATGCAACGAGTTGTGCATATTCCAATTCCTTTGAGTTTTAGTAAAGCTGGAGGCAGCATATCGACTGTTTCTTTGTACATGAGATGCTTGGTGATTCCCTTATTTGTCCCAGAGGGGCAGAACAGTGATCAAAGACTGCTTTGTATGTTCCTGATGAATACTGTATGACTTTTCTGCTATATGGATTTTACATGTAAGCCCTCTTTGAATTATCTTTTCACTGAGTTCGTGACTTTAGTAAAACTGTATCTGAATAGTGGAAGTCCCGGTCTGTGCCCAATTCTGGGATCTGTGCACGTTTACTTATATTACAAAGGGTTAAAAATAGGACCCTGACCAATTTGCACCTGTGTGCCATAATCACAAATGTGCCATATAATCATAAAGAATGACTTAACCACTAACAGGACACTATATATCCATTAATAATTTTCTATGGAATACCTCCCGGTGCCTCATCTACACCTGTAATTTTTTTAATGAAATTTTGAATATATTCTATTAGGAAATTTTAGGTGATAATAATAGTTGTAGCCTCTACTACTTTGCACCTGGTTGCACGTATGCTTATCATATATAGTAAAAGCGCTGGGATTTTCTAGTTAATAACTTGCAACTCATTATTCTACTTATTATTGCTATTATTATAATTAGAAGTATTAGTATAATTCCTGTACTATAAATGTCTGCTCTTGTCTAATCTTTTTATGCTCTGCTTTGAAATCCCTTCATTTTGCTTTATCTCTTTGTTTAATATGTAGTAGATTATGGAATGAACTTCTTTCCTCACTTTGCCGGCGCACTTATAGGACTCGTATCATGTTCAGTATTAATTACTTTGCTGTCAGACAGACGTGCATACCTTGTGCTGGTATTTTTAGGCCTTTTTGCCTGTAATAGAATCTTCCTTAGGTATATACACACAATATACTGTATATGTATATAGACAGGATCTTATGTCTCTTGTTGCTATAGGTAATCGTGTACACTCTGTAGAGTAACTGTGAGATCCAGCCTCTCGGGTATTATTTTTTTTAATATAAGGCTGGGAGATTAACCCTTTACCAGACAGGGAGGTGTGTGTTTCATTCTGTTTTGTTAGTGTGTGTGTGTGTGTGTGTGTGTGTGTGTGTGTGTGTGCGTGTGTGTGTGTGTGTGCCAAAATTGTACAGTAAAGATTTAACTCTAAATTGCTGCTCCTGATAAATTGCACAATAACTAATGGGGCTGACTGTTCATAAAAGGGGTCAATGTGGACTTTCAAATAGACAGGAACTTTAAAGCCATTGCTGCACACAAAATACTGATGGTCCCCAAATTTAGTTTCATGATTTGGGGTCCAGGTGATAGTCCATCCTGTAAGATTAGAGAATTGTACATCGGACTGGTTTCTTATGGTGCTGGAAGGGTTCGATCTCCCGCTTGCACTCTCTAATGGGTCTAGCCTATTGAACATGTTTAAAATCATAAACCGGGGACCTGTTTTCCACTTTGTTTGATGTAAACATGTATTGACCTTGAATTTAATGCTAGATTCAGAAGTAAGGGGATTTAATCAGTGTGTCTATTGGCTCCTCAGCTGTAGAAATGTTCATTTCACTGCGGCAGGGTAGAGCATCCATACTTTAGTAAGGGAATTCTCATATATATGTTTCCGTATCTTTTTGTCTATGTGTAATCATTCTCATAGAGGACAGATAGATGTCAGAAACCAAGATACTCTGGTTTATCATATAACATATCTAGAAATCCACTTTACCTGGTCTGTTGGTTGATTTCACCAGATGAGTAGCGCTGACGGAATTTCTATCACTGTAGACAGTGTCACCTCCTGTTGTTAAAGAACACTAGATAGCTTTGGGCTGTGAGAGGTGTAAACTCTTATCTTTGAGGTTTTGCATGCTCTAATACTTGCATTACCAGTGAATTTATATATTATGGTGGTCAATTTATCTATTGATTTTAGAAATCACTGCAATTTCAACAAACTTTCACAGTTTTGCTGCTTAGAGCACAAGGCCTACATTTTTTCATTTGCTAAATCCACTTTTATTTTAGAATATCTACCATCTAGCATAGGTTCTCTGCAAACTCCAACAAGAAATGTGTTTATGGTTATCCTGTCCTTGACCTCCATGTCCTACGCTGTGCAGATTAAATTCATGAGACTCCTAGACCTAAATATCCTATGTAAGCTTTTTGAATTGAGGGTTAGGACTTCTACTTCCATATCAACAGCCAGAATTTATTAATATGTTACTACACAGGGAAATAGAAATCTATATACATTAATAGTGCTTTGCTGTATTTACCCCTATACAACACAGCATGTTAATTTTACTGTTCTAAATTTACTGTTTCTACGTATCCTTTATGTTTGCATCCTTTAATTTCAGGTAATGCTGTGATGATATCATTTTTTATTGATTGAAACTGATCAAACAATGCTAATCAGCTAGTCATGCCTGGATTTTATTGAGTTGTATTCTCTATGGATTGCACACAATATACAATATACTATTGTCATCATTTCCTTCTGTTTCTTCTAGAATATTTAAGGCACAATGTACTCACATGGTGGAAGCTTTTAAAATGTGCCAATATGTACATTTGTTTAATGGAAGACAACTGTATTATCTTATAATCTCACTGCATATGCATTGCACTCAGCTTTAGATATATACCAGAGTAAGTTCTTACATGTTACATTTTTTATAGTTATGTAAACATATTAATTTATATATTAGTATATGTTGTCTTTTTTACTTTCATTTACTGAAATCACATTTTGATAGTTTAAGAATATTTTCAACATGATTCTCCAGTATGGTTGGTGCATAGCTACTTAGAAGGTGTAGTGGATCTCAAATATAGAAAAATGGACACATTTTCTCAAATGTGTAATTTGGTTCACCCCTCTCTTATCTACCTCATGTTCTCAATTCCTTTATATCAATGGGAAACACCATAGCGAAAAGGATCATGTGTAAGATAAGAATGCATGTTAATTGTTTCTTTTTGTTGAAACTCACAATTTGGCATGCATATGTTCACCTCTATGATCTATTATTTCATCATTTCAAACCAATGATTTAACCAAGAAACATATCTGTTCCACAAATAAATAATGTGTAGTCAATATTTGCATAAAAAGTTACATTTATTAATGACATGACAAATTTACATATTCATGATGAAATTATATCAGTATTATTTTAATAATAAATGCAATTTAATGTAATGAAATTTTGCACTTTATTGTTTTGTTTTGATATCCAACATTTGTTATTCTGCCATAAGGCTGGGTTCACACATCTTTGTTGCGCTTTTCATGTGTTTAGTCTTTGCAAAAATTACAGGAAATACATTCTTGTAAAAAAAAAATTATGTAAATCGCACCTGTGACCCCAGCCTGACGTCCGTAGAAGAAATGGCTACAGAAAGTATTTAAAGTTTTTCTGATTGATACCTAGTGCATATGCAACAAGTGGAAACCCCAGGTACCTGTCACATTAGAGTGGATTCTAGAAAATTATGCTGTACTCTGTGTTTCTTGAGTGAATCCATTCTAAATGGATAGGAACACGGCATGCCTGCTCAGCCAGTGTGATGGTCAGATGAAATACCAAACCAACACTAACCTAAGGGTGAGATCGTACCTGTTGTAAAACTGTGCTGAGATAAAGACATGATCTGTTTGACATGTGGCAAGTAGTCTACGTAAATTGTAATGGTCAGGAGAACAAACTACTTCTAGACCTAAAACTAGCGTAGCATCACCCTAATGGGATTCATCACAAAACAATAAAAAACGTCATTTATGTTATATTTAAAAAAATGTGTTTTATTAAGATATTTATTGATGGACATGGGAAATGTTTATTGATGTAATGAAAGCGATAAGTATGCTTTACGTAGACAGAAACTAGACCTGAACTATTTACAATACGTCTCTTGGTCAGATATGTGATTTGTTCTTACAAAAGATGTACACTATTCCACAAGAATTGAATTTCATAAGGCTTTCTATGATCCCTATTGCAAAGAATGGGCAAATAAATGAAAAGGAGTGAAAAATAATTCTGTGTTCCTTGCTCCACAAAAATGTCATCTATGACAGTATTTTTTTTTAACCTGTGTACAATGAGGAGGCTCTTGACAAAAAAATTCCCTTTGGGGGAGCCCTGCTGCTTTTATATAATTTAGGGAACCCCTAACAAGTTTCCTTGGAGCCCCAGGGTTTTTTATGACACCCTGGTTGGGGAACACTGATTTATGTGAATGGTCCTAATAGGAAGAAATCACTGATTTTACTTGCTTGAGATATGTATGTATTTAAGATTAGTCAGATAGGACACATTCAGAGGATGGGGTCAATTAATTGACGGCCTGTGTAAAAGCTGCCTGTTATTTTAGAATTTAAATTGACTGAAGATTAAGTTTAAGGTTGATATTTTCTTTGGTTGCAGCTATAAACTGTCTATCTGCAATGTCCCCTCTGTCATACTGAAATGTCTTGTACTGCAGTTCTTTTCTGGTGTGCGATCATCCCTATGGGCCAAAGAGTAATATGTGTTTTTTTTTCTAGACTGAAGAATATAATGTGTCAGTCAAAAATACTTTAAAATGGATTTATTATTATTTATATAAAGGACATGTAATAAATGAAGATGCAGAAATGTATGCCAGCGACTTATGAATTTCTGTTGGGCCACACATTGCATTTTCTTTGTTATTTGTTGCTCTACATTAAAATTATACTCTGGACGAAAAATATGAGGTTGTAGCATTTAGAAAGCCTATTTCCAAATATTCTATTAGAGCATTTTAAGGTAATAGATCAGTTATCCAGAGCAAAGAGAATCTAGAAAAGTGCGTCTATCACTGGAGGACCCAGCACATCTGGATTTCAATGGGAACCAATTTCATTTTCCCTGTGGTGGCACTGCTGCCAGGTTCCTCTTGTCTAGTACAGCTGATGGATTGGGTTCACAGCAGCGGGACACCCTGTGATCAGCTAATTTTTGTGGGACTTTTCTAAAAAAAAAATGATTGTCTAAAATGAAAAACCACTGAGAGGTGGGAGTGCCAATCTCCAACCCCTCAAATTTTTATGACACCCTCATCTCTTATTTGGCGTACTCACCATTCTCTTCATACAGAAATACTTTCTATACTTGTAGTTATTATTTGTAGCAATTAATAAATTAAGCGTTTATTTAAAAGTTACTTTTTTATTTTGCTTACATAGATACGTTACACGTTATTTATCTCCATACAAATGATGTAGTATGCCACAATGTAGTGGCTATATGAAAGGTTTTGTAAGGCTATAAATCCACCTATATTTGCTTTGTTTCCTACAGTAATATAGGAACACCCCTAACATGGTAACTATAGATGGGACACTGTAGGATTATTACAAGGTTCAGTTGCACATGCACTTAGACTTCTGCCAAAGTGACTGGGCAGAAATTGGCACCTGAGTTAGGCAGGAAAAATGTTACAGACAAGGAGTAGAATACGCTCACTTATATGCCTATCTTTTCCCTATGTTCCATTTTTGGGAGTTGCTACAAAATAAATAAATAATGAATAATTGAATAAATAATATATAAATAATAAAATACACCATCGTATGACATGTTTGTTTTAGTAAATACTTCTATTCGCCATAAAATTATATTCGTTAACAACTGAGTGTCACCACCTACGTTGGAGTGAAATGTGCCAAATTTATTAAAATGCGCATGCCTCTCAATAATTTGGTGCATCTGGGACAGTCCTAAAGACAGAAAATGCAATTTATGCCTGCTATGAGCTACAATTTCACAATTTTCTGTCTTAAGGAATGATAAATTTGTCGGACACTTTCTCACCCCGACCCGCCTGCTTAATTCCACCCACTTTTCCCACCTATTTTTAAAAGGGGCGAGAGGAGTAAAAAGTGGCAAGTATTTGTGCAAATATGCCATACACCAAAATGTGCTACTTTCTACGCCAGAAAACTTGTGAAAATCGTTTGATAAATTCCCCCCAACATGCTTAGATTTATAGTACCCCATATCATAGTTTAGCTGAGGTCATTCAACAATATTTGTGTAATCTGTGCATTGTGTATCTGTCACTTATTACTGAATACTAAAATCTCCTCTTTGGCTAACAATCCGCATAATTTGACGGGTGAGCATATTGTATTCATTTGGCAACTGCAGTTTCTTAACAGGTAAAACAACTTCTCCTGTCTTTCCATACAGCCTGGAATCGGGACTTGTATTTTGAGTGCACAAGTCTGTTCACATCCATTGTTTGTGGTGGTGGTGGCTACGTAGGGATAAACGAGAATGATATTTTTGACAGACATAGTGTGTGAGCTACCAGCAGGCCAAACTACAGAAGAAAAAAATGGAGGGCTTACACACACTGGACCTTTATACTGATCCAGATTTCACTAATATGTTCAACTCTTCTCTTCTTCCACACCTTAGCTCTTAGCTACGTGCCTCATGGAATCTTCCACTCTCTTTGACTCTGTAAGACAATACAGTGACTGTGACATGTGGTTATTTTTCATTGTAATGATCTGACTGTAATGAAATAAAGAAATCTTTGTTTAATGAAGCACAATCATTTTATCTGAAGTATTTGTTTCCTTTTATATGTTGTGTTTAAGAAGCTCTTCTGAAGATACCGATTCTCCTTGCAGAGATCCAGCTGGTATGGAGTGTTAAAACGGTTGTCTGGTTTCATCAAATTAATGTTATTTTTTGTATAATTAATAGTAGAGATGAACAAATTTCACAAAATTTGTTTCGGGTCCGATTTGGTCAAACCGACCATCACATTTGATTGGGTCTGAATTAATTATTCGTTAATGGAAAGCTTCCCCAATGGTTCTGAAAAGTCGTGTATGACATTATGAGGTCTTCGAGGACTGTATCAACTTCCTTTCAAGCTCTTCATCGCCAAGACAGAATTAGTAATGTCAAAGTGACAGCAACATATCAGGCTATGGGCAAAGGATGGTAGCCGGTGGTAACAAACAGCCTCTTTAAAAACATACATCAAAGTTTTCATGCTTTTTAAAATTGAAAAACGTCTCTTGGACACAAACTGTAGTATAATGGCGCTGTGAAAATACTTGACACAGAACAATACGCCAATTTTTGGTGGCACTCTTATAAGCAATTAGATATATGCAAATCAATGAGTGATATCACGTCGGCGACGTCTGTATCAGCAGGCAGCGGCATGCTATCAGCACCAGGATTTCAATTCAAATTAAAATTATTTATGTGAAAAAAAAAAATTGTCACTTGGACACAGATTGAAGTATTACGGCTCTATATAAATGCTTGACACAGAACAATATGCCAATGTTTGGAAGCACTATTATGAAAAACAATGAATGATGTCACATCCCTGATGTTGGTATCGGCAGGCAGCAGCATGCCATCAGCACCAGATTTTAGCAGTAAATGCTTGACGAAGAAAAATACGCACAATTTTTGGTGGCACTATTAGATACATGCAAAATAATGAGTAACATCACATCCGTGATGTCTGTTTCCGAAGGCAGGCTATCAAATCAGGATTAATATTATTGGGGAAGATTTGTGGAGGATGTGATTAAGATTGGTGATTCACAAATCAATGTAAGAATTGTATAGCTGCAGCAGCACTCACAGCAATGGCTACCTCTCTAACACACTGACCTTGACGGACTCCATTTCCCTCTAAAATCTATCTCCCTATTAAATTGTAAATCTAACTATCTATTATTTTCTGTTCCCTACGAAACACACTCACGGACAATAATCCACTATCTTTCTGCACCAGCATTTCCTGGTTGGGTTGTCTATAGTGGCTATGACTCATATGACCACTCATCAGTGACTCCAACCTATACCCCTCATGATTAGTTGTGCTAATGGGAGGGCTGCCTGCAAGGTATTACTTTTCTCTTTTCTCTAAATACAAAGACTCAACCGGTTAGGTAACGGGTTAGGTGCCACTATAAAGTATTTAAGCACCTCCACTAAGTATTAAAGGCAAGCTTCATGTATGCTGAGAAAAACTTATTTAGAACCAAGAAGCCAAAAAGCCACAAGAGTAATGAGAAAATACAAAATTTTATTGGGACATACAACAAATATTAAAATTCAAGGAGATCTAAAAGAACAATGTGGGATATAACACCAATAAATTTAGGGTGTTCTACAATGATTGTATTCCATGGCTTAGTTGTACATGACAAATGACCATAAATACGTCAAAAAGGTCTCAATGATGGATAGAACATGTGTAAACAGTCTATCAATATTACAATAAATGTATTTGAACACAGGCACATTTGGTACGTCATATCAATAGGTATAAAAAAGAGTGCCCAAGGTCAGAGAGTTACAGGTCCTGTGTTGCCAAGATAGAGGTAAATGCAAGAGAGACTGTCAAAGACAGATACAACAGGCCAGAAGGAAAAAATAGGATAGATGTTCAAAATACATGTAGGTCCCAAAGGGATCTACTAGAGATGCGACTAGCTTGTATAGCAGGCTTACCCATAGAAGTAAGTGTATGTGGTCCCACACTGCGGCCCAAAGTGATAGCGCCCGACGCGCGTTTCGCCAAACTGGCTTCCTCAGGGGATAATGTATGACTATGTGGCATTGTATGAGCTTATATATAGCTCAGGTAGATAATGACTCACTGTGTTCCGGTGTGTTGTGCTCCATTACCGGTCCACGGCGCATGCGCGGGAGTTCGGCCTGAGCCGCGAGATCCCGACCATCTGTCGTCACGCTCATGCCGCGCATGCGTGCCCCCAGGGACGCGTATCCCTGGAGACGAAGCAGGCGCAGTCCGAGCGTGAAGACGACAGAGAGCAGGGCGAGGCCCCCAGACTCATCCACGCATGTGCAAGCCCGGAAACAGACGATGTGCATGTAAGTATGATGATCCTAACTGTGATCCCATTCAAGAAGGGTAACTAGTTAATATTGTGTTGTGTCCCCAGTGTAACAAGGTAAGAAGGGGAAAAGACAAAAAAATAGAGAAAAGAGACAAAACACAGGAGAAAAAGAAGAAGAAAAAAGAAGAAAGAAAAATGCAGACAAAAGAAAAAGTGGAAACAAGACAAAAGGTGGTAAGTGAAGCAGAAGTGTGCACTGCAGACTGTTAGCACATACAATATTTTTACAAACATGATAATAAAGACATAATAGTACAATGTGGTAGGTACATAAGTGCCATTATTAATATTCCAAAGTATAACAGATTGTAAGTACAACAAAAAATAATAATAAGGCCGTGGAACATAAAAACCAGCAAGGGGGAATAAATGATGAACGAAAGTATAATGCACAATGAATAAGTGAAAATAAAGATCATGAGAAAATCATGAATGAAAAATACAAGCCAGTGTGAATACTGGCGGAAAAGTGGCAGTAAAAAAGGGGGGATGGGGGAGAAAAGGAGGTAATACGTTAATATAGACATAAAACCGAGCTAAAAGGGAAAGGAGACAGGGAAAAGTTGCCACAAGTGTGGAACGAAAGAAGGAAAAAATCCTAAACATATAATACACATTAAGGGTGAGAATAAAGATCATGAACAAACATGAATGGAGGACGCGAGCCAATGTAAATTCTGGCGATAAGTGACAACAGAGAAAAGAAATAATGACAAGTTATAATATGCATAGGACCACGGAAAAACGAAAGAAGGACAGAACGGGTTACCCCCAATGTATAACAAAAGAAGGGGATCATTTGGAAAGTATAGAAACACCAACAATATTAGCAAATGGTAAGTAATAAGGAACTCGATTAGTTTTCATCCTGTCTGATGGGGTTGGTTGGTATATAGAGGATACAGATGCCTGTTCCAGGAGCAGCGGATTGGAGTCACCCAGTCATCTAGATATAGCAATGCGACAAAAAACAGGCATTAGCAACAGCTAAAAAATGCTAAAAAGTAAAGGGAATACAGATAAAAGAGAGAAACTGAGATGGTATAGGACAAATACCATAACAGAGAAGGGTTCTCATAGAAATGCTGAGAAGCTCAAGTTTTCATTAAGACCATAAGGGGTCATCGTGCCCAAAGTAACGATCCACCTGCACTCTTTTTGTGCAAGTGTCCTCTTGACATCTCCACCTCTGACACCGCAATGGATTCGATCAATCCCCCGTACACGGAAGGTTTTAGGGTCACATCCGTGTTTTAATTTAAAGTGACTGGGGATGGTTTTTAAGGTTGTCAGATCATCTATGTCTCTAGCTGCAATGATGTCCCGTACGTGTTCCCGGACCCGCAACCTTAATTGTCTAGAGGTTAAACCCACATACACCTTGGGGCAGTCACATGTGGCATAATATATCACGTGAGTGGTACTACACTAAATATATTGCAGAATTCTGAAGCGTCTGTCACTCCTAACAGAGTCGAAAGTTGTAATGCGTAGGATATTGGGACATGCCACACAGTCACCACAGGGGAAACATCCCTGGGCTGTACCTCTGGTTGAAAAAGGATTTTCTCGTTTTCTCTTTTCTCTGTCTGTTTTTTTTCTGATATGTAAAATGGCTGCCATTTTGAGTGATTCGTGAGGGACAAATCCCAAAAGATATGGATTCGTAAAAATCTGCCATTTTTGGGAAATTTGTTACGAATTCGATTCTTGTAGAATTGACTTGCTCATCTCTAATTAAAAGTCATACAATTTTCTAATACACTTTTTGTACCAACACAATTTAATATAATGTTATCATTTTTATTATTATTTTTTCCTTTATTGAACTCATTTAAAAATAATATTTAGTCCCACTAGGTGATTAAGTCCCACAGAAACTTTACCAATGTGTCGGGAGTGTGAATAGACATCGCATCCTGGCTGGAGGCAATGTTTATTCACTCTCAAGACACTTCGGCTAAGTTAATGTGGGTGGATGTGACAGCACAGCATGATCTCGCGAGATCACGCTGTGCTGTGAGTACAGCTAAACATGATTGAAGAGAAGTGTATCACACTGATTGGTCAGTGTCATACACTTCTCTTTACAACACCCAGTTGGTAAAAAGGTATAAAACGCCCAGTTGTCTATTAAGGATCTAATTAGCATAAATCTAAAATTGTTCATAACTTGCTAAAAAATGATTGATTTTCAAAATAAAAATCACTGTTGTTATTTACATTACAGCACCGATCAGATTATGTATGAGATATGGCACTTATAATCTGGTGACAGAGCCTCTTTAACCCCTATCCCCACCAGGACCTAACTGTCCGTCGTCGCGGGAGGTTACTTCCCGCACGAGGACGTACAGTTACTGAGTTTTTCCCGGTGCACACTGTCAGCGACAGTGTGCACCGGGAACCGGGAGGTCAGCTGTCGCCGACAGCTGACACTCCACTCTTGCCGACCAGCGTTCCTTTGCCGCTGGTTTCAGCGAATTAACCCCTTAAATTCGGCGATCAGGTGCAATCGCCGAATTTTGGGGGTTTCTAACATATCGGCAGACCCCGGTTCGAAATCGCGGGGTTTGCCGATAGTTACTATGGCCAGCGGAAGCCAAACAATGGCTTCCGGGTCTGCCATGTACGGAAGCCCATCAGGACCAACCTTCGGCTGGTCCTGATAGGCTTCCTGTCAGAGTGACAGGAAGTCACTGTGTCATTCCCGATGGCACACTGTCGGCAACAGTGTGCATCGGGAACTTGGAGATCAGCTGTCCCCGACAGCTGACACTCCAGTGTTGCCGATCAGTGGCTCATCGCCGCTGATTTCGGCAATTGACCCGTTACATGCGGGGGCTCGATTGCGATCTCCGCATGTAGCGGGTTTGTTGCGCTTCAGCAGCCCCCATGCAATCGTGGGGGCTTCTGATACTTGTGATGGCACCCGGGGGCCAGACAACGGCCCCCAAGTCTGCCATGTATGGAAGCCTATGAGGATCAGCCTCTGCTGATCCTCGTAGACCAACTGTCAGAGTGACTGTGACGTCACACTGACAGTTGGAATACGTTACACTACCTAGGTAGTGTAATGTATTCTAGCAGCGATCAAAGCTGCAGGTCAAAAAAATAAAGTGTAAAAAGTAAAAAAAAAAGTTCATAACCAAAATATAAAGTGTAAAAAGTCAAAAAAAGTTAATAAAAATGTTTTATAAAAGTGTAAAAATAAAAGGTTTTGTTTTCCTATAAGTCATTTATTATAGGGAAAAAATGAAAACGTTAAAAAAAAGTACACATATTTGGTATCACCGTGTTCGTAACGACCCAAACTATGAAACTATAATGTTCATTTTTCCGCACGGTGAACACCGCAAACAAAATAAACGAAAAACTGTCAGCATCGCTATTTTTTGGTCACCACCCCTCCCAAGATATACAATAAAAAGTGATCAAAAAGTCACATTTACCCCAAAATGGTACCAATAAATACTACAACCCGTCCCGCAAAAAACAAGACTTCCCACAGCTTTTTTGACGAAAAAATAAAAAAGTTACGGCTCAGAATATTGTGTCTCAGAAAATAAATTATTTTATAGAAACGTAATTTTATTGTGCAAACGCTGCAAAACGTAAAAAAAACGATACACATATGGTATCGGCGTAATCGTACCGACCGGCAGAATAAATTAAAACGTAATTTATTGCGCACGGTGAACGCCGTAATAAATAAAGAATTTAAAGCGCCAAAATCGCTGTTTTTTGGTCACCTTAGCTCTAAAAAAGATCCTGAGGGGCCAAAATGCTCACTATACCGCTAGAAAGATTCCTTGAGGGGTGTAGATTCCAAAATAGGGTCACTTTTGGGGGGTCTCCACTGTTTTGGTCCCTCCGGGGCATTGCAAACCCGACATGGCACTGAAAACCAATCCAGCAAAATCTGCGCTCCAAAATCCAAAAGGCGCTCCTTGCCTCCTGAGCCCTGCTGTGGGTCCAAACATCAGTTTACGACCACATATGGGGTATTGCCGTAATCGGGAGAAATTGCTTTACAAATTTTGGGTGGCTTTTTCTCCTTTATTCCTTGTAAAAATGAAAAAATTCTATGTTTCCACAGAAAAATAGGTGATTTTCATCTTCACAGACTAATTCCACTAAATTCTGCAAAAAAACTGTGGGTCAAAATGCTAACTATACCCCTAGAAAAATGCCTTGAGGGGTGTAGTTTCCAAAATGGGGTCACTTTTTGGGGGTTTCGACTGACCTCCTCAAACCTGACATGGTGCCTAAAATATATTCCTAAAAAAAGGAGGCCCCAAAATCCACTAGGTGCTCCTTTGCTTCTGCGGCCTGTGTTTCAGTCCATTAGGACACTAGGGCCGCATGTTGGATATTTCTAAAATCTGCACAATCTGGGCAATAAATATTGAGTTGCGTTTCTCTGGTAAAACCTTCTGTGTTACAGATTTTTTTTTATTACAAATGAATTTCGGCCAAAAAAATGGAATTTGTAAATTTCACCTCTACTTTGTCTTAATTCCTGTGAAACGCCTAAAGGGTTAAAATACTTTCTGAATGTGGTTTTGAATACCTTGAGGGGTGCAGTTTTCAAAATGGGGTGATTTATGGGGACTTTCTAATATATAAGGCCCTCAAAGCCACTTCAGAACTGAACTGGTCCGTGAAAAAATGGCCTATTGAAATTTTATTGAAAATATGAGAAAATTGCTGCTAAAGTTCTAAGCCTCGTAACGTACTAGAAAAATAAAAGTATGTGAAAAAAAATGATGCAAACATAAAGTAGACATATGGGGGATGTTAACTAGTAACTATTTTGTGTGGTATTACTATCTGTTTTACAAGCAAATACATTAAAATTTAGAAAAATGCTAATTTTTTCACATTTTTTCTAAAATTTGACGTTTTTCACAAATAAATATTGAATTTATCGACCAAATTTTTTCACTAACATAAAATACAATATGCCACGAGAAAACTGTCTCAGAATCGCTTGTATAGGTAAAAGCATTCCGGAGTTATTACCACATAAAGTGACACATGTCAGATTTGAAAAAATAATCTGTGTCCACAAGGCCAAAACAGGCTGTGTCCTAAAGGGGTTAACATATTAGTATACACATGAATATAAACCTTTATGTTTGTTTCTTTCACCTGTCAAGCTTAATTAAGCGTCCACCTTAACCATAGATCACTTTGTGTTGGTTAGTCTAGGTCTCTGAGCATGCTCATCCAATAATCCCTGCGTTCATTGGCGTGATGTAGCAGCGGCTGTACTCCCATTGTATAAACACGTCAGACTACAGCCAATCAGTAGACACTCCTCCTGTTTCCAAAATGATGCAAACCTCTCATGGCCCGCCCAGCAATATATCACACTGTGTCTATAACAAGGAGCAACACTTTGTGTGCGCTTTCGCTTCCATCGGGATCCATATCACCATTTGGCCTACTAGAAAATAACATTTCAGTCGCAATCTTCAACCCATATCATGCTAGACACACTAGATATATAGTGCGCTGAAAATATACTGGTCCATTAACCCTTACTTATTATTCAATGGACACAAAGTTCTCAAGGGCAGCCCACCCGTTACTAGTTCTATACCCATCATAATCATAGTTTTGCAGAATAGGTTATAAATATCGATTAAAATATATCTATGTGATAATGTTTTATACAAAAATATTTTACACAAACAGATCAATAATAAAACATTTATCACTGCATGCTTTGTATAATGTACACTGTTTATTTGTATGATGTACACTGTTTATTATGATGAAAAATTAATAAAAAGATTTAAAAGATTTGTGTTTTTTTTTATCATTAAACATCATTTGTGATACGGTAAAAATAATTGTTATCAGTGACACAATTAAAGGGGTTTCCCATCTTGGACATTTATGGCATATCCACAGGGTATGCCATAAATGTCAGATAGATGCGTGTCCCACCTCTGAGACCCGCACCTATATGTAAAATGGGGCCACCTAAACTCTGTTCTACCTTTCTCGGCTCCCGCTGCCTCCCAGCCACTTCCTGATTAGATGGTCAGGAGTTACGAAAACAGCATAGCTCGCGTGCTACGCTGCTTCTGTAACTGCCATTCACTTCTATAAGAGTTACAGAAACGCCACAGCTCAGTGAGCTACGCTGTTTTCGTAACGCCCGACCATCTAATGAAGTGGCCGGGAGGCAGTAGGAGCTGAGAAATGTAGAACGGGGTTTAGGGGGCCCCTTTCTACAGATAGATGCGGGTCCCAGAGGTGGGACCCGCATCTATCTGACATTTATGGCATATCCTGTGGATATGTCATAAATGTCCAAGATGGGAAAACCGCTTCAATAAATGTAAACACTGCTCAGTGACATTAATACTTGGCATCGTTGCCTAGCGATCAGCTATTGTTCTGGTGTTGAGTGGTGTGGACTGTCCCAAGAGTTATCTGCTCTTTCGGATAACACACGGTAGACTATGCTGTACCGAAATCTGTATACATAGATTAGCCCATACCCGAAATAGAAATAAATGCAGTGACTAAATATTACCACCATACAGTGACTAATAAAAAAGTATATAATACCACCCTACTATGACACGATAACACTGCCATACAGTGACAGGATAATGCCACCATATGATGACTAGATAACATTACTAAATCTTTAACGCCTTCGGGATGAAGCCATTTTTGTTTTTTATTTTTTTATTTTCACTCCCCGACCTTCCTAGAGCCATAACTTTTAACATTTTTCCCATCAATGGAGTGGTGTGAGGGCTTATTTTCTGCAGTTTCTATTGCCACTATTTAAAGTACCATATAATGTGCATGGAAACTATTTTCCAAATGTGATTATGAAAAAACTGCGATTTCAACATCAGTTTTTGGGTTTAGTTTTTACAGTTTTCACCGTGCGGTTAAAAACGACAACTTATTATTTATATAGGGTTTTTTATATATATTTTACTAGTTTCGCAAAGAAAATACTATTTGTTAAAAAAAATTGTTTGTTTTTCTTTCACCACATTCTGAGAGACATAAGTTTTTTATTTTTTCATCGATTAAGCATTGTGAGGGCTTATTTTTTGAAAGGCGAGTTCAAGGTTTTAATTGGTACCATTTTTTGGTACATACAACTTTATGATCACTTTTTATTATTATTTTTTTTAAGTGGACTCTGTCACCAGTTTATCAATTCCCTATCTCCTAACTAATCAAACAGGTGCTTTGCTGCTGATAACTACAGTGTGATTCGTTTTTAAAAAAAGTTTATTATTAAGTTTATTATTTGCAAAGTTATGAGAATTTTTCTAAATATGCTAATGTGGCTCTAATAGCCAAATAGGAGGTGACTCTTTCATTTCACTCTGTAATGTTTTCTGTATGATGCTGTCCAATCAGCATACAGCTTCTCCCCCTTCCCTGCCCAGCAACACAGCCTGATCATATAGTATACAGCTTCCATTCCCGACTGATTTCAACTGGCGATATCTCCGGTGGTGTCACAACTAGAACTGCTATCCTGGTGTCATATGAAAGATTACAATCTCCTCTTTCATATGCCACCAGTTCCAGGTGGTTCACAGCCCGAGATGTCACAGTTTGAAGTGATCCCCCTTGACTCCAGCTTTATTTCACACTGTGTGTGAAGCAGCTTCATGCTGATTGGACATCGTCAGAAGCTGTGATGTAGCTCCACCTTAGGAGAATCGCTGCTGTTATCTCCCAGTTGTCTAATAAAAATTTACATATTTAGAAAAATGCTCAGAACTTTGCAAATAATAAATGTTGTTGTTTTTTAAAACAAATCACACTGTAGTTATCAGCAGCAAAGCGCCTATTAGTTAGTTAGGAGATAGGGAATTGATAAACTGGTAACCGGCTCCCTTTAAGAGCTAAGGTGACCAAAAAACTGTGATTCTCGAGTTATACATTTTATTTACGCCATTCACTGTGCAAGTTAAATAATGTTATATTGTAATAGTTCGGACCTTTACAGATGTGGCGATACAAATTTTGATTTTTGATTTTTTTCACAGTCTACCTAAGTGATTTGAACCAGTGATCCTTAGATACTAATGTTTGTAGTATATTGTAATTTCTACAGGATTTACTAAGTATACCAAAGCATTATAGCAGCGATCTAAAGATCGCATAGTAAAAATTATTAATAAAAATTACAGTGAAAAAATAAATAAAACCATTTTTTCCCCATAAAAAGTGGTTTTATTTAGTAAAAAGTGTATAAAATAAATAAAAGAGCACATATATGGTATTGCCCGGACCATAATGACCCAAACAATAAAGTTAATATGTAATTTAAACCGCAAAGTGAACACCGTAAAAAACCCCACAAAAAACAATGGCGAAAATGCTATTTTATTCCATTGCCCCCCAAAAAAGTCATAATCAAAGTTAGTCAATAAGTCCCATGTATTCCAAAACAGTACCAATCAAAACTATGTATTATCCCACAAAAAACAAGCTCCCATATCACTATATTGACGGAAAAATAACAAAAAATTACGGCTCTTGGAAAGCGACAATGCAAAAACAAATCATTTTAGTTCAAAAGTGTTTTTATTGTGCAAAAGTTGTAAAACATAAAAAACCCATACATATGTGGTATCGTCGTAATCGTACCGACCCATAGAATAAAGGTAACATGTTATTTATGCTGCGCAGTGAATTGCGTGAATTTAAAACGCATAGAACTATGTCGGAATTTCAGGTTTTTTTTCCATTCCCCCTCAAAAAAGTTAATAAAAGTTAAGCAAGAAATGATATGTACCCCAAAATGGTGCCATTAAAAAGTACAACTAATCCCGCAAAAACAAGTCCTCACACAGCTATGTTGATGGAAAAATAAAAAAGTTATAGCTCTTTGAATGCGACTATAGAAAGACGAAAAACAAAATAGCAAAAATTTTTACAAATAAATAAAACTCTAGTATCACAATTTTTTATTTCCTACATTTTTTAATAAAAAGTGATCAAAAAGACTCTTGTACCTCAAAATAGTACCAATGGAATCTACAGCTCTCCCTGCAAAAAAAAGCCCTCATACCGCTCAATCAAAGAAAAATACAAACGTTTTGGCTTTCAGAGTATGGCGACACAAAACAAATTGTCACGATCTGTGGGTATGTGGGTAGTGGAGTAGCAGCTGGCCAAATAACAGTGTATCAAATCTATACAAAGTCCAAGCACAAGGGTACCTGCAATAGTCCAGACAGTAGCAGCAGCTTAGGCACAGATGGTACTTTGATGACAGGTGATAAAAAACGTAGCAGGAGGTACCAGGCGTGGCAGATGACACCAGATTTGTTGTAAGACAGAAAGGCGTAGCAGACGGCCCAACACGACTCCAACACTAGAGAGGGCACAGGAACAAATACAGCACTGGATACAGGTAGCAGGGCACGGGAACACTGGGAAAAGGATACGATTAAGGAACCCTTTGCAAGACTAACATAGGAATACAAACAACGCTCAGGCAAGGAGTGAAAGGGCAGGGCCCTTTTTTATAGTCCAGGGTGGTCTGGGGATGATTAGTTAATTTTTTACATGTGCGTGTGCTGGCCCTTTAAGGCCTGGAACGAGCTCGCGCTCGTGTACCCTAGTCGTCACTGCAGGGCAGGATAACCGCATGTGCTCATGTGCTGGGATCTCCGGGGAGGGAGACGTCGGCAGGATGAGAGGGGTCTGTGGCCGTCAGCAGCTAAGGAGAGGCGGCAGACCGGGGCCGTTATAGTACCCTCCCCCTTACGCCCCCTCTTCTTGGGTCTAGAGTGAGAGAGGAATTTCTTTATGAGGGTAGGGGCATTAAGATTTTCTTCTGGCTCCCAGGACCTCTCCTCAGGACCAAACCCTCTACAATGCACTAAATGGGAAATCCTTCTTCCTACCCTCTTGCAGTCCAGGAACCTCCTTTACTTCGAACACATCAAAAGAACCACTGGGAGCAACTGCAGGACTAGGAGTCTTACTATAACGGTTCAACACCACAGGTTTAAGGAGGGACACATGAAAGGACTTGGGGATTTTGAGGTAGGAGGCAGCCGAAGCTTTTAGGAGACAGGGTTAATCTGTTGTAGGACCTTAAAAGGACCGAGGAATCTGGGAGCAAATTTGTACAAAGGAACCTTCAGGTGAATATTTCTTGAGGACAGCCAGACTTTGGTACCCGGAAGAATCTGCTTTTCGCTACATGCAATCAACTGCCAGCAGAATAGAGAATCGGGTCTGCTGCCATATTTGTAGAAAGTCCCCAAATACAGAGTCAGCTGCGGGTACCTGAGATGTAGCCGAAAGAGGAATAGGGGTACGTGGATCTTGACCATAGACCAGGGGTGTAACTAGGAAAGACTGGGCCGCATAGCAAACTTTTAACAGGGCCCCCCGTCCCCTGGGTGCCACACTACCCCCCTTGTAGGCCTAGATTTTGGTTTTAAAAATCGTTTTTTAAATTGGGCTTATATAATATTCTGATTTTCTGAGACACCAAATTTGGGGTTTTTATTAACTGTTAGCCATAATCATCAACATTAAAATAAAAAAATGCTGTAAATAGATCACTCTGTGTGTAATGAATCTAATATATGAGTTTCACTTTTTGCATTGAATTACTGAAATAAATTAACTATAATCAAATTAATTGAGAATGACTAGTATGTGTATGTGTGAAGTATAGTGTATGTGTAGTTACCTCCCAACACTCACGAAGAGCGGACAGCAACACGCAGGGCAGGAAAAACCCCCAGTGGAGGAAACGTGCAAGGAATCCATGGCTGCTGTACTACCCTTCCTCTAGGCATACTAAGGGAAGTAAACGCTATAAAATGTGTATAATGTGAAGGTGTACTACCTAGAGTGAATGCATGTGACTAACTACAGTGATTGTAGGTATGTGTTTTTGTCTAGTGATTGTGTCTGTACAGTAATTGAATGTGAGTGTGGTGGGGTTCTCGGAGTGTTATAAAGTACCGTATGTATATGTGTGTGATTATATATACATACCTCCCAACCATCGTGGATTCAGCTGGACAATCCCAGATTCTGGGCGGTGTCCCGCTATCCAAGGCAGCCGGTGGTACGCCCCATTTTTTAACTGCATCTGCGTCCTCAGGACGCAGATACAGTTGAATCCAAATGTGAAGCAGGGAGTTCCCTGCTTCACCATTGACTATGTAACGCTGGCAGTGAGCAACTTTGCACAGACAGGTGCAATGCAGTGACGGTATCATGCCTGTCGTGCTGAGCCACTAATAGCACAGAGCGGAGGAGTAAAGGGATCTCCTACCCCTGTCGTGGCAATGGGATAGGTATATATTCATTTTTTATCAGGTCCTATTGGGGCATTATACTTTATGGGCGCAGCTGTGGGGGCATTATATTGTATGGGGCAGATGTGGTGACATTATACTGTATGGGGACATCTAAGTGGCATTATACTGTAGGGGCCATCTGTGGGGGCATTACACTGTATGGGGCACCTGTGTGGGCATTATACTGTATGGGGCATCTATGGAGGCATTATACTGTATGATGGCAGCTATGGGGGCTTTATACCGTGTGAGGGCAGCTTTTTGGCATTATATTGTGTGGGAGGCGCTATGTGCATTATACTGTGTGTGGGGCACTAAAAAGGCATTACAGTGTGTAAAGGCCACTATGGGGGCATTATAGTGTGTGTGGGCAATATGGGATATTGTACTGTGGGGGGGGGGCATCTATGTGGCCATTATCCTGTGTGTGGGTTTCTATGGGGGGCACTATACTGTGAGGAGGCTCTATGGGCATTCATTATACTGTGTGGGGGGCACTATAAAGGCATTACACTGTGTAAAGGCCACTATGTGACATTATAGTGTACAGGGGCAATATGGGACATTATACTGTGGGGGGCACCTATGTGGTCATTATACTGTGCGTGGGATTCTATGGGGGCACTATACTGTAGGGAGGCACTAAGGAAGCATTATACTGATACATGATAGTGTGTGGGCTGAAATGGGTGTGTATGGGCGGGAATTGGATGGGATTAGAGGTGTGGATACGGGATAGTGGATACGTGATACAATTCCTTCTCCTTGTTTAGGTCTTCATCCATCCTGTCTTCTAGTTGTTCTCCTTGTACATCCGGCAGCTTTGGTCCCCATCCTATCAGCAGTATAACTAAGAAATTAATAGAAATCATAGGAGATACATTTATTAACATGTTCATTATAGGAATGAACATATCAACGTTATCAAGCTCTTTTATATGAACTCATTAACAAGTAAAAATAAGTTCCCACATTTTGGCATTGATTTTTAGATGTTTTATTGATTGGCTGCACTATTATGCTGGTCATACCGCAGTTGTACCCGCAGTACCGCGCAGGCATTAACAATCATGTAATCATTTTGCAGAAAAAAATGCAGAATTATCGTCAAAATCATGCGGTCAATTAACAAGCCATTTGAAAACACCACCCACAGCATGGCCGTGGTTTTATCTGCATGGAGAACATATCCTGAGGCAGTGTATTTTACATTATAAAGCATATTGTTAGATAATTCACTAATTTTTCACAGTCTAATAGACATGTTCATATGTCTCGTACTTGAAACCCTTCAAACTTTTTACTTACCAGAGATGTTTATGAATCTGCTGTTCCGGGTTCCTCCTTTGTGTCTGTCTGGGAAACAATGTTTTCAGCCACTTCCCCCTTGCATGAGATTAGTGTTACAGAGGTGGCAGGGTAGGGGGCTGATCCATGGGCCTTTGATGCTGAGCTCTTCATCATCTCTTCTGAACAGGCGTATGGCCCAGCTGTGATGGATTTTTCTCTCCCTCTTCCATGCCCAATGGTCAGGGTCTTGTGCCATGATCTAGAATTAAACAGTATATAAATTATTAGAATCACTGCAGACTTATAAAGAAGCACTCCCACAAATAGCTTTTTGTGCTCCCCATGTAAATACAATGGCATACATGACACTATGGTTAGAAATAATTACTGAGCGCTTCATCTTCTATTTGTGGGAGTTCTTCTTCAATCATAGTTTTATAGTTTTCCTGTTTTATGTTACTAAGCAGATCACAGGTGGCCCGGTCCACCCAAGCTCTAAATGTCATCCGGATGAGCAACAGGTTGCATAAGTGAAGTAGCTGTTCCTTCTGTAAAGTCCACTTCCAGCCTCGGGCCCAGGTGTAGTTCTCTCGTTGAAACGGTATGTCCTCTTCAAATTGGTTGGCTAAAAACCTGTAAGAAAGAAAAAATAAACCAAATAAATGATAGAACATGTCAGAAGAGAAAGCAGAATGGAAAAAACCAACTGCTGATATTATTGGTAGTTATATTACAATGTACAGAATTCAATATTTATGATGATGATGGGAATAACAACAGTAGCAGAAGCTGTAGCATTGGTTTACTATATTTTTTACAACACAGCATTTCAAGATTCTACTGAAGAGATCAGGACGGGAAACAGGATATCGGGTACACCCTAGTGTAAGAAAATTGTATAGTACCCTGTCATGTGCTCCACATATTGTATGGATTTTTTTATTCACATATATATATATATATATATATACATACACACATATATAAATTAAAAAAAAAAACTCACAGACATGCAAAGAAATATGTTCTATATTCCCCAGTATGCAGTCTTGCTTTTCTAAAATACATGAGGACCATGGCCACGAGATACAAGTGGGATGAGAAGGAGAGTTAGAGAGTGCAGTATATCTCCAGGCCTTTTACAGCCGCAGAAGCCCCTTATTTAAATATGATGGATCCTCTTCAATCTGGAAAATGTTCTCCTCTTTCCCTCAATACAATAATACCTTGTCCGAAATCCTAAGGCACCTGTCCCTTGCTAGAGATAACTTGATGTGTTTGTCTTCTACAAAAATAGCAGAAACAGGATTATTTTATAACAGTTAAATTATAATAATCTTACATTTAAAGGGAATGTGTCCCCAGACAGACCCCTTTAATAAAGAGCATCTACAAGTATCTATAGATTGATTTAGAGGGTGCTATTGCTCCCATTAATTAAACAGTATATAAATTATTAGAATCACTGCAGACTTATAAAGAAGCACCACAAATAGCTTTTTGTGCTCCCCGTTTGTAAATACAATGGCATACATGACACTATGGTTAAAAATAATTACGGAGGGCTTCATTTTCTATTTATGGGAGTTCTTTAATCAAAGATTTATAGTTTTCCTGTTTTATGTTACTAACCAGATCATAGAGGGTGCTATTGCTCCCATATAGGATGCCGTTAAAAAGGGTGCAGCATGTATTATTTATGGTGTCTCCAAGCCTGATTGGCCAAGAGACACCATGTGGTCGCAGCTGCAATTCACTTTGTAACGCAATGACCCTGGCCGCAATTGCATGAGGCCCTCAACCAACTAGGCCTCATGCAATAATAAGGATATAGTTCTTGATTTTGCACCCCAAACTAATAAAATGACGTTTAACAGTTACATTTATAGATGGTCTGTATGAGGTTAAGACAGAATCACTTAAAATGGAATCTGTCAGTTACTTTATGCCTTCCTCTCTGAGAACACCATAAGGCCTCATTTACACGAGCGTGTGCGTTTTGCGCACCCAAAAAAACGCAGCGTTTGGCGTGCGCAAAAGGCACTTGACAGCTCCGTGTGTCATCAGTGTATGATGCGCGGCTGCGTGATTTTCGCGCAGCCGCCATCATAGAGATGAGGCTAGTCGACGTCAGTCACTGTCCAGGGTGCTGAAAGAGTTAACTGATCGGCAGTAACTCTTTCAGCACCCTCGACAGTGAATTCCGATCACAATATACAGCAACCTGTGAATAAAAAAAAGACGTTCATACTTACCAAGAACTTCCTGCTTCCTCCAGTCCGGTCTCCCGGCCGTTGCCTAGGTGACGCGTCCCTCTCTTGTCATCCGGCCCCACCTCCCTGGATGACGCGGCAGTCCATGTGACCGCTGCAGCCTGTGATTGGCTGCAGCCTGTGCTTGGCCTGTGATTGGCTGCAGCTGTCACTTGGACTGAATTGTCATCCCGGGAGGTCAGACTGGAGGAAGAAGCCGGGAGTTAGCGGTAAGTCAGAACTTCTTTTTTTTTTTACACGTTCATGTATATTGTGATCGGAAGTCACTGTCCTTGGTGCTGAACCAGTTAAACTCTTTCAGCACTGTGGACAGTGACTGTCTCCTGACGTCGCGTACCGGAATTTTTTTTGCCGGGTTCGGTCAAAACGAGTTTGGCCGAACCCGGTGAAGTTCGGTTCGCTCATCTCTAATTTGACACTCCGTTTGGATGTTTGTAAACAGAAAAGCACGTGGTGCTTTTCTGTTTACATTCATCCTTTTGACAGCTCTTGCGCGAATCACGCAGTTCGCACGGAAGTGCTTCCGTGCGGCATGCGTGGTTTTCACGCACCCATTGACTTCAATGGGTGCGTGATGCGCGAAAAACGCACGATTATAGAACATGTCGTGAGTTTTACGCAACGCACTCGCGCTGCGCAAAATTCACGCATTGTCTGCACTGCCCCATAGAGTAATATAGGTGCGTATGACACGCGTGAAAAGCACGTGCGTCGCACGCGCGTATATTACGCTCGTGTAAATGAGGCCTAAAGTAGAGACAGATACACTCATATCAGCGGTCTGTCATGTCTGATAGTTCAGTGATTTTAGAAAACTTACATTTAGAGCGTTGTAGCGCTCCCATCTTGCTGGGAGAAAGGAGTCTGGCATTTTCATGAGCTGCCGCTCCCCCACCCAGCCGATGATTGACAGCTTTATCTTTATTACTGTGCATAAGGAGAAAGCTGTCAGTCATCAGGGCGGGGGCGGTTGTAACGGCTGCTCATGAAAATGCCAGACTCCTTCCTTCAGCGCTTGCACCGCACTGCAACATTCAAAACGTATCATCCGCGGAGCAGGGAAGTGACCGGATCTGTATCACAACAGTATCATTCCTGAAGAACATTGGAGTAGATTTAATATTACTGGCACATGGTACAAATGATCCGCCAGTCTCTTCTCCCTGGCAGCATGCACAATATTCATCAGCAGGGCCTATTCCATGTTAATGAATCTGTCGAAGGTGAAAATAATGCCAGGTCCAACCTGGCGTTGGTTTTCAACACTTTTCTAGTAGGAGGAGTGTCAGACGCTTTTCCCAACACATATTTTTATACCATATTAATTGAAGTAAGAATTTATTTCATGTGATAAAATATGATACTATGTGTCTGGTTGGAACCATTGGAAGGTGCATTGTGTCTTACCAAGGAGTGTGAAAAATGCTGCCCGCTCTTCTGGCAGCAGGATAAGGTCGTCCGTCCTCTTCTTCTTGCTCTCATCCTGGATGGCAGATGCTGAACTGTGATAGTAGAGGGAGATATTTTATAATATTAGGTCTTATGTACATGGCCATATTAAGAATCCATACAAGTCTGACTTGTAAGGAACCGTAATATAGCAGCCATGGAAGTTTATGGGCCAATAAGGTACCTCGCTCTGTGTATTTCATGAGGTGGCATATGGAGTTTTTTTTTTCTTATGGTTTATGTGTATTTAGGGCTAATTCATACTAGCAGCTATTTTGCAGTATGTCCTTTTATTACTGATACATTTTGGCAGCAGTTTGTGGTGACTGATCCATAATGATCAAGTGTTTTAACTACATAATCTGCTGTTTTTATCTAAAATATGCAAAACATATCTAGTTTGAACAATTCTTATCAACATACGGACACATTCATCCCCATGGGTAAATTTGATATAAGTTTTGTGCTGTAAATATTATAAAATGTATGTAGTGATGGTTTGTAATGTTCAGTATGGATTTGCTGGTGTTCATCACGTATGGTGATTGCAGTGATGTAAACTCTTACGACTCCTCCTCATAAAGGGCAATGAGCTCTCTCTTTCTCTTCCTCATGGTCGCTTCTCCTCTTCTTCCTGGGAACCTTAACCCCTTAGTGTCTAAGCCTGTTTTGGCCTTCAGGACCAGCCCCATTTTTGCAAATCTGACATGTGTCACTTTATGTGGTAATAACTCCAGAATGCTTTTACCTATCCAAGCGATTCTGGGATTGTTTTCTCGTGACATGTTGTACTTTATGATACTGAAAAAATTTTGTCATTAAATTCAATATTTATTTGTAAGAAACGCCAAGATTTAGAGAAAATTAGCAAAAATTAGCATTTTTCTAAATTTTAATGTATTTACTTGTAAAACAGATAGTAATACCACACAAAATACATACTAGTTTATATTTCCCATATGTCTACTTTATGTTTGCGTCATTTTTTGAACATTCTTTTATTTTTCTAGGACGTTACAACGCTTTGAACTTTAGCAGCAATTTCTCATATTTTCAAGAAAATTTCAAAAGGCTATTTTTTCAGGGACCAGTTCAGTTCTGAAATGGCTTTGAGGGCCTTATATATTAGAAAGTCCCCATAAATCACCCCATTTTGAAAACTGCACCCATCAAAGTATTCAAAACAGCATTCAGAAAGTGTTTTAGCCCTTTAGGCGTTTCACAGGAATTAAAGCAAAGTAGAGGTGAAATTTACAAACTTCATTTTTTTTCTTCAAAAATTCATTTGTAATAAATTTTTTCTGTACCACAGAAGGTTTTACCCAAGAAATGCAACTCAATATTTATTGCCCAGATTCTGCAGTTTTTAGAAATACCCCACATGTGGCCCTAGCGCGGTCATGGACTGAAACACAGGCCTCAGAAGCAAAGGAGCACCTAGTGGATTTTGGGCCTCTATTTTATTAGAATATATTTTAGGTACCATGTCAGGTGTGAGGAGGCCTTGTGCTGCCAAAACAGTGGAAACACCCCAAAAGTGACCCCATTTTGGAAACTATACCCCTCAAGGAATTTATCTATGGGTATAGTTAGCATTTTGAACCCACAGTTTTTTTGCTAAATTTATTTGAATTAGTATGTGAAGATGAAAATCTACTTTTTTTCTGAAAAAAGGTAGCCATTTTTAATTTTTACAAGGAATAAAGGAGAAAAAGCGCCCCAACATTTGTAAAACAATTTCTCCTGATTACGTAAATACCCCATATGTGGTAATAAACTACTGTTTGGACCCACACCGGGGCTTAGAAGGGAAGGAGCGCTATTTGGCTTTTGGAGCTCAAATTTAGCTGGAATGTTTTTGGGTGTCATGTCGAATTTGCAAAGCCCCTGAGAGACCGAAACAGTGGAAGCCCCCCAAAAGTAACCCCATTTGGGAAACTACACCACTTAAGGAATCTATCTAGGGGTATAGTGAGCATTTAGGCCCCACACGTCTTTTGCAGAATTTATTAGAATTAGGCCGTGAAAATTAATATCAACATTATTTCCACTAAAATGTTGAATTTTTTCAATTTCACAAAGGATAAACGAGAAAATGCACCCCAACGTTTGTAAAGCAATTTCTCCCGAGTACGGCAATACCCCACATGTGGTCATAAATGTTTTTTCATTAGAAAGTAATTAACCCTTTACGAACTGATTCATGTTTTGCTTTTTAGTTTTTCCTCCCCGCTTTCCAAGAGCCACTACTTTTTTATTTTTCTGTCAATAGAGCGGTGGGGGGGCTTATTTTTTGCGGGACGAGCTGTCGTTTTTATTGGTACCATTTTTCGGTACGATGCCATATCGGTGGACATAAACGGCTGTTTGGGCACGCTGTAGGGCTCAGAAGGGAGGGACGCCATTTGGCTTTTGGAGCGCATATTTTGCTTGGTAGTAGCTCTGGCGTTTTGCTGGTATTTCAGTTTATAATGTTGGGGCACATGTAGGCTGGGCAGAGTACATCAGGGGCATAATAAGAGGGTATAATAATGGTTGTAAATAAATAATAACCCACAGATATGTGGCCAGTGTCGCACTGATAAATGGTGCCCGATCTTATCCACTTTTGGAACACTCTGTACATTTTGCATCGCCATAATCTGGGAGCCGGAACTTTTTTTATTTTTTCACCACCGGAGCCGTGTGAGGGCTTATTTGTTGCGGGACAATCTGCAATTTTCATTGGTACCATTTTGGGGTACATGCGATTTTGTTGATCACTTTTTATTCAATTTTTCGGCAAGCCAGGTGACCAAAAACCATCAATTCTGACAATGATTTTTATTTATTTTTGACGGCGTTTACCCTGGGCTATAAATGACCATTATACTTTATTCTGCGGGTCGGTACGATTACGGCGATACCATATGTATATAGGGTTTTTTATGTTTTGCAGCGTTTGAGCAATAAAATAACTTATTTAGAAAATAAATGTATTTTCTGTGTCACCATATTCTGAGAGCCATAACTTTTTTATTTTTCAGTCAAAAAAGCTGTGTAAGGGCTTGTTTTTTGCGGGACGGGTTGTAGTTTGTATGGGTACTATTTTGGCGTACATGTGACTTTTTGATCACTTTTTATTACATATTTTGTGAGGGGTGGTGACCAAAAAATAGTGATTCTGGCATTGTTTTTCGTTTTTTTTTTTTTGCGTGGTTCACTGTGCGGGAAAAATAATATTATAGTTTTATAGTTGGGGTCGTTACGAACGCGGTGATACCAAATATGTGTACTTTTTTTTTACGTGTTCATTTTTTTTCCTATAATGAAAGACTTATTATAGGAAAAAAAGCAGTTCTTGTTTATATCACTTATAACTTTTATTTTTACACTTTTTTTAAAACATTTTTATTCTTTTTTTACTTTTTTCACTTGTCCCACTAGGGGACACTTAGACTTGCAGCTCTGATCGCTGCTGGAATACATTACACTACACACGTAGTGTAATGCATTCCAACTGTCATTGTGACGTGACAGTCACACTGACAGGAAGCCTACGACGACCACCCTCGGGGTGGTCCTCATAGGCTTCTGTACATGGCAACCCGGAAGCCATTGTCTGGCGTCCGGTTGCCATGGGTACCATCGCCAGCCCCCGTGATTTCACATGGGGGCTGCCGATCGGCGCTAAAGACCTTAATTGTGGCGTTCAAAATCGAGCGCCGCAATTAAGGAGTTAACTGCCGATATCAGCGGCGACAGGCCGCTGATCGGCAACGGGGAGAGCAGGGCTGACACCCTGCACAGTTAACCGCCGCTGCGGTGTAGCGCCGCGCGGCGGTTAACTGCCAAAGCACTGCCGTAACTGTACGTCAAGGTGCGCGAACTTACTGCTCACCATGACGTACAGTTACGTCATGGTGCGTTAAGGGGTTAAAGAGGCTCTGTCACCAGATTTTGCAACCCCTATCTGCTATTGCAGCAGATAGGCGCTGCAATGTAGATTACAGTAACGTTTTTATTTTTTAAAAACAAGCATTTTTGGCCAAGTTATGACCATTTTTGTAGTTATGCAAATGAGGCTTGCAAAAGTCCAAGTGGGTGTGTTTAAAAGTAAAAGTCCAAGTGGGCGTGTATTAGGTGCGTACATCGGGGCGTTTTTAATACTTTTACTAGCTGGGCGTTCTGATGAGAAGTATCATCCACTTCTCTCCAGAACGCCCAGCTTCTGGCAGTGCAGACACAGCGTGTTCTCGAGAGATCACGCTGTGACGTCACTCACAGGTCCTGCATCGTGTCAGACGAGCGAGGACACCGGCACCAGAGGCTTCAGTTGATTCTGCAGCAGCATCGGCGTTAGCAGGTAAGTCGATGTAGCTACTTACCTGCAAATGCTGATGCTGCTGCAGAATCATCTGTAGCCTCTGGTGCCGGTGTCCTCGCTCGTCTGACACGATGCAGGACCTGTGAGTGACGTCACAGCGTGATCTCTCGAGAACACGGCTGTGTCTGCACTGCCAGAAGCTGGGCGTTCTGAAGAGAAGTGGATGATACTTCTCATCAGAGCGCCCAGCTAGTAAAAGTATTAAAAACGCCCCGATGTACGCACCTAATACACGCCCACTTGGACTTTTACTTTTAAACACAGACTTTTGCAAGCCTCATTTGCATAACTACAAAAATGGTCATAACTTGGCCAAAAATGCTCGTTTTTTTAAAATAAAAACGTTACTGTAATCTACATTGCAGCTCCGATCTGCTGCAATAGCAGATAGGGGTTGCAAAATCTGGTGACAGAGCCTCTTTAAAGAGAAGGAAAAATTAACATGTATATGTGGGATGTGACTCTTTCTGAAAAAGATCTTATAGAGAAGTTACGGTTAAGTTCTGCACTATTCAAAGAGGATTCTCCATTTAAGATGTTGTGTTCTCTGATACAAAGGGCATGTTTATATTTTAGGGTTTGCCATGAAATCCTAATAGATAATCCTAATCCATTTTACTTTGCTTGTAGAAACTGGTATAGCCCTATAAAATGTACAACAGTCATTAATGGGTTCAAGATTTTATAAATCACTTCCAAGCACTTAATATTATTGTGAAACATTAACTTAAAAGGATTGTATGATATTAGACAAAAGGGTATTTTTATCTAGAAACAGCGCCACCCTATAGGCTATCTATGATATTGCAGCTCAGCTTCTTTAACTTTATTGGGACATTTAATCTGTCAAGTATAACTACATTAATTGTGTTTATTTCATGTCTATCTGCTATGTACTATAGTGACTGTACTGTTTCCATCATATTACTATCTGTATATATCCTGTCCCTCTCTGTATAGTACCTGACCCACTACAATATATATATCATAGTCACACTGAGATATAAAATGGTGATGTTACTCCTAAGTGTATTCTATAAATATTATATACAGTCTAGTAAATAACAGTATCAGTAATTGTAACGTCCATGGCCGCGGACCGTCGGGTTTACTCACCCCCCGACGCCCGCAGCCATGGATCTGTGAGCGCTGGTCCCTATCTCCTTCCTAGGAGACGACAGTACTCACTTCCGCTCCGTCCTGCTGTGTCCCATAGGGTGCGCGCGTTCGCTCACGCATGGCCTTAAATGGCCAGCGTGCGCACAAATTATTCGTCATCATCATCAACTGCCCTGATTTCCTGGTCTATAAGTTGTTAGTCTATCCCAGTCTGTCTCGCAAATGGTCCCTTAGTGTTTCCCATTCCAACTGATACCCGTGCCCTGTTTCCCGTTCCTGTATTCCGTATTATTCTAGTTCCTGTGCCTACCTGCGTTGGAGTAGTGTCTTCTGCTACGTCTAGTGTCGTCTGCCACGTCCAGTGTCGTCTGCCATGTCTAGTGTCGTCTGCCACGTCCAGTGTCTTCTGCCACGTCCAGTGTCTTCTGCCACGTCCAGTGTCTTCTGCTTCATCGGATACTGCCCGCCACGTCTGGCGCGACCTGCCGCACCAGCCTCCATCCGTGCGGAAGCCACAGCCATCGTCCGGACTATTTCATGTACCCAAGCGTTACTGTCTGCCATTGACTTTCGCATAGACTGTGACCTGGTCAGCTGCCTCCCCACTACGGCTGAGCGGCCTAGTGGGTCCACATACCCTGTGTCTGTGACAGTACGCTCAGGCCATGGAACCCGCTGGCCAGCCCAAGACCGCAGTACAGAAGATTCAGACAGAGATGCATGACCTACGCACACGTCAGGATCAACTCCTTGAGGCGGTGAATTCTATCCTGGTCCGCCTGGATCTACTCGCTGTTCCACCTCCGGTTCTTCCTCCTGAAGCTGTTGCTGTGCCACTGCCTGTTGCTCTTCCTGTTTGTTCCGGATCCACAGTTCCTCTGCCTCTTCCTCCTCGCTACGACGGTGACCCCAGAGCATGTAGAGGATTTCTCAATCAATGCACGGTGCATTTTAGGCTACGGCCTCATCTCTTCCCCTCCGAGGAGGCCAAAGTGGCGTTCATTATCTCCCTCCTCGCTGGCAAGACCCTATATGTGTGTTGTAGTTTATCTCGATGATATTTTAATTTTCTCCCCAGATCTGATGACCCATCGCAGGCATGTCCGTCAAGTTCTTCTGCGACTAAGTGAGCATCGCTTGTATGCCAAATTGGAAAAGTGCACCTTTGAAAAGAGGTCTTTGCCCTTCCTGGGCTACATCATCTCGGATCAAGGCCTTAAGATGGACCCTGAGAAACTAAAGTCCGTCCTGGAATGGCCACGTCCTCAAGGCCTAAGGGCCATACAACGGTTCCTGGGATTCGCCAATTTCTACCGGCAGTTTATTCCGAACTTTTCTTCTCTGATGGCTCCCATCTCTACCCTTACCAAGAAGGGTGTGAACGCCAAGGTGTGGACTCCAGAGGCAGAGTCCGCATTCATTAGCCTCAAGAAAGCCTTCACTTCAGCTTCAATCCTCCATAACCCTGACGTATCTCGGCAGTTCTCACTAGAAGTGGACGCTTCCTCTGTTGGTGCAGGTGCACTTCTGTTCCAGAGGAGCTCCAAAGGAAAGGCAGTAGTATGTGGCTACTACTCAAGACTGTTGGAGATCGGGAGCTACTGGCTATCAAATTGGCCCTGGAGGAGTGGAGACATCTTCTAGAAGGCGCAGCTCACCCCATCCTGATCTTCACCGACCACAAGAACCTCACCTACCTTCAGTCCACTCAAAAACTGAATCCTCGTCAAGCCAGGTGGTCGCTGTTCTTCACCCGTTTTCAATTTCTGCTCCACTACCGTCCCGCTGCCAAGAATGTGAGAGCCGATGCCCTATCCAGATCATTTGAGACGGAAGACACGGTGGAGTCCCTTCAGACTATCATAGACCCATCCTGCGTTGTCACCGCCAATCCTCTGCAGCTTAGAAATATCCCTCCGGGGAGAACTTTTGTTCGGTAGGCAGACGGAAAAATAATTCTCCGCTGGGGACACATTTCTAAACTAGCTGGGCACGCTGGTGTCCGTAAAACCCAAGACCTGATTGCTCGTCGTCACTTTTGGTGGCCCACGCTACCTAAAGATGTTCTGGACTTTGTCTCTGCTTGCACGGTGTGTGCCTCTAACAAAGTGACTCACTCCATGTCTGCCGGCCTGCTTCAACCTCTGCCTGTACCCAGTGCCCCCTGCCAGCACATCGCAATTGACTTCGTCACAGACCTTCCTCTCTCAGCAGGATGCAACACCATCTGGGTGATGGTGGACCGGTTCTCTAAGATGGCACAATTTATTCCGCTGACCGGCCTACCTTCTGCTCCCCGACTGGCGAGTCTCTTCATTCAGCACATCTTTCGCTTGCATGGCTTGCCTCTTCACATTGTCTCCGACCGGGGGGTTCAGTTTACCTCTAAGTTCTGGAGAGCCCTCTGTAAACTCCTGGATGTGAGTTTGGACTTTTCCTCTGCCTATCACCCCCAATCCAATGGGCAAGTTGAGAGGATCAACCAGATCATGGAAAATTATCTCCGCCACTTCATCTCTTCACAGCACGATAACTGGGTACAGCTTCTTCCATGGGCCGAGTTTTCATATAACAACCACACAAGTGAGTCCACCACTTCCACTCCGTTTCACATCTTGTACAGTCAACATCCCAGAGTCCCTCTTCCTGTGTCGACTTCATCTCAGGTTCCCGCTGCTGACTCTGCATATGGGGACTTCCTGCAAATCTGGCAACAGACCCGGTCCTCTATTTTGCTGCCAGTAGATCACATGAAGTGAAAGGCAGATACTAAGAGAAGAGAGCTGCCTCGGTTTCTTCCGGGGACTAAAGTCTGGCTGTCCTCTCGGAACATTCGCTTGAAGGTACCCTCATACAAGTTCGCTCCCAGGTTCCTTGGTCCTTTCGAGATTTTGCTACAAATCAACCCTGTCTCCTATAAACTGCGGCTGCCTCCTACCCTCAGAATCCCTAACTCCTTCCATGTGTCCCTCCTGAAACCAGTGGTCCTGAACCGCTACAGCAAGACTTCTAGTTCCACAGTTGCTCCCAGCGGCCCTTCTGATGTATTCGAGGTAAAGGAGATCCTGGACTGCAAGAGGGTAGGAGGAAGGACTTTCTATTTGGTGGACTGGAAAAAGTTTTGTCCTGAGGAGAGTTCCTGGGAGCCAGAAGAGAACCTCAGTGCTCTTGCTCTCATTAAAAAGTTCCTCTCCCGCTCTGGTCCCAAGAAGAGGGGGCGTAAGAGGGGGGATACTGTAAAGTCCATGGCCGCGGGCCGTCGGGTTTACTCACCCCCCGACGCCCACAGCCATGGATCCGTGAGCCCTGGTCCCTGTCTCCTTCCTAGGAGACGCCAGCGCTCACTTCCGCTCCGTCCTGCTGTGTCCCGTAGGGTGTGCGCGCTCGCTCGCGCACGGCCTTAAAGGGCCAGCGCGCGCACAAATTATTCGTCATCATCATCAACTGCCGTGATTTCCTGGTCTATAAGAAAGCCCCAGGCCTTCTGATCCTTGCCTTAGCGTTGTTAGTCTATCCCAATCTGTCTCGCAAATGGTCCCTTAGTGTTTCCCGTTCCAGCTGTTACCCGTGCCCTGTTTCCCGTTCCTGTATTCCGTATTATTCTAGTTCCTGTGCCTACCTGCGTTGGAGTAGTGTCTTCTGCCACGTCCAGTGTTGTCTGCCACGTCCAGTGTCGTCTGCCACGTCCAGTGTCTTCTGCCACGTCCAGTGTCTTCTGCCACGTCCAGTGTCTTTTGCTTCATCGGATACTACCCGCCACGTCTGGCGCGACCTGCCGCACCAGCCTCCATCCGTGCGGAAGCCACAGCCATCGTCCGGACTATTTCAGGTACCCAAGCGTTACTGTCTGCCATTGACTTTCGCATAGACTGTGACCTGGTCAGCTGCCTCCCCGCTACTGTGGAGCGGCCTAGTGGGTCCACATACCCTGTGTCCGTGACAGTAATGCTCCAGATACATTCAGCATTCTCCAGTGCAGTTTATATCCTATACTTTATATTTCTTCGTAGTCACCCACGTTTCTCCATATTTATCCATAGTAACCCAAGTTTCTCCATATTTATCCATAGTCACCTATTTGTCTCCAGATTTACACATAGTCACCAAAGTTTCTCCATATTTCTCCATAGTCACTCAGGTTTCTCCATATTTATCCATAGTCACCCAACTGTCTTCATATTTACCCAAAGTCTCCCAATTGTCTCCATCTTTACCCATAATCACCCAAGTTTCTCCAGATTTACCTATAGTCACCCAACTGTCTCCATATTTACTAATAGTCACCTAAGATTCTCCATGTTATTTATCCATAGTTACCCATGTTTCTCCATATTTTACCTCTGCTGACTAGCAGCTAGCGGTCTGTCTTTCAATCGGCGTATATTAATCGGGGTCTTAGTTGAAAAACGTGTCACTTTGTCGCTTCTAGTAAGAATCAGGGAGCCTGTCTTAACTCTAATAGAGCAATCACAGACTGGCACCAACTGATGTTTTTTTTCCTTCTTTACATTGAAATCTTGCAATTCTATTGGTTGCACATGCTATGAGGATTCATGCAGCAGTTATTTAAAGGGAAAGTACATTCCAATAATGTTATACTGCATTATAACATATTACTTTTATAGTCATCCTTATAGTTATCATCCTTATTCCTTGTGGTGTTTTTTTCTGGAAGCTGCAATGTTGTTTCCTTGGCTGAAGCACAATATGTCATACATTAATAGACATAGATATATTTAGGCAAAACAGTCATCTCTATTCCTAAACTTTGTATTATTGCAATAGTATTGCTTTGATAATACTTTTTACGATATATTGTCTATATTTATATGTTCAGATACAGAATAATGAGTGCATTAGGACTTAAATAAAATGGAATATAATGGTTACTTGAAAATAGTCCAGTCTGTCCTGACATGCTGTCCTAACTGAGGGCGCCATGTTATATATTTGGTGCTGCTGAGACGATGGCAATGGCATTTATTACATACTGCGGTGTACAAGCCTTTAAAGGATATGTAAACCTTTGCACTCATTTTTTTTTTAAATAAAACAATGTATTATGGAATTTTAAGCAAGTTTCATATTGGTTTTTATTAAAAAAAAATTTTACTTTTTGAGATACATGGAAGCTGTATCTTGCCGTCAAAGCCAAATCCAACAGGTCAGCTGGATTGTTAGGGTTCCATCATATTTTCTGTCATTTTGTTTATAAGAATAGCGCCGCATGCTGCACTATTCTTTCCTTCAAAAGTGATGTAAACCTTCATAAAACCCCTATTTGAGGGCCAAACGCAAGTCTAAATATAGTCTAACCTTACTGATGTTTTGACAAATCCGAGCCTTCTATTCAATTTCCCATTATTAGTATTTATTATATGTCAGTTAGTTGGGGATCTGGGAATATCTTGTGAACAAGTGGGCATGGGCTTCTTGGTTATTCCACCGGATTGTTGGTGCCTAAGTTTTGCATGGTTTTGCAAGATAAATCAGTGAGGCGTGAGTATACATGTAGCCGGGGTGCTCAACCTGAGTCACAGATTGAAAGTAAAGTTAAAAATAGTAATATACAGGCTCAAATTAAAAAACATAAAAGTCTAGGGGTGTATGGGAGGAAACAGAAAATGGTATGTGGCTGGTTAGGAATCTTGGATTTCTGGTATCTGTGCTGATATTTCTGCAAACTAGCAGTGAATAGCAAATACAACTGGCAAGGCAGGGGCGTAACTAGGAAACACTGGGCCCCATAGCACACTTTTGACTGGGCCCCCCCTCCACTTTTGACTAGGCCCCCCCTGCCCACCTGTAGACAGTGCTATACAGCCCCCCTGTAGACAGTGCTATACATCCCCCTTGTAGACAGTGCTATACAGCCCCCCCTGTAGACAGTGCTATACAGACACCCCTGTAGACAGTGCTATACAGCCCCCCTGTAGACAGTACTATACAGTGCCCCCTGTAGACAATACTATACAGCGCCCCCTGTAGACAGTGATATACAGCCCCCCTGTAGAAAGTGATACACAGCTCTCTTGTACACAGTGCTATACAGCCCCCCCCCATACAGTGCTATACAGCCCCCCCTTTAGACAGTGCTATACTTTCAAGTATCAAAAAGAGGGACAATAAATGCGGCGCACAGCGGCAATTTTTTTTCTTTTAAGCCACACTTCTAATCCCACCCAATCCCCGCTCATACACACCCGGTTCAGCCCACACAGTATCATGATTCCATAGTGCCCCCCAAACAGTATAATATACCTATAGCTGCCACCATACAGTATAAAGCCAACAAGATGCCCCCTTGCAGTATAATGCCCACACAGATGCTTCCATGCAGTACAATGCCCAAACAAATTCCCCCATGCAGCATAATGCCCCATAGATGCCCCACACAGTATAATGCCCTCATACAGTATAATGCCCACACAGATGACCCCACACAGTATAATATCCCCCATAGCTGCCTCCACAGTATAATGCCCCCCATAGCAGCCCCCACAGTATAATACCCCACACAGTATAATGCCCTGTATAGCTGCCTCATACAGTATAATGCTCCCCATAGCTGCACCCCACACACAGTATAATGCCCCCATAACTGCCTCCACAGTATAATGCCCCCATAGCTTTCCCCACAGTATAATGCCCCAATAGCTGCCCCCACACAGTATAATGTCCCCCATAGCTGTCCCCACAGTATAATGCCCCCATAGCTTCCCAAAAACAGTATAATGCCCCCATAGCTTTCCCCTGACAATATAATACCCCCATAGCTGTCCCCACAGTATAATACCACCCATAGCTGCCCCCACAGTATAATGCCCCTTAGCTGTCCACACAGTATAATGTCCCCCATAGCTGCCCCCACAGTATAATGCCATCCATAGCTGTCCCAACAGTATAATGCCCCCATAGTAGTCCCCACAGTATAATGCCACCCATACAGTATAATGCCCCCATAGCTGCCTCCACACAGTATAATGCCCCCCATATAGCAAAATGCTCCTATATCTGCCACCATATCAGCCCCGTAAGTGCATAATATAAAAATAATAACATAATTACTTACCTATCCCCGTTTCCACGACGGGTGGAGGTTCCATCTCCTACGGTCTGTGCTGTGAGTGACTCAGAGCAGAAAGGCGCGATGATGTCACAACATTGCGCCTGCCTGCGCGGAGCCGCTCACCGAGTGGATGCTGGGGGACGGAGCCGTTAGTCCTTGCTCCAGCAATTGCTCCAGCAATTGCTCCAGGAAGATACCTCCCTGCTTTGTCATAGTGGTTAATAGTGTCTGATAGTGGAGCCTCCGGGCATAGGAGGGACCGGTCTGGGTGGCGGCACGGGCCCCCTCATGCTGCGGCCCCGTAGCAGCCACTAGTGCTGCTAGAGCGGTAGTTACGCCACTGCCATAGACAATGTAGAGAATGTGGTAGTAGTGATCTCACTTGTGTGATTGTTATATGAGAACTCGGTCAATGGTACTGTACCCAGTCATCATGCTGCATGGATATGAAGTGACGAAGATAATTCTCCATGATCCGGTTAATCCTCTCAACTTGACCATTGGACTTGGGGTGGTAGGTTAAGGAAAATTCAATTTTCTCATCCAGGAGTTTACAGAGGGCTCGCCAGAATTTTGAGGTGAACTGAACCCCCGATCAGACACGATATGAAGGGGCAAACCATGCAAACGAAAGATGTGCTGAATGAAAATATTTACTAGTCAAGGAGCAGAAGGTAGGCCGGTCAGCAGGATAAAATTTGCCATCTTTGAGATCCGATCCACCACCACCCAGACAGTATTGCTTCCTGCTGAGGGAGGAAGCCATGTGACAAAGTCCATCGCAATGTGCTGCCAGGGGGCATTGGGTACAAGGAGAGGGTGGAGCGGACCGGCAGGCTTGGAGTGAGCAATCACGTTAGAAGCACACACAGTGCAGGAAGAGACAAAGTCCACAATACCTTTGGGCAGTGTGGGCCACCAGAAATGATGAGCTATCAGGTCTCGACTCTTACGAACACCAGCATGCCCAGCCAGTTTGGAGCTGTGTCCCTAGCGAAGAATTCTTCTCCTGTCTGCCAACTGAAAAAAGGTCTTCCCCAGAGTTATGTGTCTAACTTGCAGAGGATTGGCAGTGACAATGCAGGACAGGTCTATGATACATTAAGGGGTTTCCACAGTGTCCTCTGTTTCAAATCCAGGAGATAGGGAGATAAAAAATGGAATATCCGAGGGCGCAGCTGTACTGGAAATTGCTTTTATTTGTACAACAACAACAAAAATGTGTTTCAAGGCCGTACCGGCCTCTTCGTCAGGTTAGGTACAAGTGTTAGTTCTATTCATGATGACTGTGCATTTATAGCTGGCCTAGGAATCAGTACCGGGTTAGGTTACAGGTCAAAGGTCAAAGGTCAATTGTGTAAGCAAGGTATGGCAGTGAGGTATAAAAATTATTCATTTAAAAACAAAACAGTTTTTCGTTTCATATTAAAGGTATAGACAAAGATACAAAACAAGGATCGTAGGTTCAAAAATATGAATAAGCATTTTTTACAGAATGATAATAATATAAAAATAATAATAATAAATAAAACAATGATTAAAAAACATTAATGACAATATGTATAAAAGTATGTATAAAAAGATCATAGATGCATTTCAAGTGGAATGTCTCCGCAGTGTGTTTATTCGTTAGTTGTAGTATGAAGTTTTTTATTATTGTTTTGTATTTTCAATTTAAAACATCGTTCATTCCAAACTGTCAGCACCCCCAAATAAACAAAAAATAAACACCCCCATTGAATAAATACACATTTCAAAGATGCTCCATCTCTAATAGGCTTTTGTATATATTTCTACATGTTTCTAAATCACTTCTTCCATGATTATATATGAGATGCTTATTCTATCTTTTTGCACAAATTTTGAATATTAATGTAAAACAGGTCTGCTCTATGATAGGGAACAACTTACACACTTCATTACCGCACTTTGCTAATATGACTCATACCTAGGAGCGTCATATCACCATGACGATGATACACACCACTGACAGTTTGGAATGAACGATGTTTTAAATTGAAAATACAAAACAATAATAAAAAACTTCATACTACAACTAACGAATAAACACACTGCGGAGACATTCCACTTGAAATGCATCTATGATCTTTTTATACATACTTTTATACATATTGTCATTAATGTTTATTAATCATTGTTTTATTTATTATTATTATTTTTATATTATTATCATTCTGTAAACAATGCTTATTCATATTTTTGAACCTACGATCCTTGTTTTGTATCTTTGTCTATACCTTTAATATGAATGAAAAACTGTTTTGTTTTTAAATGAATAATTTTTATACCTCACTGCCGTACCTTGCTTACACAATTGACCTTTGACCTTTGACCTGTAACCTAACCCGGTACTGATTCCTAGGCCAGCTATAAATGCACAGTCATCATGAATAGAACTAACACTTGTACCTAACCTGACGAAGAGGCCGGTACGGCCTTGAAACACATTTTTGTTGTTGTTGTACAAATAGAAGCAATTTCCAGTACAGCTGCACCCTCGGATATTCCATTTTTTATCTCCCTATCTCCTGGATCTACATAGTGGATTTTTACCAATCTTCAAACCGGAATTTGGGCTGCAACTGTCTCTACCTAAGTCTAACTTGGACACGCACCTTGGGATGTTATGCTCCGAGCATAACAACATCAGGTCAGCACAATTGACCACTTTTTTCCTTTTGTTCTCACCTAATACAGGCTCATGCACTATGTGCGCTTTGTTTCCTTTTTCCCTATAGCGTGCTCTGTTTCAAATGACCTGGACAGGGCATCGGCCCTCACATTTTTGTCAGAATGGTAGTGGAGCAATGGGTGAAGAACAGCGACCACCTGGCTTCACGGGGGTTTAGCCGTTAAGCCGACTGGAGATAGGTAAGATTTTTATGGTCGGTGTATATCAGGATGGGGAGAGCTGCACCCTCAAGCAGATGTCTCCACTCCTCTAAAGCCAATTTGATGGCCAATAACTCAGGATCCCCAATAGAGTAATTGCTCTCTGCGGAGGAAAAAAGTCTTGAGTAATAGCCACATACTACTGCCTTTCCTTTGAAGCTTCTCTGGAACAGAAGTGTATCTGCTCCAACAGAAGAAGCGTCCACCTCCAACGAGAACTGCCGAGACATGTCAGGATGATGGAGGATCGAGGCTGAATTTGGAGGCACTCTTGAGGCTAAGTGCTGATTCTGCTTCTGGAGTCCACACGTTGGCGTTCATACCTTTCTTGGTAAGGGTAGAGATGGGAGTCGTCAGTGAACAGAAGTTTGGGATAAACTGGCGGTAGAAGTTAGCGAATCCCAAAAAACGCTGTATGGACCGCAGGCCCTGAGGACGTGGCCATTCCAGGACGGACTTTACTTTCTCAGGATCCACCTTGAGACCCTGATCCGAGATGATGTAACCCAGGAGGGGCAGAGAATTTTTTTCAAAAGTGCACTTCTCCAGCTTTGCATACTGATGTTTCTTCCTTAATCGCTGCAGGACATGACGGACATGCCTCCAATTTGTCGTCGGATCTGGGGAGAAGATCAAAATGTGATCGAGATAGACAACCACACAGACATAGAGGAGATCTCTGAAGAAATCATTCACAAATTCTTGGAATACATCGGGAGCGTTACACAGGTCGAAGGGCATCACCAGATATTCATTGTGCCCGTCTCGAGTGTTAAATGCCGTCTTCCACTCGTCACATTGAAGGTTTCGGATTAAATTGTAAGTCCCACGCAAGTCTAGTTTAGAGAAGATCTTGGCTCCTCGTATACGATCAAATAATTTAGAGATCAGTAGCAAAGGGTATTTATTTTTGACCGTGATCTGGTGAGACCACGGTAATTAGTGCAGGGTCGAAAAGATTCGCCTTTTTTCTTTAAAAAGAAGAACCTGGCACCGGCCGGGGAGGAGGATTTTCGTATGTAACCCCTCTCCAGATTCTCCTTGATGTAGGCCGACATGGATTGAGTGTCTGGCAAGGAGAGTGGGTATACCCGTCCACGGGGAGGTGAAGCATTAGGAACCAGTTCAATCTGAAAGTCGTACGCACGGTGTGGGTGAAGCATCTCAGCCTCCTTCTTGCCGAAGACGTCTGCAAACTGCGCAAAATGAGTGGGTAATACTGTTAACGACTGAGACATAGGAGGCAAGACAGGATGGATCTGTAACAAACAGCGGTGGGGATATTTGGAGCCCCATTGAGAACTTGTCCTGAATTCCAATCCAGGACTGGGGCATGAAGCCGGAGCCAAGGCAGACCCAGCAACACAGGATTGACGGCTTTGGGCAAGATGAGAAATACAATTTGCTCAGTGTGAAGAGCTCCAACTTGGAGCCTCAGTGGCAAGGTCTCAGACACAATGGGATCGGGCAAAGGAAGTCCATTCACCGAGGCAACAGCCAGGGGTGTCTCCAAGGGAACCGTCAGCATCTGGAGCTGATCCACTAGGTTCTGTTGGATAAAGTTTGCTGCGGACCCAGAGTCCAGGTAGGCAGAGACCTTGTGCGTCTTCTCACCTGATACTATGGTCACAGGAATGGACAATTTGGAAGAGTGTTTACTAGTTAGCCCTTTTTCACCTAGGCTTGCCTCTCCAACCAATCCTAGGCGCTGGAGTTTTTTGGTTTTTGGGGACACAGACACACAAAATGTCCTCTTGGGCTGCAATACAGAGTCACGAAATGCATCTGCGTTGTTTCTACTGGACAGACAACTTGAGGCAGTCAACCGGGGTTGCTGGAATGTAGGAGCCAGCCTAGGAAATCTTCTGACCCGGCATACCTCTTTTGACCGTTCCTGGATCCTCATGTCAATACGGGTGGCTAGAAGAATGTAGCCAGAATGTAGAATGTAGCCAGAATGTAGCCACCAAGGCCTCATTGTTCCAGGTCAGCTCCGCAGCCAGGTTATGGAACTGAATGGCGTACTCGCTCTCGGAGGTGTCTCCCTGGCGCAGGGTCAGAAGAGACTCGTCCAGGCTCCTCAAATACTGCTGTGCGGAAGCTCCATAGGAAACACTGTAGGACACGGGTCTCTGGTCCCTGACGTTCCAAGATCGAGTTCGCCCATTCAAGGCCTTGCCAGTAATCCCATGCAGGTCCTTGCGTCTCCATCGTAGCGAGGAGGGTAGTGGCAGAGAGAATCGAGAATCCGTACTGCCCGGAAGTGTAGTGTGCGGAACAATACAATTCATATTGACCCGCAGAATAAAGTTAACATGTCGATTTTACCGCAAGGTGAACGCGGTAAAAACTAAACCTAAAAAGAAATGGAGGAATCGCAGTTTTTTTCCCATTCCACCCCACAAAATTTATTTTCCCAGTTTCCTAGTACATTATATGGTACAATAAATGGTGAAGTGAAAATCTACAACTTATCTTGGAAAAAACAAGCCCTCATACGGCTATATCGAGAGGAAAATATAAAAGGTATGGTTTTTGGAATGTGGAGAGGAAAAAGCGGAATTTAAAATCCGAAAAAATGGCTTTGGAGTGGAAGGGTTAAATAATACATATATGTATATTATTTTTGTTCGAACTAAATAATTAACTTCAACTAAATGAACCACTTAAAGGGGTTTTCCAGTACCTAAAAATTGATGGCCTATCCTCAGGATAGGCCATCAATAGCTAATCGCTCAGGGTCTGACTCCTGGGACCCCCGCCGATCAGCTGTTTTGAAGGGGATACAGCACTCATATGTGTGCTGCTTCCCCTTCTTTTCTACCGGCTCACTGTGAATCGTCGACACAGATGTAGTGGCGATTCACAGTTTTGCAGCCTTCTTCCATTCACTACCATTCACTTCTTTGAGCGCTGCACCCCTTCAAAACAGCTGATCGGCGGCTTCCCGGGAATCGGACCCCGATTGATATTGATCGCCTATCTTGAGGATAGGCCATTCATTTTTAGGGACTGGAAAAGCCCTTTTAAACAAAAACATTTTTAATTTACAGAGCACAAGCTTCTTATTGCCCTTTTTGATACTATACCTTAATGGATTATTATTGGTGAAGTTTTATTCCTAGAAGTTTTCACTATTAGGATTTTCACTATTTTAGTTAAATTGAAAATAGTAAATATTTCTCAGAATGTTCAGATACTATTTACTATATCATACTATCATGCAATATTATACCATGCATGCATTGACATCTAGTGGACAAAAAGTATAATGTACCGCAGAGATAAGTATTTATATAGGGATAACTTTTGGAGAAAGAGTCCTAATCTACACATAGTCTGATAAATGCATATCGTTCAATGGAAATATAGGTAAGGTGAGTCTTAAAGGTCCTATTACATGGCTTGATATGGGCCGTGAAAACAAGCGCAGATCAACGATCCAGCTTGTTGATCAGCGCTCGTTTGCTCCTTTCACAAGAAGCAATGCTTGGTTATGTATGGGGACGAGAGTTCGTTACTACAATTACTCGTCCCCATACATTTCCATCATGTTGGCAGCACATTTTCCTGTTTGCACAGGGATATGTGCTGCCGACAACGATAATAATTTGTGTTACATAAGAGCAGATCACCCGATGAATCAGCGTTTGCTAGTTCATCAGCTGATCGTTGCGATCGGGAACAAGCATTCATATGAATGCTCATTGCCCGATCATTGGCCCGTGTAAAAGTGCCTTAAGTTCAAGGGCCAATTGTGTCAGCTGTTCAACACGAGCTGGTCAAATTACCGTGTCTGTAAATTAAAATGAAAAAATATGTTAGATTGAATAAACTCTCTAATATGCAGAAAATTTCATTACCATATCCTTAGAATATTTTTTATAAGAAGGATGATAAGTCATTATCTGGATTTAGAGCTTTAGGTTATAGTGATTGGAGGGTAAGAATATAGTAAGCTTCAACGATTTTTAATTGTTTGATTCGATCCCCACCTCTATGTGGAGCTGAAACTTGCTCTAGTATTCAGTATTTTAGTTAGGACACTCCATGGTTAGCTTGATACTAATGTAGTGGGACTGGTAGAAGAAGGTTTCTACACCAGGTGTCAGACATTTGTTTAGAGATTCAGTCACAAATAAGGTCTATGACCCAAGAAAGGGCCAGACATTCCATATTAAGAGCTTTTTCATCTGTGAATCATCATACGTAGTATACATGATTATGTTCTAGTGGTCTCGTATATGTTGTGGAGACAACGCAACATATACGAGACCGAAGACGTTGCATTGAGCAATACACACTTATCTATGTTCTACTAGTGGGTTTGGCCCTGTAAGCAGTGGCGTAGCTATAGGGGTCGCAGTTGCAATTTTCTGTGCCGTGAAGCCGGCACTTCCTGGTTACGGTCACATGGTACAGTGTACCATGTGACCGTGTTGTCACGTGACATGTCTTCCAGCCAGTACAGTGGAAGAGCCGCTGCGGAGGACTCCAGGAGCTGCAGAGTCTGTAATGTAATGTATTGTATTGTGTTGTATTGTGTTGGCTTGTAATGTATTGTAATGTATTGTGTTGCCTTGTAATGTATTGTGTTGTATTGTGCTGTTTGCGGTGGAGAGGGGGGGCCCGTTAAATTACAGCCCCCCCTCCTCTCTCCACCGCAAATTGCACAATACAACACAATACATTACACACTGTGGGTCGCGTCCCCCTGGGGATTCGTGTGAAGACCTCCGGGGGGTCGCGAGTCACTCACCAAGGTCCCGGTTCCATTAAATGCTGGAGCAAGGAGCTGACGTCTCCTTGATCCAGCATTCACTGTGCCCTGAGCGGCTCGACGCAGGCTGGCGTGATGTAGCAACATCATCGCGCCTGTCTGTGCCGAGTCATTCACCGGAGGAGAAGGATCCTCCACCTGACGTGAGAACGAGGATAGGTAAGTAATTATGCTATTTTTCTATTTTGCACACATAGGGGCATTATACTGTATGGGGGCTTATATTGCAGGGGGGGCATTATACTGCATGGGGGGCTGATATGGCATGGGGCTGATAAGATGAGGGGGCATTATACTGCATGGGGACTGATATGGGGGAATTATACTGTATGGGGGCTTATATGGGGGGGGAATTATACTGCATGGGGGCTGATATGGGGGAATTATACTGTATGGGGGGGCTGATATGAGGGGCATTATACTGTATGAGAAGCTCATATGGGGGGCATTGTACTGTATGGGGAGCTGATATGGGGGCATTTTACTGTATGGGGAGCTGATATGGGGGCATTATACTGTATGGGGAGCTGATATTGGGGGCTTTATACTGTATGGGAAGCTCATATGGGGGGCATTGTACTATATGGGGGCATTTTACTGCATGGGGAGTTGATATGGGGGCAGTATGGGGAGCTGATATGGGGGGCATTTTACTGCATAGGGGCTGATATGGGGGGCACTATAATGTATGGGGGCAGCTATGTGGGGCATCATACTGTGGGGGCTGATATGGGGAGCATTATACGGTATGGGGCTTTTATGGGGGGGTCATTATACGTTATGGGGGATTATACTGTGTGGGGGCAGCTATGGGAGCATTATACTGTGTGGGGGCAGTATACTATGGGGGCTGTTGGGCAAGGCATCTGGGCATAGGCGCGCGCAGGGGTCTGATGATGGTGGTGTTGGGGAGGGGTAGGGGGGCCCAAGCTGAATTCTTGCACCCGGGCCCATGAGCCTTTAGCTACGCCCCTGCCTGTAAGGCCTGAGGTTCGATCATGTGATTAAGTTAATCACCTCCGAACAATGACGGCCATGTCACTGTATCACCACACCATCCAACATAAGCATTAACTATATATTTTACATATTACAAGCTACAAAACAAAATAGTGACCCCCATTACCAGTTATTGTGCATCTTTGTATAATGTTTATAATACCCAGCTTCATTATGGTTTAGCCTTGCATCACTATACATCTTTATGGCTGAATTCCTTAGTGGTCTATATCCATTTATATATGATTGCATGTATAACCCAATATTTTGGACCTATTATAGACTAATAACATATATATATATATATATATATATATATATATATATATATATATTTCCAAACGAATCGGCAACACAACACAGGTTCCAATTCAGTGAAAAAAGGTTTATTCACCCATACGTAAGTGCAACGTTTCAGCCCACATGCGAAATGCCCATGTGGGCTGAAACGTTGCACTGACGTATGGGTGAATAAACCTTTTTTCACTGAATTGGAACCTGTGTTGTGCTGCCTATTCGTTTGGAAATATATATGTGGGACTAGAGTCTGAGGTCCTAAGGCTTGTGCACACACAACTACACATACTTTATATACATATATATATATATATATATATATATATATATATATATACATATATATATATATATATATATATACATATATATATATATATATATATATATATATATATATATATATATATATATATATATATATATATATATGCAATAGTTAAATCTTGCTGAGACTACATGTTTTTTATGTTACTAATTAATTTAATCTAACTCTAATAATTAGTTGCAAGATGCATTGTGGCATCAGAGATACATTTTTTGGGATTATTCTTATACTGATATAGAAGGTCTGATGAAGGTCTTTTGAAAACTTTTACCAATTTTCTGCTATGAAAATCTTTGTGATCTAATTGCAAATAAAACAGCAACTTTTGCATTTAAATGGAAATCTAATGCTAATGTAATAGTTTACCATATATAGATCAACTTTGGAATTTACTTTCTGTTAAAATGTTGTTGTTTTATCCATGCAAATTTTGTGTGAAGTTACTGCCACTAGGTGTTTACCTTCCTGTAATCTGCTATCCATTTCCTGTTGTCAAGCAAAATCCGTCCCTGGTTACAAAGTAGAATTAACGGGCTGCAGAAGGTGAGGGTGTGTCTCTTCACTGTCTCCCCATAGAACTCAATGGAGGGGAGGGTGGAGCAGGAGGAGAGAGCAGAGATAGTGATTCAGATACAGACACGCTGCCAATAAAAGTCTGCGGGGAGAGGAAGGGGGAGCAGGGGGAGGAAGCAGGAGCAGAATAAGAAAGACACAGGCTGCTGGTAAGATTTCCGTGTCACTCGAGTGCTGGATTCTCAGCTGTACAACTTATTACTGCTGTACAATCTCCAGTGCTGGATTAACCTGTTGCCGACACAGGACGAGAATGCTCGTCCTGAGCGGCGGGTACTTCGCGCATTAGGATAATTATTCTCGTCCTGTGTGACAGCCGTCTCTGCACGCGAACGAGAGCAGGACAATGGCTGTGGTACACAGCCACGGCCCTGCTCCAACAGCGGAGAGAAGAGAAACATCCTCTCTCCACCGTTAACCCCTTGAATGCCGTGATAAAAGCTGATCGTGCCGTTTAAGGAGAGCGGACTGCACTTTGATCGCGTCACAGAAAATAACTGTGACGCGATCAAAGCCCATAACTTGTATGGCCAGACAGCCCAGGGTCCATTGAAGGACCCCAGGGCTGTCTGAACACATTTCCTGTTGTTAGGACATACTGAGGTATGCCCTAACAACTGCCTGTGTACAATCAGTACACAGGCTAATGAACTGGCATATAGATCTATGCCAGTACATTACAGTTAAAAAATAAAAATCTAAATGAAAAACCCTTTATGGGATTAAAAAAAAAAGTTCAATGAATGTAAAAAAAAAATTATGATAAATCAAAAAATAAAAAGTAAAAGAAATACATAGAAACACACATTTTTTTATAATAAATAAACTTTTTAAAATATAAGTCCCAAAACATGAAATAATACAGACATATTTGGTATCGCCACGACCGTAACAACATGTACAACAAATCTATAGCATTATTTATGATGATCGGTGTATGGTGTAAAAAAAAACAACTGCAGCGGAACTGCTTTTTTTCTGCATTTTCGCCAAAGTAAAAATTTATATAAATTAAACGATAATGTATTTGTACCAAAAAATTGTACCTACATAAAGTACAACTCGTCCCGCAAAAAACAAAGTCTCATACAACTACGTCGTGCAAAAAATAAAGACTTCTCCTGGCCATGACTCATTTCGGCAGAATTTGCCACTCAGATGTCTTCGACACTTTTCCAACATTTCCACACCTATAAACGAAGATAAAATTATCATGGTGCCCCACACTGTGCCCCTAAATATAATAGCACCATACACTGCGCCTCTGAAAAAAATTGGCTTGAAACAACAAGTGATTTGTAGATCAAGTGGAGTTCCAAAAACCGGATTGATTTACTGTGTTGTGTGTGACAAAGTGGGGGGCCATTGTATGTGATATATGTATTGATTGCTTGCTTGCTACAAAGTTTGCAAAAGTGACATTATTTAAAACCATTTTTCCCTTGCAGTTTCCTTCCTGAGTAGACGAGTAAGGGGGAGGGGTTAGCTGGTACCAGGTGCTATAAATCAGGCCTCAGTACTCTGTAGAGCCTGCTCTGTGGCTTGAAACAACAAGTGGTTTGTAGATAAAGTGGAGTTTCAAAAACCGGATTGATTTACTGTGTTGTGTGTGACAAAGTGGGGGGCCATTGTATGTGATATATGTATTGATTGCTTGCTTGCTACAAAGTTTGCAAAAGTGACATTATTTAAAAACATCTTTCCCTTGCAGTTTCCTTCCTGAGTAGCTGAGTAAGGGGGAGGGGTTAGCTGGTACCAGGTGCTATAAATCAGGCCTCAGTACTCTGTAGAGCCTGCTCTGTGGCTTGAAACAACAAGTGGTTTGTAGAGCAAGTGGAGTTCCAAAATCCGGAGTTGAAAAGAGGAGTTAAAGTCCCAGTAAGTACTTCTTTTTCTTTTTGATTAACACCTGTTCGCTGTTTTTTTTGTAACTTGGATAATGGATAGCAAGATTGGAGGTTTTCTTCAGTGCACAGTTTGCCATATGTATGCACGACTGGAGCCGGAGTTCCAGGGTGAATATCTCTGTGGCAGATGTGAGCATGTTGTTCACCTGGAAGCTCGTATTAGAGATCTGGAGGAGTAGAATGCAACACTGAGGAGGATAGACAATCTTGAGCTGAGCTTGCTGCTCACGGAGCATGCAGTTAGTGGGTTACAACTGGAGAGTGAAGACATGGGTGAGCAGGATCAGGTAAGTAGCTGGGTTAATGTAGTTAGGGGCAGTAGAAAGGGGTCAAAGAAAAGGAAGGCCGATCCGGTTTCTGACATTCCAGGCAAAATTGCCAAGCTGGGTGATGATGCGAGGGTGTCAGTCTCAGAAATGGCAGCCCTAGTGGATACTGATCTCCCTAACAGCCGGGAGAACAGCCCAGCTAGTAGTCGGCGGGATGGTAATGCAGGTAAGCCAAGACAATTGATAGTCGTAGGGGATTCTATAATCAGGAAGACGGATAGAATAATTTGTCGCCAAGACCACCTCAACCGAATGGTTTGCTGTCTCCCTGGTGCCAGGGTTCAGCATGTGGTGGAACGGGTGGACAAATTGCTGGGAGGGGCTGGTGATGATCCAGCTATCGTGGTCCATGTCGGTACCAACGACAGAATAAATGGTAGGTGGAGGAGCCTTAAGAATAATTTTAAAGAACTAGGCTACAAGCTGAAGGGAAGGACCTCCAAAGTAGTATTCTCAGGAATACTGCCTGTGCCATGCGCATCACAGGAAAGACAGCGGGAGCTCAGGGAGTTAAATGCATGGCTGAAGTCTTGGTGTAGAGGAGAAGGATTTGGGTTCCTAGAGCACTGGGCTGACTTTTCATTGGGGTACAAACTGTATTCTGCAGATGATTTGCACCTAAATGGAAGGGGGTCCGCTGTGCTGGGGGAGAGAATTCTAGCTGGGGTGGCGGAGTATTTAAACTAGGGCTGAGGAGGGAGGTCAATGTAGAAAAAAAAGGGGTAGCCAGGTTAGAGAGGGGTCAGACTATATTGGTGGGGGGAGAAACAGAATGTGGGGAGAGGACTAGACAACAAGATAAGGAGATCCTTTCGTTACAAAACATCAGTGTAAATAAAAAGGCCCGATTAATGTCAAATCACATTTCTGATAATAAAAGTGAAAAACTGACAGGCAAGTTAAAGTGTATGTTCACAAATGCCAGAAGTCTAGCAAGCAAAATGGGGGAGCTGGAGGCCTTGATACTGGAAGAAAATATAGATATAGTTGGTGTTGCTGAAACATGGCTGGACTCTTCACATGACTGGGCTGTAAATCTACAGGGTTTTACACTTTTTCGGAAAGACAGGACAAATAGGAAAGGTGGTGGTGTATGTCTGTATGTGAGAAATGATATGAAGGCGAGTGTGAAAGAGACAATAGTGGGTGAATACTGTGAGGAGGTTGAAACCTTGTGGGTGGAACTAGAAAGGGAGGTAAACACTGAAAAAATTACTTTTGGTGTAATCTATAGACCCCCCAATATAACTGAGGAGATGGATGTTCAGCTATATAAACAGATGGAGCGGGCTGCACAGGCGGGTACTGTAGTGATAATGGGAGATTTTAATTTCCGGGATATTAATTGGTGTCATGGTTCGGCTTCAACTGCAAAGGGGAGACATTTCCTCCACCTGTTGCAGGAAAATTTTATGGGCCAGTTTGTTGAAGACCCGACTAGAGGTGAAGCTTTGTTGGATCTTGTCATTTCTAATAATGCAGATCTTGTTGGGAATGTCAATGTTCGTGAAAACCTCGGTAACAGTGATCAAAATATAGTTACATTTTACCTATACTGTAAAAAACAAACGCAGGCTGGGAGGGCAAAAACATTTAATTTTAAGAAAGCCAATTTCCCCAGGATGAGGGCTGCAATTCAGGACATAGACTGGGAAGAACTAATGTCAAATAATGGGACAAATGATAAATGGGAGATTTTCAAATCTACTTTGAGTTATTATAGTGCAAAATTTATTCCTATAGGTAACAAGTATAAACGACTCAAATTAAACCCCACATGGCTTACACCTTCTGTGAAAGGGGCAATACATGACAAAAAAAGGGCATTTAAAAAATACAAATCTGAGGGTACAGCTGTAGCCTTTGTAAAATATAAAGAGCTTAATAAAATCTGTAAAAATGTAATAAAATTAGCAAAAATACAAAATGAAAGGCAGGTGGCCAAGGATAGTAAAACAAATCCCCAAAAATTCTTCAAGTATATAAATGCTAAAAAGCCAAGGTCTGAACATGTAGGACCCCTAGATAATGGTAATGGGGAGTTGATCACAGGGGATCAAGAGAAGGCAGAGTTACTAAATGGGTTCTTTAGCTCTGTATATACAACTGAAGAAAGAGCAGCTGATGTAGCCGGTGCCAGTGCTGTTAATATATCAGTTGATATACTGAATTGGATGAATGTAGAGATGGTCCAAGCTAAATTAAATAAAATAAATGTGCACAAGGCCCCGGGACCAGATGGGTTACACCCTAGAATTCTTAAAGAGCTTAGTTCAGTTATTTCTATCCCCCTTTTCATAATATTCAGAGAATCTCTAGTGACTGGTATAGTGCCAAGGGACTGGCGCAGCGCAAATGTGGGGCCTATTTTCAAAAATGGCTCTAGGTCTTCCCCAGGTAATTATAGACCAGTAAGCTTAACATCCATCGTGGGGAAAATGTTTGAGGGGCTATTGAGGGACTATATACAGGATTATGTGACAATAAATAGCATTATAAGTGACAGCCAGCACGGTTTTACTAAGGACAGAAGTTGTCAAACTAACCTAATCTGTTTTTATGAAGAGGTGAGCAGAAGTCTAGACAGAGGGGCCGCTGTGGATTTAGTGTTTTTGGACTTTGCAAAGGCATTTGACACTGTCCCCCATAGACGCCTTATGGGTAAATTAAGGACTATAGGTTTAGAAAATATAGTGTGTAATTGGATTGAGAATTGGCTCAAGGACCGTATCCAGAGAGTTGTGGTCAATGATTCCTTCTCTGAAGTGGTGTACCCCAGGGTTCAGTGCTGGGACCACTATTATTCAACTTATTTATTAATGATATAGAGGATGGGATTAATAGCACTATTTCTATTTTTGCAGATGACACCAAGCTATGTAATATAGTTCAGTCTATGGAAGATGTTCATGAATTGCAGGCAGATTTAAACAAACTAAGTGTTTGGGCGTCCACTTGGCAGATGAAGTTTAATGTAGATAAATGTAAAGTTATGCATCTGGGTACCAACAACCTGCATGCATCATATGTCCTAGGGGGAGCTACACTGGCGGATTCACTTGTTGAGAAGGATCTGGGTGTACTTGTAAATCATAAACTCAATAACAGCATGCAGTGTCAATCAGCTGCTTCAAAGGCCAGCAGGATATTGTCGTGTATTAAAAGAGGCATGGACTCGCGGAACAGGGATGTAATATTACCACTTTACAAAGCATTAGTGAGGTCTCATCTAGAATATGCAGTTCAGTTCTGGGCTCCGGTTCATAGAAAGGATGCCCTGGAGTTGGAAAAAATACAAAGAAGAGCAACGAAGCTAATTAGGTGCATGGAGAATTTAAGTTATGAGGAAAGATTGAAAGAATTAAACCTATTTAGCCTTGAAAAAAGACGACTAAGGGGGGACATGATTAACTTATTTAAATATATTAATGGAACATACAAAAAATATGGTGAAATCCTGTTCCTTGTAAAACCCCCTCAAAAAACAAGGGGGCACTCCCTCCGTCTGGAGAAAAAAAGGTTCAAGCTGCAGAGGCGACAAGGCTTCTTTACCGTGAGAACTGTGAATCTATGGAATAGCCTACCGCAGGAGCTGGTCACAGCAGGGACAGTAGATGGCTTTAAAAAAGGGTTAGATAATTTCCTAGAACAAAAAAATATTAGCTCCTATGTGTAGAAATTTTTCCTTCCCTTTTCCCTTCCCTTGGTTGAACTTGATGGACATGTGTCTTTTTTCAGCCGTACTAACTATGTAACTATGTAACTATGTAACACTGTTCCCCTGAATATAATTGTGTCAAACACTGTAAAGTAAAGCAGCAAATACACAGTGCCCCCTGTATATAGCGCCACACAGTGCCCCCTGTAGATAGCGCTATACAGTGCCCCCTGTAGATAGCACCACACACAGCCCCTGTAGATACCTCCACACACAGCCCCTGTAGATAGCGCCACACAGACCACTTGTAGATAGTATCACACACACCCCCATATAGATAGCGCCAGCCCCCCTGTAGATAGCGCCACACACCGCCTCTGTAGATAGCATCACACACACCCCTATAGATAGCATCACACACACCCACTGTAGATAGCACCACACACAGCCTCATATAGATAGCGCCACCCCCTGTAGATAGCATCACACACAGCCCCCTATAGATAGTGCCACATAGACCCCCTGTAGATAGCGCCACACAGCACTTCTCCCCCTTGCATATAGTGCCCCACTGCGCCTCTCCCCTTGTATATAGTGCCCCACAGCGTCTCCCCCTTGTATATAGTGCCACACAGCACTCCCCCCTTGTATATAGTGCCACACAGCACTCCCCCCCTTGTAAATAGTGCCACACAGACCCACTTGTAAATAGCACCACACTGCCCCATTGTAAATAGCGCCACACTGCCCCCCTTGTAAATAGCGCCACACTTCCACCCTTGTAAATAGTACCAAACTGCCCCCTTTGTAAATATCGCCACACTGCCCCCCTTGTAAACAGTGCCACACTGCCCCCTTGTAAACAGTGCCACACAGACACCTCTTGTAAACCGCACCACACAGCCCCCCTGGTAAACAGCACAGCACACTGGCCCCCTTTAAGATAGCACCACACACAACCCCCCTTGTAAATAGCGCCACACACAGTCCGCTGCCCCCTTGTAGATAGCGCCACACCCCCCTTGTAAATAGCGCTACACCCCCCCTTGTAAATAGAGCCACACTGCCCCCCTTGTAAACTGCGCCACACAGCCCCCCTTGTAAGCAGCGCCACACAGCCCCCCTGGTAAACAACACTGCACACAGCCCCCCTTGTAGATAGCGCCACACACAACCCCCCTTGTAAATAGCGCCACACACAGCCCGCTGCCCCCTTGTAGATAGCGCCACCACCCTTGTAAATAGCGCCACACCCCCCTTGTAAATAGCACCACCGACCCCCGCTTTTACTTAGCGCTACACTGTAAAAAGAGCACAGAGCGGTAGCTTACCGAAACCACTCTCCGCTCTGCCTGACGTGACTCACCGGAGGAGCCGAGGAGTTCATGCGGGGCAGTTCCTTCTGACTAGGGTCGGTGACAACCCGGGAGTGGACCAGTCCAGTTACCTGATCCGAGTCATTTGACCTCATTGTCACTGACGTGAGGTCACGTAACAGGTCAAGTGACTGGACTGGTCCACTCCCGGGCCGTCACAAACCCCAGTCAGAACGCTGCCGCATGAACTCCTGGCTCTTCCTAATTCTGATTGCTGCTGCAGATGTCCGACATACAGGGCATCTATCAGCAGCGATCAGCTGTTCTGCGGTGACCCCTTCCCTACCACCTGGTTGCGCCCGGTGCACATGCCCTGCCTGCCCCAACTAGCTACTCCCCTGATGTGGCTGTCACCACCAGTAGGGCCCCCTCCATTGCTAGCGACGCCACCGGGCATGAGGGGGCCCATGCGGTCATGTGTGGTTCCGCCCTAATGATGATCCGCCACTGACAATCTCCTCCATGCTGCTGCATCTTCTATATAGGAGAGCAGGATTCTCCTCTTCTATGTGTGCAGTGTATAGAAGACAGTTAGACTCTACCTACTAGCTCAGAGAGCACTGAGAATTAGAGATAGAGTCTGCAGGAGGAAAAACTGCTAAAAAATGCAAAATACAAGTCATAAAATAGTCAGAAATAGTGTTATTCCTCATGTACACACACATGACAGCTTATTCTGCAAAGTCACCTGAAAAGTTAGAGTTTTTGAAAAATATTGCAACTGAGATAGGAAGAACTTATATCTTAAAAAGACCTTGAACAGAGAAGAGCCGCACCAGCGAGTAAAGAAAATTGCCTTTTCAAGGCTTTGTGTGTGCAAGCCTTCAAACCATGAACAACAGTCCAAGGAATTAGGAATTAGGATTAAAAAGCACTGCTTGAGAAAGGTCCAGATTGGGACTGAAACATTGCACTTTGTCATATGGGTGAATAAAAGCTTTTTTCACTTATTGATACTAAGATGTGGAGTGCTGCCCATTCTTTGAAATCTTAAATAGACCTTGAATACATCTTCAGAGACCAGAGGTACTCAACAGGGCTGTCCTCTCTCCCCCTTGCTGTTTGCCTTAAATATCGAAACTCTGGCAATACGGATGTTCATGGACTTTCGTACCAGGGGGCTTTGGCACGTGGAGGATAGGATAGAATTTCTCCCTATGCCAATGATCTGTTGGTAAATTGCTTAGAAACATCTAAAGATTTGTCATATGTGCTTCAGTCAATTAAGACGTATGGGTTTTTCTGTGGTCTTTTAGAAAACTAGAGGAAATATGTGCTTTTTCCAATTGGTCCGAAAGCGTTTGAGGAACAAATAGGGGTATGTATTGTAATTTGGTTCTTGTTTTGACTCTTTAGGATTGTTGATTTCTTCTAAGGTGAGGAATTTTGTTGATATGATTAAATAAAAATCCGTTTTAAAATCAGTTTTAAAATATCTGGACATGGAACAGACTTAAAATTTCTAGAGTGAATAGAATTAGCCTGTTCAAGATAATCCTATCATATCTGTTTTTACTTAGTAATTCTCCTCCGTGGCTTGATGGTTAGATCTTCAGTCTGTGTGGTAATATATTGAGCTAACTGATTTGGAGAGGCAGTAGGCCAAGTATGAAATTACTAAATCTGTGTTTTTGATTCTAAATATTAAAAATAAGTTTCTAAATTAGAAATTGCAAAGATATATGGACAGGCATATGATAGTATTGCTCGGGGTATTATACTATGTACGCACATTCCCTTTAACAAACCCTATAGTATATTTAAATGAGTTACAAAAAATGATAACGGAAAATATGGGTTAAAACATGTACAAGGATTTTGTAATTAAATCCGTTTTTTACCAACGCCTTCTGAAAGACTGGGTATAGCAGATTCGTATAAATACTCCATGGCAGCTGTGCTAGCACAGGTAAAGGGCTGGTGGCAAGAGTTGCAGGCTCCACTGTGGGCGTGCAACAAGATTTATCAAATAATTATTGTAACACATTGATCTTTTTGTGCTTCTGTTTGTATATTTATTAATAAGAACTGAAAGAATCTGAGAGGTTCCCCAGACCTCATTACCATTATAGGAACATAATTGCTACAGATTGATAATGAACCGGACAATTTCATTCTTTCTTTAAACTGCCATCTACATTTGATATTTAATTGTATTCATATTTGTATTCTGTTATTACTAATATTAACACCTTGGCGAGATCCGACATACAGTTTTGTTGGATGTGCGCCATCAGAATATGGTGTGGGCTCAGGAGCTAAGCCCACACCTTGCACGGCGGGTGCTGGCTGTTTCAAACAGCTGACACCCGCCTGCAAAGGATAAGATTTTGGCCGTCTAACCCCTCAGATGTTGCGGCCAATAGCAACAGGGGCATCTCAGTGGTTGGACAGAGGGAGGGGTGCCGATCGGTTGCCATAGCATCCGGAGACCTCCAGGTCAGATGCAAGGCTTAATAGTAGAGCACAGATGAAGGCAATAATTATGTATTGTAAAATCCGCTAGGGGGACTAATAAAAAAGTACAGATATAAAAAAAAAAAAAAAATAAAGTTTAAACAAAAAACTTTTCTAATCTTTAAAAAAATCATGTGAGCAATAAAAAAAAGTAAACATAATTGGTATCGCTGCATAAGGTGAACGCCGTAGGAAAGAAAAATTCACTATGCAGATAGCTTTTTCTGGTCACCTCACCCCCAATAAAAATTGATCAATAAAGTCGTATGTACCCCAAAAAGGTACCAATTCATAGTATAGCACACCCTGCAAAAAAAAAAAAAAAAAAAGGAAGACCTTACACTGCTTCATTGATTTTTTTTTTCTTACAAAAATCATTTTAGGCCCACAGGGAACACCGTAAAAATGAAACTCAAACAACAATGCTCTGCGTTTGAGCAGGGTAGTTTGAGAGATATCCTGAAAGAATGTCAGATTGTCACCTTCAAAAATAAATTCTAGCCATGCTCTTGCTTTCCGGAGAATCCCTTCCTTGGTAGTGAAAGAGAACAAATTGGAGATTATATCCCGTGGTGGTTCATCTTCTTTCGGTTTAGGCGAAGTCAGGCGGCGAATCTGGGCACAGAACAAATTCAAGGATTCTTTTTGTTACTGCAATAATTTCAGCTGGTGGATAACTCTCTGGAACCCCTCTAATTCTAATGTTATTTCGCCGTATGGGCTTCTATGTAAGCACGAAGGGAATTCAGATGTGCTTGGCACGTTGTCAGGGACGAAGCGGTGGCATCGCTGTGTGTTAGGATAGCAAACTGCGTTTCCTCTTGGAGCTCTACTCTGGCTCCAACCTGTCGTACTTCTTGTTTAATATCAGCCAGTTCTCTCATGGCAGGTCTGAGAGCCTTCTCTGTGATCTTTTGAAGTCCTGAGGAGCAAACCGAGACCATTGACAATGCACTTGGAGACATCTCATAGTCTATGTTGCTTTAAGAATCTGAGTTTTCAGTCTTGACCCGGGTTTGTCGGTTGCGTTTAGTTACTGCAGCCGCTTTTCGTGTCTAGTATTTTTGTAGGTATTTGTCCATATCCGGCTGTGATTTCACCAGTTTAGCTGTAGTTTGGGATTCCACACACTTTGCTTGACCAATTTTCACAATTTTTGCAACTCTGATACGATAGAAGAGTCGGGTGCAATATGCGTTCACATCAGCGCACTAGATCACATAGTCAGTATATTAGCGGCTTGTAGCCAGTGTAGCTGGGAATAAAGTGAGGGGTTGCAAAAGGGGCTTTGGATCGTAGGTTTGGGAGTATACCGGAGTAGTACAGAATCGCAGTCCAGATTCAAGGTATAAGTAGAGCTGCTCAGAGACAAATGATGCCGAGGCTCTATTCAACATGCCTAAAATTGCGAACTGATTGTCCTTTTCCCTGGCAATATAATAGGAAAAGTCACAGTAAAGGAGGGAAGCCAGGGAGTATAAGAGTGTAAATGAGTATTCGGAACCTAACCTCGAGCAGGGAATGAGAAATAGCAGGCTGGAGTAGCTGGAGCTCTACCTTCCTGCATCCTTCTGGCGTTCCTGGGCTGTAAGAAGGTGGCCGACGACAGGCAGTGTGAGACAGGCCCGCTGGGCCAAATAAAAGATGGCGGCCTAGACTGTAATCCTCAGTTTTTACAATAAAAATGCAGTCCCACGTTGAAGCCAGGGGACAGGGCATATGGAAACGGCGCGACGGCCGTCAGAGATCTAGGCCCCGGCTTCAAGCTGAAAAGTAGGCCGCGATCCTAAACTGTGGCAAAAATGGTCAGGGATTGGGCCAAAGTGTGCCATGTGTAGCAGGCGGTATCTAGGAGAGCACTAGGGACAGTTATTTGTGCTAGAAGAAGGTGGATGGCACCAGATTGGGCTCAACGGTGCGGAGTTTTCTCCAAGTGCGTCCTCCCTGTCTCGTCATCAAGCCCTGCCCCTACCAGTCTTCTTATTAATTTAAATTAAAGGGGTAAAAGAAAACCCCCTTATTCAGTCCACTATGGCTCATAGTTTTTAGTCCGTAAATCCAACAGACTAGAGATTAACCAATGGGGATTAGGCTGGGAGTTAGCCAATCAGATCATTGGTAGCTGTGTGTCAAAGCGAGTTGTCTATATTCACCATGGTAACAAACAATGGGAATATAAGTGCTGGTTACAAACCTAATACCTCGAGGGACATGGGTCACAGAGAAATTTAATCGGGAGAAATTTCACCCCATGCTTCCAGAAGCCCCTCCCACAAGTTGGATTGGCTTGATGGGCACTTCTTGCGTACCATACGGTCAAGCTGCTCCCACAACAGCTCTATGGGGTTGAGATCTGCGCTGGCCACTCCATTACAGATAGAATACCAGCTGCCTGCTTCTTCCCTAAACAGCTCTTGCATCATTTGGAGGTGTGCTTTGGGTCATTGTCCTGTTGTAGGATGAAATTGGCTCCAATCAAGCGCTGTCCACAGGGTATGGCATGGCGTTGCAAAATGGAGTGATAGCCTTCTTTATTCAAAATCCCTTTTACCTTGTACAAATCTCCCACTTTACCAGCACCAAAGCAACCCCAGACCATCACATTACCTCCACCATGCTTGACAGATGGCGTCAGGCACTCTTCCAGCATCTTTTCAGTTGTTCTGCGTCTCACAAATGTTCTTCTGTGTGATCCAAACACCTCAAACTTCCATTCGTCTGTCCATAACACTTTTTTCCAATCTTCCTCTGTCCAATGTCTGTGTGCTTTTGCCCATATTAATCGTTTCCTTTTATTAGCCAGTCTTAGATATGGCTTTTTCTTTGCCACTCTGCCCTGAAGGCCAGCATCCCGGAGTCGCCTCTTCACTGTAGACGTTGACACCGGCGTTTTGCGGGTACTATTTAATGAAGTTGCCAGTTGAGGACCTGTGAGGCGTCTATTTCTCAAACTAGAGACTCTAATGTACTTGTCTTGTTGCTCAGTTGTGCAGCGGGGCCTCCCACTTCTCTTTCTACTCTGGTTAGAGCCTGTTTGTGCTGTCCTCTGAAGGGAGTAGTACACACCGTTGTAGGAAATCTTCAGTTTCTTGGCAATTTCTCGCATGGAATAGCCTTCATTTCTAAGAACAAGAATAGACTGTCGAGTTTCACATGAAAGCTCTCTTTTTCTAGCCATTTTGAGAGTTTAATCGAACCCAAAAATGTAATGCTCCAGATTCTCAACTAGCTCAAAGGAAGGTCAGTTTTATAGCTCCTCTAAACAGCAAAACTGTTTACAGCGGTGCTAACATAATTGCACAAAGGTTTTCAAGTGTTTTCTAATCATCCATTAGCCTTCTAACACAGTTAGCAAACACAATGTACCATTAGAACACTGGAGTGATGGTTGCTGGAAATGGGCCTCTATACACCTATGTAGATATTGCATTAAAAACCAGACGTTTGCAGCTAGAATAGTCATTTACCACATTAACAATGTATAGAGTGTATTTCTGATTAATTTAATGTTATCTTCAAAACTGTGCTTTTCTTGCAAAAATATGGAAATTTCTGAGTGACCCTAAACTTTTGAACGGTAGTATATATATATATATATATATATATATATATATATATATATATATAGAGAGAGAGGAACAAACATATAATAGGAGCAGCACTGTGCAAAAAAAACAAATACGGCTGGTGCTGCTTCTTTGCTCTATTTTATATATATATATATATATATACATACAGGGTGGGCCATTTATATGGATACACCTAAATAAAATGGGAATGGTTGGTGATATTAACTTCCTGTTTGTGGCACATTTGTTTATGGGAGGGAGGAAACTTTTCAAGCTGGCGGCCATTTTGAAGTCGGCCATTTTGTATCCAACTTTAGTTTTTTCAATGGGAAGAGGGTCATATGACACATCAAACTTATCGAGAATTTCACAAGAAAAACAATGGTGTGCTTGGTTTTAACGTTACTTTATTCTTTCATGAGTTATTTACAAGTTTCTGACCACTTATAAAATGTGTTCAAAGTGCTGCCCATTGTGTTGGATTGTCAATGCAACCCTCTTCTCCCACACTTCACACACTGATAGCAACACTGCAGAAGAAATGCCTCCCGATCTGACCCCCTTAGACTTTTATTTTTGCGGTCATCTGAAGGCAATTGTCTATGTTGTGAAGATACGAGATGGGTAGCAACTGAAACTACGGATACTGGAAGCCTGTGCTAGCATTTCTTCTGCGGTGTTGCTATCAGTGTGTGAAGAGTGGGAGAAGAGGGTTGCATTGACAATCCAACACAATGGGCAGCACTTTGAACACATTTTATAAGTGGTCAGAAACTTGTAAATAACTCATGAAAGAATAAAGTAACGTTAAAACCAAGCACACCATTGTTTTTCTTGTGAAATTCTCAATAAGTTTGATGTGTCATATGACCCTCTTCCCATTGAAAAAACTAAAGTTGGATACGAAATGGCCGACTTCATAATGGCCGCCATGGTCAACACCCAGCTTGAAAAGTTTCCCCCCTCCCATATACTAATGTGCCAGAAACAGGAAGTTAATATCACCAGCCATTCCCATTTTATTTAGGTGTATCCATATAAATGGCCCACCCTGTATATATATATATATATATATATATATATATATATATTAATATATATTATTTATATGTATTCAGGCTGATCCCTGATCTTTATATATTATTCACCCATGAAGTCATGTAATTGGTTTATTGATGGGAGGAGAATGTTCCTATCTTGTGATAGTATGTCTATGTATGTAAAATGGGGACATACACTGTATGACACCAGGCTTGATGAAGGCACAGTTGTATGCCATACAGTGATATACGTCACAGATAGTATTTCATATATACCTATTGTATTTCATACCTCAAAAATGGTCATATATTTACCAGCCCGACAAAGACTAAAAGGACACTTTTTGGTGTCTGTCGGGCTAATGGAGCACAATGGACTCATTTTGTGTGTATGTCAGAAGCCTTTTTGGTTTACATGCTAAACCTACGGCAACAATGTAATGTGAAAAGGGCTTTAGAAAAACAAATGTTATTATGAAACTACATTTAACCCCTTCGCGCACCCGGACGTGCCATTATGTCCGGGTGCGGGGGGTGATGTTTAGAGCGTGCTCACGCGCTGAGCGCGCTCCATATGCTGTGGGTATTGACTGAATTTTACAGCGGACACACGGGACTAACAGCCGGGAGCAGCGATCGCGCTATTCCTGGCTGTTTAACCCCTCAAATGCTGCGACCCCTAAATCGCGACCACAGCATCTGAGGCATTGAAAACAGGGAGGCTGCCAACAGCTCATTGCCCCCCCTGCAGTGAGATCGGGGGTGACGATAGTTGTTATGGCAGCCCAGGGGCCTAATGAAGGCCCCCAGGGCAGCCATCACTCTGCCTCTGTTAATACCTGCCTGTAAAAATGACGATATACTGCAATACATTAGTATTGCAGTGTATTGTACAAGGGATCTAATGATCGCTGGTTCAAGTCCCCTATGGGGGCTAATAAAGTGTATAAAAAAAAGTTTTTAGTAGTGAAAAAAAATGTAAAAATGTAAAAGTTAAAAAAAAAAAACCTTTTTGCCATTTCTCCCTAAAGGTAAAAAAAAGTTAACAAAATTGATATAGCTGTATCCGTAAAAGTCGGAACTATTTCAATTTAGTGTTATTTAATGCGCACGGTGAACGTCATAAAAATATATTTTTTTCAAATGTCCAAAATGTTTTTTTGGTCAACTTAGCTGTAAAAAGAAATGTTATAAAAAGTGATCAAAAAGTTCTATGTACCACAAAATTTTACCGATAAAAACTAAAGCTCGTCCCTCACACCACTCAATCAGTAAAAAAAATAAAAAAGTTATGGCTCTTAGAATGTGGCGACACAAAACATTTTCTTTTTTTAACAAAAAGTTTATTATCAATAAAAGTAGTAAAATATAAAAAATACTATATAAATATCACTGTAAATCATATTGAGCCACAGAATTAAAATAAGTTGTCGTTTTTACCGTAAAAACGAAACCCAAAAAAACAATTGAGGAATCACAGTTTTTTCCAACTACAGCCCGGAAAGAATTTTTGTTTCAGTTTCCCAGTACATTATATGGAACTGTAAATGGCACCAAAAGAAACTACAATTCCTCCCGCAAAAAATTAAGCCCTCCCACCACTCTATTGACGGGAAAATAAAAAAGTTATGGCTGTTGGAAAATCAAAAATCAAAAAAATGGCTTCGTCCCGAAGGGGTTAATCACTCAATGACTCAGATTCCGTGTCGTTATGGACCAAACTTTTTGATTAAAGAATTTATTTTGTCTCTTTTTTTTTTTCTTCTCCTCTTCCTCCTTTTCTTTATCTCCTTGGGAGGGTAGGGGGATTTGGGGAATATGTAATAAAAATAATTTACAAAAAAGAAAGTTAGGTGGCACCCAATATGGCCCATCAGTTACCACAGGAATTACAGCTCGTCAAAAACGGCCCGAAAATGCCTCCCGTCGATTTCAATGGGAGGCGGGGGCGGTTTTGTCCCACGAGCAGTAAAACCGGCTCGCGGGAGAAAGAAGCGACATGCCCTATCTTCGGGCGTTTCCGCCTCTGACATCCCATTGACTTCAATGGGAGGCAGAGAAAGCGTATTTCGCAGCGTTTTATGCCCACAGCGCCCAATGGCCGTGGGCGAAAAACACCGCGAAAAACGCTGCGAAATTCGGCGTGCAGGGAGAGGAAAATCTGCCTCAAACTTCCAAACGGAATTTTGAGGCAGAAATTCTGCCTGCAAAATACTCCGTGTGAACATAGCCTTAGGCTGAGTTCACACGAGGCAGATACGCTGCGTAAAAGCACGCAGCGTATCCGCCTTGTTCGCCACAGGGAATTCTGCACAAAAAAACGCACCAAACTGTGGTGCAGTTTTTCACCCAGGATGTCCGCTGTGGAAAATTGCAGCGCTTAGCCTCCTGGGATGACGCTGCAGCCAATCACAGGCTCCTCCCATGTGACCGCTGCAGCCAATCACAGGCTGTAGCGGCGGTCACATGGGAAGAAGCGTCATCCCAGGAATGGTGTTGCATCCCATGTGACTGCCGCTACAGCCTGTGATTGGCTGCAGCTTTCACATGGGATAAAATGAGTTGCGTTATTTGCGGCGGAATCACTGCAAACCCGCCGCAAAAAATGCAACAACTGCTATTTGTTGCGGGATTTACCCCCCCATTGAATTCAACAAGTAAGCAGCGTTTAGAAAATACAATTGACATGCTGCGGAATAAAATTCTGCACCGCAGGTCAATTTATGAGCTTTTTTTCCACTCAGTATTTAAGCAGCGTGTGGATGATATTTGTTTTATCTCATGGGAAGAAGCGTCATCCCAGGAGGCCGGCCCTTTGACGTTATCCAGGCCGGCCTCCTGGAATGGTGTTTCATCCCATGTGACTGACACTACAGCCTGTGATTGGCTGCAGCTGTCACATGGTATGAAATTAGTTGCGTTATTTGCGGCGGAATCGCTGCGAACCCGCCGCAAAAAATGCAGCAACTGCTATTTGTTGCGGGATTTACCTCCCCATTAAATTCAACAAGTAACCAGCATTTACGAAAATACAATTGACATGCTGCGGAATAAAATTCTGGCATTTTTCAACGTAAACCGTATGGCATGTCAATGGCCCACCAGCCAGCTTCAACAAGTTCCTCTATTACCAATTTTCCCAACAGTGAGGATAAATTTATTGAGGGAGATGATCTGGCTGAAATTGACAGTGTGTAACATCTATAGCTGAGGGCCGTCGTTCAGACTTACCATCTGACGGCCCCAGCCATGGACTACTGTGTTCTCGGCGACATCTCCCTCCAGGGAGACACCGTCACTCACTTCCGGGTTCTGGAACTGTTTCCCACAGGGCGCGCGTCCAGTTGTCATGAGTCAATAATTAGCCCAGAATGCTGCTGGACTATAAAAAGGGCTCTGCCCACTTGATCCTTGCCTGAGCGTTGTTGTCTACCTAAAGTTTGTCTTGCAAATGGTCTCGCAGTGTTTTCCAGTTCCCAGTGTTACCCGTTCCTGCTGCCTGTACCCTGCATCCCATGCTACCGTGCCTCTGTGCCATCTACAGTGAAAGTCAAGTCGTGTCTTCCGCTGCATCTACTGTACCATCTACAGTGAGAGTCAAGTCGTGTCTTCCGCTCCATCTACTGTGCCATCTACAGTTAAAGCCAAGTTGTGTCACCGCTGCTGTCTACATTGCCTCAGGTACCCATTCTGGAGTATAGACATTGTTTTGTACCTAGTTGGCCAGCTGCAATCCCGCTATGCGGTACGGCCCAGTGGGTCCACACCCCGTACCGTGACAGTCACACGCCGCGCTGTGACAGTACTCTCAGGCCATGGACCCCGCTGGTCAATTCAAGGGTCTGTCACCCTCCCAAGCCATGCAGGCGGACCTGCGAGAACGACAAGATCAACTTTTTGTGTCAGTTGACTCCATGGCGCAGCAGCTACGGGCACTAGCTACTTCCTTCTCCGCTCCTATGCAAGCTCCTCCGATTGACCCTCCTGCTACACCTCCTGGCAGCCCCAGTTCGGATCCTCGGTTCTTGCTGCCATTGCCACCTCTGTTCCATGGAGACGCAAGTACGTGCAGGGGGTTTCTGAACCAATGCCATATCCACTTCACTCTGCACGCCCGAGCATTTTCTTTGGACGGAGCCAGTAACGCCTTCATTATGTCTCTACTTGCCGGCAAGGCCTTGGTGTGGGCGAATCCTATCTGGGAATGACAGGGACCCGAGACTTCCAGGGTTTGTGCGGTTATTCCGTACCGTATTCGAGGAGCCTGGATGAGTCTCTTCGGCAGCCACTGCTATCTTTAACCTTCGCCAGGAGGACGCCTCCATGGGCGAATACACCATCGAGTTCCGGACCCTGGCAGGAGAACTGTCCTGGAACAATGAGGCCTTGGTAGCTTCCTTCTAGCATAGCCTATCACCCGAGATCAAGGACGAACTTGCTGCTCGAGATCTACCACCTGCCTTGGACGACCTGATTCTACTTGCTACTCGAATGGACATAAGGCTCGGAGAGAGATCTCAAGAGATTCGACAGGAGGGACGGCTTCCTAGACTGGCGCCAAACTTCCAGCAACCCCTCTTGCCTTCTTTTACTACTACTCCACCCGAGGTTCCAATGCAGGTGGATTGGCTTAAACTGTCCGTTCAAGAGAAACAGCGCAGGCGCACCTCTGGGCTCTGTTTATATTGCGGCCTTGCTGGCCATGTCGTGCATCTGTGTCCTAATAATAGAGAACTCTCCTCCAAACTGTTCATTCCTGTGACCATCGTCGGTGGCGAGAGGTCCCATCCAGTCTCTGCCTACCTGGACTCTGCAGCCAATTTCATCTGCCAAGATCTTGTGGATCTTCTTCAGTTGCCCACTGTTCTGCTGGAAAGGCCGTTGATCGTTGCCTCTGTAAATGGACTGCCTTTGCCTGACCCAGTTTTGTCTGTAACCAAGCCATAAAGACTCCAAGTGGGAGTTCTTCACTCTGAACTCATCTCCCTGTCTGTCCTGCCCAAAGCCATTAACCCAGTGCTGCTGGGTTTGCCTTGGCTCCGTCTACACACCCCAGTCCTGGATTGGAACTTTGGAGAGGTTCTCTAGTGGGGCCCTAAGTGTCTCGACCGTTATCTGGTGCAGGTTCATCCGCCTCAGTCTCCTCCGCATGAGTCACTGGCAGGGTTACGTCCTTGCTACTCTCTGTTCTCAGATGTCTTCAACAAGAAGGAAGCAGAGACATTGCCACCACATCGAGCGTATGATTCGTCCCCTCCTCGCGGTAGAGTATACCCTCTCTCCTTGCCTCAGACCCAGACTATGTCAGCCTACATTAAGGAGAATCTGGAGAGGGGATTCATACGTAAATCCTCATCCCCGGCCGGAGCCGTGTTTTTCTTTGTCAAGAAGAAGGATGGATCCCTCCGACCCTGCATTGACTACCGGGGCCTCAACCAGATCACGGTGAAGAACAGGTAACCATTGCCTTTGATTTCGGAACTGTTTGATCGCATACAGGGGGCAATTATTTTTTCTAAGCTAGACCTGCGGGGGGATTTACAATCTAATCCGGATTCGTCAGGGTGACGAGTGGAAGACTGCATTTAATACACGTGATGGACACTACGAATATCTGGTTATGCCCTTCGTCCTGTGTAACGCCCCCGCAGTGTTTCAAGAATTTGTTAATGAAATTTTCATGATTTCCTCTATGTCTGTGTTGTGGTGTATCTCGATGACATTTTGATTTTTTCCCCAGATCTTGTGACTCATCAGGGTCATGTCCGCCAGGTGTTGCTTCTATTAAGGGAGAATTATCTTTATGCCAAGCTGGAGAAGTGCGTGTTTGAAAAGAAGTCTCTACCCTTCCTGGGCTATATAATCTCCGATCAGGGCCTCAAAATGGACCCTGAGAAGGTAAAGGCTGTCCTGGAATGGCCACGCTCCTAAGGCTTAAAGAGGCTTTGTCACCACATTATAAGTGCCCTGTCTCCTACATAAGGAGATTGGCGCTGTAATGTAGGTGACAGTAATGCTTTTTATTTAAAAACAGATCTTTTTTCACAACGTTAGGAGCGATTTTAGTTTATGCTAATGAGCTTTCTTAATGCCCAAGTGGGCGTACTTTTACTTTCGACCAAGTGGGCGTTGTACAGAGGAGTGCATGACGCTGACCAATCGGCATCATGCACTCCTCTCCGTTCATTTACACTGCACTAGCGATATAGTTATATCACTATGTGCAGCTACATACACAAGCCCTAACATTACTACAGTGTCCTGATAATGAATACACATGTCCATCTAGCCTGGACGTCATGTGTACTCAGAATCCTGACACTTCTGAATCTTTTCTGTCAGATTCCAGCAACAGATACGAAATCTCGCGAGATTACGAGATAAACGAGATTTCGTATCCGTTGCTGTAAATCTCACAGAAAAGATTCAGAAGTGTCAGGATTCTGAGTACACATGACGTCCAGGCTGGATGGTCATGTGTATTCATTATCAGGACACTGTTACTGGCCATCAAGCTGGCCCTGCAGGATTGGAGACACCTACTGGAAGGTGCAGCTCATCCTATCCTGGGCTTCAAGGACCACAAGAAACTGACCTATCTACAGACGGCTCAACGGCTGAATCCTCGTCAAGCCAGGTGGTCGTTGTTCTTTGCTCGGTTCCGGTTCGAACTCCACTACCGACCTGCCGACAAGAATGTGAGGGCCGATGTCTTGTCTAGGTCGTTTGAAACAGAGGACACTGTGGAGTCCCCACAGAATATTATCGACCCTTCTAGTCTGTTAACCCTCTGCAAGTTAGAGAAATTCCTCCGGGAAGGACTTTTGTACGTCTGTCAGACAGAGGAAGAATCCTTCGCTGGGGTGACAGTTCCAAGCTGGAAGGTCACGCGGGTGCCCGTGTTATGGACTTTGTCACAGATTTGCCTCTCTCTGCGGGATACAGTGTGATCTGGGTGGTGGTCGATCGATTTTCTAAAATGGCACATTTTGTTCCCCTGACTGGTCTGCCTTCTGCTGCTCGACTGGCCGACCTCTTCGTTCAACACATCTTCCATCTGCATGGCTTGCCTCTGCATATTGTCTCGGATCGAGGAGTCCAGTTCGCCTCGAAGTTCTGGAGAGCAATCTGCCGCCTCCTCGGTGTAAAGTTGGACTTCTCGTCGGCTTATAATCCTCAGTCCAATGGACAAGTCGAAAGGGTTAACCAGATTATGGAGAACTATCTGCGGTACTTTGCATGATGACTGGGTGCAGCTGCTCCCGTGGGCTGAGTTCTCCTATAATAACCATACTAGTGAGTCCACCACCTCCAGTCCGTTCTTCATCGTCTACGGCCAACATCCTCGTATACCTCATCCTGTCTCTACTATGTCCCAGGTGCCTGCAGTTGACTCTACCTTCAGGGACTTTCTGCAGATATGGCGACAGACACGATCTTCTATTCTGCTGGCAGTGGACCGCATGAAGAGAAAGGCAGACACTATAAGACGAGAACCTCCCCAATTTCTTCCAGGTACGAAGGTCTGGCTGTCTTCAAGGAATATCCGGCTAAGGGTGCCGTCTTGCAAGTTTGCTCCAAGGCTCCTCGGACCCTTCAAGGTTCTGCTACAAATCAATACTGTGTCTTACAAGCTTCGGCTGCCTCCTATCCTCAAGATCCCTAACTCCTTCCATGTCTCCTTGCTGAAGCCCGTGGCCCTGAAACGCTACTCCAGGACTCCTAGTTCTGCAGTGGCTCCTGGCGGCTCTTCAGGGACTTTCGAAGTGAGGGAGATCCTGGCCACCAAGAAAGTGGGAGGAAGGACGTTTTATTTGGTGGATTGGAGGGGATTTGGTCCAGAAGAGTTATTGGGAGCCAAGAGAGGTCTTGGGAGCCAGAGGAGAACATCCATGCCCCGGTCCTCATGAAGAGATTTCTCTCCCGCTCTGGCCCCAAGAAGAGGGGGCATAAGATGGGGGATACTGTAACATCTATGGCCGAAGCCGTCGTTCAGACTTACCCTCTGACGGCCCCGGCCATGGACTTCTGTGTTCTCGGCGACATCTCCCTCCAGGGAGACGCCGGTACTCACTTCCGGGTTCTGGGACTGTTTCCTGCAGGGTGCGCGAGCCTGCACGTGCACGGCCTTAAAGCGCCAGTACGCGTCCAGCTGTCATTAGTCAATAATTAGCCAAGAAGGCTGCTGAACTATAAAAAGGGCTCTGCCCACTTGATCCTTGCCTGAGCGTTGTTGTCTACCTAAAGTTTGTCTTGCAAATGGTCTCCCAGTGTTTTCCAGTTCCCAGTGTTACCCGTTCCTGCTGCTTGTACCCTGTAGCCCGTGCTACTGTGCCTCTGTGCCATCTACAGTGAAAGTCAAGTCGTGTCTTCCGCTCCATCTACTGTGCCATCTACAGTTAAAGTCAAGTTGTGTCACCGCTGCTGTCTACATTGCCTCAGGTACCCGTTCTGGACTATAGACATTGTTTTGTACCTAGTTGGCCAGCTGCTATCCCGCTACGCGGTACGGCCACAGTCACACCCCGCACCTTGACACAGTGGCAATTGTGAAAATGCCAATGATGTAAAGCAAAGTCGAAATGAGTACGGGTACTCTTTTGTAAAGAGTTGAATTTGATATAGGTACTGTGTTTGGCTTGTTAACTTCTGTCCTATTATCAACACCATAAGGATAGATGGAAGGGGCCCATGATGGTGCTATTTGTTTGTTTCGATATCCAGTTCAATAAACTAATAAAAAATGCTGACCTTTTTATATCCAAAAATCTTGTGGATTGAAAAGATGATGGTGGCAGGACATTAATTCAAAGATTACATAGAATTATACGTATAGTAGTTATAGTTCGAGATAAAAAAAATACTCAAAAAATATTTTACGCCATAGTGTCTTTCAGTGGCCTTTTACCACATAAGTGCTTCAGATGTCATGCATCCAGTGTGGGAGTATCATAAATGACATTTTGGTCTGATATAGTAGAAAATCTTGACAGACACTTAGGCCCAGTTCACACAGTTCTCACAGTTTTTAATGCTGATTTTAACGCAGAACCTGCGTCGGAATCAGCGCCTGAATTCAATGGGAGGCAGAGAAAGCCTTTCCCACTGCGTTTTTTGCCCGTGGCACTCAATGGCCGCGGGCAAAAAGGGCGAGAAGCGCAATGAAAAACGCAGCGAAAATCGCGGCAAGAATTTGCAAGTCTTCTGGGCATCCTACAAAAGATGGTAAAGGGGTCTTACCATAGCTATCGTGTAAGAGAGATGTAATCTCCTAATATAGTAGAAATTTGTTTATTATTGCAGTGGAATGGGGAGAATGAGGAGGAACTTTTGGGTGTGGTGGTGGTTGAGTGTACAAGTTGGTACGACTGTATTGATGCATGTATTGTATTTTTTTTCTGATTTACTCATTGCTTTTTGTTCTATTAGTGAAAATCCTAAATAAAAACCCAATACTACTTTCAGAAAATATATAGGTATGGCGGTTCTGTATGATTTGTTATTTTGTAATTTAAGTTTTATTTGAACTTGTCAAAAGTATGAAAATTGTACTGGCTACCAGAGGAAAAAAAATTCCAAAATTCCCTGGCAGCAAAAGGTTAATGTTGATGATTTTTTTTTTAATCAGATAATTTTTATTACATTTTCAAAAACCAAAACAGACCTTAAACACATTACAGTCAAACCCCATAACCCACCCCCTCCCCTTTCCTCATTCCAGACATAGTTGTATATTTCACATACAGCATCAATACAGCATCACAGATGGTTACTTCGCAGGGTAGGAAAATGAAGGCCATGAGAACATCATTGAATGTTGATGAATATAAAGTAATGCACCTAGGCAGCAGTCTCAGCATTAGTGCATATACAATAATGGAATAAAATTGGGAGTAAGAGAACAAGAGAAGGACCTGGATAGTCTGGATACATGTAAGCTAAACAGTAGTACTCAATGTCAAGCAGCAGCTGCAAAAGCAAATAAGATTTTAGAATCTATAAAAAGAGAGATAAAAAAAACTGTGATTCAAATGTAATATTAACTTTGTAAGACCACATTTCAAATATGGCAATCAGTTTGGACTTCACATTGTAAAAAGACTAAAGGAGAGCTGGAAATGGTTTAAAGGTGGGCAACTAGATTATTAAATGAAATGGGAGGTCTCTTTTACAATGAGAGGTTACAAAAGATTTTTGATCAGAAAATTTCTATCCATTTTAAATGCTTTTAAATTATGCAAGTTAAGTTTATGTCAATAAATATTTTTTTATTTTTGCAACTTGTCACTGTATTCTTATTGTGCCATTATACATACCCAATTTGTGGTGTTTGTTATTCAAGGTTGTAATACCCCAGCATTATATCTGTATAGTTATGAATAAATGTTTTCTGTTTCATTTCTATGATTAAGGCCAGGATCACACACACAGTTTTGATGTAGTTTTTCGTGAAGTTTTTTTTAAGCCAAAGTCAGAAGTGGATCCATAAAGAAGAAAAGATATAAAGAAAAAACGGATGCATCTCCTTTCTTTTGTGTCCACTCCTGTGTTTAGGTAAAAAAAATGAACCAAAAACTGAATATAAAACTGCATGAAAACTGTGTTTGTGATCCAGACATAATAACCAGTTGAAGGTATTACACTTAATTAGATGCTGCATCTAATTAAAGTAAGCTCAAGAAATTGTAAACAACATTAATGAAGCAAACAGGGAACTCTGTCCCAAAACACTAAATTCTCTTAAGTACACTAATTGTTTCATATATTTTCATAATTAAAAATCCTCTTCTTGCAATGTTGTAGTGTTTCAAAATGTATTACTCATTTGATAATATTGAAATGTTCTTCAATTAAACATTTATCTTGCTATAGCAAGGCCTGGTTCACATGGAGTTACAACCTAAAATACCTCCGAAAGAGCTGTGTGTCAAGCAGATATTTCTGAGACTGTCCCATTTATCGGAAAGGGGCTTGCACATGCTGTAGAAAAAGCTCTATACAAATGTATCTCTTAGGGTATGTTCACACGGCCTATTTACGGACGTAATTCGGACGTTTTTTCCCCGAATTACGTCCGAAAATAGCGCCTCAATAGCGTTGACAAACATCTGCCCATTCAAAGCAATGGGCAGACGTTTGTCTGTTCACACGAGGCGTAATTTACGCGCCGCTGTCAAATGACGGCGCGTAAATAGACGCCCGCGTCAAAGAAGTGACCTGTCACTTCTTTGGCCGTAACTGGAGCCGTTATTCATTGACTCCAATGAATAGCAGCGCCAATTACGCCCGTAATTTACGCGGCGTTCAAGCGCCTGCACATGCCGTTACTGCTGAAATTACGGGGATGTTTTCAGCCTGAAACATCCCCGTAATTTCAGCCGTTACGGACGCCCTCGTGTGAACATACCCTTAGAAGGTACTGATTCTCTTTGTAGATATAGAGCTGGGATGTCCAGCGAGTCTAAAGGGCATGCTCCCTTTGGAAAAAAATGTAGGAAGGAATAAAATTGCCTCTTTATTACCATCTATTAGTGACTAGCCTGTAAGTCAATGTCTGGCCCTTTATAGAGCCTTAAAATATGACGTGGGTTAATAGCCAAACCAGGGTAGACAGCACTGTTTTGGATTTGCGGCTCCTCATTAGTACATACTAGGGTTCTGGTTGGCTGAAAGAAAAGTTGCAGCTTTTGGGAGGTACTAATTCTTCTTGTGGACATCCAGCTGGTAGTCTTAGGGGCAATGCTCCCTGGGAAAAAAAAGTATGAAAACGGTTGGAGGAAGTAAGCTGTGGTCCCTTATATGTCATTAAGAGTATACTTTAAAACTTTGCTACAGTTAGCATCTACTCTTTTCCTCTTAAAAAGTATATTAAAATGCTAGAAATAATAAAGATTGCAAAGCTTGCCATTCTATGATAACATCATGAAAACATGATCATGTTTGTTCTTTGTGTGTACTTTGCATTTCCTAATTATAAAGCACTGCAAAATATGTTGGCACTTTATAAATAAATAATACTTATAACAATGATGAGAATATTATACAGGGTGGGCCATTTATATGGATACACCTAAATAAAATGGGAATGGTTGGTGATATTAACTTCCTGTTTGTGGCACATTAGTATATGGGAGGGGGGAAACTTTTCAAGCTGGGTGTTGACCATGGCGGCCATTTTGAAGTCGGACATTTTGTATCCAACTTTAGTTTTTTCAATGGGAAGAGGGTCATGTGACACATCAAACTTATCGAGAATTTCACAAGAAAAACAATGGTGCGCTTGGTTTTAACGTTACTTTATTCTTTCATGAGTTATTTACAAGTTTCTGACCACTTATAAAATGTGTTCAAAGTGCTGCCCATTGTGTTGGATTATCAATGCAACCCTCTTCTCCCACTCTTCACACACTGATAGCAACACCACAGAAGAAATGCCTCCCAATCTGTGGTAGCATTTCTTCTGCGGTGTTGCTGTCAGTGTGTGAAGAGTGGGAGAAGAGGGTTGCATTGATAATCCCGCACGATGAACACCCCAAAAAAAATCAATAAAAAACGGCACCAGAATCGCTATTTTTTGGTCACCACCCCTCCCAAAATAGAGAATAAAAAGTGATCAAAAAGTCGCATGTACCCGAAAATAATACCGATAAAAATTACAACCCGTCCCGCAAAAAACAAGCCCTTACACCGCTTTTTTGACTGAAAAATAAAAAAGTTACGGCTCTCAGAATATGGTGACACAGAAAATAAATTATTTTATAAAAAAGAGATTTTATTGCGCAAACGCTGCAAAACATAAAAAAAACCTATATACATATGGTATCGCCGTAATCGTACCGACCCGCAGAATAAAATATAATGGTCATTTATATTGCACGGTGAACGCCGCAAAAAATAAACTAAAAAACATTGTCTGAATTGCTTGTTTTTGGTCACCCGGCTTGCAAAAATCTTTAATAAGAAGTGATCAAAAAAATCGCATGTATCCCAAAATGGTACCAATGAAAAAAGTACAGATTGTCCCGCAACAAATAAGCCCTCACGCAGCTCCGGTGGTGAAAAAATAAAGAAGTTCTGGCTCTCAGAATATGGCGATGCAAAATGTGCAGTGTTTTCTAAAAGCGGGTAACATCCGACACCATTTATCAGTGCGACACCGGCCACATATCTATGAATTATTATTTCTTTACAGCATTATTATACCCTCTTATTATGCCCTGATGTACTCCGCACAGATTACACATGCCCCCACATTATAAACTGAAATACCAGCGAAACCAAAAACAGAAAAACTACCAAGCAAAATCTGCGCTCCAAAAACAAAATGGCGCTCCCTCCCTTCTGAGCCTTGCAGCGTGCCCAAGCAGCAGTTTGCGCCCACATATATGGCATCACCATACCCGGGAGAACCCGCTTAACGTTTTATGAGGTATTTGTCTTCAGTGGCACAAACTGGGCACAACATATTATGCACTAAAATGGCATATCAGTGGAAAATTGCAATATTCACACCATCCGCTGTGCATTAACCCCTTTGAGCACTATGACTTAATAGCACGTCATGGTGCGGGGGTGATGTATGGAGCGGGCTCACATGCTGAGCCCCCTCCATACGCTGCGGGCGTCGGCTGTGTATTAGAGCTGACACCCAGGACTAATGGACAGGAACAGCGATCATGCGGTTACAGAAGCCTGTAAGAATAACAATCGCTGGTACAAGTCCCCTAAGGGGACTAATAAAATGTGTCGAAGAATTAAAGTTATTAGTAGTGAGAAAGAAAAAAAAGTAAAAAAAAAAACCTTTTCCCATTCTTATTCAAAAGTAATGTAAGAAAATAAACAGAATTGATTTTGCTACGTCCGTAAAATGGCGAACTATTACAATATACCATTATTTAACTCGCACAGTGAACACCGTAAAAAAAACGTTAATAATTTCAACCGCCAAAATCGTTGTAGTTTTCGTTTTTACCGCACGGCTAAAGCTGTAAAAACGAAAACCCCAAAAAATGGAATCAGATTTTTTTCCTATATTCCTATATTTTCCTATTTTTTTTCAGTTTCCCCGTACTTTTTATGGCACTTTAAATGGTATCAATAGAAACTACAATTCCTCCCGCAAGAAATAAGCTCTCACATCACTCTACTGACGGAAAAATAAAAAAGTTATGGCTCTTGGAAGGCGGGTAGTGAAAATCGAAAATAAGAAAGCAAAAAATGGATCAGTCCTGAAAGGGTTAATTCATTTCTAATGAAAAAAAAAATGTATGACCCCATGTGGGGTAATTCCGTACCCGGGAGAAATTGCTTTAAAAAATTGGTTGTTTATTTCTCCTTTATCTCTTGTGAAAATGAGAAAATTCAACATTTTAGTGGAAAAAAAATATGATATTAATTTTCACCGCCTAATTCTAATAAATTCTGCAAAAGACCCGTGGAGTCTAAATGCTCACTGTACCCCTAGAAAAATTCCTTGAGGGGGGTTTCCAAAATGGGGTAACTTGGGGGGTTTCCACTGTTTTGGTCCCTCCAGGGCGTTGCAAAGGCGGCACCGAAAAACAATCCAGCAAAATCCGTGCTCCAAAATCCAAATGGCGCTACTTCCCTTCTGAGCGCTGCCATGGGTTCAATCAGCAGTTTATGACCACATATGGGGTATTGCCATAATCAGGAGAAAATGCTTTACAAATGTTGTGGTTCTTTTTTTCCTTTATTCCTTGTAAAAATGTAAAATTTCTATGCTTTTTCAGAAAAAAAGTTGATTTTCATTTTCACTGCCTAATTCCACTAAATTCTGCAAAAAACCTGTGTGGTCAAAATGCTAACTATACCCCTAGATAAATTCCTTGAGAGGTGTCGTTTCCAAAATGGGGTCACTTTTGGGGGGTTTCCCCTGTTTTGGTCTCTCCAGGGCGTTGCAAACGCGACATGGCACCGAAAACCAATCCAGCAAAATCCGTGCTCCAAAATCCAAATGGCACTCCTTCCCTTCTGAGCCCTGCTGTGGGTCTAATCTGCAGTTTATTACCACATATGTGATATTGCTGTAATCAGGAGACATTGCTTTACAAATGTTGGGGTGATTTTCTTCATTATTTCTTGTAAATATTAAAAATTTCTATGTTTTTTCAGAAAGAAGTCGATTTTCATTTTTACAGACTAATTCTAATAAATTTAGCGAAAAACCTGTGTGGTCAAAATGCTAACTATACCCCTAGAAAAATTCCTTGATAGGTGTAGTTTCCAAAATGGGGTCACTTTTGGAGGGTTTCCCCTGTTTTGGTCCCTCCAGGGGGTTGCAAACGCGACTTGGAACCGAAAACCAATCCAGCAAAATCCATGCTCCAAAATCCAAATGGCGCTCCTTCCCTTCTGAGCCTTGCTGTGGGTCCAATCAGTAGTTTATTACCACATATGGGATATTACCGTAATCGGGAGACATTGCTTTACATATGTTGGGGTGCATTTTCTTTATTATTTCTTGTAAATATTAAAAATTTCTATGTTTTTTCAGAAAGAAGTAGATTTTCATTTTTACAGACTAATTCTAATAAATTTAGCAAAAAACCTGTGGGGTTAAAATGCTAACTATACACCTAGATAAATTCCTTGAGGGGTGTAGTTTCCAAAATGGGGTAACTTTTGCGTTGTTTCCACTGTTTTGGCACCACAAGACCTCTTCAAACCTGACAAGGTGCCTAAAATATATTCTAAAAAAAAAGGAGGCCCAAAATCCACTAGGTGCTCCTTTGCTTCTTAGGCCGGTGCTTCAGTCCATTATCACACTAGGGCCACATGTGGGATATTTCTAAAAACTGCAGAATCTGGGCAATAAATATTGAGTTGCATTTCTCTGGTAAAACCTTCTGTGTTACAAAAAAAAAATTTATTAGATATTAATTTCTGCAAAAAAAATAAAATGGGTAAATTTCACCTCTACTTTGCTTTAATTCCTGTGAAACGCCTAAAGGGTTAAAACACTTTGTGAATGCTGATTCGAATACTTTGAGGTGTGCAGTTTTCAAAATGGGTCGACTTCTGGGGATTTTCTAATATATAAGGCCCTCAAAGCCACCTCAGACTGAACTGGTCCCTGAAAAAATTGCTTTTTGAAATTTTCTTAAAAATAAGAGAAATTGCTGCTAAAGTTCTAAGCCTTGTAACGTCCTAGAAAAATAAAAGGACGTTCAAAAAATGATGCAAACATAAAGTAGACATATGGGAAATGTTAACTAGTAACTATTTTGTGTTGTATTACTATCTGTTTTACAAGCAGATACATTTAAATTTAGAAAAATGCTAATTTTTGCTAAATTGTGGTGTTTTTCAGAAATAAATACCAAAATTATCGACAAAATTTTTTCACTAACATAAAGTACAACATGTCACGAGAAACAATCTCAGAATCGCTTGGATAGGTAAAAGCATTCCAACGTTATTACCACATAAAGTAACACATGTCAGATTTGAAAAAATCGGCTGGGTCCTGAAGGCCAAAACAGGCTGGGTCCTGAAGGGGTTAATAACTGTTTTGCTGTTGCAGGATTTCCCCTTTGAATTCAATGGGAGGTAAAACCCGCAACAAATAGTTCAAATTTACTTACCAAAATTTTCCTTTCCATGAGTCCTGAGGCAGCACACACCAAAGGGTCAACACACTCTCCTTTCCTATTAGGACAGAAGAAAACACACACAATAATTAACAATTAATCAATTAACATTCCGGTAGCTCCATAAAACACCCCTAGAGACCATCAGGGCCGACCTTAGTGGTGTGCAACCTGTGCCTTGGCGCATCACTCCAGCAGGTGGAAGGGGGTGCTGTGCTGGCTCCCTTCCCCTGCTTGTTTCAGAAGCGCCCGGGCCCGGCGAATCAGCAGCCGCCTTTCCGCCCGGGTGCTTCTTTCATTGTAGCAGCCATAGCCACACCAGGCATGAGGGTGCTCGTGGCAGGCCCCCCCATGGCCGGTGGCACCGCTAGCAGCTGCTGCGGCTGCTACAGCGGTAGCGACGTCACTATAGCAAGGCATGGAGGTATCTACTGCTATCTACTAGTGCCACTGTAGCTCCCTGAAGATGTGGAATCCTGTGTGGCCGGAGATTCCACACCTGGACGAAGCGCTTGATGTCTCTGTCCATAAAGACACATGACACAGACGAGAGAGGCTTCTCCTGGAGTGGAATCCCCAGTCACAGCGTTGGCAACGCTGTGGATGGGGATTCCTCTTCAGGAGTTGCCCCTAATGTCACTGTCCATATATGGACAGAGACATGAAGCAGAGCGCTCCAGGAGCGGAGTCCCCGGCCACAGGGGAATTCCGCTCCTTAAGGAAGCTACAGTGGCACTTTCTAAAGGAAGGTGGGGGTGTGTGTGTATCTACAAGGGGGCTGTGGCACTACCTACAAGGGGGCTGTGTGGCACTACCTATAAGGGGCTGTGTGGCACTACCTACAGGGGGCTGTGTGGCACTACCTACAAGGGGCTGCGTAGCACTATCTACAGAAGGCTGTGTGGCACTACCTACAAGGGGGCTCTGTGGCACCACCTACAAGGGGGCTGTGTGGCACTACCTACAATGGAGCTGAGTGACACTACCTACAAGGGGGCTGTGTGGCACTATCTACAGGGGGCTGTGTGGCACAACCTACAAGGGGGATGTGTGGCACTATCTACAGGGGAAATCTGTGAATGGCAGGCTGATGGTCATTTTAGTGATAGTGGTGGACTGATGGTCATTTTACTGTGAGTGGAGGGCTGATGATCATTTTACTGTGAGTGGCGGGCTGATGGTCATTTGATTGTGAGTGGCAGGCTGATGGTCATTTTACTGTGAGTGGCCGGCTAATAGTTATTTTCCTGCGAGTGGGGGGCTGATGGTTATTTTACTGTGAGCTGATAGTCTTCAAGAGGTTTCCACCTCTGAGCTCCAATTTAAATTAATAGGAGGCAGAAAATACCTGCGGCGCTCTTTTGGAGCGATTTTTTTGCCTGCGTCTTTTGCATTAGCTTCAACAGCTTAGAGAAAAAAAATGCAAAAAAAGGTCAAACAACGCTGTCCATTCAAAATCTGCTTCAAAATTCCTGAAGGAATTTTGAGGCAGTTTTTTTTTGCCTTACAAAACGCAATGTGAACATACCCTATGAGTGTAGTGCTTGTTTTTAGCCGTTTTCTGTCTTTCTCAAAACAATTTTTGGTAGGGGTGCCCTGAGGAAATTTTATTTTTCCAGTGTGTAGGGGAACTACATGTGGCATAAATTCATAGATAGCACAGGTGCCTTGAGCAAACAAACATACCTTACAGAAGCTGCTGCCCAGCAAAGTGCACAGAAACACACTGCCTCCAATACTTTTAAAATGAACAGGTCCCGTGATACAGATGGGATCCCGTGCTAGCGCACACAAACTTACCACTTGTGCGCATGTGCCCAACCTCCAGCGACCGGATAATAGAAACCCACGCCGGGGGAGGAACAAACATTGCGAAACCCGTGCATCAGACTCCTGAAGCAGCAGAATGGCTACAAGGTTGCGCGTTTCGCAACCTTCGAAGGTCGCGAAACAAGCGTTGAGTTGTCACTCATTGAGCTTTTCCAGTATCCATCATGCCGGCTACAGGTAACTGACTCTGTACATTATCATTATTACATTATGTGACTGGCCATTGGCGGAGTTGTGATCTAGACACTTTTCCCCGCTACTTATACTGTCATCCTTTACAGCTGGGTGTTTCTACATTGCTATGCTATAGTTGATCGTCTCAATTGACTGGGTTGTAAATCGGATAAAACTGGGAGATGCACTTGCTCCAAAAAAGAATTTACCGTGTATTTAGACACCTGCTCCAAAAAAGAATTTACCGTGTATTTAGACACTTCAGGAAGCTGTTTATCCTCCTTAAGATTATAAAGGGAGCTATAATATGTTGCAAATGGATCAGTGATCTCCTGAGGGTCGTACACCCTTGAGCCCTCTGAAGTTTGCAACCAGGAAATTTTAGACTTTGCTATATGTTGTTTTACTATTTTAGCCAATATTTTACCTGGTCTATCCCCTTGGACATAAAAGGTCCATTTTAATTTTTTTTAAGTTTTCCCATATAATAGCTGATGTTTACGCAATTTATCCCGACAGTTCCGTAATTCTTTTCTCAGAGAAGATGATGCATTTATTTTTATTTGAGACTCCAGGGACTGAATACTACCAATAAGGAAATCGAACTCTTTGTTTCTATCCCTTTTCGCTCTAGCAGTGGCTTGAATATACAAACCTCTAACAAAAGCTTTGTGCGTACACCAGAGGAGTTCAGGAGAAGAGGCCGTAGGGCCATTAAGCTCAAAAAAGGAAAGTATTTAATCTCCAAGAGGAGTTACGAGGGGCGATGTATTGATCAGATAGCGTAAGTTCAATTGGTGTATGATCTGACCAGGTTATCAAACCTATTTTAGAGGAAACCGAATTTAGTAACACCTCCCTATCCACCAAAAAGAAGTCAATCCTAGAATACATCTTATGCGGGGTAGAATAAAACGTGTAATCCATTTCGGATGCATGTTGATATCGCCAAATGTCATGCAACTCTTCCTCCATTACCCAGGAATTCAAGTCAGGAGACAATCTGTTACCCCCAACAGAACGGTACATATCCTTATTCACCACTACATTAAAGTCTCCACACAGTAATAAACCCCCTTTCTGAAAAGATTTGGCTTTCGACAGTACTTTTTTAATAAAGGGAATTTGTCTAGTATTAGGGGCATATAGAGAAACCAAAGTGTATGTGAGGTTATCTATTTCACAGACTAAAATTATATATCTCCCCAGAGGATCAGAAAAAGAAGAAAGACATTTAAAAGCAATCGTCTCCTTCACAGCGATAATTACACCAGCCTTTTTCACATCTTTAGATGCATAGTAAACATGAGGAAACGTCATGTTTAAATAGATGACAATCTCTGGAAGATAAATGTGACTCCTTAACACATAAGATATCACAAGTAGACTTGAAAGCTTCTTTCCAAAGCAGAGATCTCTTGAAAGGAGTGTTCAAGCCATGGGCATTGATAGAAAGTAGTTTGAGACCCATTATGACATAAGGAAAAAATAATTACGATTGTGGCACAGCAAAATAGAACCAGTATAATACAAAAACAACATAAAAAAAAGAACCAATACCGATATGCAATGCAGCATAGTTACCAGTCAGGAACTTCCCTCTTTCAGGGTGTCACGATGCGGGGTGTGGGCCCACTGGGCCATACCGCGTAGCGGGATGGCAGCTGGCCAAACAGGTATAGTCCAAAAAAGAGTACCTGTGGCAACTCAGACAGTAGCAAGGCAGGCTCGGCTGGGATCAGGCAGCAGGTAAACGTAAGGCGTGGAGTAGCAGAAAACGACAACAGCTTCAGCATGGCACTAGACCAGGGCAGCAAGGGATACAGGATACAGGAATAGGGAACACTTGGGAACTGGAAGACACTAGGAGACCATTAGCAATACAAACTTTGGGTAACGAACAATGCTCAGGCAAAGAACAAGAGGACAGTGCCCTTTTTATAGTCCAGTAGCATTCTGGGCTTGATTGCAGACTTCCTGCAATTATGCGTGCGCTGGCCCTTTAAGACCGTGCACGCACGGGCGCGCGCGCCCTCCGGAGACAGTCTTGATACCAGGTAGTGAGTTTTGGCGCCTCACAGGAGAACGACGCTGCAGGGAACACACATGTCCATGGCAACAGCCGTCGAGGGGTAAGTCAGAACGACGGGCCGTGGCCATAGACGTTACAGTATCCCCCCTCTTACGCCCCCTCTTCTTGGGACCAGAGGGCGGGAGAGAAACCTCCTCACGAGGACAGGGGCATTGATGTTCTCCTCTGGCTCCCAAGACCTCTCTTCTGGACCGAATCCCCTCCAATCCACCAAATAAAACGTCCCTCCTCCCACCTTCTTGGTGGCCAGAATCTCCCTTACTTCGAAAGTCCCTGATGAGACGCCAGGAGCCACTGCGGAACTAGGGGTCCTGGAGTAGCGGTTCAGGACCACAGCAAGGAGACATGGAAGGAGTTAGGGATCTTGAGTGTAGGAGGCAGCCGCAGCTTATAAGACACCGGGTTAATCTGTAGCAGGATCTCGAAGGGTCCGAGGAACCTAGGAGCAAATTTGCAGGACGGCACCCTCAGCCGTATATTCTTTAAAGACAACCAGACCTTAGTACCTGGAAGAAACTGAGGAGGATCCCGTCTTCTGGTATCTGCCTTTCTCTTTATGCGGTCCACCGCCAGCAGGATAGAAGATCGGGTCTGTTGCCATATCTTCAGAAAGTTCCTGAAGGTAGAGTCAGCTGCAGGTACCTGGGACATAGTAGAGACAGGAAAGGGTATTCGATGGTATTGGCCATAGACGATGAAGAACGGACTGGAGGTGGTGGACCCACTAGTGTGGGTATTATAGGAGAACTCTGCCCACGGGAGCAGCTGCACCCAGTCATCATGCCGTCTGGAAACAAAGTGACGCAGATAGTTCTCCATAATCTGGTTAACCCTCTCGACTTGCCCATTGGATTGGGGATGATAGTCCGAAAAGAAGTCAAACTTGACAACGAGGAGACCGCAGAGTGCTCTCCAAAAATTAGAGGTGAACTGGACCCCTCGTTTCGAGATAATATGCAGAGTCAAGACGTGCAGACGGAAGATGTGTTGATGAAGAGGTCAGCCAATCGCGCAGCAGAAGGCAGACCCGTCAAGGGAACAAAATGAGCCATTTTAGAAAATCGATCCACCACCACCCAGATCACACTGCAACCCGCAGACAGAGGAAGATCCGTGACAAAGTCCATTGCAACATGCTGACAGGTAGCAACGGGCACAGGCAGCGGCTGGAGCAGACCAGCCGGTCTGGAGCGGGCAATTTTATTTGCATGAGGAGACAAAGTCCATGATGTCTGTGGGCAGCGTGGGCCACCAGAACTGATGGACGATTAGATCTTGGGTCTTACGAGCACCCGCGTGACCTGCCAGCTTGGAACTGTGACCCCAACGAAGGATTCTTCCTCTGTCTGCCAGATCTACAAAAGTCCTTCCCGGAGGAATGTCTCTAACTTGCAGAGGGTTCACAGAGAAGATTCAGGAAGGATCAATAATATTCTGTGGGGACTCCACAGTGTCCTCTATTTCAAATGACCTAGACAAGGCATCGGCCCTCACAGTCTTGTCGGCAGGACGGTAGTGGAGTTCGAACCGGAACCGAGCAAAAAACAACGACCACCTGGCTTGATGAGGATTCAACCGCTGAGCCGTCTGTAGATTGGTCAGGTTCTTGTGGTCTGTGAAGACTAGGATAGGATGGGCTGCGCCTTCTAGTAGGTGTCTCCACTCCTGCAGAGCCAGCTCGATGGCCAGTAACTCCAGGTCCCCAATCGAATAGTTGCGCTCTGCGGGAGAAAACAGCTTAGAATAGTAGCCACATACCACAGTCTTGCCTTTCGAACCATTCTGGAACAACAGTGCACCAGCACCAACAGAGGAAGCGTCCACATCTAATGAAAACTGCAAGGATACATCAGGGTGATGAAGAATAAAGGCTGACGTGAAGGCTTTTTTTAAGGATTCAAATGCGGCTTCTGGCTCCGGAGTCCACACCTTGGCATTCATACCCTTTTTAGTGAGGGTCGAGATGGGAGTTGTCAAAGAGGAGAAGTTGGAAATGAACAACCGGTCAGTAGAAGTTGGCGAATCCCAGGAAGTGTTGTATGGCCCTTAAGCCGTGGGGGCGTGGCCATTCCAGGACAACCTTTACCTTCTCAGGGTTCATCTTAAGATAATGATCGGAGATGATATAGCCCAGGAAGGGAAGAGCCTTTTTTTTCAAACACGCACTTCTCCAGCTTGGCATAGAGATGATTCTCCCTTAAACGAAGCAACACCTGGCGGACATGACTCAGATGAGTTACTGGATCTGGGGAAAAAATTAAAATGTCATCGAGATACACCACAACACAGACATAGAGGAGATCACGAAAAATTTCATTGACAAATTCGTCAAACACCGCGGGGGCGTTACATAGGCCGAAGGGCATAACTAGGTATTCATAGTGCCGATCACGAGTATTAAATGCAGTCTTCCATTCGTCACCTTGACGAATCCGGATCAGATTGTAGGCCCCCCGCAGGTCCAGTTTAGAAAAAAAATTGTCCCCCGTATGCGATCAAACAGTTCCGAAATTAAGGGCAATGGGTACCTGTTCTTCACCGTGATATGGTTGAGGCCTCGTTAGTCAATGCAGGGTCGGAGGGATCCACCTTTCTTCTTGACAAAGAAAAACCCAGCTCCGGCCGGGGGGGGGGGGGTGGTGAGGATTTACAAATAAAGTCCCTCTCCAGATGCTCCTTAATGTACGCAGACATAGACTGGGTCTCAGGCAAGGAGAAAGGGTACACTCTACCGTGAGGAGGGGACGAATCAGGAACCAAGTCGATTGGACAATCATATGATCGATGTGGCGGCAAGATCTCTGCTTACTTCTTATCGAAGACATCAGAGAACATAGAGTAACAAGAAGGCAACCCTGCCTATGACTGATGCGGAGGAGACTGTGGTGGATGGATATGACCCAGACAGCGGTCGAGAGATTAGGGACCACACTGTAGAACCTCTCCAGAGTTCCAATCCAGGACTGGGGCGTGCAAATGGAGCCAAGGCAAACACAACAGCACGGGGTTGATGGCCTTGGGCAGGACAAACAGGGAGATGAGCTCAGAGTGAAGAGCTCCCACTTGTAGTCTCAATGGCTTGGCACAGACAAAACTGGGTCAGGCAATGGCAGTCCATCTACCGAGGCAACGATCAACGGCCTTTCCAGCAAGACAGTGGGCAACTGAAGAAGATCCACAAGGTCTTGGCAAATGAAATTGGCTTCTGGGGACACAGACGCACGACATGGCCAGCGAGGCCGCAATATAAACAGAGTCCAGATGTGCACCTGCGCTGTTTCTCTTGAACTGACAATTTTAGTCGATCCACCTGCATCGGAACATTGGGCAAAGCAGTAGAAGGCGGCAAGAGGGGTTGCTGGAAGTTGGGTGCCAGTCTTGGAAGCCGTCTCTCCTGTCGAGCTTCATGAGATCTCTCCCTGAGCCTTATGTCCACCCGAGTAGCAAGCAGATTCAGGTCGTCCAAGGCAAGTGGTAGATCTCTAGCAGCAAGTTCGTCCTTGATCTCGGGCGATGTCCTCCTGGTGAAGGTTAAAGATAGCAGTGGCTGCTGACGAGACTCATCCTGGCTCCTCGAAAACAGTACGGAATAACCGCACGAACCCCTGAAAGTCTTGGGTCTTGGGTCCCTGACGTTCCCAGATTGGGTTCGCCCTTGCCAGGGCCTTGCCGGCAAGTAGAGACACGATGAAGGTGATCTTGGCTCCATCCGACGGAAATGCTTGGGCGTGCAGGGAAAAATGGATATGCACGTATTTGCTTCTCCATGGAACCGAGAAGGTAATGGCAACGAGAACCGAGTATCCGAACCGCAACTGCCAGGAGGTGTAGCAGGAGGGTCGAATGGAGGAGCTTGCATAGGAGCAGGAAGGGAAGCAGCTAGCGTCCCTAGATCCTGTGCCATGGAGTCCACTGCCACAAGAAGTTGACCCTATATTGCTCGGAGATCCTGCAGGTCCGCCTGCATGGCTTGGGAGGGTGACATGCCCTTGAATTGACCAGTGGGGTCCATGGCCTGAGCGTACTGTCACGATGCGGGGTGTGGACCCAACAGGCCGTACCGCGTAGCGGGATGGCAGCTGGAAAAACAGGTATAGCACAGAGTCTATAGTCCAGAAAGGGTACCTATGGGAACTCAGACAGTAGCAAGGCAGGCTCAGCTGGGACCAGGCAGCAGGTAGACGTCAGGGGTGGAGTAGCAGAACATGACAACAGCTTCAGCACGGCACTAGACCAGGACAGCATGGGATACAGGATACAGGTACAGGGAACACTTGGGAACTGGAAGACACTAGGAGACTATTAGCAAGACAAACTTTTGGTAACGAACAACGCTCAGGCAAAGAACAAGAGGGCAGGGCCCTTTTTATAGTCCAGTAGCATTCTGGGCTTGATTGCAGACTTCCTGCGATTATGCGCACACTGGTCCTTTAAGACCGTGCACACACGGGCGCGCGCACCCTCTGGAGACAGTCTCGACACCGGCGGCGCCTCACAGGAGGATGACGCTGCAGGGAACACACATGTCCATGGCCACGGCCGTCGAGGGGTAAGTCAGAACGACGGGCCGTGGCCATAGACGTTACACAGGGAAAAGAGTGTAGAGACAAAAGTTCAGCCAGTCAGATAGCTTAAAGCTACAAGCGCTGCAGAAAGGAGGAGTAGCTTCCAGGTGAGAACTTAGAAAGCCTTGACGGACAATTCTTACAGCGGAAGCCCCAGCATTAGTCAGGAAGTCCCCGTTTGAGCTTACTAACTACGTCTGATCCCAAAGGTGAAACCAATTCCGGCCGGGTAGGGTTCCTGCGATGGGGACTCTGAGGAGCAGATGCTAGGAGATCCCAAGAGTGTAGAAGATCTTTCGCGGAGTCTGGCGAGAGGCAAACATGTTGACTGCCATTTTTTGTGATTATGAGCTTTACTGGAAAACCCCACTTGTATAAAATGCCTTTGTCCAGTAGAATTTTTGTCAGCACTGCAAATTCTTTACGTCGTAGCATGGTCGCCGCGGACAGATCCAGACACAAAGCAATGTCTTTAAAGAGGTCTGGTAAATCGGGGGAAGCTTTCAATCCACGTAAAAATTAATCTTTCACATGAAAGAAATGGATGCGAGCAATCGTATCTCTAGGCAGATGCACAGGAATGTTCTTAGGCTTAGGGATTCAATGAATCTTATCAATTGTGAGATCCCAGGCAGATTTTTGCGGCAGAACAATAGCAATCAGGTCCGTAAGATATTGAGATAAAAGATCCGTCGTGACCGACTCTGGTATACCTCTGATGCGGACATTATTTCTTCGGGATCTATCCTCCAGATCCAAAACTTTATTAGAAAGTTTTGTTACCTCTTCCTCCAACGTTGAGTTTGCATCAATGAGCGAGTTGTGTGATTTTACAAATTCTTCCAGCTTATGTTCCATGTGATCGGTTCTCGATGCAATAGCTTGAATATCTGATCGGAAATCACCTATTACTTGTCGTATATCCGATTGAATCGAATCCCTCAATGAATTTAAAAGTCTCTTAATCGTGGTTTCAGAAACAGGTTGAGATTCCATATCATCCTGTATGTCATTTTCCACAGATGCCGCCCTGGAAGATGGAGAGGGCGAGGATGGAGGTAGGGAAATGCGTCGGTTCACCACTGATTGCTGAGACAAAGAATTAGTGAAAAATTCAGTATGTTTAGCCGGCTTGGACTTAGTATTTCTTTTAGATGTACCTCCCATTGTGGCAAGGGGGAATACACTGTTTGACAATATGGCAGAAAGTTAGTAAGGTCTCCACAGAGAAAGACAAGGTAAATGCAAGTTCTCTTTCACAAGATGGCCGCCGGAGGAGGGAGAGTCGTAATGGCGCCAGAAGTTGTGAGCAGATTGCCTCACCTAGGACACAACACCACAAGAAGCTGCCGGTGGGCACACACAGGAGGCACCAGGACCTCACCTTACACTCCCCAATCCCAGGGAACGGCGCCAAGCCGCGTAAGCAGAGAAGCAGGAGGATGTCCGGCACCGACGCAGCCAGCCACGAGGTAAGTGCTGCACACCCAAAACGTCCCGGAGTAAGCACCAACCGGAGCCCTGAACGACCGGAGCAGTCAGGAGATCCGGTCCACGTGAAGAGAAGCAGGTACAGGGTTTAGTTAAGCCGATTTTGTTAAGCTCAACTGCGACTTCCTCCATGCATGTCCAGGCCATGCTCCTCCCCCCCCGCCGGACAGATGTTTTTTTAACCAAACCCATATTAAGGGTAATGCCTAAACATGTTTTCATTTCTGGGACACTTGTGGGGTTCCAAATTCTTGAGTATAAAGATGAAGGCCTTTGCAGAACAAACTGCCTAGCATAAAGATTAGTCTGCTGGACTTTCAATTCTAGGACAATATCACATACAAATAAATGAAAAAAATTATAGGGGGTAAAATTTGGGATATCGACATTAATTCCTGGAGTCACTTCAAATTGGGGTACTTGGGGGGAAAATGAAAGTGCGGGATCCCACATCACGGGAGGGACTGCAACACTCGGCCTTCACTTGACACCTCCATAGCTACGGCTGTATCTACCACCATAGGGCTATGGGGTTCGGCGGTAGAATTGGAATCGTCACTGTCGGGAAAAAGTTCTGAAGCCGTGTCGGTTTAACCTTCAGAACTGTCGGAACATAGCAAGGCGTAGGCTTGCTCCGCGCTGTACAGTCTCTGATACATTATATATATATATACAATCAAGAAGAAATTCTGCAGCACTCCAATATAAGCAAAAATAAAGTGATTTATTCAATCAATTCAGAGATGAGACGTTTCTGTCCAGCCTTAGGACTTTTCTCAAGCATGAGTCCTAAGTCTGGACAGAAACGTTGTATCTCTGCATTGATTGAATAAATCACTTTATTTTTGCTTATATTGGAGTGCTGCAGAATTTCTTCCTGATATACTACACGGTCCTTGGATCAGGATCACCTGCTGTGCACCCGTCACTATAGTGGGATTTGCTATAGAGTGCTGCTGCTTTCTATCGATTATATATATATATATATATATATATATATATATATATATATATATATATATATATATATATAGTTCAAAAACAAATAGCGAAAACACAGCACTCAAAGCAAGCTGAGCATCAGGCCATGTGCACGTTACCAGTGAAAGGATGAGTCAACTCCTGTGTATAGAACAAGCAGCAGGAACAGACAACAAGCAACAGCACCAGGACTTTAAAATAGGAGAGAGGTTGGTTTATTCATCACAAAGTGAAAAGAATGCTGGCACTAACTCTAAACTAGCACTTTTGCTAAAATAGCACTAACGGTAATCTAGATTTTATATATTATATATATATATATATATATATATATATATATATATATATATATATATATATATATATGTATATATATATATATATATATATATATATATATATGTACAAAACCACAAAAAAGTCACTACACTGACTACACTGACACTCATTTATCGCACACCTTTGAGCACTTAGTCCGCCACTCCCCTCAAGACTAGTGGGAGTGGCTATCACTACTTAATGCACACTCCTTCTGCAGCATTCTTTGACCCGTCTGCGTCCTGATGGGAACGGGTTTTCACCCACCCACCTACCTAGTGAGTATGGCCTTTTTTGTGGTTTTGATGATCTTTATGTCCCATTTTTTCTGTTTGTATATATATATGTACGTATATATTAGAAAGCGGTGATTTGAGGTGTTTTTTCACTTTTTTTTGTTAGCACAGGACGCAGACTGATCTCTCTCTCCTCTCACACAACAACTACAATGAGAGGAGAGAAAAATACAGCCCATGTCCTGGCTGTGTTATGAAAATAACTGTCTGTGATCTCTGTGATAGGTTTTATCACAGAGATCACATGATCAGGGACCAGTCACAATGGTCCCCGATGGTTGCTGTGCCAGCTGCTGACACAGGCTGCTTATGCACAGCGCATGCGTGCGCCATTTTGAGGGGGGAATCGGACTGGGGGGATCAGACGTAGGAGGGGGGATTAATCTGGGGTACACTGGGACACACTAATTACCCTTTCTCTCTCCTCTCTAAGGAGTTATTCCATGAGAGGAGAGAGAAAGGGTAACGATCTGCCGCTTTGCAGTGACTGCCGTTATTTAACGAATCACGGCGATCACGTGACCAGAGACCACACGTTATGGTCTCTGGTTGTTGCTCCTAACCCTCAGCTACCTCCGGTAGTCGAGAGAACGGAGCTTTAAACATTTATACATTGGGCTAAAGCGCTGTCGTAAAAAAGCCGGCACCTTAGCCTAAAGCCCCTTAGTGACCGCTGTGAAAAGGCGTATTGGTGGTCACTGAGGGGTTAATGATTAGTTTACATTTGTGTACATGATGTTTTGTTATTTACGTTTTCAATAGAGACATTTGTTTGGTTTTATGTTAGTATACTTTTGTCTTGCTATTTACTGGTGCTCATAATATATTATAGGTTCTAAGGTTTATTAATTATGTATATTTATTTATTTATTTTCACATTACTTTAGGGGAATAATTGGAAAAGGGGAACTTCTAATATATTTTTTAATATAAAAAAAACTTTACCTAACAGTTTTTTTATTTTGATTGTTGGATTATTTGCCCAATATTTTGCAATACTTATGTATTGCAGTATATTGTGTTTTTCACCAGCTCCTATTAAGCCCTCTCTCTGACAGTAGGTCCCCAGGTTGCCATGACAACCATCAGCAACCCATGATCACGTTGCACAGGGTCCATTGCAATGAGGGATGGGGCTACCCTCCTTTTTCTAATGATTTAGATGCTGTGGTTGCTATTGACCGTGGCATTAAAGTGGTTAAATGGCCAGGAACAGAGTTATACACGATCTCGGACATTGCAATGGGGTGTCGGCTGTATCAATCTTCCCGGCTGTGACGCAACTGTACGTCAAATATCGGGAAGCAGTTAATACTGTATCTTTACTCAACAGTTTACAATCCAAGTCTAAATCCTAGATTTCCCTTACTTAATTTAACTATTCTTATTTAAATTCATAGTTTGAGTAGCTCCACTTTGTATTATTTTATAAACTATCATATAAAAACCTTATATTACAGTGGCTGTTGCCCAAATGTTCCCGAAACGACACATGATGTTGTAATTGTTCTATTTCAAAAGACCAGATTAATGCAAAGCATTACCTCTAGTTGGTTCATCCACAAACTAATAATCAGGGGCGTAACTAGGAAAGACTGTGCCCCATAGCAAACTCTTGACTGGGCCCCCCCCAGGTGCCACACGTAGCCCCCCTTAAAGATAGTGCATCCTGTAGATTGTGCCATACAGCCCCTTCTATAGACAGTGCTTTACAGCCCCGCCTGTTGACAGTGTCACACCCTACTTGTAGATAGCACCCCCACCTCCGCCTTGTAGATAGTGCCATACAGCCCACTGTAGATATCGCCAGAAAGCCTCCCATGTATATAGTGCCATACAGCTCTCCCTGTATATAGTGCCACACAGCCCCCTTCCCTTGTATATAGTGCCACACAGCCCCCCTTAGTAAATAGTGCCACACACAGACCCCTGTAAATTGCGTCACACACAGCCCTCTGTAGATAGAGCCACAGCCCTCCCCCTTGTAAATAGTGTCATGCACCCCCTAGTAGACAGTGACACACATCGCATCCTTAGTAGTGCCACACAGACCCTTGTATATAGTGCCACACAGCTCCCCCATGTTTATCTCCCCCGTGATCATCGTACTGTGAAAAGATTTGTGGCTGATTCAGAGCACAGACGGGTTCGTTCAGATAAAGGCATACTGAAGAAGGTTTCTGCCAGACAAATTAATAGGATTAGGAGAGCAGCTGCTAAAATGCCATTGCAAAGCAGCAAACAGGTATTTAAAGCCTCTGGAGTCCCGCGAACCTCAAGGTGTAGGATCCTCCAGAGGTTTGCAAGTGTGCATAAAGCTATTATCCGGCCACCCCTAAACAATGCTCACAAGCAGAAACGGTTGCAGTGGGCTCAGAAATACATGAAGACTAATTTTCAAACCGTGTTGTTTACTGATGAGTGCCATGCAACCCTGGATGGTCCAGATGGATGGAGTAGTGGCTGGTTGGTGAATGGCCACCATGTCCCAACAAGGCTGCGACGTCAGCAAGGTGGTGGCGGAGTCATGTTTTGGGCTGGAATCATGGGGAGAGAGCTGGTAGGCCCCTTTAGGGTCCCTGACGGTGTGAAAATTAACTCTGCAAAGTACATAGAGTTTATGACTGACCACTTTCTTCCGTGGTACAAAAAGAAGAACCGTGCCTTCCGTATCAAAATTATCTTCATGCATGACAATGCACCATCTCATGCTGCAAAGAATACCTCTGTGTCATTGGCTGCTATGGGCATAAAAGGAGAGAAACTCATGGTGTGGCCCCCATGTTCCCCTGACCTCAACCCTATTGAGAACCGTTGGAGCATCCTCAAGCAAAATATCTATGAGGGTGGGAGGCAGTTCACATCAAAACAGAAGATCTGGGAGGTTATTCTGACATCCTGGAAAGATATTCAAGCAGAAACTGTCCAAATACTCACAAATTAAATCGATGCAAGAATTGTGAAGGTGATATCAAAGAAGGGGTCCTATGTTAACATGTAACTTGGCCTGTTAAGTTTTTTTTTATTGAAAGAGCTTTTGATTTCTGTAAATATGACCCCCTGATGCTGCAAATTCAACAAATTACCATTTTAGTTCTCTTTACAACCTTTAAAATGTTTGATCTCTGTTGTGCATAATAATTTGAAACAGTGCATTTTGAGTTTTTTACTTCTAAAAAAAAATCTGTTATCATTAGGAGATTTGTTCAATAAAATTTGCATTATACTCCAACGGTTGATGGCTTGAAGATTATACTGACTGTCATTTGCATCGACTATTTAGGAAAATCAGTGAAAAATAACATTTGCATAATAATTTGGAATGCGGTGTATATACAATACCAGAACCAAGCTTTGTAAATAAATACATCCCCAGAACCAAGCTCAGTACATAAATACAGCACTAGAACCAAGCTCTGACATATATACAGTACCACAACCAAGCTGAATACATATATACAGCACCAGAACAAACCTCAGTACATAAATACAGCACTAGAACCAAGCTCTGAAATATATACTGCACCAGAATCAACCTCAGTACGTAAATACCTCACTAGAACCAAGCTCAGTACATATATACAGTACCAGAACCAAGCTCATACATATATAGAGCACCAGAACAAAGCTCAGTACTTAAATACCGCATCAGAACCAAGATCAGTACATATATACAGCACCAGAACAAATCTTAGTACATATATACAGCCCCAGAACAAAGCTCAGCACATGTATACAACACCAGAACAAATACAGCTCAATTTAGTTCCATATAGGTTTGTATGGCATAAAACTACAGCTCCCAACATGGCCCGAACAATGGTAAGGATATGCTGGGACATGCTGTTTCACAAAAATAAATCATACCAGCCATCATCTTGCTGCAGATCAGTGACTACAATACTGATTAGAGGCAGAATAAACATTTCCATTAAGTTCTCTTTTCTACTCCCTCCTGTCCAGACCTCTGTGATGGATTTCTCCCAGCCACGAGCCATTTCTGCAGTTTTCCGCTCAGATCTCTTCAACTTCTCACTTTTAAAACATTTCTGCACCTATAAACGAAGATAAAGTTCTCAACACCTCTAACTATAATAGGGTCATACACTGTGTTACACACACACACACACACACACATACACACACACACACACACACACACACACACACACACACACGCACGTGCACGCATGCACGCACACAGACACACACACACACACACACACACACACGCACGTGCACGCACGCACGCACACACACACACACACACACACACACACACACACACACACACACTGTGCCCCCTATATATAGTGCCCCCATAGCCCCCTGTAGATAGTGACCCCCATCGAGCCTCTGTAGATAGTGCCCTACATAGAAGTCCCTGTAGATAGTGCCCCACATAGAGTCCTCTGTAGATAGTGCCAACATATGGACTCTAGAGCTGCAATGCAATAGTGCTAACCACTGAGGCACCATCCTGCCCTACATATAGCTAGCTAGATAGAGAGTGCTCCACATATAGCCCACCTCTGTAGATAGTGCCTCACATATTGCCCCTGTAGATAGTGCCCCAGAGGTAACCCACCCCTACAGTCCTACATATAACCCACCCCTGTAGATAGTGTCCCACATATAGCCCACCCCTATAGATAGTGCCCCACATATAGCACACTTCTGTAGATAGTGCTTCACATATTGCTCCCCCTGTATATAGTGTCCCACATATAGCCCACCCCTGTAGACAGTGCCCTACATATAGGCCCCCTGTAGATAGTGCCCCACAGGTAACCCACCCCTGTATATAGTTTCCCACATATAGCTCAACCCTTTAATAGTGCCCTACATATAGCTCCCCCTGTATATAGTGCTCCACATCCCCACAGAGCACCCACTGTAGATAATACCACTCACAGTTTTAGTAGAAACAAACCCAAAACTTGACATACTCACCCTGATCACATTCCTGCATGGTGCGGTGGCAATGCAGATCTGCTCTCTTCTGAGCTGGTCTGCTGGAACTGAACAATGCAAGCGGCGTGTCGTTGAAAGGCGCTGATTGGCAGGGCAGAATGACTTGCCCCATCAATCAGCTCCTTTCAACCACGGAACCATCAGTGCGCCGCTAGTGTCATTGAAAGGTGCTGATTGGCGGGGCATGTTATTTTGCCCTGCCAATCAGCGTCATTGTAAGGCGCTGAATGGTCGGGTGCCATTCAGCGCTAATGCATGTATTTGTACCTGCGTGCTATAGACGCAGGTACAATTACTGCAAGAGGGGGTGTCTATCACTAGCACCAGGGGCCCCCTCAGGTGCTAGCAATGCCACCGGGCATGAGAGGGCCCGTGCCGCCCGACCCATAAATGTTAGAGGCTCGGCGGCACGGGCTCCGTAGTAGCATTGCTACCACTGTAGCAGCCATAACAGCTGCTGGGGGGGCATATAGGCGGGTGGCACGGGCCCCCTCATGCTGTGGGCCCCATAGCAGCCACTATGGCTGCTACAGCGGTAGTTACGCCCAGTGGTGGATTAAGTAGACCATGGGCCCTGGGCTGTTACCCAAACTTTGGCCCCCCTTCCTCACCGCCGCCCTGCCGCGCCGTAACTATTTTTGACACTACTTTTTTGGCCAAGCATTAACAGTGTTACGGTTTCCCTTGTCACAGGGCTGTGTCCCTACATACTGAGAGTATCACACTGTGCAGGGACACAACCTCCTGACAAGGGGAATTGTCTATCAGTCCTGGACTGCAGAAAGACTTTTTGTGAAATACAAGGATTCCTATAATAAACATGTCAGGAGAGGTGACAGATTCTCTATAAATCTAGTGACTCACAGGTGACGACGTCTCAGATTCTAGTAGTTTTTTTCCTCTTTTCTTCTCCATCCGGTCCAGCGCTCATGACGACTTCTCCCGGCCATGACTCATTTCTGCAGAATTTGCCACTCAGACGTCTCCTCACTTTTCCAACATTTCCACACCTATAAACGAAAATAAAGTTATCATGGTGCCACATACTGTGCCCCTAAATATAATAGCACCAAACACTGCGTGCCTGAATATAATAATACCACACACTGTAAAACACCACATACACACAGCCCCCTGTACATAGTGCCACACACAGCCCCTGTAGATATTACACACCCCCATAGATATCGCCATACACAGCCCCCTCTATATATCACACATCCTCCCCATAGAGAGCGTTACACACAGCCCCATATAGATAATGCCATACAGCCCCCTGTAGAGAGCGCCACACAGCCCTCCCCCTCTTGTAAATAGCACCAAAAAGCCCCCCCTATAAAGAGCGCCACACACATACCACTGTGGATAGCACTACACAGCCCCCCTTGTATATAGTGCCACACAGCGCTCCCCCTTGTATATAGTGCCACACAGCGCGCCCCTTGTATATAGTTCCACACAGCGCTCCCCCTTGTATATAGTGGCACACAGCGCTCCCCCTTGTATATAGTGCCACACAGCGCTCCCCCTTGTATATAGTGCCACACAGCGCTCCCCCTTGTATATACTGCCACACAGCGCTCCCCCTTGTATATAGTGGCACACAGCACTCCCCCTTGTATATAGTGGCACACAGCGCTCCCCCTTGTATATAGTGCCACAAGGTTATGTACACATTTAAAAACTTTATATCATAATTTTATATATATATATATATATATATATATATATATATATTACCCAATTACCCTAATATAGACATGTAATATATTACAATTTACGGTAAACAATGACGATTACAAATAAAAGGTCTATTTTAGGGTAAAACTATGTTATTACCAAAAAAAATAGCTGAAACGTAAAAAAGCTTATTTGTTTACTATTATTTTCAAACTTTATGAATAAAAATTGTAAAATAGCAAAAAAGGTGTGTATAAAAACGATAAAAAACGAAACCTGCATTGTCTACAGAAAAAATGTCGCAAAAATCACGTCGTTTTTATTTATTTTTTATAAAAATGTGTGTTTAGTGCAACTTTGTAATTACGTTTTATTAAAAAATATTTTTACTTTTTGAGATACAGCTGCTTTGTATCCTGTATTCGTCAGGTCAGCAGGACTGACAGGATCAGTGACACGCAGGATCCACCTCAAATCTATCACATCTAAGATTATAATTTAGCGCAGGGCCCGTTTCACTGATCCCGTCAGTCCTGCTGACCTGACGAATACAGGATACAAAGCAGCTGTATCTCAAAAAGTGAAAATATTTTTTAATAAAACGTAATTACAAAGTTGCACCAAACACACATTTTTATAAAAAATAAATAAAAACGACGTGATTTTTGCGACGTTTTTTCCGTAGACAATGCAGGTTTCTTTTTTTTTATCGTTTTTATACACGCCTTTTTTGCTATTTTAGAATTTTTATTCATAAAGTTTGAAAATAATAGTAAAAAAATAAGCTTTTTTAAGTTTCAGCTATTTTTTTTGGTAATAACATAGTTTTACCCTAAAATAGACCTTTTATTTGTAATCGTCATTGTTTACCGTAAATGTTAATATATTACATGTCTATATTAGGGTAATTGGGTCAGCGCTAGCGTTACAAAAATGATTGGCGGGGGGGGGGGGGGACGACGGTTTTTATTGGGGTGGGTATTTTATGTGTATTTATTATTTCATTTTTTTTTGCACTTTACTTTCCTATTTTTTTATTACTGTGGTCTGTTCCTCAAAGGTCAAAAAAGACCTTTGGGGAACTTTATATATATTTTTTCTTTCTTTTACACCATGTTTTTCCACTGTAACTGGAGCTGCACAGCAGCCCCAGTTACAGGGGAAATCAGCCCTCTCATAGTGACGATTGTCACTAATAGGGCTGTGCTGGGTCTAGTTAGACCCAGCAGCAGCCTGCCACTAACGGCACCCGGCGATCATGTGACCAGTCACATGATCACCGGGAGGAATAGAGACAGCGCCGCTGCTGCTGTCTCTCTTCCTATACACAGCGTTCATTGAACGCTGTGTAAGAAGACATCGGAGAAGACAGAAGCAGCTTCTGTCTTCTCCTCAGGGTCCCCGGCAGTCACTGACAGCCGGAGACCCGACATTCAGCTGCCCGATCGCGCGGGCAGCAAGTTAAAACCCGAGCCGTAGAAAGTCTATGGCTCGGGTTTTAAGGACCCGTCCCTGACCGCTGGCCGTAAAAATACAGCCAGCGGTCGGGAACCAGTTGGGCAGGAGGATAAGCCTGCTGTACTGACCTCAGTGCCGGTGACCGACCGCCCGGCTCTTGTCTTGCAGATTCGGAGTAACAGAACAGCCGTCCGTCGCTGTTCTGTTACTCAATGGCGGTGGCCCGCACTTGTCAGGGAGGCGTGTCCTACCCCTTTCCCGGCCAATTCCCTGCTCCTCCCAATCCTCATCTTCGTTAGTTAGCAGCGCTAGCGCGCAGAATAGGTACCTTTGCAAGATGATGTGCGGTTCGGGCTGCCATGGGCCCCCTGGGAGCCTCGGGCCCCGGGCGGCCGCCCGAATTGCCCATATGATAATCCGCCACTGGTTACGCCACTGCTAACAATTGTCTTTAATTGCGGTTAGAAACTTACATCTTTTAGCACAATCACTGGCCTCTATGTATCAATCTCAGGATAGTTAAAATAAAATCCCCAAAAATGAGGACCCTTGCACCCTAGTTTGCTGCCTTTTCTATTTGTAGCAACATTTAATCTTCAACTTGTTCTGTTATATCCAGCAGCTTATAACAAACTTCCTTAAATACATTACAGTTATTTCCTTTCCTGTAATGTCGGGGTAGGGAAACAGACAAGTGAGCCCTAATCTACCCGCCACTCAGTCCCTGCCTACTTGCAACGACCCGCCCTAGGCAACGGGGTACAACTGGGCGATGGTCCCTACACTCAATAGGTGCACGACAGACAAACAGACAAGGGTACAAAGAAGCCAGGGAAATGGAAAGTTGCCCACGGGAACACCGTGAGCAACAAGCGAGGTGAACGAGCCGAGTCAAACCAGGAGATGAGCGAGGTACAAAAACGCAGAGCAGAAGAGTGGTCAGAAAAGCCAAGGTCAATCACAAGCAGAGGATCAGTAGTTCAAGAAGCTGCAGCAGGGCCAGGAAACCAACAGAGAAGAATCACAAGCAAAGGAGGAACAGGAAAGGCAGGTATAAATAGACAGAGGGCGGGAGCTAGCTCCGTCTGGCCAGGCTGTGATAGGCTCTCCCACTCCTAAGCCTGCCATCCTGGGTGGTGGAAGATGGAGTCAGTCTCACAGACATAGAAGCAGGTGCAGACTGATTACCTATGGGCGTCGACACAGAAGTTGTGTCTGGCAGATCCTTTACAGTACCCCCCCTTTTATGAAGGGCCACCGGACACTTCCTAGGTGGACCTGGTTTATTGGGGAAACAAAGGTGGAACCTCCTGAGCAATACCCCAGCGTGAACATCCCGGGCGGGTACCCAAGTCCTCTCCTCAAGCCCGTATCCCCTCCAATGGACCAGGTACTGGAGGGAGCCTTGGACCATCCTGCTTTCCACAATCTTGGCCACCTCGAATTCTACCCCCTCAGGGGTGAGAACAGGGACCGGAGGTTTCCTCGAGGGAGCCAAGGATGGGGAGCAGTGTTTAAGGAGGGAGGCATGAAACACGTTGTATACTCGAAAAGACGGGGGCAACTCCAGTCGGAAGGAGACAGGGTTAAGGACTTCAATGACCTTGTATGGCCCTATAAACCGGGGAGCAAAGTTCTTGGACTGGACTTTAAGGCGCAAATTTTTTGACGATAGCCACATGAGATCCCCGACCACAAACAAGGGGTTAGCAGAACGTCTTCTATTTGCCTGAGTCTTTTGTATGCTCTGGGACTCCTCTAGGTTCTTCTGAACCCGGGCCCAGACTGTGCACAGTTCCCGATGAACGACATCTACCTCGGGATTGTTGGAACTACCAGGTGAAACGGAGGAGAACCGTGGATTAAACCCAAAATTACAGAAAAAGGGGGAGACCCCTGACGAGTTACTGACCCGGTTATTAAGGGAAAATTCGGCGAGGGGAATGAATGAGACCCAATCATATTGACAGTCAGAGATAAAACACCTTAAATATTGTTCTAGAGACTGATTAGTCCTCTCAGTTTGGCCATTAGTTTCAGGATGGAAGGCAGAGGAGAAGGACAGATCAATCTCCAACTTTTTACAGAAGGCTCTCCAAAACAATGAAACAAATTGTACCCCTCTGTCAGAAACAATATTGACAGGGACCCCATTGAGAGGCAGGATGTGTTTGACAAACAAGGTAGCTAACGTCTTAGCATTGGGTAGTTTCTTGAGGGGCACAAAGTGGCACATCTTACTGAAGCGGTCTACTACAACCCACACCACCGACTTGCCTTGAGATGGAGGCAAATCGGTGATGAAATCCATGGAGATATGGGTCCAAGGTCTCTGGGGAACGGGCAAAGAACATAGTAAGCCCGCTGGTCGGGACCTGGGAGTCTTGGACCTAGCACAAACTTCACAAGCGGCGACGTAGGCCTTAACGTCTTTGAGCAACCCAGGCCACCAATAGTTTCTGGCCATGAGGTGCTTGGTACCCAGGATGCCTGGATGGCCAGATAGTGCAGAGTCATGATTTTCCCTAAGTACCCTTAGCCGGAATTGCAGGGGAACAAACAGCTTGTTCCCAGGAAGGTTCCCGGGAGCTGAACCTTGATCAGCCGAAATTTCAGAGACTAAATAAGAATCAATAGAGGAAATGATTATACCTGGAGGCAAAACACAAGCAGGATCTTCCTCCGAAGGAGGGCTTGCCATGAAACTACGCGACAGTGCATCAGCCTTAATATTTTTAGACCCAGCCCTATAGGTGACCAAAAAGTTGAATCTGGTAAAAAATAACGCCCATCGAGCTTGTCTCGGGTTTAGCCTCCGGGCAGATTCTAGGAACACCAGAATCTTGTGGTCGGTAAGGACCGTAACCTGGTGCCTAGCCCCCTCCAGGAAGTGGCGCCACTCTTCAAATGCCCATTTAATGGCTAAGAGTTCGCGGTTGCCAATATCATAGTTACTCTCAGTGGGCGAAAACTTCCTGGAGAAGTAGGCACAGGGGATGGAGATGGGTGAGGGACCTGGTACCCTGGGACAAGACAGCCCCCACTCCCACCTCGGACGCGTCAACCTCCACGATAAATGGCTCCATTTAGTTGGGCTGAACCAGCACTGGGGCCGAGATAAAGCACTTCTTAAGGACCTCAAAAGCCTGGACAGCCTCAGGAGGCCAGTGGAGGAGATCAGCACCTTTGCGAGTGAGATCCGTAAGAGGCTTAGCGATGACCGAGAAGTTAGCAATAAATCTCCTGTAATAATTAGCGAACCCCAGGAAGCACTGTAACGCCTTCAGGGAGGCAGTTTGGACCCATTCCGCCACAGCCTGGACCTTGGCGGGGTCCATGCAGAATTCATGAGGAGTGAGGATTTGACCCAAAAACTGTATCTCCTGCACCCCAAACACACATTTTTCGGTCTTAGCAAACAGTTTGTTTTCCCGAAGGGCCTGGAGCACCTTCCTGACATGCTCATTGTGGGAGGACCAGTCCTTGGAAAACACAAGTATGTCATCAAGGTACACTACAAGAAATACCCCCAGGTAGTCTCTTAAAACCTCATTTATGAAATTCTGGAAGACCGCGGGAGCATTACACAACCCAAAGGGCATGACGAGGTATTCGAAATGACCTTCGGGCATGTTAAACGCAGTCTTCCACTCATCCCCCTCTTAGATGCAGATAAGGTTATAAGCCCCCCGTAGATCAAACTTAGAGAACCATTGGGCCCCCTGAACCTGATTGAAGAGATCAGGAATCAAAGGAAGGGGATACTGGTTCCTTACAGTGACCTTATTCAAGTTACGGTAGTCAATGCATGGAGTAAGACCACCATCCTTCTTCCCTACGAAGAAGAAGCCAGCACCTACCGGAGAAGTAGAGGGGCGAATGTAACTCTTGGCCAGGCATTCCTGGATATACTCTCTCATGGCTTCACGTTCGGGACAAGAGAGATTACATATCCTACCCTTAGGGAGCTTAGCTCCTGGTACCAAATCAATTGCGCAATCATATTCTCTATGAGGTGGTAACACTTCGGAGGCCTCTTTAGAGAAAACATCAGCGAAGTCCTGAACAAACTCATGTAGAGTGTTCACCTCCTCAGGGAGAGAAATAGAATTAACAGGAAAACATGACATCATGCATTCATTACCCCATTTGGTAAGATCCCCAGTATTCCAGTCAAAAGTGGGATTATGCAACTGCAGCCAGGGAAGGCCTAAAACCAAATCGGACGATAATCCCTGCATCACCAGTACAGAGCACTGCTCCAAATGCATGGAGCCCACAAGGAGTTCAAAAACAGGGGTATGCTGTGTAAAATAACCATTAGCAAGAGGAGTGCAGTCGATACCCACTACCAGGACAGGTTTAGGCAAATCAATCAATGGCATAGCTAGAGACATAGCAAATTCCACAGACATAATATTAGCAGAAGACCCTGAATCCACGAAGGCACTGCCGGTTGCAGACCTACCACCAAAAGAGACCTGAAAGGGAAGCAAGATTTTATTACGTTTCATATTTACGGGAAATACCTGTGCGCCCAAGTGACCTCCCCGATGGTCACTTAGGCGCGGAAGTTCTTCCGGCTGCTTATTCTTACGCCTAGGACAGTTGTTCACTTGATGCTTGTCATTCCCACAGTAGAAGCAGAGACCATTCTTCCTGCGGAACTCTCTACGTTGTTGGGGGGACACGGAGGCCCCGAGTTGCATAGGTACCTCCGAGTCTTCCGTGGAAGAACGAAGCAACGGAACCTCGGAAGGCATCATGGGGGAGTCAGAGGAGAAAACACAAACACGTTCAAGTCGTTGTTCCCTGAGACGTCGGTCAAGTCGTACCGCTAAAGCTATAACCTGATCTAGGGAGTCAGAAGAGGGATAGCTAACTAGCAGGTCTTTCAGGGCGTTCGACAGACCCAATCTAAACTGGCACCTTAAGGCAGGATCATTCCACCGAGAAGCTACACACCACTTCCTAAAGTCAGAACAATACTCCTCAACAGGTCTCTTACCCTGACGTAAGGTCACCAGCTGACTCTCGGCAAAGGCAGTCTTGTCAGTCTCGTCATAAATGAGCCCGAGAGCAGAAAAGAAAAGATCAACGGAGGAAAGTTCAGGGGCGTCAGGAGCCAAGGAGAAGGCCCATTCTTGGGGCCCTTCCTGGAGCCGGGACATAATTATGCCCACCCGCTGGCTCTCGGAACCAGAGGAGTGGGGCTTTAAGCGAAAATAGAGCCTACAACTCTCCCGAAAGGAGAAAAAAGTCTTCCGGTCCCCTGAGAACCGGTCAGGCAACTTGAGGTGGGGTTCAAGAGGTGAGGTGAGGAGCACTACCAGGGCAGCATCAGGCTGGTTGTCCCTCTGAGCCAGGGCCTTAACCTGTAGGGAGAGGCCCTGCATTTGCTGAGCCAGGGTCTCAAGAGGGTCCATAGTAGTGTCAGGGACCAGGGTAGACAGGTATATGGGCTTGTGATTATGTAATGTCGGGGTAGGGAAACAGACAAGTGAGCCCTAATCTACCCGCCACTCAGTCCCTGCCTACTTGCAACGATTCGCCCTAGGCAACGGGGTACAACTGGGCGATGGTCCCTACACTCAATAGGTGCACGACAGACAAACAGACAAGGGTACAAAGAAGCCAGGGAAATGGGAAGTTGCCCACGGGAACACCGTGAGCAACAAGCTAGATGAACGAGCCGAGTCAAACCAGGAGATGAGCGAGGTACAAAAACGCAGAGCAGAAGAGTGGTCAGAAAAGCCAAGGTCAATCACAAGCAGAGGACCAGTAGTTCAAGAAGCTGCAGCAGGGCCAGGAAACCAACAGAGAAGAATCACAAGCAAAGGAAGAACAGGAAAGGCAGGTATAAATAGACAGAGGGCGGGATCTAGCTCCGTCTGGCCAGGCTGTGATAGGCTCTCCCACTCCTAAGCCTGCCATCCTGGGTGGTGGAAGATGGAGTCAGTGCAGACTGATTACCTATGGGCGTCGACACAGAAGTTGTGTCTGGCAGATCCTTTACATTTCCAATGTATACTTACTCAAACAGACTTCATGATGTCAATGTATGCAGAAAAGTTCTCATTCCTCCCAAAATCGGAGTAATACAGTAAACATGGTGGTGGCGGCGGTGGTGGCGGTAGGAGAGTTATTCAACTGCAGTCTCTCACTCTTTCGGTATCTGCATATTGTTAATAAAGATGCAGAGCAGAACTGAAGAGAAATCTGATTGATATAGAGTGCTGTGCACAGTGCTAGCATCACGCTAGGAAGAGACTGCCCACTTAGCAGACATGGATAGTGTTTTCCGTGAATATGCATGTTCAAAGGTCGTACCGACGGTTATAAAAAGACTATAAAAAAAAAGTTACAAATAATTTCCGGCTGCACTACATCTCAAACCTACAGTTGCCTAAAGAGTGATTGTGATTTTTTTTCTTCTAATGCTAGGTACAAGTTAAAGTGAGGTGTATCAGATTACACAAAAAAGGTCTATTTCCCAGAAATAGAGCATCTCTTTACATAGGTTGTGTTTGGTATTACTGCTCAGACCAATTCAATTGAAAAACCGGACACCGCCCATGGATAAGTGTGGAATTTTTTCTAGAAAAAAAAGGTAGAACCACAGAGAGGTCACCCGCAATTCATGGTAAAATTGTAGCATTACCCCCAACTCGTGGGCAACTTACATTTTTTCTTATTGGAAAAAAACTTGCAAGGAACCTTAAGAACACAAAAAGATGACCATGTGATTCTTACAAGGTCACTAACAAATTTCTTTCCCATAGGAAAACATTGAAGTTGCCTGAGATTTTACCATAAATCGCAGGTGACTCCATCTATGATGCTGTTAGTCCGGAAGACAAGATTTGGAAAATAAACACCTCCCTATTTCTATTTGTTAAAAGTACAGTGTAGCCATCCATGTTCATTATCCTCAAGTGTAATTGCAGTGGGAATTTTAGAACATATAATCCCTGTAGACATGTTGAGTAATGCAACAGCGGTATGATTTGTGTTGTTAAAAATAAATGCCAAAAATAGTTATCAGTTGAAGTAAATTAATTGCCCAAACATTGCTCATACCATGGGGACTTACATGAAGATATAAAAGACCATTGCCACAACAACAATATTATCTCGGTTGCCTCAATACCACATGCATGGCTGAGAAATCAAGTACGACAGTGGTAAGCTCAATTAGCAAATTTTCGTTTTTATTAAATTACCAATAAATCAACTAGGTAACAATCCTTCTAGCATCATTTAATAAGCTAACTAATGAAGATTAATCTGACAAAAACTGAAAATAAATTTAGGAAAACTAACAAATGTATTTTTTTTTTAATAAACTTAAAAAACATAAAAGTAAAATAAGAACCTCAAATTATGAAAATCTTTTTACACCTACAACCAGGCTTCTAGTAGATTTAAGGCTAAGGTTGTGTTTATATATTGCAGTTTTGCAATGTTCTTTGCAAAATCACAACGTGTGAACACAGCTTTACACTAGTATCAATACCGTCAGTGATAGGACTAAATTGGCAACCTTTTAACCATCAAACAACTCTCGCTCTGTGTATGTCTTTTTCAGTTCATCAAAAACAAATAATGTATAGTATTTGTCACATTTGCCTTTTTATTTTTTCATCAGGGGTCCGGGCATTTTTGATAGCAGAATAGCGTAGTCTGCATCAGTATTCTAGTTGTCAAAAATAATGACACCAGGACAAAAATCTAGCAGACCCCATTATAAGTCAATGGTATCCCTCGGGATTTGTTGGGGTCTGTTGAAAAAACAGATCCAACATAACTGTCATGGCTCCATTATGTACGGAAGCCATGACACTAATTTGGACAGAACCGTAATGATGGTTGTAAGAAGACTGGGATAGACTACATGAAAAGCATCTGCAAACAAGAGATTTCAATAAACTCATTTTTATTACAAAGTAGAGCTGGACTACATGGCCTAAAAATAAAATCTCAATTATCTTAACCGTATGGGCGCTTCTTGATTTTAATCTTGATTTTCATGTTTCTTGCTAAACAAACTATAAAAAAATATCAAGATGCACACAAAAAGTTTTCTTATATACTGATTTTTACCTGGGTGCTACTAAGTTGATAAAGTTTAGAGCCAAATAATTTTTTAGGTTAGCAAATGTAAAAAATATATAGAAATATAGAATTTTATCAAGATGGCTTTTCCTTTGCATAGGCCATTAATGTTCGATCAGTGGGGGTCCAATCTCTGCTCATATGAGCGCCACATCCCCTTCAATGTACTGATCAGCGGGGGTCCCAAATGTCATCAATATTATAGTCTCTTAAGACCCCTTTACTGTTATTACAAAAAAGACTTGCTATGTTCTGTGCCCTTAAAGGGGTTGTGCCATAAAACACATGTATCCTCCACACACGATACATGTGTGATCGCTGGGGATTCGACTGAAAGTCACCCAGAGCGCTACACAAGAATCTTGAACTTCTGGGTTCCTTGTCTGGCAGCTCCATAGAAATTAATGGAGAGCCAGTCATGCATGCGCAGAAGAATCCCATTCATTTCTATGGAGCTGCCGAGCATATAAGCAGGACACAAACCCCGGAAGTCCAAGCTTCTAGTGTAGCGCTCTGGGTGACTTTCGGTCCCCGGTTCGCATAATTGCTGGGGGTCCTAGTGGTTGGACCCTCAGCAATCACACATGTATCCTCTATCCACAGTATAGGAGATACATGTGTTTTATGGCACAACCCTTTTAAGTTTTTCCTCCTTCTGAAGTAGCAGTAGACACAAATGGTGGTACTGTGCTGCAGTATTGTTTATGCTGTCATAAATACCAATAATACAGCAGCCCAGCCAGATATTACAACCCCGGTAATATGGCATCACAATTAGAAATAATACCCTTATTGTGCTGCTATATTACTGTTGCTAATGTGACAGTACAGTGAGATAATGGTATACCATACTAGAAAAAATGGGGTTGAATCCAGCACGGACAGTTGTTTTAAAATGGAAGAACTATTTCCAAGTTTAATTGGCCAGTATGTTTGGCAAGTTAAAATCAGGAGTAAAGAGCACGGTGTGACATCCTGATATAGTGGAGAAAAAATTGTGGTAGTGGTAGATAGAGAGCCTACGCGTTTCAGACGCTCCAAGCGTCCTTAGTCATGGCTGAAGCTAACTGACTATGTTCGATAGCTGCCTTATATGCTCAGTGCACAGTTGTGCAAAATTATCGTTGATTAGGAACTGATTACGTTCCCGGCGTTTTATTTTGGGTATATGTTCATATTTTAACACTCTGGATATATAGTTTTGAAGATGAAAGAAAGATATAGTCAGGACACATAGGCAGTATATATATTTGAGTTTTGTGTGTTACAGTGTTCATCTGTAAAGCAATCGTGAGTATTGACTGTCAGATTGAAGTGCTTCCGGTTCTATGTGTCATTCCTGGTTATGCTTGCGTTCCATAGGGTATGGTAACGTTGAACCGCACAACCAGGAAGTGTCTTTGTTGACGCTGAAGACCGAATATGAGATAGCACAGTCTGATCGTAAGTATAGAAACCTATTTCTTTACTGCATAATGTATATATATGGTCACTTGTATTGAGTTTATAAAACTTTGTCAATTATATATTGGTGTATTTATATGAACAGGAACTTAGTGGGAGAGACACATAAATCGAACATGGTTTAATTCTGGCTATATGAGATCTAAAAAAGATATTAGCCGTATTTAGTAGGAAAGTCAGTTGCAGGATAAGGTTTATCAGATAGAAAAAATGTATATAAAAAGCAACTACTCTAATGATATAGAGGTGGATAGAGACGGAAAGATGATGTGTAGATGACAGAAATCAAATAGATGGTTGTTTATTAATCACCTTGGTGATGTGATTTAAAAAATGTTGGAGAGTAATAAGCATATAACATACACCCAACATTGTTAAAAGGGGGTGTGCGTACCTTAGCTAAAGAGAAAAAAGAGAGAGTTTTGCTACTGTATAGATACTCAGTGAGATACACTTGGTTATAGCTGGTTGGTCCCTTGGGGGTCACTCCTAGCCACTGGTATATTATTATTAACTCAAGGGGGTATGTTGTTTGGAATATAAAAATTATTGACTTATAGAAGACAGAGTGTATACTCAATTTATGGTCCTACTTCATGGGCTTGATGTATTGCCCTATTGTTATAAGCTATGTGGAATTTTACCATAAATAGTTATTAGTATTGGAAGTGTTAATTTTAATTTTATTTCCTCTCTGATCTTAGTATCATAGTAATATTGTTGTACAGCTGACACGCTACAACTGTATTTATTTAAGTAATATATATTTTGGTCCCTTCAAGTGTTTCAATAATGAAAATTTAAGTCGTGTCTTATATTAAGACCATTAGGGAACCGTGTGTTCAATTTGAAGATCCAGTGGGCTTCACGTTGGTAAATTTTGTATTGTAAATCCCCCCCTCGTTTGGGTAGGTGGACTTTTTCTATTGCTTGACATTGAAAAGAATTAGTTGTCCTATTGTGTTGATGGATAAAATGTTTAGCTGCGTTAGACACATTGACGATATTGGGATTACGGATATAACTTAGGTGTTCCAGTATTCGAGTTTTCAATTTTCTGCTGGTACATCCTACATACTTTAGTTTGCATTCCGTACACTCTATGATATAGATGACTGCATTAGAGTTGCAATTAATGTAGTTTTGTACTGTAAATTTTACTGTGTTATCAAAATTGGAAAAATTTCTACTGGGATATGCGTATGTGCACGTTTTGCATGGGTGTTGCCCGCATTTAAAGAAACCTTTACTTTCTAGCCACGTGGATTTGGAATTATTGGATGTAAATAAAGAAGGAGAAAGTGAGCTGCCAAGAGATGGTGCTTTGCGGGCAACAATTCTGACCCCTTGTTGAAGGATGGACCGTAAATTCTCGTCTTCGAATAGCACTGGTAAGTATCTATTTATTATCTTTTTAATTTCGGGAAATTGATTGCTTTGTTGTAATATTAGTGTGGGCATTTGATGTTCTGGTTCAATTCTCTTCTTATCGTCTTTATCGTACTTCAATAAATCTTTTCTTGATATTTTTGTAGTGATGTTGGTAGCTCTATTCAGAGACCAACTCGGATAGCCTCGTTTTTGTAGCCTAGAGCATATTTGTTTCTGTTCTATATTGAAATGTTCATTGGAACTGCAATTTCTTCTTGCCCTGTACATTTCCCCTATCGGAATATTCATGATGGTTTTTTTAGCATGATTGCTCTCTGCATGTAGGATAGTGTTAGTTGAGGTCGGTTTGCGATGAGTCTTTGATTCAATTATTTTTCCTTCTATACCTTTTAGTTCCAAGTCAAGAAAGATGATATCACATTTATTGTGACTGTATGTAAATCTGAGATTGTGTGGGTTTTCATTTATATAATCCTGAAATTTGAGAATTGATTGTACATCGCCCTTCCAGATGATAAGCAGGTCATCAATGTATCTTTTATACCATTCAATATGGTGTCCAAATGGATTATTGGTAGAAAAAATATTATGTTCCTCCCACCAGGCCATAACTAGGTTGGCTATGGAGGGGGAGAATTTAGCTCCCATGGACACCCCCTTGAGTTGTAAGTAAAATACACCGTCAAATAGAAAGTAATTATGACTCATGAGGAAAGTAAGAACCTCCAGGATGTATATTTGAAACTTGCTTGTATATGCACTATTATTGGCTAGGTAGTATTCTAAGGCCATGTGTGCAGTTTGGTGGGGTATCGAGGTATAGAGTGATATGACATCACATGTGAGCCATAAGTATTCGTTTTTCCAAATTTTGTGTTGAAATGAACGTAACACGTCCCGGGTGTCTCTTAGGAACGCTGGAGTTTGTTGAACTATCGGTTGTAATAGTGTGTCCAGCCATTCCGATAATCGTTCCAGGATGGACCCAATTCCAGACACAATGGGACGCATAGGTGGAGGCTTTGTTGATTTATGAATTTTAGGAAGGGCATGGAATATAGGTGTAATAGGCTGTTCTATATAAATGTACTTAAATTGTTTATGGCTGATATGGCCATTATTTAAGCCTTCATTGAGAAGGTGTTTCATTTTTTTCTGGATGATTTCAATGGGATTATTTTCCAGCCTCCTGTACGTTTGACTATCAGATAGGAGATTTATTATGGATATTTTATATTCCGATTTGTCCATGACAGCTACTCCTCCGCCTTTATCTGCCATTTTAATAACGATTTCTTTGTTATCTTCAAGAGCTTTCTTTGCCTCTTTAAGTTTTTTAGACAGATTTGATTTATGCAGGGTCTGGTTGGTTTTATTCCATAAAGCTTGGAGTTCTTTTTCTAGTAAGCTTTGGAAGGTGTCCATGGAGTCCGTCCTTGATTTGATTGGATAAAAACGGACATTGGTTGTGGAGAAGTTAGATAGTTGGTTAATAGTCTTATTCTCTTGGTTGATGCCATCTCTCCTGAGATTATCCAAACAAGAGATAGTTTGTAATTCCTGGAATGAAAGAGTCAGTATAGATTGGTCAGTATTGCCTAACAGTGGTATAGGTATGTCTCTATTCTCTATTGAAGTGGGACTTGGCACCTCCATTTCGGAACCTGGATTACTCTGTTGAGTAGTTGGAAGAAGTGATGTGCACATATGATTTTCTGGTGAAATTCCATCATTATTTGGTGTGGAGTCTGACAATGTCTCCATGTTTATATCTTCAGAGTCAGACATGAGGAAATGCCGTTTCACAGTGAGATTCCTTATAAATTTGTTAATATCAAGGATTGTTTGAAAAACATCAAATTTATTGGTTGGTGCGAAATTCAAACCCAAAGATAGAACTTCATTCTGTGCCGGCGTGAGTATGATTGATGATAGGTTCACCACGTTCGGAATTAAAGTTGGTATTTGCGTGGTCGGAGGTGGCGACTCTGGTTTGTTTCCAGCCTTCCTGTGTTTCCTGCCGCCCCTCCTTCCTCGTTTTTTGATAGCATATATTGGTTGGTATCGGATCTCTGTGGATACTTAGGACGAGCTCCAAGATTTTCATCTTCCGAAAATCCCTCGGTAGATTCTGGCTCGGTGGAGCTGAAACTCACTCTGTTTGATGTGGCTCTGTGTCTGTATTGTCTTTGATAATTTTGTTTTTTCAAAATTGGTTTGGGTCTTGTATGATTTTGGTCTCTTCTATTCCAGTTGTACACTTGGTTATTTTGATAATCCCTCGTGTCTCTTAAGAATTTGGTTTTCTTAGATTCTGCTAGAGACCGATCGAGTTTGTCTATGTATGATGACGTTCTGGTATCCAGGAGTACTACTTCGGGTGAGCTGGGAAGGTCGTCTATTTTTGTTTTTATCTCGGATATTGTAACTTCTAATTCTGCCAATTTGGCTTCTTCTTCTTTAGTTATGATTTTCATTAGTTTGATGGAACAATCTGTTAGAATCTGGTCCCATTCCTTGATGAAGGTTTCTGAATAACTGAATGTAGGTAGTTTTTTAATTCTAAGACCTCTGGGGATCATATCTTTTTCTATGTAAGTTTTTAACGTGGTCAAATCCCACCATACTTTGGCTTGTTGGGTCAAGTGTTTTTCCATATCACGGAACAAGTTTTCAACATCCGGGTTCTGTATGGTTGCATTTTCGTAGTTTCCAAACACTTTGGCCGCCATCTGTGCTCTAGACATTTGTGGATTGCTGGACATCATAGCGCAGTGTATCCGTATGTTTTTTACAATATCAAAGCAATGACAGGATATATTCTGTCCCGTTAGTTGTTTGCATACAATCTGTGTTCAGTGTTCTCCACGAGAATTCACTTATCTTACGACACTGATTCACACTGTGTTCCAACGCATTATTCACTGAACATTTGTGTATTGCTGGTCATCAACAGAGAATATATGTTTCTTAATATCAAGGTATCATAGGCTATATTTCCCCAATGGTGAAGCACAAGACGTTTTTCACTGTCTAAGGTACTTGTTAATGCACAGTATAAAAACAAGGGTACAACAAGATAACTTTTCGCCACTAAGTTCATTTATGTGTGGCAAAAAATGATTTGTCACTTTTATATTTGAGATATGACAGGATGTAGTTTGTCCCGTTCGTTGTTGCGTATAGTCTATGTTCACCACTATCCATAAAAAATTCAATTTCCATATGACACTGTTCACACTATGTTCAAGTGCGTTTTTTTCAGTGCGTTTTATTCTGTATTCTTATATGAGCACTTCTGTAACTCTGAAATTTCTTTAAGTATGTATGCAAAACGGTGGGCACGTAAGGTTCAAGCCGATATTGTAATATACACAGATAAATAAGAGAAGCACCTCCAGCTCACCTTGATATGCAGATGTGTTTCTAGGAAGGTTCATGCACGGATCCTTGTGTCGGCACACATATAGACGAGACTAGAAAAAATGGGGTTGAATCCAGCACGGACAGTTGTTTTAAAATGGAAGAACTATTTCCAAGTTTAATTGGCCAGTATGTTTGGCAAGTTAAAATCAGGAGTAAAGAGCACGGTGTGACATCCTGATATAGTGGAGAAAAAATTGTGGTAGTGGTAGATAGAGAGCCTACGCGTTTCAGACGCTCCAAGCGTCCTTAGTCATGGCTGAAGCTAACTGACTATGTTCGATAGCTGCCTTATATGCTCAGTGCACAGTTGTGCAAAATTATCGTTGATTAGGAACTGATTACGTTCCCGGCGTTTTATTTTGGGTATATGTTCATATTTTAACACTCTGGATATATAGTTTTGAAGATGAAAGAAAGATATAGTCAGGACACATAGGCAGTATATATATTTGAGTTTTGTGTGTTACAGTGTTCATCTGTAAAGCAATCGTGAGTATTGACTGTCAGATTGAAGTGCTTCCGGTTCTATGTGTCATTCCTGGTTATGCTTGCGTTCCATAGGGTATGGTAACGTTGAACCGCACAACCAGGAAGTGTCTTTGTTGACGCTGAAGACCGAATATGAGATAGCACAGTCTGATCGTAAGTATAGAAACCTATTTCTTTACTGCATAATGTATATATATGGTCACTTGTATTGAGTTTATAAAACTTTGTCAATTATATATTGGTGTATTTATATGAACAGGAACTTAGTGGGAGAGACACATAAATCGAACATGGTTTAATTCTGGCTATATGAGATCTAAAAAAGATATTAGCCGTATTTAGTAGGAAAGTCAGTTGCAGGATAAGGTTTATCAGATAGAAAAAATGTATATAAAAAGCAACTACTCTAATGATATAGAGGTGGATAGAGACGGAAAGATGATGTGTAGATGACAGAAATCAAATAGATGGTTGTTTATTAATCACCTTGGTGATGTGATTTAAAAAATGTTGGAGAGTAATAAGCATATAACATACACCCAACATTGTTAAAAGGGGGTGTGCGTACCTTAGCTAAAGAGAAAAAAGAGAGAGTTTTGCTACTGTATAGATACTCAGTGAGATACACTTGGTTATAGCTGGTTGGTCCCTTGGGGGTCACTCCTAGCCACTGGTATATTATTATTAACTCAAGGGGGTATGTTGTTTGGAATATAAAAATTATTGACTTATAGAAGACAGAGTGTATACTCAATTTATGGTCCTACTTCATGGGCTTGATGTATTGCCCTATTGTTATAAGCTATGTGGAATTTTACCATAAATAGTTATTAGTATTGGAAGTGTTAATTTTAATTTTATTTCCTCTCTGATCTTAGTATCATAGTAATATTGTTGTACAGCTGACACGCTACAACTGTATTTATTTAAGTAATATATATTTTGGTCCCTTCAAGTGTTTCAATAATGAAAATTTAAGTCGTGTCTTATATTAAGACCATTAGGGAACCGTGTGTTCAATTTGAAGATCCAGTGGGCTTCACGTTGGTAAATTTTGTATTGTAAATCCCCCCCTCGTTTGGGTAGGTGGACTTTTTCTATTGCTTGACATTGAAAAGAATTAGTTGTCCTATTGTGTTGATGGATAAAATGTTTAGCTGCGTTAGACACATTGACGATATTGGGATTACGGATATAACTTAGGTGTTCCAGTATTCGAGTTTTCAATTTTCTGCTGGTACATCCTACATACTTTAGTTTGCATTCCGTACACTCTATGATATAGATGACTGCATTAGAGTTGCAATTAATGTAGTTTTGTACTGTAAATTTTACTGTGTTATCAAAATTGGAAAAATTTCTACTGGGATATGCGTATGTGCACGTTTTGCATGGGTGTTGCCCGCATTTAAAGAAACCTTTACTTTCTAGCCACGTGGATTTGGAATTATTGGATGTAAATAAAGAAGGAGAAAGTGAGCTGCCAAGAGATGGTGCTTTGCGGGCAACAATTCTGACCCCTTGTTGAAGGATGGACCGTAAATTCTCGTCTTCGAATAGCACTGGTAAGTATCTATTTATTATCTTTTTAATTTCGGGAAATTGATTGCTTTGTTGTAATATTAGTGTGGGCATTTGATGTTCTGGTTCAATTCTCTTCTTATCATCTTTATCGTACTTCAATAAATCTTTTCTTGATATTTTTGTAGTGATGTTGGTAGCTCTATTCAGAGACCAACTCGGATAGCCTCGTTTTTGTAGCCTAGAGCATATTTGTTTCTGTTCTATATTGAAATGTTCATTGGAACTGCAATTTCTTCTTGCCCTGTACATTTCCCCTATCGGAATATTCATGATGGTTTTTTTAGCATGATTGCTCTCTGCATGTAGGATAGTGTTAGTTGAGGTCGGTTTGCGATGAGTCTTTGATTCAATTATTTTTCCTTCTATACCTTTTAGTTCCAAGTCAAGAAAGATGATATCACATTTATTGTGACTGTATGTAAATCTGAGATTGTGTGGGTTTTCATTTATATAATCCTGAAATTTGAGAATTGATTGTACATCGCCCTTCCAGATGATAAGCAGGTCATCAATGTATCTTTTATACCATTCAATATGGTGTCCAAATGGATTATTGGTAGAAAAAATATTATGTTCCTCCCACCAGGCCATAACTAGGTTGGCTATGGAGGGGGAGAATTTAGCTCCCATGGACACCCCCTTGAGTTGTAAGTAAAATACACCGTCAAATAGAAAGTAATTATGACTCATGAGGAAAGTAAGAACCTCCAGGATGTATATTTGAAACTTGCTTGTATATGCACTATTATTGGCTAGGTAGTATTCTAAGGCCATGTGTGCAGTTTGGTGGGGTATCGAGGTATAGAGTGATATGACATCACATGTGAGCCATAAGTATTCGTTTTTCCAAATTTTGTGTTGAAATGAACGTAACACGTCCCGGGTGTCTCTTAGGAACGCTGGAGTTTGTTGAACTATCGGTTGTAATAGTGTGTCCAGCCATTCCGATAATCGTTCCAGGATGGACCCAATTCCAGACACAATGGGACGCATAGGTGGAGGCTTTGTTGATTTATGAATTTTAGGAAGGGCATGGAATATAGGTGTAATAGGCTGTTCTATATAAATGTACTTAAATTGTTTATGGCTGATATGGCCATTATTTAAGCCTTCATTGAGAAGGTGTTTCATTTTTTTCTGGATGATTTCAATGGGATTATTTTCCAGCCTCCTGTACGTTTGACTATCAGATAGGAGATTTATTATGGATATTTTATATTCCGATTTGTCCATGACAGCTACTCCTCCGCCTTTATCTGCCATTTTAATAACGATTTCTTTGTTATCTTCAAGAGCTTTCTTTGCCTCTTTAAGTTTTTTAGACAGATTTGATTTATGCAGGGTCTGGTTGGTTTTATTCCATAAAGCTTGGAGTTCTTTTTCTAGTAAGCTTTGGAAGGTGTCCATGGAGTCCGTCCTTGATTTGATTGGATAAAAACGGACATTGGTTGTGGAGAAGTTAGATAGTTGGTTAATAGTCTTATTCTCTTGGTTGATGCCATCTCTCCTGAGATTATCCAAACAAGAGATAGTTTGTAATTCCTGGAATGAAAGAGTCAGTATAGATTGGTCAGTATTGCCTAACAGTGGTATAGGTATGTCTCTATTCTCTATTGAAGTGGGACTTGGCACCTCCATTTCGGAACCTGGATTACTCTGTTGAGTAGTTGGAAGAAGTGATGTGCACATATGATTTTCTGGTGAAATTCCATCATTATTTGGTGTGGAGTCTGACAATGTCTCCATGTTTATATCTTCAGAGTCAGACATGAGGAAATGCCGTTTCACAGTGAGATTCCTTATAAATTTGTTAATATCAAGGATTGTTTGAAAAACATCAAATTTATTGGTTGGTGCGAAATTCAAACCCAAAGATAGAACTTCATTCTGTGCCGGCGTGAGTATGATTGATGATAGGTTCACCACGTTCGGAATTAAAGTTGGTATTTGCGTGGTCGGAGGTGGCGACTCTGGTTTGTTTCCAGCCTTCCTGTGTTTCCTGCCGCCCCTCCTTCCTCGTTTTTTGATAGCATATATTGGTTGGTATCGGATCTCTGTGGATACTTAGGACGAGCTCCAAGATTTTCATCTTCCGAAAATCCCTCGGTAGATTCTGGCTCGGTGGAGCTGAAACTCACTCTGTTTGATGTGGCTCTGTGTCTGTATTGTCTTTGATAATTTTGTTTTTTCAAAATTGGTTTGGGTCTTGTATGATTTTGGTCTCTTCTATTCCAATTGTACACTTGGTTATTTTGATAATCCCTCGTGTCTCTTAAGAATTTGGTTTTCTTAGATTCTGCTAGAGACCGATCGAGTTTGTCTATGTATGATGACGTTCTGGTATCCAGGAGTACTACTTCGGGTGAGCTGGGAAGGTCGTCTATTTTTGTTTTTATCTCGGATATTGTAACTTCTAATTCTGCCAATTTGGCTTCTTCTTCTTTAGTTATGATTTTCATTAGTTTGATGGAACAATCTGTTAGAATCTGGTCCCATTCCTTGATGAAGGTTTCTGAATAACTGAATGTAGGTAGTTTTTTAATTCTAAGACCTCTGGGGATCATATCTTTTTCTATGTAAGTTTTTAACGTGGTCAAATCCCACCATACTTTGGCTTGTTGGGTCAAGTGTTTTTCCATATCACGGAACAAGTTTTCAACATCCGGGTTCTGTATGGTTGCATTTTCGTAGTTTCCAAACACTTTGGCCGCCATCTGTGCTCTAGACATTTGTGGATTGCTGGACATCATAGCGCAGTGTATCCGTATGTTTTTTACAATATCAAAGCAATGACAGGATATATTCTGTCCCGTTAGTTGTTTGCATACAATCTGTGTTCAGTGTTCTCCACGAGAATTCACTTATCTTACGACACTGATTCACACTGTGTTCCAACGCATTATTCACTGAACATTTGTGTATTGCTGGTCATCAACAGAGAATATATGTTTCTTAATATCAAGGTATCATAGGCTATATTTCCCCAATGGTGAAGCACAAGACGTTTTTCACTGTCTAAGGTACTTGTTAATGCACAGTATAAAAACAAGGGTACAACAAGATAACTTTTCGCCACTAAGTTCATTTATGTGTGGCAAAAAATGATTTGTCACTTTTATATTTGAGATATGACAGGATGTAGTTTGTCCCGTTCGTTGTTGCGTATAGTCTATGTTCACCACTATCCATAAAAAATTCAATTTCCATATGACACTGTTCACACTATGTTCAAGTGCGTTTTTTTCAGTGCGTTTTATTCTGTATTCTTATATGAGCACTTCTGTAACTCTGAAATTTCTTTAAGTATGTATGCAAAACGGTGGGCACGTAAGGTTCAAGCCGATATTGTAATATACACAGATAAATAAGAGAAGCACCTCCAGCTCACCTTGATATGCAGATGTGTTTCTAGGAAGGTTCATGCACGGATCCTTGTGTCGGCACACATATAGACGAGACTAGAAAAAATGGGGTTGAATCCAGCACGGACAGTTGTTTTAAAATGGAAGAACTATTTCCAAGTTTAATTGGCCAGTATGTTTGGCAAGTTAAAATCTGATAAACCTTATCCTGCAACTGACTTTCCTACTAAATACGGCTAATATCTTTTTTAGATCTCATATAGCCAGAATTAAACCATGTTCGATTTATGTGTCTCTCCCACTAAGTTCCTGTTCATATAAATACACCAATATATAATTGACAAAGTTTTATAAACTCAATACAAGTGACCATATATATACATTATGCAGTAAAGAAATAGGTTTCTATACTTACGATCAGACTGTGCTATCTCATATTCGGTCTTCAGCGTCAACAAAGACACTTCCTGGTTGTGCGGTTCAACGTTACCATACCCTATGGAACGCAAGCATAACCAGGAATGACACATAGAACCGGAAGCACTTCAATCTGACAGTCAATACTCACGATTGCTTTACAGATGAACACTGTAACACACAAAACTCAAATATATATACTGCCTATGTGTCCTGACTATATCTTTCTTTCATCTTCAAAACTATATATCCAGAGTGTTAAAATATGAACATATACCCAAAATAAAACGCCGGGAACGTAATCAGTTCCTAATCAACGATAATTTTGCACAACTGTGCACTGAGCATATAAGGCAGCTATCGAACATAGTCAGTTAGCTTCAGCCTTGACTAAGGACGCTTGGAGCGTCTGAAACGCGTAGGCTCTCTATCTACCACTACCACAATTTTTTCTCCACTATATCAGGATGTCACACCGTGCTCTTTACTCCTGATTTTAACTTGCCAAACATACTGGCCAATTAAACTTGGAAATAGTTCTTCCATTTTAAAACAACTGTCCGTGCTGGATTCAACCCCATTTTTTCTAGTCTCGTCTATATGTGTGCCGACACAAGGATCCGTGCATGAACCTTCCTAGAAACACATCTGCATATCAAGGTGAGCTGGAGGTGCTTCTCTTATTTATAATGGTATACCATAGTTATTTATTCTTTTTTTTTCTTGCGTTTTATGGGTGCACTGCTGTCGTTTTATATGGTGGCCCTTTGCTGGCGCTTTATATGGTGCCCTTCTGCTGGTGCTTTATATGGGTGCACACTACAGGAACTTTATATGGTGCCCCTCTGCTGGCGCCGTATATATTTGTTGTTAGTTGAGGTCAGAGGCTGCAGTCTGCCTGTGTGTTTATGTACAAGCAGCCCTTTGCACACCTTGGGACCAGTTGTTGCAGGCTCATTGTTAGACAGTCTCCCTGTGTCCTGATTGGTTACCAGCAGTACTACAAAGAACTGGTGACTCTCGGCAGCTAAATTATAGAACAGCATCATAAACTGAGGCTCCTGCTCATTGCCTCTTGTTTGTTCTGCTGAGGTGGAACACAACCTTCACAGATACCACTCTGGTAATAAATCTATTGGGACACAGGCAGGTTCCATGAACGGAAACCATAGATTTCCATTTGCATTACAATTGATTTCAATGCTAATGCTTCCCTTGCTAATGGCACATTCAGACGTGGCGGAATTGCTATTGAATTCTGCTGCGGACAATCCGCAGTGGAAATCTGAAGCAGATGTTTTTTTCATTGGTTTCTTTACCTTTTTAGGTAACTTAGTTCAGACGTTGCAGAAAATAACAGTGCGGAATTTAGGCTTCGGTGCAGAATTTTCCCTTCGCAGCATGCAGATTATGTTGCAGAGAATCAGCGTATTTTCACTACGGATTTCAGCCTTTGCAATGCAAAGGCTGAAATCTGCTGCAAGTCCACTGTGATATCCGCAACGTCGGAATTATCTGTTAAATATGTAAATGTTGCTTCAGATTTGTTGCGTAATTGCCCCGAATTTGCCACAACATTTGCAGCAGAAAAATTCCGCCACTTCTGTACATGCCCTAATGGTTTTCGTTTGTCTCCGTTCCGTAGGGTTTCCATTTTTTTTGCCGGAATAGAGTAGTCTACTGCGTTATTGATTAATTTAAATAATCGCCCAGCCCCAGTACAAAGTAGCGTAGGTCAAGTGGTGCTTAAAATTAATAATATTAGAAATAGAAAATATGCTTCTTGCTGTAAATACAGGACAATACTCTTTTTTTAACTAGCAACGAGAAAATGCTAAATGTATCTGTGCTCTCTTCTGAAATAAGTGAAGGTGACAATGTGCAAACCCCCTAACTTTAGCTCGTTTTCATAATCTTCAACTGGTAAATGATATGGAATTCAGTAATAAAAGCTTTAAGGCCCCATGCACACGACTGTAAAAACGCCCGTAATTACGGCCAGTAATTACGGGCCCATAGACATCTATTGGCCACGGGTACCTTCCCGTTTGCTTACGGGAAGGTGCCTGTGCCGTTGAAAAACATAGAACATGTCCTATTTTTTTATTTTACGGGCCGTGCTACTATACTTTATATGGAAGCACGGCCCGTAAAAATGGCCTTGTGCCCGTGGTCGGCGGTGCCCGTAATTACTCGTCGTAATTACGGGTACGGTCGTGTGCATGAGGCCTAAAACACTGATATTTTCCACACAGTCAGTTAATGCTGTTTGCCAAATATAGTCATCTTGGTGCATGAGCCCATATGATGGAAAACTGTAATATGGACCAGTAGGCACTCTGTGTGATGCTGCATGGTATTTCTGTGTGACACTGTATTATCCCCTAGAAGCAATAGTTCTAAAGAAGAATATCTCCATAACGGCAGAATTGTTTTTTTTCATGGATTTATGCTACTATAGCCCAAAAATTTACCTCTATGCGCCAATGATTTTATAGGATGGCACAGGGAGCTACAGTATGGGCTCATAGAATTTTAAGGTGCTGTATTGTGTATCCGTATAACTCAGACCCATAATATGGCTGTGCATGAACTCTAAAGCACTGTTTTGCTATGTTTCTAAGCCAAGTACTCCTACTCAAATACATTACTTCAAGGCTATGATCATTCACTGTGCTGCATATTGAAAGCAGAACATGGGGATAGTGCAAGTAGTCCCTAGCGACATGGCATGTACCCAAATGGTGCGTACCCAATATTTCAAATTGTGCCGTCAATTGTTGATAAAGATACAGTATATGCAAAAGGTGCCATTGCGTTTGACCTAAGTTGTGTGTTAACTATGTGTATTTATTTTACAGTAGAATTAAAATACATGTCTACAAATGTTCAAAGCATTGAAAATTCTAATATTCTTGGATAAATAAACCCATGTTAATACCATGCAGGAAATGAATACAACTATTATTACAGATTTTTACCTGCTTGGATTCCAAAACCTTTTCAGTCTGAAAATTGTGTTTTTCTGCAGTGTCTTATTAATCCAGTTTGTGACATTAAGCATCAATGTATTTCTAATTCTAGTGGTGGTATGCATCCACCATCTTCACACACCAATGTATTTTTTCCTGAGCCAACTGGCCTTGGCTGAAATGATATTCACCATAAACGTCATGCCTAAATTACTACATGTGATCTTGGCAGAAGGCGCCATGATATCTGTTTCTGGCTGTGTCATTCAGCTTTACATATTTTCTGTTGCTACCAATGCTGAGTCCTTCTTTCTTACATTAATGTCTTATGACCGGTACTTAGCAATATGTAAACCATTGCGTTATTCTTCATTGATGGACTTGCGGTTCTGCCTCAACCTAGCCGTACTAACTTGGATCTTCAGTTTTCTCTCTACTCTCATTGTCATTATTCAGCTATGTGTTTCACAGTTTTGTGGCTCAGGTATTATTGATCATTATTACTGTGATCTGACTCCTCTTCTAGAATATTCTTGTGCCGATGTATCTTTGGTGAAAACACAGATATTACTGTTCTCAATTCCCATAGCCGTTTTTCCATTTGTTTTTATTATTGTAACTTATCTCCGTATAGTTGTTGCTATACTCAGAATTCCATCTGCCATTGGAAAACAAAAGGCCTTCTCTACCTGCAGTTCTCACCTGGCTGTTGTCTGTACGTATTACCTCACACTAATAACTATCTATGTCATTCCAAAGGGTGAACAGTCTTTAGACCTAAATAAGTTTCTATCCCTTCTATACACTGTAGTAACACCTTTGTGCAATCCAATCATTTATACACTGAGAAATAACGAAATCAGGAACATTGTGGAAAAACTCTTGTTGAGAAAAAAGAAAGTTGTGTAATAAGCTCGAATTTTATGGTTAACATTGTTGCAAACAGCAATTACCATTATTTCTGGTAAAGTAAGTACTAAAACTGTATTTTAAAGTCACACTATTAATGTAATGTACAGTATAACTGCTCAGTTTAGACCAGGTTTTCACAACACATTGTACAAATAGCACATCTCTGTTTAATGCAAGCAAGAAAGTCCCCATTTCGACCATTGAATGAAGGAAATGCCCCTTTAAAATTTTTCCTGGATTTGCTTCTCTTTCGGAATGTCCTGCAGGAAGTTTGGAATAAGTTTCTATTATCTAAGTAGCTGTCAGTGCGTGGGTATGGAAGAATACGAGCAGCATGCGTGTGCGAAGCACACAGGCATTGTTATGGGCACTGTTAGAATTGTCCCAGCTATTGGACACTATTAGGACTGGAAATATCGAAGAGCATCTGTCACCATTTTTTGAGTTACAATTAATGTTATACTACAATAGAGTATCATGGAATCATGTATGTTACTTATTTTTTACTTATTTTTTGTTACTGTCCAAAAGAGCCATTCTTCAGGAAATGTAACTTTTGAGTCAATGAGTCTAAGGAATATGCTTGTGTGAATGAATTTAAAGGCTGTAGCATCAGTAAGAGCTCTGCAATGTGAGATCACAAGATAGACTGGACCAGTCAGCTGTCTGCATGCAGAGAAAGCTGCTAAATTATGTAAACTAAGAGGACTGTACAGAGGTGAAACCTTTAATGAATTTTCATGAGCAGCATTTTTTCTTTTTTATGAAGATAAACCTGTCATTTAGGAGGATCAACAAGTTACGTATAGAAAATAACCCTTACATAGTGAGTAAGAGACAGATACTTTTTAACACCTTCCCGACATCTGTCGTACGTATACGTCATGGAAAGCTAGTGCTTCCCACAATATGTTGTATACTTAGGACAAATGTACGGCACAGGCTCAGAAGCTGAGCTCATGCCATCAGCCGTGGGTGTCAGCAGTATGTTACAGCTGACAACTTGATGTAATGGCGGGGACCAATGTTAGCTCCGATCCTCCCCATTAACCCTTTAAATGCAGCAGCCAAAAGTGACTGTTGCATTTAAGGGGTTTGTAGCCAATCGGTACCCCTGTGACGCAATCGCAGGGGTGTCGATGGCCTCAATGGCAAGCGGAGGCATAACACTGGTCTACCGGTCTGCCGATTACCGGAGGCAGGCCTAAAAGGATTCCGGTGGCGACAGGAAATTACGCGTCTCAGAAGCTGAACCCGCGTTATCAGTGGGGGTGTCAGCTGTATGTTACAGATGACACCATGCTGTAACAGCATGGACCAGAGATAGATCCTATCCCCGCCGTTAACCCCATAGATGCAGCGATCAAAAGCAATCGCTGCATCTAAACATTTTGTAGGCAAATGGCACGGTCGTAACGCGAACGTGGGGGTGCCAACGGCTTCTATGGCAACATGAGGCCTAACAATGGCCTCCTGCCCTGCCCAAAGGTGGAGCCTAATCGGCTTGCTGTCAGTAAACGACTGACAATTCCAATGCACTACACTACATAGGTAGTGCAATGTTTTAGAACAGCAGTTAGACAGTTAGACCTTCAAGTCTCCTATTGGGACTAAAAAAAAGTTCAAAAAAGTTCAAAAATATCCTTTATTATTAAAAAAAAGAAACCATAAATAATTGGTATTGCCGCATCTGTAACGGCCTAAACTATAAAAATATTATGTTATTTGTCCCGCAAGTTAGTGGCGTAAAGAAAAACCTAAAAAAAAAATGGCAGAATTGCTGTTTTTTGGTCACCTTGCCTTTCAAAGATTGAAATAAAAAGTGATCAAAAAGTCACATGTAACAACAAAAAACAAACCCCGATACAGCTCCGTCGATTGGCGACAGAAAAAATACATTATTTTTACAAAATAAATCTTATTGTGTAAAAAGTTGTAAAACATAAAAAAGCGCTATAAATTTGGTATCGCCGGAATCATACTGACCCACAGAATAAAGTTAACATGCCATTTTTAATGCCAGAATTGCTGTTTTTTGATCACCTTGCCTCCAAAAAAATAGTACCCTAAAATGTACCCTAAAACTACAGCTCGTCCAGCAAAAAACAGCCCTCACACCATCTCGTCTATGAAAAAATAAAATAAGTTAAGGCTCCGAGGGGAACATTTCTTCTGTTTCAAGAGGCGATTTATCGAGGCCCTAATATTAGGGTACCAGGAAGGGGAGGGCTCAAATATATCTGTTGGAAGTGAGGGTGCCAGTATTATACCAGGACAACACTTCCCAGCAAAATTCCCCACACTTAAAAGGTGCAGAGTGTGTACCAAAAAGGGGCTAAGAAAGGACACCATTTATCAGTGCGACACTGGCCTGTGCATGAAGGATTGGTTCAAAATGTATCACACATCTATGGATTATTTTATTGGATTTGTACCCCATTATTATTTAACCTTATTATGCCCTGATGAACTCTGCCCAGCTTACATATGCCTCCACATTATTAACTGAAAATCCAGTAATACCTCAAACAAAACTACTACCAAGCAAAATCCATACTCCAAAAGCAAAATGGCACTCCCTCCTTGTGAGCCCTACACTGTACCCAAAAAGCAGTCAATTTTCACGTATATGGCATCGCCATACCCCTTTAATAATTTTTGCAGTGTGTGTCTTCAGTGGCACAATCTGGACACAACACATTTGCCACAGAAATGGCATATCTAGGGAAAAACGGCAATTTTTACTTTGCACCATCTGCAGCACATTCATTGAAAAGACCTGTGGGGTCAAAATGCTCACTAAACCCCTTGAGCGGTATCGTTTCCAAAATTGGGTCACTTCTCAGGGGTTTCTTATATTATTTCACATCAGAGCCTCTGAAATGTTGAATTAATACTTTGTAAAACTACAAATTAGGCCTCTATTTCGCATGGTACTACTTCACTCCTGTCGAATGTCTAGGCAAAATATTAGGGCCACATGTGGGATGTTTCTAAAACCGGGAAACACAGCATAATAATTAGAGAGCTGTCTTTCCATGGTAATCGAAGAAAGGAACTGCAAGTTTTGCATATTGATTGTTTCCCTTGGACCTGGGATGCTTTGCTGCGTTCACCACCCATGATTGGGGAGTCGTCCTTTTCCGCTGGTGGAATTTTTATGGCTGTCCTGCTGTTTTCTTGAATATTTGTCTTTCCATGGTGGCACAAGCTGGGCGCAACATATTTGACACTAAATTGGCATATCTATGGAAAAATTGTCATATTCACTCTGCAACATCGAGTGTACACAAATTTCTGGAAAATACCTGTAGGGTTAACATGCTAACTACACCTCTAGGTGAATACCTTAAGAAGTGTGGTTTCCAAAATGAGGTCATTTCTGGGGGTTTCCACTGTTTTGGTCCCACAGGGGCTTTGCAAAAGCCTTCCTTCCTGAGCTCTGCCGTTTGTCCAAACAGCAGTTAATGACCACATATGGGGTATTGCCGTACTCGGGAGAATTTTTTTTTACAAATGTTGGGGTTATTTTTCCCCTTTTATTTGTTGAGAAAATGAAAAATTTGGTGCTAAACTAAATCTTATTGGAAACAAATGTAATATTTATTTCCACTGCCCAATTCTAATAAAATCTATGAAACACCTTTGGGGTCAAAATGCTCACTACACCCCTAGATGAATTCCTCAAGATGTGTAGTTTCCCAAATGGTGTTACTTTTGGGGAGTTTTCACTGTACAGGTACCTTACGGGGTTTACAAATGCGACATGGTGCCAAGAAACAAATACAGCAAATTTTGCGCTCCAAAAGCCAAATGGCTCTCCTTTTACTCTGAGCCCTGTTGTGTGCACAAACCACAGTTTATGATCACATATGGGGTATTTCCGTACACTGGATAAGTTGATTTACAAATGTTGGTGGCTTTTTCTCCTTTATTCCTTGTAAACATTTTTTTTTTAGCTACAACTTTTAGGACAAAATAAAAAATAATAATTTTCATGTTCAAATTCTCATAAAATCTATGAAAGGTATGTGGGATCAAAAGACATACTTCACCACTAAATAAATTCCTTCTGGGTGTAGTTTGACAAATGTGGTCTTTTTGGGGGTGTTCCCTTTGTTTTGGCACCACAAGACCACTTCAAACCTGACATGGTGCCTAAAATATAATCTAATAAAAAGAAGGCTTCAAAATCCCGTAGGTGCTCCTTTGCTTCTGAGGCCTGTGTTTCAGTCCATTAAAACACTACAGCCACATGTGGGATGGTTCTAAAAACTGAATATGGGCAATAAATATGGATTTGTGTTTCTCTGGTAAAACCTTCTGTGTTATGGAAAAAAATGGATGAAAATGGAATTTCTGCAAAAAAAATTTCGTTTGTAAATTTCACCTACGCTTTGCTTTAATTCCTGTGAAACGCCTGAAGGGTTAAGAAACTTTCTAAATGCTGTCTTGAATACTTTTTAAGGGTTCAGTCTTTAAAATAGGGTGATTAATGGTGATTAATCTAATATATAAGACCCTCAAAGCAACTTTAGAACTCTACTGGTACCTAAAAAAATAGACTTTTGAAATGTTATTGAAAATGTGTCTTTTAAAAAAAACAATGCCATCATAAAGTAGACATATGGATAATGTTAATGAGTAACTATTTTGTGTTGTATAACGGTCTGTCTCACAAGCAGATACATTTAAATTTAGAAAAATGCAAATTTTGCAAATTTCCGCTAAATTTTGGTGTTTTTCACAAATAAACGCTGAATATACCGACCAAATTTTACCTCTGACATAAAGTACAATGTCATGAGAAAACAATCTTAGAATTGCTCGGATAGGTAAAAGCATTCCAAAGTTATTATCACATAAATTGACACGTGAGATTTGAAAAATGAGGCTCTGTCAGGAAGGTCAAAAGTGGCTGCAGTGGGAAGGGGTTAAAGGCCACTATTGTGCCTGGAACTTTTTAATAAACTCTTTGTAAGGCTGTCACTGTAAAGTGCAATAAAGTGCCAGTTCTGTCTCCTGCCTTTACCCTTTAGTTCTTCCATCCTGTCATTTTCTATTTCCTTGGGCCCCATGCACACGACCGTAGAATTCATCCGTAATTACGGTCCATAATTACGAACCATAATTACAGACCCATTCATTTCCATTGCCCACGGACACCTTCCCATATATTTATGGGAAGGTGTCCATGCCGTAGAAAGGCTCCGAAATATAGAGGAAATTTTTTGTCATTTTTACTTTTTACGGACCGTGCTCCCATACTTTATATGAGAGCACGACCCGCAAATACGGGTGGCTGTCCTCGGCCGTCAGCGGCCGAACAGCCTTGCCCGTAATCAAAGACTGTGATTACGGGCACAGTCGTGTGCAGGGGACCTTACTGTGTATAAGTTTTCCAATGCAGGCTGCTAAATACCCATGTTCTCTACTTTTATTGAATTGTGATTGTTATTAGCGCTTTTTTTAACCTTCATGTTGATAAGATTCACTAAAGCAGGAAACACTTTTTCAGAGGTTCCCTCAGGGTAAAAAGCTTGGGAGCCACAGTCTTAGGCCTTATTCACATGAACATGTCCGTTTTGCGCGCGTACTAAATGCAGCATATTTCCTGCGTTGCAGTACCGTGTGACATCGGTGTATGGTGCGTGTCTGCATTTTTTACGCGCGTATGTCGTCAGTATGTCACACGTTTCACGTCAGCAAAATAAACTGAAGGAGGTGTTTTTCTTTTTCAAAATCATTCCTTTAGCAACTGTTGCGTGAATTACGCACAGCACACGGATGTGCGTCAGTGTGCTGTCCGTGATTTTCACGCATCCATTGACTTCAAGGGGTGCGTGATGCGCAAAAAACGCACAAGTATAGGACATGCAGTAAGTTTCACGCAGCGGACACACGTTGCGTGAAAAACACGGAATGTCTGAATGGCCCCATTGACTTGCATAGGTCCGTGTGACGTGCGTTATTTTCACGTGCGTGACACGAACGTGAAATACGCTCGTGTGAATTTGGCCTCAAATGATCATAACCTGCGGGAAGCAAAATAAAAAAAAATGTTGTCCTTTATTTAGAGAAGCTGATAAACTCTAATATGAACCATGCAACTTCAAATGGTAATGGGAGAAAAGCAAATGATAAACAAATAAAAGCTTTTGCCTACTTTATGATTATTATAAATGTGTGTAATGTATTTGTCAAGTATTTTTTATTTTTTTTTAATCAGATGAAATGGTGTTCTAATCCAACATCTTATTCTAGTGCTGGATCATTTACTTTAATTACAATTGCTATACAGTATATCTAAGTATAATAAAAATTACTTTGGATTTAAGCTTAAAAATTGTGTGATGCTGTGTATTTCTAATGGTGTTATATTTTAGATAATTTGTTTTTGGATCAGGCTGTTGTTCAGTACATCTATTTAGCTTTTTGTAGTGTACCACAATTTTTACAGAAATATAATTAATTCTTGGAAATTACCTGTAAAGTGTTGTCGCAATCCCTCTTTCCTAATGCAATGTAGCACCACTACCATGAGCATACAACCCTATGCTATCTCTGGAGGAAGTTGACTGTGCTTGCAAATTTCCTCCACAGTGATGCTGCTGGTCTAATGTAGCGTTACATGGCGCTCATTGAAAAAAGTATGGCCACTTTCTCCAGAGGAAGAGCCCTTTGCCTTTAAGTGTCTCTCCACTCTGACTAAGGCTACATTCAGATGAGTGTCGGCACTGACATTTTTCACGTACGAGGTACACCCGTGCAGGACACGTTGTCATGCATCCCCCATAGACTAGAGTAGACATGTCCTATTTTTTCACGGACCCTTCACACACTCTGTTGAAACAATGGTCGTGTGAACGGCCCCATTGAAATGCATGCGTCCGCATGACAGCCGTTGTTTTAAAAGCCGTCAAACGGACATTATTCACGCTCGTCTGAATGAGCCCTAAGGCCGAATTCAGATGGACGTGGAGTACGTCCGTGTGACGGCCATTAAAACAACGGCCGTCATGCAGACGCATGTATTGCAATGGGGCTGTTCACACGCCCGTTATTTCAACAGACCATGTGAAGGGTCCGTTGAAAAATATAACATGTCCTATTTTCTTCCATTTTCACGGATCCCTCCATAGACTTAAGTCTATGGTGATCCGTGAAAACGGAATCCGAACAGGGGCACCTCTGACGTGTCTGGCCTAAAAGAGAGGGATCCCGAGAGAATGCCTTCTGTTATGTGAATGTGTCCTAAGAAAGAAGAAATAATCTCTATTTATTCTATTTGATACACTGTAAGGGTATGTGCACACACAAAATAAAAAACATCTCAAAATACGGAGCTGTTTTCAAGGTAAAACAGCTCCTGATTTTCAGAAGTTTATTAATCAAAGTCGCATGTTTCGCTGCATTTTTGACGGCCGTTTTTGGAGCTGTTTTTCTATAGAGTCTATGAGAAACGGCTCCAAAAACGGCTGAAGAAGTGACATGCACTTCTTTTTCGCTGGCGTTTTTTTACGTGGCCGTTTTGAAAAGAGGCAGCGTAATAAACGCTCCGTCGGAACAGAACGCCGTTTTTCCCATTGAAATCAATGGGCAGATGTTTGGAAGCGTTCTGCTTCCGATTTTTCAGCCATTTTTCAGGAAGTTTACTGCTCGAAAAACGGCTGAAAACACTCCGTGTGAACATACCCTTAGTTTAATATGAAGTTGTAATGTTCTGTCTTCCATCCTGCTTTCAGTACATGCTAAAATACCTTACATCTGTTTATCCAATAATTTGTAACTCTAGAAACATGTAAGGCCCCATTCACATCACTTTTTGTCCTATGTTTAGTGTATATGCGGGAAAGCTCCTGACGTATATGTGAAACGTAGGCTGTGACGGATGACTAACAGTGGCATCCGTTACCCATAGTTTATTATGGCATCCGTTTAACGAATAATTAATGAAGTCCCATTACCTTTTCATGATGTGTCCATTAAATGGATGTCATTATAGTCTATGGGTGACAGATGCCACTGTTAGGCATAAAGCACAGGCATCTGTCATCCATAGGCTATTATGGATCCATTTGATAAATACTTGAAAACATGAAAATCTGTTGAAATGCTTATGGCATTTATGTTTAAAGAATGCCTATGACATATGCCATAAAGTAGTATATTTTCCCCTTACGGTCCCATGTAAAAATAAGTTACGTTATTTAGTTAGATCCCATTGAATGGAATTGCGAAGTCTACTAAGCTATTCCATCCCCCAAAAGGATGCATACCAAAGTCTAAGGTAAAAGGTAGTATCCCGAAGTTGTTACGAGGTACCAAACGCAGAGCAGGAGCGTAGTCAGTAAAGCCAGGGTCAATTTGAAGCAGAGGACAATAGTACTAGCAGGAACAACAGAGCCAGGAAACAAGACAGAATCACAGGCAAAGACAAGAAGCAAATTAAGGTATACATAGACCAAGGGCAGCAGCTAGAACCATCTGGCCAGGCTGTTATAGGTTCTCCCAATCCACAGCCTACCAGCCTGAGTGGTAGAAGATCGAGTCATTCTATCAGACCTAGGAGCAGATGCAGACTGATTAACCACGGGCATCGACACAGAAGCTGTGTCTGGCAGATCCTTTACAGTACCCCCCTTTTATGAGGGGCCACTAGACCCTTCCTAGGTGGACCTGGCTTATTGGGAAAACCGAAGATGGAACCTCCTAAGCAATACCCCAGCGTGAACATCCCGGGCGGGTACCCAAGTCCTCTCCTCAGGCCCGTATCCTCTCCAATGGACCAGGTACTGGAGGGAGCCTTGGACCATCCTGCTGTCCATAATCTTGGCCACCTCGAATTCTACCCCTTCAGGGGTGAGAACAGGGACCCGAGGTTTCCTCGAGGTAACCAAGGACGGGGAGCAGCGTTTCAGGAGGGAGGCATGAAACACGTCGTGTATTTGAAAAGACGGGGGTAACTCCAGCCGGAAGGAGACAGGGTTAAGGACCTCAATGACCTTGTACGGCCCTATAAACCGGGGAGCAAATTTTTTGGACGGAACCTTAAGGCGCAAATTTTTTGAAGACAGCCACACCAGATCCCCGACCACAAACAAGGGGTTAGCAGAACGTCTTCTATGTGCCTGAGTCTTTTGTATGCTCTGGGACGCCTCTAGGTTCTTCTGAACCTGGGCCTAGACTGTGCACAGTTCCCGATGAACGACATCTACCTTGGGATTGTTGGAACCACCAGGTGAAACTGAGGAGAACCATGGATTAAACCCAAAATTACAGAAAAAGGGGGAGACCCCTGATGAGTTACTGACCCGGTTATTAAGGAAAAATTCGGCGAGGGGAATGAAGGAGACCCAATCATATTGACAGGCAGAGAAAAACACCTTAAATATTGTTCTAGAGACTGATTAGTCCTCTCAGTTTGGCCATTAGGTTCAGGATGGAAGGCCGAGGAGAAGGACAGATCAATCTCCAACTTTTTACAGAAGGCTCTCCAAAACAATGAAACAAATTGTACCCCTCTGTTAGAAACAATATTGACAGGAACCCCATGGAGACGCAGGATGTGTTTGACAAACATGGTAACTAACGTCTTGGCATTGGGTAGTTTCTTGAGGGGCACAAAGTGGCACATCTTACTAAAGCGGTCTACTACAACCCACACCACCGACTTGCCTTGAGATGGAGGCAGATTGGTGATAAAATCCATGGAGATATGGGTCTAAGGTCTCTGGGGAATGAGCAAAGAACATAGTAAGCCCGCTGGTCGGGACCTGGGAGTCTTGGACCTAGCACAAATTTCACAAGCGGCGACGTAGGCCTTAACGTCTTTAGGGAACCCAGGCCACCAATAGTTTCTAGCAATGAGATGCTTGGCACCCAGGATGCCTGGATGGCCAGATAGTGCAGAGTCATGATTTTCCCTGAGTACCCTTAGACGGAATTGCAGGGGAACAAACAGCTTATTCTCAGGAAGGTTCCCGGGAGCTGTACCTTTGTCGGCCGCAATTTCGGAGACTAAGTCAGAATCAACAGAGAATATTATTATGCCTGGGGACAAAACATAAGCAGGATCTTCCTCCGAAGGAGGGCTGGCCATGAAGCTACGCGACAGTGCATCAGCTTTAATATTTTTAGACCAAGCCCTATAGGTGACAACAAAGTTGAATCTAGTAAAAAATAACGCCCATCGAGCTTGTCTCGGGTTTAGCCTCCGGGCAGATTCTAGGAAGACCAGATTCTTGTGGTCGGTAAGGACCGTTACCTGGTGCCTAGCCCGCTCCAAGAAGTGGCGCCACTCTTCAAATGCCCATTTAATGGCTGAGTTCGCGGTTGCCCACATCATAGTTACTCTCAGTACTCTCAGTGGGCGAGAACTTCCTGGAGAAGTAGGCACAGGGACGGAGATGGGTGAGGGACCTGGTACCCTGGGACAAGACAGCACCCACTCCCACCTTGGAGGCGTCAACCTCCACGATAAATGGCTCCATTTGGTTAGGCTGAATCAGCACTGGGGCAGAGATAAAGCACTTCTTAAGGATCTCAAAAGCCTAGACAGCCTCAGGAGGCCAGTGGAGGAGATCAGCACCTTTGCGAGTGAAATCCGTAAGAGGCTTAGCGATGACCGAGAAGTTAGCAATAAATCTCCTGAAATAATTAGCAAACCCCAGGAACCACTCTAACGCCTTCAGGGAGGCAGGTTGGACCCATTCAGCCACAGCCTGAACCTTGGCAGGGTCCATGCGGAATTCATTAGGAGTGAAGATTTGACCCAAAATGGTATCTCCTGCACCCCAAACACACATTTTTCGGATTTAGCAAAGAGTTTGTTTTCCCGAAGGGCCTGGAGCACCTTCCTGACATGCTCAATGTGGGAGGACCAGTCCTTGGAAAACACAAGTATGTCATCAAGGTACACTACAAGAAATACCCCCAGGTAGTCTCTTAAAATCTCATTTATGAAATTCTGGAAGACCGCGGGAGCATTACACAACCCAAAGGGCATGATGAGGTATTCTAAATGACCTTCGGGCGCGTTAAACGCAGTCTTCCACTCATCCCCTTCTCTGACTCGGATAAGCTTATAAGCCCCCCGAAGATCAAACTTAGAGAACCATTGGGCCCCCTGAACCTGATTGAAGAGATCAGGAATCAAAGGAAGGGGATACTGGTTCCTTACAGTGACCTTATTCAAGTTTCGGCAATCGATGCACGGCCTAAGACCACCATCCTTCTTCCCTACGAAGAAGAAGCCAGCACCTACCGGAGAAGTAGAGGGGCGAATATAAGCCTTGGCTAGAATTTCCTGGATATATTCTCTCATGGCTTCACGTTCGGGACAAGAGAGATTAAATATCCTACCCTCAGGGAGCTTAGCTCCTGGTACCAAATCGATAGCGCAATCGTATTCTCTATGAGGAGGTAACACATCGGAGGCCTTTTTAGAAAAAACATCAGCAAAGTCCTGAATAAACTCAGGTAGAGCGTTCACCTCCTCAGGGAGAGAAATAAAATTAACAGAAAAACAGGACGTCATGCATTCATTACCCCATTTAGTAAGATCCCCAGTACTCCAGTTAAACGTGGGATTATGCATCTGCAACCAGGGAAGGCCTAAAACCAAATTGGACGATAATCCTTGCATCACCAGTACAGAACACTGCTCCAAATGAATGGAGCCAACAATGAGTTCAAACACAGGGGTATACTGCGTAAAATAACCATTAGCAAGTGGAGTGGAGTCGATACCCACTACCGGGACAGGTTTAGGCAAATCAATCAATGGCATAGCTAGAGACATAGCAAATTCCACAGACATAATATTAGCAGAAGACCCTGAATCCACGAAGGCACTGCCGGTGGCAGACCTACCCTCAAAAGAGACCTGAAAGAGAAGCAAGATCTTATTAGGTTTCATATTTACGGGAAATACCTGTGCGCCCAAGCGACCTCCCCGATGGTCACTTAGGAGCGGAAGTTTTCCGGCTGCTTATTCTTACGCCTAGGACAGTTTTTCACTTGATGCTTGTCATCCCCACAGTAGAAGCAGAGACCATTCTTCCTGCGGAGCTCTCTACGTTGTTGGGGAGACACGGAGGCCCCGAGTTGCATTGGTTCATCCGAGTTTTCCGTGGAAGAACGAAGCAACAGAACCTCGGGAGCCATCATGGGGAAGCCAGAGGAGAAGGTACAAAAACGTTCAAGTCGTCGTTCCCTGAGACGTCGGTCAAGACGTACCGCTAAAGCCATAACCTGATCTAGAGAGTCAGAAGAGGGATAGCTAACTAACAGGTCTTTCAGGGCGTTCGACAGACCCAATCTAAACTGGCACCTCAAGGCAGGGTCATTCCAGCGAGAAGCTACACACCACTTCCTAAAGTCAGAACAGTACTCTTCAACGGGTCTTTTACCCTGACGTAAGGTCACCAGCTGACTCTCGGAAAAAGGCAGTCTTGTCAGTCTCATCATAGATGAGCCCGAGAGCGGGAAAAAAAGGTCAACACAGGAAAGTTCAGGGGCGTCAGGAGCCAAGGAGAAGGCCCATTCTTGGGGGCCGTCCTGGAGCCGGGAGACAATTATACCCACTCGCTGGCTCTCAGTACCTGAGGAGTGGGGCCTTAGACGGAAATAGAGTCTACAACTCTCCCGAAAGGTCCCCTGAGAACCGGTCAGGCAACTTGAGATGGGGTTCAAGTGGTGAGGTGGACGGCACTAGCTGGTTAGCATCACGCTGGTCGCAGCTCTGAGCCAGGGCTTGGACCTGTAGGGTCTCAAGGGGGTCCATAGTAGTAGGAACCAGGGTAGAAAAGGTATATGGGCCTGTGATTATGTAATGACGAGGTAGGGAGACAGACAGGTGAGCCCTAATCTACTCGCCACTCAGTCCCTGCCTACTTGCACGGCCGTCCAAGGTGACGGCGTACAACTGGGCGACGGTCCCTACGCTCAATAAGTGCACGACAGACAAACAGACAAGGGTACACAGAAGCTAAGGGAAATGGGGCAGTTGCCCACGGCAACACCGTGAGCAACAAGAGTAGTGAACGAGCCGAGTCAAACCAGGAGTGTTCGAGGTACCAAACGCAGAGCAGGACTGTAGTCAGTAAAGCCTGGGTCAATTTGAAGCGGAGGACAATAGTACTAGCAGAAACAGCAGAGCCAGGAAACAATACAGAATCACAGGCAAAGACAAGAAGCAAATGAAGGTATACATAGACAGAGGACGGGAGCTAGAACCATCTGGCCAGGCTGTGATAGGTTCTCCCACTCCTCAGCCTACCAGCCTGAGTGGTAGCAGATCGAGTCACTCTATCAGACCTAGGAGCAGATGCAGACTGATTAACCACGTGCGTCGACACAGATGCTGTGTCTGGCAGATCCTTTACAGCCGCGGCAAGAGAATACAGGCAGGTCAAAATATGTCTCAAAATTCCTTAAAGAATTTTGAGAAAGATTTTTTTCTGCAGTATTCGTTGAGTTAAAAACAGAAACACCTTAAATTATGCCTAGAAGTTTACGCATTGAGAGAATAGAGTCCATTTGGCTTTTACAGGGCAGATTTTGCTGGAACGGTTTTCGGACGCCGTGTTGCATTGCCCTGAGGTACCAGTACAGTGGAAACCCCAGAGAAGTGACCCCATTTTGGTAAACTACACCCCTCAATGAATACTTCTAGAGGTGTAGTGAGCATTTTGACCTTACAGGTGTTTTGCAGAAATTAGTGTGTAATGGATGTTGCAGAGTGAAAATTGCAATTTTTCCCATAGTTATACCGTTTTAGGGTCCAATATGTCGTGCCCAGCTTGCGCCACTATGAAAAGACAGCTCTCTAATTATCATGCAGTGTTTTCTGATTTTAAAAACACCCTACATGTGGCCCTAATCTATTGCATGGTCATACGACAGAACTGAAAGACCAACATGCACATTTGAGGCCTGATTTGGTGATTTACACAGCATTACCCACAATTGTAAAGGTTTTGAGGTGAAAGAGTAAAAGAAACCCCAAAGAAGTGACACCATTTTAAAAACTACACCACTCAAGGCGTCCATCTAGAAGTTTAGTGAACATTTTTATCCCGCAGGTGCTTTCCAGGAATTAGTGGTCAATGAATGTTGCAGAGTGAAAATTGCAATTTTTCCACAGATACGCCATTTCAATGTGCATTATGTAGTGCCCAGCTTGTGTCACACACCCCATAAATAGTTAAGCGGATTCTGTCGAATATGGTAATACCTCATAAGTGGCCATTAACTGCTGTTTCGGCACACTGATAGCCGCGGAAGAACCGTCATTTGGATTTTGGAGCAAGGAGATTGTTTTGTAGTAGTTTTGTTTTGGGTTTTACTGATATTTCAATTTATAATGTATGGGCATATATAAGCTTTGTGAAGTACATCAGGGCATAATAAGGGGGTTTAATAATGGGGTAAATAAATAATAAAATGAATAATCTATTGATGTGTGGTATACTTTGAAGCAATCCTTTATACACAGGTCACGTTTTTTTCGGGGCAGATGCAGCACTGATAAATGTTATCCATTCTTATCCCCCTTTTGGAACACACTCTGCACCTTTTTTAGGTCTTTCCCTTCTTTGCAGTTTGGGGAACTTCGATGGAAATGTGTTACCCTGGTACAATATGGGCAGCCTTGCTTCTAGCGGAGATGATAACATTTTGGGACAGATGTGCCTGGACCCTCCCCTTCCTGGTTTCACAATATTTGGGCCATGATAACACCTCTTGAAGCTAAAGGAACGTTCTCATCTGGCCTGCACATCAAGTTAGAACGTAAGCGTGCAAAAGGGACCAAAAGTCGCAAATTGTATGGTCTTTTTCGCCACCCTCATCGTTGTTGTGGAAAGGGGGCATGATTTCGAAGAAGGGGGTCCGTGGCTCAAGGCCCGACAAATTTACAATAATTTACGCCAGAAAACTGGCGTAAATTATAGTGGAAATCCTAGTTGCCGTGGATTTCACTTCAAGGGGTGTAGCAAGGTAGAGGCACTGATCAGACTAAGCAACCCCATTAACTAGTTAGAACGGAAAAAGAAAATTAACTTAAAAAAAATTATACTCCCCTCACTGCTTCTCTTCTCTTCTCTCCTCTGACTCACTCATCACTCCAGCACCACTCATACAACGTAATGACGTCAGGTAGGACATTGTATGCGACGCAGCACTGATGACATTGAAGTGCTGTGTCGCATAAAAGGCCCTGACGCTGCTCGGCGTCAGGACCCTGTACGTGCAGTGCTGGAGTGATGAGGGAGCCGCAGGAGAGAAGAGAAGAGGAGCAGAGTGGTGAGTACAGATGTAGCCGTTTTTACCTTTACTTTTAATGTATTAAATAAACAATGGCTAGATCTCTTATCTTTGATGTGTGATATCACACTGCAGCAAGTTATCAGAATCAATTTAAAGAGGCTCTGTCACCAGATTTTCAAACCCCTATCTCGTATTGCAGCAGATCGGCGCTGCAATGTAGATAACAGTAACGTTTTTTTTTTCAATAACGAGCATTTTTGGCCAAGTTATGAGCATTTTTATATTTATGCAAATTAGCCTTTCTTAAGTACAACTGGGCGTGTTTAAAGTTAAGTACAAGTGGGCGTGTATTGTGTGTGTACATCTGGGCGTTTTTACTTGTTTCACTAGCTGGGCGTTGTGAATAGAAGTGTATGATGCTGACGAATCAGCATCATCCACTTCTCTTCGTTAACAGACACACAGCGTGTTCTCGAGAGATCACGCTGTGGTGTCACTTTCTGCTCGTCCGACACGATGCAGGACCTGGGGCAGGAAGTGTGTCTGTGCACTGCCAGAAGCTGGGTGGTAACGAAGAGAAGAAGTAAGAAGTAAAACAAGTAAACACACCCAGATGTACACACACAATACACGCACGGACTGAGTGGTGGGTAGATTAGGGCTCACTTGTCTGTTTCCCTATACCTGTCATTACACTTGGCATGAATAGCTGTAAGTAGCACTCTGGATTTTGTTGTCTTTTACAATTGTGGATATGCATATGATGTCAATTCACATATATTTCATAGTTCCATACAATTCTATGTAAAGAATGCATAGGTTTCCACTTTGAAGATAAGCCCTGAAGAAGTCCCCCCTAACTATAGTGAAAATTTGTCATACCTGTAATTTTGCTCTCCTTGAGTCCAAAGGCAGCACAGAAGGGTTATTGCCTTGTTACTGAAAATATCATATGGCCAGCCCACCTAGCGTTAAAAACATTAACATTTAATAGCTGAGCCTATATAAAGTCCTAATGCCTTAGCTATCATGTGTAGAGATGAGCGAACCGGGACAACCGAACCCGGTTTCTGTCCGAACATCGTGAAAAGTTTGGTTCGCAGCAAATCCGAACTTCACCGGGTTCGGCCGAACACGTTTTGACCGAACCCGGCTTATGAGTCACTGATTTTCCGGTACACGACATCAGGAGATAGTCACTGTCCAGGGTGCTGAAAGAGTTAAGCGATCGGCAGTAACTGTTTCAGCACCCTGGACAGTGACTTCCGAACACAAGATACATCAACGTGTAAAAAAAAATAGAAGTTCCTACTTACCGATAACTCCATGCTTCTTCTTCCAGTCCGACCTCCCGGGATGACGATTCAGTCCAACTGACCGCTTCAGCCAATCACAGGCCGATCACAGGCTGCAGCCAATCACAGGGCAATCCCAGGCTGCAGCAATCACATTGGCTGAAACGTCATCCAGGGATGTCGGGCCGGATGTCGAGAGGGACGTGTCACCAAGGCAACGGCCGGGAGGCCGGACTGGAGGAAGAAGCGGGAAGTTCTCGGTAAGTACGAACGTCTTTTTCTTTTTTTTTTTACAGTTTGCTCTATATTGTGATCGGAATTCACTGTCCAGGGTGCTGAAAGAGTTACTGCCGATCAGTTAACTCTTTCAGCACCCTGGACAGTGACTATTTACTGACGTCGCCTAGCAACGCTGCCGTAATGCCGGGTGCACACATGTAGCCACCCGTCATTACGGGAGCTCCATACATGATTTATTATGGGCTTTCTTGAATTACAGGTTCGGTCCGAACTAGTTCGGTCCGAATCGAACTTTTTCAAGAAATTCGGCGAACCAGCCGAACCGAACTTATCATGAGTTCGCTCATCTCTAATCATGTGTCATAAATAGACAAAAATGACTGCCAAAAACATATTCATTGCCTTTGGACTCAAGGAAAGAAAAATTATGTCAGACAAATTTTCACTTTTCTAATCGACCTCAGCAGCACAGAATGGATTTATGTAGCAAAAAAAGGGGGGATGATTTGGCTTTAAATACTGTATCTAATACACCAATGCCAACACCAATTGTCTTTGATAAATCGATGTCAAGCTTATAATGCTTTATGAAGGTGGATAGTGAAGACCGATAAGCTGTATTACAAATGTCCAGAAGCGAGACTTAAGCTCTTTCTGCCAAGGAAGTAGCTGCAGAACTGGTAGAATGCGACTCTTACTGGAAAAGGAGGTAATGTTTCCTTCAGATTGTAAGCTTCCAAAATTGCTGTCTTGATCCACCTAGCATGATTGCCTTTGTTAGCATTTTGACCTTTCTTAAGTTAATTTCCGGAAAAAAAAATCTGACTCAAGGGAACCGGATATTAGAACCAGCTCAGTTAGCAAAATTCTGGAAGCTTCTGATTGCTTCTGTTTGACACCAAATACAACTCCGGGAGACTGCACTTGTTGGTAATCCACTAGAAGCATTTAGGATTCAACTCCCACTCTGATGGACTGATTGGCCTCTGACTCAGAAAATCCGCCTGAGTATTCAAGAAGCCTTCTATATGGATGGCTCTCAGATCTGACACAAATTCCTGTGCCCAGCTAAAAATCTATCTGCAGTCTTTCAAGAGGGATTTGCTTCTGGTACCTACCTTTGTTATATAAAAAAACAAAGGTTAGGTTGTCTGATTGGACCATAACTGATCTTCCTTTGACCAGTTTCTGGAAGTGGTAAAAAGCCAAACCAATGGCTTTTAATTCCGATAATTTGTGGATCGAGATCTGTTTTTCCTTTGCCAGACATTCTGTATTCAGCTGTTTTGAAAATGTTTATCCCTGCCTTTTGCAGATGCATCTGTTGTGATTATGACAGTATTCTTGAAATAAAATTCTTCCTTCTCGAGATATTTTTGTCTTGAAGCCACCACTCCAAGTCTTTCCTCGTGTGGGCCCTTAAGGATATTTGGACTTAAAGATTGTCCGGATTCCGAGCACAGACAGCAATTATGTCCTGTTGAAACTCTTTGATAAGAGCCTTGACCCAAGAAGATGATGTTATTATGACAACAGTTATGTCTGCCTAATGTCTTATTTATCCTGTGGACACTCAACTGAGAGACTTTTAATGAGATGGTGAATTTCTCTGTGGCTCACAGAAATCTTTGGTGAGGTATATACAATGTCATGGAGTTGGAGTCCATTAAAACCCCAGTGACAACTTCCTTGTGGTTGGAAGTACATACGATTTTTCCTGAGATGCTGTAATAAATGAACAATTATTTGTAGATAAACCTCTAGAATATGTTCTGATGGTGCAACCAGGATCCAGTCATCCAGGTAGGAAAAGATTTACACGCTTTGACGTCATAAGATTGCAACAAATAATACTGCCACCATTTTGAAATACCTAGGTGCTGGAGAGAGACCAAATGGAAGAGCCTTGAATTGCAGATGCTTGATGACACATTGATGAAATAGCGCAATTCAGAGGAATCTTCTGGATTCTTTCTTTAAAAGTACAGTATGTGCAAATAGGCATCCTTCATATCTAATGATCCAAAGAAGTGTATTTGATTTATTCACCAAGCATAAAAACACTTGCAACGTTTCAACCCATGAATGGGTCTTTATCAATTCATGGGTTGAAACATTGCAATTGTTTTTATACTTGGTGAATAAATCAAATACACTTCTTTGGATTATCTTGAGTGCTGCAGTTCCTTTCTTCGATTGCATATTGATTGTCTCCCTTGGACCTGGGATTCTTTGCTGCGTGCACCACCCATGTTTGGGGAGTTGTCCTTTCACACTGAAGACATTTTTGTGGCTGTGCTGCTGTTTTCCTGAATATCATATCTAAAGATGCCATGAGATTTCCTTGTTGAGAGACATTTGTCACAGATTTTACAGTGTTCATTTTGAATTGTATCTTTTTGAGACATTTGTTCACATAACATAAATCGATTATTAATCACCACTTGCCCCATGTATTGGGGAGAAAGGTTTCCTTAAATCTATGGTTTGAATGTCGTTGGTTATTTCTTCTGCGGTTTCCTGACTTGTTGCATGGATATGATCCTCTTTGGAAATTAAAAACAATTTGAACATTATTTATTTACTTGAAAAATTGCCAAGCCCTTGCCCTTATTATTAGATTCCAAAAGCTGGTTCATATATAAGATTGCAGAGGTTGCTCTTGGAAGCAACATCACCTAACCACGGTTTTAGCCAAATCGCTCTTTTTTCAGTATTAGACTCTTAGTGTATCTTAAGGAAAATCGCAAAGGAATTCTGCAACTATCTTGAGAGACGACAACTGCTTTAGAAGGGCATTTCTTGAAACTCAATTTTGTATGTGTCTTCCCTATTGCACACTATTAATGCACAAGAAACCAGAACTATAGCAATCGCCGCCTTGTTAAGAGCTGAAAGATTACAATAGGACTTTTTCAAGAAGATATCCAGTTTTCTGTTCATTGGGTGTGTCAACAAGGCAGAGTCATCTACTGGATAGTAGGACCTTTTAGAAAGTTTAGTCACCGCTGGATCTACACTTGCCGGGAAGTGCCTGTTAGAATTAGCAGCAGGACTGTTGCTAATCAATTATTTATGTTATCTCTGTGTTTGGGCATTGCTAGGCAATGCCTTTGGTCTTAATCTGTATTTGATCATCATTTAACTTTGCCTGGTTGATTAGGGCAAAGTACTTTTCTTGGGCCTATATATACTTCAGAATTGGATTACTCAGGTGCTGGTTATACTGTTTCTGGCATTTGCTAAGTTTTGGGATATTCTTGTTTGTGACTTTGTTCTTGCCTAGTCTTTGTTTGTACTGTGGGACCTATTGGTCCTCTGAGAGATCTGGTTTTTGTATAGGGGTTTTATGTGTATCCTGGAATTAGAAGTTCCACTGCTTTGTTTGCCTTTCTTGTGCGATTGGTCTACTGCCAAGCTGTTGTCTTACCCTGCTGTGGGAAATTATTCTGATAGGGTCAGTGAGTGCTGTGAATTCTTGTCCACTGTCTATTTGTCTGTTAACTGCTTGCATGCTAATTGTCAGCCATCCACTCCATATGCGCATTGTCTCCATCTTCTTTTACCTCATCCACTGTTGAGTTACTTGTGCCTTTTGTTTCAGCCAGTGTTGATGCGTAACATTTGACACACAACCTGTGCTTTGATTTTTGCTTCCTAACTGGTGGAGTAACTGAGCATTCCATTGAAAATTTTCTGTGGGAAAGGCAAATAGCACACTTTACAGGTGAAATAATTATTTTCTAAAAGTTGTTCACAGGATACACAGTGTCTGTGATTGCGTATAAGAGCCCTTTTATGACTACCTCTGCTGGAATAGCTTGACATCTGGTACAAAGCAAATAAACTGTTAGCACTTATCAGATATAAACTCCCCTGCACAAATGGAGCATTTTGTACTTTTAACATCAAAAAGTCTGGCTGCCAGGCACACAAGGTACAGTCATGGATTCAGCTTGCTTAAACATTTATACTGTTTAGGCTGGAATTGGTAGGATACGTCACCCGTTGATGGCATTATATTGGAATGACATATGCATTTCAGCGCCAGAGACATGTCTTGATGACATGGGATGCACACTGTGATCCTCCTTTCTGCGCCTGTGCAAACAATCAAGCAGTCGCGAACTGAGGACATCAGATAACGAACTTGCAAAATGGCCAGGAATAAAGCCCGACATGGATACAAAACCAGAGAATCCTTCATGATGTAACATAAAACTCTACTCTACTAAGGTGGGCTACGCAGGCAAGCACTTTAGACCTGCAGTAACAAGGACAAGAAAAAAAATAAAACACATGATTGCTAAGGCTGTCATGTCCGTGGCTGTGGGCCGTCAGGTTCACTCTCCCCCTGACGGCCGCAGCCATGGGTCTGTGAGCGCTGGCGCCAGTCTCCTCCTCCGGAGATGCCAGCGCTCACTTCCACTCACCTCAGCCGGGTCCCGTAGGGGCAGCGAGCGCACCGGACTTTAATGTTTTAATCAGCCCATGAGTGCCCTGGACTATAAGAGGGACCCAGCCCCTTGCTTCAATGTCTGAGCATTGTTGGTTGTTTCCTAGTTTGTGTTATGCAAATGGCCTCCCAGTGTTTCCCAGTTCCCAGTGTTTCCTGTATCCTGTATCCCGTGCTATCCTGGTCAAGTGCCGTGTTATAGTCGTGCTGTGCTGTATTCTACGCCGGTCCTGTTACTCCTTGCCTGAGGTCTACCCGCTGCCTAGTCTCAGCCAAGCCTGCCTTGCTACTGTCCGAGAAGCCACAGGTACCCTATACAATCTATAGACCTTGACCTGCGCCCTGTTGGCTAGCTGTTATACCGCCAAGGCGGTACGGCCCAGTGGATCCACGAACCCTACATGACAAAGGCATTATATAGGCTCTTCTATTAATTATGTTAATGTATTTAACTCTATGTGGGCTGGTCCAAGGCTATTTTAGTGACAAGACAATAACACCACTGTGCTGCCAAGGACGATTAGGTGGTGACTATGTCCAGAAAAGTTTTAGTTTGCATGGAACTAGATAGCAAAAATGAAAATGAAATATATGTATGTATATATAGGACAAAAGTTTTGAGACTGACACAAATTTGGGTTTTCACAAAGTTTTCTGCTTTTGTTTTTATGGTGGCAACATGCATTAACTCTAAATTGTTATGAGCGATCAGATGAATGGCAATTAATTGCAAAGTCATTTCTCACCATAAAAATTGACAATCACAAAAACCCCATATCCACTGCATTTCAGCTCTGCAACAAAATGACCTGCTAATATCATATCAGTGATCTGATTAGCTCAGGAGAAAGTGTTAATGAGCACAAAGCAGCTGATATCACTCTGTCATGCTGATTGAATTATAAGAGCAGAGTGGTTGCTTTAAAAGGGGGATGGTGCTTGAAATGTTTGTCTTCTTTGCTTAACCATGATTACCTTCAGGCTGGGTTCACACGACCTATTTTCAGGCGTAAACGAGGCGTATTATGCCTCGATTTACGCCTGAAAATATGGCTCCAATACATCGGCAAACATCTGCCCATTCATTTGAATGAGTTTGCCGACGTACTGTAACGACAGCTGTCAAAAGACGACGCGTAAAATTACAGCCTCGTCAAAAGAAGTGCAGGACACTTCTTGGGACGTTTTTGGAGCCGTTTTCTCATAGACTCTATTGAAAACAGCTCCAAAAACGGCCGAAAAAACGGCGCGAAAACGCCGCGAAAAACGCTGCGAAAAACGTGAGTTGCTCAAAAAACTTCTGAAAATCAGGTGCTGTTTTCCCTTGAAAACAGCTCCGTATTTTCAGAAGTTTTTGGCTCAGCGTGTGAACATACCCTCAAGGAAACACGTGCAGTCATCATTGCAGGCTAGGACATTGCTGTTTGTAAGATTTCCGCTAAATCAACCATTTATTGGATCATCAAGAACTTCAAGGAGAGAGCTTCAATTGCTGTGAAGAAGGCTTCAGGGCGCCCAGGAAAGTCCAGCAAGTTCCAGATCTCCTAAAGAAGTTTCAGCTATGGGATTGCTTCAACACCATTTAGAGCTTGCTCAGGAATAGCAGCAGGCAGGTGTAAGTGCATCTGCACGCACAGTGAGGTGAGGGCTTTTGGAGGCTGGCCTGGTGTCAAGAAGGGTAGAAAAGAAGACACTTCTTTTTAAAAACAACCCATCAAAGACAGACTGACATTCTGCAGGAAGTACAAGGATTAGACTGCAGAGGACTGGGGTAAAGTAATTTTCTTTGATGAAGCCCCCTTCAGACTATTTGGGACATCTGGAAGTATGATTGTCCGGAAAAGAAAAGGTGAGTGCTACCATGAGTCCTGTATCATGCCAACAGTAATGCATCCTGAGACCATTCATGTGTGGGGTTGTTTTTCCTCCAAGGGAGTGGGCTCACTCACAATTTTGCCTAAGAACACTTCCATGAATAAAGAATGGTATCTAAACCTCCTCCAAGAGCATTTTATCCCAACGATCCAGGAGCAATTTGGTGATGAACAATGCTTTTTCCAGCATGATGGAGCACCATGTCACAAGGAAAAAGTGATAACTAAGTGGCTCGGTGAACTAGACATTGCAAATTTTGGGTCCATGGCCAGGAAACTCCCCAGATCTCAATCCCAATGAGAACCTGTTGTCAAACTTCAAAAAGCGGGTGGGCAAACAAAAACACAGAAATTGTGATAAGCTCCAACCACTGATTAGGCAAGAATGTGTTGCCATCAGTCAGGATTTGGCTCAGGAGCTGATATTCAGCATGCCAGGACGAAATGCAGGAGTCTTGAAAAAGAAAGGTCAACACTGAATATATTGAGTCTTTGCATAAACTTGATGTATTTATCATTAAAAGTTTAAAAACTTATGAAATACTTATAATTGTACTTCAATATACCATAGAAACATCTGACTAAAAGATCTAAAAACACTGATGCAGCAAACTTTGTGAAAACCAAAACTTGTGTCAGTCTCAAAACTTTTGGTCAGGACTGTATATATATATATATATATATATATATATATATATATATATATATATATAAATATTACCCTGAATTTCCCTTTTAAAAAGCTTATGGCTTTGGATATGCCAACAGTAATAGAGGGAAGTGTCTTGGTATAATTTATTGTGAATGGGGGAAGCTACATAAAAACGGTGGATTGAAATGTGACAAAATAGTTTTAACTTCAGTTGTTGCCTGGTATAAACAGACTCTTAATATAAGGGGAGCGTTGATCTATCCCCCATCTCTATTAGTCAGGGTCGTGTTCAGAGATTTACATAGAGCAGAAGTAGAGGATCACTGGTGTCCTCTTAAATCAATTTCAGTTGATGCAGTAAAAATATTCATTTGACCTGCAATATATTTTGTGTTTAGAGGGGGATAAATTAATGGAAGTAATGTTATAAAAGTCTGTGTTGGTATCCTGGCCAGGAGACATTTTTTTAAATTATGTACATCTAGTTTGAAACAAATGTGTTTTCTCAAACCCTTTTCTTTTCCTATAAAAAATCTTTGTATTATGGATAAAAGAGGAAAGAGATATATTTATATATGAAAAATCTTTAAAATATATTTTTATATGGAATTTAATAAAAATTTATACAAAATTATTCTTATCCCAAAGAGTGCCTGGTATGTTTTGGAAAATATTTATGTATTTTTTTTTTTAATTATTGCTCTCCGAAACGGCACCGTGCTATATATGGATTGCATATTTTGGGATTTCTATTAGGTATGGTTTATAACCATTTTTTGTGTTTAGCTGACCTGCAATATACCTTAATGCTGTGAGTCATGGGGTGACACAGCTGATCGTTAGGTTTCTTGCAATTCAAGTTTATTCTGTGGGAGCTGCATGTATTATCCTTCATACATAATAAGCATGCCAAATAGTATATTTAATCTTACTACCATACCATGTTTCAATACAGATCAGTTCACCCAAGTAATTGACATTGAACTTATTTTGCAGTTTGTGATAAAAATAAATGTATTTTATGTTAGGAGCATTGGTTACACATAGCAATATACATTCATGACATCTTTGTCCCAATATAACCTTGTAGCTTAAATTTTAAATACATTCCCACCAGAGTGATCTCTGTTTAATGTTCCAGAATTGTAGAGAAAGTCTTTCTTTATATATTTGTGCAGCGCTACTTAAGAATTAGTTCTGACATCATTTATAGTAGTTCTTAAGTAAGTTTTTTGAATCGTATTAGCTTTTGGAAGGCTTGTTTGAAATCCTCATTAAAAGCAGTATATATCACGGGGTTGATAAGTGAGTTAAAATAGCCCAGCCAAGTAAAGACGTCAAACAACAAAGGATGAAACCAGCAGGCATCTCTGCATATAGGCAACACCAGGGACACTACAAAGAATGGCAACCAGCATACTATGAAGGCTCCAAGAATTATTCCTAGTGTTTTTGTGGCTTTCCTTTCCCTGACTACAGACAATCTTTTTCTTTCTAGAATGCTGTCTGCAAGTTTTATCTTGATGTGATTTATGCATACTGGAGCGCCTCCTGTGTGGGGATGAGCAGCATTGACTGCACAAAAAGAAGACCCGGTTGATCCAGTGATTAAATGAGCAGTAGTGAACCTCTTTCCACAAATAGATGGTGGTCTGAGAATTCTTGTTCGTGCTGCTATGTATATTCTCCCATATAGTATAATCAGCAATATTGTTGGTATGTAGAATGCTCCACAGGTAGAGTATATGGTATAGGAAATTTGATCTGTGTTTATAGAACAGTCAGTAAGTTCTTCTTGAGCTTTCGCTTGTCTCCAAAACAGTGGTGGAATAGAGATACATATAGATATTACCCATACTACGGATATCATAGCAACAGCTCTTCCTGCTGTACGATGTTTGGAATACTCCAGCGCATCTGTGATGGCCCAATATCTATCTAATGCAATAACACAGAGATGAAGTATTGAAGCCGTACAACAGGTGATATCAGATAATAACCAAATATCACAAATGATCTGTCCAAATGTCCATGAATGATGTACAGTGTATACAATACTAATAGGCATTACTAATATTGATACCAATAAATCCGTAAAAGCCAATGAACCAATTAAATAATTTGCAGGAGTATGAAGCTTCCGGGTCATGTATATAGTAATAATTACAAAAATATTTGAAAGTAGAGTAGCTAAAGTTAATAATGATAAAAAGATAGCAACTGTAACTTTCACTCCCAAAGCTGTCATTTCATCCAATTCCATCTTAGATCCAGAAGAATTTAAAAAGTGATCTGTGAGAATGTCACTTTTTAGGATCAATGACTGGTTATAAAAATTCATTTTTAATTTACAATTTACTCAATAGTTTATTTGACCATAATATAGAATAGTATAAAGCTTTATACTGTATATTCATTTCCATTTACTTATATTACCAGATATAATATAAACAAATATTTGTTTTTAAATGTTTCAAAAATATTCTTTTATATGCAGAGATTAATATTTTTAAAAGTCTCTGAGTATTGAAATGTTTACTGTTCATGAAATTATTTTAAGATTTTTTTATTGAATTATTTATATTTTGTTTTAGTGTAAAGCATAGATTATTTTAAAAAATATGTATTACATTTAAATGTCATATTTAATCTTGAAACTTTAGCAGACTTGAAGTTTTTATTTAATATTTATTTAGTACAAATATCTCATCAGAGAATTGCCTGATGTTAAACGATAATGCTTTTCTATAACTAGTCTTTGAACGTCCTCTTCAAATGCTATTTGCCCTAATTTAACAACCTTTTTATTTGGTTCATGTTGATCCAAGGTGACTTCAAAGCATGCCATCATTGATGATTTTGCAGATTTAATTTATTTAGAATCCATAAATATTTGAAAGAGATTTCGATGAAAGTTTGCATTTTTTAAACAAGCTTGACGTAAACTTGAAGAAATCCAGGCTCTGCATCCTAAAAAAAAAGAGCAAAATAAGAGGTGAAAAAAAGGGTAAATGTGATTTAATTTAAAGAAATCACAAAATACTTTATGTAAAATAGTCTTAAAAAAGCACTTAAAAGTGAGTTCTGCAATTTTTTAGATGCTTTCTAATTGATGAATGAAAACAGCATAGTCATTAGAAATAAACATACAACAAAGTAGAAAAAAACAGAAATGATCCAGCGATAATGATATCAAAAATGGGAAAAAACTAGGTTTCCGCTTTATTGAGATGCAAGCTGTCAGAGCTTGGAATGGAACATCAGGAGGAAAAACCAAAGTGGTGATGCGGCAATAGATTAGCCTACGCGTTTCAAGCACTTAGGCTGTGCTCTTAGTCATGGCTGGATACAGCCATGACTAAGAGCACAGCCTAAGTGCTTGAAACGCGTAGGCTAATCTATTGCCGCATCACCACTTTGGTTTTTCCTCCTGATGTTCCATTCCAAGCTCTGACAGCTTGCATCTCAATAAAGCGGAAACCTAGTTTTTTCCCATTTTTGATATCATTATCGCTGGATCATTTCTGTTTTTTTCTGCTATTGCTGCCGTGTGCCGTCGCGGCTGACCCGGGCGATTACCAACACAGGAGTGTCAGATCGGTGAGCTGGAGGTTTCCTCCCATTTCCCTTTTCCTTCTATACTACTACATACAACAAAGTACTTTTAATGCATATTAACATTTTTCACTATTAACAACACTATAATTTGTAAGAAATAATATTGCAAAGAGCAAAAGTTGATGGTGCATAGGAAATTGCCAAAGACACTTACAATTTTAATTCCCTAACAAGTGGGTGTTGTTAGGTAGCGGGATTATGTGTAGAGATTAAAAATAATGGAGCAACTGAAATGTTATCAGACAGCTGAGATGAATAAATATATATTCCATAAAGGGTAAAGTTACATGGAAACTTAGGGGACTATAAAATAAAGGACTAGGTTTGTGGGTTCAAAAGTAATACTGTGGCTAAGTAATATAACAAGTATGGTTAGTTATTATATTGTTTATATGTATCTGTGAATAACAATAGAGTAATTGACACCCAAACAGATTTTTTTTGTCCATGAATAATTGATAGAATAATTCTACAAATTAATAAAAACAATAATATGAAGAGGGGGAGGGATGAAAAAAATGGCAGAAGAAATAAAATCAAAAGATCACTTTTTTATTTTTGCCATCAGAGTTGAAAAGCTCTGTCATGTAAGGATTGAATTGTAAATGAACTTTGTCACTATGTAATGTCTGATATTGTTTGTTTCATGTTCCCTCTAAATTGTAAAGTGCTGCGTAATATGTTGGCGCTATATAAATAAAGATTATTATTATTATTAACACCTATTTGAAAATCACAAAATTCAATGCGTGTTTAAAAAAATGACGAAGTGAAAACAGAATGTTAGTAATCTCTGCTAATTTATTTAAAAGGAAAAACTAAAATATTGCATTGACATAAGTATTCAGATCCTTTACTCAGTACTTAGTTGAAGCACCTTTGGCATCAATAACACCCTCCAGTCTTCTTTGGTATGATGCCACAAGGTTTGCAAACCTGGATTTGGGCATTTTCTGACATTCTTCTCTACAGATCCTCTCAAGGTCTGCCAGGTTGGATGGGGACTGTCAGTGGACAGCCATTTTTCAGGTCTCTCCAGAGATCTTCGATTGGGTTAAAGTCAGGGCTCTAGCTGGGCCATGCAAGGACATTCACAGAGTTGTCCCTAAACCACTCCTGTGTTGTCTTGGCTGTGTGCTTAGGGTCATTGTCTTGTCAAAAGGTCAACCTCCGGCCCAGTCTGAGGTCCAGAGCAGTCTGGTTCAGGTTTTCATTAAGAATATCTCTGTACTTTGCTCCATTCAGTCTTTCCCCAACCCTGACCAGTCTCTCTGTCCCAGCTGATGAAAAACTCCCCCACAGCATGATGCTTCCATCACCATGCTTCACTGTAGGCATGGTATTGGGCAGGTGATTAGCAGTGCCTGGTTTCCTCCAGACATGGCGCTTAGATTTGAGGCCAAAACATTCAATCTTGATTTCATTAGACCACAGAATCTAGTTTCTCATAGTCTGATAGTCCTTTAGGTGCTTTTTTTGTTGTTGTTGCAAACTCCAGGTGGGCTTTCATGTGTCTTTTACTGAGGGGAGGCTTCTTTCTGGCCACTCTGCCATAAATCCCAGATTGGTGGAGTGCTGCAGGGATGGTTGACCTTCTGGAAGTTTCTCCCATCTGCACACAGGATCTTTGAAGCTCAGCCAGAGTGACCATTGGGTTCTTGGTCACCTCTCTTACCAAGGACCTTCTCCCCAGTTTACTTAGTTTGATGGAGCAGCCAGCTGTATGAAGAGTCCTGGTTGTTCCAAACTTCTTCCATTTAAGAATTATCGAGACCACTGTGCTCTTGGGAACGTTCAGTGCAGCAGAAATTCTTTTGTACCCTTCTCCAGATCAGTGCCTCCACACAATCCAGTCTCTGAGCTCTACAGGCAGTTATTTCTCCTCATGGCTTGGTTTTTTCTCTGATATGCATTGTCAGCTGTGAGACCCTTATATAGACAGGAGTGTGTTTTTCCAAATCATGTCCAATCAAATGAATTTACCACAGATGGAATCAAATCAAGGTGTAGAAACATTTTAAAGACGATCTAGAGAAATGGTAAGCTCCCGTAGCTAAATTTCAAGTGTCATAGCAAAGGGTCTAAATATTTATGTCCATGCAAAATTTGAGGTTTTAATTTCTAATAAATTAGCAAAAATTTCTAAAATTCTGTTCTCACTTTGTCATTACACAGAATGAGGGGGGAAAATGTGCATTTTTTTTTATTTTAACACAAGGCCTCAACATAACAAAACGTGAGAATAGTGAAGGGTCTGAAGAGTTTCCGAATGCACTGTAGGTCCACAAATTGGTATGTAATTCAACCACTCAGAAATATTCTATGATGCGTGGGTTATGTTTTTGGGTACCTTATGTAAATATGGAAGTAAAATAAAATATTTTTTATTAGCAAATAAATAGAACAGTACTCTAAAATAAAAATAAACTCAACTTTTTTTTCTCCCATGCACAGATTTGACTCCCAGCATGGAGAATTTTTTGAGAAGTCGAATCAAACCCTGGATGGCAAACACCCAGTGACTTATTTCTATGGTGCTTTTTTTTTTGACAGTTTTTTTTAAAATAAGTATAAAGTTTAAATATCTTTCAAATACTGCCTTCCTAAAATGGACACTAACTTTAAAAAAAAACTTAAGCTGATCTAATATTATACATGTTACACAACAACTTTGTAATTTACGTACTGTTACAATTTTGTTGTTTTATCTATGCAAATTCTGTGTGAAGATACTGCCACTAGGTATCTCCTTACTGTAATCTGCTGTCCAACTCCTGTTGTCAAGCAATGTCAGTCCCTGCTTACAGAGCAGAATTGACAGGCTGCAGAAGGTGGGGGTGTGTCTCTTTACTGCCTGCCTATACAAGTATATTGAAAGGGGAGGGGGAGCAGGAGGAGGGAGCAGAGAGAGAAAGAGAGAGAGTCAGCAACACATATGATACATGTAAGTCTATGGAGGGGAGAGGTGTGAGTAGGGGAGGAAAGAGGAGCAGACTGAGAAAGACACAGGCTACAGGTAGGACTCCTATGTCACCACTGTGCTGGATCCTCAGCTACACTGGTCTGTACTTCAGGTAGAGTATATGGTATAGGAAATTTGATCTGTGTTTATAGAACAGTCAGTAAGTTCTTCTTGAGCTTTCGCTTGTCTCCAAAAGAGTGGTGGAATAGAGATACATATAGATATTACCCATACTACAGATATCATAGCAACAGCTCTTCCTGCTGTACGATGTTTGGAATACTCCAGCGCATCTGTGATGGCCCAATATCTATCTAATGCAATAACACAGAGATGAAGTATTGAAGCCGTACAACAGGTTATATCAGATAATAACCAAATATCACAAATGATCTGTCCAAATGTCCATGAATGATGTACAGTGTATACAATACTAATAGGCATTACTAATATTGATACCAATAAATCCGTAAAAGCCAATGAACCAATTAAATAATTTGCAGGAGTATGAAGCTTCCGGGTCATGTATATAGTAATAATTACAAAAATATTTGAAAGTAGAGTAGCTAAAGTTAATAATGATAAAAAGATAGCAACTGTAACTTTCACTCCCAAAGCTGTCATTTCATCCAATTCCATCTTAGATCCAGAAGAATTTAAAAAGTGATCTGTGAGAATGTCACTTTTTAGGATCAATGACTGGTTATAAAAATTCATTTTTAATTTACAATTTACTCAATAGTTTATTTGACCATAATATAGAATAGTATAAAGCTTTATACTGTATATTCATTTCCATTTACTTATATTACCAGATATAATATAAACAAATATAATGTTTTTAAATGTTTCAAAAATATTCTTTTTCAGTCCTTCATGCTGCTGCAGCTTCTATATATATATATATATATATATATATATATATATATATATATATACGGTCCAAATACAGATGAACACAGCACTCCAACAAATTCAGAAAATCAGGCCATGTGCTCGTCACCAGGGGATGAATCATTTCCCCATTTTAGATGTAGAAAATCATAGAACGCAGTAACGGCACCAGGACTTCAAGGTAGATGAAAACAGGGTGGATCCTTTGAAACCTGTCGGTTTTCCTGACATGGATATTTTAGTAGATACTTGAATTCCCCATAAAATAACAATTCTAAATAATCTTTTCTTATAACTCTATAATGTGCCGTTCCTTTTTTATTCCTCCTAGAAATGTATTAATAAATTGAACACCTGGTGTTTTGCATTCCCCTTGTCAATAGGGTGTGTTTCCACACACTATGACTCTGTCAGCACTGATTAAACAGTGTCAGATTGTGTATGGGGACACCCCAAACAGGTAACACCCAGATGTCAGTTTATTTGTACTTTTCTAAGAGTAATAACAGAGGAATTGCATTACTTAGAGGTCTAAGAAATGTGTTCCAGAATAGTTTGCTCATTGGGAATACAATAATTTTTGTATTAAAACAGACATGTCAGAGGAGCTAACAGGTCCTTTGACAGCAATAAAATCAATATATAATATTCTTAAGTAAAGTTTTTTTTTCCAGAATCATAAACTATCACCTATCCACAAGATAAGTGATAATTTTCTGGACGCTGGGGGCCACACCACTGGGACCCCCACTGATAGTGAGAACAGTGGTCCCCAAACGCCAGATCCTCCTTGCTGCAACCCGCGCAGTGATCCGCATCATTCAATGTCTATGAGATTGACTGAAAAAGCTGAGCGATGCACTCGGCTGTTTCCGTCATTCCCATAGAGTTGGAGCGGGGGTGTGCATGCTCAATCACCACTCCATTCAATGTCCTGTTCACAGTGGTCGAGCAGTGAGGAGGATCTCGGGGTTCTGCACCCCCGTTCTCACGATTGTTGGGGGTCCCAGCTGTAGCCCCCAGCAATCAGAAAATTATCCCCTATCCTGTGATTTATGATATTGGGAAACATCTTCAAATGTTTCAATCTGTCTATTAACTAACCTAATTTTATTAGGTTAGCAATTTAACTATAGATTTAAAAATGATAAATATTTATTTTATTTATGTTACCTTATTTGTATATTAGCATCCAGAATAAGGTCCTGTTCACATCTGCATCAGAGGTTCCATTAGGTGCTTTTGGTATTCTTGTTGTTCTGCTCCTATGACAGAGCAGAACAACGAAGCCAGGAACGCAGATGTGAACACAGACTTACTCAAAGTAAATGTTACCATTTGTCAAATATTCAACAAATAAATAGTAAATAAAATAATTATTGCACATACCGTATCTGTGATGAGGGCTATTTCATTGCATGATGCTTTTACATTTGACCACTTGAGGGAGCTTTTGTATTAAATTCAATAGGCACAAGGGACTATCGGAACTGTGCAGTAACACATGCTGTTTATGTAGGATGCTATTTCCGAGCATTTGTAAATGGCAAGAAGCGTTAGGCATAAATACTGGGGGAAAATTATATCACTTGTATATGAGGATTCCTGATGTACTCACAACTTTATACACTACAAAGATTTAACAATATTGCTTGGCTTGTTTTTGGCAAGCACAGACCATTTTAGATCCTATTGCCAATAATTCCTAGGAAAGAGTGAAACCCATGCGGTTATAGCGCTATGACTAAAATAAAACGCAGCAATGATACTACTTTTGTTCATGTTTATAGTTAAAATGCAAAAACAGCCTCATTAAAAATTGTGGTAAACCAATAGGGTTGCTCTATTCAAATTATCTTTGTGCAGAGTTTTTTTTTTAAATTGTGATTACTTTTTCTTCCATTTTTGCATATGTTTTCCTCAAAATAATAGTTAAAAGTATTGTCATGTTTTGGATACCGGAAAGTAGGGGGACAAGAATTCAGGAGCAAGGCAAGATAACTATACATATCCACTGGAAAACAATCCTAGACAACAGCAGAGAGTCAGACAGGGCAATCGGGGCACTTGCGATTCACGCCATAATTTATTCGGACCAAATAGAATTGGACAGCTAATTTGATAGAATCGGCCCTGAAACAAATTTGGGGGATTTCCCTTATCTAAGTGCTACCAATAAAACTTGGAGAACCATTTTTTCAATGAGGCGCTCTTCATACAGCCAGAGACCACCCCAAAAAGCCTCTCAAACATTTTAGCTTTAATATTTGTTGCAACTTGCACAACCATAAATGGTGAGCACAACCCACTTTGTCTCCTTTAATGTCACTTCTATGAAGCACCCGCTGTTTTTGTATGTTTTTAGTACATTACTACTAAATAACCAATTTTGGTCTGCAGAGATACTACGTTTGAAGAAGGAAAGCTTATCACTGGGGACTAACATGTTTAGTACTGAGGCAGTTAAACCTCCTTTATAGTTTTAGAGCCCCATAGAAAAGCTGTTGAGCTCAGCCCTCCACAACCTCACAAGAATGGCATGGGGATGGGGAACTTACTGCACTCTAACATTAACTCTTAGGGTTGGAGTTTGACTGTCTTCACTGAATTGTTGTAGACAAATTATATGAATGCAAAATGTATATATATACACTACCGTTCAAAAGTTTGGGGTCACCCAGACAATTTTGTGTTTTCCATGAAAACTCACACTTATATTTATCAAATGAGTTGCAAAATGACTAGAAAATATAGTCAAGACATTGACAAGGTTAGAAATAAGGATTTTTATTTCAAATAATAATTTTCTCCTGCAAACTTTGCTTTCGTCAAAGAATGCTACATTTGCAGCAATTACAGCATTGCAGACCTTTGGCATTCTAGCTGTTAATTTGCTGAGGTAATCGGGAGAAATTTCACCCCATGCTTCCAGAAGCCCCTCCCACAAGTTGGATTGGCTTGATGGGCACATCTTGCGTACCATACGGTCAAGCTGATCCCACAATAGCTCTATGGGGTTGAGATCTGGTGACTGCGATGGCCACTCCATTACAGATAGAATACCAGCTGCCTGCTTCTTCCCTAAATAGTTCTTGCATAATTTGGAGGTGTGCTTTGGGTCATTGTCCTGTTGTAGGATGAAATTGGCTCCAATCAAGCGCTGTCCACAGGGTATGGCATGGCATTGCAAACTGGAGTGATAGCCTTCCTTATTCAAAATCCCTTTTACCTTGTACAAATCTCCCACTTTACCAGCACCAAAGCAACCCCAGACCATCACATTACCTCCACCATGCTTGACAGATGGCGTCAGTCACTCTTTCAGCATCTTTTCAGCTGTTCTGCGTCTCACGAATGTTCTTCTGTGTGATCCAAACACCTCAAACTTCAATTCGTCTGTCCATAACACTTTTTTCCAATCTTCCTCTTTCCAATGTCTGTGTGCTTTTGCCCATATTAATCTTTTTCTTTTATTAGCCAGTCTCAGATATGGCTTTTTCTTTGCCACTCTGCCCTGAAGGCCAGCATCCCGGAGTCGCCTCTTCACTGTAGATGTTGACACTGGCGTTTTACGAGTACTATTTAATGAAGCTGCCACTTGAGGACCCGTGAGGCGTATATTTCTCAAACTAGAGACTCTAATGTACTTGTCTTGTTGCTCAGTTGTGCAGCGGGGCCTCCCACTTCTCTTTCTACTCTGGTTAGAGCCTGTTTGTGCCGTCCTCTGAAGGGAGTAGTACACACCGTTGTAGGAAATCTTCAGTTTCTTGGTAATTTCTCGCAGGGAATAGCCTTAATTTCTAAGAACAAGAGTAGACTGTCGAGTTTCACATGAAAGCTCTCTTTTTCTATCCATTTTGAGAGTTTAATCCAACCCACAAATGTAATGCTCCAGATTCTCAACTAGCTCAAAGGAAGGTCAGTTTTATAGCTCCTCTAAACAGCAAAACTGTTTACAGCGGTGCTAATATAATTGCACAAGGGTTTTCAAGTGTTTTCTAATCATCCATTAGCCTTCTAACACAGTTAGCAAACACAATGTACCATTAGAACACTGGAGTGATGGTTGCTGGAAATGGGCCTCTATACACCTTTGTAGATATTGCATTAAAAACCAGACGTTTGCAGCTAGAATAGTCATTTAGCACATTAACAATGTACAGAGTGTACTTCTGATTAATTTAATGTTATCTTCATTGAAAAAAACTGTGCTATTCTTGCAAAAATAAGGAAATTTCTAAGTGACCCTAAACTTTTGAACGGTAGTAACTTTTGAGCTGTAGTATCATTTATATATAAAATTTCCAGCACTAAGCTGCTGAAAAAGATGAAAAACAAATGTATATACCAGCTTGAGCAATATTATATCACTTACTACATTAGGGGCACAGCAACTTTTAAATTCAGTTTCATATATTACTAGAACTTGTGGTCTAATGAAGGTATATTATATAACATTATTATGGTGATGATTAGCCAGGTACACGCAATTGCTTCTGAGTTTCCAGACACATTTCAATAAATAATGTTGTTTAGTGGATTATGATCCTTTTAGGACCTATTTTAAAATGCAATAATGTTCTTTCTTAAATCAATAAGAGCAAAACCTGTTTTAATAATTAATAACTTTTTTATCTTTGTATTGGAACACGATAAATGATGACTACTACAGGATATCCTAATGCTTGCGTCAAGGGTTTTTATTTATTATATATGCAGGATGGAGGCTTCGAGGTTCACTTTGGAATACTTATACCCATGCCGCATCTAACACAAACAACCATACTGATAGTTTCTAAATAATACAGGGAATGTTCTACTCTCACGTACAGAATAGAAACATCAGCGACAGTCATTAGACCTACATACAGTGGCATACACAGAAGGGACGGCCCCCCAAAGCAAAGATCAAATGCGCCCCCATTATGGTGCTGGGTTTTGCAACCCAGGACAGAAGGGCCTCCTCCGAAACCCTGTGCAAATTCACTACCCCCTTAGTTGCCAAAAATGTAGTTCCTCTGTAAAGTGGACTCTAGCACTGGTTCTTATCACAAATATGATCAAAGTAGAACCAAAAGAACATAGTAGTTGTCATGGCCGCGGTCGTGTTGTGTCATCTGCCACTTCCAGTGTTGTCTGCCACGTTAAGTGTCATCTGTCACGCCAAGTGTCATCTGCCATGCCAAGCATCATCTGTGCCACGAATCATCTGTGCCAAAGCGTCTGCTACGCCTCGTGTCTGTCTGGACTCTTACAGGTACTCTTGTGCTAAGACTTTTGCACAGACTGTTGTTTAGCCAGCGATACGATTCGATACGGCGGAGTGGCCTAGTGGGTCCACATACCCCGGGATCGTAAAAGTGGAAGTCATTATAGAACCGAACAATCAATGTAGTGACTCACACAACATACAATTGTCACCTTAGAGAAGAATATGGTTACTAGTAGTTATTGCATGTCTGCTCACAAGAGGGCATTGTGACATTATCTTTGTGTTATGTGATGCAATGTGTATTAGAATTTAAAGCGGGTATACTGTAAGTGTTGCCTTAAATGGAATCACTTCAATTTTAGTAAATGGGTAAATAGATCAAATGTCCACAAGCAACGAGAACTAGATTGTTCTACATTTGAGCATTAACTGAGAGATATAGTACTGAAAAAATAATGTTGTCTCTAGGCATCTATATATTGATTTACACAAAACTTCCCTTCCGTGTATTTTATTGGTAAGAAATAGATGTAAGACAATAACACAAAGTGATACCAAAGTACAACTCTTCTAGTAGCAAAGGATGATGATGTTATATGACCCCTCTAAACCTCTATATTCAAAATATGTGCAAACATGGTTAGAAACTGTACATTGATCTAATGTGAAGTATACGTTTAGAACAACTTCTCCAACTAGTCAAGTAACTCCACAGGAAGAAAACTCCTGATGCCACATCCAGCAGCCATCATGCTAAAAAAAAAGTGCCATTCACGTAAAGAAAGTGTGTAACTAAAATACATCTTTATGTCTACAGGCATTAAAGGGAATCTGGCAGCAGTTTTGAGGTATAACCGATATTAAGTTCCCCCGACGCGGCGGTCGCAAGTGCAACTCTTTGCTCTGAGTGACGGCTCTAGTGGCCAATCAGAAGATGTCTAGAATCTACATTGATAGCAGAGAGGCTAGGCTGGCAGCGTTCTGTGAGGAGAGCCAAGGAGTACTTGCACATCAAGTACCCACCTCAGTAGCAATTGTGACTGCAATGCCGGGGGAATTAAACATCGATTTCTCGGTCATGCACCTTGTTATAGTTACTATTCCCTCTGCATTCCCTATATCGCTCTGTTAGCAGTTTTGAGACCTTAAAACTACTGACAGGTTCCCTTTCAAGTTGTCCTATCATCAAACCCTGATTATATTTTAAGTGCTTTCTATACCGTGCATGTACAAAATAGAAAAAAGTAAAGGGTTTCCTGTGGAGTCCCATTCTCTTGGGTGGGAGAAATCTGCCTCAAGTACATTGTTTCCTGACGCAAAGACATAGGCAAGAAATAGGCAAAGAATGAATAGGTTTGTAATTAGACTTCTACAAGGTTCCACTTTAACAGCCTTTGGCAGAAATTGAGTGCCTATTACTTTTTCTGGCAACTTCTCAAGCATTGCTATGAAGCCAGGACCGCCTGCTTTCCTAGAAATTGACTGTATACTGGAGAGAAATAGCATAATTTGTACAAAGCAATTTAAATCTAGCCATAGACCTAGTGACAATTGGACCCTTTGGGATATGTTCACACGTGGCAGTTTTGTTAGAAATTTCTGAGATTTAATATCCTTTCCATACATATGAATGAGGTTGTTTCCACAGCATGGGCGTGAAATTCTTCAAGCCCCATTGTATGCAACATATAAACATTTTTGCAACTGCCAATTCTGCCTTGTGTGAATATACCCTTAATGTGAATTGAGAAATGACGGTATAGTATAGTATATTTATGTAGAATAATGTATAGGTAAAACAGTATAGCAGTGAAGTTAAGTATAGATAAGAAAAGCTAAAATAAGATCTATCTATCTCACTAAACATGCAATATGCATAAACAGTTTATCTATTTATGTGGGACATTAAATACTTTATATACATTGATAAATAAAACATGGTATCTTGGTTGAGCTTTACTCTAATTGTTTATGTTTCTTTACAGGAAACTAAATGAAATAAAATGTTAACAGGTCTGATATAAAATATTAATTCTGTATATATATATATATATATATATATATATATATATATATATAAAAATATATATATATATATATATATATATATAATGTAATTAAAAAGTGTATTTTAGAACTTAGCAAAGTGTTTGTTTTTTGCAGCAGGTAGTTTTGTAATTACCACCTTATATTCTACAGGTGCAGTTAGAAATGTCCTGAAAAGTCCATCTTTTATCAGAATTCAAAGCATTAAATAGTATTAAAATATTGAAACATTTATATTTCTATACTGTATGTTTAAAGAGGCTCTGTCACCACATTATAAGTGCCCTATCTCCTACATAAGGAGATCGGCGATATAATGTAGGTGACAGTAATGCTTTTTATTTAAAAAAACAATCTATCTTCACCACTTTATTAGCGATTTTAGCTTTATGCTAATGAGTTGCTTAATGCCCAAGTGGGCGTATTTTTACTTTAGACCAAGTGGGCGTTGTACAGGGGGAGTGTATGACGCTGACCATGCACTCCTCTCCATTCATTTACTCAGCGCATAGGGATCGTGCTAGATCCTTATGTGCTGTCTTATACTAACACATTAACAATACTGAAGTGTTTAGACAGCGAATAGACATTCCACGGAATGTCTATTCACAATCTCTGCACTTTGTTACTGTTTCTATGGTAGTTACAGCAGAGGAAGCGTGATCTCGTTGTGACCTGTCATTCACAGCGAGATCTCGCGAGATCATGCTCCCTTTGCTGTAACTACCACAGACAGAGTAACGAAGTGCAGAGATTGTGAATAGACATCCCGTGGAATGTATATTCACTGTCTAAACACTTCAGTATTGTTAATGTGTTAGTATAAGACAGCACATAAGGATCTAGCACGATCCCTATGCGCTGAGTACATGAATGGAGAGGAGTGCAGGATGCTGATTGGTCAGCGTCATACACTCCCCTGTACAACGCCCACTTGGTCTAAAGTAAAAATACGCCCACTTGGGCATTAAGCAACTCATTAGCATAAATCTAAAATCGCAAATAAAGTGGTAAAATAGATCGTTTTTTTTTTTAATAAAAAGCATTACTGTCACCTACATTATAGCGCCCATCTCCTTATGTAGGAGATAGGGCACTTATAATGTGGTGACAGAGCCTCTTTAAGCCATTTACTAGAAAACTATTTCACTGATACTTGTTGTAAAGTATAGATTTGCGCCGTTCAGCCATATTAAAACCACCTGCCTAATATTGTCCCCCTTATGCCATCAAAACAGCTCTGACCCATCAAAGCAAGAACTCCACAATACCTTAGCAGAATGTTTCCTGTGGTATCTGGCACCAAGATGTTAGCAGCAGATCCTTTAATTCCTGCAAGTTGTGAGGTGGGGCCTCCATGGATCTGACTTGTTTTTCCAGGACATTCCACAGATGCTCAATCGGATTGAATTTGCAGGCAAAGTCAAAACCTTGAACTTTTTTGTCATGTTCCTCAAGCCAATCCTAAACAATTTTTTCAGTGTCGCAGGGCACATTGTCCTAGTGAAAGAGACCATTGCCATTAGGTAATACCGTTGCTGTGAAGGGGTATACAATTTTGGGGTAGTTGGTACGTGTCAAAGTAACATCCACATGAATGAACTCATCCATGTATTGCAGTGTATTGCACCCAAGTCCCTTAGCAAAACTAATAAAACGTGTAAAAAAAAAGTATAAAAATAAAAAAATATAAAAAGTTCAAAGAAAACCCTTTTCCCATTTTTCCCCAAGCACAATGTAAAAAATAAAAAAAATAAAAGAAATTGGTATCGCTGCGTCCGTAAAAGTCCGAACTATTACAATATGCCATAAATTAACTCGCACGGCGAACGGCGTAACAAAATACAATTTAAAACCCCAGCATCGTTGTTTTTTGGTCATCTTAGCGCTAAAAAAAATAAATAAAAAATGATCAAAAAATCGTATGTACCAAAAAATTGTGCCAATAAAAACTACATCTCGTACCGCAAAAAATGAGCCTTCACACAGCTCAATCGATGAAAATATATAAAAGTTATGACTCTCAGCATGTGGTGAATCAGATTTTTTTTTTTAACAAATAGTTTTTCTTTGTAAAAGTATGAATTATAAAATATTTTTTTCCTATTTTCTGTCGTTTAAAACCTAGGTGTGTCTTATAGTCCGAAAAATACGGTAATCGTACCCTGTTTTGGCTTGTACATATTCTCTGCTGTCTTATACGTCAATTTTTACCTGACCTGTTGTGACCGAGCTTGCCTGACTACACTTCCGGTTTTCCCACGGTCTCACATACCCTTGTTAACTGAGCTTTGGCTTGTTTGCCTATATTTACACATACTCCAAGGTACCGCATCCCGGTTCTGCCTGACCTCTGGCTAGCCTGACTACTGCTTTTTACTAGATCCCCAGCTCATTGTGCTACCCTTACTGGTATTGTACTACTCTTACTGATACAACGCATGCTGTGTTATAACTTCTTTTTAGATACAATTATAAAATGGACAGTTTTGAGAGGGACATGTTTAGGACGCTATTTCCCAGTAGTATAACGACAAACTAGTGGTTTAGTGCCATAAAATCTAGTGACAGGTTTCCTTTAACTGTTTGTACTAAGTGGTTCTGGAATTTTAGCCCACCACTGTTAGATTTTCATGATTGAGTTGCTTGTTTTAGGTCCCAAAGGAATGATATACTTTAGTCTAAATAAAGTGAAAAAGCCAAGGTTTTGGGACTAACTCAAACCACAGCAATAGCCAAAATCTCCAAGTAGTGAAGAAGAAGAAGAAGAAGAAGAAGAAGAAGAAGAAGAAGAAGAAGAAGAAGAAAAAGAAGATGAAGAAGAAGAAGAAGAAGAAGAAGAACAGTGATGAAATTATCCATGGGAGTCTAGCCTGTTCAATTTACTGCAAGGTTTCATAGAAGAAGTCACAAAACGCCTCAAGAAAGTATCAGACCTCCCTAACCATTGCTAAAGTCAGCCCCTTCTTCTATAGGAATCGGGGGGGGGGGGGGGGGGGGGGGAATGTAATAATGGGAGTGTATAAAAACACAAACCATAATTATCAAAGAGTAATATCAACAGTAGTCTAACATTTGTAACAAAATGTCTCGGTGATCCCCAAATCCTTTAGAATGATTTTCTATAGGCCGACAAGCCAAATTCTGCATTCCGCAACAAGAACGTCACACCAACATTAATACTGTACATGTTGGTGGCTTTGTTGCCTTGTCACCTAAACAATTTACCATTACTGAAGGAGCCATTAATTCTGTTTTATAAGAATTATGACAATTTAACATGTTAGTAGTGACTTGTATGTCTCATTTAGTAACCAGGTAGAATATCAAAGAAGGCACTGACGGTATCTGTTTAGAGCCTGGAACTCTTAGTGTGATAATTGAGTATTACACCCTTTAATATTTTACCTAGCGACTTAATAAAGTGTACAAGTTTTATAGACTGAAACCTGAAGCAACTCTGCTGCTAAGTCCGCAACAACATCTGCATGTAATGCATGCAGATTTTGCCGCATATCCAACGTTGATTTACCGTGAATAAGTCAGCAAATTCCGCAGAGGAAATTGTCTGCCATGCCTGAACATGCCGTAATAATTCAAAAGCTGTTATATGTTAACTCATGTTTCCTATTATATTTTGTTCAAAGATCAGAAATTAATCCGTGTAACCAATATTTATTAAAAAGAGACATCTGGTATAAGGAAAATACTTTTTGACATTAATTTAAATTGAAGAGGAAATGATGCGAATACAAAGTACTTATGTTGGCATTGGCAAACTGTCTGGGTAAATTGGGATTAACCAATGCCATAACAAGGCCATTAGACTGTTTTAATCTGAATCCATCAGTAGTCAAGAAGTTTCACTTTTGACACACATTAGCTGTATTATAGCTTTGTTATATTGTATGTGGCGCTTTTCTAGGTGCAAAGGCATTCAGTTTTATTGCTATCTATTACTATAACTCTCTAAACACCTTACACTAACATTATGGAAGTGTAATGGCAAATAGAAAATAATGTTCCCAAATAAAGGCCAGTAACAGATGTTTAGTTCCTAGTGCAGCATTTGCAATTTGGTTTCTGGACCATAAAACTTTGGATGAATGTAAAGGTTAAATAATGTAATAGCTTTTAGTTTGAATCGTTACAGACGCAGCAATACCAAATATGTGTAACTTTTTTAAAAAAAAATTGGGTTTTAATTTTTTTATTGGGATTTTTATTCATTTATTTATTATTAACTTAATTAAACTTTTTTTTTACATTTTGTTTTAAGTCCCTCTAGGGGAACTCAGTATGCGATCATCGCTTTTAGAATACACTGCAATACTTCTGTATTGCAGTGCATTATTGCCTGTCATTGTAAAACTGTTGGCTTAGCAGGCATTCACTAAAGGCAGACCTGGGGAACTTTGTTAGACCCCGGCTGGCACACCCACAATCGCATTGAGGGTGTGTCGATAGGGTGAGAGAGGGAGCCCCCTCCCTCTAAATCTACTTAGATTAAGCGGCCACTATTGACTGCCGCATCTAAGGGGTTAAAGGGAAGAAATAGGTTCATACACCCCCAAGGAGATAGCACCTTGCAGACCCCTGTAGGTTGTGCCACACTTACCTGTCCCCATTCTCGCAATGTTCTCTCCTCCAGCGATGCAGGCGTGGTCTCTTCTGAACAGGTCTCGTCCAGCGGATGTAATCGTGCCGCCTGCATCACAAAAATGCAGCGAATGGCGGGGTAAGGAATGGATGGTTCCATTGCCTCGCCAGTGCTGTCTATTGTATGCGCGTCCAAAGAAGTCCTATTGTGGCATTATTCTTTGGGCGGCCATGACTCCCCGGGAGCCTTGGACCCCGAAAGGCCACCCAAAACAGACCCAAGGGGATCCGCTATTGCAACCAATTACACCATTCATTCACAGAGCACTTGTAATTTTTATGTTATTGTAATCTCAAAAACTCTGTTTCAACTAAAGTACATTTTTTTTAAACATTTTACACATTTATAATGGATCACAGGCTAGAATTAGATTTTTTTTTGTAGTGAGCAATAAATCCCTATTCATAGGAATGCATTGGGCTAGGGCTAAACACATTGGCTATGGCATTTCTTTGATAAATTGCTGTTCATATGAATGCATTCAGTGGTTTGAAAAGCTCTTAAAAATCGCTTCAGTCGAGCGATTTGCTAGCGATTTATTTTTTGATCGCTACATACTGGGATTTCAGAGCTACACACTTGTCAGAAGTGATTTTGAAGAGATTTTCAAGCTGCTTAATGCATTTCTATGAACAGCGATTTATTTAGCGATTTATTACAGCGATATTACAGTTATTTTTGCAGTGAGATAAATGCTGAGTATAGCTCTAGTCTAATGCATTCCTATGGACAGCGACTTATCGCTCACTACAAAAAAGTCTATGTTGACCCCCAGCCTAAAGCAGCAGGAATATATATAGTAAGTATTTACATTTACTTATATAACACCAACATATTCTGCAGCAGATTGTTGGATTGCAGGAGTTAAATTGTTATCCTTCACATCCGTCCCTTCCTCCAATGTCCCTATCTCAGGCACACACACTAGAGCAAATCTCACAGGGCTATATTACCACGATGCGGTTTTGCCACGTTTTTTGCCGCACAGTTGAAGACCACACCAAAAAGCACATGAGTTTTTTTGGTGCGGTTTTAGGCCACGCGGCAAAAACCGCAGCAAAACCGCACCGTGTTATCAATTAACCCACACTATATGGACAAAAGTATTGGAACACACCTCTTAGTCTTTGAATTCAGATGTTTCATTCAGTCCCATTGGCACAGGTGTATAAAATCCAGCACCTAGCCATGCAGTCTGCCTTTACAAACATTTGTGAAAGAATGGGTCGTTCTAAAGAGTTCATTGAATTCCAGCGTGGTACTGTAATAGGATGCCAGCGTTGCAACTCAGTTTGTGAAATTTCTTCCTTCCTAGATATTTTACAATGAACTGTGAGTCGTATTTTTGCAAAGTGAAAGTGTTTAGGAACACTAGCAACTCAGGCATGAAGTGGCAGACCACATAAATTTACTGAGTGGGGTCACTAAGTGCTAAGGCGCTAAGTGCATAAAAGTCACCAACGGTCTGCTGACTCAATAATTGTAGAGTTCCAAACCTCCTCTGGCATTAACATCCGCACAACAGCGCCGTGAGATTGATGACATGGTTTGCCACGGCCTAGCAGCTGCATGGAGGCCTTACATCACCAAGCACATTGCCAAGCGCTGGATGAAGGTGTGTAAAGCACGCTGCCACCACTGGACTCTGGAGAAGTGGAAAAGTGTTCTGTGCAGTGACTAGTCTGGGTTTGGTAAATGCCAAAAGAATGTTACCTGCCTGACTGCATTGTGCCAACTGTAACATTTTGTGGAGGAGGGATTATATTATGGGATTGGTTTTCAGGGGTTGGCCTAGGCCCCTTAGTTCCGGTGAAGAGATATTTTAACGTTTCAGCATACCAAGACATTTTGTACAATTGTATGCTTCCAACTTTGTGGGAACAGTTTGGGGAAGACCCTTTCTGTTCCAACTTGCCTGTGCCTCATAAAAGCATGGTACAGGGAGTTTGGTGTGGAAGAACTTGACTGGTCCGCACAGAGCCCCAACCTCAACCCTATCCAAAACCTTTGGGATGAACATTAACGGAGATTGCGAGCTAGGCTCTTTCATCCAACGTCAGTGTCTAACCTCACAAATGCTCTTCTGGATGAATGAGATAAAAATTCCACAGATACACTCCAAAATCTTGTAAGAAACCTTCCCAGAAGAGTGGAATCTGTTTTAGTGGCAAAGAGGGGATCAACTCCACTTTAATGCCTCTGAATTTAAAATGGGATGTCATAAAAGCTCTTGTAGGTGTCATCTTTAGGTGACCCAATACTTTTGTCCATATAGTGTGTCAGTACTGTATGTTGTTGGAGCTTGGTGGGGACCCAGAGTACCAGAAGGAAACCCATGCTGAGCAATAGACTTGTGACACACATCTGAAGTTGCCATTGAGTACAGTCCTGGATTCCTATTACTGCCCCAGACACAAAACACATCCATGAATATTTCTTAAGTCTTGAGCTGACCATACACTAAATATTTTTCAAGAACTTGATCTATGAATGGAGATGAGCGAAGTAACTCTACATGAATCAAATTCGTTACGAATTTCCCAAAAGTTTAAGGATTTTAGCTAATCTGACATTTTTGGAGTTAATCCCGCACAAATCGTTCAAAAGGGCGGCTGCCATTCTACAGCTCAGAAGAAGACAGAGAAGTAGAATCACATGACCTCGGGTGGCAGCTCGGCAGACTTGCAGGCAGGCCTCCCTCTAGCATAGCCAGTAATAAGTACTATTACTGATTACTCAGTGGATGAGAGTCATGAGAGTCGTTTATACAGACATAATTTTTGGACTACTTGTTAAAAAAGTAATTGCTTCTTTCGATACTACCATGTGTATAAACACCGGCAGGCATCTGCCCCCATAAAAGGGATAATTTTTGGACCGCTTTTTACAAGCCAGGGATTCTTCTGATATCACCGTGTGTGTAATAGCACCGACAGACATTTGCCCCCAAAAAAGTATATATTTTTTATTTTAGAAAGCATACAAAATCTGACTACTGAGTATTTTAAACAGGGTGTTTGTTAGCACTGACTACCATCTATTTACCTATAGCCAAATATATTGCTGTCACTTTGACATTACTAATGCCCCCTTGGCATTAACCCCATGGGGACGCAGCCTATTTTGGCCTTGTGGCAGAGCCATTTTTTCAAATCTGACGTGTTACTTTATGTGATAATAATTTTGGAATGCTTTTACCTATCCAAGTGATTCTGAGATTGTTTTCTCGTGACATATTGTACTTTATGTTAGTGAAAAAATGTCGTCGATAGCTTCAATATTTATTGAAAAACACCAAAATTTTGAGAAAATTTGCAAAAATTAGCATTTTTTCGAAATTTTAAATGTATCTGCTTGTAAAACAGATAATAATACCACACAAAATAGTTACTAGTTAACATTTCCCGTATGTCTAGTTTATGTTTGAATCAATTTTTGAATGTCCTTTTATTTATTTTTCTAGGATGTTACAAGGCTTAGTATTTTAGTAGCATTTCATGAAAATTTCAAAAGTCTATTTTTTCAGGGACCAGTTCAGTTCTGAAGTGGTATTGAGGGCCTTACATATTAGAAAGTCCCCATAAATCACACTGTTTTAAAAATCGCACCCTCAAAGTATTTAATTCAGCATTCAGAAAGTTTCTTAACCCTTTAGGCGTTTCACAGGAGTTAAAGCAAAGTTGACGTGAAATGTACAATTTTTTTTTTTTTTTTACTAAATTAATTTTTAATAAACATTTTTTCTGTGACAGAAGGTTTTACCACTGTAGCAGTGCAGCAACTAAGGGGCAGCATGTGGACCAAGAATTATATATTTAAAGGCTCTGGGTTGCTGGAGTGGAAGAGAATAGTATAAGTTCCACTCGGTCTTCAGGACAGTCCAGGGTTTGGGCTGCCTTATGAGTCTCATTAAAAAAAAAGGTGTGATCTGTTCACACAATGTTCCCAGTCTGAGGTAGACTGGCATTGCCAGCCTGTGGGAGTCAGAAGTAAAGGATCTGCCAGGCACAGCTTCTGTGTCAACGCCCATAGGTAATCAGTCTGCACCTGCTTCTATGTCTGTGAGACTGACTCCATCTTCCACCACTCAGGATGGCAGGCTTAGGAGTGGGAGAGCCTATCACAGCCTGGCCAGACGGAGCTAGCTCCCGCCCTCCGTCTATTTATACCTGCCTTTCCTGTTCCTCCTGGCTTGTGATTCTTCTCGTTTGGTTTCCTGGCCCTGCTGCAGCTTCTGAACTATTTGACCCTGCTTCATACTGACCCTGGCTTACTGACTACTCTCCTGCTCTGCGTTTGGTACCTCGTGCAACTGCCCCTTTTCCCTTAGCTTTGTGTACCCTTGTCTGTTTGTCTGTTGTGCACTTACTGAGCGTAGGGACCGTCGCCCAGTTGTACCCCGTCACCTAGGGCGGGTCGTTGCACGTAGGCAGTGACTGAGTGGTGGGTAGATTAGGGCTCACTTGTCTGTTTCCCTACCCCCATCATTACATAATCACAAGCACATATACCTAGTCTACCCTGGTCCCTCACACTACTATGGACCCCCTTGAGACCCTGGCTCAGCAAATGCAGGGTCTCTCCCTACAGGTCCAGGCCCTGGCTCAGAGGGTCAACCAGCCTGACGCTACCATGGTAGTGCCCCTCACCTCACCTCTTGAACCCCACCTCAAGTTGACTGACCGGTTCTCAGGGGACCGGAAGACTTTTCTCTCCTTTCGGGAGAGTTGTAGGCTCCATTTTCGCTTAAAGCCTCACTCCTCAGGTTCTGAGAGCCAGCGGGTGGGTATAATTATGTCCCGGCTCCAGGAAGGGCCCCAAGAATGGGCCTTCTCCTTGGCTCCTGACGCCCCTGAACTTTCCTCCGTTGATCTTTTCTTTTCTGCTCTCGAACTAATTTATGACGAGACTGACAGGACTGCCTTTGCCGAGAGTCAGCTGATGACCTTGCGTCAGGGTAAGAGACCTGTTGAGGAGTATTGTTCTGACTTTAGGAAATGGTGCGTAGCTTCTCGGTGGAATGACAATGCCTTAAGGTGCCAGTTTAGGTTGGGTCTGTCGAACGCCCTGAAAGACCTGCTAGTTAGCTATCCCTCTTCTGACTCCCTAGACCAGGTTATGGCTTTAGCGGTATGACTTGACCGACGTCTCAGGGAACGACAACTTGAACGTTTTTGTGTTTTCCCCTCTGACTCCCCCATGATGCCTCCCGAGGTCCCGTTGCTTCGCTCTTTCACGGAAGACTCGGAGGTACCTATGCAACTCGGGGCCTCCGTGTCCACCCGACAATGTAGAGAGTTCCGCAGGAAGAATGGTCTCTGCTTCTATTGTGGGGATGACAAGCATCAAGTGAACACCTGTCCTAGGCATAAGAATAAGCAGCCGGAAAACTTCTGCTCCTAAGTGATCATCGGGGAGGTCACTTGGGCACACAGGTATTTCCCGTAAATATGAAACGTAATAAAATCTTGCTTCCCTTTCAGGTCTCTTTTGGTGGTAGGTCTGTTACCGGCAGTGCCTTCGTGGATTCAGGGTCTTCTGCTAATATCATGTCTGTGGAATTTGCTATGTCTCTAGCTATGCCTTTGATTGATTTGCCTAAACCTGTCCCAGTAGTGGGTATCGACTCCACTCCTCTTGCTAATGGTTATTTTACACAGCATACCCCTGTTTTTGAACTCCTTGTTGGCTCCATGCATTTGGAGAAGTGCTCTGTACTGTTGATGCAGGGATTATCGTCCGATTTGGTTTTAGGCCTTTCCTGGTTGCAGTTGCATAATCCCACGTTTGACTGGAATACTGGGGAGCTTACCAAATGGGGTAATGAATGCTTGACGTCATGTTTTTCTATTTCTCCCCCTGAGGAGGTGAACACGCTACCTGAGTTTGTTCAGGACTTCGCTGATGTTTTCTCTAAGGCGGCCTCCAAAGTGTTACCTCCTCATAGAGAATACGATTGCGCTATCGATTTGGTACCAGGAGCTAAGCTCCCTAAGGGTAGGATATTTAATCTCTCTTGTCCCGAAAGTGAAGCCATGAGAGAGTATATCCAGGAATGCCTGGCCAAGGGTTACATTCGCCCCTCTACTTCTCCGGTAGGTGCTGGCTTCTTCTTCGTAGGTAACTTAAATAAGGTCACTGTAAGGAACCAGAATCCCCTTCCTTTGATTCCTGATCTCTTTAATCAGGTTCAGGGGGCCCAATGGTTCTCTAAGTTTGATCTACGGGGGGCGTATAACCTTATCCGCATCAAAGAGGGGGATGAGTGGAAGACTGCGTTTAACACATCCGAAGGTTATTTTGAATACCTCGTCATGCCCTTTGGGTTGTGTAATGCTCCCGCTGTCTTCCAGAATTTCATAAATGAGATTTTAAGAGATTACCTGGGGGTATTTCTTGTAGTGTACCTTGATGACATACTTGTGTTTTCCAAGGACTGGTCTTCCCACATTGAGCATGTCAGGAAGGTGCTCCAGGTCCTTCTGGAAAACAAACTGTTTGCGAAGACCGAAAAATGTGTGTTTGGGGTGCAGGAGATACCATTTTTGGGTCAAATCCTCACTCCTCATGAATTCCGCATGGACCCCGCCAAGGTCCAGGCTGTGGCGGAATGGGTCCAACCTGCCTCCCTGAAGGCATTACAGTGTTTCTTGGGGTTCACTAATTATTACAGGAGATTTATTGCTAACTTCTCGGTCATCGCTAAGCCTCTTACAGACCTCACTCGCAAAGGTGCTGATCTCCTCCACTGGCCTCCTGAGGCTGTCCAGGCTTTTTAGGTCCTTAAGAAGTGCTTGATCTCCGCCCCGGTGCGGCTTCAGCCCAACCAAATGGAGCCATTTATCGTGGAGGTTGACGCATCCGAGGTGGGAGTGGGGGCTGTCTTGTCCCAGGGTACCAGGTCCCTCACCCATCTCCGTCCCTGTGCCTACTTCTCCAGGAAGTTTTCGCCCACTGAGAGTAACTATGATATTGGCAACCGCGAACTCTTAGCCATTAAATGGGAATTTGAAGAGTGGTGCCACTTCCTGGAGGGGGCTAGGCACCAGGTAACGGTCCTTACCGACCACAAGAATCTGGTTTTCCTAGAATCGGCCCGGAGGCTAAACCAGAGACAAGCTCGATGGGCGTTATTTTTTACCAGATTAAATTTTTTGGTTACCTATAGGGCTGGGTCTAAAAATATTAAGGCTGATGCACTGTTGCATAGCTTCATGGCCAGCCCTCCTTCAGAGGAAGATCCTGCTTGTATTTTGCCTCCAGGTATAATCATTTCCTCTATTGATTCTGATTTAGTCTCTGAAATTGCTGCTGATCAAGGTTCAGCTCCTGGGAACCTTCCTGGGAACAAGCTGTTTGTTCCCCTGCAATTCCGGCTAAGGGTACTTAGGGAAAATCATGACTCCGCACTATCTGGTCATCCAGGCATCCTGGGTACCAAGCACCTCATTGCCAGAAACTATTGGTGGCCTGGGTTGCCTAAAGACGTTAAGGCCTACGTCGCCGCTTGTGAGGTTTGTGCTAGGTCCAAGACTCCCAGGTCCCGACCAGCGGGCTTACTACGTTCTTTGCCCATTCCCCAGAGACCTTGGACCCATATCTCCATGGATTTTATCACCGATTTGCCTCCATCTCAAGGCAAGTCGGTGGTGTGGGTTGTAGTAGACCGCTTCAGTAAGATGTGCCACTTTGTGCCCCTCAAGAAACTACCCAATGCTAAGACGTTAGCTACCTTGTTTGTCAAACACATCCTGCGTCTCCATGGGGTCCGTGTCAATATTGTTTCGGACAGAGGGGTACAATTTGTTTCATTGTTTTGGAGAGCCTTCTGTAAAAAGTTGGAGATTGATCTGTCCTTCTCCTCTGCCTTCCATCCTGAAACTAATGGCCAAACTGAGAGGACTAATCAGTCTCTAGAAAAATATTTAAGGTGTTTTATCTCTGACTGTCAATATGATTGGGTCTCATTCATTCCCATTGCCGAATTTTCCCTTAATAACCGGGTCAGTAACTTGTCAGGGGTCTCTCCCTTTTTCTGTAATTTTGGGTTTAATCCACGGTTCTCCTCCGTTTCACCTGGTAGTTCCAACAATCCCGAGGTAGAGGTCGTTCATCGGGAACTGTGCACAGTCTGGGCCCAGGTTCAGAAGAACCTAGAGGCGTCCCAGAGCATACAAAAAACTCCGGCAGATAGAAGACGTTCTGTTAACCCCTTGTTTATGGTCGGGGATCTGGTGTGACTATCGTCTAAGAACTTGCGCCTTAAGGTCCCGTCTAAGAAGTTTGCTCCCCGGTTTATAGGGCCGTACAAGGTCATTGAAGTCCTCAATCCTGTCTCCTTCCGACTGGAGTTGCCCCCATCTTTTCGAGTACACGACGTGTTTCATGCCTCCCTCCTTAAACGCTGCTCCCCGTCCTTGGCTCCCTCGAGGAAACCTCCTGTCCCCGTTCTCACCCCTGAGGGGGTGGAATTCAAGGTGGCCAAGATTGTGAACAGCAAGATGGTCCAAGGCTCCCTCCAGTACCTGGTGCATTGGAGAGGATACGGGCCTGAGGAGAGGACTCGGGTACCCGCCCGGGATGTTCACGCTGGGGTATTGGTCAGGAGGTTCCACCTTCGTTTCCCCAATAAACCAGGTCCACCTAGAAAGGGCCCGGTGGCCCCTCATAAAAGGGGGGGTACTGTAAAGGATCTGCCAGGCACAGCTTCTGTGTCAACGCCAATAGGTAATCAGTCTGCACCTGCTTCTATGTCTGTGAGACTGACTCCATCTTCCACCACTCAGGATGGCAGGCTTAGGAGTGGGAGAGCCTATCACAGCCTGGCCAGACGGAGCTAGCTCCCGCCCTCCGTCTATTTATACCTGCCTTTCCTGTTCCTCCTTGCTTGTGATTCTTCTCGTTTGGTTTCCAGGCCCTGCTGCAGCTTCTGAACTATTTGACCCTGCTTCATACTGACCCTGGCTTACTGACTACTCTCCTGCTCTGCGTTTGGTACCTCGTACACTCCTGGTTTGACTCGGCTCGTTCACTACTCTTGTTGCTCACGGTGTTGCCATGGGCAACTGCCCCATTTCCCTTAGCTTTGTGTACCCTTGTCTGTTTGTCTGTCGTGCACTTACTGAGCGTAGGGACCGTCGCCCAGTTGTACCCCGTCGCCTAGGGCGGGTCGTTGCATCTAGGCAGGGACTGAGTGGCGGGTAGATTAGGGCTCACTTGTCTGTTTCCCTACCCCCATCATTACACTATGTCTTTAATTAGAGGCTGGACGGCCGGTCTGAGCGTTTAAATGCTGAGACACAAAACTCCAAGATGGACGGGAGTATAGAGTCTGAAAGTGGTTTTGTAGATTGTATAGTGCATACCACAACTCATGAGGTGAGTGTTACTGAACACTATGAGCCAGTGTCTGAACCAGGGGGTGACACACAAAGCCACTTCATGGATGCGGAAGGGTCCCGGAATGTAGGGTACAACACATGTAAATACAGCTGTGATCAGCAAAAGTTAGTAGTGCCTACAATGGATGAGGATGTTATGCATGCCAACCTAGAAGAGTTGCTGGAGCACCAGTCTATTACACCCACGGGTGATTATCAAATGTCTGATACTGTAGGGGGTGACCCTAAGTGTAATTGTGTCCCAACATAGGAGCTTTGACCCTGGAGGAAGGTTGTAAAGTAATAAGTCCTACAGCCTTTATCAAAGGGGGGGGGGGTGGGATATGTAGCGGTGCAGCTAATGGACAGTGCAGAAACTGTCAGGTTTTAAGCAACCAGGGAATAAATACAGTAGAGAGGGTTTTCTCTGCTGGGGTGTAAAACCCGGAATAGGGCCTGGTTTGCTGGAGTGTGAAGGAGAAGGACGGCTTCCACGCCATACAGACAGTCCGTGTCTTGGGTTGTCTGATGAGCCTAGTTAGGCTTCACCCGAGACGGCTCTTTAAATAAGGTGTGTGCTGTACACACAGGGCTCTCAGTCTGGGGACGACAGGCATGCTAGCCTGTGAGAGTCACCAAAGTGTAAGGTAAAACTGTCTGTGTTTTGAGGTACTGGGCACAAGACTCAGTGTCTCTTAGTGAGGGACACTGAATGTGTTATTTAGAGGCTGGACGGCCTAGAGTTTACTTTGTATTGTTTCTGTTGTAACACTGCTTGCTGTGTTGAAGACAATACAGAAGGGCTGCGTCTGGTTTAAACCCTTATTCAATGAGTTGGAGTGAACTTTCTATGTGTGCCAACTATCTTACCCTGGAGATGGCGATACGGCGAGCAAAGTTGTCCCGCAGAGTTGTTACACCAGAGAAACGCAACGCAATATTTATTGCCCAGATTCTGCAGTTTTTAGAATTATCCCACATGTGGCCCTAGTGTGCTAATGGACTGAAAAACACAAAGAGCACATAGTGAATTTTGGGGCCTTCTTTTTTAAGAATATATATTAGGCACCATGTCAGGTTTGAAGAGGTCTTGTGGTGCCAAAACAATGGAAACCCCCAAAAGTGACCTAATTTTGGAAACTACGCCCCTCAAAGAATTTATCTAGGGGTATACTTAGCATTTTGACCCCACAGGTTACATAGTTACATAGTTAGTATGGTTGAAAAAAAGACACATGTCCATCAAGTTCAACCAAGGGACTGGAAAAGGAAAGGTAAAAATTTCTACACATAGGAGCTGATATTTCTTTATTCTAGGAAATTATCGAAGCCTTTTTTAAAGCCATCTACTGTCCCTGCTGTGACAAGCTCCGGTGGTAGACTATTCCATAGATTCACAGTTCTCACATTAAAGAAGGCTTGTCGCCTCTGCAGGTTGAACCTTTTTTTCTCCAGACAGAGGGAGTGCCCCCTTGTTTTTTTGAGGGGGTTTTACAAGGAACAGGATTTTACCATATTTTTTGTATGTGCCATTAATATATTTATTTAAATTAATCATGTCCCCCCTTAGTCGTCTTTTTTCAAGGCTAAATAGGTTTAATTCTTTTAATCTTTCCTCATAACTTAGAATCTACATGCCTCTTATTAGCTTTGTTGCTCTTCTTTGTATTTTTTCCAACTCCAGGGCATCCTTTCTATGAACTGGAGCCCAGAACTGAACTGCATATTCTAGATGAGGTCTCACTAATGCTTTGTAAAGTGGTAATATTACATCCAAGTGATTCTGAAATAGTTTTCTCGTGACATATTGTACTTTATGTTAGTTAAAAAATGTTTTTTTTTGCTAAATTTATTGGAATTAGTCATTAAAAATAAAAATCTACTTTTTTTTCTGAAAAATGTAGACATTTTTATTTTTTACAAGGAATAAAAGAGAAAAAGTACCCCAAATTTTGTAAAGCAATTTCTCCCGATTACGGTAATACTCCAAATGTGGTAATAAACTGCTGTTTGGACCCACAGCTGGGATCAGAAGGGAAGGAGCACCATTTGCATTTTGGAGCGCAGATTTTGCTGGAATGGTTTTCAGTGCCATGTTGTGTTTCCAATGCACTGGAGGGACCAAAACAGTGTAAACCCCCAGAAATGACCCCATTTGGGAAACTACACCCCCTTAATCTATCTAGGGATATAGTGAGCATTTAGACTCCACAGGTCTTTTGCAGAATTTATTAGAATTAGGCCGTGAAAATGAATATCAACATGTTTTCCACTAAAATGTAGAATTTGTTTAATTTTCACAAAGGATAAAGAAAAAAAAGCACCCCAACATTTGCAATTCAATTTCTCTTGAGTACGGCTATACCACACATGTGGTCATAAATGTTTTTTTCATTAGAAATTAATTAACTCTTTTGGAACTGATCCATTTTTTGCTTTTTTCATTTTCGTTTTTCACTCCCCGCCTTCCTAGAGCCATAACTTTTTTATTTTTCAATAATAGGCAGTGTGAGGGCTTCGTTTTTTTTGCGGGAGGAGCTGTAGTTTCTATTTACATAATTTAAAGAACCATATAATGTACTGGGTAAAAAAAATGTTTGCAGGCTGACATTGTAAAAAACCTGTGATTCATCCATTGTTTTTAGGGTTTTGCTTTTACGCCTTTCACCCTGCAGTAAAAACAACATCTTAACTTCACTCTGAGTCTCAATACAATTACGGTGATACCAAATTTATATAGTTTTTTATATTTTACAACTTTTACAAAAATATTTGTTAAAAAATAATAAAAATTGTTTTGCTTCACCCCATTCCAAGAGACGTAACTTTTTTATTTTTTGGTAGATTGAGTGGTGTGAGGGCTTATTTTTTTCGGGAATTTGCTGTAGTTTTTATTGGTACCATTTTTTGGTACATACAACTATTTGATCACATTTTAATATTATATTTTCTTTTAAAGCTAAGGTGACCAAAAAACAGTAAATTCTTTATTTTTACGGCATTCACCGTGCGAGTTAAATAATAGTGTGTTGTAATAGTTCAGACTTATGGATGCAGCGATACCAATTTTGTTTATTTTGTTATTTTTTACATTACATTAAAAAAAAAGGGAATTTTTATTTTATTTTAACTTCTAATATATATATTTTTTTACTTCTAATAACTTTATTTAACTTTTTTAACACATTTTATTAGTCCGCCTAGGGGACTTGAACCAGTGATCATTAGATCACTGGTACAATACACTGCAATACTAATGTATTACAGTATATTGTAATTTTTACAGGCTTCTGAAACAGCGCGATCGCTGTTCCTGTCCATTAGTCCCGGGTTTCAGCTGTAATACACAGCTGACAACCGCAGTGTATGGCACGGCTCAGCACGTGAGCCCGCTCCATACATCAGCCCCTGCACCACGAGTTGCTATTAGGTCATGGTGAACGAGGGGATTAATGCGCAGCGGATGCAATTTTCCACTAATATGCCATTTTAGTCCAATATGTTGTGCCCAGTTTGCACCACTGAAGACAAATACCTTATAAAATGTTAAGCAGGTTCTCCCAGGTATGGCAATGCCATATATGTGGACGTAAGCTGGTGTTTGGGCACGCTGTAGGTCTCAGAAGTGAGGGAGCACCATTTGGCTTTTGGAGCGCAGATTTTTCTTGGTAGTTGTTCTGTTTGGAGTTTTACTGGTATTTCAGTTTATAATGTAGGGGCTTATGTAAGCTGGGCAGAGTACATCAGGGCATAATAAGGTGGTATAATAATGCGGTAAATAAATAATAATCCGCAGAGGTGTGGCCAGTGTCGCACTGATAAATGGTGCCCAATCTTATCTGCTTTTGGAACACTCTGCACATCGCTATAGTCTGAGGGCCAGAACTTTTTTATTTTTTCTCCAACGGAGCTGTGTGAGGGCTATTTTGTTGCGGGACAATCTGTAGTTTTCATTGGTAACATTTTGGAGTACATGCGATTTTTGATTACTTTTTATTACGTTTTTTGGCAAGAAAGGTGACCAAAAACAAGCAATTCTGACAATGTATTTTTTTTTACATTTTTTACTGTGTTCTTCGTGGGCTATAAATTATAATTTTACTTTATTCTGCGGGTCGATACGATTACGGCAATATCGTATGTATATAGTTTTTTTTTTAGTGTTTTGCAGCGTTTGCACAATAAAATTCCTTTTTTTTCATTATACATTTTTTGTATCACCATATTCTGAGAGCCATAACTTCTTTATTTTTCAGTCAAATAGGCTGTGTGAGGGCTTGTTTTTTGCGGGACGGGTTGTAGCTTTTATTGGTATTATTTTGGAGTATATGCGACTTTGATCACTTTTTATTCTATATTTTTGGAGGGGTGGTGACCAAAAAATAGCAATTCTGGCATAATTTTTTATATTTTTTTGCGGTGTTCTCTGTGTGGAAAAATAATATTATAGTTTTTTTTAGTTTGGCTCGAACGTGGTGATACCAAATATGTGTACTTTTTTAAACTTTTTCATTTTTCCCTATAATAAAAGACTTATAGGAAAAAAAAAGATTTTGTTTTTTAACTTCTAACTTTATTTTTACACTTTTAGGTACAATTTTTATAAACTTTTTTTTACTTTCTTTTTTTTGTCCCACTAGGGGACTTGAAAACCTGCAGCACTGATTGCTGCTATAATACATTACACTACCTATGTAGAGTAATGCATTACAACTGTCATTGTGTCGCTGACAGTCACTCTGACAGGAAGCCTATGAGGACCAGTCAGAGGCTGGTCCTCATAGGCTTCAATACATCGCAGCCCAGACGCCATTGTCTGGCCTCCGTTCACCATGACAACAATCGGCAACCTCCACAATCACATCTTGGGGGATTCCGATTTGCTACAAATCCCTAAATGCGGCTATCACAATGGATCGCCGCATTCAAGGGGTAAATTGCCAAATTGCGACGGACTGCTGGAGACTAGCTGGCCTCTGGCTGGTCCTCATAGCCTTCCATACATGGTAGAGCTGGAGGCCATTGTCTGGCCAGCATAGGCAATCCCTGCGATCACACCGTGGGGGCTGCTGATCTGCTGCAAACCGTTTAAATGCAGCGATTGCAATCGATTGCCACATTTAAGGAGTTAATTGCCAAAATCAGCAACGATGGACGTCTGGCCAGAAAGAGTGGAGTGTCAGCTGTTGGAGACAGCTGACCTCCTGGTTCCCGGTGCACCCTATCACGGACAGTGTGCACCCTGGAACCCCGGAGTAACTGTACATCCTGGTGCACAAATAAACTTCCCACCAGGACATAGACTTGCATTCTGGTGAGCCTAGGCGTTAAAGAACTTGAAAGAGGCTGGATACAGTCCTGGTAGAACTCAGACTGTCATAAACTACATTTCAGGGCAATAAGGCCGATTCGTGACAAATGTATTTAGTACAAATCTGATTTGACAGCCGGTTCGACTGAATCGTACCTGAAACTAATTTTCTAAATTCTCCCATCTCTACCAATAAAGGTTGTATTTCTGGATGACTGTTACATAAGTTAAAATGGTAAATCACAAACAAATGGCAGATAAACCTTTGTCATGCTGTGTGACCTATGCTGGGCTTCTGTTAATAAAGTCATGATGCAATCAATTTAAGCATTCTCTGTGGTACACATCTATCATTTGTCAAGAATGACTTCCAAATGGCAACAACTGCACCTGACAAACGAAAAAATTCAATATGGCAGATCAACATTTCTACAGAAATCTGCCATCTATGCAATTGGGACGACAGCTATTCCTCTCGACTCACCAATATACATGAACATTCAGTTCCTCTGATCATGCATGTGTTTTAAATTGGACTTCGCGGGCAGTGGCTTATAGCCCGCAGGAACGAAGGACCAGGCATGTTGAAAACTAAAATGCCCAATTCTTCTTTCTTCCAATATTTGCCATCGCAGGAGAGTTGGAACACTCCCATACGCATTAGATAGATGGCCAGGGCTGACAAAATCGAAGGGTTTGGCTGACTAATGTGTATGGGCACCTTAAGCTCCTGTTAGAGGAGTTTATAGCAGGATCATGATATAGCTAGGAGGGACTCTGTAGCTGGTAGATTTGTATCTGCACTGTTGGCTTGCACATTTGTATAAAACTCTGTAGGCACTGCTATTTGCTTCAAACTATTTTATAGAAGCTGATTTGTAGCTGGCACAATATAATGGGTAAAAATGCATGGGGGAAACATTAATAATACTATTTGGCCTATACTTTATTTTTATCAGCCAGCAGTGGTAAATAGCTGCAAGGGGGCACCACTAATAATACTATGTGGTTCTAGTATGGGGATAACTGGACATATTTCTGTTTCAATCCACTTGTTACAGTGGTGACAACATACTCTTCAGCAGTACAGTGCATACAGCAAAGATTATACATTTTAATATGTTTTTTTTTCCCCAGTAAAGCAACAACCTGTTTTACTGGTCCAACCACATCCAATCAGGATATTTTCTTTAGTTAACAGATTTTCTAACAAATGGTAATTATAATTATAAAAATATATATATATGTAAAAACGTTATTTAAAGAAACACTAAATCCAAAAGTAAATGATAAAAGTAAACAAGAGATAGACTTGTCAGTTTGCTAAATTTTACTAGATGTTCCTGAAACAAACAGTCTACTTGAAATCCTGCAGAAAACACAGCGGTTAGTCTCCTGTTGATCTGTTTCATTTTTTGGTCTGGGGAATGGATGAGGGGGCTGGGATTTGGCAAGGGACGGGGCTTAACAATCTTTTTGTCCTACTGCAGACAGGGCAGAGGAGGGAGGCTACTGCTGCAGCCAGTTGTCTTACAGCCAGACACAGGGCAGTGAGAAAGGGGGGAACATGGTTGAGCTTCTTGGACACACAGAGATTTCTTTACATTTTTCAATTTTAACTGTAATATGAGACAAATAGGATCAAAGGAAGGGAGGAGAGTAAGAGAGGAATTGCTGCGATATATTAAATTTTTTGTGCATTTTCTGTATTTAGTGTTACTTTAAAATATCAAATATCAATTGACTTCCAAGGTAGAATTGCTTGCTGAGACTAGAACAAGTGGACAAAATGAGTATAGAAATAAAAGAATAAAAATGAACACTGAATTATAGAATAAAATATGAATGTAAAACCATTCCTATGCTGCCCACATTTAGAGCTCCTTTAAGCATAGACTATACTTAGATTGGTATGTAGGTATATATTATAATGCTTTTTACCGTGTATATATGAATAGCCAATAAAAAAATAATCAAAAAATAAATAAAATTGGAATGTAACCTTCATTACCTCAAAGCTTGTTAACACCCCTGTCTCTAGTTACCGAAACCACCTACTATATTTACACCTATTATTTTATTTCTTGTTGTATTTGCAGTTCTTTCCATTGTGCTATGTGTACTTAAGTTCCAATAAATGGACCCATCTAAAGTGTTTTGACCTTAAATGCTGTATTTTTATATTACATAATGAGTTTTAACCTGAAAAAGTCACAGGACTTCTGCTAAAACAAGCTGTATTGGGACCATGAACACGGGTTAATTTATCAATTATACTTGACAGAAAAACATTTTCTGTAAAACGCTCAGTCGAGTTGAAGACAGTAATTGTTTCTAGAACCAATATGTGCTGTTAGCTGTCCTCCAGGATCATTATTCAACTTGTAGACATACTTTTTTACAGAAATAGTACCCCTTAAAATTGGTGTTCTATCTTAAATGTTGTATGCAGAAGCTAAAGACTTAAAAGTATAAAAAAAAAAGCAGAAAAAAAAAAAAGCCAAAACATCAAATATTTCTAATGTTAAAAACTACTGAAAATATATCCGGTTTCAAAATGAATTCATCAATAAACAAATATATTTGGTTTTGCTGTTTAAGCTATTCCTATGAAAGTTCTTCATTATATTTCACAGTTACTGGCTTTGTTAATGAAATATACATAACAGTTCAGATTCAGATGCAGCAAAGCTGAGTTTGCCATTTGGCACAATGTACCATGATATCTCAATGCATTATCAGGGCTTTTACATAGGACTGAATAGGATAACTGATGAGTTTGATTAACTCAACACTGTATGAGGGTGCACAAAAGAAAGTTCAATGAAAGAAGTTAGCTCTGATAAATCATTATTAACCAATCATATGAATTATTTGAAGACTTGTTAGTTCGCCTAAGTACTCCTAAATATATTATAATTGATATAAGTAATTTTTGTCATGTGTTGTAAAGAATTCTAAAAGAAATAAAATAATGCAGATTTGACTTACCAGTTTTTAAATCAATGAATGTGCAAATGCAAAATTGAGATTTCATGCTAGAATTTTGCATGCCAAAGTGCACAGAAATCCAGTACATAAGGTAATTACTATGTACAAAGCTTTACCAGGCACCAGAAACATTCACATTACATTACCAAGACGAAGGAGAAAAATATTCTAACCATATTACATGGGATTTCTAGGAAATAAATCCATAAACTCCTCTTCTGTTTTATGTAAAATTTATATTCCACATTCAGGCAGCTGGGAGTGTATATTGAAAATCCTTATTCTTCTGCTTCTGCTTGAGTTTATATCCTAAAAAAATTGTGTTTCTATTCTGGACTGGATTACTCCAGTAAATGGTCAATGCTGCATTAAGGTCCATCCAGGGAAGATTGTTTAAAAGTGGAACAGAGCAGTGTTTGATTCTGACTGTAGCTTAAAGCTGTCTGCAGTATATATTGATGTAGGATTCACAGCATAAGCTATGGGAGGAGTTCTAGTGTTCGCATCAGCACAGAGTAGATTAACCAGTTCTCAGTGAATGAAAATGTGCAAAATCACAAATCACACATGAAGAAAGTGTTTACTCTTTAGTGTTAAATGCATTATAGCTGCTTGGTTCTCTTACAATACTGTGTAATCAGGTACATGATGATATACAGTATATAATTCCATGTATTCTGACTAGACACATATAATAGTATAAATAAAAGTGTACCATCCATATTATATGATGGAAATGAATAAATACTCCATAATATAATGTCCTTATTGCAAATATTCTTTTTGTAATAAGGTGAGATCTACACACTATGCATAATGTGGATGGGGAAGATTTAAAAACTGTCATCATAATGGAAGAGTTATGTAAAGCCTCAGTAACATCATATGAATATTTTTTTGTACCAACATACTTGTTTCAATGTATAATGGCAACTTGTGGGCTCAGGTGCCGGTTACAGTTTATTGTTCTACTTATGCTACAAAGGTTATAATTCACTTAGAGGTGCTTCTAGAATCCCAATGCATCTTGGGCATCCCTAGCCATGACAATAGGAAATTTTCTAATCATAAGGTCCATGCACTCATTGAACTGCTCTCTTGCAAATTATACTTAGGGCAATGCTATTTATATTTCTAATAAATAAGGGTAGTTTTACCATCGGTGCACCTATGCTTCAAGGGCTTAGAATGCTGATGGCTTGCTAAGGGAGCATACTGTACCTTTGATTTTATACAGAGTCACACATTGTTTTCTCATGGAATGAATCAGTGAGAAGAAAAATTGTACCAATGCATCTTATATTATGGAAATATTTTACCCTCTCTCTGTCTGACCAAGACTTTAAGCTCCATATTTGTAGATCTCGTTTCTTGGGCACCCCTTCCACCTTCTATTCAGCACATTTCCCCCATATGAAAAAAGGTACAACATGGTCACCCAGCCACAGAAAGGTGCAGTCAATGTGGCGAAAGTAAGAAAAAATAGATAGGAGAAAATTAAAGGAACAAGAGAAGGACCTGGGTATTCTGATTACAAATAAGCTAAGCAGTGGTAATCAATGTCAAGCAGCAGCTGCAAAAGCAAATTGGATTTTAGAGTGTATAAAAAGAGAGATAAAAACCTGTTATTAAAATGTAATATTACCCTTCTACAAATCCCTTGTAAGGGCGCCTCTTGAATATGCATTTTAGTTTTGGACTCCAAATTGTAAAAAGGATATAGGAGAACTGGAGAGGTTTCAAAGGCAGGCAACTAGATTATTAAATGGGATGGGATGTGTCCCTTACAATGAAAGGCTAGAGAAATTGGGCTTGTTCAGCTTGAAAAAAAATGCTCCTTAGTGGTGATCTTATTAACATGTATAAGTATATGTGCGGTCAATATAAAGAACTAGCACATACGTAATCTGTTCTTTCCAAGGAATCTACAAAGGACCAGGGGACATTCATTGCATGTGAAAGAAGGACGTTTCAGACATCAATACGAGACTACAAGAGGTAGTAATGGCAGATACTATGTCAGCATTTAAAAAAAGAGCTAGATGATTATTTACTGACAAATGGCATTCAGGGTTATAATTAATCAAACAATGAATGACGTGTAATTTATTGAGAAAGGTTAGACTTGATGAACCTGTGTCTTTTTTCAACCTATGTAGCTATTACGTGGCAGTAAACCACTGAGGATCCTTCAACAGTGAATGCCAGTCAACCCCAGACTGCCTTCTATAGATACCCTCCCAGAGTGTCAGCCATAGATACGCCATTCCACCCACAACTGACCCCAGGCTTTTTCCTGTGTTTGATGCAAACGGGAAGTCATACTGTCATTTGCTCGAGTGATTCAATTCTGCATCTATATTGAAATAAACTCAATCTGTATCATCCAATAAATAGTTAACTTGAGATTGATTCAACAGATTTAAACTCTGGACCAGCGTCCTTCTCAAGTTTGCACTGATCTCTCATTTTGTTTTCCTGTGTGCGTCATCACTCCAAGGGTTCTGGGGTCATAGTAATGTTCATCAGGGGCGGATTATAATGAGGTCAATCTGGGCACCTGCCCAGGGCCCGAGGCTGAAGGGGGACCTAGTTTGCCCCAGTTTTCCCGAACTGGTTGTTAAAATTACAGCCGGTTCAGAGAACCGGGTTGAAGCGGGACCTCTCACCCAATTGTATTGCAGATACAATTGATTATTATAGCGCTGGCGAGACGCGAACTATTAGTTCCTGCCTCGCCGTTTGGCGCTTTAACAATGACGCAGTCGGTGCAATGACACCATCAAGTCGACTGCGCCGTTACTCTGGATGGCGCTGCCTGGTGTTTGACCAGTACTGTGTCCCTGGAGGACAGGTAAAAATGTTAATTCTGAGAGAGAATGGGGACAGGTAAAAATGTTATTTTTTTTCTGTGGGCTATCATTCGGGGCAATATCTACTGGGGGTGTTATCTACACTGGGCAATATCGACAGGGGGCACTGGGACTGGCATTATTTACGGGGAATTGTGATTGGCGCTATCTACAGAGGGCATTGTCACTGGCTTTATCTACAGGGGGAATTGTGATTGGCTTTATCTACAGTGGGCATTGTGACTGGTGCTGTCTACAGGGGGCATTGTGACTGGCGCTATCTACAGGGGGCATTGTGACTGGCACTATCTACAAGGGGCATTATGACTGCCGGTATCTACAGGGGGCATTGTTATTGTGTGTGGTGTTTTACTTTACAGGGCTTGACACAATTTACTTCAAGGGCACATAGCATGGTGCTATTATATTCAGGGGCGCAGAGTGTCGCACCATGAGTGTTTTATCTTCGTTTATAGGTGCGGAAATGTTGAAAAACCGAAGACATCTGAGCTGCAAACTCTGCAGAAATGGCCTGTGGCCGGGAGAAGTCATCATAGGGGTCTGGACCGGATGGAGAAGAAAAGAGAAATAGAATGAAAAATAATCGTCACCTGTGAGTCACTCAATGTAAATGTTTATTCTCCCTGTGACTGATCAGTACTGTAGTAACTGTATGATCTGCAGCGAGATGATGGATTGTAGCATTCTTTTTTGGAAACAACAACCCCCAGCATATCCTAACCATTGTTCAGGCTATACTAGGAGCTGTTGTTTTATGTCGTACAAACTTATATGGATTGGGTTAAACTGAATTTGCAAATGATCTCTGTACTGAGCTGTATTTGTGCTGGTGCTGTATATATGTACTGAGCTTGGTTCTAGTTCTGTATATACAATGTGAGCTTGGTTCTGGTGCCATATATATGTAATGAGCTTGGTTCTGGTGCTGTATTTATGTACTGAGCTTGGTTCTGTAATTGTGTATATGTACTGAGCTTGGTTCTGGGGCTGTATATATGTACTTGTTATAGTGCTGTATGTATGTACTGAGCTTGGTTCTGTTGCTATATATTTATGTATTGAACTTGGTTCTGGCACTGTATATATGTACTGAGCTTTGTTCTGGGGCTGTATATTTATGTACTGAGCTTGGTTCTGGGGCTGTATATATTTACCTTATCTTAAGGTAAAATTAGATGTTAAATCTACATTTACCTTAAGATAAGGTGAATATATACCGTACATACAGTATAATCGAAACCCCAAAGAACATGGAGGAATCACAGTTTTTCCCAATTCACCCATTATATGGTACTTTAAATGGTGCCAATAAAAGCTACAACTCGTCGTGCAAAAAATAATCCTTCACACACCACTCCATTGATGTAAAAATAATAAAGGTATGGCTCTAGGCAGGCGGTGAGTGAAAATGAAAAAAATAAAATAAAAATGGCTTGGACTTTAAGGGGTTAAATAACAGAGACTGGTTCTTTATATTTACGCACAGCAGATATTTTTTTTTCCAGAAACCGCAAACAATTTAAAGCTTCTGACCTCTTTAGTATCTCAAAGTATTCTGCTTTTTCTCTTCTGTATGGCTCATTCTGTTTTAACAGCTAATTCCAAACCGGGCCAGATCTAAACTGAAATCTGCCAATATACAGTATAGCCAGTGGCGAATCATCAATAGGGTGGTTCAGGTGGCCGCCCGGGGGCCCAAGGTTCCCAGGGGGCCCATATCCGCCCGAACCACACATGACCGCATGGGCCCCCTCATGCACGGTGGCATCGCTAGCACCTGAGGGGGCCCCAGTGCTAGCGACAGATACATTCACTTGTATTTATGTCCTCGGGACGGAGATACAAATGAATACTATAGGCTTCAGGCCACGTTAGGCCTGCAGCCTATAAGGCACGGGGAAGTATCCCTGCGCAGGCCGGCGTGATGACGTCACTGCATCACGCTGGTCTGCGCATGCGTCTCGCCTGGAGGATGTGCAGCGCTCCATCTGTCACGGGAAAGAGGCAAGGTAAGTAAAATATTTTTTATTTCATTTGTTTTTTTTGGGGGGGAGTACTGTGTAGCACTATATACAAGGGGGAGCGCTGTGTAGCACTATATACGAGGGGGGGAGTGCTGTGTGGCACTATATACGGATGTAGCCATCTTTAACTTGATTATGATAACTTGCTGCAGCATGATATCACACAAAAAAAGCCATTGAAAAGTCATTGAAAAAGTCAAGATAAGAGATCTAGCCACTGATTATTTAATGTGTTAAAAGTCAAGGTAAAGACGGCTACATCTGTACATGGGGGGAAATGCTGTGTAGCACTATATACAAGAGGTGGTAGCGCTGTGTAGCACTATATACAAGGGGGAAAGCGCTGTGTAGGACTATATACAAGGGGAGGAGAGCTGTGTGCCACTATATACAAGGGGGGAAGTGCTGTGTAGCACTATATACAAGAGGGGGAACTCTGTGTAGCACTATATACAAGGGGGAAAGCGCTGTGAAGCACTATATACAAGGGGAGGAGAGCTGTGTGGCACTATATACAAGGGAGGAAGCGTAGTGTGGCACGATATACAAGGGAGGAAGCGCAGTGTGGCACGATATACAAGGGGGGAGCGCTGTGTACCACTATATACAAGAGGGGAGGTGCTGGGTGACACTATATACAAGAGGGGCAGAGCTGTGTGGCACTGTATACAAGGGGGGGGAGTGTTGTGTGGCCCTATGTACAAGGGTGGAGCGCTGTATAGCACTATATACAAGAGGGGGAAGCGCTGTGTAGCACTATATACAAGGGGGAAAAGCACTGTGTAGCACTATATACAAGGTGGGAAGCACTGTGTAGTAGTATATACAAGGGGGCAAAGCGCTGTGTAGTACTATATACAAGGGGGAAGCGCTGTGTAGCACTATATACAAGGGGAGGGAGCGCTGTGTAGCACTATATACAAGGGGGGAAGTGCTGTGTAGCACTATATACAAGAGGGGGAAGCACTATGTTGCACTATATACAAGTGGGGGCACTGTGGGGCACTATATACAAGGGGGGAAGTGCTGTTTAGCACTATATACAAAGGGGAGAAGTGCTGTGTAGCACTATATACAAAGGGGGAAAGCGCTGTGTAGCACTGTAAACAAGGGGGTAGAGTGCTGTGTAGCACTATATACAATGGGGGAAAGAGCTGCGTAGAACTATACACAAGGGGGGAAACTCTGTGTAGCACTATATACAAGGGGGAGTGCTGTGTGGCACTATATACAAGGGGCAGAGCACTGTGTGGCACTATATACAAGGGGGGAAGCGATGAGTGGCACCATATACAAGGGGGAGGCGCTGTGTGGCACTATATACAAGGGGGAGTGCTGTGTGGCGCTATCTATAGGGGGCTGTGTGTGATGCTATCTATAGGGGGCTCTGTGTGGCGCTGTCTACAGTGGGATGTGTGTGATGCTATCTACAGGGGGTCTGTGTTGCGCTTTCTACAGGGGGTCTGTGTGGAGCTATGTATAGGGGGCTGTGAGTGACACTATCTACAGCGGGTGTGTGGCGCTATCTACAGGGAGTGTGTGTGGCGCTGTCTAAAGGGGTGTGTGTCACTATCTACATGGGGGTGGGGTGCTATCTACAGGGGGATGTGTGGGGTTCTATCTACATGGGGGTGTGGTGCTATCTACAGGGGGCACTGTGTATGTGCTGCATTACTTTACAGTGTGTGACACAATTATATTCAGTGTTTGGTACTATTTCATTCAGGGGTGCAGTGCATGGTGCTATTATATTTAGGGGGGCACAGTCTGTGACACCATGATAATTTTATCTTCATTTATAGGTGTGGAAATGTCGGAAAAGTGAAGAGCTGAAGACATGAAGTGGCAAATTCTGCAGAAATGGGTCATGGCCGGGAGAAGTCTTCATGAAATCTGGACCGGATGGTGAAGAAAAGAGGAAGAAAAAGTACTAGAATCTGGGAAGTCATCAACTGTGAGTCACTAGATTTATAGAGAATCTGTCACCTCTCCTGACTTTATTCTAGGAAAACCTTGTATTTCACAAAAAGACTTTGTGCAGTTCAGGACTGATAGACAAATTGGTGTTACCATTCCCCTTGTCAGGAGGATGTGTCCCTGCACAGTGTGATACTGTCAGCGATGGTTGGAGACTTTCAGTATGTAGGGACACAGCTCTGTGACAAGGGGAATCGTAACACACATTTGTTAATGCTTGCACAAAATGATAGTCTTAACAATAGTTACAGAGCGGCAGGGTGGCAGTGGAGAAGGGGGGCCCAAGTTTGGTCTACTTTATCTGCCACTGGGTTAGCATCTTCAGAGCCTATGGTCTACTTAATATGCCACTGGGCATAGTGTCTTCGTAGCTACATTTTGAGAACTGTCCGGGGCCCATGGTACCTTTAATCCGCCTTCGATGTTCATATCCACGCTTCAGATTCAGTAATTTGTCATCAGCAACAATGATAGGACTTTGGATCCAGGCTCTGATCAGTAATTCACAACACCTCCCTTGGTTTCCTTCAATTCAGCCAATTGATTTGAAGAAAATATGTAAAAGCGTTTATTGAATCTTTGGTGGTATAGAACATTGAAATTCACTACCAATATAAGTATATTGTAAAGGTAAGCAAGCACAAGTGACGCACGAAGCAGGTAAATAAACTGACATTTGAAAAGACTTACCAAGGAAGAATAGAAAATTGGTTATATGGCAGACTTGCATACAGAAACAGCAGTTGCTGGATAACCATCTAGTGACAGCTGTCTATATTCTGGAGTTATCAATATGGAAGTGTCTGCTATGATGCAGTAAACTGACTGTCATCCTGCTTTGTGTTGTAGAGGTCTAGCATCAGTTTTACAAAACCGAGAAAATTCTAGAGACAAATAATTTATGTTAAAGAGGCTCTGTCACCAGATTATCAAATCCCTATCTCCTATTGAATGTGATGGGTGCTGCATTGCAGATAACAGCAAAGTTTTGTTTTTTTGATCATTTTTGCCCAAGTTATGAGCAATTTTATATTTATGCAAATGAGCTTTGGGTGACGTCACGCTGTGTGTCAGCAGTGAAAGAAGCTGGCTGGGAATGATGACGTCACCAAAAGGACATTCAACCTTGTCGTCGGAAGAGAGAAGACACATCCGCTCCAGGCGTCAGAGAGTACAGTTGAATTTGCAGCAGCATCACCATGTGCAGGTAAGCATAGAAAACTCCCTAGAGATGAGCATATTAACCTTTTGGACGCCTGGAGTCGATGTATCTTCTTTGTCCGACGACAAGGTTGAAGGACCTGTGGGTGACGTCACGCTGTGTCTGCTGTGAAAGAAGCTGGGTGGGAATGATGAGAAGTGTATGATGCTGATTTGTCAGCGTCATACACTTCTATTCACAACGCCCAGTTGGTAAAAACACAATACACGCCCAGTTGGTAAAACGAGAAATCACGCCCAGTTGTCCATTGAAAAGCTCATTTGCATAAATATAAAATTGCTCATAACTTGGGCAAAAATGATCGTTTTTCTAAAAAAAAACTGTTATCTACATTACAGCGCCCATCACAAAACAGCTCCTGATTTTCATACGTTTTTCGTGGCGTTTTTTGCGGCGTTTTCGCTGTGTTTTTACGGACGTTTTTGGAGCTGTTTGGAGCTGTTGGAGTCTATGAGAAAACGGCTCCAAAAACGTCACAAGAAGTGTCCTGCACTTCTTTTGACGAGCCGTGATTTTACGCGCTGTATTTTGACAGCGACGCGTAAAATGACAGCTCGTCTGCACAGGACATCTTAAGACCCATTGCAGAAATAGGCAAATGTTTGCCGACGTATTGGAGCTGTCTTTTCAGGCGTAATTCGAGGCGTTAAATGCCTCCATTACGCCTGAAAATTGGTTGTGTGCACATACCCTTACCTCTCACTGTTTGAACAGGAATGTCATCATGGAACTCTTCTATTTGACTTGGTTTTGTAGAATAAACTGACTGTTATCCTTCTTTGTGTTGTAATGGTCTAGTATTATTTTTACAAAACAATGTAGCTCGATTAAAGGGTTATTCCCAGCTTAGACATTTATAGCATATTCATGGAATATGCCATAAATGTCTGATAGATGGAGGTCCCAGCTCTATGTCGAGACCAGGGTTCCCCTATCTGCTGCATCCAGGCAGAGAATGAAAGAAGAGGTGGCTGCGCATGTGGATGGCTCATAGCACCTATTCTTATGTACGGCGAACATTGGATACTATACATTTATATATTTTTTTGAACTGATTGCACCTTATTAACTGACTACAATCTACAGTTTACCTTGTGAGCTTCCCTAGAGACACTGCCACCAAATTCTAGCGATTAGCTGGGGTCATAGTAGCTGGATCCCCACCCTCGCAATATGACACCAATGTATTTAAACAGGCAACCCATATTTGAGTTCATGTGCAAATTAATAACAGTGCACACTAACTAAATGATAGTTTGTAGGTACAACTAATAGAATTTGAATATCTGTGCCTTAAGAAACCACTAGAGTGGAACTTTTCTTTAAAGCGACTTTGTTAATTGTCGTGATCTAAGCTATGTACACTAGAGATGATCCAACCTCTTTAAAGCTCTATTACGCCAAGACAGCATTAGTAATGTCAAAGTGACAGCAACATATTGATATTGGGAAACGGATAGCCGATGGTAACAAATAGACTGTTTAACAACACACTGCACTGACAGAATTTTTATGCTTTTTAAAATTAAAAAACGGTCCAAACGTACCTTTTTTTGGTAGCGAATGCCTGCTGGCATTTATACACACACAATGGTACTGGAAGAAGCAATGGCCATTTAACAAGCGGTCCAAAAATTATCCCTTTTTGGGGAGACGCCTGCCAGTGTTTATACATACGGTATCAGAAGAAGCAATGGCTATTCAACAAGCGGTTCACAAATTATCCCATTTTGGGGAGTAGCAACAGGTTTGGTGTTATTTTAAGGAATATACATATATATATACATATATGTATATATATATATATATATATATATACATGTGTATATATATATATATATATATATATATACATATATATATATATATATATACATATATATATATATTTATATATATATATATATATATATATATATATATATATATATATATATATATATATATATATATATATATATATATATATATATATGTGAGAGTAAATATATAAAATGTATATTATTCGTTGAGAAAATATCTGCATTTAACCATTTGAGAGATATGTAAAAGTTTTATGTGTAAGAATAGATCCTCCATTGTTTCAATTCTGTATAGATGGGTCTTGTGGAGGCTTGTCTATACATCCTGTCTGTTCAATGGATCTATTGGAAGGGCAGTATGTATGGATAAGTCGCATGGAGGTTTATCAAAGAACTATTGAATAGGCAGGATGTATGTGACAGTCATAAGACATTCCAGATGTAATGTTTTTAACGTGTAACTGTGTCAAAGTGTCACTATCTGTCTATCTATCTATCTATCTATCTATCTATCTATCTATCTATCTATCTATCTATCTATCTATCTATCTATCTATCTATCTATCTATCATCTATCTATCTATCTATCTATCTATCTATCTATCTATCTATCTATCTATCTATCTATCTATCTATCTATCTATCTATCTATCTATCTATCTATCCATATAGACAGAAGGCCGGACATGCGTATCTCATGGTGGTCATTCTCTGATTGATTAATGTGTGTAATGGAAGGTATAAATAAAGAAAGATTCTGAAGCCATTCAGAGTCTCTTGTACACCATTAATGCCGTGCGCACTTTCTCGGCAGGTCATTTTTGTGTATTCTGGACAAATTCTGTTTCAGAGAAAGGAGCTCGGTTAGGAGTAGACTCTCTACTCTCACATTACTTGGAGGCCCAGCAAGGTTTCCCATCACCCCTGCCTGATCCGAGACAAGTGTGGAAAAAAACCTCTGAAGGATGAAGAGAAACAAAAACCGTGGTAAGTAAGCCATTGTCTTATTAGTGTTTAACTCTCTCCCTCAGTGCGGTAAGTCCCTTTCGGGTTTGGTGGGCAGCAGGGAATCTCAGTGAATTTGTCTAGGGTCTTGCCTTTGTTATATGTGTTTGCTTTATGTAGGCTAAGTTTGTAATTGAATGTGTGCTTGAACCATCAGGGGACTATACTAGAACTCTGTGAGAACAGACAGAGTGGGTGTGGTAGCTAAGTGAGCGGATGTGTGTAGATCTGCTCTGCTCTAGCTCCTTGTAGCCTGGGATACAGCGCACCATGTGACAGTATTGAGTATCGTTTATTGAGTGCTATCTCTGTTTAGTGTTGGTTTCTGGATGCGCCTCAGATGACCGTCTGTTGTCGATTTTGACTACAATTGATCACCCTTGGTCGCAGGAGGTCACAGGAGGAGGCTGGGTATTGCCATATTGCCATTGCTTTTGCTACATGTTTTAGTAGCTTCTCACTACATAAGGATTTTGTATTCAGTCTGAAAAAACTCTGGAATTGCTAAAGCAAGGAAAAAAAAAAGTGGTGGTTGGCGTTTTTACAGCTAAAACTAAGCATTAAATAAAAATAAAAAATAAAAACAATAAAAAGCTTTAATCTTTTATTATATTGTGGTTCGTGGGTGGCAGCGGTATACAACAAATATGCAGACTGTGAGATGAAGTAAAGCTGGGAGGAGTGAATATGATACGGCAGACAGCGACTAGGAAGGGTAAATCGTACATGCCTACCCCAGTCACTACCCGTCACCACGCATGTAATGGCTAGAAGAGTGGTTCTAAAAAAAAGGAGCTTTGAAGGAGGCAGAAGGGAGAGCTCAGGATAAGACTTTGAGAGAGTCAAGCAGTAGTAAAAAAGAAATGGCTTGTGTAATGGCAGATACGAGTGCTGAATTGGAAGATATAAACGGTGATGGAGTGGTATCTCTGGAGGTTACTGAGAATGGACCCCCTAGTTTGACGGATATCTTAAAGGCTGTTAACCAATGTAACGCATCAATAAGTTTGGTTGTTGCCCAGGTGGGTACACTGGGGGAGAAGGTGAACTTTTTAAGGAACAGTATGTTCAAGTATAAAGAGCATATGGAAAATGTGGAAGCTAGAACTTCTCAGCTGGAAGATACAGTAGATGTGTTACAAAAAGAAATGAAATCGCTAAAAGGAAGTGATAAAGACATGAAGCTGAAAATTATAGACCTGGAGAACAGGTCTAGAGGAGCTAATTTGAGGTTTCTAGGTTTCCCAGAGGGGGCGGAAGGCTCTGGCATTATTTCCTTTTTGAAAAGGTGGATTACAGACATAATGGGAGAAGAGGAATTTTCTTTTTCCAATTTTATAGAGAGAGCACATAGAGTTCCAGTCAGACCGATCATTCTTGGAAACAGACCGAGACAGATATTAATAAAAATGGTGTCATCTAAAGATAGAGATCTTGTCATAAGATCGTTACGAAATGTGATGAATATGGAATTTGAAGGACAGAAAATTATGTTTTTTCCGGATTATGCTGTGGAGACACAAAAGGATTGTGCAAAGTTCATTGGGACAAAAAAAAGTTTTTGAGAACATGAAATACTCAATGATGTTTCCTGCTAAACTGAAAATAATCTGGAAGGATTCATTACTGTTTTTTTCTGATCTAGAGGAGGCTAAGGAATGGGTGGCTGTGAATTTAAGATCAAATGAGTAGGGGGAGGCAGTTAGTGTATGAGGCAGGGATATAATGGTTGGTGCGTAGTTCTAAAAAATGTAATAAAATAAATTTACTGAAAATAAAAAATAAAAAGTTGATAGTGAAAAGGAGTCTGTTTAGTGATACTTGGTATTGTACTAGATGGGCTATGTAGGGGGTTATGATAAGGGTGGGGTGGGAGTTTTTTTGTATTTATTTATTTTTTGTTTTGTTTTTTCTTGTTTTATGCTTTTTTGTTTTTTGTTTTGTTTTTTGTATTATGTTTGTTTTTTTGTCTCCACTTATTTCTCCTTCCCATCTTCTGCTCGTCATCCCCATAATAGGTAGTATCTATGCTTAAATGGTGCAGGCAAATGGGATAAGAATTCTCTTTTGGAATATTAGAGGTATGGGCTCTAGACTAAAAAGGGTTGCTATATTTGATCTTATTAGGAATTTTCTCCCTGCCATAGTTTGTCTTCGGTAGACCCATCTTGATAAAAACTCACTTCATGTAATAGAAAAAAAATGGGCACAGAAATCTTTCCGCTCAGTATTTTCCACTCATTCAATAGGTGTATAAATTTTGATACATAAAGATATTGAAGTGGAGGTTATCTCAGTTAAGTAGGACTCAGAGGGAAGAATTGTGATCTTGCATTGTTCTTTGCATGACGAACCTTGGATGCTGGTTAATATTTATAACCCACCACCATTCACTATGGAAGAGTTGATAAAAATCAATGAATTTATGATAGATAAGATTCACTGTGCACTTTTGATAGTAGGAGATTTCAACGGGGTTATTGATGCATCCCTGGATAGAACTCATTTATTAAATAGACACAGGATAGAAAGGGCTTAGGAAATGTACTAGAGGAATTTGGGTGGATCGATGCTTGGCGTAGTAGAAACCCGGTGAGTAGGGTATATTCTTGTTACACAAAATCGCATATCACAGTATCACGAATTGATATGGCTATATCTAATAAAAAAGCACTTCAAGATATTGTTAAAGGGAAGGTGTCATTAATTATTTTTTATCATATTGCTTTTAATATAATATTTTCAAAATTTTTAATTAATTGTGTTCTCATGTTTTACTTTTTAATGTTTTCTGGCTTTTACTTCTCTATGGGGGGGCTGAAAATTTATCTTTTCATCTCTGTATGTGTCGATTAGCGACACATACAGAGATGGAATACAGCACATACAACCCCATAGAGAATGCGAACGGGAGCCGCTCCCACACAGACCAAAACGAAGCTCGTTCGTAGAGTGAAATCTGGCGCCATCTTCATGTGGACCGGAAGCCGCAAGTACAGCTTCTACAGCTTATTCACCCTCCCTGAAGAAGCTGTACTTGCGAAACGCGCGTTGGGGGCGTTGCAACCAGTCTGTGGACCATTACATTCCCCTCATCTCTATGGATAAGATTTTTCACACGGACCCCCCTGGTTTTACCAGGTGGGTGTAGACTCACATTTAAGGCTATCTCAGGACACCCTTACTTGATTTATCTGTGGTAACCCGGGCAGTTTCCCCCTTTTCCACATATGTTCTTACGCACAACTTGTACCCTTTTTCTAAACTATATACTATGTCTCAACACTATGATACCACAATAGTACTTACAACTGAAACAGGTGTCTTTTTATCTCCGCATGGTATATAACGCTGTTCCATGTGTATCAGTGAACATCTACCCGTGACTGTACTATTACTGCTTGTGTGGTCTATGTACAGACAATGTTCTTTAGATCCTCTTTTGCATTTTTATACTGTTTGTCTTTTTTATCATAATAAAATGTATACTATTTTCTATTTATTTATGCCTTTGTAACTCATTGTTCTCTTTTTCTGTTTATGATATATGGGAGTCAGCTATTTTTTGTTGGAAGTGCTTTGATACTTAATTGACAGCACTTAACCGGTTACCTGACCTGTGAGACATATGTTCATAGCAAATAGATATATGTTGCAACAAGATCAAATATATTTCTCAGAATCCGATCTACCAGGTAAGCTCTTGGCATCAATGGTCCAGGCTCAACATAGTAAAAAAAGTGTGGGGGTATTTGAAAAATCTAGGGGGCGTTGAGTAATTGGCTTGTTATTATGCCAATATCTATAAAACAAGAAACATTTTTGGAGATGGGGGAGATAAGTGAGTTTCTGGAGACTATTCCATTGTCAAGACTTAAACAAGAACAAATGGATATGTTGGATTTCCCCAATCACAGTGATGGAATTGGAGGTGGTTATTAGGAATGCCCCTGGAGGTAAGTCCCCTGGGTTGGATGGGTTGCCCTTTGAGGTTTACGCACAATATATTGAGGCATTAGGGGCTAGACTTATGGATCTATGGAATAACTTACTAGGGGTAGGGGAAATGTCTGTTTCTATGAGGGAGGTGTTGATTACTACTATTATTAAAATCAGGGAAAGACCCTATTAAAATGGAGTCTTATAGACCAATCTCTTTCATTAATACTGATGTTAAATTGCTGGCTAAATGGCAAATAGATTGGTGAGGGTTAGCTCTTATTTGATTCATAAGGACCAATGTGGCTTTATGCCAAACAAGTCTACATCAGATAATATTAGGTGGTTGTACGTGAATCTCCAGGTGGGGGCATCTAACCCAGGGGAAAGTTCGATTTTATCCCTTGATGCTTGTAAGGCATTTAACACTGTAGAGTTGAATTTTATATGGACAGTCCTCGAGAGGATGGTTTTTGGCTCCAGATTTATTTAGTGGATTCAACTTTTGTATGCAAACCGGAAAGCTCGAGTAACAGTCAATGGGGTCGTTTCCAGAGATTTTAAGATTGAACGGGGTACAAGACAGGGTTGTCCCTTATCACCTTTGCTCTTCTCTTTGATTACGGAACCCCTGGCAGTAATCATACGTGAAGATAGGAGTATAGTTGGCTTTGAGTATGGAGACATTATAGAGAAAATATCTCTCTACGCGGATGATGTTTTGTTATATATGGGTTCTTCACACTTATTGAGATATTTGAACGGTATGGATCATTTTCAAGTATAAAAATTTATTGGGACAGATCTGCCTGTTTGATAATTTATAAAATGGATAATTTGTCTCTCGGGCAAATGTCTGCAGTTCGCGATGACCAACATATAAAATATTTGGGGATTTATTTCACTAAAAACGTAATGGATTTTATTAAATTAAATATTGAACCTCTTTTTGATAAAATCAAGGGACGGATCCATCTATTCCTGGGAGAATTGCCCTGATTAAGATGATTCTTCTTCCCCAAATGTTGTATCTTTTTGGAAATGCTCCTATAAACATACCAGAAAATATTATTTAAAAATTTGAGGGAATATTGAGAGAGCTAGTCTGGAGGGGAATACAACCAAGAATGAAATTTGAATATTTGTAGTATCCTATCCCATATGGAGGATTGGCTGTTCCGGATATCCGTGGATATTACTTGGCTTCTCAAATGAAACAGCTTGTTGAGATGAACAGGGATATTGGAAATAGGGAGAAACTAGGGGGAGTGGTTAAGGTGGGCTCCGAGTTTAATCTGTCTCAAATGCTGGAGATGGGAATATTTCAGATGGACCGCTTTAGGGACTGCCCGACTATGGTAATGTTGGACAAGTTATGGTGGGAAATTAAAATTAAATGGAACGTAAAGGGAAGATATGGTTTTAGCCCAGTATGGGGGAATATTTATCTTCCAGAATTCAATAATATCCTGAATACTAAATACTGGGAAAGAAGAAGCATTTTGTTTCTTGAGCAATTAGTAGAGAATGGAGTCCTGTTGGACTTTGAGACTCTTGATAAGAAATTTGGACTGGGTAAAGGAGGTTGGTTCTATTTCAGGCAGCGGTATCAAACCTATATATCAGAAGATCATCGAGCAATGAGGATTGTGGAGGTTCCAGAATTTATTAAATTAATGATGAATTCACTTTCTAATAAGGGGCTTTCGTCTAAATTATATAAATCCTATATGAGGCAGAGGTTGGTAAGGAATCCAGGTAAGTACTGGGAAGATATTCTAGGTACTAGGGATGGTAGAGAATGGCCTCTGGTATTAAGGGGTCTCAAAAAAGCCTGGCCCATAGGATATCACAATTTTTTATTGTTCACAATCTACATTTCTCCCCGGCCAAGATAGCCAAATTCTATGGGCATCAGGAAGCCAGGTGCCCTAAATGTCATAGTCTAGAAGCTGATAACCTGCATCTACTATGGATGTGCCCAAAAATAAATATGTTCTGGGAAGAGATCTGTAATGTTATTTTTGGGATTTTTCAAATAAGAATATCTCTAGACCCTTGGATTTGTTTATTGGGAGCTCTGGAGGTGGAAGAGGGGTCTGCTGGGAGAACTATGGCAGTGGGAAAATTACTTTATTATGCTAGGAAGTGTATTTTATTGAATTGGAAGAGTAAAAGCCCTCCATCTGTAGATAAATGGGTTAAATACACCAATAGAATTATAATGTTGGAAAATAATGATTTTAGAAAGAAGGAGAAGATAACTTTTTTCTTCTCAGGTTGGGCCCCTTGAATTCAGTGTCAGTTTGAGACACTGGAAAGGGAAGTATTGGAGGCGATGTAGCGGATTTTGGACAGCTTTTCTGCGGTTCCGATCTGTGACCCATATCAGGCTCAGACGGCCAGAAGTGAGAATAGGAAAATAACTGCTTGTCTCTGTTACTGTCTTAATTGTGCTTTGCAAATCAATGATGCATAGTCATATGCTTCCGTGAATGCATGATATGAACCATATTTACTCAGTGAAGCTGCTAGAAGTAGTGGTGTATAAAGCCGTCTAGCTTGAATGATTAACCCCTTCAGGACACAGCCTGTTTTGGCCTTGTGGACGCAGGTGATTTTTTTTCAAATCTGGCATATGTTAGTTTATGTGGTAATAGCTTTGGAATGCTTTTACCTTTCTAAGCGATTCTGAGATTGTTTTCTCGTGACATATTGTACTTTACGTCTGTGAAAACATTTGGTCGATAAATGCAGTATTTATTCAGGAAAAACACCAAAATGTAAAGAAAATTTGCAAAAAATTGCATTTTTCTAGATTTGAATGTATCTGCTTGCAAAACAGATATTAATACCACACACGATAGTTACTAGTTAACATTTCCCATATGTCTACTTTATGTTTGCATAGTTTTTTGAACGTCCTTTTATTTTTCTAGGACGTTACAAGGCTTAGAACTTTAGCAACAATATCTCACATTTTCAAGAAATTTCCAAAACCAATTTTTTCATGGACCAGTTCATTTCTGAAGTGGCTTTGAGGGCCTTGTATATTAGAAACGCCCATAAATGACCCCATTTTAAAAACTGCACCCCTCAAAGTATTCAAAACCACATTAAGAAAGTTTCTTAACCCTTTAGGCGTTTCACAGGAATTAAAGCAAAATAGAGGTGTAATTTACAAATGTAATTTTTTTTGCAGAAATTCATTTGTAATAGAAATATTTCTGTAACACAGAAAGTTTTACATGAGAAACGCAACTCAATATTTATTGCCCAGATTCTGCAGTATTTAGAAATATCCCACATGTGGCCCTAGTGGGCTACTGGACTGAAACACAGGCCTCACAAGCAAAGGTGCAGCTAGTGGATTTTGAAGCCTCCTTTTTATTACAATATATTTTAGGCTCCATGTCTGGTTTGAAGAGGACTTGTGGTGCCTAAACAGTGGAAACCCCCAAAAAGTGACCCCATTTTGGAAACTACACCCCTCAAGGAATTTATCTAGTTGTATAGTGAGCGTTTTGCTGAATTTATTGGAATTAGTCTGTGAAAATGAATATCTACATTTCTTCTGAAGAAACATAGACATTTTAAATTTTTGCAAGGAATAAAGGAGAAAAAGCACCCCAACATTTGTAAAGAAATTTCTCCTGATTACGGCAATACCCCATATGTGGTCATAAACTTTTTTTTGAACACACGACAGCCCTCAGAAGGGAAGGAGCGGCATTTGGCTTTTGGAGCTCAAATTTTGCTATAATGATTTTCCGGGCCATGTCGCATTTGCAACGCCCTGGAGGGACCACAACAGCGGAAACCCCCCAAAAGTGACATTCACTATCAGAATTCAAGAGAGAAAATGCCTCTTCAGCGGTATATAATTTGCGTGCCATTTTTTTACGTATATTTTTTTAACACATTTTTGTAACAATTTTAATAATAGTAACAAAGAAAAAGTCCACTAATAAATTTATAAACGGCCCTAACAATTAATCAATTAGTATCTAGAATTAATAGAACTGTAAAATATAGGAATAAATTATTTTATCTAAATGTGTGTGTATATGTATATATTACGTATACATATATAATCAATTGAATCTTTACAACTAATCAATTGTTGAATGACTAATAATTAATAACTTTATGAACGACCCTAACAATCAATTATTTGATATGTAGAATAAATAAAAAATATACGTGTGCATATATCTGTACCACATTATAGATATATATGTAATTAATTAAATCACAACTAAATTATGGCAACCCTAATAAATAATACATTTATGAACAGCCCTAACAATGAATCAATGTATTTAGAATTTTACAGACGTCTAAAATATATGAAGAGATTTATATAAGTATATGTGTGTATACGTATATATTACATGTACATATATATCTATATGATGTTATAGATATATAACATCCCTAATTATTCATTTTTAGTATTATATATATATATATATATATATATATATATACATACATATACACACAGTATATACAGTGAAGGAAATAAGTATTTGATCCCTTGCTGATTTTGTAAGTTTTCCCACTTTCAAACACATGAACAGTCTAGAATTTTTAGGCTCGGTTAATTTTACGAGTGAGAGATAGATTATATATAAAAAAGAAAAAAAAGAAAATCACATTGTCAAAATTATATATATTTATTTGCATTTTGCACAGAGAAATAAGTATTTGATCCCTTTGGCAAACAAGACTTAATACTTGGTGGCAAAACCCTTGTTGGCAAGCACAGCAGTCAGACGTTTTTTGTAGTTGATGATGAGGTTTGCACACATGTTAGATGGAATTTTGGCCCACTCCTCTTTGCAGATCATCTGTAAATCATTAAGATTTCGAGGCTGTCGCTTGGCAACTCGGATCTTCAGCTCCCTCCATAAGTTTTCGATGGGATTAAGGTCTGGAGACTGGCTAGGCCACTCCATGACTTTAATGTGCTTCTTTTTGAGCCACTCCTTTGTAGCCTTGGCTGTATGTTTCGGGTCATTGCCGTGCTGGAAGACCCAGCCACGAGCCATTTTTAATGTCCTGGTGGAGGGAAGGAGGTTGTCACTCAGGATTTGACGGTACATGGCTCCATCCATTCTCCCATTGATGCGGTGAAGTAGTCCTGTGCCCTTAGCAGAGAAACACCCCCAAAACATAATGTTTCCACCTCCATGCTTGACAGTGGGGACGGTGTTCTTTGGGTCATAGGCAGCATTTCTCTTCCTCCAAACACGGCGAGTTGAGTTAATGCCAAAGAGCTCAATTTTAGTCTCATCTGACCACAGCACCTTCTCCCAATCACTCTCAGAATCATCCAGATGTTCATTTGCAAACTTCAGACGGGCCTGTACATGTGCCTTCTTGAGCAGGGGGAGCTTGCGGGCACTGCAGGATTTTAATCCATTACGGCGTAATGTGTTACCAATGGTTTTCTTGGTGACTGTGGTCCCAGCTGCCTTGAGATCATTAACAAGTTCCCCCCGTGTAGTTTTCGGCTGAGCTCTCACCTTTCTCAGGATCAAGGATACCCCACGAGGTGAGATTTTGCATGGAGCCCCAGATCGATGTCGATTTGCAGTCATTTTGTATGTCTTCCATTTTCTTACTATTGCACCAACAGTTGTCTCCTTCTCACCCAGCGTCTTACTTATGGTTTTGTAGCCCATTCCAGCCTTGTGCAGGTCTATGATCTTGTCCCTGACATCCTTAGAAAGCTCTTTGGTCTTGCCCATGTTGTAGAGGTTAGAGTCAGACTGATTAATTGGGTCTGTGGACAGGAGTCTTTTATACAGGTGACCATTTAAGACAGCTGTCTTTAATGCAGGCACCAAGTTGATTTGGAGCGTGTAACTGGTCTGGAGGAGGCTGAACTCTTAATGGTTGGTAGGGGATCAAATACTTATTTCTCTGTGCACAATGCAAATAAATATATATAAATTTTACTATGTGATTTTCGTTTTTTTTAAAAAATATAATCTATCTCTCACTGGTAAAATTAACCTAGCCTAAAAATTCTAGATTATTCATGTCTTTGACAGTGGGCAAACTTACAAAATCAGCAAGGGATCAAATACTTATTTCCTTCACTGTAAATATATATATATATATATATATATATATATATATATATATATGTGATTTTATAGATATACATGCATTTATTATAAGCCCTAATTGATTATTAATTAATTGCCCTAATCTGAGTACTATCTAAACTATCTACCTAACAGACTACCTAACCTATAACTAGCTGCCTACACTAAACTATCTATGTGGAGGTGCTCCTTCTTTCTGCCTGTCTCAGAACGATCTGACAGGGAGGGAGGAGAAACATTGTAACAAACAGGTGAAAGTTTGTTGCTGCAACAAACTTCGCTGTGAACACCATGATTAGTTTATCATGGTGATCACGTCATCAGGAGCGACACCAATCCGGTGTCTCTCAGTCTTCTCTCAGCACTAAGGCTGCTAGTAGCAGCGTGTGCTGAGAGATTCAGGGCATAGGGAGAGCGCTGTGCACTCTGTTCTGACACCACGTAGATTAACGGGCTGCAGGACAAAAGCCCAGCACGGCAGCTCGTTAATCTACGTGGGCTGGTCGTGAAGGGGTTAAGTAATCTCTGTTGTTCTGTGAAGTTCCCATGAGTTTCTTGCAGCCAGAGATCAATAGGTGTCTTGTCCTGTATATGTTTGTTCTGTAACTTTATTAAAAAGGAATAGTTTTGAATTGGGTATTGGCGTTTGTAGACTTAAATATTTTTGTTAAACCAGAACAAGGTCTTACTACATTTGGGCAAGTGTACGTAACATTTAATTGTCACATAATGCCTTCAAAGTGTTTGATATGCACATATAGAGATTCAGAGGATATATAGGCATATCCTAACCCTACTGGTACTCACTCCTGTTGATATAGCCAGAATATAAGATGCAGTGTTGGTCTTACTTGTGGTGTTAATGTATCTGTGTTTGAAATATTGATCCCAGAAAGTCAGAAACCCATCCTTAAAGTAAAAAGTTCCAGGATGAGGGGAACTTAGATAAAGGAAATTGAGGTTAAAATTAAAAACAAGACAAAGTAAATGGGGATGTTCTTGTAATATTCGACACCCACATGTGAACGAGATTTGTGAGAAATGTGGTGACAGTAAGTTTGGAAAGGCTCACCACTCCCTTATGGTAGTGTCAGAGTAGCCTGGGTTTGGGAGAGCTAAATGTACTCTAAGAATCCAGCCTCGAAGTCCAAATCAGATAAAGATACATTGGAGAGATTCACACAGACACATACAAGTGCTTCAGTATCTCATGTGGCATTCTCTGTAGAATGATGCCCTGCACCGTTTATTTATACAGGATGGGATGCCAAAGAGAGATAACATACAGAAGCCAATAGAAAACACACACGATTACAAGTATAGCCTCATTACAGAGGTAGCTTAACCAATTAGGTTTAAGATCACTTATGGTATATACATACATATTAGTTAAACAAAGAGGGAGCCTGTCGGACATGCCCTGAGCCTCCACCTTTGGAAAAAAAAACAAGTTAAACTGTACTTTAAATTTTCCTGGGGGTTTTACAGACCAGTACACAAAAACAATCATTAACTCTTTATCTCATTCTCATAGTCCGAATTATACAGGGTAAACTTCTTAACCATTCGGTTACTTTTATAGTAGTATAAACTAGGAATCTATCTATACCGCTTACCCAGGTGTAGAGGCTACTTAGTCGACCGCACCTATTTACCCCGTTACCTCATATAACCCATTTTTATGTTGATGTCTTCCCTGTAATTATAAGTCATGGTGGACCCAACCTGAACATCTGGCTATGACAAGTAAATTGCCAGATACTACAACATTGGGGGACAAATTGATGGGAGGAGCAAACCAGACTGTACTCTGATACCTTTGGAACAAACAATTTTGGTCCTAAGGGCATTAGAATAGCAGGAAGTAAGACAGAAACAGAAAAGGGCAAATAAACTCCAGCCCATCATGATTCATTTAGTTAGAGACACCCAGACCAATGCTAGACTGTGAAGATGTAAAAGGTTGTGCTTTATGATTTAGGCGGGTGTTATGTTTGTAACCTTTGTTGTGGTACGTGAGTTCCCCTGGTCTGACATAACTGTGTGAATGCTTCTTATTTCTTTATTCCTTGCTTTTCTCATTAGGCTGGCCACCTAATGCTCTATTCCTTCTCTCCTGTATGTTTTGTCACCTGGGAACAATGTACCAAAACTAAGGAAATGCTCCCAACAATATGAGCCAATATGTTAAACTATTAGTGTTCATGTGTAACTCAGCCCCTCAGCCATATAAGAAAACACCAGTATTATAAATGATATATGGTAGGTAGGGGCCCTGTTATAGGTAGGTAGGGGCCTCGGAGCTTCAAGTTACGCCTCTGGTGTAACTATTTCATATACCTTCACCAGTGCAGCTGCAGCAGGATGTGTACTCTGAGCTTATAAGAGACAGGCTATCAGCATCTTTAGCCTTTTATAGTGAAATCTGCATGGGATAGTGGGAGATTTGTTGTTATAAGGGCAAAGCCCCACGTGGCGGAATTGCTCTGGAATTCCGCTGCGGACACTCCGCAGCGTTAATCCGCAGCGGACCCGTTTCTCCATTGCCTTCCACTTCTTTTTAGTAGGGTTCGTTTAGACGATGCGGAAAATTCCACTGCGGAGCATAGGCTGCGGTGCGGAATTTGGTGTCCGCAGCATACAATAGATGTTGCGGACCTGTGGCGGACTGGTTGCGGACTCATTGCGGAAGTTCTCCATTGACTTCAAAGGAGATTCAAAATTCCGCAATGAAGTCCGCAGGTGTCATGTACATGGTCATGTGTGCTGCGGGGCGTATTGGTTTTTTAACATTACATTTCTTCATTCTGGCTGGACCTATATGTATTTCTACGTCTACAGCCAGACTTAGGAAGTCAATGGGGCTCCCATAATTACGGGTGACTACGTGTGTGCACCCATAATTACGGGTGACTACGTGTGTGCACCCATAATTACGGGTGACTACGTGTGTGCACCCATAATTACGGGTGACTACGTGTGTGCACCCATAATTACGGGTGACTACGTGTGTGCACCACCCATATTTACGGGTGACTACGTGTGTGCACCCGTAATTACGGGAGCGTTGCTAGGCGACGTCCGTAAATAGTCACTGTCCATGGTGCTGCAAGAGTTAAGCGATCGGCAGTAACTGTTTCAGCACCCTGGACAGTGACTACCGATCTCAATATACAGCAACCTGTAAAAAAAATAGAAGTTCATACTTACCGAGAACTCCCTGCTTCTTCCTCCAGTCCGGCTTCCCAGGATGACGTTTCAGTCTAAGTGACGGCTGCAGCCAATCACAGGCTGTAGCGGTCACATGGACTGCCGCGTCATCCAGGGAGGTCGGGCTGGATGCCGAAAGAGGGACGCGTCACCAAGACAACGGCCGGTAAGTATGAATTTCTTTTACTTTCACTAGGGAAAGTGCTGTCCCTTCTCTCGAATGGAAGTACTTTCACCTCAATACGCAACGGCCAGTCCGCATCAATTTACTGCACATTTTGGGCAGATCCGCAACAGAATCTGCAACACAGATTCTGTGCGGCATTGCTGCGGACAGTTGCGGAAGAAATACGCCACGTGGGGCCATGCCCTAAAAGTTACAGCAATCAGAGGTAGATGAGAGTGGAGACTGAAAACTTGTGGTGTTAACATGATGGAATTACAACATCCTGATATTTAAGGATTTTGCTGTACAAATTATTGCTTTTTTCACTATGTAATATTTTTTTTTTGTTCAAAAGAAGGACTGCATAAAATAAACTCCTTTGAATTATTTTTCATCTACAAAGGTTGTTTTTTTATATTGGAAAATCCCATGCTTCACACACAGGGTTGCCAACAGTCCATAAATTTACGGACAGTCCGCAAAAATGCGTGTTTTTTCCTGCCGTCCGTAGTGTCTGGTAGAAAAAAGCACCGTCCGTGACTTTTCTGCAGTCTCCTGGAACTTTGCACTGTGCATGAGCCAAAATGTACATGTGCAGTGCAAAGGAATAGTAGGCTGCAGAATCTGGAAATATGCAGGGCGGCCGCTGCCAAGTGAGGTTAGTGCCGGGAGTGGACCAATCGAGTCACCTGACATGAGGTCAGGTGACTGGACTGGTCCAGTACTGTGCCGTCACTGGCCCCTGTCAAAAGTGATCCCGTGCAGTGCTGCTTCGCTTCATGACCGCTTCATGACCGCCTCCTCCTCTTGACGGTGAGTCGTATCAGGCAGAGCGTGGTAGCAATAGGCTAAGTATAAGGGAAGGGTGAAGAAGGCTGTGCAGCGCTTCTTAGAAGGGAAGGTGGGCTATCTACAAGGGGGTCTGTGTTGCTATCTGCAAGGGGCACTGTGTGTGGCTATCCACAAGGGGGCTGTGTGTGGCTATCTGCAAGGGGGCTGCGTGTGGCTATCAACAAGGGGGGCTGTGTGTCTATCTACAAGGGAGGGCTGTGTGTGACACTATCTACAAGGGGAGGCTGGCGCTATCTACAAGGGGGGCTGTGTGTGGCTCTCTGCAATGGGGGCTGTGTGGCTATCTACAAGGGGGGCTGTGTGTGGCGCTATCTACAAGGGGGGCTGTGTGGTGATCTACAAGGGGGGCTGTGTGGCGCAATCTACAAGGGGGAGCTGTGTGGCTATCTACAAGGGGGAGCTGTGTGGCTATCTACAAGGTGGGGCTGTGTGGCGCTATCTACAAGGGGGAGCTGTGTGGCAATCTACAAGGGGGAGCTGTGTGGCGATCTACAAGGGGGAGCTGTGTGGCTATCTACAAGGGGGGCTGTGTGGCTATCTACAAGGGTGCCTGTGTGGCTATCTACAAGGATGGGATGTGTGGTTATCTACAAGGGGGAGCTGTGTGGCTATCCACTAGGGGGCTGTGTGTGGTGTTATCTGCAGGGGGCATGGTTGCTGATGGGGCACTTTTATTATGTCAGCACTGAGGGATCATTATTACCATCTGGATCACTGGATTACGAGTTTGTTTAGAGTATTGGGTATAGGTTTGGAGGATGCTGGCAAAGCGAAAAACCAAAATGTCTGCGTGTCAAATTCTGCAGAGACAAGTCATGGCTGGAATAAATCGTCACAGTGGTCTGGGCCGGATTGTGGAAAAAAAAGAGAAAGCGAACGACTCTAATCAGAGAAAACATCACCTAAGTTAGCGGGGGAAAGCTACAAGCATAGCTGTGATTGGTGAGTCACTCCTAGCACGCTGCACAGTGCACAGGCAACGATTTTGAATGTGTCCATAAAAATTTTGGTATGTCCGTGAATTTTAGCTGAGTTGTCTAGGAATTTCTGAAGAGGAGGTTGGCAACACTGTTCACACAGACAAGAGGGAAATAGACTAAATAGACCTAGGGGAAATTAAGCAAGGAAGATAGATCCTGACGAGGCAAAGAGAAATAGTCTGTGCTTTTATTGTGGACAGCAGGGACACATTAAAAGAAATTGTCCTAAACTACCTCAGTGGCCCCAAAACCAAAATCAAGTAGTACCAGACTAAGGGTATGATGACTAGGAAAAAGGCAATCCAGTGTCCCCCGTCCCAATACTGCCCATTAATGTAGAAGCCGAACCTGGACCTAATGCCCAAGTGGAATTAACACTTCCGCAAGGCAAGGTCCTACGCTATCTAGTGCGCACTGGATCAGCCAGAACAGTTCTAAAAAAATGCAGAGGTCCCCATAGCGCTATTATCAGAAAAAAATTCAGTTGACAGCTGAGGAATTGACAATACTTCAGCATTTCTAGAGAGCAATTTTTAGCTGCACCAGCCTAAGGCATACCAGACTATACAAAACCCTTTAACCTCTTTTGTCATGAGACAGAAGGACATGCACAAGCTCTCCTTACACAACTACGTGGGTCAAAACAAAGACTATTGGGGTACTACTCTGCACATCTAGACCCTGTGATCAGAGGGGCACCATCATGCAATAGAGCAGTAGTAGCAGCAGTACTTTTAAAGATTAAGTAGAAGATATTGTACTTGAGGGCCCTCTAACCATACAGGTACCACATTTAGTACAGGAAATTTTGTCACAGGACAGTACAAAACATCTATCAGCTGCAAGACTTACAAAATACGAGGAAGCATTACTCACACCACCAACCTCACCATCAAAAGATGCACAGTTCTGAACCCAGCTACGTTACTTCCACTTAGTCCAAAATAGGGCAGTGAAGAATGGGAGGAAAGGCTAGAACAGAAAGAAGAGGCCTATGAGAAAGAATTAGAGAGAGCAGAACATGAAGCTGATAGTCATATACGTTGGAAATTGAGAGAGACAGGGGATCATAAGATACCATACAAATCTTTCTTATTTAATGTTCCAGATGACATGCATCATTGCATCCACCATTTGGGCCTTGGAGGTGGAACTGCAGGCGCTCACTGCTGCAAGTACACAGTTATGCTTTTGGTGTTGCATATTATTATGGCCCAATTTGGAGGAGCAATGAGATTTTGTTGGCTCTTCGGGTAAAGCTGTGAAAAACAGTGAAGCTATAGCAGCCCTATTTAGAGCCTTACGGCTTCCTAAAAAGGTAGCAATTATAAAAGTCCAGGCACAGGAACAGCCATCTGAGGTCATAGGTAACCAAAGGGCAGATGAGGCGGCCAAGGAAGCCACACAATAATGCTGTATGATCCTGCTGAAACAGGCCAGATTGAGGCGGTTGACATAACAATGCTTAGATTACTCCAAAAACAGACTACAATGGCAAAAAAAGACAAATGGAAGGAAAAAGTGGCAAAGGAGGACAAAGAGGGGCTATAGCAGAAAGAAAATAATCTGTGCCTACCCCGGGTTTTGTACCCCATAATGACACATTTGACACATGGACTAAAACGTGCAGCCAAGGAAGCAATAGTAAGTTTAGTTTCTAGGTCCTGGGTTGTTCCTGGGAACAACAATGCTGCTACTCTAGAAGTGCAGAAATATCTTCTCTGAGCCAGCCATAACACAGGGAGGACAGTAAAAGTCCCCCAGAAGCATACCCCAAGGCCACTGTACCCATTCCAGTGACTGCAGATTGATTATATTCATCTACCTAAGGTTGGTCGGTATGAATTTGTTCTTGTCTGTGTTAAAATCTTTTCAGGATGGCCTGAAGCATGGCCGGTGGCAACAGCCAATGCAAAAACGAGAGCTAAGAAGCTGCTTAATGAAGTGGTATGTAGGTATGGTGTTCAAGAAACCATAGAACGTGATCAAGGTACACATTTCAGAGGAGAGATACTTAGAGAAGTAATGTCAGCATTAAATATTGAACAGGTATTCCATACACCCTATCACTCCTAGAGTAGTGGGAAGGTAAAAAGAATGAATGCTACACTGATGTTAAAAATTCAAAATGGCTGAGACAGGAAATGGCTGAGACAGGAAAACCATGGACAGAATGCCTTCCTATGCATTTAATTCAGTCAGAATCACTTCAAACCGAATGATAGGGTCGAGTCCATGTGAAATATTGTTTGGATGTCCACCCAAAACAAGACAATATATTCCTCAACATCTCCAACATTTGCACTCAGATTTTACTGTATATGTAGGAGCATTGAATAAAAATCAATTTCTTTGCATCATTGTGTCTGAGGTTCCTTTCCAGATACAGACTTCCTTGCAGGGTCTCATTGCATTAAGCCCGGAGACTGGGTAATGGTAAAGAAGCACATCCGGAGAACTCTTGAGCCCAGATTTGACAGACCATATCACGTCCAGCTTACTACTCCCACTTTGGTAAAGCTTGAAGGGAAAATTTCCTGGATAGATGCTAGCCACTGTAAAAAGGTTCTGAGCCCCGAGGCTTCATCATGCTAACCTATCTTCTACTCATGTTTATTACACTTACCTTAAAATTATGTCCTAAAGGAGGATTGGAACAACAAGTAAATCAAATATCATCAGACTGTATTAAAAATGACTAACTTGTATCCAATTGTTTGAACTTCACATTGTATGATTACAATATGTGGACAAAATAACAGTTCACATGCCTCAATTCATCAAGAATTAGGGATGGATATGCGCCTACTGGGATGGATGGAACCTTTCTCAAGTCGACATATGTGTCCAGTATGGTGTCTTTAGGAAGGAATTGGAGAACTATGGATAGATGTGTGTGTAGCCAGGAACACCCCACGCCTCTTAGGAAAATAATTTATAGTTGATCTGTGGGAAAAGATCTCAAGGCAAATTTGATGATCCCACTGATTATACGGCTATCCGTGTAATCCATGATATACCACAGTTTAAGGTGTAACTCATGATAGGAAGATTCCCCAAACTAATGGCCACTATACTAGTGTAGGAAGGGATATGAGGATCCAAGCCTCTATCTTCAGGGGTTGCCGGGTCTCAGAGGGACAGCATAGTTGGATGCAGTATTTTGTCAAAAAGAGTGGAATGTGAGAGTAAAAATATAAAATGTACATTATTTGTTAAGAAAATTACCCATTCAACCATTTAAGAGATATGTAAAAGTTTTATGTGTAAGAATAGATCCTCCATTATTTAAATTCTGCATAGATGGGTCTCGTATAGGCTTGTCTATACATTCTGTCTGTTCAATGGATCTATTGGAAGGGCAGTATGTATGGATAAGTCGCACGGAGGCTTGTCAAAGAACTATTGAATAGGAAGGATTTATATGACAGTCATAAGACATTTCAGATGTAATATTTTTAAAGTGTATCTGAGCAGCAGTGTTACTTTATATATATATATATATATATATTTATATATATATATATATATACATATATATGTATATATATATATAGCGCATTGACCCATGTTTATATATATATATATATATATATATATATATATATATATATATACATACACACTACCGTTCAAAAGTTTGGGGTCACCCAGACAGTTTTGTGTTTTCCATGAAAACTCACACTTATATTTATCAAATGAGTTGCAAAATGACTAGAAAATATAGTCAAGACATTGACAAGGTTAGAAATAATGATTTTTATTTGAAATAATAATTTTCTCCTTCAAACTTTGCTTTTGTCAAAGAATGCTCCATTTGCAGCAATTACAGCATTGCAGACCTTTGGCATTCTAGCTGTTAATTTGCTGAGGTAATCGGGAGAAATTTCACCCCATGCTTCCAGAAGGCCCTCCCACAAGTTGGATTGGCTTGATGGGCACTTCTTGGGTACCATATGGTCAAGCTGCTCCCACAACAGATCTATGGGGTTGAGATCTGGTGACTGCGCTGACCACTCCATTACAGATAGAATACCAGCTGCCTGCTTCTTCCCTAAATAGTTCTTGCATAATTTGAGGTGTGATTTTGGTCATTGTCCTGTTGTAGGATGAAATTGGCTCCAATCAAGCGCTGTCCACAGGGTATGGCATGGCGTTGCAAAATGGAGTGATAGCCTTCCTTATTCAAAATCCCTTTTACCTTGCACAAATCTCCCACTTTACCAGCACCAAAGCAACCCCATACCATCACATTACCTCCACCATGCTTGACAGATGGCGTCAGGCACTCTTCCAGCATCTTTTCAGTTGTTCTGCGTCTCACAAATGTTCTTCTGTGTGATCCAAACACCTCAAACTTCGATTCGTCTGTCCATAACACTTTTTTCCAATCTTCCTCTGTCCAATGTCTGTGTGCTTTTGGCCATATTAATCTTTTCCTTTTATTAGCCAGCCTCAGATATGGCTTTTTCTTTGCCACTCTGCCCTGAAGGCCAGCATCCCATAGTCGCCTCTTCACTATAGACGTTGACACTGGCGTTTTGCGGGTACTATATAATGAAGCTGCCAGTTGAGGACCTGTAAGGCGTCTATTTCTCAAACTAGAGACTCTAATGTACTTGTCTTGTTGCTCAGTTGTGCAGTGGGGCCTCCCACTTCTCTTTCTACTCTGGTTAGAGCCTGTGTGTGCTGTCCTCTGAAGGGAGTAGTACACACCGTTGTAGGAAATCTTCAGTTTATTGGCAATTTCTCGCATGGAATAGCCTTCATTTCTAAGAACAAGACTAGACTGTCAGGTTTCACATGAAAGCTCTCTTTTTCTAGCCATTTTGAGAGTTTAATTGAACCCACAAATTCTCAACTAGCTCAAAGGAAGGTCAGTTTTATAGCTCCTCTAAACAGCAAAACTGTTTACAGCGGTGCTAACATAATTGCACAAGGGTTTTCAAGTGTTTTGTAATCATCCATTAGCCTTCTAACACAGTTAGCAAACACAATGTACCATTAGAACACTGGAGTGATGGTTGCTGGAAATGGGCCTCTATACACCTATGTAGATATTGCATTAAAAACCAGACGTTTGCAGCTAGAATAGTCAGTTATGTCATATATGTATATATATATATATATATATATGTATACCCTACAAAAAGGGGTTCAATTAACACATAGGGTATAGAGATATGCAAAAATTACTTTAAATACATACAAACAGTTAAGAAAATGAGTCATACAGAGCATGAAAAAGGTGTCTGTCTATGCAAGGAGCATATAAAAAGAATAGTATAGCAAGGGCATGAAAAATCAGCAAATGATGTCATAACAGTATAAATATATCTCTAAGACCAATGTAGACCCTGTATATAGGGTAAACCACGATGACTGGATAATAAGGAACGTTACATGTTAGGGCCTGTTCACATCACCGTTCGCTTTCCGTTCCGGGGTTCCGTCGGAGGTTTCCATCGTGTGAACCCCGCAATGGAAAGTCAAACACAGTTTCCGTTTTCATGACCATTGATATCAATGGTGACAGAAACATTGCTAATTGTTTCTGTTCGTCACCATTCCGGCAAGTTTCCGTTTTTCCGACAGAATCAATAGCGCAGTCGACTCCACTATTGATTCCGTCGTTAAAACGGAAACCTTCCGGAATGGTGACGAATGGAAACCATTAGCAATGTTTTCGTCACCATTGATATCAATGGTGACTGAAACGAAAGCTGTGGTTTCAGTTTGACTTTCTTTTGCGGAGTTCACCGACGGAAACCTCTGATGGAACCCCGGAACGGAAAGCCAATGCTGATGTGAACAGGCCTTAAGTTGCAAAATAAATGCCAATATAGAAAAAGCCTTAAAGAGGCTCTGTCACCAGATTATAGGTGCCCTATCTCCTACATAGTCTGATCGGCGCTGTAATGTAGATAACAGCAGTGGTTTTTATTTTGAAAAACGATCATTTTTGAGCAAGTTATGAGCTAGTTTAGATTTATGCTAATGAGTTTCTCAATGGACAACTGGGCGTGTTTTTACTTTTTACCAACTGGGTGTTGTACAGAGGAGTGTATGAGGCTGACCAATCAGTGACTAATCAGCGTTTTACACTTCTCATTGTTCCAGCCCAGCATGATCCGCAGCACAGTGTGATTGTGCAGTGAAAGAAGCTGGGCTGGAACAATGAGAAGTGTTTGACGCTGATTAGTCACTGATTGGTCAGCGTCATACACTCCTCTGTACAACACCCAGTTGGTAAAAAGTAAAAACACGCCCAGTTGTCCATTGAGAAACTCATTAGCATAAATCTAAACTAGCTCATAACTTGCTAAAAAATGATCGTTTTTCAAAATAAAAACCACTGCTGTTATCTACATTACAGCGCCGATCAGACTATGTAGGAGATAGGGCACTTATAATCTGGTAACAGAGCCTCTTTAACAGGTTAACTAAATCAATGCTGTGAACATGTCCAAACCTTCAACATAGTCAGGATAGAAACATACCCATATTGCTGTTCCTGCAACATAGAGACACCAGAACCGACGCACGTTTCGGCAGAATGCCTTCATCCGTGTTCTGCCGACAAAAACATTGATTAATGTGTGTAACGGAAGGTATAAATAAAGATTCTAAAGCTATTCAGTCTCTTGTACACCATGATTGTTGTGTGCACCCCATCGGCTGGTTATTTTTGTGAATCCTGGACAAATTCTTTTAAAGAGAAAGGAGCTTGGTTAGGAGTGGACTCTCTACTCTAACACACATAGCCAGGGAGCAGCAGGGATGATTGGGTACATTTTTAATTTCACGCACGCTGGCCCTTTAAGTGACGACCGGGGCGCACGCACATCAGAGACACAGCGGCCGCAGGCAGGAGACAGCAGACAATATCATCAGCCTCGTGGGAGAACAGGCCACCGAGGAAGGTACAAGACCCATCGGCAGGGACCACTGGCATGATCGGGACCTGTCGCCGGTGTTACATAAACTTTGGTGCCATTATTGTTAGTAATTAGCGATATGCAAAACAATCTGTGATATCTAAATCAGCAGGCAGCGGCACACTATCAGCACCAGGGTTTAAATTTGAATTAAAATCTATTTGTTTTTTAAACTTGGACACAGACTGAAGAGTAACGGCGCTGTATAAATGCATGATGCAGAACAATATGCTGTTTTTTTGTGACACTATTATATATATATATATATACAAAATAATTAGTGACATCACGTCTGTGATCTCTATATCAGAAGGCAGCAGCACGCTATCAGCACCAGGATTAATATTATTGAAGAAGATTTGTGAATGATGTGATGAAGATTGGTGATTCAAAAATTAATGTAACAATGACTTGAATAGCTACAGCAGCACTCACTCACAGCAATAGCTGCCTATCTTACTAACACACTGACATTAACTGACTCTTAACTCTGTCTAAAATCCATTTCTCTACAAAGTATTGTAAATCTCACTATGGAACACTCTCACTGACACCAAGCCACTATCTATCTGCAAGAGCATTTCCTAGTTGGCACTTTTAAGTGGCTATGAATGATATGACTGTCATCCACTGAGTCATCAGTGACAAACCTATATCCCTCATAACTGGCTGTGTTAGAGGGAGTGCTGCCTGCAAGGCATTATGGGGAAATTCACCATATTATCTGTTATAGCAGCAGGAATAGGGACCTAATGGGGATGAGTAAGCAGTGACGATACCCGGAAATGTACTCTCCCCAATCATAGTTTAAGTTCTAGTAATACATAAAATATTAATTAAAAATATATGTGGGCAATAAATGTAATATGTTATACACACACCAGGATATATAATCTGTCCCTAATTTATTTATGAGATGAATTTTAACCGTTAAGTGTAAATAAAATACAAGTTTAATTTTTAAGTGAATGAAATTAATATTTTAGCAATCCTTACTGCCCAAATTCATCATATTATTTAAATGCCACTATATACTGTACATACTAACAATGCATTCATATATAGTGTTCACATGAACGTTGTCATCATATATACTGTACACATGAATGTCCCTAAATACTGTACACATGAATAATGTGACATGTACTGTGTACACAAACAATGCCACCATATATATTGTACACATTAATAATGCTGCTATATATACTATACACATGAATAATGCCACAAGATTTACTGTAGCATAAATAATGCCACTATATACTGTACATATGAATAATGCTGCTTTGTGTACTGTACACATAAATAATGCTGCTATATACTGTATACTGTACACATGAACAATGTTGTCATATATATTGAACACATGAATAACATCACTATATATGTAATGTCGGGGTAGGGAAACAGACAAGTGAGCCCTAATCTACCCACCACTCAGTCCCTGCCTACTTGCAACGATCCGCCCTAGGCGACGGGGTACAACTGGGCGATGGTCCCTACACTGAATAGGTGCACGACAGACAAACAAACAAGGGTACAAAGAAGCCAGGGAAATGGGGAAGTTGCCCACGGGAACACCGTGAGCAACAAGCGAGGTGAACGAGCCGAGCCAAACCAGGAGATGAGCGAGGTACAAAAACGCAGAGCAGAAGAGTGGTCAGAAAAGCCAAGGTCAATCACAAGCAGAGGATCAGTAGTTCAAGAAGCTGCAGCAGGGCCAGGAAACAAACAGAGAAGAATCACAAGCAAAGGAGGAACAGGAAAGGCAGGTATAAATAGACAGAGGGCGGGAGCTAGCTCCGTCTGGCCAGGCTGTGATAGGCTCTCCCACTCCTAAGCCTGCCATCCTGGGTGGTGGAAGATGGAGTCAGTCTCACAGACATAGAAGCAGGTGCAGACTGATTACCTATGGGCGTCGACACAGAAGTTGTGTCTGGCAGATCCTTTACAGTACCCCCCCTTTTATGAGGGGCCACCGGACCCTTTCTAGGTGGACCTGGTTTATTGGGGAAACGAAGGTGGAACCTCCTGAGCAATACCCCAGCGTGAACATCCCGGGCAGGTACCCAAGTCCACTCCTCAGGCCCGTATCCCCTCCAATGGACCAGGTACTGGAGGGAGCCTTGGACCATCCTGCTGTCCACAATCCTGGCCACCTCGAATTCTACCCCCTCAGGGGTGAGAACAGGGACCGGAGGTTTCCTCGAGGGAGCCAAGGACGGGGAGCAGCGTTTAAGGAGGGAGGCATGAAACACGTCGTGTACTCGAAACGACGGGGGCAACTCCAGTCGGAAGGAGACAGGGTTAAGGACTTCAATGACCTTGTATGGCCCTATAAACCGGGGAGCAAACTTCTTGGACGGGACTTTAAGGCGCAAATTCTTTGACGATAGCCACACCAGATCCCCGACCACAAACAAGGGGTTAGCAGAACGTCTTCTATCTGCCTGAGTTTTTTGTATGCTCTGGGACTCCTCTAGGTTCTTCTGAACCTGGGCCCAGACTGTGCACAGTTCCCGATGAACGACATCTACCTCGGGATTGTTGGAACTACCAGGTGAAACGGAGGAGAACCGTGGATTAAACCCAAAATTACAGAAAAAGGGGGAGACCCCTGACGAGTTACTGACCCGGTTATTAAGGGAAAATTCGGCGAGGGGAATGAATGAGACCCAATCATATTGACAGTCAGAGATAAAACACCTTAAATATTGTTCTAGAGACTGATTAGTCCTCTCAGTTTGGCCATTAGTTTCAGGATGGAAGGCCGAGGAGAAGGACAGATCAATCTCCAACTTTCCACAGAAGGCTCTCCAAAACAACGAAACAAATTGTACCCCTTTGTCAGAAACAATATTGACAGGGACCCCATGGAGACGAAGGATGTGTTTGACAAACAAGGTAGCCAACGTCTTAGCATTGGGTAGTTTCTTGAGAGGCACAAAATGGCACATCTTACTGAAACGGTCTACTACAACCCACACCACCGACTTGCCTTGAGATGGAGGCAAATCGGTGATGAAATCCATGGAGATATGGGTCCAAGGTCTCTGGGGAACGGGCAAAGAACATAGTAAGCCCGCTGGTTGGGACCTGGGAGTATTGGACCTAGCACAAACTTCACAAGCGGCGACGTAGGCCTTAACGTCTTTGAGCAACCCAGGCCACCAATAGATTCTGGCAATGAGGTGCTTGGTACCCAGGATGCCTGGATGGCCAGATAGTGCAGAGTCATGATTTTCCCTAAGTACCCTTAGCCGGAATTGCAGGGGAACAAACAGCTTGTTCTCAGGAAGGTTCCCGGGAGCTGAACCTTGATCAGCCGCAATTTCAGAGACTAAATCAGAATCAATAGAGGAAATGATTATACCTGGAGGCAAAACACAAGCAGGATCTTCCTCCGAAGGAGGGCTGGCCATGAAGCTACGCGACAGTGCATCAGCCTTAATATTTTTAGACCCAGCACTATAGGTGACCAAAAAGTTGAATCTGGTAAAAAATAACGCCCATCGAGCTTGTCTCGGGTTTAGCCTCCGGGCAGATTCTAGGAAAACCAGATTCTTGTGGTCGGTAAGGACCATAACCTGGTGCCTAGCCCCCTCCAGGAAGTGGCGCCACTCTTCAAATGCCTATTTAATGGCTAAGAGTACGCGGTTGCCAATATCATAGTTACTCTCAGTGGGTGAAAACTTCCTGGAGAAGTAGGCACAGGGGCGGAGATGGGTGAGGGACCTGGTACCCTGGGACAAGACAGTCCCCACTCCCACCTCGGACGCGTCAACCTCCACGATAAATGGCTCCATTTGGTTGGGCTGAACCAGCACTGGGGCAGAGATAAAGCACTTCTTAAGGACTTCAAAAGCCTGGACAGCCCCAGGAGGCCAGTGGAGGAGATCAGCACCTTTGCGAGTGAGATCCGTAAGAGGCTTAACGATGACCGAGAAGTTAGCAATAAATCTCCTGTAATAATTAGCGAACCCCAGGAAGCACTGTAACGCCTTCAGGGAGGCAGGTTGGACCCATTCCGCCACAGACTGGACCTTGGCGGGGTCCATGCGGAATTCATGAGGAGTGAGGATTTGACCCAAAAACGGTATCTCCTGCACCCCAAACACACATTTTTCGGTCTTAGCAAACAGTTTGTTTTCCCGAAGGGCCTGGAGCACCTTCCTGACATGCTCAATGTGGGAGGACCAGTCCTTGGAAAACACAAGTATGTCATCAAGGTACACTACAAGAAATACCCCCAGGTAGTCTCTTAAAACCTCATTTATGAAATTCTGGAAGACCGCGGGAGCATTACACAACCCAAAGGGCATGACGAGGTATTCGAAATGACCTTCGGGCGTGTTAAACGCAGTCTTCCACTCATCCCCCTCTTTGATGCGGATAAGGTTATAAGCCCCCCGTAGATCAAACTTAGAGAACCATTGGGCCCCCTGAACCTGATTGAAGAGATCAGGAATCAAAGGAAGGGGATACTGGTTCCTTACAGTGACCTTATTCAAGTTTCGGTTGTCAATGCATGGCCTAAGACCACCATCCCTCTTCCCTACGAAGAAGAAGCCAGCACCTACCGGAGAAGTAGAGGGGCGAATGTAACCCTTGGCCAGGCATTCCTGGATATACTCTCTCATGGCTTCACGTTCGGGACAAGAGAGATTAAATATCCTACCCTTAGGGAGCTTAGCTCCTGGTACCAATTCAATTGCGCAATCATATTCTCTATGAGGTGGTAACACTTCGGAGGCCTCTTTAGAGAAAACATCAGCGAAGTCCTGAACAAACTCAGGTAGAGTGTTCACCTCCTCAGGGAGAGAAATAGAATTAACAGGAAAACATGACGTCAAGCATTCATTACCCCATTTGGTAAGATCCCCAGTATTCCAGTCAAAAGTGGGATTATGCAACTGCAACCAGGGAAGGCCTAAAACCAAATCGGACGATAATCCCTGCATCACCAGTACAGGGCACTGCTCCAAATACATGGAGCCCACAAGGAGTTCAAAAACAGGGGTATGCTGTGTAAAATAACCATTAGCAAGAGCAGTGGAGTCGATACCCACTACCGGGACAGGTTTAGGCAAATCAATCAATGGCATAGCTAGAGACATAGCAAATTCCACAGACATAATATTAGCAGAAGACCCTGAATCCACGAAGGCACTGCCGGTAGAAGACCTACCACCAAAAGAGACCTGAAAGGGAAGCAAGATTTTATTACTTTTCATATTTACGGGAAATACCTGTGCGCCCAAGTGACCTCCCCGATGGTCACTTAGGCGCAGGAAGTTCTTCCGGCTGCTTATTCTTACGCCTAGGACAGTTGTTCACTTGATGCTTGTCATCCCCACAGTAGAAGCAGAGACCATTCTTCTGCGGAACTCTCTACGCTGTTGGGGGGACATGGAGGCCCCGAGTTGCATAGGTACCTCCGAGTCTTCCGTGGAAGAACGAAGCAACGGAACCTCGGGAGGCATCATGGGGGAGTCAGAGGAGAAAACACAAACACGTTCAAGTCGTCGTTCCCTGAGACGTCGGTCAAGTCATACAGCTAAAGCCATAACCTGATCTAGGGAGTCAGAAGAGGGATAGCTAACTAGCAGATCTTTCAGGGCGTTCGACAGACCCAATCTAAACTGGCACCTTAAGGCAGGGTCATTCCACCGAGAAGCTACGCACCACTTCCTAAAGTCAGAACAATACTCCTCAACAGGTCTCTTACCCTGACGTAAGGTCACCAGCTGACTCTCGGCAAAGGCAGTCTTGTCAGTCTCGTCATAAATGAGCCCGAGAGCAGAAAAGAAAAGATCAACGGATGAAAGTTCAGGGGCGTCAGGAGCCAAGGAGAAGGTCCATTCTTGGGGCCCGTCCTGGAGCCGGGACATAATTATACCCACCCGCTGGCTCTCAGAACCAGAGGAGTGGGGCTTTAAGCGAAAATAGAGCCTACAAATCTCCCAAAAGGAGAAAAAAGTCTTCCGGTCCCCTGAGAACCGGTCAGGCAACTTGAGGTGGGGTTCAAGAGGTGAGGTGAGGGGCACTACCAGGGTAGCATCAGGCTGGTTGTGCCTCTGAGCCAGGGACTGGACCTGTAGGGAGAGGCCCTGCATTTGCTGAGCCAGGGTCTCAAGGGGGTCCATAGTAGTGTCAGGGACCAGGGTAGACTAGGTATATGGGCTTGTGATTATGTAATGTCGGGGTAGGGAAACAGACAAGTGAGCCCTAATCTACCCGCCACTCAGTCCCTGCCTACTTGCAACGACCCGCCCTAGGCGACGGGGTACAACTGGGCGATGGTCCCTACACTCAATAGGTGCACGACAGACAAACAGACAAGGGTACAAAGAAGCCAGGGAAATGGGGAAGTTTCCCACGGGAACACCGTGAGCAACAAGCGAGGTGAACGAGCCGAGTCAAACCAGGAGATGAGCGAGGTACAAAAACGCAGAGCAGAAGAGTTGTCAGAAAAGCCAAGGTCAATCACAAGCAGAGGATCAGTAGTTCAAGAAGCTGCAGCAGGGCCAGAAAACAAACAGAGAAGAATCACAAGCAAAGGAGGAACAGGAAAGGCAGGTATAAATAGACAGAGGGCGGGAGCTAGCTCCGTCTGGCGAGGCTGTGATAGGCTCTCCCACTCCTAAGCCTGCCATCCTGGGTGGTGGAAGATGGAGTCAGTCTCACAGACATAGAAGCAGGTGCAGACTGATTACCTATGGGCGTCGACACAGAAGTTGTGTCTGGCAGATCCTTTACAATATACATGAATAATTCTGGTATATATAATACATACATGAATAATGCCACTGTCACGAGGCGGGACAGTGGACCCACTAGGTCGTACCGCCGTAGCGGGGAGGCAGCTGGCCAAACAACAGGAAACCCCAGCAATACAATGTCCCGCACAAGGGTACCTGGATAGTCCACACAGTGGCCGCAGCTCTGGCACAGATGGAGAAGAATGCAGAAGGTAACGCCAGACGTGGCGGATGACACAGGTGTCGCAGGTTGCGCCAGACATGGCGTGTTCCTCCGGCGTGGCAGATGACACAGGACGTGGCGGATTCCTCCGGACGTGGCAGATGACAGTACGTGGCGGATTCCTCCGGATGTGGCAGATGACACAGGACGTGGCGGAAGACACTGGACGTGGCAAACGACAGCAGGTGCAGTAGACACGACTCCAACACTGGTAGGCACAGGAACAAAAACAGTACGGGATACAGGAACAGGTAACAAAGCACGGGTAATAACTGGAACGGGAAACACTAAGGGACAGACTGGGATAAACTAACAATGCTCAGGCAAGGATCAGAAGGCCTGGGGCCTTCTTATAGACCAGGAAATCATGGCAGTTGATGATGATGACTAATTGCTTTGTGCGTGTGCTGGCCATTTAAGGCCGGGCACGAGCGTGCGCGCGCACCCTACGGGACACAGCAGAACGGAGCGGAAGAGAGCGCTGGCATCTCCCAGGAAGGAGATGGGGACCAGCGCTCACGGATTCATGGCTGCGGGCGTCGGGAGGTGAGTAAACCCGATGGCCCGTGGCCATGGACGCTAGAGTATCCCCCCTCTTACACCCCCTCTTCTTGGGGCCAGAGCGAGAGAGGAACTTTTTAATAAGAGCAGGAGCACTGAGGTTCTCTTCTGACTCCCAGGACCTCTCCTCAGGACCAAACCCTCTCCAGTCCACCAAATAGAAAGTCCTTCCTCCTACCCTTTTGCAGTCCAGGATCTCCCTTACCTCGAATGCATCAGAAGGACCGCTAGGAGCAACTGTGGAACTAGAAGTCTTGCTGTAGCAGTTCAGGACCACTGGTTTCAGGAGGGACACATGAAAGGAGTTGAGGATTCTAAGGGTAGGAGGCAGCCGCAGCTTATAGGAGACAGGGTTGATTTATTGCAGAATTTCGAAAGGACCAAGGAACCTGGGAGCAAACTTGTATGAGGGCACCTTCAAACGAATGTTCCGAGAGGACAGCCAGACTTTGGTACCCAGAAGATACTGAGGCGGATCTCTTCTCCTTGCATCTGCTTTTCGCTTCATGTGATCGACTGCCAGCAAAATAGAGGACCGGGTCTGTTGCCAGATTTGCAGGAAGTCCCCATATGCAGTCAGCAGCGGGTACTTGAGATGTGGTCGACACTGAAAGATGGACTCTAGGATGTTGACCGTATACAATGTGAAATGGAGTGGAAGTGGTGGACTCACTTGTGTGGTTGTTGTATGAGAACTCGGCCCATGGAAGAAGCTGTACCCAGTTATCGTGCTGTGAAGAGATGAAGTGGCGGAGATAATTCTCCAAGATTTGGTTGATCCTCTCGACTTCGCCATTGTACTGGGGGTGATAAGCTGAGGAAAAGTCCAATCTCACATCCAGGAGTTTACAAAGGGCTCTCCAGAACTTCGTAGTAAACTGAACCCCCCGGTCGGACACAATGTGAAGAGGCAAGCCATGCAAGTGAAAGATGTGTTGAATGAAGAGACTCGCTATTCTGGGAGCAGAAGGTAGGCCGGTCAGCGGGATAAAATGTGCCATCTTAGAGAACCGGTCGACTACCACCCAGACGGTGTTGCATCCTGCTGAGGGGGGAAGGTCTGTGATAAAGTCCATAGCAATGTGCTGCCAGGGGGCATTGGGTACAGGCAGAGGTTGAAGCAGGCCGGCAGGCTTGGAGTGAGTAACTTTATTAGAAGCACACACTGTGCAAGAAGAGACAAAGTCCAGAACATCTTTAGGTAGCGTGGGCCACCAGAAGTGACGAGCAATCAGGTCTCGGGTTTTACGGACACCAGCGTGCCCAGCCTGTTTAGAACTGTGTCCCCAGCGTAGAATTCTTCTCCTGTCTGCCAACCGAACAAAAGTCCTCCCCGGAGGGATGTCTCTAACCTGCAGAGGATTAGCAGTGACTATGCAGGACGAGTCTATGATAGTCTGAAGGGACTCCACCATGTCTTCCATTTCAAACGATCTGGGCAGGGCATCGGCCCTCACACACTTGTCCGCGGGACGGTAGTGGAGCAGAAACTGGAAATGGGTGAAGAACAGCAACCACCTGGCTTGACGGGGATTCATTCATTGAGCAGACTGAAGGTAGGTAAGGTTCTTGTGGTCGGTGAATATCAGTGAGCAGCGCCCTCTAGAAGATGTCTCCACTCCTCCAGAGCCAATTTGATGGCCAGTAGCTCCTGATCTCCAATAGGGTAATTGCACCCAGCAGAAGAAAAAAGTCTAGAATAGTAGCCACATACAACTGCCTTTCCTTTGGAGCTCCTCTGGAACAGAAGTGCACCTGCCCCAACAGAGGAAGCGTCCACTTCCAGTGAGAACTGCCGAGATACATCAGGATGATGGAGGATCGAAGCTGAAGTGAAGGCTTTCTTGAGGCTAATAAATGCGGACTCTGCCTCTGGAGTCCACACCTTGGCATTCACACCCTTCTTGGTAAGGGTAGAGATGGGAGCCGTCAGAGAAGAGACGTTTGGAATAAACTGGTGGTAGAAATTGGCGAAATGCTGTATGGCCCTTAAGCCTTGAGGACGTGGCCACTCCATGACAGCTTTGACTTTCTCAGGATCCATCTTGAGACCTTGATCCGAGATGATGTAGCCGAGGAAGGGCAGAGAACTCTTCTCAAAAATGCACTTCTCCAGCTTGGCGTATAAATGATTCTCACTTAATCATAGTAGAACTGGACGGACATGCCTCCGATGAGTCATCGGATCTGGGGAGAAAATCAAAATATCGTCGAGATAAACAACAACACAGACATAGAGGAGCTCTCGGAAGATATCATTAATAAACTCCTGAAACAGTGCGGGAGCGTTACACAGTCCGAAGGGCATCACTAGGTATTCGTAGTGCCCGCACCGGGTGTTAAATGCCGTCTTCCATTCATCACCCCGGCGAATCCGGATTAGATTATAAGCACCCTGTAGGTCTAGCTTAGAAATTTTTTTGGCTCCTCGTATGCGATCAAACAGCTCAGATATAAGTGGCGATGGGTATTTGATCTTGAGCGTGATCTGGTTGAGACCACGGTAGTCAATGCAGGGTCAGAGGGATCCATCCTTCTTTTTAACGAAGAAGAATCCAGCCCCGGCCGGGGAGGAAGACTTTCTTATGAAACACCTCTCCAGATTCTCCTTGATATAGGCCGACATGGATAGGGACTCTGGCAAGGAGAGAGGATATACTCGGCCACGGGGGAGAGAGGCATTAGGAACCAGTTCAATGGGGCAGTCATAAGTCCGATGTGGAGGCAGTGTCTCAGCCTCCCTTTTGCTGAAAACATCTGCATACTGAGCAAACTGGGGAGGCAGTCCCGCCAATGACTGAGGCAGAGGAGACTTGACAGGATGGATCTGCAACAGACAACGACCAAGGCACTTGGAGCCCCATTGGAGAACCTCTCCAGAATTCCAGTCCAGGACTGGGGCATGTAGTCAAAGCCAAGGCAGGCCCAGCAGAACAGGATTGATGGCCTTGGGCAAAACAAGGAAAGAAATTAGTTCAAAATGAAGGAGCTTCAACGGCTTGGTATTAGAAATGATGGGATCAGGCAGAGGCAGTCCATTAACTGAGGCAACAGCCAAAGGCGTCTCTAGGGGAACTGTGGGCAACTGAAGATGACCCACTAGCTCTTTTTGGATGAAGTTTGTAGCAGAGTCAAGATAGGCAGAAACTTGATGCATCCTCTCGCCGGATACTAGGGTCACAGGAATAATACACTAGGAACAGAATGCTTTATTAGGTAACGTTGCACCTAGGGTTGTCTCTCCAACCAATCTTAGGCAATGGGGTCTCTCTGGTCTCTGGGGACACAGGCGCACAATATGACTTAGGAGGATGCAATACAAAGTCCAGAAGTGCGTCTGTGTTGTTTCTCCTGGGTAGACAATTTGATATAGTTACTCTGCATAGGATCCTCTGGTGGGACGACTGAGGAGGATTGCTGGAAAGTAGAATCCAGCCTAGGAAGTTCTCTCTCCCGGAGAACCTCTTGGGAACGCTCCCGGACCCTCATGTCGACCCGGGAGGCGAGTAGGATAAGATCGTCCAGCGTAGATGGCAGATCGCGAGCAGCCAGCTCGTCCTTAATCCCTGAAGACAGTCCCTGCCAGAATGTGGCCACCAAAGCCTCGTTGTTCCAGGTCAATTCAGCAGCCAGGATACAGAACTGAATGGCATACTCGCCCATGGAGAGGTCTCCCTGGTGTAGGGTCAGCAAGGATGCAGCAGCCAAAGAAACTCTCCCAGGTTCCTCAAAGATCGAGTGGAAGGGCTGTAAGAAGCACTGCAAAGTACGGGTCTATGGTCCCTGATGTTCCCACAGAGTATTAGCCCATGCCAGGGCTTTGCTAGTAAGGAGAGAGATAATGAAGGCGATCCTGACGTCATCCGAAGAGAAGGACCTGGCATGTAGTCTGAAGTGGATCAGGCATTGATTCAAAAATCCCATGCAGGACCTCGGGTCTCCGTCATAGCGTGGAGGTAGCGGCAGGAAGCACAGGGGATCGGTACCGGTACAGACAGGAAGTGTAGCAGGAGGAACAGCAGGAATGGGTGTGGTGACGACTGTGGTAGGAACAAGTAGCCGATGGGCAATGGTGTTCACCGACAGGAGGAGTTGGTCTTGTCGTGACTGGAGATCCTCCATCTTGGCCAGCATGGCTTGTGTAGTCAAGGTCTCAGGTTGACCAGCGGGGTCCATGGCCTGAGCGTACTGTCACGAGGCGGGTCAGGGGACCCACTAGGCCGTACCACCATAGCGGGGAGGCAGCTGGCCAAACAACAGGAAACCCCAGCAATACAATGTCCCGCACAAGGGTACCTGAGTAGTCCAGACAGTGGCAGCAGCTCTGGCACAGATGGAGAAGTGCGCAGCAGGTAACGCCAGACGTGGCGGATGACATAGGTGCCGCAGGTTGCGTCAGACGTGGCGAGTTCCTCTGGACGTGGCAGTTGGCACAGGACGTGGCGGATTCCTCCGGACGTGGCAGATGACACAGGACATGGCGGATTCCTCTGGACGTGGCAGATGACAGAGGACGTGGCGGAAGACCTTGGACGTGGCAAACGACAGCAGGTGCAGTAGACACGACTCCAACACTGGTAGTCACAGGAACAAAAACAGTACAGGATACAGGAACAGGTAAAAGGGCACGGGTAACAACTGGAACGGGAAACACTAAGGGACCATTTGCAAGACACACTGTGATAAACTAACAACGCTCAGGCAAGGATCAGAAGGCCCTGGGGCCTTCTTATAGACCAGGAAATCATGGCAGTTGATGATGATGACGATTTCCTTTGTGCGTGCGCTGCCCTTTAAGGCCGGGCACCAGCGTGCGTGCGCACCCTATGAGACACAGCAGAACGGAGCGGAAGTGACCATGGACGCTACAGCCACTATATACTGTGCATATGAATAATGGCGCCATAAATACTGTACACATCAATAATGTGACATATAGTGTGTTCACAAACAATGCCATCATATATACGTTACACTTGGATAATATGCTATATATATTATACATATGAATAAACCTAAATACTGTACACATGAATAATGTGACATGTACTGTGTACTCGAACAATGCCATCATATATATTGTACACGTTAATAATGCTACTATATATACTATACACATGAATAATGGAGCCTTATATACTGTAAGCATAAATTACGCCACCATATACTGTACAATGCTGCCATTTGTACTGTACATATAAATAATGCTGCTATATACTGTATACTATACACATGAACAATGTTGCCATATATACTGTACACATGAATAAGGCTACTATATACTGTACACATTAATAATGCTGCTATATATACTATAGACATGAGCAATGCCACCATATATATACTCCACACATGAATAATACCACTAGGTATCAAAAAAGGAAAGCAAAGCAGCAATCAAAGTGAAGTGGGTTTATTCACAAGACATCTAGTACAACGTTTCACCTTCTCAATGTAGGCATTTTCAAGCAATGTGTGATAGCAAAACATGAGTGTATATACAGAGGCGTAGCTAGTTCTCCAGCACCCGGGGGAAAGATTCAGTTTGGCGCGCCCCCAACCTCTTTCCCGACATCTCCTTCCCCCTCGCCATGTTTGTTTTCTCTACCAAACGACGTGTCATTTCTTTTTATGTAACGCGAGCATAAAAATATTTGTACATTTTACAAGCAATATGGTTCTATACACAACACCAGAACCAAGCTCAGTACATATATACAGCCCCAGCACAAATATAGCTCAATTTTGTGCAACACCTGCTGTACAGGTTTGTACGGCGTAAAACTACAGCTCCCAGCATAGCCCGAACAATGATAAGGATATGCTGGGAGTTGCTGTTTCACAAAAAATTAATCCTATCATAATCATCTCGCTTCAGATCATACAGTGACTACATTATTGATTAGAGGCAGAATAAACATTTACATTAAGTGACTCACCGGTGACGTGTCAGATTCTAGTTCTTTTTCTCCATCCGGTCCAGACCTCTATGATGACTTCTCCCGGTCACAGCCCATTTCTGCAGTTTGCCGCTCAGATGTCTTCAGCTTCTCACTTTTCCAACATTTCTGCACCTATAAATAAAGATAAAGTTCTCATTATACCACACACTACGCCCCTAAATATAATAGCGCCATACACTGCACCTCTAATTATAATAGCACCATACACCATGTCCCGCACACACACTGTGCCCCTTGTAGATAGTGTCTGCCATAGAGCCCCCTGTAGATAGTGCCCTCCATAGAGCCCACCCCTGTATATAGTGTCCCACAAATAACTCCCCCTATAGTGCTCTACAGATAGCCCACCCCTGTATATAGCCCCCTGTAGATATAGCCCAGCCCTGTATATAGTGCTCCACGTATAGCTTAACCCTGTATATAGCCCCCTGTAGATATGGCCCACCCCTGTATATAGTGCTCCACAGATAGCCCACCCCTGTATATAGCCCCCCTGTAGATATAGCCCAACCCTGTATGTAGCCCCTGTAGATATAGCCCACCCCTGTATATAGTGCTCCACATATAGTCCACCCCTATATATAGTGCTCCACATATAGTCCACCCCTGTATATAGTGTTTCACAGATAGCCCACCCCTGTATATAGCCCCCATGTACATATAGTCCACCCCTGTATATAGTGCTCCACTAGATAGTCCACCCCTGTATATAGTGCTCCACAGATAGCCCACCCCTGTATATAGTGCTCCACAGATAGCCCACCACTGTATATAATATATACAGGGGTGGGTTATCTGTGGAGCACTATATACAGGGGTGGACTATATGTACAGGGGGGCTATATATAGGGGTGGACTTTCTTTGGAGCACTATAGGGGGAGCTATTTGTGGGATACTATATACAGGGGTGGGCTATATCTACAGGGGGACTATATACAGGGGTGCGCTATATCTACAGGGGGACTATATCTACAGGGTTGGGCTATATCTACAGGGGTGGGCTATATCTACAGGGGGGCTATATACAGGTGGGCTATATCTACAGGTGGGCTATATCTACAGGGGGGCTATATCTACAGGGGTGGGCGATCTATGGAGCACTATATACAGGGGTGGGCTATATCTACACGGGGGCTATATTCTATATAGCCCCCCCTGTAGCTATAACCCACCACTGTAGATGGTGCTCCATAGATAGCCCACCCCAGTATATAGCCCCCCTGTAGATAGACCCCCCATAGATAAAGCCCCCGCGTGTAGATAAAGCCCCCCCGTAGATAAAGTCCCCCCCGTAGATAAAGTCCCCCGTAGATAAAGTCCCCCTTGTAAATAAAGCCCCCCACTGTGTAGACAAAGTCCCCCCTCCGTAGATAAAGTCCACCTCCCGTAGATAAAGCCCCCCCGTGTAGACAAAGTCCCCCCGTAGATATAGTCCCCCCTCCGTAGATAAAGTCCCCCCGTAGATAAAGCCCCCCCTGTAGATAATGGCACACACTTTTATTACAATTAAAAAAAAAAAAAAAACGATTCAAACTCACCTTAATCCCGCTCCCACGCCATCCGGCAGCCATGGAGACCTGTTCTCTTCTGCGCAGGTCTCCTGGGGGTTGAACGCAGCGTCTATGAAAGGCGCTGATTGGCTGGGCAGGATGACTTTCCCTGTCAGTCAGCGCCTTTCATCGACGGAAGATTCACTGGTACAAAAGGTACCAGTCGCTTCACAGATACAGAAGCGCTGAATGGCTGGGAACGGAACGTGCCCGGTCATTCATTGCTTCTAATTGTACCTGTGTCCTATCGACAAAGGTACAATTATAGTGCAGGAGGAGGTGGCACTGGCACCCCCCTCTAAGTTGCGCCCGGGGCACATGCCCCGCCTGCCCCCCCCCTAGCTATGCCCCTGGTATATAGAAGATGCAAATCCTGAGAAATTAGTGTTGCATATTAAAAAGCAATTATCGAACAATATCAAATTGACAGACATTACATAGTGTACAGTGACATATCAAAAAGTGTAATAATGTTAATAAGTCATAACAATATCAAATTGACAGACATTACATAGTGTACAGTGACATATCAAAAAGTGTAATAATGTTAATAAGTCATAGCATGATATATTAGATTTCAAATTAATAAATCACCAATAACAGAAATTATCATATAAAATACAGTGTTCAATAGTAATTAGTCATATACATTGTTAATTATTAAAATCAGAAAAAGCTGGCAATCACCAATCTAAATAGAATCAATATACCAGGACTAATATGTATTCCACCTTCTCTACCATCGGCGTTCTCAACGTCAAATTGCGCATGCCAATAGGTGATTCACCAATTGGGCTAAACCAGACTTGTGATCGGTAATCAATGGAAACACAACATAGCAATGCCGGGGGAGTGTCATAAGAGCCACCTACTTGGGCAGATACACCGTGTATGCGCATCACAAACCTATGTGTGCTTTGGCACCATCTTAAGGAAGGGAATGCCAGTATCACAGTGAATTCAGTATGATTTAACTAGCGGAATATATGATCGTCACATACAGTGGCGGATTAAGTGTACCAAGGGCCCTGGGCTGTTGACACAACTTCGGCCCCCTCCTGCCATCTCACATGCAATTCAACCCCCCCCCCCAAATCGCTGACACTGTACCAGTCAGTGCCACTGACCTGACGGATACAGATTTTAGCACTAGATACAGCTGCTCTGTATTCAGGAGATAAAGCAGTTGTATCTCAAAAAGTAAAAATTATTTTTAATAAGTATTTAGAAAGGTTGCACCAAATACCATACACTATTTTATTTAAAAAAAAAAAACTTTTTGAAAGGTTTACATAGCCTTTAACACATCAAATAAAAACAAATTGTAATACCTCTTTTTAAAGGGTAAGTAAATGTTCAACAAACACAAAAAAGCAAAAAGAGGTTATGGCTAACCCATACCCCCAATTATACCTGAAAAAGCAATGTAAATAAAGCACGGTGCCATTTCTGAAGACATTATAAACCAAAAGAAAAAGAAAAAAGATCCAGAAATATATGCAGGCACTCTCAGGTATACACAATTCATATAAAAATCCAATTTATTTAAACCTCCGAATAATTTCAGATATATCAATATATACATACAAATATTATATAAAAAAATCTCCTGACCATAAGAGATAGATTACAAGTGATCTAAGACACCTAAAATGTAGATAAATTAACTCATATGCTACATTTGCTCTCACTAGGCATAGGGACAAAAAAGAAGAAAGAATAATCTGAACAATCACTGGGTTGTGTTCACACTTGCGTTTTTTGACAAAATAAATTTTATCATTTCAGGGTGGCCACCATCCCTATTTGTAATAGGTAGCATTCTTTTTTGAGTAGTAAACTCCTATGCGTAGGAGATTTAGACCTAGGAAATGAATAATCCTATGGTACATAAGCTGTTTTAACGGCAGATATGTATGTTATTAAGCTCTTCCCTCCTATTTCATGCAGCCTTATATTTTAAGGAAGATAGATAGATATAGGCAGTCTATTCATTAGACACAAGATCGTAATAGATCCCACTCCATCCTCTTTGTTTGAGGGCGAATGATTTTCCCAGATTTTATCTGGAGGCTTATGTTTTTACCTCTGATGTTCAGGTCAGCCTCTGTGATCCATATGCAGGAGCAGTCTATTCATAAGTGGGACGGAGAGACCTTCCAAAGAGAAGTCCCAAGCTGTATAATCATCCGTATATCAGACCACTTTCAAACTCCACTGTAAAATTGGATAGCCGGCGACTTTTTCCTTTCAACATCCACTCAGTCCACAACGTGCGTGAGGAGATACACAGTCCAGGAGGGCAAGAGCATATGCCGGTAAATGAGTGAACTTCTATTCACATGGTGTTTCCTTCCATATCGTGTCTCCAAATTTGGTCAGGGATTTGCAGGGCCAGGTAAGGACGTCACTACCTGTCCAGCTTGATTAGATCCATTAGAACAGCTGACGCGTTTCATCCCTACACGGGATTTCCTCAGAGCCGTTTTAGCCAGTGTAATCAAGGGCATTGTATTTATAGTGTCCCAAACGTTTTTTATTGGTTCCTCCATTGCAGATGTCAAGAGGCTTCATTTCATATGTATAGACAAAATATGTATAGATTCTTTGTACATTGTATTTATTCACAACTTATAATTAGTTCCAAAAAGAAAAACTTTTCTTTTATAGATTATTCTGAACGAATAAACAAATAATTCATCTTATTATAAATCCATATCTATATAATGTTCCATTTATTCGCGTAATAGCGGAGGATCAGTGGCACACCTTCAAAAGGAACTGAAATATTCCAAAGGTTCAAACATAAGTAGCGAAAGGTAAAAAACATTTTTGCGATAATGCTATTATTACAGATTATATATTAACTAATAGTAGGACGGGCAAAGTATTAATTATCCTCCCCCAGTGGGACCATTCCGGACATACAGCTAAGATCTCATCTTTTATAGCGTCATGCACTATTACGACTATATAGTCTCTCGGAGAGGGCAGGGAAACCAGGCCTCATGCCAAAAGGCAATGAAACCTGTGTCCCCACCCACTCCAAGAGTCCAAAATTACATAGCCAATAACCACAAGGAAAATTCCTTTAATAAAGCATTCTTGGTGCGAAGTTTTTATTATCATTCCATATAGGACAATCCTTTTTAATTTTGTGTTTCTCCACTAGTTATATAGAGTGCCTATTCCTAAGAACGTTTTATGCAAATTTCTGATCACACGAGAAGTTTTTTTGGAACAAAAGTCAAATCTTCTCCATGTTCCAAAATCACATCATTCCATATTCTTGAAGTACTTTATCCATTTATTTCCATTATTTTTATTGTAATTTTAAATTTTAAAGTTTTTATAATCATCACATCCCAAAATTAGAACCCTTACATAGGGATATCTAATATATACTGGAATCATCATTTATTTTAGGGAACTCCTATAAGGAACAGGAATTTAACCATTCCATTTTCAATAATTGGGAGCAAGTGGAGACTGCTCAAGACGCTGGTAAAACAGCCATCCCAGAAGTAATCAACCCGCTCCCAACACTGTATATTCAGAGGAACATATTGAATTTTATTTCGTTGTTAAGTCCCTTGGGACTTAAAGTCCCTAACGTATAAATCCACATAGTCTCCTTTTGTAGGAGTATGCGATTCCGATCGCCCCCTCTTCTATCTTCAAACAATTGATAGATTCCCATGAATTTCAAACCAACAGGTGACTGTTCATGGTGTGTCTTAAAATGTGCTGCAAGTGGGTTCTTCATTTCCCCTTTGGTAATGTCTCGGATATGTTCATTTATGCGTATATGTAGCTCACGTTTCGTTTTTCCGATATATTGTTTCCCACAAGGACAAGTAACAGAATAAACCACCATCATCGAGCGACAATTGATAAAATTATAAACTTTAAATTCTTTTTTGTGTTCACTATCAAAAAAGGTATCTGATTTTGTTGCATACTTGCAACATCTACACGAGCCACACTTAAACATCCCCTTCGGGCGTTTTTGCAGCCATAGGTCCCTTTCTGGGGTATTTCTCTTGAATTCAGAACTAACCAATTTATCCCTAAGTGTAGGTGCCCTTTTGGGGACCATACTAGGGATGTTCCCTACTATTGAGTTAATTCTTTTGTCCAATGTTAAGTGTGGCCAGTTCTTTATCATAAGGTTCCGCAATATATCCCAATGGGACCCAAATCTGGAGATGAATCGAACTCTATTGTCACCATTATCTCCCTTATTTCTCCTCATAATTTCCTCTCTACTTTGTCTAAGTGCTCTGTTGTATCCTTTTTTAATTAATTTTTTAGAATACCCCCTGTTAATAAAACGGGAGGATAGATCTTGAGCTTCTTTTTTAAAATTTTCAAAATCAGTGCAATTCCGACGAATTCGAAGGAACTCACTGATTGGGATCCCCCTAATTTGAGAAGGCAAATGATGGCTACTTGCTGCCAATAAGGTATTACCCGATGTGGGTTTTCTATAAGTAGTTGTTTTAAGTCTATTTCCATGCCTATAAATATTGAGATCGAGAAAACTTATGGTGTTTTTACTGTGAGTAAACGTCAAAAGGATATTCAAATTATTAATATTAAGATCCCCAATGAATTCATAAAGAGAATCCAAAGACCCTTTCCAACAAAGCAGGATATCGTCCATATATCTGAGCCAGGTTGATGCACACTTCCTAAAGAGGGGATGATGGTATACAATGAACTCCTCCCACCATCCTAGATGTAAACACGCATATGATGGTGCACAGGAGGATCCCATGGCCGTTCCATGTGTCTGACGATAAAATTTACCATCAAAGGAGAAACAGTTATAATTCAAAATGAATTCCAACATCTCTATAATGAACTCATTTTGATGAGACCAATCTCCTCCTCTCCTCTCCAGGAAGTGTGCAGCCGCTCTCATGCCGACATCATGCGGAATCGATGTATATAAGGACTCAACATCTAATCCCACCAAGATGACGTCATCATCAATCATTAAATTCTCGATTTTATTTAGAAGGTCTCCTGTATCCAAAACGAAGGAAGGCAATGTACGGACAAATGGTTTTAACTTCTCATCTATGTACTTCCCCAGGTGATCAGTCGGGCCATCACACCCTGAAATAATGGGTCTGCCCGGTGGCATATCCCTATTTTTATGTACCTTGGGAAGTACATAGATAGTCGGTATTCGTGGGTCCCTCACCTCCAAATATTGGAATTCATTTCTATTAATCAAACCCTCGTCCCGTGCAAGGACCAACTTCCTATTTAGTATTTCAGTTATATTTTCCAATGGGTTATTTGTTAAAGGGGTATAGGTGTTCGTATTAAGTTGTCTATTGATCTCACCAACATAGTCCTCTTCCCTGAGGAGGACAACATTACCACCCTTATCACTCGGTTTTATCACTATATTTTTTTCATTTATTAATTCTTTCAAAGCTTTTCGTTCTTTTTTTGTTAAGTTGTCCTCACACGAGAAAGAGGACCAATCGATGAGACCTATATCCCTAAGCATTGCCTCCAAGAAGGTTTGTGTATATCTATTGGAATAGATACTTGGCATAATACTACTTTTTTTACGTAGTCCTGTATATTCCGGGATAACATTAATATCGTCTTCTTCAGATCCCTCATTATTTTCCAATAGGTTACCTTCCCTCCACAATTCCTCTAAAACTACCTGTGTATTCCAATCTGATAACGCTGAATTAGGAACTGTCCCTGAAATGGTCATTTCTTCCTGGGATAATGGTCCTACATTGCCATTCCCACTAGTTTTTTCATTACTTTCCCCATGCCAGAGTCTCAAAAGAATTTTTCTCAAAAACAGATGAAGATCTTTACAGATCTCAAATTCCTTTCCAGGTGTAACGGGTGAAAAACCCAAACCTCGATTCAGTAGGGAGATATGATCCTCTGTCAAGGGGAAGTCTGTTAAGTTTATTATATTGTTAATATTATTTTCTATCTTCCCCTGCGTTGCCTTGTATTTGGACCTCCTTTTCTCTCTACTGATCTTTCCTCTCCGTACTTTCCTCTGTTTCTGTCCCCTAAAATAGAGACCTTAGGTTGGGATTCCTCAGTTCTAATATGTCTCCCACTCTCATTATCACTGGATGGGTCACTAGTCGTTTCCCCATCCGTTGATATAAGAGTATTTTTTCTTATTCGTGATCTACCTCTATTTTGTCTCTCTTTATTTTTTTGAAATGAGAAAATCTGCTTCTGTTCAAAATCAAAGGTATCCCTTTGGAATTTTTTCCTTTTACGTGTTGATATATCCCGAAGTTCCATTTCCACCTCTCTTTTAAGGCTATCATTTAATTTTCCAAATTCTGGGTCATTACAAAACATATCAAGTTTTTTAACACTTTCCTCAATTTCAATAGTCAGTGCCCCTAACATGATTTTCTCTTCCTCTATTAGTAATTCCATCAAATTCCTTGAGTGTCTTAAACATTCATTATCCCATTTTTCCAAAAATAATTCGCTCTTGAAATGTGATGCTGGAACAGTACGTCTTCGCAAACCTCTAGGTGTTATATTAGAAATTTTATAGGCTTCTAAACTATGAATGTCCCATTTGCGTCTTAAATGGCTCAAAATTAATCTGCGATGATTTTTGAAGAGACCATATATGTCTCCATTCAAAACTTCTGTATTTTTATTCATTTCGCAATTCAATAATGCTGCAATTCGTGCATCTACCTCAATGTCTAAACAGTATGCCATTGTAAAGGTATACCACTGATCCTTCCAAAACTCCAAAAAGAAAAAAAAAAAAAAAATTTTTTTCAAGGGTATATGAAAAGGGAGGGAACACCCTCCAATTAATTAACACAAAAAAGCAAAAAGAGGTTATGGCTAACCCATACCCCCAATTATACCTGAAAAAGCAATGTAAATAAAGCACGGTGCCATTTCTGAAGACATTATAAACCAAAAGAAAAAGAAAAAAGATCCAGAAATATATGCAGGCACTCTCAGGTATACACAATTCATATAAAAATCCAATTTATTTAAACCTCCGAATAATTTCAGATATATCAATATATACATACAAATATTATATAAAAAAATCTCCTGACCATAAGAGATAGATTACAACAAACTTCTGACATGTCATAGTGACATGTCAGAACTTTTCATGGTTGGGGTTTCGGGTGCTGAGACCCCTACCGATCGCTAAAACTAAGAGGCAGACGAGCTCATGCGAGCGCTGAGCCACTTCATTTCTGTTCGGCTTTTTCCGGAAAGCCAAAGTAGCGGTGTACGGCTCATTGACTTTCTATGAGCCCGTACACAAACTGCTCGGCTTTCCGGAAACAGAAACCAAGCAGCTCAGTGCTCACACGAGTGCTTCTGCCGCCTAGTTTTAGTGATCGGTGGGAGTCTGCGAGCGACGCTGCTTCCATAACTTTCATTCAGTTTTATGGGACTTACGGAAACAGCGTAGCTCAGCAAGCTACGCTGTTTTCGTAACTCCTGACCATGTAATCAGGTTGTGGCCTGGAGGCAGCGAGAACAAAAACAGGTGGATATGTCATACATTTCCCTTAAGGGAAAACTGAGGGCTATATGGGGGGATTATATTCTAAGGGGTGGTGAGGTTGTCTCACTGACTGCTGGGGGAGGTCTGAGTGTCTGATTCTGACATCTCTATTGGGGGGATAGCCCACCCATAGAGCCCCCAGAAGTTAGTCGCTCAGACCCCCCGTATAGAGCCCCCATCAGTCAGACAATTTGACTTCCCCTTGCAATATATTAGTAACTAGTTAGGGCTCTATGGGAAGGGGGGAGATTATAATGAATGGGGGGTTCTAACCATCTAAGTGACTCCAGAGGACTCTATGAAGGGGAGAATAACCCCCCATCCCCCATAGAGCCCTCAGTATTTCAGTATTTATTATACAGCAGGGGTGGTTGAGCGTGTAACTGACTGCTGAGTGTCTATGGGGGGGAATTATTATCCCCCCATAGAGTCCTCTGCAGTGAGTTAGATGGAAATCTTCCCCCCTGCTGTATAATAAATACTGAAATACTGGGGGCTCTATGGGGGATGGAGGGGGGTTATTCCCCCCTTCATAGAGTCCTCTACAGTGAGTTAGATGTTAATCCCCCCCCTTTCTGTGTAATTAATCCCCCCTTAGCATCTGCCGATTGTTTCTTGGGGCAGGAGGTGAACAGCAAACTAACCTCCTTCCTCACTGCTCGACCACCACCCTTCTCTTCTGTTCCTCACTGGCGTTACGTGCAGCGTCAAAGAGGGGCGTGTTCTACCGCCTAGCAGACGCACGTCTGCTAGTCCTATCCAGCCCCTGCTATTACTATCCCTCCCCCGACTCCCCATCAGCACTGCGCTGGTGGCTCGATTCCGTTCCAGTCCGCCCCTCCCTTCTCTCCCTCCCCCTCCCTCTCTCTCAGCAGCAGCCATTAGCGGCGCTAGCACTGAGCTAGCACTTTAAAATGATGTGCGGTTCGGGGGTCCATGGACCCCCTGGGAGCCTTGGGCCCCGGGCGGCCGCCCGAATCGCCCATATGATAATCCGCCACTGGTCAAATACAAGGGCTAAATAGCCCAACTGTGGGTAACCTGAATAGCAATATAAGCAGGGGCAAATACGGTCCGTCCACCAATAAGGTGAACATCGTCACACTAGTCGTAGTACAAATCTCAATGCCTTACGTCCCTAGGTTCGAGGTGTACCCACTAATATCAGTGAGAGAACATCTCGTCCTTGGTGTCCACTCTGACTCCAAGTGGATATATTATACACAATGAGACTTATGGTGAAGAGATCTCCAGGATCAAATGGCAAAAAAACAGAGAGACAACTGTGTTATTCATATATTTTACAGCAGTCTATATTACTGACAATAGGACAAGTGTGGAAGACGTCACCGAGCCCAGAGTATCCACTGAAGCACAAAGTATGGTAAAAGAAAAAACACTTATTTTTTAAAGAAAAATATTTTTATACAAAAATACATATATGTATATATAGAAAATGGCATATGAGAACTTGTCTCCATTTCGTGAGGTTTCTGGTTTTATTTCGGAAACAATAGCGCAGTCGACTTCGCTATTGATTCCGTCCAAAAAACAGAAACCTTACGGAATTGAGACAAACGGAAGCCATTTGCAACGGAAACATTACAATTGAAATCAATGGTAATGCAAATAGAAGCTATGGTTTACATTTGGTTTGCGTTCATGGGTTTGCCTAACGGAAAGGTCTGACAGAAGCCTTCAATGGAACCCCGACACAGATGTGAACACTCCCTTAATAATTGACCAATAATGCAGTCAATTCAGAAGGCAGTGTGCAGACAACTGCATCACTGATTTCTAGCGCATCCAGGAGTGTTGCAAGACCCAAAGAATATGTCCCCCCTCTCACAGAAAAAAATTATCTATATACATATACAGTTATTTAATCATACCACTGTGATGAAAAAATATCCACATAATGTTACTGAACATTACCTCAACACCATAACCACACAGTGATTGACTAATACCCCCATACTGTTACTAAATAATACCTCCACACCATAACCACATACAGTTACTGAATAAAAACCACTATACAAAGAGCAATATTACCACCATGTAGTGACCATATAGTGGTAGATGCCAGTTATACACAGGAGCACCGCAGAGCCTATAAGTGATTACAGCACATTTATATTTAGTGACTCACAGGTGATGTTTTCTCTGATTAGTGTCATTCATTTTCCTTTTTTTTCTCTATCCGGGCCAGACCATCGTGACAACTTATTCCAGCCATGACTCGTCTCTGCAGAATTTGACACACAGACATGTTGGTTTCTTGCTTTTCAAGCACCCACCACACCTAAACCCCATCCTCTAAACAAACTCGTAATCCACAGTGCCCCAGATAGTAATAATGATCCCTCAGTGCTTGACATAAGTGCCCCATCAGTAACCATGCCCCCACAGCAGTAATGCCCCCTTTGTGCCCCCTGTAGATAGCGCCACACACCCGCTGTAGATAGCGCCACAGTCCTCTCCCCTTACATATAGTGCCACACAACTCCCCCTCAGTAGATAGTGCCACACAACCCCTCCTTAGTGGATAGTGCCACTCAGCCCCTTATGTATATAGTGCCACACAGCCCCCTCCCTTCTATATTGTTCCACTCCCTTGTATAAATAGTGCTACACAGACCCCCTTGCATAAAGTGCCACACAGCACCCTTGTATATAGTTCCACACAGCTCCCCCTTGTATATAGTGCCACACAGCCATCGTCCTTGTATATAGTGCTACACAGCAATCCCCCCCTGTATATTGCCACACTGACCCCCCTCCCTTGTAGATAGTGCCACACAGTACCCCCTTGTACATAGTGCTACACAGCCCCCTCCCTTTTATATAGTGCTTCACAGCATGCCCCCCTTGTATATAGTGCTACACAGCACGCCCCCCTTGTATATAGTGCTACACAGTGTCCCCCCTTGTATATAGTGCGGCACAGCATCCCTCTTGTGTATAGTGCTACACAGCACTCTCCTCTTGTATATAGTGCTACACAGCGCCCCTTGTATATAATGCTACACAGTGTGCCTCCCTTGTGTATAGTGCTACACAGCGCCGTCCCCCTTGTATATAGCACTACACAGCGCCGCTCCCCCCTTGTATTTAGTGCTACACAGTGCCGTCCACTTGTATATATTGCTACACAGCGCCGCCCCACCCCGTTTATTGCCACACATCCACAGAAAAAATATATATTCTACTTGCCATGCTTCATTCCAGCGGCAGACTGAGCAAAGCACTACTTCCGGACGGGACGCATGCGCAGACCAGCATGATGCAGTTACCTCATCCCGCCGGCCTACGCAGGTAAACATCCCAGCGCCTTATAGGCCTAACATGGCCTATAGTATTTGTTTGTATCTGCATCCTGTTGCACCCCCTTTGGTGCTAGCGACGCCACCGGGCATCAGGGGGCCCATGCCACCCATGCCCATAAATTATATGAGCCTGGTGGCACGGGCCCCGTAGCAGCCAAGGACAGGGGCGCCTAAGAGGATGGGGTCCCTGGGCTATTGCCCAGTTTGCCCCCACTAACGCCGGCCCTGACCATGGTAGTCGATACATGGTCGGAGAGATCCATCCTTTTTTTCTACGAAGAAGAATCTGGCTCCGGCTGGAGATGTAGACTTCCTGATAAACCCCCTCTTGAGGTTTTCCTTTACATATGCCGACATGGCCTGGGTTTCAGGCAAGGAAAGAGGATAAACCCGTTCACAAGGGGGTGAAGCTTCAGGGAGCAATTCAATTGGACAATCGTAGGGACGATGGGGAGGAAGGACCTCAGGCCCCATATTGCTGAAGACATCTGCAATCAGACATTCCGTGGAGGCAGTCCAGAGAGTGACTGAGGCAGTGGGGATAGAACAGGACGAACCTGAGGCAGACAGCCGTGAAAACATCGGGATCCCCATTGGGGAATCTCTCCAGGATTTAAGTCGAGGACAGGAGCGTGTTGGTGAAGCCAAGGCATTCCCAGCAGGATAGGGTTAATAAGTTTTGGCAGGGCATAAAAAGCTATTTGATCCGAGTGAAGAATTCCCAGTGGCAACTAAAGAGGTTTGGTGACAGAAAGAATTGGATCTGGCAGAGGTTGACCATTCACAGAAGAGACCACCAGAGGTTTTACCAGAGGAATTGTGAGCAAGTGAAGACAGTTAGATTAGGCCTGTTGGATGAAATTCGCAGCTGCTCCAGAATCTAGATAAGCAGGAATAGAGCGCGATTCTTCACTAGTGGAGATTGTCACTGGAATTAATAGCATTGCAGAGAATTTTGCAGTAGGCGTCGATCCACCTAGGATAGTCTCTCATACCAACCCTATGTGCTGGAGTTTCTCAGCTTCTTGGGCATTGACGCTCAAAACTACCCTTATGGCCACAGTACAAACATAATCCTGCTGAACGTCAGTGCTGCCGCTCCTGGTCAGACAGCCTGAATCTGTCCACCTGCATCTGTTCTTCAGAAACAACAACCGAAGGATGTTGCCGAGGTCTCTGGAACCTGGGCGACAGTCTGTAGGACCTTTTTTCCCTATGAACTTCCTGGGTGCGTTCTTGGAACCTCATGTTGATTCGTATAACCAGAAGAATTAGGGCATCCAAGGAAGATGGAAGATCTTGGGCCGCTAGCTCATCTTTCATTTCAGGAGCTAATTCTTGCCAGAAGGTTGTCACCAAGGCCTCATTATTCCACACAAACTCTGCTGCCAAAGTACGGAACTGGATAGTGTTCTTTCCTACCGTTGAGTAAGTGGGGCAGCAGCAGAAGCAAGATCCAAGCATGTGGCAATAGCATTGACCGCTAGCAGATGCTGATACTGGCGTGCTCGGAGAGCTCGCATTTCTGCTTGCATTGCTTGGACTAGCTTCTTGGATTGACTAGCGGGGTCCATGGCCTGAGCAAACTGTCAGGGCCATAGGGTATGTGGACTCACAGGGCCGCTCCGCCGTAGTGGAGTAGCTGCTGATCAAACAAAATGTCATTGACAGTCACTAGAGAGAAAGTACCTGGGTTGCTGGCTTGTGCTGGATAATCAGAAGCAGGCTGGTGCCGGACTTTCAGAAGCTGGCTTGTGCCGGACTATCGGAACTTGTCTCGGATACTCGTCTTGAACACAGAAGTCGTCACGGACAATGGACTTGAACACAGAAGTTGTCTCAGGCAATAGACTTGAACACAAAGGTCGTCTCGGACAATCGACTTGGCAAGGACACCGGACACAGATGGTGGTCATCTTGGACACTTGACTTGAACACAGAAGTCGTCTCGGACACTTGACTTACTTGAACACAGAAGTCATCTCAGACAATGGCCTTGAACACCGAAGTCATCTCCGACAAATGGACTTGAACACAAAAATCGTCTCGGACAAATGGACTTGAATACAGATGTCGTCTGGAACAATGAACTCAGATACTGGATACATGATACAGTATACAGGATACGGGATACAGGATATAGCTAAGGAACCATTTGCATGACAAACACTGGGAAAACATAACATTGCTCAGGCAAAAATGAAGTGGGCAGGGTTCCTTTTAAAGTCCTGGTTATGCTGGGATTAGCTTAGGGTGAATTTCCTGGTGTGCGCGCTGGACCTTTAAGACCGTGGACAAGTGAGCTCACAGACCCTACAGGCAACAGCAGGAGGAGAGAGCAGTGTGTTCTGGCGTCTATGTGGGAGAAGACGCCGGCCAGGATCCAGAGGCCTGTGGTAGTGGCTGCCGGTAGGCGGGATATACTGGCGGTCAGCAACCGCGGGCATAACACAGAGCCACGCTCAGTACATATATACAGCATAACTTAAACACCAATGTGAATGTCCAGTGTTAAATGACCAAACATTTAAAATAAAATTGTTTTTATTGAGATATAATTTTACAATAGCATAAAAAAGGTAAGTAAAAAGAGTCCACATAGTTAAGGAATTACTGGGTGGGCTGCTGGCAATAACATCTATACCATTATATAATACAATGTAGGTAGTCAGCAATGGTAAGTCAGAAACAGAACTTTAAACTGATGAATTTGACCACCATAATAGATAGGCAATAATGGCAAGGTAACCAGAAAAATAAGAAGCAGATAACAAACCATGTAGACAAACAATCAGGTAAAGAGTAGCAATTTGCCAGGAGCCCACTTACACCCAACGCCTTTCGCCACCAGGCTTCTTCAGGGGGAAAGATAATGGCTCAAGGGGGAGATAGGGTAATATATATAGGTCTAGAAATTTAGTTTAATCAATTTTGCCTGAGGTATGGTTGAGGCAAGCAAGGTTACGGACCAGAAATGGTCTAATTGAAAACAGTCAAACCGGGTAACCAATAGGAAAGGTTATAAGTAACAGAGATTGAGTGAAATAAGTGGCAGTGTCACGAAGAGTCTGTGGACCCACTGGACCGTACCGCCTTGGTGGTAAGGCAACTGGCCAACAGGAAGCAGGTGAATGTCTATAGTTCTATAGGTACCTGTGGCAGCTCAGACAGCAGCAGGACAGGCTCGGCTGGGACTTAGGTAGAAGGCGGACATCAGGCGAGGTGAAGCATGTCAGACGTGGATGCAGCACGGCACAACTTTGGCACAGCTCGGTGCTAGACCAGGAAGGTATGGATTGCTAGGAACAGGAACTGGAAAGAGGTATAGGTACAGGGACAGGGACAGGGACTGGAACAGGGACTGGAACAGGGACTGGAACAGGAAACACACTAGGAGGCCATCACAAAGACAAACTATAGGGAACACAACAATGCTCAGGCATAGAACTAGGGGCTGGACCCCTCTTATAGTCCAGGGTACTCACGGGTAAAGTTCGTCCATGAGGTCCGGTGCACGCCCTGCCCCTTTAAGAGGCTACGGGATCTGACAGAGGTGAGTGGACGCGAGCGCTGGCATCTCCTGAGGAGGAGGCTGGGGCCAGCGCTTGCTGACTCGTGGCTGCGGCTGTCATTGGGATGTTTGAGCTGACAGCCCGCAGGCACGGACATTACAGTCAGTAAATGTCCGGAAGAAGGGCAATGGAAAAATCCTACATACTGCATCCGGTACGGGGATAAGGCGGAAATGCGTCATCGAGGGGGGAGTGAACTGATCGGTCGGGGAGTGCATCCATAACTGAAGGGGGGCGGCAACATAGATGCCATGTGCGCAGTGAAAGGGAGGGACGACCGAAAAACCTCCATGCCGTACGGGCATGCGCAGGAAAAACAGCAGCACAGACACCGGAGGACTAAGGATAGGAGTCTATGTACGAACGATGTATAATTATAAATGGCATATAGCAGGAATATTATAATAAACATGAATTTGCAATAATTTAGTGGTACCACAAAAATACAAAAGTGTTCTAAAGTGTAAAGTGTAAAAAGATCAAGAGGAGTGAAAGTAGTGCACACACAACAATTAATTGAACAGAGTTCATAATAATAAAAACCAAAGTGAAAGATACATTCGATCAATAAACAAGATAGTAAAAAGTGTACAAGTCTAATATGACCAGTGACCAGATATATAAAAAGATATCCTAATAAACTCATACACAAAAATATAAATACTGAGTAATTTAATACATAATAAAGAAGTGACTGAATATATAATGATCGTAGTATAAAAAGCCAGTGCTAAATAATGCTGTATATATCCCTACAAATGCATCAAATTTGATAACAATGGAACAGACAGGGGGAAGAGGGAAGAGGGGAGGGGGAAGAGGGAAGAGGGGAGGGGAAAGGTGGGAAAAAACAATGATCATATCTATTTAACTCCTTCCCTCTTTAGCCACTTTTGACCTTCCTGACATTTTCCTCATTTTTCAAATCTGACATGTTTCACTTTATGTGGTAATAACTTGGGAATCCTTCACCTATCCAAGCGATTCTGAGATTGTTTTATATTATATTGGATATTATCTATAGCAGATACTTTGACCGGGGTATTTAGATGAACAAGGGGGATAGCCAATCTTTTTGCAACCTGAAAATCCAAGAAATTAGCAGCAGATCCACAATCTACAAAAGCTTGACCAGAAATACAAATATTATTAAACCATCCATTAACAGGCAAAAGGACTTTTTGAGAAAATGTGGGAAAAACCTGGCAGCCCAAATGGCATTCCCGGGAACCATCTAGGCTCTGAAGTTTTCCAGAGCTGAACGTTATGGACATTTTGGAACAGTTCTTGAGTATATGACCAGTGTCCCCGCAATAGAAACACCGCCCTCTGGGTTTCCGAAAAAGTCTCTGTTCTTGAGGAGACATAGTGGAGCCCAACTGCATGGGCTCTTGTCCATCAGATGAAGGGACCTCAGCACAGGGAAGGGGAGAGGCAATTGCTGATCTTTCATTTTTGAGCTCTCGTAGTCGTCGGTCAAGACGCACAACCAGAGTCATAGTATCCTCTAAAGTCAAGGGCGGAGGGTAATTTATTAGGAGATGTTACAAGGTTTCAGAAAGGCCTCGGCGGAATTGACATCGGAGTGCTGCATCATTCCACTGTGAAGAGACGGACCACCGTCTACATTCCGAACAAAAATAATCTTCAACAGGACGCCATCCTCAGCCACTGCAGTGATATATGGTCCTCCATATATTACACCTGGGGCCTTAAAGAAGGTTTCTGCAGAAAAAAGTTCAGGGTCATCAGGTCTCAACGAAAGGGCCCAGGTTTGATGATCTCCCTGCAAAAGTAATATGACGAGACCAACTCGCTGCTGCTCAGTTCCAAAGGAAAAAGTTCTTAGTCGAAAATACAACTCTCCCGAAAATTAATAAAAGACTTATGATCACCAGAAAAACGGTCAGGTAAGTTAACTTTGGGTTCAACTGGAGTTGCGACTGGGACAACTGCTTGGACCTGCGCAGTTTCATAATGACGAACCCTTTCAGCCAGATCTTATACCAGGTGAGTCAGATCGTGCATGTGTTCCTCCAGGGTATGTATAGGTTCCGTAGTGAAAAAAAATATTTTGAAAGGCTTATGATTATGTTATGGAATCACTAGTTGAGCAATTTTCAGCGTGAAAGTTAATGGAATTGCTATGTGAGCGATTCCCCAAAGGCAGCAAGAGACTGTCTGGAACAAGCATGCAAGTAAATCCGCTACCTCAAATCCGTCACAACTCTAATCAGCAGAGTCTAAGGCTACTCCATGGTCTTCACCAGAGCCCACAGCAAGGCAGGTTGGATTTGGCTGCATAGAACCCAGGTTGCTTTAACAGAATTTGGTGTTGGGCAAGAGGTGCAATGCAGGCAATACCAAAACAGATAACAAGACAGCCGGAGGGTAAACAGAAAGTCCAAATCACAAAGCTAGAGGATATCCGAAAGTGCAGATGTCAAAACCAGCCTGGAGCAGAATGTCCAAATCAGTAAGCAAGGGGTAAATCCAGAGACAAGCCGATGTCTAGTTCCAAAAGTTCAAATGGTCAAAGGTAGACGGTATAATCAGGAGCTTGATGAAACACATGCAAACAAGGAGAATCACAAGCAAAGAAGACATAACCAAACCAGATTTAAATACTCCACCCTTCAATCTGATAGGATGAAAGACAGAGAAGTGGGATAGGCTTAGCAACTAAAACCAGAGCCACCCTGAAGCTAATCTAGTAGTAATGGCAATCTTAAAGGGACGGACGTTTCCTAACAGTGTCCCTTTGTTTTAATTATTCTGGACAGTGTCATGAGGAAAATTAAGCATATCCCCAAAATGGATTAGGTTTCCAGACAGTCACACTATCCAAACAATGGTAATATATAACTAATAACCAGTGTCTCCATATGCTGACAAAAGGGATATGTAATAAATATTTTGTTAAAGTGGCCCACCTTATATTTATTTAAACATAGCACAACACCTTGTTTGTAGGGCTGTATGTGAGAGTTTTTGTTTTTTTACGTCAGTCCCATTTAGTCCTATTTAGATACTGCATTAAAGCAGGTCTTGATGAGTTCCCATTCTTTTAACCCGCAGCTATCTTAAAGAGGCTCTGTCACCAGATTTTCAAACCCCTATCTCCTATTGCAGCAGATCGGCGCTGCAATGTAGATAACAGTAACGTGTTTTTTTTTTTTTTCTTAAACGAGCATTTTTGGCCAAGTTATGACCATTTTTATATTTATGCAAATGAGCCTTTCTTATGTACAACTGGGCGTGTTTAAAGTTATGTCCAACTGGGCGTGTATTGTGTGTGTACATATGGGTGTTTTTACTTGTTTTACTAGCTGGGCGTTGTGAATAGAAGTCTATGATGCTGACGAATCAGCATCATCCACTTCTCTTCGTTACCACCCAGCTTCTGGCAGTTCACAGACACACAGCGTGTCCTCGCTCATCCGACGCGATGAAGTTCCTGTGGGAGGAAGTGAGTGACGTCACAGCGTGATCTCGCGAGGACACGCTGTGTGTCTGTGCACTGCCAGAAGCTGGGTGGTAACGAAGAGAAGTGGATGATGCTGATTCGTCAGCATCATACACTTCTATTCACAACGCCCAGCTAGTAAAACAAGTAAAAACGCCCAGATGTACACACACAATACACGCCCAGTTGGACATAACTTTAACCCGTTAGTGACCGGCCCATCGTGTTTCTACGTTGGTCACTAACAGGCCTTATTCCGATGCCATAGACTTTTTACGTCGCGGCATCGGAATAAGTAAACAGAGCAGGGAGCTGTCAAATCTCCCTGCTCTCAGCTGCTAGAGGCAGCTGAGGGCTGGGAGCGTCCCTGCTCTGCCGTGTGAGGTCGATATTAGTATCGATCTCACACGTTTAACCCCTCAGATGCGGTGCTCAATAGCGAGCTCCGCATCTGAGTGGTTTTGGAGAGAGGGAGCTCCCTTTCTCTCCCACCGACACCCGGCGATACGATCGCCGAGTGTCTGTGTCTCAAATGGCAGCCGGGGGTCTAATAAAGGCCCCCAGGTCTGCCTGGAGTGAATGCCTGCTAGATCATGCCGCAGGCATGACCTAGCAGATGCCTGTCCATGTTAAACGGACAGGCAGTAATACACTGCAATACAAAAGTATTGCAGTGTATTATAAATGCGATCGCAGAATCGCATATTATAGTCCCCTGATGGGACTAGTAAAAAAGTGAAAAAAAAGTTTAATGAAGTTAATTAAAAAAAAAATGTGAAAAAAAATGAAAAACCCAGCTTTTCCCCTTACAAAATGCTTTACTATTAAAAAAAACAAAATAAAGTTAAAAAGTTACACATATTTGGTTACGCCACGTCCGTAACGACCCCGACTATAAATCTATTACATTATTTAACCCGCACGGTGAACGCCGTAAAATTTTTAATAAAAAACTATGGAAAAATTGCTGTTTTCTGTGAATACTGACTTTAATAAAATGTGATAAAAAGTGATCAAAAAGTCGTATCTACTCCAAAATGGTACCAATAAAAACTACAAGTCGTCCCGCAAAAAAAAGCCCTCATACAACCGCATCGGCGAAAAAATAAAAACGTTACGGCTCTTCAAATATGGAGACACAAAAACAAATCATTTTGAAAAAAAAGCGTTTTTACTGTGTAAAAGTAGTAAAACATACAAAAACTATACAAATTTGGTATCGTTGCAATCGTAACAACCCGCTGAATAAAGTTATTGTGTTATTTATACCACACGGTAAACGGCATAGATTTAGGATGCAAAAAAGAGTGGCGAATTTTCTGATTTTTTTCTATTCCCCCCAAAAAAAAGTTAATAAAAATTAATCAATAAATAATATGTACCTAAAAATGGTGCTATTAAAAAATACAACTTGTCCCGCAAAAAACAAGACCTTATACAGCTATGTCAACGCAAAAATAAAAAGGTTATAGCTCTTGGAATGCGACGATTGAAAAACGTAAAAAATTACTTGGTCATTAAGGTCCAAAATAGGCTGGTCATTAAGGGGTTAAACACGCCCAGTTGTACATAAGAAAGGCTCATTTGCATAAATATAAAAATGGTTATAACTTGGCCAAAAATGCTCATTTTTGAAAAAACAAAACACGTTACTGTTATCTACATTGCAGCGCCGATCTGCTGCAATAGGAGATAGGGGTTTGAAAATCTGGTGACAGAGCCTCTTCCTGACCCATTCAACAATGATTTCTCCTTAAATCGGTCATGTTTAAATAAGTCTTTATGTTTCCAAAAAAGGCACTTTAATTTTTTCTTTTTTTCCAAAATGTTAAATGTTAATGATAATTAAACATTTTTAACAGTATTCTTTTGAACAAAGAAAAAGAAATTGGGGAAGAAAATGTGCCTCAAATCTTATTGACGGGTTATATCAAGTTGAGAGTTCATGGATACTCTCAGGTAAGTAAAAGAATTATAGTAGTGTCCAGTCCCATATTTGATAAGTGTAGCAGGTTGGGAAATTGTATGCCCATGGAGTCTCCCCTATGAAGCCCTAGATATTATAATAATATTTGAGTGGCTTGATGGCCCTTGATATTATAATAATATTTAAGTGGCTGATGGCCAGTATATGGCACAAGGTCTAGCTCGCCACGTTTAAAAAAGGGAGAGGAGCTGAAAGGAGAAGAAAGGACCTTCAGCTTTTGTTCTCACCTAGGAGTCAAAATTTGAGAGAAGAAAAGCTTTTTTTTTATAATTGTATCTTTTATAAATAACAAAAAATACATAGGAAGAAATAGAGAGAGAGAGAGAGAGAGAGAGAGAGAGAGAGAGAGAGAGAGAAAGAGAGAGAAAGAGAGAGAGAAAGAAGGTCAGAAGAAATACATGTCAACAAGATGAAGAAAATGTTGCATAATGTCACTGACAAGCGGATAAACTGAAATTACAAGTTCACACAGAAAACATTAACAAGACATAGGGGAAAGGAAAAAGCGGGTGGGAGAAAGAACGAGAGCAAATGTTCAAAGGAATCCAGTAAGCATTCCAGATGGACCAGATCTACTTTATCTTTTATCCGCACATACGGGGCCATTAGAGACGGAGGCCTGGACTGTTTCTAGAAACTGTCAAGACGTGAAAAAGCAACCTGGCAGAATTCTTACCCAATTCTTTAAGTGTGACGTTCAATAAGTATATAAAGAAATTTGGCAGTGGAATACCTTTGTGAATCTTTGACTTGGTGCTTAAATTGTTTAATAAGAGCAATCCCAAAATACATGGGCACAAGTACCAACCGAATTACTACAGTGCAAGCAAGTGTTGGGAGCAGAAGGTTAAAGCAATTTAGTCATTTAGGTGTATGATACCAGTGCATAATAATCTTATATTGGTTTTCCTTATACATGGTGCAAATGGATGTTTTAGATGCTGTCCGCCAGTTGCATTCCCGCGTAGGGTATGACATTTCCTGCCTCAAATATAATTCCCAATTACTCATGTAAGGGTGTTGATGGTTCGAATCAAACAGGGGTCATTGTATTGTATAGATAGCCGATAGGGGAGTATTGTATAGAGGGCCAATATGTAGCCTTTGGTGGAGGAATCTGCCTTACATAGTTGGTTAAATGGGATAGGTTTAGTGAGCTGTGTGGTATTGCACAGGGCAAGGAGGTGTCAAATCCCTTACTGAACCATGGTCAGGAAAGTGGGAGTGTCGTCCTAGCCAGGAGAAAGGGTGTAAAGAAAAAATATGCCATAGGAGATGTTGCAGAAGTCAGGGGAAAGAGGGAATTCGATTCTGTCAGAGGAACAAGTTGGCATGGTATGATGCCATAGAAAGTTTCTCAATCTCCATCCACTTTACGTATGCCAGCAAGGTAGATGAAGCAAGGATGTGGTGAAGATGGGTGGCTCAATAGTTTTTTAGTATGTCCGGGGCAGCAAGGCCTCCTCTTTGCCTATTTGTACTCAGTGACCCTATGCCTTCAATGAAGAAAAGATTTTAAAGAGGTTATTGAAGTAAATTGTATGATCAAATAGGATTTGCACACTCCCCCCCCCCCCCAGAACTTGTTCATGGTATATGTGGTTGACTGGAAACAAATTCTTTGTTTAATATGCATAGGTGTCAACTGTATAATTGTCCTCCATGTTTAAAAAGAACCAGAACCAATCTCAGTACATATATACAACAACATAACTAAGCTCAGTACATAAATACAGCACCAGAACAAAGCTCAGTACATTAATATAGCACCAGAACCAAGCTCAGTACATGTATACAGCACCAGAACCAAGCTTAGTACATGTTTACAACACCAGAGCAAAGGCCAGTACATATATATACAACAGCAGTACCAAGCTCAGTACATAAATACAATACCAGAACAAATCTCAGTACATAATTACAGAACTAGAAACATGCTCAGTACATATATACAGTACCAGAACAAATCTCAGTACATATATACAGCACCAGAACAAATCTCAGTACATAAACACAGCACCAGAACCAAGCTCAGTACATAAATACAGCACCAGAACAAAACTCTGTACATAAATACAGCATCAGAACAAAGCTGAGTACATAAATGCAGCACCAGAACTTAGCTCAGTACATAAATACAATGCCAGAACTAAGCTCAGTACATAAATGCAACACCAGAACCAAGCTCAGTACATATATACAACACCAGAACTAAGCTCAGTACATATATACATCACCAGAACAAAGCTTAGTACATCCATACAACATTTCGGGAAAAAAGGGGATATTCCTCAGCACATCCACAATATGTAGTATAAAAAGAGCTTTATTTGGTCATCTTTAAAAATCCATAGAGGACACAGGTAAGGTGTGTTACAGCTTACATGTTTTGAACAGAAGTGTTCTTACTCACAGCATATGTAACAGATTCGATACATGTGTTTTAAAATCACAGTTAGCCAATCCTGCCACATCTAATTAAAATATAGTTCTACACACCATTTTTCTGAACAGAAACAGATTAAATGTATAACTAACTATAAGTTAAAACATGTATAGACGCATGTAGAAACCTATACAAACTGATTTGCGATAAGGTTATATAGAGTATAATTCATATTCTGAAAAAAATGAAGAAAAAGCAACAAAATATAATCTGAAAACTATGCACTAAATGGGAAATGTGTCAGAAAACACAATCCCTAAGTTTTCAAATAGGTTTTAATACTATGCATATATGGACTGGACATAAATAAATTATACCAAAAATTTCTAATTAATGAGCCTATTTTACGTTTGAAAAAAATTATTTCAAATAAAAAAACACAATAAAATAATGAATATGTATATTTAGGTGCTAAATATGCATAACCAAGGTATAGAAATATTTGCAAAAATTACTGATTAATGGATCTAATTTACACTTGGAAATACAATTTATATATAAGGAATGTTGTGAATTATGTCACTGACATGCAAAATTATACAAAAAAGCATTGTAATATTACATAAATTTTATATGGTATTTGTCGGTTTAATTGTTTTGAGTATCTCATTTTGGAAAGAAGTTAGTAGAAAATACACATAGGAAAAAACGTTTCCCTTCAAAGGCAAACTTTATAACTAGTATAGATATAGGAGATCTCCCCTCCAATTTAACCCCTTGGGGTAACAAGTATCCCTATGGGGAATCCAATAGGCTTCCCTATTAAAGAGATGTCTCCTCAAGATGTCGAATACCAGGTTTTATTCTACCCAATCTAGGGTTGGCATCTTGGGTGATTTCCAATTTTGCATAGAAAGGGATCTCAATTCCCTCGTAACCTAATACAGAAATTGATCCAATTAGTCAGAAATACAATGTTACAAAAAATTTATATTTTGCCCTCGACAATCTAAAGAAAAACTAAAATATTGTTATACGTAAAGCTGACAAGGGGGGCGGGCAGTGGTGATATTGGATTCCTGGTTATATAAAAAAAACAGGTGTGTGATTTATTAGCTAATACCAAAACATATCTCAAATTAACATCTGATCCAACCGTAATGTGTACACTGTCATTAGGTAAACGTTTGAATTTTGGACGAAAAAATTATCAAATATCTTACTCCTGACTTTCCAATTATGCCTATTTTTCATGGACTACCGAAAGTCCATAAAGAAGTTTTCCCATGTCCCCTACGTCTGATCATATCGGGCATAGGATCCCTCAATGAATCGCTTAGTGAATGGAGGGATAATTTATTACAACCATTGGTCCAAAGAAGTCAAGGTTTCTTAGGAGACAGCAAAGAAGTTTTGAAGTCTTTTCAAAACTTCACATTGTCCAAATACTTCATCTTGGCTTACATGCGATGTCGTGGAACTATATTCTTGTTTCCCCATGACATGGCTGTTGAATTCCATTTAAACAAATACAGCTCTTATAAATCAGAACTACAGGAGTTCATTGCAATGTCAGTAGATTACCTTTTGAGTCTCAATTTCTTCAGCTTTGACAATTCGTTCTATATACAAATTGAAGGTGCCCCAATGGGTTTAAAAGTTTCCCTAGCCAATCTATACATGTCATGGTGGGAAGAACATTTTATTTTTTCAGAAAATAACTCATTTGGCAGTGCCATCATGTGGTATGGATACTAAATCGATTACCTGATTCTGGTTTGGGGCAGAGATGTGGCATCCATACCACAGTTTGTAGATTAAATTAATGATGACAACTTAAATTTGAAATTCACCTTTAATATATCTAATTTTCTAATTCCCTGTTTGGATTTACTCTTGAGTGGGCACACTGAAAGGAAATGTGTATCTACTTCTTTATACTGTAAACCTATGGCAGACAACACCATTCTACATGCATCAGTTGTCACCCCAGTCACACTATCAAATCGATACCGCAAGGACAATTAATCAGAGCAAGAAGAGCTTGCTCTGATGACCTGTCTTTTGCTACACAAGTAAAGACATAGAGAAGAGACTCTCATGTAGAGGCTATAAAAAGCGGATGTGGAAAAAAGGCTGGAATTATGTAAAAAATAAATCACAACAGTCTTTTCTGAAAAACAGTAGAAAAATTAATTCCTCTGCGATATCCCTTATAGTTTTTCTCTACTGCTCATAGCTCTAATTACACAGAAATTGTTAACATTATAAAGAAATATATTCCCACAATACTAGTATAGAAAATCTGTTAAACCGGTTTGCTAGCAAAAGGAATGCACTGGTCTGTTAATATATATAAATGCTCGCCATAGCTGCCCCCACACCGTATAATGCCCCCCATAGCTGCCCCCACACAGTATAATGCCCCCCATAGCTGCCCCCACACAGTATAATGCTCCCTATAGCTGCCCCCACACAGCATAATGCCCCACATACATGCCCCCACACAGTATAATGTCCCCCATCGCTGCCCCCACACAGTATAATGCTCGCTATAGCTGACCCCACACAGTATAATGCCCCACATACATGCCCCCACACAGTATAATGTCCCCCATCGCTGCCCACACACAGTATAATGCCCCCATATCAGCTCCTCCCACAGTATAATGCCCTTCATAGCTGCCCCCACAGTATAATGACCCTCATAGCTGCCCCACACAGTATAATGCCCACCATAGCTGCCTCCACAGTATAATGCCCCCCATAGCTTCCACCCACAGTAACCTGCCCCCATAGCTGCCCCCACACAGTATAATGCCCCCATAGCTTCCCCCACACAGTATAATGCAACCCATAGCTTCCCCCACACAGTATAATGCCCCCCATAGCTGCCCCCACACAGCATAATGCTCCCCATAGCTGCCCCCACAGTATAATGCCCTCCTACCTCCCATACACAGTATAATGCCCCCTAACTCCCGTACACAGTGTAATTCAGAAGGGCGAAACCCAGGGTCGGGCAAGATTGTTTGGCGTGCCGCATATGTTTTATGCTAATTTTATGAGCTTAAATATTTGTCCTATTTTTCCCATACTGGAGACATAGGTTCTTTCCAGAGTGGAAGACGTTGTTTTATCGACTGCATACACGTGGAACTACTAGTACCATCAGGACCATCTATACCTACACTGGTTCGTGGAATGTCTATCGCTTCCCACTGGAAATCTTGTTCATATAAACTACACATTGGACTTCCTTTGCAGTGCTGTTGAGAGGTAAAACTTTCCTTTTTGCTATTTCCTGTGGTGTTTTGGATTTCAAATAAATTCACTGTATAAATTGATATAAATATAATTGTGCTCCCACAATATGAAAAAATTAGAGGTTCACTGAAGTGACAACTGAGTAAAATATACCTTTTAATAGTAACTCGTTTTAAAAACAGGGGTAACACACCACTGTGAAGTAAGCCCCACCGTGAAAATTAAAAAATGTATTAAACAAAAAACACTGAGTCATTATGATAAATATATCTCAGTGTTTGTAACAATATTTTACTGGAACCAACATTTATCCTGGGCACAACAATAGTACAATCCCCAAAAAGCACCAGTGTCCGTAAACAATCACCGGATCTCCTAGCGCTGGGTGTAACACAATGCTACTGTCCCCTATGCAGACATTCCATATACAATGAACGACCCTACGCGTTTCAGATACTCATCCTCAGGGGTCCGTATCTTGGTCACTCTGGCCTCATCACCAGTGATAATAATGTTCAACAGCAGATATTCTGCTGTGCGTCACGGGAAGATGCTCGTATCGATGTCAACGGCATACTTCATTGCAGGCGCTGGTTTACTATAAGCACCAAAACTCCACCCCTCGTATTTGGCGGCGCTACATGAACTGACCAATCACCGCACCCTCTCGATTCGTGACACCTGCCCATGTGACCCCCCGCCGTCAGCTGACAGCCAGGGGTCATCATCGACCGCATCAAACCGAACGCGCAGGCGCAGTAGAAGCCAAGGACGTATCGCCCGGACTGCCAAGTAAGAGAAAGGTAAGAGCAAAACGATAATTTATTTTGTAAGTATGTCCTGCGGGACAGTTACCCACCGCAAGTGGACTACCTCACAAAGCAACTCTTTAGTTTATAAACACATATTAGGTGGACAAGATAACGGAGTCCCTCCTATTTGGAAAGTCTGACAAAAGATCTCTTTATATGTTGGCTGGCCAATATGGCCATATCAAAAATGGTACACTATGCAAAATAAAACCACCCATCCAAAACGGCAACCCAAGGTGAATATTGGCCACCTAAAGAGGAATGGTATTGCATATTAAATAAAACATGTATAATTAGTCTGCTCGTTTAAACCCGCTGGTTGTATGCATGCCAGTCTATGGATCCATTGGGCTTCTTTGCGTAGAATTAAATTGTCCCAGTCACCTCCTCTTTTAGGGGGTCTAATGAGTTCAATTGCTTGAAACTTTAAACATGCTGCATGACCTTGGTGTTTAGCATGCACATGTTTAGATATTGGGGTGTCCCTAGCATGAATAATATCTCCAACATGCTCCCTTATCCGGCGCCGAAATTGTCGTGCCGTTTTGCCCACATAGTTAAGGGGGCATGGGCATGTAATAAGGTAAACCACCCCCGCTGTTTTGCAATTGACAAAATCCCGAATGTTGTACTTTTCCTGTGTTGCAACACTAGTAAAGCTATTCCCTTTGAGAATAAAATCACAAGCTTTACAGCTACCACATTTAAAGGTGCCCAGTATTTGTCTCTCCAGCCACGTACCCCTAGGTATAATGGGGTCAAAGCAACTGTGCATGACTCTGTCCCTAATGTTTTTCCCTCTCCGATACGTGACAGAAGGCCACTGTGTGATCTGATCTACCAAATCTGTATCAGAACTGAGAATACGCCAATACCTTTTCAGGATTTGCATAATATCATTTTGTTTAGAATCATAGGTGCCTATGAGTCTCGTAACTTGTTCTTCTTTACGTTTTTTAGGAACCAGGAGACATTGCCTGTCTGCGTCCCTTGCTCCCTCATAGGCCTTTCTGATTACACTCTTGGGGAAACCTCTATCCTTCAATCTTATTTTGAGTTCCTGAGCCTGACACTCAAAATCACCCATAGAGCTACAATTCCTACGTACTCTCATAAATTGGCCTTTTGGAATGCCACATTTGAGGGGATAAGGATGACAACTGTTCCATTGCAAGAAACTATTGGTTGCTGTTTCTTTCCGATGTACCTTGGTACGAATTGTGCCCTCTTCTGTTTTTATAATTTTCAAATCCAGAAAAGACAATTCTTTTTCACTGATCTCACATGTGAACTTAAGCCCTATATCATTTGTATTGAGGGCTGCTACAAAGCTATGGAACTCCTCTGCTGTAGAGTTCCAAAGAAGCAGCACGTCATCAATATATCTAATCCATAATCCAACGGATGAAGTCCATTTGGCAAGATTATCCCCAAAGACAATTGTCTCCTCCCACCAGCCAAGAAATAAATTTGCATAGGTGGGAGCAGCAGGACTCCCCATTGCAGTGCCACATTGCTGATGAAAAATCTTGTCTTCAAAGATAAAAATATTTTTTTCAAGAACAAATTGTAATAACTGCAAAACAAATTGATTATGGGCTGCAAACTGAGTGCCCCTTGATCCAAGGAAGTACTCGATCGCCTTGTAGCCCAAATTGTGAGGTATGGATGAATATAACGCCTCAACATCCAGGCTAGCCAACAGTGTGTCTTTCTCCAAAGTAATACCGTCAATCTGTTTCAGAACATCCATGGTGTCACGTACATATGATGTGAGACTCAAGACAAACATATAAAGAGATCTTTTGTCAGACTTTCCAAATAGGAGGGACTCCGTTATCTTGTCCACCTAATATGTGTTTATAAACTAAAGAGTTGCTTTGTGAGGTAGTCCACTTGCGGTGGGTAACTGTCCCGCAAGACATACTTACAAAATAAATTATCGTTTTGCTCTTACCTTTCTCTTACTTGGCAGTCCGGGCGATACGTCCTTGGCTTCTACTGCGCCTGCGCGTTCGGTTTGATGCGGTCGATGATGACCCCTGGCTGTCAGCTGACGGCGGGGGGTCACATGGGCAGGTGTCACGAATCGAGAGGGTGCGGTGATTGGTCAGTTCATGTAGCGCCGCCAAATACGAGGGGTGGAGTTTTGGTGCTTATAGTAACCCAGCGCCTGCAATGAAGTATGCCGTTGACATCGATACGAGCATCTTCCCGTGACGCACAGCAGAATATCTGCTGTTGAACATTATTATCGCTGGTGATGAGGCCAGAGTGACCAAGATACGGACCCCTGAGGATGAGTATCTGAAACGCGTAGGGTCGTTCATTGTATATGGAATGTCTGCATAGGGGACAGTAGCATTGTGTTACACCCAGCGCTAGGAGATCCGGTGATTGTTTACGGACACTGGTGCTTTTTGGGGATTGTACTATTGCTGTGCCCAGGATAAATGCTGGTTCCAGTAAAATATTGTTACAAACACTGAGATATATTTATCATAATGACTCAGTGTTTTTTGTTTAATACATTTTTTAATTTTCACGGTGGGGCTTACTTCACAGTGGTGTGTTACCCCTGTTTTTAAAACGAGTTACTATTAAAAGTGTTTTGGATTTCACCAAGTTTTTTACCTGCTCCGGCATGATAATAAATAGAATTCTGTTGTGAGTTATAGAGCCGGGGTTCTTTCTATTCTTGTGTTTTCTATAAATCCTGTCCCTGTGCGCTTCCGACAATGGATAGCTTCTGCTTTCGGATGCAAAATATGGCTGATTTCTCTACTAATGGGGAGACAGATTTGGACATCGGTCAGAGATCTGATGATCTTGAATCGATGTTTAATCAACTAGAAATATTTATCATTAAAGAAATATCCCTGATGTGGGATGTAGCGTCTCTAGAGAAACTTATTAGTGAGCAAATGATCCCTGAAGGCCTTAGATGGCAGTTACAACTGAATGGGGATAACGACCCACATGATTTAGAAGCATGGGAAAAAATTTTTGAACCAATGTGCGTTTAAAGGTATCCAACTTATTATTAATATAAGGAAAAATAAATTCAAACTATTGAATGAGAAGATTAAGGAATTTAAGATTAAATTGGAACCTTTCAAAAATCTAGAGGATTATTTTGAATTGTCTAATCATAGCTAAAAAAGAAATAAAAAAGTGGAACATTATATTAGAGCTAAAAAACATAGAAAATATATGAAAATTAAAAAAGATTATGCCGATAGGGCAGTTTATAAATGGAATAAAAAAAATCAACTAGTAGTTCTGAACATATATTGACCAATGTGTAAATAAAGAACAAAGATTTACAGGAATCTAGTGATTTCCCCAGAAGGGGGTATGATAACCAATTCAAGCAGTCTAACCATGTATATGAGAGGAGAATTGGCAAGTCTCAGAATGGAAATAAATTTGATAACAGTCCTCAAAGCTTTCCTATGGAATGATTTTAGACCCCACACTCATTCCTATAGGAATTGGCCAGAGTGCTTTTCAACATAGGAGTTTCAGACGCTATAGATCATATAATCGTTATCCAAATGAATATTTTTGCACCACCTCCATACCATTCTTATCGTCGTCCTCCTCCTGGTAACGACAATCACATTTCTGATTAAAAAAACTTCCCACATCCATCATCAAAACCACAAAACTTAGGTCTCCATGTAGAAAACGAACAAAGGATGACGCTACTAAAAAGAAAACTAGACGAGGTAAAAGGGAAAAGAACAGAAATAGAAACAGTCTCCAAAAAACAGGCAGATACATAAATAGGAAAGGAGTCTTTCATTTGAGCAGTAAATTACTTTAAGAAGACCATTATAAAGTGCTCAGTAGAGGGACTACATTTCCCCCCACCAAGACTTTAAATAAATTGAATACATTTATTGATATACATAAATTTATTAGATCATTAAACCTTAAGAAATATTTTGCCACTGATAAAAATAAAGATACAATTAATAAGAAAGAGTTAATAATCGACTCTGTAGTAGATCCATATAATCATAACAATTTAAGAGATAAGTCAGAATTTATACCACTTATTGATAATAACCATTGTATTGAGGCTTTCAAAAAAAATCATGTTGAACCAACTAGACCTTATATGAGACAACAAAAGAGATAACAATCTAACTTTTGTGGAAAAATCTGCACTTAACGATTTGGAAAAATATCTGGATATAGTTATAAAACCGGCAGATAAAGGGGGGGGGGGGGGATTGTGATTCTGAATAAAAGAGATTATAATACTGAAATGTTGAGACTACCATCTGATGAAGGCACATATAAAAGGCTAGAAAATAATCCTACGGAAGTGTTTAAGAAAGCGTTAGGATGTCTACTCTTGAGGGCAAAAATAATGGCATATTAAATGAGAAGGAGTTTGAGCATTTAAATATCAAACATCCAAAAACTCCAGTTATATATTATCTGCCAAAGGTCCATAAAAATAAAACTCATCCACCAGGGAGAACAATTGTGGCTGGTATAGACGCGCTCACTTGTCGCATCTCTGAATGCATATGTTGTTTTTGCAAAAATATGTGAAAATGATGAGATCGTATATCTGAGATTCTGCACATCTTATTTATGAATTGGGTAATATTAACATTAATAATGAAACAACATTATGTACATGTGATGTGTCTTCATTGTACACTTGTATACCCCATAATTTGGGGATAAGAGCCGTAGAAAATGTTCTAAAAATGGATAAGTAAATTACCTCTGCACAATGTTGCTTTGTTCTTGATCTTATCAGGTTTAATATAGAGAAAAATTATTTTGGGTATGATACAAAATACTACCTGCAGACCGCTGGTACAGCTATGGGTGCGAAATTTGTGCCCAGTTATGCCAATCTGTATCTAGTGGTATGGGAAGTAGAGTTTATTTACTCTGATAAAAATCAATTTCTAAAACACATTAAAACATATAAGCGATATATATACGACATATTTATTGTGTGGGATGGTGAGGTTGAAGAGTTTGATATCCTTTATAAAATACATGAACCACAATACATACAATTCGGTATTTACCTCAGAGTACTGTAATACAAAGGTAATTTTTTGGATCTTGGTATCTTTAAGGAAAATGGAAACCTATATACTAAAAATTGTTTTAAACGGACTGATTATAACAGCCATATTGAATTTTCCAGTTGCCACTTTAGACCTCGGCTTAAAAACATCCCAAAAGGACAGTTCAAAAGAATTAAAAAACCAATTGATTTTAAAGCACAATCAGAGGTTATAAAAAAACTTTAATTAGAACGAAACTATAATAAACAATTAGTAGAAACGGCATTTAATGAGGTTAGGGAAGAAAATGGTGAAAGTATGAATAGTGGCAAAGTAGATAACGATCATAATTATGAAAAAACAACATATTCTAGGTGTTCGTCTTTGATAAGAAATATCATCAGAGAAAATTGGCATATCGTGAGAAACGATCCAGTGGAAGGCCAATTATTACCCAAATAACCTATTATCGTACATCGCAGAGCCCGTAATATTTGAAGATTATATCACCAACAGTTATATCAAACCCTGTATTAAATCCTCTGTGTCTGTAAAAGGTAGTATTTGACAAAACACAAGGGATTTTTTAAGACTTCGTGAATGCTGAAAAATAGCGTAGATTAGAATGCCCTTGTGGATACTACATGTACTGTACTGTTCTCTACCTGTACTACATGTACTGTACTGCTCTCTACCTGTACTACATGTACTGTACTGCTCTCTACCTCTACTACATGTACTGTACTGCTCTCTACCTGTACTACATGTACTGTATTGCTCTCTACCTATTCTAAATGTGCTGTACTGCTCTCTACCTGTACTACATGTACTGTCATATTCTTTACCTGCACTATATGTACTGTACTGATTTCTACATTGCGATGTTTACTGTATTACATATACTGTACTGCTTTCTAACTGTACTGTACTGTTATCAACCTGTACTTCATGTACTGTATGCTCTCTACCTGTACTACATGTACTGCACTGCTTTCTATTTGTTCCAGAAAAGGCGACTCCTTTGGACACCAAGCAGGAGGTGGTGACCCTGGGTCCACTCACATCCTGGGGTCCACCCATGTCCTGCAGCTATTGGCATTGCAGTGATTGCAGTCATGACTGGGCCCTTAAGTCTGGGTGGCCCACAGGACCCCCCGCCACACTAAGGCTGGGTTCACACTGAGTTTTTTTACGAGTTTTTTACGCGGAAGCCGCGCCACAAAACTTGTCAAAATACGGCCCCGAAAATGCCTCCCATTGATTTCAATGGGAGGCGAAGGCGTCTTTTTCCCGCGAGCAGTAAAACCGTCTCGCAGGAGAAAGAAGGGACATGCCCTATCTTCAGGCGTTTACACCTCTGACCACCCATTGACATCAATGGGAGGCAGAGAAAGCGTATTTGGCGGAGTTATTAATGCCCACGGCGCTCAATGGCCGTGGTCGAAAAGCGCTGTGAAAAATGCCGCGAAAATCGACTTGCAGGGAGAGGAAAATCTGCCTCAAACTTCCAAACAGAATTTCAAGGCAGAATTTCCGCCTGCAAAAAATTCTGTGTAAACCCAGCCTAAGGCTGACTATACACACTTCCTTAACGAACACTTTCCTAACACAGTGCGGCAAGCAGCAGAGTGTCTAATTTGATTTCTCCTCCTGTTCTGTGGTGCTGGAGTGGAAGAGGCAGGAGAATTAAAGATACACACACTGCTGAAAACTGGCTCATTAAAGAAGTATGTCAGCCAACTGTACAAATGGTCACTATTAGCTTATAGGAGCAAAAAAAAAAAAAATACTAATTCCTTGTGGAGGCACAAAGACTGAACCATTACCGTATGGGGCACAATGAGGGCACTGTTACCTTGTGGGGGCACTATTACCTTATGGGCTAAAAAGGGGCAGTATCACCTTGTCTGGGCACTATTACCATATAGCGGAACAAAGGGAACTCTATTTCCTTGTGGGGGCACAATGGAGGAACTATTAGCTTGTGGGACAGAATGGGTTCACTATTATCTTGCATGGCAATAAAAGGGGAGTTTTACTTTGTAGGGACGCAAAGGGGGCACTATTAACTTGTGGGAGCACAAAGAGGGCATATTACTTTGGAGGGCACAAGGGGGGATTATTACTAAATGGGCACATAGTGGGTATTATTACTGTGTGGGGGCACAAATTATGGCACGATTACTGTTTTAAAAAGCCTGAAATATTATCATTGTCGGCAGCACATATCCCTGTGTAAACAGGGAGATGCGCTGCTGACATGATAATAATGTATGGGGATAAGCGATCGGTGTAACAACCTCTCGACCCCATACATTTGTGACAGGAGAAAAAGAGCGCCAATCAACGAGCTGTCTTGTTGATCGACGCTCGCTGCACCGGCCAAAATTGGAGGGTGTAATAGGGCCTTAACACTACTATATTATCTGTACTCAGAGTTACCACTGTGTTATCTGTGGTGTTACATAAGACTACAGGTAACATCTATGACATTATCTGTACTCAGAGAGTTATCACTGTATGTTATCTGTGTTGTTACATAGGACTGCAGATAACACTGCTACATTATCTGTACTCAGAGAGTTATCACTGTGTTATCCGTGGTGTTACATAGGACTGCAGGTAACATCTACGACATTATCTGTACTCAGAGAGTTATCACTGTGTGTTATCTGTAGTGTTACATAGGACTGCAGGTAATCGACAACATTATCTATACTCTGTATATGTGTGCCTGTGTGGGTATATATGGTCTGTGTGTGTATATATGTCTAGGTGCATCGTGTGTATGTGTGTATATATATATATATATATATATACTGTATATGTGTGTGTGTGTGTGTGCGTGTGTTTGTGTGTATATATGTGTGTTTATGTGTGTATGTGTATACATGCCTCCTGTGTGTATGTGTCTGTGTGTATGTGTATATCTTTCCTTGTATGTCTAAATATGTGTTTTCTGTATGTACAGTATATATGTTACAGTATGTCCGTGTCTATGTATGTAGTTAATTTTTTAGTTGTGGAGGACACACAGAGAGTTCCGCACAGGGCACCATCCGACCTGGCCCTGTTTGTAAGTGTACGACAAATTGCGGAAAGGGGTTAAAGTTGTCAGTTACATGGTTATGTAAAGTGCCCCATGCTGGGTAGCAGACTTTTAACCATAGTGGCAGTTTAGTATGGACATGCCCATAGTATTAGATAATGTAAGTAACTCAGCACTCAGTACAGAATGTTGTACCTGTGCTTTCTCTCCTTTATAACATTGTCACTTGTCCACTTCCTACCGGGAACTGGTATTTTAACCATTTTAACCCAGTAAGTATGAGAGACATGAGACAGAGAAAATCCAAACAACAGTATGCCTCAGACCTGCAGGGAACCCGAAATTCTGTGTTTAAAAACCGTTGAAAAAGCCTTTTCAAGAGGTCGCAAACTATAGTACAGTATGTTGCAATGACGCATTCTACATCTGTCCTTTTTGTAAGTTAATAAGATCAGTGTCTTAATTATTATTAATAATAATAATAATAATAATAATAATAATAATAATAATAATAATAATAATCATAATCATAATCATAATAATAATAATAGTAAGGGTTTGTAAATTATCCATATTTAAGTGATGGCACCAAACTCAAAAGCTAATTGGCAATGACTCCAGGGATTCCATTTTATACAGGTATTAGCCATTTATGCTAAGAATATCCTTAGTTCTACAAATATATAGTACACCATTATTTGCTCTTCTATGAAGCCTTGATGTCCTTGTAGATCTAATTCCATAACTAACAGCAAAAACAAAACACAAAATACTGCCGGTGTATCCTTGATATCATGCTCCTCGAGGAATAAAATCTTTCAATCTCTTATGCAGCACGAATGATTAAAAGACAGAATCCATTACAGTCAAGTGTTAAGATCCAACACACATTATGTTAAATAAAAGAAAGTTAATTTGGGACAAATGGCCACAGTGATAGACTTTTTGCATTAGCTTCTTTGGATCAATTATATTAGGCCTAGGTGCTCGCAACTGAATGATGGTGGGAGACAACAACTGATATCTCTTACTTAGTTGCACTTTGCAGCCCATTCATTTCTTTTTTCCAGAAGTCATTATTTTAAGCCTTTAATTTCCTTCACAAGTCACATTTTTCGAACACTACAAAATCCAGTCTTTCTATTTATTAGCTAATGAAATTCAATGAACCTTCTAAGGAATCTTTTATCCTCAGCAACAGACTTAAAGATGTCAGAGATATCTCTGACTGGTATAAGTGGACTGGACAGTTCAAGAAACCAATGAGATCAAGCCTTTAACAGTGATACATTTTCTTTATTTGAATAATTCTTAAATATTTCAGAATCCTTAATATTTCTAGGCAGTTTACAGGTATTTAGACATCAAATGGATATTTTAATATTAGCATTTAAAAAAATCATTTGGGGTTTCCTTGTACATTTGAAGGCCATATATTAAACCTAGATATAAACTTGTAAGGTTTTTGAAATTAGAATGACATATATCCACATTAACCAATTGTATATTGCAACAACAGACAACAAGAAAGTACTTTTGCTGAAATGGACATATATTTAATGAACCACTAAAGTTTAGTGAAGAAATTCAAAGATGTAACAAAAGGTGGAGAGAAGCAGATAGATGAGATGTATTGCATATATGTGAATAATAGGATAAAGGAGGATTAATATAACTATGGAAAAAAGTTTAAAATTTCACTTTTCACTTAAAATATAATCCAAATTTGTAAACATAAGTATATGAGCTGCTCTGTATCTAAACTATTATGCATATTGGGTTTACTGAAGATGGATTTCTACAGCTTAATTTTAAATGGATATTCGTATCCAGTAATTTAATGGCATATCACTAGGATATGCTATTCGTTACCTTATGATCGGTGCCGGTCCAACCTCCTGGTTGTAATATGCAATATGTAATATGCCATCACTTAGTATTGTGGTAAAAGTCTTTTAACACAATAATGAACCTATTTTCTGTAAGCTCCTAAACTGTAGGACGCCAGAATTTTATCATTTAAATCTATGTAAATACCAGACACGTCTCTTATATACAGAACAGGTACATGCCTCCATAATTGCCAGACACATTTCCCCCATACAGATCTGTCATTGCTTACCTTTCCTCTTATCGCAATCTATCCTGAGATGCAATATTGTAGTTAGCGGGAAGGGTCAGGGGGGCCGTGTCCTACTGAGATAGTGGGGCCCACAGCCACGGGCAATGCCATGACCACCGCTCCCGCTGCCTCCGCCATGTCCATGTCACACAGGGCGGCCTGCTGCCTGTCTGAGGGGGCGGCGGCGCAGCTCAAACCAGCTGCCGCCACTCCCTCCTGCACTAATTGTACCTGCGTCTATAGGACGCAGATACAATTACATGCATAATCGCTGAATGGCCGGGCATGTTCCGTGCCCGACCATTCAGCGCCTAACAATAATGCTAATTGGCAGGGCAGAATGGCTTGCCCCCGCTAATTATCACCTTTCAACGACGCTAGCACTTCCATTGTTGAAATGCACTGATTGTAGGGGCAAGTCATTCTTCCCTGCCAATCAGAGCTATTCAACGATGCTAACGGTGCGATGACATCATAGCGCCACTTCCATTTTGAAAGGCACTGATTGGCAGGGCAAGTCATTCTGCCCTGCCAATTAGTACCCTTCAACGACGCAAGCGTCATTCAGTCCCAGCGGACCTGCTCAGAAGAGGGGTCTATATGTAGAGAGTTATCTACATGGGGGTCTATATGTAGAGTGCTATCTACAGGGGGCTCTATGTGGGGCACTACCTGCAGGGGGCTATATGTGGGCGCTATCTACAGGGGGCACTAGCTACAGGGAGCACTGTCTGTCTCTGGAACACAGTGTATGGTGTTATTATAATCAGGGCCACAGTGTATGGCACTATTATAATTAGAGGTGCAGTGTATGGAACTATTATATTTAGATGCGTAGTGTGTGGCACCATGAGAATCTTATCTTCGTTTAAAGGTGCAGAAATGTTTGGAAAGTGAGAAGCTGAAGACATATGAGCGGCCACCTGCAGAAATGGGCTGTGGCCGGGTGAAGTCATCATAGAGGCCTGGACCGGATGGAGAAGAAAAGAGAAAAAGAACAACTAGAATATGAAAATACGTCACTGGTGAGTCACTAAATGTAAATGTTTATTCTGCCTCTAATCAGTACTGTAGTCACTGTATGATCTGCAGCGAGATAATGGGTGGTATGATTTTCTGTGAAACAGCAACTCCCAGCATATCCTTACCAATGTTCGGGTCATGCTGGGAGCAGTAATTTTACGCCGTGCAAACCTATGCGGCAGGGTTAGCCTGGCTGGTATATTCAGGGATGATGGGGTTTATATACAGGAATTATGGTTGTTATATACATGGATTATGGTTGTTATATACAGGGATTATGGTTGTTATATACACGGATGATGGTTGTTATATACAGGGATGATGGGTTGTCCAGCCATCATCCCTGCATTAACCCCATCATCCCTGTGTATAACAGCCATCATCCCCTTATACAACTCCCATCATCCCTGTATATAACCCCATCATCCCTGTATATACCAGCCATCATCCCTGTTTATAACCACCCATTTTACCAGTATATACTAGCCAGGTTGGTATATACAGAGATGATAGGGGTTATATACAGGGATGATGGCTGGTATATACAGGGATTATGGGGGTTATATACAAGGATGATGGCTGGTATATTCAGGGATGATAGGCGTTATATACAGAGATGATGGGAGTTATATATAGGGATGAAGGCTGGTATATAATTAGAAAGCGTCTCTTCAGTTGTAAACATGCATTAGGCGGGGCCCACTGGGTTGGGGCCCACTCAGATATGTTTTGCCCCCCCTGTGCTAAAACCTTAACGACGCCTCTGCTGAGATGTGTGATATGAGATGATCAGCTTTGAAAAAAAAAACATATTTTCATGATACTCTGTCATGAGAGGACAGTTGAGCTGCCCCCATTCACATACAGTATCTTGCCAAGTACAGTATAATGTCAATGTTTGTGAAAAATTTGCGGCAATATTTAAACTGGATTTAACTCCTTCCCGCGATTGGGCATTACTGCCCGTCCAGATTGCAAGTTCTTTCCCTCACTTCGGCGTACTGTCACATCCAAACTTATACTGTCACCATCTTAAGTGACACGGTGATAGCGTCCCAATTGATGCTGTCAGAGACAGTACTGACTGGCCAATCACAGAGCAGGAGGCTTGTTTTTCCGACATCTCCGGCTCTGACAAGCTCAGTTGTGTTAGAGAGCTTGTAAGAGACGGTTGCCAGTAATAAGAGAGAAATAAAGAAACCCAAAACCAATTGATCTGCCCCTTTTCTGCCCACTAACCATTGATCACCACCTTTGGTGCCCACTGGTCATCAAATATATCAGTTCAGCCACCCACAGTGCCCTTCTGCTGTGCTGTGATCTGTGCCCAGCCATCACCTGTTGCATTACCCGGTCACCATCACCCTCCTGTGTCCCTGGATTTCCCACTGCCCGAGTTCCCTGTTAGGGTATGTGCACACACACTAATTACGTCCGTAATTGACGGACGTATTTCGGCCGCAAGTAGTGGACCGAACACAGTGCAGGGAGCCGGGCTCCTAGCATCATACTTATGTACGATGCTAGGAGTCCCTGCCTCTCCGTGGAACTACTGTCCCGTACTGAAAACATGATTACTGTACGGGACAGTTGTCCTGCAGAGAGGCAGGGACTCCTAGCGTCGTACATAACTATGATGCTAGGAGCCCGGCTCCCTGCACTGTGTTCGGTCCGGGACTTGCGGCCGAAATACGTCCGTCAATTACGGACGTAATTAGTGTGTGTGCACATACCCTAAGGTAGCAATGTACCTGTCATCTAGATTTTCCCCTGGAAGGTAGGGTATCCTCACTCGTCAAATACAGCAGGGTTGCTGGTCGCCGGGCCATTCTCGTTGCTCACTTGGGAGTAGCAGTGTTTTTTTTTTTTGTTAAAACAAAAAGTAAAAAAGAATGTGTTTTTAATTAGTTAGTAATTGCTCCTATACAGATAATTTGGGTGCAGCGTTTAAGTGCCAGTTGCTTTTATACTTATTATTTATCTATCTATAATCGCCCAATATGGACAGCCGAGGAAGCATTTCAAATGTTATGCTCCGATACAGACAGCGCAAGCGAAGGTGAAGCACAGGTCGAGCACTGTCTGTCTCTGGAACACAGTGTATGGTGTTATTATAATCAGGGACACAGTGTATGGTGCTATTATAATTAGGGACACAGTGTATGGCGCTATTATAATTAGAGGTGCAGTGTATGGAACTATTATATTTAGATGCGTAGTGTGTGGCACCATGAGAATCTTATCTTCGTTTAAAGGTGCAGAAATGTTTGGAAAGTGAGAAGCTGAAGACATCTGAGCGGCCACCTGCAGAAATGGGCTGTGGCCGGGTGAAGTCATCATAGAGGCCTGGATCGGATGGAGAAGAAATGAGAAAAAGAACAACTAGAATATGAAAATACGTCACTGGTGAGTCACTAAATGTAAATGTTTATACTGCCTCTAATCAGTACTGTAGTCACTGTATGATCTGCAGCGAGATAATGGGTGGTATGATTTTCTGTGAAACAGCAACTCCAAGCATATCCTTACCAATGTTCGGGTCATGCTGGGAGCAGTAATTTTAAGCCGTACAAACCTATGCGGCAGGGTTAGCCTGGCTGGTATATTCAGGGATGATGGGGTTTATATACAGGAATTATGGTTGTTATATACATGGATTATGGTTGTTATATACAGGGATTATGGTTGTTATATACACGGATGATGGTTGTTATATACAGGGATGATGGGTTGTCCAGCCATCATCCCTGCATTAACCCCATCATCCCTGTGTATAACAGCCATCATCCCCTTATACAACTCCCATCATCCCTGTATATAACCCCATCATCCCTGTATATACCAGCCATCATCCCTGTTTATAACCCCCCATCTTACCAGTATATACTAGCCAGGTTGGTATATACAGAGATGATAGGGGTTATATACAGGGATGATGGCTGGTATATACAGGGATTATGGGGGTTATATACAAGGATGATGGCTGGTATATTCAGGGATGATAGAGGTTATATACAGAGATGATGGGAGTTATATATAGGGATGATGGCTGGTATATAATTAGAAAGCGTCTCTTCAGTTGTAAACATGCATTAGGCGGGGCCCACTGGGTTGGGGCCCACTCAGATATGTTTTGCCCCCCCCTGTGCTAAAACCTTAACGACGCCTCTGCTGAGATGTGTGATATGAGATGATCAGCTTTGAAAAAAAAAACATATTTTCATGATACTCTGTCATGAGAGGACAGTTGAGCTGCCCCTATTCACATACAGTATCTTGCCAAGAACAGTATAATGTCAATGTTTGTGAAAAATTAGCGGCAATATTTAAACTGGATTTAACTCCTTCCCGCGATTGGGCATTACTGCCCGTCCAGATTGCAAGTTCTTTCCCTCACTTCGGCGTACTGTCACATCCAAACTAATACTGTCACCATCTTAAGTGACACGTTGATAGCTCCCAATTGCAGCTGTCAGAGACAGTACTGACTGGCCAATCACAGAGCAGGAGGCTTGTTTTTCCGACATCTCCGGCTCTGACAAGCTCAGTTGTGTTAGAGAGCTTGTAAGAGACGGTTGCCAGTAATAAGAGAGAAAGAAAGAAACCCAAAACCAATTGATCTGCCCCTTTTCTGCCCACTGACCATTGATCACCACCTTTGGTGCCCACTGGTCATCAAATATATCAGTTCAGCCACCCACAGTGCCCTTCTGCTGTGCTGTGATCTGTGCCCAGCCATCACCTGTTGCATTACCCGGTCACCATCACCCTCCTGTGTCCCTGGATTTCCCACTGCCCGAGTTCCCTGTTAGGTAGCAATGTACCTGTCATCTAGATTTTCCCCTGGAAGGTAGGGTATCCTCACTCGTCAAATACAGCAGGGTTGCTGGTCGCCGGGCCATTCTCGTTGCTCACTTGGGAGTAGCAGTGTTTTTTTTTTTGTTAAAACAAAAAGTAAAAAAGAATGTGTTTTTAATTAGTTAGTAATTGCTCCTATACAGATAATTTGGGTGCAGCGTTTAAGTGCCAGTCACTCCTATATTTATTATTTATCTATCTATAATCGCCCAATATGGACAGCCGAGGAAGCATTTCAAATGTAATGCTCCGATACAGACAGCGCAAGCGAAGGTAAAGCACAGGTCGAGCACTGTCTGTCTCTGGAACACAGTGTATGGTGTTATTATAATCAGGGACACAGTGTATGGTGCTATTATAATTAGGGACACAGTGTATGGCGCTATTATAATTAGAGGTGCAGTGTATGGAACTATTATATTTAGATGCGTAGTGTGTGGCACCATGAGAATCTTATCTTCGTTTAAAGGTGCAGAAATGTTTGGAAAGTGAGAAGCTGAAGACATCTGAGCGGACACCTGCAGAAATGGGCTGTGGCCGGGTGAATTCATCATAGAGGCCTGGATCGGATGGAGAAGAAAAGAGAAAAAGAACAACTAGAATATGAAAATACGTCACTGGTGAGTCACTAAATGTAAATGTTTATACTGCCTCTAATCAGTACTGTAGTCACTGTATGATCTGCAGCGAGATAATGGGTGGTATGATTTTCTGTGAAACAGCAACTCCCAGCATATCCTTACCAATGTTCGGGTCATGCTGGGAGCAGTAATTTTACGCCGTGCAAACCTATGCGGCAGGGTTAGCCTGGCTGGTATATTCAGGGATGATGGGGTTTATATACAGGAATTATGGTTGTTATATACATGGATTATGGTTGTTATATACAGGGATTATGGTTGTTATATACAGGGATTATGGTTGTTATATACACGGATGATGGTTGTTATATACAGGGATGATGGGTTGTCCAGCCATCATCCCTGCATTAACCCCATCATCCCTGTGTATAACAGCCATCATCCCCTTATACAACTCCCATCATCCCTGTATATAACCCCATCATCCCTGTATATACCAGCCATCATCCCTGTTTATAACCCCCCATCTTACCAGTATATACTAGCCAGGTTGGTATATACAGAGATGATAGGGGTTATATACAGGGATGATGGCTGGTATATACAGGGATTATGGGGGTTATATACAAGGATGATGGCTGGTATATTCAGGGATGATAGGGGTTATATACAGAGATGATGGGAGTTATATATAGGGATGATGGCTGGTATATAATTAGAAAGCGTCTCTTCAGTTGTAAACATGCATTAGGCGGGGCCCACTGGGTTGGAGCACACTCAGATATGTTTTGTCCCCCCTGTGCTAAAACCTTAAAGACACCTCTGCTGAGATGTGTGATATGAGATGATCAGCTTTGAAAAAAAAAACATATTTTCATGATACTCTGTCATGAGAGGACAGTTGAGCTGCCCCCATTCACATACAGTATCTTGCCAAGTACAGTATAATGTCAATGTTTGTGAAAAATTTGCGGCAATATTTAAACTGGATTTAACTCCTTCCCGCGATTGGGCATTACTGCCCGTCCAGATTGCAAGTTCTTTCCCTCACTTCGGCGTACTGTCACATCCAAACTTATACTGTCACCATCTTAAGTGACACGGTGATAGCGTCCCAATTGCAGCTGTCAGAGACAGTACTGACTGGCCAATCACAGAGCAGGAGGCTTGTTTTTCCGACATCTCCGGCTCTGACAAGCTCAGTTGTGTTAGAGAGCTTGTAAGAGATGGTTGCCAGTAATAAGAGAGAAAGAAAGAAACCCAAAACCAATTGATCTGCCCCTTTTCTGCCCACTGACCACCACCTTTGGTGCCCACTGGTCATCAAATATATCAGTTCAGCCACCCACAGTGCCCTTCTGCTGTGCTGTGATCTGTGCCCAGCCATCACCTGTTGCATTACCCGGTCACCATCACCCTCCTGTGTCCCTGGATTTCCCACTGCCCAAGTTCCCTGTTAGGTAGCAATGTACTTGTCATCTAGATTTTCCCCTGGAAGGTAGGGTATCCTCACTTGTCAAATACAGCAGGGTTGCTGGTCGCCGGGCCATTCTCATTGCTCACTTGGGAGTAGCAGTGTTTTTTTTTTTTGTTAAAACAAAAAGTAAAAAAGAATGTGTTTTTAATTAGTTAGTAATTGCTCCTATACAGATAATTTGGGTGCAGCGTTTAAGTGCCAGTCGCTCCTATATTTATTATTTATCTATCTATAATCGCCCAATATGGACAGCCGAGGAAGCATTTCAAATGTTATGCTCCGACACAGACAGCGCAAGCGAAGGTGAAGCACAGGTCGAGCTCTTATCTGCGGCCGTATCAAGTGACTCCAAATATGCACCCCCATTGGCGCAGAAGAGCTGAAGGTCCTGCTCTGCCTGAGCTGACATGGGTAGCTGCGGACAATTATACTCCCAGGTGCCTGAATTTACAACCCCCCCAGGCATTCAGATTGAGACTACAGGGTTCAGCCGCATTGATTATTTGAAACTTTTTTTTCTGACACCCTTTTAAATGTAACAGTCCAGCAAACCAACCTATATGCGGATCAGTTAATCTCCCAGAACCTCAACTCTTTTTATGGGAGAGGCCCAAATTAAACCCCCACAAACGCATTGGAGTTGGGGAAGTTTTGTGGCTTATTTTCAAGCTTTGGCCTCGTCAAAAATTCAAGAATTAGAGACTACTGGTCCCTCATATAATTTTTGTATCTTTTGCCATTCTTTTGTGTGCTGTATAAAATTGCAGTGTCACAGGCGTTCTTGCACCTGCATACATGTTTTGTTTCATTTTGTTGGAATGTGCTGTTCAAACATTTGAGTTGTTTATGTGATCCATATATGTGGGGTTAGTGACTGCCTCCATTTTTTGATCTTGCACTACTCCCATTCCGCCCTGGTTGATTTTAATGAGTTTAATGCTGGTTCACAACATCCCAAGATGTATGTAGGCTTAGTCCCAGTTCTGGGTGTATATGCAGAGTAGGTCCCCACCTATGGAGGACCCCTTGTCGTGGCAGGTGGGCAAATATAACTTGATGAAAATGTGGGCTAAGAACCCCTCTATTGTTAGTAGATTTAGCAGTAATGCATATTTATTTATATTTAGCGGTTTAGGTGACATTGGTGTTCGCAGTGTGCTGTCGCCATTTTTATGTGTGCTATATTTATGTATATATATATATATATATATATATATATATATATATATATACATATATATAGATATATACAAAGTCCAGCAGCACTAGCAGCGTGTGGGTGCAAGCTCAGAGGGACAGACCAAGTCCTAATACACAGGAATCCAAAGAATGAGCAGCAACTCCAATATTGAGGGTGAAAAAAGTGGGTACTTTATTGTCCGTGCAACGTTTCAGCTCCGTTCACTGGAGCCTTTCTCAAGCAGTGCTTGAGAAAGGCTCCAGTGAACGGAGCTGAAACGTTGCACGGGCAATAAAGTACCAACTTTTTTCACCCTCAATATTGGAGTTGCTGCTCATTCTTTGGATTCCTATATATATATATATATATATATATATATATATATATATATATATATTGTATTTATTTTATTTACTGCTCAGTAATGAGCAGGATGCGATTTGAAGCCCTACAATCACAATAGTTATTGTCCACCCCCGCAGAACCCAAATTTTGATAGGCTCTTTGAAATTAGACCACTATTTGCCCCCTATTTACAAAGATTTTCCAAAGTTTATACCCCCCAACAAAACATTGCGGTAGATGAGTCATTAGTTAGTTTCAAATGTAGGCTGCATTTCAGGCAGTATCTACCAAATAAAAGAGCCCGGTATGGCATTAAACTCTATAAATTAAGTGAAAGTGCTAGCGGTTACACCCACTCTTTTAGAGTTTATGAGGGGAAAGACTCCCATGTAGATCCCCAAAGAATGCCACCCCTTCCTAGGGATTAGTGCAAAAATTGTATGGGACCTTATCAGCTCCGGCCTTAGGTTGGATGGCGCCCTGTGCGGGACGCTCTATTGCCGCCCCTACACAAACCAAAAATTAACCACATATATAGACAGGCACATACTGGAGAATATATACTGTACATACATTAAGACAGATATTTAGACATACAGGCAAATATACATACACACATCTGAAATATATATATAGGTAAATATATAGATGTACAGACACATATACACACCCACACCGGTAGATAAATACACAGACAGGAACATATACAAATAGATAAAAGGCACATATCTACAAGCACAAAGACAAATTCACAAACAGACCCATATATACCCAGTATAGATAATGTAGTAGACGTTACCTGCAGTCCTATGTAACACCACAGATAACACAGTGATAATTCTCTGAGTACAGATAATGTTGTAGATGTTACCTGCAGTCCTATGTAACACCACATATAACACACAGTGCTAACTCTCTGAATACAGATAATGCAGTAAATGTTACCTGCAGTCCTATATAACACCGCTGATAACACAGTGATAACTCTCTGAGTACAGATAATGTCGTAGATGATAACTATACCCACAGGCATATATAAACACGCGCACAAACACAGAGACATATATATAAGGGCAGCAGAGTATATAAGGGGCAGCAGGATTTATAAGGGACAGCAGGGTTTATAAGGGGCAGCAGGGTATATAAGGGGCATCAGGGTAAATAGGGGCAGCAGGGTATATAAGGAGAAGCAGGGTATATAAGGGGGAGCAGGGTATATAGGGGCAGCAGGGTATATAGGAGGCAGCAGGTTATATAAGGGACAGCAGTATATATAGGAGCAGCAGGGTATATAGGGACAGCAGGGTATATGGGGCAGCAGGGTATATCGGGGCAGCAGGGTATATAGGGAAAGCAGGGTATATAGGGGGAAGCAGAGTATATAGGAGGCAGCCGAGTATATAAGGTGCAGCAGGATATATAGGGGAATCAAGGTATATAGGGGCAGCAGGGAATATAGGGGCAACAGGGAATATAATGGCAGCAGGGTATATAGGAGGCAGCAGAGTATATAAGTGGCAGCAGGATATATAGTGGGCAGCAGGATATATGGGCAGCAGGATATATAGGGGGGAGCAGGGTATATAAGAAGCAGCAGGTTATATAGGAGGCAGCAGGTTATGTAAGGATTAGAAGGATATATAGGGGCAGCAGGGTGTATAGGGGCAGCAGGGTATATAGGGGCAGCACAGATATCTTTGTTTTATCTATTCTACTTTAATATTGAACACACACTTTTACACAGAGACATAAACACATGCAGAGACACGCAGAGACACACACACACACACACACACACACACACACACACACACACACACACACACTGTAACATATACACATACAAACACAGAGACACATACTGTATACAAACAGAGACACACTGTAACCACACACATATACACACAGAGACACACAGACACACATACTGTGTACACACACATATACACACAGAGACGCACAGACACACAAACTGTATACACAGAGACACACATAGATAGTCACATCTCTCCTTGCTGACATGATCACAGGCTTTGTGCAGGACAGGCTGTGGGCAGAGCTTCCTCCTCTTCTCTTGCTCCTCAACTCTTATTTACTTTGTGTGTGTAACTAAGAGAAGAGCATAGAGTAGAGGCAGAAACCAGTGGCGCCACCTACATGCTTGGAGGGGGCAGCGCCCTGTGCGCTCGCACAGCTCGCAAACCCCTACGGCCAGCCATGGACCTTATTCATCTTTTGCTCGGCAAAGAATATCATCTATATCTGGACAAGTTTTACAACAGTGTCCCATTGCTAAAAGTTCTCTCGTCCAGATCCACATTGGCATGCGGAACAATCCGCAAAAATCAGTAGGGTCTCACCAAAACTTTGCAGGGTTAGGCCTCATGCACACGAACGTATTTTTTCCCTCCCGTAAATACTGGCGTAAATACGGGTCCTTGGTCACACGTATTCGACCCGTATTGCACCAGTATTTACGGACCCATGCCCGTAAATACGGGTCCGGTGTCACCAGTATTCCACCCGTATTTACGGGCACGTTTTCTCTGCAAAATTGCACTGCACTAATCGGCAGCCCTTCTCTATATCAGTGCAAGATAGAGAGAAGGGGCAGCCCTTTCCGTAGTAAAAGTAAAAGAAATTCATACTTACCCGGCCGTTGTCTTGGTGACGCGTCCCTCTTTCGACATCCAGCCCGACCTCCCTGGATGACGTGGCAGTCCATGAGACCGCTGCAGCCTGTGATTGGCTGCAGCGGTCACATGGGCTGAAACATCATCCCAGGAGGCCGGACTGGAGGAAGAAGCAGGGAGTTCTGGGAAAGTATGAACTTTTTTTTTTTTTTTACAGGTTGATCTATATTGTGATCGGTAGTTTCTGTCCAGGGTGCTGAAAGAGTTACTGCCGATCGTTTAACTCTTTCAGCACCCTGGACAGTGACTATTTACTGACGTCGCCTAGCAATGCTCCCGTAATTACGGGTGCACACACGTAGTCACCCGTAATTACGGGAGCCCCATAGACTTCTATGGGCCTGCCCGTGACGTAATTACGGCCTGAAATAGGACATGTTCTATATTTTTCAACGGCACGGGCACCTTCCCGTAAGCTTACCGGGAGGTACCCATGGCCAATAGAAGTCCATGGGCCCGTAAAAACGTGCCGTAATTGCAGGCGTTTTTACGTCCATGTGCATGGGGCCTCAGACTCTGAAATTAGGATAGAGCAGTGATGTCGGCAGTGACTCTCAGCTGCTCCTGAAATATAAGGATAAAAGGAACATCCTTATATTCACCAGCATTCATGACAGAGGCTGGAGTCTTGTCCTTAGACGCGGATCCACCACCCAAGTCCCGAAACCATTTTGCATACAGGAGTGCAATAAATATATGGGTGGCGTTGACTTGTCCAATCAGGTAATAAAACCATACAGCGCCATGCACAAGACAAAGGTGTGGTATAAAAACAGGGCTGGCTCCAGGTTTATGTGGGCTCTTGAGCGACAATGACTTACTAGGCCCCTTTGCGGGGGAACTCACGGCGGCAGTAAAGTGCCAGAAAACATTACTTTGTGCCCCCATATAGACGTTAGGCCCTGTTTATGTCCCCAACATAGAAGTTAGGCCCCCAATTTGTACCCCCAAGAATTTAGTGCCCTCTATAGATAGTGCCACACCCCTAGATTAATTATTTGAGGGGTGTAGTTTAAAAAATGGGGTCACTTTTGGGGGATTTCCATTGTACTGGCACTTTAGGCGCTCCACAAATTCATCATGGCACCTGAAAATTATTTCAGAAAAATCTGTCCTCCAAAAGCCAAATAGCACTCCTACCCTTCTGATCCCTGCCATGTGCACCAAACAGCCGTTTACAGCCACGTATGGGGTATTGCCGCATTCAGGAGAAATTGCATAACAAACCGTGGTTGCATTTTCTTCTTTAACCCCTTGTGAAAATGATACATTTTCACTGTACTTGTACCTTTTCTGCTTTACAAATGCGACATGGTGCCGAGATTCCAATTCAGGAAAATCTGCGCTCCAAAAGCCAAATGTTTTCATTTGCACTGTCCAATTCTAATAAGATCTATGAAACAACTGTGGGGTTAAAATGCTCACTACACCTCTAGATGAATTCCTTGTTGGTATAGTTTCCAAAATGTTTTTTTTTTGTTGGGTGTAGTTTCCAAAATGGGGTGTTTCCTTTGTTTTGGCAGTACATGACCTCTTCTAACCTGACTTGGTGCCTAAAATATAATCTAAAAAAAAAAGAAGGCCCTAAAACCTACTAGGTGCTTCATTGCCCCTGTGGCCTGTGTTTCAGTCCAGTAGCAGACTAGGGCCACAAAACTGCAGAATCAGGGCAATAAATATTGCATTGTGATTCTCTAGTAAAACCGTTAGTGTTACAGAAAAGAATGGATTAAAATGGAATTTCTGCAAAAAAATATTAAATTTGTAAACTTCCCTTTCACTTTGCTTTAATTCCTGTGAAACGCCTAAAGTGTTAAGAATCTTTCTAAATACTGTTTTGAATACTTTGAGGGTTACAGTTTTTAAAGTGGGGTGATTTATGGGGGTTTCTAATATATATGCCCCTCAAAATCACTTCAGAATTTAACTGGTCCCTAAAAAAATAGGCTTTTGAAATTTTCATGAAAGCGTGAGAAATTGCTGCTAAATTCATAAGCCTGATAATGTCCTAGAAAAATAAAAGGAAGTTCAAATAACAATGCCAACATAAAGTAGACATATGTGAAATGTTAACTAGTAACTATTTTGTGTGATACAACTATCTGTCTTACAAGCAGATACATTTAAAACTAGAAAAATGCTGATTTTTGAAAACTTTCTAAAATGTTGGTGTTTTTCACAAATAAGGAATGATTTTATCTACCAAATTTTACCCTGGACATAAATTCCAATGTATCACGAGAACACAATCTCAGAATTGCTTGGATTGGGGAAAGCACTCCAAAGTTATTACCCCATAAAGTGACACATGTCAGATTTAAAAAATGGGGCTCTGTCATTTAGTCCAAAAGTGTCTGCGGCTGGAAGGGGTTAATTAGTAGCCATAATTTCTCGCTGTACTGCAGCTTTAGAGTAACAACCTGGAGATAAGAAAGTCTTTAACTAAAATAATTAAAATCATTCAGCTTATTGTCATTGTATGCACAACTAAACAATCCCTAAATTAACCCCTTGACAAAGTCCAGAATAGTGTGCATGAACTGTCTTTCCACTAGGAATTACCCTTAGTAATCTTCCAGTTATTTGACTGTGTGCTACTCAAATAACATTTCAACAGGCTTCTGAGAAATTGTCCGTTCTATGTACAATAAGGTTTGTAATTTGTTTTGTTATTTGAGATTGTTTTGTTATTTGAGATATTATATGTGATAATTGTATTTCACATGTGTTAATTTAACCATATACGGAAGTCTTAGGCTTCGTTCAAGCCTAATAGAGTGCCAATGCTCTAAACACCATAGATAACATTTACCCAAATTCGTAAATCATGGGGTTTTAAAAGTTCATTATCCCATGGACAAATATATCCAAATAGAGATTCCCTGAGGAGGAAGATCAATCTTCTTGCTACGCCATTGTGACGTCTCGGGGGACTGCCCCCTTTCTCAAGAATGTGTAGTGCATCCTACAACTTACCAGTTGTTACTTCCATTTAAAAAAATAAATACACATTTAAGGATACACATAGAGGAGTATGAAAGATACAAAGTCTAAACAAGATTCTATTTAAAACATGTAATTTTCCAATACCAAGTAAAAAAAAAAATCTGAATACCGCTCTTTGGAGGAGCCGTACTCGAATCTTTTTGTCAACAGGAGGATCGCAGCAATACCAGAATCATGTTGTCGTGTTGACATCGTAATAATACAATTCAGATGTAAATTTCTGCAAAAAACAATAGAAATCAATTACAAAGTAAATTTTTTCTTTATTTTGACGTTTTACAAAACCTAACTCTTTGTCTTTAAGATACATTTCGGTATCAGTTAATATTCTGGATGAAATATGAACCTTTTGCAGTCGGTTTTTCATTTTAGTTTTTCCTCCCCGCATTACAAAAGCCATAACTGTTATATTTTTCCGTTGATCTAGCCATATGAGGGCTTGGTTTTTTGCTGGATGAATTGTAGTTTTTCACGGCATCATTTGTTGTACACTACAATGTAATGTGAAAACTGAAAAAAAATATTTCTGTGGTGGATTAAGAAAATACATTTACTGGGGTTTACGGCATTTACCGCATTGTTAAAATTTAATTCTAACTTCATTCTGTGGGTCAGTACAATTATGTGATTCCAAATTTATAACTTTTTTTTAATGTTTTACTATTTTTACAAAGAAAAAAAAAAATTATTATTAGTTATTTTTTTTTTCTGTAGCCATAATTTTTTTTTATTTTTGCTTCAATTGAGCTGTTTGGGGTTCATTTTAGAGCTGTTGTTTTTATTGGTACCATTTGGTACCATTTTCGGGTAAATGCGACTTTTGTGAGCTCTCTTCAATTAAATTTTTTTGTGGTAGACAAGGAGACCAAAAAACAGTAATTGTGGTGTTTTATTATCCACAGATTTCACTGTGCGTGTTTTTTATATTGTAATAGTTTGTACTTTTATGGTTGCGGCAATACTAATTATGTTTTTTTCTTATAACATTACCTAAGTGGAAAAAAAGGAAAAGTGGGTATTACAAACATTTACATTTTTTTTTTTTAAACTTTAAATTGTTTAACATTTTTTTATGTGTTTCCCTAAAGGATTGGAACAAGCAATGTTGGATCACTTGCACAATAAACTGCAATACTTATGTATTGCAGTTTATTGTGATTTTTACCAGCTCCTATTAAGCTCTTCATTAGGTCTCCAGGTCGCCATGACAACCATCTGCAACCTGTGATTGCGTTGCTGGGGGGGGTCTATGGGTTGTCAGTGGGGGCCACCCCCTGTTCTTCGCTGCTTAGATGCGCTATCGACCATGACATCTAAGTGGTTAAATGTCTGGGATAAGAGATATCTCCGATCCCGGCTGTTGCAGTGATGTGTTGGCTGTAACATACAGCCGACCCCTACTGAGTATAAGGCAGCTCATATTTTCCCTTCCTGGCTATGACGTAACTATATGTCAAATGTCAGAGAGTGGCATACCACTTTTCATCCAATGTTCTTTGACTTTTGTCTCATGGCTCTCTGTCCTGTGTTTTGGAAGTTGAGCATCCGCCAGAGGAATCGGTTTCTTCCTGTGTCTCCTGGGCTTTGATAAAAACTGCTGATTAAAAAAAATACAGAAAAAAAAAATACTTATGCAAAGCAGCAAACAAAGAAATTTGATGAAACCACCGTCCCCAGACATTATTTTTAAATAGTCCACAGAGTGTCCGATCTCAAATGGTTGGCTTTTGAAAAGGTCTATGGTACAGATGACAAAAATATTGGGATCTGGCTCCCCCAAAGAAAGGAGTTCACTGGGCCTCAACGAAACATACCACTACATTGTCTATATATAGGTTCCTGTATAATTAATTATGATATATAGATATATATATATATTTGATTGATACTATAGAGGCAGCCCGTTGTACTCTCAGTGTTCTAGGCATACATGCAGCCACAGAGACTCAATAACTAAGGCAATATTACAAAGACATGAGTGATTAAAAGGCTCAATCTGGGAAAAGAGGCAAAGCCATATGAATGATATGTATCACTCATAAAAGTCCCTTTGATATAGTATATGCTAATGCTAAAGTTACAAAAAACTACCCAGTACTAATGACAAAAACAACGGCATAGCAACCTTGGATCCCAAGACATGGCCTCAGATCTTTAAATCAATTAAAAGAATATCCATGAACCTTGCATAATGTTTATGTCAATATTGAATTTACATAGGTTATATTTTTCCTCACAAAAAACTTGCGGTTGTGTCTGGCTTTTGAAAATTTCTATGAGGCGGTTATTGATTATATTTATAATTGTTACAAGAAAAATATCCAATAGAATATGTATCATGGGTGTGGATATAGAAATGGATAAACTGCTTTTTACACTAGTGGATTTACACAGTGAATTAAGTATGCAAACTTCTGTATATTGTGCAAAACACCATTCCTCAGAAGAGGTAGCTTGTTTTTTATGTCACCCAGGAACACTGGGTGAACATACACATGACAAAAGAGGCTTCAGGATTCATACCCAGAAACTCCTGACCCAGGCACTAGCTTTTCTCGTTGAGCCACTGGTGCTGCTGGACAGCTCCAGTGCTGGATGTAGTTTCTGGCTTCTCTTGATTCCTTGTCTTGATTACTAAATTGGTCTCACGCTTTTGTCTTACTATAATACTCTGGCCCTTGCACTTCATGATTGCCAGAAAACTAAGCTTCCTGATTGTGTTCTATTTCTTCTCTGCTTCACGTTACTACCAATTGTCATTTATCTGTGTGTAAAGGGAAGTATCCCCTTTTAATGGAGATAGAGGGATATATATGTATACATACTAGTCCTCCTCAATGAATTAGAATATCATCAAAAAGTTAATTTATTTCAGTAATTCAATTCAAAAAGGGAAACTCATATATTATATAGATTCATTACACACAGAGTGATCTATTTCCAGCATTTTTTTCTTTTAATGTTGATGATTATGGCTAACAGTTAATGAAAACCCAAAATTTAGTCTCTCAGAAAATTAAATAAGCCCAGTTTCAAAAATATTTGCATAATATACCAATACCAAAATGTAGGCCTACTGAAAAGTATGTACAGTATATGCACTCAATACTTGGTCGGGGCTCCTTTTGCATGAATTACTGCATCAATGCGGCGTGGCATGGAGGTGATCAGCCTGTGGCACTGCTGAGGTGTTATGGATGCCCAGGTTGCTTTGATAGTGGCCTTCAGCTTGTCTGCATTGTTGGGTCTGGTGTCTCTCATCTTCCTCTTGACAATACCTTATAGATTCTCTATGGGGTTTAGGTCAGGCGAGTTTGCTGGCCAATCAAGCACAGTGATACTGTAGTTATTAAACCAGGTATTGGTACTTTTGGCAGTGTGGGCAGGTGCCAAGTCCTGCTGAAAAATGAAATCAACATCTCCATAAAGCTTGTCAGCAGAGGGAAGCATGAAGTGCTCTAAAATTTCCTGGTAGACGGCTGCATTGACTCTGGACTTGATGTAACACAGTGGACCAACACCAGCAGATGACATGGCTCCCTAAACCATCACTGACTGTGGAAATTTCACACTGGACCGCAAGCAACTTGGATTGATGCCTCTCCACTCTTCCTCCAGACTCTGGGACCTTTATTTCCCAATGAAATGCAAAATGTACTTTCATCTGGAAACAGGACTTTGGACCTCTGAGCAACAGACCATTCCTTTTTCTCAAGTAAGACACTTCTGACGTTGTCTCAAGGAATGCGACAGTTGTAGCCCATGTCCTGGATATGTGTGGTGGCTCTTGAAGCACTGACTCCAGCTGCAGTCCACTCCTTGTGAATTTCCCCCAGATTCTTGAATGGCCTTTTCTTGACGATCCATGCAAAGCTGCGGTTATCCCTGTTGCTTGTGCACCTTTTTCTACCAAACTTTTTCCTTCCTCTCAACTTTCCATTAATATACTTGGATACAGTCTTCTGGACAACCGTCTAGTCAGCAGTTTTCCCCATGATTGTACAGCCTACTGAACCAGACTGTTGGACCATTTAAAGGCTTAGGAGACCTTTGCAAGTGTTTTGTGTTGAATAGCTGATTAGAGTGTGACACTATCTACGAGTCTACAAACTTGAACTTTTACCCAACACCCTAACTTTCTGAGAGTCTAAATTTTGGGTTTTCATTAACTGTTAGCCATAATCTTCAACATTAAAAGGAAAAAATGCTGGAATTAGATCACTCTGTGTGTAATGAATCTATATCATATATGAGTTTCACTTTCCCTACCCCCCGCGCGCTCATGAGTCGGCCGGTGACATCATATCACCATACCGATACCGATACATGTGAGCCGGGCGCAAGAGGCACTATTGTGCCTGTGCCTCTGCTCAGGAACGAGCCCGCCAGCAGGGTTTAAATATCCCTGCATGGTGTGTTCGCTCTCTTGTTTCTGCTCACATACATCAATGAACCTCTTCTCTCTTCGGCATTCCTCACCACTTACCAACAGACCTCTTCCCGGGTCACCACTCCACCAACGTCCTATTCTCTCTCCTGCCTCCCTATTCCTCAGATGCTCCCCGCCACCAACTATTCCCCTGGACAACGAGCACTAAGTATCACCTTCCCCCTCTCCAGGTGCAGCAGCCAATGTACTAACCCTTTCTACCTCCCCCTATACAACGAGCATTTACCTGCACTTTAATCCTTTATCTCCCAGACTCCCTTTTACCTGCACTACCTATGCTCACCTAGTTAACGCTCTCCTGCACTTCCCTGGTTAACCCTCACCTGTAACCCTTTACCTGCACATCCCCTGGTCCTGGTTTACCCTTTCCTACACTCTAGCCCTACACATTAACCCTTTCTCCTGGTTAACCCTTTACCTGCATTTCCCCTAGTATTTTACCCTTAAAGTTAACTTCTTGTGTGTATAGGGAAAGTTAGAGATAGGTGGGAGGGTCACATATATAGCGGATGTTTATTGTAACTTATATGTATGTTTAGATAAGTGGATGGTGTTAGTATATTACTGTTGATATCTTGTTAATATTACTGTGCCACGTGTTGTCAGGATATTCAATACATATTAAGTTATTATGTGTATTGAGGTATACTTATCCTATACCGTGAATATATGTACTGTGTTGCGTATTTTGTGTTTTATATCTTAGTGTGATTTGTCTTAGTAATAAACCTATCTTTACTATACACTTGTGTAGTGAATGACCGCGTATACACACACTTAGTGGCAAATCAGATAGATAGTGTTAATACAGGAAAAAAGGTAGGGAAGCTAGGCATAATCCTAATGGCCCTTAGATAATAAGAGGTAGTAATAGCGGGCGACACTAGACAGTGAACGCCATTATTATACGAGCCCTTTAACACTATGTACAAGACTTGTACGGTTTTCAGACCGCATCACTGTCTCACGTAACTATCTACAGATGTGTCCTCCCTTAATTGATCTCTAAACCTGACATATCCCGCAATATATAGTGTGAAATGTTAAAAAAACATGTAAAATAAAAGCTTATACCTCCAATAGATGACATCCGTCGCCCATAGACTCCCACGTTAAAAAAAAGATACATTAACGTAACGGATCTGGTGTGAAATCAACAAAGAGAGCTTGTTTAATTGCAAAAAAACTGCTAGATGTGAATGGCTCTGTGTAACGCCCGCGGAACGCCAGCATCCCCCTCTTGCCAGTGGCTGCGACCGCAGGACTGTGTCTCTTGACCGGTATCTCCCTTCTCAGGGACGGCTGCGCGCTGTGCTCTCTGCATCCTCTCCCCGGCTATTCCATAAGGAGTGCGCGCGCTCGTGCCAAGTCTTAAAGGTCCAGCGTGCACCAGTATCCCCAACCTATCCCTGAGCACCCTGGCCCTTAAAAGGAATCCTGTTCTTTTCCCTGAGCAATGTTGTGTCATCCCAGTCATTGTCCTGCAAAGATTCCCTAGCTGTATCCTGTATCCCGTATCCAGTATCTGTGTTCGTGCCAAGTCAAGTGTCCGAGACGGCTTCACTATAAATGTCCGATGTCCTTGCCAAGTCCAGTGTTTGAGACCACTGCACTATCCGTGTCTGGTGTCCCTGCCAAGTCCAGTGTCTGAGACAACTGCATTAACCGTGTCCAGTGTCCGTGTCAAGTAAAGTGTCCGAGATGACTTCAGTGTTCAAGTTCAGTGTCCTTGTGATGTCAAGTGTCCAAGATGACTTTTGTGTTCAAGTCCAGTAATCTGTCACAAGCCTGCTTCCGATAGTCCGGTAAAAGCCAGCTTCTGATAGTCCGGCACAAGCCTGCTTCCGATAGTCTGGCAAAAGCCAGCTACTTAGGTACTTTCATCCTATTGTCTGTTATTCCATTTGACCAGTTGTTACTCCTCTATGGCGGAGCGGCCGAGTGGGTCCACATACCCCAAAGCCGTGACACTGCATGCTTCTACCATCAAGGTTCAGTGGTGATCGTCACAATTACCGAGGTTTCCTTAACAAATGCTGCAAATATGTTCAAATGCAACCTGCTCTATTTACTGGTGAAAGGAAAAAAGTATTGTTTATAATCAATCTTCTGACAGATGAAGCTCTAGCATGGGCATCTCCTTATGTAGAAAAGAGTAGTAATCTTCTGAATGATTTAGATGACTTCATGAGTCAAGTTTTTGATGACCCTAATCGTTGTGCCATGGCTTAAGCTAAACTGCATAATCTGGAAGGAAGATGCTCTGTTGTTGAATACACAGCAGAATTCCGTGGAATCTAGCAGCCCTGAAGAACCAATTTCTGTGAGGGCATTCAGAGCAAATAAAGGATGAACTTTCCAGAGTGGTAACTTCAAATAAGTTGGAGGAATTCAATTGTGCTTTGAATTGATCAGAAACTTACTGAAAAAGCAAAGGAAAGCCTGTGGGCATATGTAAATAATCTTTCCTTCTCCTTTGGTCAATAAACACTAAATACCCAGCAAAATACTGAATCTATATCTGAATCCATGCAAATTGTGAGTATTTGAAGACCTCTTACTACAGCAGAAAAAGAGAGAAATATAGAAAATATTTTCCTTTCATGCAAGGGTTCTGTAAAGGATCTGCCAGGCACAACTTCTGTGTATACGCCCATAGGTAATCAGTCTGCACCTGAGTCTATGCCTCTGAGACTGACTCCATCTTCCACCACTCAGGATGGCAGGCTTAGGAGTGGGAGAGCCTATCGCAGCCTGGCCAGACGGAGCTAGCTCCCGCCCTCTGTCTGTTTATACCTGCCTTTCCTGTTCCTCCTTTGCTTGTGATTCTTCTCGTGTGGTTTCCTGGCCCAGCTACAGCTTCTAACTATTTGATCCTGCTCCATACTGACCCTGGCTTACTGACTACTCTCCTGCTCTGCGTTTGGTACCTCGTGCACTCCTGGTTTGACTCGGCTCGTTCACCACTCTTGTTGCTCACGGTGTTGCCGTGGGCAACTGCCCCATTTCCCTTAGCTTTGTGTACCCTTGTCTATTTGTCTCGTGCACTTACTGAGCGTAGGGACCGCCGCACAGTTGTACCCCGTCGCCTAGGGCGGGTCGTTGCAAGTAGGCAGGGACAGAGTGGCGGGTAGATTAGGGCTCACTTGTCCGTTTCCCTACCCCCACCATTACATAATCACAAGCCCATATACCTAGTCTACCCTGGTCCCTGACACTACTATGGACCCCCTTGAGACCCTGGCCCAGCAAATGCAGGGTCTCTCCCTACAGGTCCAGGCCCTGGCTCAGAGGGTCAACCAGCCTGACGCTACCATGGTAGTGCCCCTCACCTCACCTCTTGAACCCCACCTCAAGTTGCCTGACTGGTTCTCAGGGGACCGGAGGACTTTTCTCTCCTTTCGGGAGAGTTGTAGGCTCCACTTTCGCTTAAAGCCTCACTCCTCAGGTTCTGAGAGCCAGCGGGTGGGTATAATTATGTCCCGGCTCCAGGAAGGGCCCCAAGAGTGGGCCTTCTCCTTGGCTCCTGACGCCCCTGAACTTTCCTCCGTTGATCGTTTCTTTTCTGCTCTCGGACTCATTTATGACGAGACTGACAGGACTGCCTTTGCCGAGAGTCAGCTGGTGACCTTACGTCAGGGTAAGAGACCTGTTGAGGAGTATTGTTCTGACTTTAGGAAGTGGTGCGTAGCTTCTCGGTGGAATGACCCTGCCTTAACTTGCCAGTTTAGGTTGGGTCTGTCGAACGCCCTGAAAGACCTGCTAGTTAGCTATCCCTCTTCTGACTCCCTAGACCAGGTTATGGCTTTAGCGGTACGACTTGACCGACGTCTCAGGGAACGACAACTTGAACGTTTTTGTGTTTTCCCCTCTGACTCCCCCATGATGCCTCCCGAGGTCCCGTTGCTTCGCTCTTCCACGGAAGTCTCGGAGGTACCTATGCAACTCGTGGCCTCCGTGTCCCCCCGACAACGTAGAGAGTTCCGCCGGAAGAATGGTCTTTGCTTCTATTGTGGGGATGACAAGCATCAAGTGAACACCTGTCCTAGGCATAAGAATAAGCAGCCGGAAAACTTCCGTGCCTAAGTGATCATCGGGGAGGTCACTTGGGCGCACAGGTATTTCCCGTAAATATGAAACGTAATAAAATCTTGCTTCCCTTTCAGGTCTCTTTTGGTGGTAGGTCTGCTACCGGCAGTGCCTTCGTAGATTCAGGGTCTTCTGCTAATATCATGTCTGTGGAATTTGCTATGTCTCTAGTTATGCCTTTGATTGATTTGCCTAAACCTGTCCCGGTAGTGGGTATCGACTCCACTCCCCTTGCTAATGGTTATTTTACACAGCATACCCCTGTTTTTGAACTCCTTGTTGGCTCCATGCATTCGGAGCAGTGATCTGTACTGTTGATGCAGGGATTATCGTCCGATTTGGTTTTAGGCCTTCCCTGGTTGCATAAGCCCACGTTTGACTGGAATACTGGTGAGCTTACCACATGGGGTAATGAATGCTTGACGTCATGTTTTTCTGTTAATTCTATTTCTCCCCCTGAGGAGGTGAACACACTACCTGAGTTTGTTCAGGACTTCACTGATGTTTTCTCTAAGGAGGCCTCCGAAGTGTTACCTCCTCATAGAGAATACGATTGCGCTATCGAATTGGTACCAGGAGCTAAGCTCCCTAAGGGTAGGATATTTAATCTTTCTTGTCCCGAACGTGAAGCCATGAGAGAGTATATCCAGGAATACCTGGCCAAGGGTTACATTCGCCCCTCTACTTCTCCGGTAGGTGCTGGCTTCTTCTTCGTAGGGAAGAAGGATGGTGGTCTTAGGCCATGCATTGACTACCGTAACTTGAATAAGGTCACTGTAAGGAACCAGTATCCCCTTACTTTGATTCCTGATCTCTTTAATCAGGTTCAGGGGGCCCAATGGTTCTCTAAGTTTGATCTACGGGGGGGCGTATAACCTTATCCGCATCAAAGAGGGGGATGAGTGGAAGACTGCGTTTAACACGCCCGAAGGTCATTTCGAATACCTCGTCATGCCCTTTGGGTTGTGTAATGCTCCTGCGGTCTTCCAGAATTTCATAAATGAGATTTTAAGAGATTACCTGGGGGTATTTCTTGTAATGTACCTTGATGACATACTGGTGTTTTCCAAGGACTTGTCCTCCCACATTGAGCATGTCAGGAAGGTGCTCCAGGTCCTTCGGGAAAACAAACTGTTTGCGAAAACCGAAAAATGTGTGTTTGGGGTACAGGAGATACCATTTTTGGGTCAAATCCTCACTCCTCATGAATTCCGCATGGACCCCGCCAAGGTCCAGGCTGTGGCGGAATGGGTCCAACCTGCTTCCCTGAAGGCGTTACAGTGTTTCTTGGGGTTCGCTAATTATTACAGGAGATTTATTGCTAACTTCTCGGTCATCGCTAAGCCTCTTACGGACCTCACTCGCAAAGGTGCTGATCTCCTCCACTGGCCTCCTGAGGCTGTCCAGGCTTTTGAGGTCCTTAAGAAGTTCTTTATCTCGGCCCCGGTGCTGGTTCAGCCCAACCAAATGGAGCCATTTATCGTGGAAGTTGACGCATCCGAGGTGGGAGTGGGGGCTGTCTTGTCCCAGGGTACCAGGTCCCTCACCCATCTCCGTCCCTGTGCCTACTTCTCCAGGAAGTTTTCGCCCACTGAGAGTAACTATGATATTGGCAACCGCAAACTTTTAGCCATTAAATGGGCATTTGAAGAGTGGCGCCACTTCCTGGAGGGGGCTAGGTACCAGGTAACGGTCCTTACCGACCACAAGAATCTGGTTTTCCTAGAATCTGCCCGGAGGCTAAACCCGAGACAAGCTCGATGGGCGCTATTTTTTACCAGATTCAACTTTTTGGTTACCTATAGGGTTGGGTCTAAAAATATTAAGGCCGATGCACTGTCGCGTAGCTTCATAGCCAGCCCTCCTTCGGAGGATGATCCTGCTTGTATTTTGCCTCCTGGTATAATCATTTCTTCTATTGATTCTGATTTAGTCTCTGAAATTGCGGCTGATCAAGGTTCAGCTCCCGGGAACCTTCCTGAGGACAAGCTGTTTGTTCCCCTGCAATTCCGGCTAAGGGTACTTAGGGAAAATCATGACTCCGCACTATCTGGTCATCCAGGCGTCCTGGGTACCAAACACCTCATTGCCAGAAACTATTGGTGGCCTGGGTTGCCTAAAGACGTTAAGGCCTACGTCGCCGCTTGTGAGGTTTGTGCTAGGTCCAAGACTCCCAGGTCCCGACCAGCGGGCTTACTACGTTCTTTGCCCATTCCCCAGAGACCTTGGACCCATATCTCCATGGATTTTATCACCGATTTCATCTCAAGGCAAGTCGGTGGTGTGGGTTGTAGTAGACCGCTTCAGTAAGATGTGCCACTTTGTGCCCCTCAAGAAACTACCCAATGCCAAGACGTTAGCTACCTTGTTTGTCAAACACATCCTGCGTCTCCATGGGGTCCCTGTCAATATTGTTTCTGACAGAGGGGTACAATTTGTTTCATTGTTTTGGAGAGCCTTCTGTAAAAAGTTGGAGATTGATCTGTTCTTCTCCTCTGCCTTCCATCCTGAAACTAATGGCCAAACTGAGAGGACTAATCAATCTCTAGAACAATATTTAAGGTGTTTTATCGCTGACAGTCAATATGATTGGGTCTCATTCATTCCCCTCGCCGAATTTTCCCTTAATAACCGGGTCAGTAACTCGTCAGGGGTCTCCCCCTTTTTCTGTAATTTTGGGTTTAATCCACGGTTTTCCTCCGTTTCACCTGGTAGTTCCAACAATCCCGAGGTAGAGGTCATACATCGGGAACTGTGCACAGTCTGGGCCCAGGTTCAGAAGAACCTAGAGGCGTCCCAGAGCGTACAAAAAACTCAGGCTGATAGAACGTTCTGCTAACCCCTTGTTTATGGTCGGGGATCTGGTGTGGTTATCGTCTAGGAACTTGCGCCTTAAGGTCCCGTCCAAGAAGTTTGCTCCCTGGTTTATTGGGCCGTATAAGGTCATTGAAGTCCTCAATCCTGTCTCCTTCCGACTGGAGTTGCCCCCATCTTTTCGAATACACGACGTGTTTCATGCCTCCCTCCTTAAACGCTGCTCCCCATCCTTGGCTCCCTCGAGGAAACCTCCTGTTCCCGTTCTCACCCCTGAGGGGGTGGAATTCGAGGTGGCCAAGATTGTGGACAGCAAGATGGTCCAAGGCTCCCTCCAGTACTTGGTCCATTGGAGAGGATACGGGCCTGAGGAGAGGACTTGGGTACCCGCCCAGGATGTTCACGCTGGGGTATTGGTCAGGAAGTTCCACCTTCGTTTCCCCAATAAACCAGGTCCACTTAGAAAGGTTCCGATGGCCCCTCATAAAAGGGGGGGTACTGTAAAGGATCTGCCAGGCACAACTTCTGTGTATACGCCCATAGGTAATCAGTCTGCACCTGAGTCTATGTCTCTGAGACTGACTCCATCTTCCACCACTCAGGATGGCAGGCTTAGGAGTGGGAGAGCCTATCGCAGCCTGGCCAGACGGAGTTAGCACCCGCCCTCTGTCTATTTATACCTGTCTTTCCTGTTCCTCCTTTGCTTGTGATTCTTCTCGTGTGGTTTCCTGGCCCAGCTACAGCTTCTAACTATTTGATCCTGCTCCATACTGACCCTGGCTTACTGACTACTCTCCTGCTCTGCGTTTGGTACCTCGTGCACTCCTGGTTTGACTCGGCTCGTTCACCACTCTTGTTGCTCACGGTGTTGCCGTGGGCAACTGCCCCATTTCCCTTAGCTTTGTGTACCCTTGTCTGTTTGTCTCGTGCACTTACTGAGCGTAGGGACCGCCGCCCACTTGTACCCCGTCGCCTAGGGCGGGTCGTTGCAAGTAGGCAGGGACAGAGTGGCGGGTAGATTAGGGCTCACTTGTCCGTTTCCCTACCCCCATCATTACAGGTTAAGGGCACTATGCTGTTTATTGCACAAATCAGATTCCTAGGACAATCGCTGTTACTCGTATAGTGCCAATTCACATCTCCAACAAAACGCGTGGGATTTCTTGTTCTGTGGCTGGTGGAAATTCAATGAACATAGCCTTTGCTCATGATAATAATATTGCAATGTTGACATAGTCAGCACCAGTAGACATGGATACAGTTGATGATTCACCCCTATCAGTTGATGGGTCACCCAAGTTATTTTTGGTATTCCTAGACTTTCTACTCACAATTCATCCATCAATTATAAAACACATTGCATACATTCCCCCTCTGAATATTGCCACTTAAATTCTTTGCCTAAACCTACGTTTTCACTACCTGATAGCACATTAAACTATGAAATTTATGTTAAAGACTTATTGCCATCACAATACAAATAATTTAAGGCTGTCTATGATAAAAAAAAGAATGCTCAAAAGCTTCCTCCACATCACTTATATGATTGCCCAATAGAGCTGCTACATGGAACTGAAATATCCTTCGGTTGTATCTACTCTCTTTCTGAACCAGGACTCAAAGCCCTTACGGGAATATTTGAACAATAATTTAATCTTGTTCTTTGTTACAAAGTTACATAGGTTGAAAAAAGACACAGGTCCATCAGGTTCAACCTTAATCAATAAATTACCCGTCATTTATTGCTTGATAAATTCTATCCAGGGGCGTAGCTAAAGGCTCATGGGCCCTGATGCAAGAATTCAGCTTGGCCCCCTACCCCTTCCCAACATCACCAGACCCCTGCGCATGCCTATGCCCAGCCGCCTTGCCCAACAGACCCCATGAATGCCTCCACAGTATAATGCTCCCCATAGCTGACCCCACAGTATAATGCCCCATAGCTGCCCCCACACAGTATAATGCTCCCCATAGCTGCCCACGCACAGTATAATGCCCCCCATAGCTGCCCACACTGTATTATGGCCCCGTAGATGCCCCCACACAGTATAATGCCTCCCCCATAGCTGTCCCCACACAGGCTGGAGTACCTGTTCAATCCCTGTAAATCTTAAAACGCTCGGGTCACTTCTATGTTCCTTACGTATGGAACCTAGGAGTGCCTCAGTTAATTAACCACATACGTAAGGAACGTAGAGGTGACCCGAGTGTGTTAACAATTGCAGGGATTGAACAGGTACTCCAGCCTATCAATGGAGGCCACCGCCATAAGATTCTATTAAGGAAAGAGGCAGGCTGGATCATTTGCAACAATGCAATGGGTCCGGCTGGCCTTAATGATAAAAACGATACGGCCGTGTTTCTCTAAAGGTTACCTTGATTTTTTGAGAATCTCTTGTAGGACTGTTTGTAGAGTAAAGTATACTAATAGATATGTCTTATTCCAATAGAATTGTATCTTGGCTTGTTTTTAAATATATCGCTTGCCCTTGATTAACCCAGGGATTCAGTGCGTACTGTTTCTTATATGTTAAATGATGCTAGAAATGCTTTCCTGGAGATGGGGGTTCCAGCCTCCAGCCGTGTCAATTGATGCGGTCGGGGACTGGCATCCGCCCCCTACGACTGCCTCATTTTTGCATACCATATTTTGATCCCCCATTGGCTTAAGGGAGGCGTCAATCACCTGTGTGTTTGTATTATCACCTCTGGCCGCGACTGGCAGTTGCGAGCATCGCAACGGCACAGGTTTTCCTGCGCAGGCACCCCCAGCAGCCATTCTCGTTCGAAGACTGACGTCAAGGCTTAATCCCTGTGGTGTAGGAGAACTTTGAGCTCTCCCATTGGCTCCCAGAATGGGCGCTGTCAGTCTCTTGCCACAGCTGTGGTTTTGATTCTTGGCACTTAAGAGGATATTTAAAGCCCCCCCAGAGCGAGAAACAGTCTGTTACTGTTGTTTGTCTGTCCATCCTCCATCCGTGATCCACATTTGTTGACAAAATAGAGGACTTTTAATAACATCTGTGTGAGCGTTGCTCGTTTCTTTTCAACTTCAATGATTGATGTCCTGACTTTGTGTCTGATTGCTGAGCACCACCCGAAGATGTTGAAGGAATAACTGATGATACAGTGTTACGTAATGCATGTTTAAACTCCAAGTCAGTAATGCCCACTCCTTCTTTTGATTTCTGACGCCACTACATCGCGCCTGCCTGCGCCGAGCCGCTCGCGTCACAGTGAATGCTGGAGAAAGGCTCCAACGTTGCACTGAACTGTATTTGCGTCCTGAGGACACAAACACAGTTGGAAGCGTGGTCAGCGCTGTGTGGCAACGGGGGCCCGGTCACAACTTCCGACCCCGTTGCGACCCTTATAGCTAAGCCACTGATTATAACCCTCAATGCCATTTGTAAATAAATAGGTATCTATCCTTTTTTTAAATGCTGACATAGTATCTGCCATTACTACCTCTTGGGTAGGACATTACACAGCTTGACCACTCTAACTGTAAAGAACCCTTTTCTACATTGATGTCTGCTGAGAAGAAATATTCCACTTACGTCCCTGCATTCACTATAGGGAGCTTTATATCATCACAGTTAAAAAACGATATCCTTTCCCTTTATTTTCAGAATTACTTGAAAGGCTTCGCATAGCTAAAATATTTACCTAGTTTGATCTAAGAGGAGCATATAACCTTGTTTGAATCCGCCCTGGGGATGAATGGAAAACCGCCTTCAGGACACAATATGGACACTTTAAGTATCCTCTAATGTCTTTTGAAGTTTGTAATGCCCCAGCCACTTTTCAGGATTTTATCAATGATCTTTTTAGGGACTTATTGGATTAATTTGTAATAGCCTACCTGGATGATATGTTAATGTTTTCAGACAATCTTGAGGAGCATCGCGAACATGTATGCACAGTACTGCAATGACTTCAAGAACATTGGTTAAACATTAAACTTGAGAAAATATTAGTTTAAACAGACTACAATTTAATTTTCTGGATACATTATATCTCCAGAAAGTCTGAGTTCGGACATTAGTAAAATCAAGGCTGTTGCTGTTTGGCCAAATGATGTTCAGAAATGTATTGGTTTTGCTAATTTCCACAGAAAGTTCATTCAAAACTTCTCCAAAATAATAGCACCAATCACTAAACTCACAAAGAACAACAATGATAGCAGAAATAAACAACTGCTAGCGATAAAGAATGCATTTTCTGAGTGGAGGTATTTATTTACTAATCATAGAAATATGGAATTTATCCGTAAATCCAAAAGATTATCCTCCAAACAAGCAAAATGGAGTTTATTCTTTTCTAGATTTAATTTTGTGATTAGATTATCAGTCTGGTTAAAAAAATTGTAAAGCTGACGCTTTAGCCATGATGTTCTCTGTGTCCATACAGAAAGGCAAGTGCGCCAGCTTAATTTTTTTTTTTTTTTTTAAATGGTTGGAGAGTCTTATTTTAAATAGTTGCTGACTTTACCTAAGGATGGATATGAAATTACTTACTGCTTAGTCATCCTCCAAAGAATGTCTTCGTAGATGGATTCTGGATTCAACGTCATTGTTTATATATACCAGAAACAGCACGACTTGATGTTCTAAATCTAGTCCATGATTCAAACCTGGCTGGACATTTTGCCATTAAAAAGACTCAAGAACCTTTCCGGCTTGGTTTGGTGGCCCAGCTTTATGGAAGATATAAAAAAATGTGTTTCCTCATGTGTGTTGTGTTTTGTGCTCAAAATAAAATTCCACGATCTTTTCTTTTAGGTTTGCAACAGCCACTCCTATTCCATTTCGCCCTTGGGGCTGAGTTTCTATGGATTTTTGGGTTGACCTATTTCCATTCAAAGGAATAAACACCATCCTGGTTGTTGTAGAATGTTTCACAAAGAAGACCCATTTTATTTTAATGAAGAAAATTCCCACTGTGAAACAAGGTGCTGAACTGATAATTCTGGAAGATTTCAAATTACTTAGCATTCCAGATATTGTGGTCACAATTCACTTCTAAATGCTGGAAACATTTTTGCTCTGCTCTTGGCATAAGGGTATGTTCATACGCAACTCAAAAACATCTGAAAATACGGAGCTGTTTTCAAGGGAAAACAGCTCCTGATTTTCACACGTTTTTGAGCAACTGACGTTTTTTGCTGCGTTTTTCGCTGCGTTTTCGCTGCATTTTTTACAGCCGTTTTTGGAGCTGTTTTCAATAGAGTCTATACCGTGTTCCAAATTATTATGCACATTGGATTTAACTGTCATAAACATTTAATTATTAGTTTTTCAATTAAACTCATGGATGGTATTGTATCTTAGGGCTCTTTGGATCATTGTAAGGGCAAAGCCACATGTGGCGGAATTGCTCTTGAATTCAGCTGCTGACACTCCGCAGCGTTAATCCGCAGTGGAGCTGTTTCTCCATTGCCTTCCACTTCTTTTTAGTAGGCTTCGTTTAGACGAGTCAGAAAATTCCGCTGCGGAGCATAGGCTGCGGAGCGGAATTTGGTGTCCGCAGCATGCAATGGCTGTTGCGGAGTTGGGGCGGACTGGTTGCGGACTCATGGCCGAATTTCTCCATTGACTTCAATGGAGATTCTAATTTCCGCAATGAAGTCCGCAGCTGTCATGAAAATGTTATATGTGCTGCGGATGCGTCTTGCTTTTTTGACATGACATTTCTTCATTCTGGCTGGACCTATGTATTTCTAGGTCTACAGCCAGACTGAGGAAGTCAATGGGGCTCCCGTAATTACGCGAGCGTTGCTAGGAGACATCAGTAAATAGTCACTGTCCAGGGTGCTGAAAGAGTTAAGCGATCGGCAGTAACTGTTTCTGCACCCTGGACAGTGACTACCGATCCCAATATACAGCAACCTGTCAAAAAAATAGAAGTTCATACTTACCGAGAACTCCCTGCTTCTGTCTCCAGTCCGGCTTCCCAGGATGACATTTCAGTCTAAGTGACGGCTGCAGCCAATCACAGGCTGCAGCGGTCACATGGACTGCCGCGTCATCCAGGGAGGTCGGGCTGGATGCCGAAAGAGGGACGCGTCACCAAGACAACGGCCGGTAAGTATGAAATTCGTTTACTTTCACTAGGGAAAGTGCTGGCCCTGCTCTCTATCCTGCACTGATAGAGAGAAGGGAAGCACTTTTCCCGCAGTCCGCAGCAGCTAGTCCGCATCAATTTACTGCACATTTTGGGCAGATCCGCCGCAGATTCTGTGCGCCATTGATGCGGACAGTTGCGGAGGAAATCCGCCACGTGTGGGCATGCCCTAATCAATCTCAGACAGCTGTGATAATTAGTTTGTCAGGTGTGCCCAATCAAAGGAAAACTACTTAAGAAGGACATTCTACATTATTAAGCAGGCCACAGGTTTCAAGCAATATGGGAAAGAAAAAGGATCTCTCTGCTGCCGAAAAGCAGTGAAATAGTGCAATACCTTGGACAAGGTATGAAAACATTGGATATTCAAGAAAACGTAAGCGTGATCATCGTACTGTGAAAAGATTTGTGGCTGATTCAGAGCACAGACGGGTTCGTTCAGATAAAGGCATAATGAGGAAGGTTTCTGCCAGACAAATTAATAGGATTAGGAGAGCAGCTGCTAAAATGCCATTGCAAAGCAGCAAACAGGTATTTGAAGCCGCTGGTGCCTCTGGAGTCCCGCGAACCTCAAGGTGTAGGATCCTCCAGAGGTTTGCAAGTGTGCTTAAAGCTATTGTTCGGCCACCCCTAAACAATGCTCACAAGCAGAAACAGTTGCAGTGGGCTCAGAAATACATGAAGACTAATTTTCAAACCGTGTTGTTTACTGACGAGTGCCGTGCAAGCGTGGATGGTCTAAATGGATGGAGTAGTGGATGGTTGGTGAACGCCACCATGTCCCAAGAAGGCTGCGACGTCAGCAAGGAGGTGTCGGAGTCATGTTTTGGGCTGGAATCATGGGGAGAGAGCTGGTAGGCCCCTTTAGGGTCCCTGATAGTGTGAAAATGACCTCTGCAAAGTACGTAGAGTTTATGACTGACCACTTTCTTCCGTGGTACAAAAAGAAGAACCGTGCCTTCCGTAGCAAAATTATCTTCATGCATAACAATGCACCATCTCATACTGCAAAGAATACCTCAGTGTCATTGGCTGCTATGGGCATAAAAGGAGAGAAACTCATGGTGTGGCCCCCATGTTCCCTGACCTCAACCCTATTGAGAACCTTTGGAGCATCCTCAAGCAAAATATCTATGAGGGAGTGAGGCAGTTCACATCAAAACAGAAGCTCTGGAAGGCTATTCTGACATCTTGCAAAGATATTCAAGCAGAAACTGTCCAAATACTCACAAATTCAATGGATGCAAGAATTGTGAAGGTGATATCAAAGAAGGGGTCCTATGTTAGCATGTAACTTGGCCTGTTAAGTTTTTTTGATTGAAAGAGCTTTTGATTTCTGTAAATATGACCTCCTGATGCTGCAAATTCAACAAATTACCATTTTAGTTCTCTTTACAACCTTTAAAATGTTTTGATCTCTGTTGTGCATAATAATATGAAACAGTGCATTTTGAGTTTTTTACTTCTAAAAAAAAATCTGTTATCATTAGGAGATTTGTTCAATAAAATTTGCATTATACTCCAACGGTTGATGGCTTGAAGATTATACTGACTGTCATTTGCATCGACTATTTAGGAAAATCAGCTAAAAATAACATTTGCGTAATAATTTGGAACGCGGTGTATGAAAAACGGCTCCAAAAATGTCCCAAGAAGTGACCTGCCCTTCTTTTTCGCGGCCGTTCTTTTACGCAGCCGTTTTTCAAAACGGCCGCGCAAAAAAACGGCCCGTCGGAACAGAACGCCGTTTTTCCCATTGCAATCAATGGCCAGATGTTTGGAGTCGTTCTTCTTCCGAATCTTCGGCTGCTTTTCGGCCGTTTACGGCCCGAAAAACGGCCGAAAATAGGCCGTGTGAACATACCGCAGGAGTAAATTTGACTTCTGCCTTTCATCCCCAATCAAATGGAGAAACTAAAATAACTAATCAAACTCTTAAACACTATATTCAATGCTTCATTCGTTGTCTTCAGGATGACTGGTTGGATTTTTTACCCACAGCTGAGTTTGCATATAATAACTCCGAGCCTAGTTCAATATCACATATCACATATCAGACCTGCCTCAATTATATTGAAATTAAGTTAGAACTATGTAATCTAAGTTCAGTTCAGTAGAACCACGGGAGGACTCGTTGTTTTGGCCATAATAGTGAATTTGATTCAGTACAACTTTAGTCTGTCAAGCTGCAGCCGCAATACGGAAGCTAAAATGTGTCTGTATTACGTTTGTGTGGAACTGGCTTTTGAGTTTTCAAAGTGCTACAAGTGATAAACTTTTTTTCTATCTCTATAATCTTGGCATGATTAGCAGCTATTGCTGGCAACTTATATTTTTTTTACCAAGTGTGTATAATCGCTTTCTGATTAACTGTTAATATTTTAGACTTAAATGTTTTATGATAATAAATATATAATCATATATACTTAGTCCTCTTCTTTTACAAAATAACCTTTAGGCTGAATGCACACGTTGCGTAATTTGATGCGAAAAATCTCCATCAAAACTGCAGGTATACGCACGTAATTCTGCAGCTAAAACAGAGTTTTTTTTAATGCGTTTTTAGGTGCGGTTTTTACATTTTGTTGCGGAAATACGTGCGTTTTTCTTCAAAGCTAGTCAGATATAATTCGCAAGCAGAAACGCAACATAAATTGACATGCTGCAGATTTTAGAGAACGCACCACAGGTCAATTTACATGCAGAAAATATCTGCACCGTGTAGATGAGATTTCTTGAAGTTTGAATTACTTTGCTGGTACTCTATTATGCTGTGGATTTGCCGCATGAAGATAAGCGCGGAAAATGCGCACGTAATATGCAACGTGCGCATTTAGCCTAAAGGAGATTTAGAAACAAAAATTGCTCATATTGTGTCACAAAACTAGCGTGCTATGTGCCAAATTTATTATTATTAATATATATTTTTTTATGCCTCACTAGAGAGAATTAAAAGTGGATAGAAAAGGGGGCGTGGCTAAGAGGGGTTAAAAAGTGCCAGATTTATTAACAGTTATTGTTAACAATTTTGGCACAAAATTTTAGTTTAAAGTACGCAAGCCAAAAATTGGAGTAAGGAACAGAAAAGTATCTAACCTGTCTAGCCAAATTTATCATACAGCGTGCGCTACTGTGATAAATTTGGCTAAAGTTTATGCTTGTCTGGTTTTGTTTTATCCTACATTTAGGATATAATTAACCCCTTAGTGACCACTAATACGCCTTTTTACGTCGGTCACTAATGGGCTTTAGGCTAGGCTGACGCCTTTTCACGTCAGCCTAGTCTAAGTCCTGCACGGGTCTCCCGTGCAGGCAGGAGCCGGGGCTCTGCTGTCTGATGACAGCTAAGCTCCTGCTCCAACGCCAGCGATCGAAGTTTACTTCGATCGCGGCCGTTTAACCCGTTAAATGCCGCCGTCAATAGCGACCGCGGCATTTAACTTTGTTTACAAAGGGAGTGAGCTCCCTCTGTCACCCATCGGCGGCCCGCGAATGAAATCGCGGGTCTCCGATGGGGTGTCATGGCAGCCGGGGGCTTGATAAAAGCCCCCAGGTCTGCCCTGGACATATGCCTGTTAGCACGCGCCGGGGGCACGTCCTAACAGATTGCCTGTCAGATTTACACTGACAGGCAATAATGCTCTGGTATACGAAGTATACCAGAGCATTATAGCAGCGATCGGAACATCGCACAGTAAAGTCCCCTAGTGGGACTAATAAAATAAGTCATCAAAGTTAAATAAAGATTATTAATAAAAAGTACAGTAAAAAAATAAATAAAACCATTTTTTTCCATAAAAAGTGGTTTTATTTAGTAAAAGTGTAAAAAAAAAAAAAAGTACACATATGTGGTATTGCCGCGACCGTAATGACTCCATTAATAAAGTTAATATGTAATTTAAACCGCAAAGTGAACACCGTAAAAAAACGAAAAAAACCATGGCGAAATTGCAATTTTTTTCCATTGCCCCCCAAAAAAGTCATAATAAAAATGAATCAATAAGTCCCATGTACCCCAAAACAGTACCATTCAAGACTACGTCTTGTCCCGCAGAAAACAAGCCCAAAAAATCACTACATTGATGGAAAAATAAAAAAATTATGGCTCTTGGAAAGCGACGATGCAAAAGCAAATAATTTTAGTTCAAAAGTGTTTATATTGTGCAAAAGTCGTAAAACATAAAAAAACCTCTACATATGTGGTATCGCCGTAATCGTACCGACCCATAGAATAAAGGTAACATGTTATTTACGTCGCATAGTGAACGGCGTCAATTTAAAAACGCATAGAACAATGGCGGAATTTCAGGTTTTTTTATAATCCCCCCCAAAAAGGTTAATAAAAGTTAATATAAAAATTATATGTACCCAAAAATGGTGCTATTAAAAAGCACAACTAATCCCGCAAAAAACAAGTCCTCATACAGCTATGTAGACGAAAAAATAAAAAAGTTATAGCTCTTTGAATGCGACTATAGAAAAACGAATAAAATAGCTTGGTCATTAGGGCCTAAAATGGGCTGGTCACTAAGGGGTTAATAAATCTCCCTCAGTGTCCCTGTTCACATATTGGGAAATCTACATTGTGTTGATTAAAATGTTACAAGCAAGTTTTGCCAACAATGAAAGATTTAAAAGCTAATTTGTGTAATTATTGTGATGACATAACAAATTCAAATATTTGCAATAATCATAGAAAATGTGCACATTCATACATTAGCTTTAGCATTGCTTCTAGGGGAGAATACAGTGCTGTATTGAGGCACCATAAAGTGTCACAGAGAATGTCTGAATCTGTAATATGGAACTAAAGGGACTCCATAGGTGGCCGTACTTTCACTGAAGCATAGGGCATTCACAATGAAATCCCAACTCATTCATCTTTTAGGCCTTATTACAAATTTTCTTTTATCTTTAATCTTAATAAAAAACATTCGTATTGTAGCTGAGTGTTTCTGAAGTTTTATGACACATTTCCTCTGGAATCAACTCTAGAAATTTCTGCTACTTTAATTCAATACAATCAGGAATTCTATTATAATGGTGTTAATCAAATTCTACACTTACTATACTGAATAAATGTACATTTTTCTTTAGGAAAAATACATTTGTAATTCCCAAATCTTCCAATTATTTTTTTTGACTACACACCGATTCTCAACGTTTTTAGAGTTTTTCACTTTTAATACTACAGTCATATAATTCACTTTATCACCTAATTTTAATTTAAATTACACTTGGATATTGAATAAACAACGTAGTCTTGAAAGCGTATTGCTAAATTGTTGCAATCTTAAAGTGGATCTGTCAATTTAATATGCTGTCCTATGTAAGGGCGGAATATTACACCTACAGGTGTCCATACTCCTAGTAGCCACATTTTTTTGTGTTGTTTGGCTAATAAGAGCACTGAAAAAATTCAGCGGACCCATAGTTATGAGTTTGCTGTGTTCATGAGGGGAGATTTTCCTCGCCTTTCTTCTCCCCTACGGTGATTGACAGCGTTTGCATGTGTACAGCAGCCTGTCAGTCACCGGTTTGAGGTGTGATGGGGTGGGATAAACCTACCAATTTATACTACTCTAAGGCCTCATTTACACGAGCGTATTATACGCGCGTGCGACGCGCGTGCTTTTCACGCGTGTCGTACGCACCTATAATAGTCTATGGGGCTGTTTAGACGATGCGTGAATTTTGCGCTGCGTGAGTGCGTTGCGTAAAACTCACGACATGTTCTATATTCTTGCGTTTTTCACGCAACACGCACCCATTGACTTCAATGGGTGCGTGAAAACAACGCATGCCACACGGACGGTCCTGCGTTGCATGCGCGAAAATCACGCAAGAGCTGTCAAAAGGATGAATGTAAACAGAAAAGCACCACGTGCTTTTCTGGTTACAAACATCCAAACGGAGTGTCAAATTAGAGATGAGCGCACCGAACTTCACCGGGTTCGGCCGAACTCGTTTTGACCGAACCCGGCAAAAAATGTTCGGGTACGCGACGTCAGGAGACAGTCACTGCCCACGGTGCTCAAAGACTTAAACTGTTTCAGCACCATGGACAGTGACTTTCGATCACAATATACATATACGTGTAAAAAAAAACAGAAGTTCGGACTTACCGATAAGTCCCGGCTCCTTCCTCCAGTCCGACCTCCCGGGATGACAATTCAGGCCAAGTGACAGCTGCAGCCAATCACAGGCCAAGCACAGGCTGCAGCCAATCACAGGCTGCAGCGGTCTCATGGCCTGGCGCGTCATCCTGGGAGGTGGGGCCGGATGACAAGAAAGGGACGCGTCACCAAGGCAACGGCCGGGAGACCGGACTGGAGGAAGCAGGCAGTTCATGGTAAGTTTGAACGTCTTTTTTTATTCACAGGTTGGTGTATATTGTGATCGGCATTCACTGATGAGGGTGCTGAAAGAGTTACTGCCGATCAGTTAGCTCTTTCAGCACCTTGGACAGTGACGGGCGTCGACTACCTCATCTCTATGATGGCGGCTGCGTGAAAATCACGCAGCCGCGCATCATACACGGATGACACACGGAGCTGTCAAATGCCTTTTGCGCGCGCAAAACGCAGCGTTTTTTGCGCGCGCAAAACGCACACGCTCGTGTAAATCTGGCCTAAAAGAGATCAATGATGAATTCAGCTGTTAACATGTCTCCTATGCATTGTTAATACCCCATGAAGTGTTTAAATATATGAATATGTTAAAGAACTAACCAACTACACTTTGACTGACCTTCTCTCCAATTGCTATTGATTTGATATAACTTCTTAAACGGCATTTGCATGAAATAATTCCGAGAGTCATTGACCTATATGAGCAAACAGAGGATCTGAATATGTTTTAAAAGCGACACCCTTTGGATCACTACATTACATTTATTAGCAAAAACAACAGAAAAGTCAACAAAAATATTGTAAAAATTAAATAAATGTTATGTCTGTCTATCAGACTGCTAAAACAGGTTCTGTTTGCCATTGACATTATACTGTACATCACATGGCATGCCCCTTCTCTGAAAGACACATGCAGAGAGTTACTTACTGTAAATCTTTTTCTCCTAGGTTGTAAGCTTTTTTCTGTTGCTAAAATAAAAGGTCAGTGATGTTTGAAAACAAGATTATCAATAGTTTTTTTCCTTTATATTTAAAAGCTTTTTTGCCCTGTACCAATTATAGTTTGTGTAGCGCAATAATCTGTACCTCGCATGAACAATGTGTGGCCTGGGTCAGTATGCATCCCACTGCAGAAAAGACAAACACAATGGGGCACATTTATCAATATATTTACAATTGTTTTCTGATGCAACTTATTCCAAAGTTTTCTTATACTTTTCCACTTAGGAAGATGTCAGAAACCAATGCCAGGTCTGACCTGACATGGTTTTTCACCTATGGCAGATTCATCAATAGGATGTGCACCCTGTTGATGAATCTGGCACAAGCTGCACTGGGGGATGATTGGCGCACTTTTAATTTCATTGTAATATTTGTTGTTATTGTTTGACATGCATGACCTATTATCAATAAGGGCTAATATTTGTGAATCAAATCATAAGAAATAGACCCCAATGGCAAGTGATAGTCTAGCCCCAATATGGAATAAGGCTGCATTCACACGAGCGTATTAGATTCACGCACGTGAAAAACGCACATGAATCTGTTCCAGGTGTGTAGCGTTATGCATCAGTGTGCTTGTTATTCACACACTCGCCAAGAAGATCTCTTTCTAAAATTATTTTTAATCGGATTGATGCGCAAATCACGCACTGCACATGGATGTGCATCCGTGTGTGGTGCGTAGTTTTCACGCACCCATTTACTTCAATGGGTGCGTAGGTGCGTGAAAACGCACCAATATAGGACATGCAGTAAGTTTCACACAGTGGACTCTCGCTGCGTGAAAACGCGCATGTGTGAACGGCACCATTGAAATCAATGGGTCCTTGTGCTGCGCGTGATTTCCATGCGCAGCAGATGGACGTCATTCACGTTCGTGTGAATGGGCCCTTTAGTTCTTTGACAACTATGAGGCAACAAATTGCTGAATTCCAAGCATTTGGCACCACCTATCAAGAAATATTTTCTCAGCTTCAAGATCTTGTGCAAGATCAACAAAGAGAGTTAATTTGCAAAACAATCTTCAGGATGTGCATGGCTCTGCCGCTGATTCAAGTTAACGCATGCAACTACCATCAAAGTTCAGTGGTGATCATCACCATTACTGAGGTTTCTTAATTAATGCTGCATGTACTTTCAAATGCAACCTTGAAATCCTCCATTAACCCCTTCCCGACATTTGTCATAAGTATACGACATGGAAAGCCAGTGCTTCCCGCAAAATGTCGTATACTTACGCCAAATGTTTGGCACCGGCTCAGAAGCTGAGTCGGTGCCATCATCGCCGGATCTCAGCGGTATCTTACATCTGACATCCGGCTGTAATGGCGGGGACTGAAATTAGCTTCGATCCCCGCCATTAACCCCTTCAATGCAGCGATCAAACGTTATCGCTACATTTAAGCTGTTTGCAGCTCATCGGAACCCCAGCAATGAAATTGCCGGGATTCTGGTGGCTGCAATGGCAACCAGAGGCCTAATACTGGCCTCCCGATCTGCCAAGCACGGAAGCCGGTCAAGATCCGCCCGGCGGCGGAGCCTGATTGGCTTCCGTAGCCGCCGGCAAGATGGTGCCGGCTCAGGAGGTGATCCGGCGTCATCAGCGGTGGAAGTCAACTGTATGTTACAGCTGACACCCACCTGTAATGGCAGGAACCGATCCCTGCCATTAACCCCTTCGATGCAGCAATCGAAAGCGATCGCTACATCTTAGCGGTTGCTAGCAGATCGCCAGCCCTGACAGGCAATCAGGACTGGCGACTGCTGCTATGGCAACAGGAGACACAATGGCCTCCAGCTCTGCCATTACGGAAGCCGATTAGGCCCCGCTGGGAGGCGAAGCCTAATCGGCTTGCTGTCAGTGAATAACTGACAGATCTAATACATTGCACTACTTAGGTAGTGCAATGTATTAGAAAAAAATAAATATGACAGTTGGACCGTCAAGTCCCTTAATGGGGCTTGAGAAAAAGTGTAAAAAAAAGTATAAAAAAGTGTAAAAAAAAGTGAAAAAAATAAAAGTTTGAAAACAATAAAAGTTTCAAGTAATAAAATAAAACACAATCGCCCTTTTTCTCTTATCAAGTCCTTTATTATTGAAAAATAATAATAAACCATACATATTTGGTATCGCCACGACCGTAACGACATGAGGTATCAAAATATTATATTATTTTTTGCAAATGGTGAACAGCGTAAAAAAAAAAAATGTAAAAATCTTTACCAGAGTTTCTGTTTTTTGGTCACTTTGCCCTACAAAAATTGGAATAAAAAGTGATCAAAAAGTAACACGTATCCAAAAATGGTACCTATAAAAACTATAGCTCGTCTCGCAAAAAACAAGCCCTCATACAGCTCCGTCGACAAAAAAGTTAAAAAGTTATGATTCTCACAACTTGGTGACAGAAAAAATAAAAGTAATTTTATTGTGCAAAAAATAAATAAGTGCTATAAATTAGGAATCGTATTGACCCGCAGAATAAAGTTAACATGTAATTTATAATGCGTGGTGAATGCTGTATAAAAAAACAAAAAAAAACTATGCCAGAATTGCATTTTTTTGTTTACCTGGCCTCCCAAAAAATAGGATAAAAGGTGATCAAAAAGTCGCATGTACCCCAAAATGGTACCAATAATAACTACAGCTCATCCCGCAACAAACCAGCCCTCATACCGCTACGTCTATGAAAAATAAAATTAGTTAAGGCTCCAATAAGTCAGGAAATAAAAAATATGCAGTTGTGCCGGCCCGAGGGGAACATTTCTTCTGTTTCAGGAGGCGATTTATCAAGGACCTAAAATTAGAGAACCAGGAAGGGGAGAGCCCAAACATATCTGCTGGAAGCGAGGGTGCCCGTATTATACCAGGACAACACTGTCCCAGCAAAATTTCCTAAACTGCAAAGGTGCGGAGTGCGTACCAAAAGGGGGATAAGAAAGGACGCCATATATCAGTGCGACACCGGCCTGTGCAGAAAGGATTGCTTCACAGCGTAACACAGATCTATGGATAATTTTATTGTTGCTCACTACACCCCTTAATAAATGCCTTGAGGGGTGTAGTTTCCAAATGGGGTCACTTCTCAGGGTTTTCTTTTTATTATTTCACATCTGAGCCTCTGCAGTTGTAAATCGCCAAATTAGGCCTCAATTTTACATGGTACGCTTTCACTCCTGAGCCTGTTCGAATGTCCAGGCAAAAGATTAGTGCCCCATGTAGGGGGTTTCTAAAACCGGGAAACACCGCGTAATAATTAGAGAGCTGTCTTGTTATGGTGGCACAAGCTGGGCACCACATATTGGCATATCTATGAAAAAAAAAATAATAATTCACTCTGCAACATCGAGTGCACACTAATTTCTACAAAACACCTGCAGGGTTAAAATGCTTACTACACCCCTAGGTAAATGCATTGAGGGTGTAGTTTCCAAAATTGGGTCACTTATGGGGAGTTTCCACTGTTTTGAGCCCACAGGCGCCCAGAAACCAATCCAGCAACATTTGCACTCCAAATGGCGCTCCTTCCCTTCTAAGCCCTGCCGTGTGCCCAAACAGCAATTTATGACCACATATGGGGTATTGCCGTACTCGGGAGAAATTGCTTTACAAATGTTGGGTTCTTCTTTTCTTTATTTGTTGAGAAAATGAAAAATTTTGCGCTAAAGCTACGTCTTATTAAAGAAAAAGGATTGTTTTTATTTTCACTGCCCAATTCTAATAAATTCTATGAAACATCTGTGGGGTCAAAATGCTCACTACACCCCTAGATGAATTCCTCAAGAGGTGTAGTTTCCTAAATAGAGTCACTCTTTGGGCGTTTTCCTTGTTTTGTCCCCTCAGGGGCTTTGCAAATTGAACATGGCCTCTTCAAACCATTCCTTCGAAATGTGATCTCCAAAAGCCAAATAGCGCTCTTTCCCTTCTAAGCCCTGCTGTGTGTCCAAACAGCCGGTTATTACCACATGTGGGGTATTGTTTTACTTGATTTTTATTTTCAGGACCTACTTCCAATTATTTCTGCAAAAAGCTGTGGGGTCAAAACGCTCACTATACCCCTAGATAATTTCCTCAATGGGTTTATTCTCCAAAATGGGGTCACTTGTGGGGGGTTTCCACTGTTTTGTCCCCTCAGGGGCTCTGTAAATGCGACATGGCCTCCGCAAACCATTCCTGCTAAATGTGAACTCCAAAAGCCAAATGGCGCTCCATCCCTTTGAAGCCCTGTCGTGTGTCCAAGCATACATTTATTACCACATGTGGGGTATTGTTTTACTCGGGAGAAATTGATCTACAAATTATATGTGCTTTTTCTCCTTCAGTCCTTGTGGAAATTAGAAAAAATTATCTAAACCTACATTTTCTTTGAAAAAATTTAGATTGTCATTTTCAGGGCCTAGTTCCAATAATTTCTGCAAATAACCTGTGGGGTCAAAACGCTTACTATACCCCTAGATAATTTCCTCAATGAGTGCAGTTTCCAAAATGGGGTCACTTGTGGGGGGTTTCCACAGTTTTGTCCCCTCAGGGGCTTTGTAAATGTGACATGGCCTCCGCAAACCATTCCTGCTAAATTTGAGCTCCAAAAGCCAAATAGCGCTCTTTCCCTTCTAAGCCCTGCCGTGTGTCCAAACAGCCATTTATTACCACACGTGGGGTATTGTTTTACTCGGGAGAAATTGCTTTACAGATTTTGCAGTGCTTTTTGTTCCTTAGTCCTTGTGGAAATGAGAAAGAAACTCGCTAAACCTAGATTTTAATTTTCACGGCCTACTTCCAATAATTTCTGTAAAAAACCTGTGCGGTCAAAATGCTCACTATACCCCTAGATAATTTCCTTGAGGTGTGTAGTTTTCCAAATGGGGTCACTTTTGGGGGATTTTCACTGTTTTGGCACCGCAAGAGCCCTTCAAACCTGACATGGTGCCTAAAATATATTCTAATAAAAATAAGGCCCCAAAATCCTGTAGGTACTCCTTTGCTTCTGAGGCTGGTGCTTCAGTCCAGTAGCACACTAGGGCCATATGTGGGATATTTCCAAAAACTGCAGAACCTGGGCAATAAATATTGAGTTTCATTTCTCTGGTAAAACCTTCTGTGTCATAAAAAAAAATAGTATTAAAAATGTAATTCTGCAAAAAAATATGAAATTTGTACATTTCACCTCTACTTTGCTTTAATTCCTGTGAAATGTCTAAAGGGTTAAGACATTTTCTAAATGCTGTTTTGAATACTTTGAGGGGCGAAGTTTTTAAAATGGGGTGACTTTTTTTGGGTTTTTAATATATAAGGCCCTCAAAGCCACTTCACAACTGAACTGGCCCCTGTAAAAATAGCCTTTTGAAATTTTCTTGAAAATTTGAGAAATTGCTGCTAAAATTCAAAGCCTTGTAACGTCCTAGAAAAATAAAAGGATGTTCAAAAACTGATGCCAATCTAAAGTAGACATATGGGGGATGTTAAATTAGGAACAATTTTGTGTGTTATAACTGCCTGTCTTACAAGCAGATACATTTAAATTAAGAGAAATGCAAATTTTTGCAATTTTTCGCAAAATTTTGGTGTTTTTCACAATTAAATACTGAACATATCGAGGACATTTTTACAGTAACTTAAAGTCCAATATGTCACGAGAAAACAATGTTAGAATCGCTTGGTTAGGTAAAAGCATTCCGGAGTTATTACCACATAAAGTGAAACATGTCAGATTTGAAAAATGAGGCTCTGTCAGGAAGGTCAAACGTGGCCAAAGAGGGAAGGGGTTAAGGCTGGGGCTAAACCTAGACTTTATTTTTGTAGAGAGCGATGAAATCGCTGTCCATAGGAATGCATTAGTTTAGAGCTATTAATTTCATTACAAACAATTGCTGTGATATCATTGTAATAAATTGCTATCCTTAGGAATGCATTTACTAGCTTGAAAATCTCTTCAAAATCGCACCTGACAAGTGAGTAGCTCTGAAATCCTAGCATGCAGCGATTAAAAACAAAAATCCCTAGCAAATCTCTTGACTGGAGAGATTTTTAAGAGATTTTCAAGCTACTCAATGTATTCCTATGGACAGCGATTTATCGAAGACTTAATTCAGTTGGATTGATCAGAAACTTATTGAAAATAGAAATGAAAGACTGCGGACATTTGGAAATAGTCTTTCCTTCTCCTTCAGTGACTCAACACTAAAGAATCAGCAAAATACTGAATCAATATCTGAACTTATGCGAATTGATGTTGTTTACAGAGATCTTATTACAACAGAAAACGAGAGACGACGTACAGAAAATCTTTACCTTTAATTGCTGTGTTTAGGGCACTATGCTGTTTGTTGCTCAAATAATAATAATCCGTAGAACTATTGCTGTCATTGATGTAAAAGAACAGATTAAACTGGAGACATCTGATCTGTTGGACTCAAAAGTACATTCATTTTGTCCTCTGGAATGGAATAAAGACAATTTGTTGATACCAGAGTCTCATTTTATAGCGCCAATACACACCTGCACTAAAACACGTGAGATTTCTTGTTCTGACAATGCTTGACTCTGGGGCTGGTGGAAATGTAATGGATCTAACATTTGTTCATAATAATAATATCCCATTGTTAACAAAGTCAGCTCAGCACCAGTAGATATGGAAACAGTTCTCATCGCAATCCATCTATCAATTGGGAAACCTGATGTATATATTTCACCTCTGAATATTATCACAGAAATTATCTGCCTAAACCTACTTCTTCACTACCTGAGAGCACACAAATTCCTGGTCTTTCTATTAGAGACTCTTTGCCGTCACAATACAAAGAATTTCAGAATGTCTGTAATAGAAAGAATGCAGATAAGCTTCCTCCACATTGTTCTTCAGATTGCCAAATAGAACTGTTCCCTAGAGCTAAAATACTGTTTAATCGTATCTACTCTCTTTCTGATCCAGAACTGAAAGCCTTATAGGAATATTTGGATGAGAATTTAAAAAAAGGCTTTAGTCGGCCATCTACTGCTGGAGCACCTTTGTTCTTTGTTGATAAGAAAAATTCCACCTTATGTTTCTGCATTGACTATAGGGAGCTTAATAACAACAATAACATCATATCCAGAATCACCTGAAAGGCTTCGTACAGCTAAAATATTTACTAAGCTTCATCTAAGAGGAGCATATAATCTTGTTTGAATCCGTCCTGGGAATGGATGGAAGACTGTCTTTAGGAGATGGTATGGACACTTTGACTATCATGTAATGCCCCAGCCACTTTCAACATTTTATCAATGATGTTTTCAGGGATGATATGTTAATGTTTTCAGACAATCTTGAGGAGCATCGCAGACGTGTCTACACAGTACTACAATGACTTTGAGAACACAAGTTATACACTAAACTTGAGAAATTTGAAATTGAACAGACTACAAGTCAATTTCTTGGGTGCCAACCCCAAAAAATTAAAAAGAAGTTCACCTAAGACGCTATTCTACCTTTTATATGCCAATCTGATAACGCTACAGGACGTGAATCCTGTTACGTACAGTAAAAGTTGAGAACAAGAGCTAAACATAGACTTAACTAAAGATTAAATGAAACAGAATAAAATAACTTTCCCACTTAGAATTATGATTATGCCCCAAATACAAACAAATCTGGCATTCGCGATTGGCCTTTTGTGATGATAAGTCTTTCAAACAACTTTGGGTGGTAACAAGCTCTGATTGAATTGTACGAGTCCTTGAGACTTTTTCCCCTTCTCTTCTCAAATATTTTCCTTCTCGATTGTTAAACATTGTTTCTTAAAGGGGTTTTCCCATTAGGGACATTTATGACATATCCCCTCTGGGACTCACACCTATCTCTAGAATGGGGCCCCCTAAACCCTGATCTACCTCTCTGTCCACTGGCTGACTCGTGTGATTTTCGACCATGACGAAGGAAACAGCATAGCTTGCTGAACTATGCTGTTTCCATAAGTCCCATGGAACTGAATGGTAGCTTATGTAAACAGTACGCTGCTTCAGTAACTGCTATTGACTACGCTGTTTTCGTAACTCCCGACCATATAGTCAGGAAGCGGAAGCAGAAAAAGGTAGAACAGGATTTAGAGATAGGCCTAGATAAAGGTGTGGGTCACAGAGGTGGGACCTGCATCTATCTGACATTTATGACATATCCTGTGGATATGTCATAAATGTCCCTAATGGGAAACTCCTTTAAACCTCACTACCTTGACTTGAAGGTGAATTGGCTTGTTATCTTTGTATACCTGTGCTATTGTTATTTTGATGGAATCGTTTGTCAACAATTTTGATTTCTGTTCTGTATGTGTTAAACTCTTAAGTAAAAACATAGTGAAAAGATATTTTAAAAGAAAAAGAAGTTCAAAGATTACTGGTTTTACTAACTTCAACAGAAAGTTCACTCAAAACTTCTCCAAGATCATAGAACCAATCACTCAACTCACAATTGTTGTGAGTGTTTGCTTTTCTTGGACATCTGAGGCTCAGGATACTTTTATTAAATTAAACACTCTCTTTACATCAGCACCCATATTAATTTATATTAATCTAGGGTTACCTTTCGCTTTTGAGGTTTATGCATCTGATTCTGTAGTGGGGGCAGTGCTGTCCCAGTGTTCTGGAGACAGGATGCTTTTTGCATCCCGGTGCTTATTCCTCTTGTCAAATGTCCTCAACTGAAAAGAACTATAATATCGAAAATAAAGAACTGCTAGCAATAAAAAAAAAACATTTTCTGAGAGGAGACATCTTTTTAAGAGAACTGTTCATCTTTAACTGTATTTACTGATCATCCAAATTTGGAATTCATCCGTGATGCCAAAAATTTATTTTCCAAACAAACAAGATGGAGTTTATTATTTTCTTGATTTAATTTTGTGATTACTTATCGACCTGGATCAAAAAATGGGAAAGCTGATGCCTTATCCAGGATGTTCTCTGAGTCAACACAAAAAGCAAGTGTGACAGCACAATTTTATTTAAAAATAACTTTTTAGGGGATATTTCTTTCAAATAGTTCCTGATTAATTAATTCATTGCTCAGTCATCCACCAAGGCTTATCAATCTCTTCTTCAATGATGGATTCTGGATTTGACTTCATTGTATATACCAGAGAAGCATGACTTGATGCTCTAGAACTAGTCCATGATTCTAAGCTGGCTGGACATTTATTCATTTAAAAGACTCAAAAATATCTTGTCTGTTCCCAGGGCCAGCGTTGGAGGGGGGGCAAACTGGGCAATTGCCCAGGGCCCTTATCCTCTTAAGGCTCCCTGCCAGCAGCTACTGAGACATGAGCTGTCCGTGCCGCACAGCCCATAACATTTATTGGCCAGGTGGCAGGGGCCCCTCATGCCCGGTGGCTTTTCTAGGGGCCCCGGTGCTAGCGACAGCCACATTCACTTGTATGTGCGTCCTCAGGACACAGATACAAATTAATACTATAGGCTGCAGGCCACGTTGATGAAGTCACTGCATCACGCTAGTCTGAGCAAGCGCACCGCCCAGAGGCTATGCAGTGCTCCGTCCATCATGGGAACAGGGCAAGGTAAGCACAATATTTTTTTTGGGGGGGGGGGGCTGTGTGGTAATATACAGGGGTGGATTGCTGTGTAGCACTATATACAAGGGGGGGCTGTGTGGCACTATATACAAGGGGGTACGAAAAGGGAGAAAAAAAAAAGGAAAGTGAATGACAAACATCACCTGTGAGACACTGGATATAAATGTGCTGTAATCACTTATATCATCTGCAGAGCTCCTTTGTATAACTGGCATCTACCACTACATGGTGGTAATATTGGTCTTTGTATAATGGTTTTTGTTCAGTAACAGTATGGGGGCATTATTCAGTCACTATGTGGTAATAGTGTGGCAGTATTTTTCATTAACAGTATGGGGGCATTATTCAGTCACTATGTGGTTATGATGTGGAGGAATTATTCAGTAACGGTATGGGGGTATTATTCAGTCACTATGTGGTTATGGTTTGGCGGTATTATTCAGTAACAGTATGGGGGCATTATTCAGTCACCATGTGGTTATGGTGTTGAGGTATTATTTAGTAACTGTATGGGGGTATTATTCAGTCACTATGTGGTTATGGTAAAGTGTCATGATTTAATAATTTTATATATATATATATATATATATATATATATATATATATATATATAATTTTTATGTGTGAGGGGTACGGACATATGCTTTGAGGCTAACAACACTCTTGGACAAACTGTGCCCAGGGCTACACTTTGTCTAAAACCGGCACTGCCTGTTCCTTTTGGTGACCAAGCTTTAAGACGGATATTCAAAAATATGTTTCTTCATCTGTGGTTTGTGCTCAAGATAAAACGTTATGATCTTCTTCTTTAGGTTTGCTACAGACATTCCCCATTTCACATTGCCCTATGGATTCTGTGGCTGACCTACCTCCTTGCCATGTATTGAAATTACATAGCATTCCATGTGGTCTCAAGGGGTACACCTCCAAATTCTGGGAAAGCTTTTGTTCTGCTCTTTGGACAAGAGTAAATTTGTCTTCTGCTTTTCATCGCCAATCAAATGGACAAACTGAAAAAACTAATGAAATGCTTGAACAGTATCTTCCCTTCGATGCTTCATTAGTTACCTTCAGAATGACTGGTTGAATTACTTACCCACAGCTGAGTTTGCATATAATAACACTGAGCATAGTTCAACATCACAAAGTCCTTTTTATGCGAATACAGGACTTCATTGTGGCTTTCCACAAAAAAAATTAGCCAAATTTGGACCAGAAATACATTGGGCCAGTTCAAATTTCTGCTCAAAGTAATGAAGTAACTTTTCGTTTAAAACTCCCTAAGACTATGAAGGGGCATCCTGTATTTCATTACCCTCTTTTTAAGCCATTTCAGGAAAAACATTTTTTGGGCCACAGTTTGTCTTCTTCACCACTAGTGAATGTGCAAGGTGTCTGTGGTGACAATCTGTGGGTATGTGGACCCACTAGGCCGCACCTCCATAGCGAAGTAGCAGCTGGCCAAACAACAGTGCACCAAATCTATACAAAATCCAAGCACAAGGGTACCTGTAATAGTACAGACAGTAGCAGAGGCTTAGGTACAGATGGTACTTTGAAGGCAGGTGATGCAAAACGTGGCAGGAGGTACCAGACGTGGCAGATAACACAGACGTGGTGTATGACAGCAGGCGTAGCAGACGGCACAACACGACTCCAACACTAGGAGAGGGCACAGGAACAAATACAGCACGTTACAGGATACAGGTAGCAGGAGATGGGAACACTGGGAACCGGATACGACTAAGGGACTATTTGCAAGACTAACATAGGAATTCAAACAACGCTCAGGCAAGGAGTGAAAGGTCAGAGTCCCTTTTATGGTCTAGAGTGATTAGGGCTAATTAGTAAAATTTTTCATGTGTGCGCGCTGGCACCCTAGAGGCCACTAGAGAGCAGAGCGGAAGTGAGAGCTGGTGTCTCGTAGGAAGTAGATGCCGGCCAGCACAAGAGAGTCTGCAGTTCGGCCATCGGGAGGGAGGGGGGTGAGTAGGAACGACGGACCGTGAACGTTACACAAGGTGAATAAGATTATATTGTTCAAAAGATCTTGGATTGCAGAATCCATAAGAATAGGATGCAATACGTGATTAATTGGAAGGGTATGGCTCTGAGGATAATTCTTGGGAACCAAGGGACAGTGTTTATGCTCCTTGACTTATAAAATAATTGTAATATCCCAGCAAGATGGTCCCTGGGACATCCAGAGAACATCCTGGAAGAAGGGGAATACTGTCAGGATTCAAACAACGAAACTACTGTGTCCTAGTCAGTGGATCTTCTCATTGATCCACACATACTGCTGGATAGCTGCAATGCTGAATTTAGTGTCTGGATTCTGTTCATTTTTGCCTCTCTGGTTTCCTTGTCTTAATAACCTTGATTGCTTGGTGGTTCTCACCCTTTTGTCATACAATAATAGTCCGTGTAGCTAGGGGTTTAGCACAGGGTGGGCAAAACATATCTGGTGGGCCCCAACCCAGTGAGTCCCCCCTAATGCATGTTTACATACCAGCCATCATCCCTGTATATAGCTCCATCATCCCTGAATATACCAGCCATCATCCCTGTATATAACCCCCATCATCCATGTATATACTAGCCATCATCCCTGTATGTAACCCCTATCATCTCTGTATGTACCAGCCTGGCTAGTATATACAGGTAAGATGGGGGTTATAAACAGGGATGATGGCTGGTATATACAGGGATGATATAGGTTATATACAGGGATGACGGTGGTTGTATAAAGGGATGATGGCTGGTATATAGAGGGATGATGGCTGGACTACCCATCATCCCTGTATATTACAACAATAATCCCTGTATATAACAACCATCATTCCTGTATATATACCCTATCATCCCTGTAGAAAACCCCCATCATCCCTGTATATACCAGCCATCATTCCTGTATACCAGCCTGGCTGATATATACGGGGATGATAGGGTTTATATACAGGAATGATGGCTGGTATATAGAAGGATTATGGTGGTTATATACAGGGATGATGGGGGTTATATGCAGGGATGATGGGTAGTGCAGTAACCCCCATCATCCCTGTATATGTCAGCCATTATCCCTGTATCCATTCATTATTGAAGAGGGGTGCTTGCTCATCCTCTCTTCTAACATGCAGGCTTCTTCTGCTCCTCTCTGGCGGGCAGCATTAGAATGTGTGTTCTGCTCTAGCAGACGTGCCTTGCGTGCAACATGTCTGCTAAATTGACGAGTATTGTGACGTCCGGGCTGATTTTAGCTTTTCTGAGGCGAAAATTAATATGGCACCCCCCCCCCCGGCCAGGTTTTCATTGACATCCCCCTGGCGTGCCCAGGGTGCGTGCCCAAGTAGTACAAGGCAATGGTGCATCCGAGAAAATGATAGTAGTGATGTACAGATGTAGCCATCTTTAACTTGACTCTGAAAGCTTGCTGCAGCGTGATATCACACAACAAAAGCCATTGGAAATAGTCAAGATAAGAGATCTAGCCATTGTTTATTTACTGCATTAAAAGTCAAGGTAAAGACAGCTATATCTGTATAACAGCCAGGGCGAAGTCAATCAAACATGGAAATGTGGGTTTGGAGGCAGGACTATGTGACTCTTCAGGATAGTGGCACCGCCCCATGACCCTTAAACCAGTAATTAGCATATAGTGTACGCCGATTTAAATTTGTTGATTTTATAGATTTTGCTGCATCTGAAAAAAACATACAGGAGAATATTTGGAAATATTGTCAGGAAATGTATTACTGCATGGTGGCGGTTCAAGCGGTTAAAACTACATTAAATATAAAATGAATTGAAAACAATTACATCTGCTCTGCAATATTGTTATTATAAATATATCCAATATAATTACAGCATCAAAACCAAGCTCTGACATATACGGCACCAGAACAAAGCTCAGTACATATATACAGCACCAGAACAAAGCTCAGTACATAAATACAGCACCAGAACAAAGCTCAGTACATATATACAGCTCCAGAACAAAGCTCAGTACATATATACAGCACCAGAAACAAGCTCAGTACATATATACAGCATCAGAACCAAGCTCAGTACATATATACAGCCCCAGAACCAAGCTCAGTACATATATACCGCCCCAGAACCAAGCTCAGAGTAACATCCGCAGTCGCAGACCGCAAAATCCTATCATCTTGCAGATGTCTTCCTCCCCAGAGATGCCAGCACATGCGGCCATCCTGTACTGCAGTGACCACTAGGGTGCGCGCTTAAGCTCATTCCCGGCCTTAATGGGCCACAGCAGACACTTTTTTTTCGATCGACTGATTGCTCCCATGATCACCCTGGACTATAAGAAGGGCCCTGTTCCTTCCTTCATTGCCTGAGCTTTGTTGTGTTTACCCGTATTAGTCTTTGCAAATGGTCCCTTAGTGTTTTCCAGTTCCCAGTGTTCCCATTCCTACTACTTGTATCCTGTATCCCGTGCTACCTTGTTCCTGTGCCGTAGGGAGTTATAATCATGTTGTGTCGTACACTACGCCTGTTGTATTTCCTCGCACCTAGTGTCCGCCTGCTGTCAAGGTCCCATCCGAGCCTGCCATCGCTACTGTCTGTAACGCTAAGGCAAGGAGTGAAAGGGCAGGGCCCTTTTTATAGTCCAGGGTGATCTTGAAAATAATTAATGAATTAATTACATATGCGCGCTGGCACTTTAAGGCCGGGCACCAGCGTGCGCCTTTCCTTCTCGCGGACATAGCAGGACAGAGCGGCCGGATGCGATGACATCTCCCGGGAAGGAGACGTCGGCCAGAGGAGGAAGGTCTGCGGTCACGGCCGTCAATAGGTAAGGGGAGGCGGCGGTCTGTGACTGCGGCCATTACAGTACCCCCCCTTACGCCCCCTGTTCTTGGATCCTGAGCGGGAGAGGAATTTTTTAACGAGGGTAGGGGCAATAAGGTTCTCTTTTGGTTCCCAGGACCTCACCTCAGGACCATACCCTCTCCGGTCCACAAAATAGAAAGTCCTTCCACCTATCCTCGTGCAGTCTAGGATCTCCTTTACCTCAAATGCATCAGAAAAACCGCTGGGAGTAACTGCAGGACTAGGAGTTTTATTGTAGCTGTTCAGGACCATAGGTTTCAGGAGGGACACATGAAAGGAGTTGGGGATTCTGAATGTAGGGGCCAGCCGAAGCTTTTAACAGACAGGGTTTAGGGTCCAAGGAATCTGGAAGCAAATTTGTATGAGGGCACCTTTAAATGAATGTTCCTTGGGGATAGCCAGACCTTGACTCCAGCAGAGAACTGAGGAGGAACTTTTCTTCTTTTTATGCGGTCCACTGCCTGGCGGATTACAGACTTAGTTTGCTGCCAGATATGAATAAAAGTCCCAAATTAGGAATATGCTGCTGGTACTTGAGTAATAGCTGGCACAGGATGAGGGACTTGAGGATGCCGGCTGTGCACAATGCAGAAAGGAGACGAGGCAGTAGATTCACTTGTGTGATTGTTGTACGAGAATTCCGCCCAGGGCAGATGTTGTACCCAATTGTCATGATTAGAGATGAGCGAACCGGGACAACCGAACCCGATTTCGGTCCGAACATCGGGAAAAGTTGGTTTCGCAGCGAATCCGAACTTCACCGGGTTCGGCCGAACCCGTTTTGACCGAATCTGGTCAAAAATATTATACAAATCGGCAGCCACTTATCTCTATCAATCACTGATAGAGAAAAGAGGCTGCTGATTAAAAATAAAATAAAAAGCATTTCATACGTACCCGGTCGTTGTCTTGGTGACGAGTCCCTCTTCTTCCTCCAGTCCGACCTTGTTTTCTGACGCGGCAGCCTGTGATTGGCTGCATTGGCCTCTGCAGCCTGTGATTGGCTGCAGCGGTCACATGGGCTGTATCGTCATCCAGGAAGGTCGGGCCGGATGTCGAGAGGGATGCGTCACCAAGGCAACGGCCAGGAGACCGGACTGGAGGAAGCAGAAAGTTCTCAGTAAGTATGAACGTCTTTTTTTTTACAGGTTACTCTATATTGTGATCGGTAGTCACTGTCCAGGGTGCTGAAACAGTTACTGCCGATCAGTTAACTCTTTCAGCACCCTGGACAGTGACTATTTACTGACGTCTCCTAGCAACGCTGCCGTAATGACGGGTGCACACATGTAGCCACCCGTCATTACGGGTAATATATTTTATAATGGGAGCACGGCTCAGAAAAATTACCGGCTGCCCGTGGCCGGCCGTGCTCATCTCCTTAAATACTCTGTGCTGCCTTAAACTCTGTGGACAGGTCAGGATCCTGTTTCTTTTAAATGCTGCTGAGGAACCCGCTCGATCCACTATATAAGGCTGCGCTACAGTGCAGCATTTAAAAGAAACAGGATCCTGACCTGTCCATAGAGTTTAAGGCAGCACAGAGTATTTCAGGAGATGAGTGTGCAGATTCAGTGCTGCTGTGAACTCTGCTCTTACCATTACGTAGCTCAGTTGTACCTCTCCTCCACTCCTGTCCTCAATAACACCTTCACATGATTGGCAAGTCACCACGTAAAGGTAAGAGCAGAGTTCACAGCAGCACAGAGTATTTCAGGAGATGAGCGTGCGGATCTTGTGCGGGGTGGTGACTTGCCAATCATGTGAAGGTGTTATTGAGGACAGGAGTGGAGGAGAGGTACAACTGAGCTACGTAATGGTAAGAGCAGAGTTCACAGCAGCACAGAGTATTTCAGGAGATAAGCGTACAGATTCTGTGCTGCTGTGAACTCTGCTCTTACCATTACGTAGCTCAGTTGTACCTCTCCTCCACTCCTGTCCTCAATAACACCTACACATGATTAGCAAGTCACCACGTAATGGTAAGAGCAGAGTTCACAGCAGCACAGAGTATTTCAGGAGATGAGCGTGCGGATCTTGTGCGGGGTGGTGACTTGCCAATCATGTGAAGGTGTTATTGAGGACAGGAGTGGAGGAGAGGTACAACTGAGCTACGTAATGGTAAGAGCAGAGTTCACAGCAGCACAAAATCTGCACGCTCCTCTCCTGAAATACTCTGTGCTGCTATGAACTCTGCTCTTACCATTATGTAGCTCAGTCTGTTACCTCTCCTCCACTCCTGTCCTCAATAACACCTTCACATGATTGGCAAGTCACCACCCCGCACAAGATCTGCACGCTCATTTCCTGAAATACTCTGTGTTGCTGTGAACTGTGTGTGTGTGTGTGTGTGTGTGTAGATGTTTGTGTGTGTGTGTTTTTGTATATGTGTGTTTGTGTATATGTGTGCAATGGAAGAGCTTGGTACGATCCAGTACCCGACCATCTGTTGTGATGGTCGGGTATTGGGGCGGCCGTAGGCTGGTATTATGAGGCTGGGAAGGGCCAAAAACAGTGGACCTTCCCACCCTTGTAATGCTAGGCTGCTGCTGCTGTGTTGTATCGGGCTGGTTATAAAAATGGGGGGACCCCCACGTCTTTTTTTTTTTAATTTAACAAATTTAACAATAGACGGGTCCCCCACATTTTTAATAACCAGCCATATACAAGGCCGCAGCAGTCTGGCATTACATGGGTGGGAAGGGCCACTGGTTTTGTCCATTCCCAGGCTAATAACACTGTGTTGTATGTGGCTGGTTATGATAAATTGGGTGGAACCCCATGTCTTTTTTAAAAAAAATAAAAAATTAATAAATAAATAATTTAAAAAAATGACGTGGGGTCCCCCCCACTTTTATAACCAGCCAGATACAACACAGCAGCAGCAGCCTAGCATTACAAGGGTGGGAAGGTAGACTGTTTTTGGCCCTTCCCAGCCTCATAATACCAGCCTGCGGCCGCCCCAGGCCCCGACCATCACAACAGATGGTCGGGTACTGGATCGTACCTGGCTCTTCCCGGCACCCCTGGTGGTGGTGGGTACCGGGGTAATAATGGTGGTTAGTGTTAGCCTCTGCACCGGCTAACACTAAGCCTCGCCTTAGTAATGATGTTGTCATTCAGACAGCGGCCATTACTAAAGTGGTAGTAATAAAATTTGAAAAGAAAAGACAAAGATATAGATAAAATATTTTATTGAAATAAAGCACCCCCAACACAACCCTCATTAACCATTTTATTGTAGAAAAAAAAACCGTCATCTAAGTAGTCCTCGAAACCGACGTAGTCCAAACACCAAACCTGTAAAAATAAAAAAAATAAAAAAATGAAATAAAACATGTCGTAGGCTTAGATTCAGTTTAATGTGTGACACTGACTGTTATACCATGTATAGAAGCCTGCCGCGAAGTTGACTTAGATACAGGGCACCAGCAGACAGTTTCATACATGGCCATACAGACATCTATACAAACAAACATACATGCAAACATACATACATACATACATATATATATATATATATATATATATACAAACATACATACATACATATATACAAACATGCACATATATACATGCAAATATACATACATGCAAACATACACACATATATACATACATACATACATGCAAACTATCATACATACATACATACATGCATACACACACACATGAAAACATACATACATACAAACAAACATGCAAATATACATACATACATACATACATACATACATATATATATATATACAAGCATACACAAATATACATGCAAACATAAATACATGCAAACATAATTACAAACATGCACATATATATAAACATACATGCAAACATACATGCAAAAATAAAAACATGCAAACATACATACATATATATACATACATACATGCCAACATACATACATGCAAACATACATACATACATACATGCAAACATACATACAAACATACATACATGCAAACATACATACATGCAAACATACATACATGCAAACATACATACATGCAAATATACATACAAACATGCACATATATACATACATGCCAACATACATGCAAACATACATGCACATATATACATACATAAATACATGCAAACATAATTACATACATGCACATATATATAAACATACATGCAAACATACATGCAAAAATAAAAACATGCAAACATACATACATACATACATATATATATACATACATACATGCCAACATACATACATGCAAACATACATACATACATACATGCAAACATACATACAAACATACATACATGCAAACATACATACATGCAAACATACATACATGCAAACATACATACATGCAAATATACATACAAACATGCACATATATACATACATGCCAACATACATGCAAACATACATGCACATATATACATACATACATACATACATACATGACAACATACATACATGCCAACATACATACATGCCCAAAAAAAATAATAATACGTTCATACTTACTTTCCTCCTGTCCGGCCTCCAGCGATGACGTTTCATCCATGTCGCCGTTGCAGCCTGTGATTGGCGTCATCCCTGGAGGCCGGCCTTCTGACGTCATCCTGACGTGCGTGACCGCCACTACAGCCTGTGATTGGCTGCAGCGGCGACATGGATGAAACGTCATCGCTGGAGGCTGGACAGGAGGAAAGTAAGTATGAACGTATTATTTTTTTTAAATTATTACATTAAAATCGTATTTTCCGCGCGCCGAGCATGTACTGTCAAGGTTGCTGAAAGAGTTAGTGCAGCCCATTAACTCTATCAGCACCCTGGACAGTAGCATGCTCGGCGCACGGAAATTACAGGTTCGGTCCGAATCGAACTTTTTCGGGAAATTCGGCGAACTAGCCGAACTGAACTTTTGATAAGTTTGCTCATCTCTAGTCATGATGGGCGGAAACAAAATGACGGAGATAATTCTACAAAATTTGTTTGGTCCTCTCCACTTGACCATTGGTGATAGTCAGTAGAGAAGTCCAGCTTAACATCTAGCAGGTTCCACAGGGCTCTCCAGAACTTGGACGTAAACTGTATGACAATATGCAGAGGAAGTCCGTGCAGACGGAAGATGTGTAGAATGAACAGATTTGCCGGTCGAGGAGAACAGTCAATGGAATAAAGTGTGCCATTTTAGAGAAACGATCCACTATTACCCAGACACTAGTACATCCAGCTGAGGGGGGAAGGTCTGTAATAAAGTCAATAGCGATATGCTGCCAAGGAGCATCAGGAACAGGCAGGGGTAGGAGCCAACACGTAGGTTTGGAGTGGGTAGACTTGTTCGAGGCACAGTTTCTACATGAAGAGACATAGTCCGCAACATCTTTAGGCAGCGTGGGCCACCAGTACTGACGGGCTATGAAGTCTTGAGTCTTTCGAACACATGAGAGCCCCGCCAGTTTGGAGCTGTGTCCCCAGCGGAGAATTATCTTCCTGTCTGCAATGTGGACAAAAGTCTTTCCAAGAGGAATGTGTCTAATTTGCAACGGGCCAGCGACAATAATCCTAGACGGATCTATAATATATTGAGGAATTTCCTCAGAGTCATTAGTCTCAAATGATTGAGACAGGGCATCAGCCCTCACATTTTTATCAGCAGGACGGAAGTGGAGCAAGAATTGAAATCTAGTGAAGAACAACCACCTCCTGGCTTGGCGAGGATTTAGTCGTTGTGCTGACTGTAAGTACGTAAGGTTCTTGTGGTCCGTATAAATGGTAATAGGGTGAACCGCGCCCTCCAGCAAGTGTCTCCATTCTTCTAATGCCAACTTGACGGCCAGCAACTCCCGATCCCCTATGGAATAGTTGCGTTCTGCCACAGAGTATAATTTAGAGAAGAAGCCACAGGCCACCGTCTTGCCCTTAGAGTTTTTTTTGACATAGTAGTTCACCAGTACCAATGGAAGATGCATCCACTTTCAGAAAGAACTGCCGAGAAGCATCAGAGTGATGGAGAACAGATGCTGAGGTGAAAGCACTCTTGAGCTTAGTAATTGCTGATTCTGCCTCCGGAGACCAAACCTTGGCGATCACACCCTTCATGGTTAGGGACAAGATTAGAGCAGTCAGAGATGAAAAGTTCGGGACATCTCTGTATGGACCGAAGTCCCTATGGAGGTGGTCACTCTAAGATGGATCTCACCTTCTCTGGATCCATCTTGAGGCCACGGTCAGATACAATGTAGCCCCGGTAGAGCAGAGAGTTTCTCTTGAACACACATTTCTCAATATTAGCATATAGGCGATTCTACCTTAACCGCGAGAGAACTTCGATGTGTCATCAAATCAGGTCAGTAAATCAAGATGTCGTCCAGAGAGACCACCACACAGACATGCAGCAGATCCCGGAAAATGTAATTTACAAATTCCTGGAACACAGCTGGAGCGTTACACAGTCCAAACGGTATCACAAGGTATTCATAATTGCTTTCTCGGGTGTTAAATCCGGTTTTCCATTCGTCTCCTTTGCGGATACGGATCAAGTTATATGCTCTGCAAAGATCCAGCTTAGTGAATACCTTGGCCCCATGAATTATATCAAAAAGTTCTGAGATGAGCGGTAGAGCATACTTATTCTTTACCGTAATTTGGTTCAGATCCCGGTAGTCGATACATGGACGAAGAGATCCGTCCTTTTTGACGCAGAAGAATCCGGCTCCGGCCGGGGAGAGAGTTTTCAGGATGAAGCCTCTCTCGAGATTCTCCTTTACATAGGCGGACATGGCTAAGGTCTCTGGAAGGGAGAGAGGATAAACTCGCCTTCGTGGTGGTGAAGCATCAGGGAGTAAATCAACAGGGCAGTCTTAAATGCGATGAGGGGGAAGAGTCTCTGCTTCCTCTTACTGAAGGCGTCCGCAAAACTAGCATAATGAGACGGTAGATCGGAGAGTGACTGAGGCAGTGGAGGCAAAACAGGACAAACCTGTGGCAGGCCGCGGCTAAGGCATCTGGGCCCTCATTGGCGAACCTCTCCAGAATTCCAGTCGAGAACCGGAGCATGTAGACGAAGCCAAGACAGGCCCAGCAGAACAGGATTGATAGCTTTAGGCAGGAAGAGGAAGGCGATCTGTTCCAAGTGAAGAACTCTGATTTGTAATGTCAGTGGTTTAGTGACGGACAAAATAGGGTCGGGCAATGGTAGTCCATTCACAGAGGCAACAGCCAGGTCTCTCCAGAAAAACTGTGGGCAGATGTAGACGATCCACCAGATCCTGGGGTTTACAGCCACTAGGAGTTGATCCTAGCATGCACGTAGGTCATGCATACCCGTTTGTATTACCTGTTCTTTGGTATTATATTGGCCAGCGGGTTCCATAGCCTGAGTGTACTGTCGTGATCTAGGGGTATGTGTACCCACTAGGCCGCTCCGCCATAGCGTAGATGCAGCTGGCCAAGTCACAGTCTATGCAAAGTCTATACAAGTAGTTTGTAGCACAAGGGTACCTGAGATAGTCCAGAAAGTGGCAGAAGCTCTGGCATGGATGGGACTAGATTTGGCAGGTTGCGCCAGATGTGGCAGATGGTGCCAGGAGTGGCAGATGACACCAGACATGGTGTATACCAGAAGGCGTGGCAAGTTGCTCCAGATGTGGATGGATGATACTAGGGATGGCAGATGACACCAAAACGGGGTGTATACCAGCAGGCGTGGCAGGTTGTGCCAGACGTGGCAGATGATACCAGGAGTGACACATGACACCAGACGTGGTGTATAACAGCAGGCGGCACATCAGGACTCCAACACTAGACAGGTTCAGGAACAAAACACAGCACGGGATACAGGATACAGAATACAGGTAGCAGGGCACGGGAACACTGGGAGCAGGATAACACTAAGGGACCATTTGCAATACGAAAATGGGAAAACTACAACAACGCTCAGGCAAGGAGTGAAGGGCAGGGACCTTTTTATAGTCCATGGTGATTTGGGAAATAATTAATTAATTACATATGCGCACACTGGCCCTTTAATGCCGGGAACCAGCGCGCGCGCCTTCGCGGACGTAACAAGACAGACCGGCCAGATGCGCTGATGTCTCCCGGGAAGAGATGTTGGCCAGAGGAGGAAGGTGTGCGGTCGCGGCCGTCAATAGATTTGGGGAGGCAGTGGTCCGCGGCCATTACACTCAGTACTTGTACACAGTTTCAGAACCAAGCTCAGTACATATATACAGTTCCAGAACCAAGTTCAGTTTATATATACAGCCCCAGCACAAATACAGCTCAATTTAGTGCAACCCCTGCCGTATAGGTTTGTACGTCGTAAAACTACAGCTCGCAGCATGACCCGAACAATGCTAAAGATTTGCTGGGAATTGCTGTTTCACAAAAAAAATCATACCACCCATCATCTCGCTCCAGATCATACAGTGACAACAGTACTAATTAGAGGCAGAATAAACATTTACATTAGGTGACTCACTGGTGGTGTCTTTTCAGATTCTAGTTGTTCTTTTTCTCTTTTCTTCTCCAGCTGGTCCAGACCTCTATGATGACTTCTCCTGGCCACAGACCATTTCTGCAGTTTGCCGCTCAGATATCTTCAGCTTCTCACTTTTCAAACATTTCTGCAGCTATAAACGCAGTAAAATTCTCACGGTATCACACACTATGTCCCTAAACATAATAGTTCCATACACTGCACCTCTAATTATAATAGCGCCATACACTGTCCATGATTATAATGGAGACATACACTGTGTCCCTGATCATAATAGCACTATACATGCACCATACACTGTGTCCCTGATTATAATAGCACATATAGTCCCCTCTGTATATAGTGCCCCACATATAGCCCCCCAGGAGATAAAGCCCCCCTGTAGATAGTGATAGTGATACACACCCCTGTAGATAGTGTCTCATATATAACCTCCCCTGTAGATTGTGCCCCACATATATTCCCCCCCCCCCGTAGATAATGCCACTTACAATTTTAAGTGCTAAAACCCCCCAAATTTACATACTCACCTTGATCCCATTCCCGGACCGTCCTGTGTGAATGCAAGCCTGCTCTCTACTGAGCAGGTCTGCTGGGGCTGAACGCTGCAAGCGGCGAGATGGCATTGTTTATATTGTTGAAAGGCACTTATGGGCAGGGCAGAATGACTTGCCCCGTCAATCAGCACCTTTTCACAATGGAAGTGACGTGATGACATCATCGCGCCGCTATCATTATTGAAAGGCGCTAAATGGCATGGCAGAATTTGCCCCGCCAATCAGTGCCTTTCAACAACGGAAGCACCAGCGTCTTTAAAAGGTGCTGATTGGCGAGGCAAGTCATTCTGCCCTGCCAATCAGTGTCATTGTTAGCCGCTGAATAGTCGGGCACGGAACGTGCTCGACCATTCAGCGCTTATTCATGTAATTGGATGTGCGTCCTATAGACGCAGGTAGAATTAGTGCAGGAGGGGGTGGCGGTGGCTGGTTTCAGTTGTGCCGCCGCACCCTCAGAGAGACAGCAGGCCACCCTGTGTGGTGTTGCCGCGGCAGCCTTGGCGGGAGCGGCAGCCATGGCGGGAGCGGCGGCGGTCACGGTGGGCCCCGCCATCTCAGCGGGCCCCCCCCGATAGCTCCGCTACTGAGTCTGGCCATTGGACTTACTGATTGCCGGACTATTGAGCTTTCTGCAAGTAGTCTAGTTCCTTTATGCCTAATGCTTGGTTCACACGTCATGGTCAAAATGCGATTTATTTATTTCCCCGCGAACGCCGCAAAATTTATTTTGAAGACGACTTCTGAACCCAGTCTTACAAACTACATCCTGTTGCTGCTTACCTATGTACCAAACTTGGATAATTTCTGTACACCTCTCTACATCACACTATAACCTATTGCCACTTATCTATGTGCTGAATCGTGACTGTTACTTGACTACCCTTGCTATTATCACCCTCCTGCCACTTTCAGCCACTCAACTCCGAATTTGCTATTCAACTGCGACTGGACCCCAAATTTGCCTTTACACTTAGCTTAATCTTCCTAAGAGCATAAGCCTTGACACTTAGCTTAATTTCTCAAGAGCTTTCAGCTCCATTCTGTGATGCTACCTCTTTTTAAGAAAATTATTGCCAAGAAAGCCTACAGGGAGAAAAGATCCCGCAGGTCCCAATAATAGGGTCTCTGAATAAGTTACCATTGGAGCACGATGGAAGGGCTTATTCTTATAACTACATTCAAAACTGATCTAGCTTTTGGATAGTGTGCTCCTTTAAATAGCTATTCTCACACTGTCCAAGACTTAATATTGCATTGTTAACTGATTGCCAAATAACCTAATTACATTGACCTGATGAAAGAGTCATACTCTCTAATCAGATAATTTTGCTAATTATATTGATTTTAGGTTTATTTATTATAACTATAATAACAGTTTGCTTCTGACAGAGAGTCTACTAAGTACTGTGCAGCTAATGTATATAAGGCTCAAGCTATTTCCTGCCTTTGAGATCGATCTAAATTATTAATGATACTGCAGTTAGATTTCTCACATTAACAAAATAGAACAAAGACCAAAAGTCATAAAAAATATATATATTTATGCCTGGTCAATTCAGTTTTTGAGATTATTGTTCAAGGGTACAGTGCTACAATATCAGCGCCTTTTACTGCAGAATGTTAAAGCGTCAGGAAGATTTTACCTAATCAACTAAGCCAAAGATATTAGATATACAATATGTGATGACGCAAAGAATGAAAGTTGAGATCGGTGCTGTGAAAATGACCTAAACTGATTATTACAACCCAGTCGACTACGGTATTCATTCTGTCAAAACGACGGAACCTTTGCACAACAGAGACAAGCAGAAACCATTTGCACCAAATCCGTCACCATTCAAATCAATGGTGATGCAAACGGAAACCTATGGTTTCCGTTTGTTTCAGTCAGGGTTCCGTTCTGATGGAAAGCTCAGACGGAACGCCAGAACAAAACCCTGACCCAGATGTGAACGATGCCTTAATTGTACTCTAAAGTGCCTAGCTCAGTAAAAACATGTTGTAAAATCTCTGGGATTCCAAGACAATTCACTTATTGATGATAGGAGATATGATTGTTGAAGGTCCTCTTAAGAAACCCCCAGTGGTAACAGATGCTTTGAAGCTATTTAAAGGCACAAATTTACCATTCAAATTTCCCCTTTAGTAATGATTCCAATTAATGGGTGACCATGTAATAATAATAATAATAATAATAATAATAATAATAATAATCTTTATTTATATAGCGCAAACATATTCTGCAGCACTTTACAGTTCAGGGGATACATTGTACAGACAATATTAGACATTACATATTGACAAAACTCATTTACAATTCAAACAAGAGGAGTGGGGACGCTGCTCGCAAGAGCTTACCATCTGTGAGGAAATAAGAGAGACACAAAATGTAAAAAATTTTTGTTATAAGTACAAAGGTCCAGACATCTTTTATACATATGAGGTAGTACACATAAAGCTGCATGAGCCGGTCACCAGCCAGTATCCGTGTATGACGGACATGAAGTGCATTAGGGTGCAAGGAGTGTGCGAGTTACTGCTGAATGAGCGGCTCAAGTTTTATGACTAATGTAAAAGAGGGGCCAGGGAAAGTAGTCAGATTAGGGAATGTTATAGGCCTGTCTTAAAAGATATGTTTTCAGGACACATTTAAAACTGGGGATATTGGGAATTAATGTGGTTGTCTGGGGTAGCACATTCCAGAGGACTGGTGCAGCACGAAAAAAATCTTGGAGACGGGAGTGGGAGGTTCGGATTATGGTGGATGTTAATCTAAGGTCTTTTGCAGAACATAAAGTGCGAGTAGGGTGGTAGACAGAGATGAGGGAGTAGATGTAAGGAGGTGCAGCACTGTGGAGAGCTGTGTGGGTGAGAGTAATACGTTTGAATTTAATTCTGAAGGGTATGGGCAACCAGTGTAGTGACTGACACAGGGTAGAGGCATTAGTGTAGTGGCTGGTCAGAAAGATGAGCCTGGCTGTTGAATTAAGGATAGACTGGAGAGGGGAGAGTTTAGTGAGTGGAAGACCGATTAGTAACGAGTTACTGTAGTAAAGACGCAAGGGAATCAGAGCGACAATAGAGTTTTGGCTGTTTCCACTATGAGAAAAGGGCGGATTCCAAAGATGTATTTGAGGTGAAAGTGACAGGAGCGTGAAAGTGATTGAATGTGTGAAGTAAATGAAAGATCTGAGTAAAAAATAACCCCAAGACAGCGGGCATGCTACCTGGGAGTTATGGTAGTGCCACACACTGAAATGGAGACATCAGGTTTAGGTAGGTTAGTAGATGGTGGGAACACAAGGAGCTCAGTTTCAGATAGAGAGAGGACATGATATTAGAGACAGCGGATAGACAATCACTTGTGTTTTGTATTAGAGCGGGGGCAGAGGCGTAGCTAGGTTCTCCTGCACCCGGGGCAAAGATTCAGATTGGCGCCCCCCCAACTTATTTCCTGACATCTCCTTCCCCCTCGCCATGTTTGCTTTCTCTACCAATCAACGAGGTGTCATTTTTTTCTCGCAATTTTTAATGTAAGTCAATCATAAAAGCATTTCTAAATTTCACAAGCGATATAGTTATATAAGGGAGTTAACATAAAAATAATTTAAAAGAAAATAAATTAAAGAGGCCACACACAGCCCCCTGTAGATAGCGCCATACACAGCCCCCTGTAGATAGCGCAACATACAGCCCCCTGTAGATAGCGCCACACACAGCCCCCCTCTTGTAAATAACGCCACACAGCCCCCCTCTTGTATATAACGCCACACAGCTTCCTGTAGATAGCTACACACACACAACCCCCCCTTGTAGTTAACGCCACACAGCCCCCCTGTTGTAGATAGCACCACACAGCCCCCCTTGTAGATATCACCACACAGTCCCCCTTGTAGATAGCGCCACACACATCACCCCCTTGTAAACAGCATCACGCACAGCCCCCCTTGTAGATATCGCCACACACAGCACCCCTTGTAAATAGTGCCACACACAGCCCCTCTCTTGTAGATAGTGCCACACACAGCCCCTCTCTTGTAGGTAGCGCCACACATTCCCCTTGTAAATGGCGCCACACCCCCCTGTAGATAGTGCCACACACGTCCCCTCTCTTGTAGATAGCGGAACACACATCCCCCTGTTGTAGATAGAGCCACACACAGCCCCATATTGTAGATAGCGCCACACACAGTCCCCCTTGTAGATAGTGTCACACAGCCCCTCTTGAATATAGTGTCACACAGCCCCCCCATGTAAACAGCGCAACACAGCCCCCCTTCTAGATAGCGCCACACTCCCCCCTTGTAGATAGGGCCACACACAGCCCGCTGCCCCTGTTGTAAATAGCGCCACACTCCCCCTTTATAAATAGCGCCACACTCCCGCCTGTGTAGATAGGGCAACACACAGCCCGCTGCCTCGCTTGGAAATAGCGCCACACTCCCCCCCTTGTAAATAGCTCCACACCCCCCTTGTAAATAGCGCTACACCCCCCTTGTAAATAGCGCCACACTCCCTCTTGTAATTAGCGCCACACTCGCTCCCTCTTGTAAATAGCGCCACACTCCCCCCCTCTTGTAAATTGCACCACACTCCCCCCCTTGTACTTAGCACTACACGGTAAACAGAACATAGAGTGGTAGCCTACCGCTACCACTCTCCACTCTGCCTTATGTGACTCAGGAGGTCATATGGCACAGACAGCGGCAGAGTTTTTTCTCACTAGGGTCGGTGACAGCCCGGGAATGGACCAGTCCAATCACCTGACCTGAATACTCTGATCCCATGTCACTGACATGAGGTCACGTGACAGGTCAGGTGACTGGACTGGTCCACTCCCGGGCCATCACAGACCTCAGTCAGAATGCCACCACTTGAACTACTGGCTCTTTCTAACGCTGATCGCTGCTGCAGGTGTCCGACATACAGAGCCCCTAACAGCAGCGATCAGTTGCTCTTAAAATTCGATTTTTATTGTAGAAAATCTTACTAAAATTGGGCTAAGTAGCCAAAGGTACTAAGAAGGCGTAAGCACGGTACACCAGACAGATGGAGGAGCGATAGAAAGACTGTTGTTAGCACCATTTGCTGCCAAGCAACACTTCCCCCTATCTGTATTATGATATAACACCTGGTCAATCCGTGCCACTAACACGTGTCCCTACGCGTTTCCTCACCGCTGATATTCACGGTGATTCATCAGGGGTCACACTGATGCGATAACAACACATCTATATTTGATTATGTGATATGGCCGGGAGACACCTATTGCGTGTCTCAGATCATTCACCCGGCTCGTGTACGACACTAGTCAGCTGGTCGAACACGAGCCGAGTGAGATGCCGGACATATGTAGTACTAACCCCTCCCTCCCTGGAGTGACGCGGCGGCCGGGCAGCCAATCCCCGCGAGGCTGGGCGGCCAGAGCAGGGCCGGCCCCCGGGCGCTCGCTGTCACTGCAGGGGGGAGGAACAGAGCGTCCCTAGTAACCAGGGATTACCAGGCGGCCGTAAACCCACTGGCCTGGGATGTTGCAGCTAGGAAGAGTACCCAGAGAAGAACACAGCGATCCTGAGCCCACACTGTGGCACATTCGATCACTGTGTGTGTCATCCTGCAATGGGAGACTCCGCAATCCCGGAGTGCAGTTGACAATGTGCACTCGATCGCCGTATTTGTGAACAGAGGGAAAGGGGGAATGTATAGCAATACATTGCACACTAAGGGACCGCTCCAAACTCCCTAAAAATGCAAGTCATACTATAGGGATTCAAGCGTTAGACTGGCAATGGGGCAATTGAAAATGGGCAGGGTGTGACATAAGATTCACTCCGGCCCCAGGTGACATATGACCAATTCAGAGGAAACAGTTAAACGATATCTGTTCATTGAGACCCGCCGGTTTCATGGTATGCATGCGGAAAATCCATTGGGCCTCTTTTTGCAGAATCCTTTTGTCCCAATTGCCCCCCCTGGCAGATGGCCTAATCTGTTCAATCCCCTGGAATTTGATGACGTGGGTATCACCGCCATGTTTTTCCCAAACATGTCGGGCCACTGAAGTGTCCACATTGCGGCGAATGTCGCCTATATGATCCCTTATTCGTCTCCTGAATTCTCTAATTGTCTTGCCAATATACTGCAGTCCGCATACACATGAGATCAGGTACACGATGCCCCTAGTTTTGCAGTTGATGAAGGATCTATTTTCATATGTCCGACCAGTCGTGTGGCTATTGAAATTCTTGCTACAATAAATCGATTCGCAAGCTCTGCAGGACCCACATCTAAATGTGCCCTTAATGTTATGTGTAAGCCATGTGGTAGGGCGAATGGACAACATATGACTATGAACTATACGATCCCTGATATTCCTACCCCTCCTATAGGTAACTGATGGTCTGTTGCCTACAAGGTCCCCTACATCTGGATCTGTCCTGAGGATCCCCCAGTAGGTCTGTAGGATCCTGATAACTTCCTGATTTGATGAATCGTACGTGCCTATAATGCGCATTTGGTCATCGGTCGTACGTATTTTGGGGTTTAGGAGTTCGCTCCTATTGCAATGAAAAGCATTGCGATAGGCCGATCCCAGGACATCATGGGGATAGCCCCTCCGGCGAAATCTATTCTGTAGGTCAGAGGCAGCTAGTTTGAAGTCAGTCAAAGTGGAACAGTTCCTACGTACCCTTAGGTACTGACCTTTGGGTATGCCCTTTCTCAAAGGTGCGGGATGCCAGCTCTCCCATCGAAGGAGACTATTCGTTGCTGTCTCCTTCCTGAAGATGTTGGTTTGTATATACCCCTGTTCGGTTTTATATATATTGATATCCAAAAAGGTCATTTTACTCTCATGGATAACAGATGTAAAAAAGAGCCCCATTTCGTTAACATTAAGGATGTCCACAAATTCGCTGAACTCCTCTTTAGTTCCAGACCACAAAATCATGATGTCATCAATAAATCTTAGCCAGAGGATGATCATAGATGTCCATCGATCCATCTCCTCCCCAAATACAATCATTTTCTCCCACCAGCCCAGATATAAGTTGGCGTAGGATGGTGCACAGGGGGTCCCCATCGCTACCCCCCTTAGTTGGTGGAAGAATTTGCCATCAAACAGGAAGAAGTTTTGCTCAAGAACAAAACGAAGGAGGCTGACCACGAACTCGTTATGGGCCTGAAAATGTGTTCCCCTTTCCTTCAAAAAGTCTTCTACAGCTCTGCATCCCGTGGCATGGGGAATCGAGCTGTATAAGGCCTCCACATCCAGTGAAGCCAGATGTACACCAGGATCACATTTGATGCCCTCCAAGCGTCTAAGTACATCCATGGTGTCACGGACGTACGATGGGAGGGCCACTACAAATGGACTCAAGATCCGATCAATATAGAGACTAGCATTCTGAGTCAGGTTATCAACCCCAGAGACAATGGGGCGACCCTTGAGAGGAGATGTGCCCTTATGTACCTTGGGCAGGCTGTAAAAGGTGGCATATTGTGGATGATCAGTAAGGATAAAGCGTTGTTCATTAATGCTCACCAGATTAAGCGATCGGCCTTGATTTACCAATCTCTTTAATTGGTTTGCAAAAGTTGGCATAGGATCACTTAATAGAATTCTATAGCATGCTGTGTCACTCAGAATGCGGTGGCACATATCGCTATACTGATTGCGATCCATCACCACAATATTACCACCTTTGTCTGATGGTTTAATGACAATACTGTCATCCTGCTCAAGGGCCTGTAAGCCTGCCATCTCATCTCTGGAGGTATTAAATTTGATAGTCTTAGAAGAATCCAGTTTCCTGAGCTGGTCCACCACTACCTCCAGAAATACATCCATTGAGGTATTATCATTGATAGGAGCATTTCTGGTGGAGGGCTGCCTCAACTCTGTGAAAGGACCATCACCCACATTTCTCTGACCTTCCTCCAATAATTGATTAAGTATTCTGAAATGTGGCATATCCTCCTCAGAAATCCCCAGTTCAAGGCATTCACGCCTATCGTGGGTTTTGAAAAATTTCTTCCATTTCAATTTGCGCACGAATAGATTCAGATCCTTGACCCACGTAAAAAGGTCGAATCTATTCGTGGGCACAAATGATAAACCTTTCTTCAGAATGCTAGTCTCCTCGGTCGTTAGGGTACGTGATGAAAGGTTGATGATCTGCAAATCATCCTCATGATTCCCCGACACTACATCTCTCTCCTGTCTCTTAGTAGATATTCCGAAATGGGGTGGTTTCGTGATAAAAAACCATCCCTGTTAGGGCCCTTTCCTCTACCTCTGCCCCTTTGGAAATTACGTGATGGGTTCTTCCCAGTGTGTTGACTTCCCCTAGCTCTCCTACTGGGATTTCGTGCAGTATCGGAATCAGACAGATCTTGCTCTGAGGAGGACTGTTCGGTCTCAATCTCCAGCCCCCCCATATTTTTGACACTGTAGTCGAAGATTTTCCCGTCTTTAAAATCAGCGGTATCTCGGACATATTGGAAATGCTTTCTCTCCTTAATATGTCCGGTAAATTTTTCAATACCCTGTTGGAGTACTACCTCTTTTCTCTCATAATCTGAATTATTTGAGAATCTCCTGACTGATTCAATGCCATCTTTTAATTCCGCTGTACTGCGTGCCAACAATATTCTTTCCTCCTCTAGTAGGATCCCCATGAACCTGAGGGACGAGTCAATGGACTCCTTCTCCCATTTGCGGAGGAGATCAGGAGACCTGACTCGTGCAGCAGGAATGAGGGCAATACGTAGGCCCCTCGGTACGATCTTATTTCTGAGATAGGTCTCAAGTGTCTGAATCTCCCACCACGACCTAATGTGGTCCTTATAGATCCTGGTGAGATGACTAAAGGAGGCGCTGATACTTAATTGTTGAGTCTGTGACACCAGTTCATTTTCAGAAAACACCTCCTGTGCGTCACTCATCCATTTAGCAACATTTATCTCACCAGTGAGAAAGCCTGCCATCCCCACTGTGAATTATTCGATTGTAAAGTTTGACACTAAGCAACAATTGTTGCATTGATGTATGACAATATCCGTTCACTTGATTGATTAATAGTATCACTGCCTATATGAACGATTAAAATTCGATTTTTATTGTAGAAAATCTTACTAAAATTGGGCTAAGTAGCCAAAGGTACTAAGAAGGCGTAAGCACGGTACACCAGACAGATGGAGGAGCGATAGAAAGACTGTTGTTAGCACCATTTGCTGCCAAGCAACACTTCCCCCTATCTGTATTATGATATAACACCTGGTCAATCCGTGCCACTAACACGTGTCCCTACGCGTTTCCTCACCGCTGATATTCACGGTGATTCATCAGGGGTCACACTGATGCGATAACAACACATCTATATTTGATTATGTGATATGGCCGGGAGACACCTATTGCGTGTCTCAGATCATTCACCCGGCTCGTGTACGACACTAGTCAGCTGGTCGAACACGAGCCGAGTGAGATGCCGGACATATGTAGTACTAACCCCTCCCTCCCTGGAGTGACGCGGCGGCCGGGCAGCCAATCCCCGCGAGGCTGGGCGGCCAGAGCAGGGCCGGCCCCCGGGCGCTCGCTGTCACTGCAGGGGGAGGAACAGAGCGTCCCTAGTAACCAGGGATTACCAGGCGGCCGTAAACCCACTGGCCTGGGATGTTGCAGCTAGGAAGAGTACCCAGAGAAGAACACAGCGATCCTGAGCCCACACTGTGGCACATTCGATCACTGTGTGTGTCATCCTACAATGGGAGACTCCGCAATCCCGGAGTGCAGTTGACAATGTGCACTCGATCGCCGTATTTGTGAACAGAGGGAAAGGGGGAATGTATAGCAATACATTGCACACTAAGGGACCGCTCCAAACTCCCTAAAAATGCAAGCCATACTATAGGGATTCAAGCGTTAGACTGGCAATGGGGCAATTGAAAATGGGCAGGGTGTGACATAAGATTCACTCCGGCCCCAGGTGACATATGACCAATTCAGAGGAAACAGTTAAACGATATCTGTTCATTGAGACCCGCCGGTTTCATGGTATGCATGCGGAAAATCCATTGGGCCTCTTTTTGCAGAATCCTTTTGTCCCAATTGCCCCCCCTGGCAGATGGCCTAATCTGTTCAATCCCCTGGAATTTGATGACGTGGGTATCACCGCCATGTTTTTCCCAAACATGTCGGGCCACTGAAGTGTCCACATTGCGGCGAATGTCGCCTATATGATCCCTTATTCGTCTCCTGAATTCTCTAATTGTCTTGCCAATATACTGCAGTCCGCATACACATGAGATCAGGTACACGATGCCCCTAGTTTTGCAGTTGATGAAGGATCTATTTTCATATGTCCGACCAGTCGTGTGGCTATTGAAATTCTTGCTACAATAAATCGATTCGCAAGCTCTGCAGGACCCACATCTAAATGTGCCCTTAATGTTATGTGTAAGCCATGTGGTAGGGCGAATGGACAACATATGACTATGAACTATACGATCCCTGATATTCCTACCCCTCCTATAGGTAACTGATGGTCTGTTGCCTACAAGGTCCCCTACATCTGGATCTGTCCTGAGGATCCCCCAGTAGGTCTGTAGGATCCTGATAACTTCCTGATTTGATGAATCGTACGTGCCTATAATGCGCATTTGGTCATCGGTCGTACGTATTTTGGGGTTTAGGAGTTCGCTCCTATTGCAATGAAAAGCATTGCGATAGGCCGATCCCAGGACATCATGGGGATAGCCCCTCCGGCGAAATCTATTCTGTAGGTCAGAGGCAGCTAGTTTGAAGTCAGTCAAAGTGGAACAGTTCCTACGTACCCTTAGGTACTGACCTTTGGGTATGCCCTTTCTCAAAGGTGCGGGATGCCAGCTCTCCCATCGAAGGAGACTATTCGTTGCTGTCTCCTTCCTGAAGATGTTGGTTTGTATATACCCCTGTTCGGTTTTATATATATTGATATCCAAAAAGGTCATTTTACTCTCATGGATAACAGATGTAAAAAAGAGCCCCATTTCGTTAACATTAAGGATGTCCACAAATTCGCTGAACTCCTCTTTAGTTCCAGACCACAAAATCATGATGTCATCAATAAATCTTAGCCAGAGGATGATCATAGATGTCCATCGATCCATCTCCTCCCCAAATACAATCATTTTCTCCCACCAGCCCAGATATAAGTTGGCGTAGGATGGTGCACAGGGGGTCCCCATCGCTACCCCCCTTAGTTGGTGGAAGAATTTGCCATCAAACAGGAAGAAGTTTTGCTCAAGAACAAAACGAAGGAGGCTGACCATGAACTCGTTATGGGCCTGAAAATGTGTTCCCCTTTCCTTCAAAAAGTCTTCTACAGCTCTGCATCCCGTGGCATGGGGAATCGAGCTGTATAAGGCCTCCACATCCAGTGAAGCCAGATGTACACCAGGATCACATTTGATGCCCTCCAAGCGTCTAAGTACATCCATGGTGTCACGGACGTACGATGGGAGGGCCACTACAAATGGACTCAAGATCCGATCAATATAGAGACTAGCATTCTGAGTCAGGTTATCAACCCCAGAGACAATGGGGCGACCCTTGAGAGGAGATGTGCCCTTATGTACCTTGGGCAGGCTGTAAAAGGTGGCATATTGTGGATGATCAGTAAGGATAAAGCGTTGTTCATTAATGCTCACCAGATTAAGCGATCGGCCTTGATTTACCAATCTCTTTAATTGGTTTGCAAAAGTTGGCATAGGATCACTTAATAGAATTCTATAGCATGCTGTGTCACTCAGAATGCGGTGGCACATATCGCTATACTGATTGCGATCCATCACCACAATATTACCACCTTTGTCTGATGGTTTAATGACAATACTGTCATCCTGCTCAAGGGCCTGTAAGCCTGCCATCTCATCTCTGGAGGTATTAAATTTGATAGTCTTAGAAGAATCCAGTTTCCTGAGCTGGTCCACCACTACCTCCAGAAATACATCCATTGAGGTATTATCATTGATAGGAGCATTTCTGGTGGAGGGCTGCCTCAACTCTGTGAAAGGACCATCACCCACATTTCTCTGACCTTCCTCCAATAATTGATTAAGTATTCTGAAATGTGGCATATCCTCCTCAGAAATCCCCAGTTCAAGGCATTCACGCCTATCGTGGGTTTTGAAAAATTTCTTCCATTTCAATTTGCGCACGAATAGATTCAGATCCTTGACCCACGTAAAAAGGTCGAATCTATTCGTGGGCACAAATGATAAACCTTTCTTCAGAATGCTAGTCTCCTCGGTCGTTAGGGTACGTGATGAAAGGTTGATGATCTGCAAATCATCCTCATGATTCCCCGACACTACATCTCTCTCCTGTCTCTTAGTAGATATTCCGAAATGGGGTGGTTTCGTGATAAAAAACCATCCCTGTTAGGGCCCTTTCCTCTACCTCTGCCCCTTTGGAAATTACGTGATGGGTTCTTCCCAGTGTGTTGACTTCCCCTAGCTCTCCTACTGGGATTTCGTGCAGTATCGGAATCAGACAGATCTTGCTCTGAGGAGGACTGTTCGGTCTCAATCTCCAGCCCCCCCATATTTTTGACACTGTAGTCGAAGATTTTCCCGTCTTTAAAATCAGCGGTATCTCGGACATATTGGAAATGCTTTCTCTCCTTAATATGTCCGGTAAATTTTTCAATACCCTGTTGGAGTACTACCTCTTTTCTCTCATAATCTGAATTATTTGAGAATCTCCTGACTGATTCAATGCCATCTTTTAATTCCGCTGTACTGCGTGCCAACAATATTCTTTCCTCCTCTAGTAGGATCCCCATGAACCTGAGGGACGAGTCAATGGACTCCTTCTCCCATTTGCGGAGGAGATCAGGAGACCTGACTCGTGCAGCAGGAATGAGGGCAATACGTAGGCCCCTCGGTACGATCTTATTTCTGAGATAGGTCTCAAGTGTCTGAATCTCCCACCACGACCTAATGTGGTCCTTATAGATCCTGGTGAGATGACTAAAGGAGGCGCTGATACTTAATTGTTGAGTCTGTGACACCAGTTCATTTTCAGAAAACACCTCCTGTGCGTCACTCATCCATTTAGCAACATTTATCTCACCAGTGAGAAAGCCTGCCATCCCCACTGTGAATTATTCGATTGTAAAGTTTGACACTAAGCAACAATTGTTGCATTGATGTATGACAATATCCGTTCACTTGATTGATTAATAGTATCACTGCCTATATGAACGATTAAAATTCGATTTTTATTGTAGAAAATCTTACTAAAATTGGGCTAAGTAGCCAAAGGTACTAAGAAGGCGTAAGCACGGTACACCAGACAGATGGAGGAGCGATAGAAAGACTGTTGTTAGCACCATTTGCTGCCAAGCAACACTTCCCCCTATCTGTATTATGATATAACACCTGGTCAATCCGTGCCACTAACACGTGTCCCTACGCGTTTCCTCACCGCTGATATTCACGGTGATTCATCAGGGGTCACACTGATGCGATAACAACACATCTATATTTGATTATGTGATATGGCCGGGAGACACCTATTGCGTGTCTCAGATCATTCACCCGGCTCGTGTACGACACTAGTCAGCTGGTCGAACACGAGCCGAGTGAGATGCCGGACATATGTAGTACTAACCCCTCCCTCCCTGGAGTGACGCGGCGGCCGGGCAGCCAATCCCCGCGAGGCTGGGCGGCCAGAGCAGGGCCGGCCCCCGGGCGCTCGCTGTCACTGCAGGGGGAGGAACAGAGCGTCCCTAGTAACCAGGGATTACCAGGCGGCCGTAAACCCACTGGCCTGGGATGTTGCAGCTAGGAAGAGTACCCAGAGAAGAACACAGCGATCCTGAGCCCACACTGTGGCACATTCGATCACTGTGTGTGTCATCCTACAATGGGAGACTCCGCAATCCCGGAGTGCAGTTGACAATGTGCACTCGATCGCCGTATTTGTGAACAGAGGGAAAGGGGGAATGTATAGCAATACATTGCACACTAAGGGACCGCTCCAAACTCCCTAAAAATGCAAGCCATACTATAGGGATTCAAGCGTTAGACTGGCAATGGGGCAATTGAAAATGGGCAGGGTGTGACATAAGATTCACTCCGGCCCCAGGTGACATATGACCAATTCAGAGGAAACAGTTAAACGATATCTGTTCATTGAGACCCGCCGGTTTCATGGTATGCATGCGGAAAATCCATTGGGCCTCTTTTTGCAGAATCCTTTTGTCCCAATTGCCCCCCCTGGCAGATGGCCTAATCTGTTCAATCCCCTGGAATTTGATGACGTGGGTATCACCGCCATGTTTTTCCCAAACATGTCGGGCCACTGAAGTGTCCACATTGCGGCGAATGTCGCCTATATGATCCCTTATTCGTCTCCTGAATTCTCTAATTGTCTTGCCAATATACTGCAGTCCGCATACACATGAGATCAGGTACACGATGCCCCTAGTTTTGCAGTTGATGAAGGATCTATTTTCATATGTCCGACCAGTCGTGTGGCTATTGAAATTCTTGCTACAATAAATCGATTCGCAAGCTCTGCAGGACCCACATCTAAATGTGCCCTTAATGTTATGTGTAAGCCATGTGGTAGGGCGAATGGACAACATATGACTATGAACTATACGATCCCTGATATTCCTACCCCTCCTATAGGTAACTGATGGTCTGTTGCCTACAAGGTCCCCTACATCTGGATCTGTCCTGAGGATCCCCCAGTAGGTCTGTAGGATCCTGATAACTTCCTGATTTGATGAATCGTACGTGCCTATAATGCGCATTTGGTCATCGGTCGTACGTATTTTGGGGTTTAGGAGTTCGCTCCTATTGCAATGAAAAGCATTGCGATAGGCCGATCCCAGGACATCATGGGGATAGCCCCTCCGGCGAAATCTATTCTGTAAGTCAGAGGCAGCTAGTTTGAAGTCAGTCAAAGTGGAACAGTTCCTACGTACCCTTAGGTACTGACCTTTGGGTATGCCCTTTCTCAAAGGTGCGGGATGCCAGCTCTCCCATCGAAGGAGACTATTCGTTGCTGTCTCCTTCCTGAAGATGTTGGTTTGTATATACCCCTGTTCGGTTTTATATATATTGATATCCAAAAAGGTCATTTTACTCTCATGGATAACAGATGTAAAAAAGAGCCCCATTTCGTTAACATTAAGGATGTCCACAAATTCGCTGAACTCCTCTTTAGTTCCAGACCACAAAATCATGATGTCATCAATAAATCTTAGCCAGAGGATGATCATAGATGTCCATCGATCCATCTCCTCCCCAAATACAATCATTTTCTCCCACCAGCCCAGATATAAGTTGGCGTAGGATGGTGCACAGGGGGTCCCCATCGCTACCCCCCTTAGTTGGTGGAAGAATTTGCCATCAAACAGGAAGAAGTTTTGCTCAAGAACAAAACGAAGGAGGCTGACCATGAACTCGTTATGGGCCTGAAAATGTGTTCCCCTTTCCTTCAAAAAGTCTTCTACAGCTCTGCATCCCGTGGCATGGGGAATCGAGCTGTATAAGGCCTCCACATCCAGTGAAGCCAGATGTACACCAGGATCACATTTGATGCCCTCCAAGCGTCTAAGTACATCCATGGTGTCACGGACGTACGATGGGAGGGCCACTACAAATGGACTCAAGATCCGATCAATATAGAGACTAGCATTCTGAGTCAGGTTATCAACCCCAGAGACAATGGGGCGACCCTTGAGAGGAGATGTGCCCTTATGTACCTTGGGCAGGCTGTAAAAGGTGGCATATTGTGGATGATCAGTAAGGATAAAGCGTTGTTCATTAATGCTCACCAGATTAAGCGATCGGCCTTGATTTACCAATCTCTTTAATTGGTTTGCAAAAGTTGGCATAGGATCACTTAATAGAATTCTATAGCATGCTGTGTCACTCAGAATGCGGTGGCACATATCGCTATACTGATTGCGATCCATCACCACAATATTACCACCTTTGTCTGATGGTTTAATGACAATACTGTCATCCTGCTCAAGGGCCTGTAAGCCTGCCATCTCATCTCTGGAGGTATTAAATTTGATAGTCTTAGAAGAATCCAGTTTCCTGAGCTGGTCCACCACTACCTCCAGAAATACATCCATTGAGGTATTATCATTGATAGGAGCATTTCTGGTGGAGGGCTGCCTCAACTCTGTGAAAGGACCATCACCCACATTTCTCTGACCTTCCTCCAATAATTGATTAAGTATTCTGAAATGTGGCATATCCTCCTCAGAAATCCCCAGTTCAAGGCATTCACGCCTATCGTGGGTTTTGAAAAATTTCTTCCATTTCAATTTGCGCACGAATAGATTCAGATCCTTGACCCACGTAAAAAGGTCGAATCTATTCGTGGGCACAAATGATAAACCTTTCTTCAGAATGCTAGTCTCCTCGGTCGTTAGGGTACGTGATGAAAGGTTGATGATCTGCAAATCATCCTCATGATTCCCCGACACTACATCTCTCTCCTGTCTCTTAGTAGATATTCCGAAATGGGGTGGTTTCGTGATAAAAAACCATCCCTGTTAGGGCCCTTTCCTCTACCTCTGCCCCTTTGGAAATTACGTGATGGGTTCTTCCCAGTGTGTTGACTTCCCCTAGCTCTCCTACTGGGATTTCGTGCAGTATCGGAATCAGACAGATCTTGCTCTGAGGAGGACTGTTCGGTCTCAATCTCCAGCCCCCCCATATTTTTGACACTGTAGTCGAAGATTTTCCCGTCTTTAAAATCAGCGGTATCTCGGACATATTGGAAATGCTTTCTCTCCTTAATATGTCCGGTAAATTTTTCAATACCCTGTTGGAGTACTACCTCTTTTCTCTCATAATCTGAATTATTTGAGAATCTCCTGACTGATTCAATGCCATCTTTTAATTCCGCTGTACTGCGTGCCAACAATATTCTTTCCTCCTCTAGTAGGATCCCCATGAACCTGAGGGACGAGTCAATGGACTCCTTCTCCCATTTGCGGAGGAGATCAGGAGACCTGACTCGTGCAGCAGGAATGAGGGCAATACGTAGGCCCCTCGGTACGATCTTATTTCTGAGATAGGTCTCAAGTGTCTGAATCTCCCACCACGACCTAATGTGGTCCTTATAGATCCTGGTGAGATGACTAAAGGAGGCGCTGATACTTAATTGTTGAGTCTGTGACACCAGTTCATTTTCAGAAAACACCTCCTGTGCGTCACTCATCCATTTAGCAACATTTATCTCACCAGTGAGAAAGCCTGCCATCCCCACTGTGAATTATTCGATTGTAAAGTTTGACACTAAGCAACAATTGTTGCATTGATGTATGACAATATCCGTTCACTTGATTGATTAATAGTATCACTGCCTATATGAACGATTAAAATTCGATTTTTATTGTAGAAAATCTTACTAAAATTGGGCTAAGTAGCCAAAGGTACTAAGAAGGCGTAAGCACGGTACACCAGACAGATGGAGGAGCGATAGAAAGACTGTTGTTAGCACCATTTGCTGCCAAGCAACACTTCCCCCTATCTGTATTATGATATAACACCTGGTCAATCCGTGCCACTAACACGTGTCCCTACGCGTTTCCTCACCGCTGATATTCACGGTGATTCATCAGGGGTCACACTGATGCGATAACAACACATCTATATTTGATTAAGTGATATGGCCGGGAGACACCTATTGCGTGTCTCAGATCATTCACCCGGCTCGTGTACGACACTAGTCAGCTGGTCGAACACGAGCCGAGTGAGATGCCGGACATATGTAGTACTAACCCCTCCCTCCCTGGAGTGACGCGGCGGCCGGGCAGCCAATCCCCGCGAGGCTGGGCGGCCAGAGCAGGGCCGGCCCCCGGGCGCTCGCTGTCACTGCAGGGGGGAGGAACAGAGCGTCCCTAGTAACCAGGGATTACCAGGCGGCCGTAAACCCACTGGCCTGGGATGTTGCAGCTAGGAAGAGTACCCAGAGAAGAACACAGCGATCCTGAGCCCACACTGTGGCACATTCGATCACTGTGTGTGTCATCCTGCAATGGGAGACTCCGCAATCCCGGAGTGCAGTTGACAATGTGCACTCGATCGCCGTATTTGTGAACAGAGGGAAAGGGGGAATGTATAGCAATACATTGCACACTAAGGGACCGCTCCAAACTCCCTAAAAATGCAAGCCATACTATAGGGATTCAAGCGTTAGACTGGCAATGGGGCAATTGAAAATGGGCAGGGTGTGACATAAGATTCACTCCGGCCCCAGGTGACATATGACCAATTCAGAGGAAACAGTTAAACGATATCTGTTCATTGAGACCCGCCGGTTTCATGGTATGCATGCGGAAAATCCATTGGGCCTCTTTTTGCAGAATCCTTTTGTCCCAATTGCCCCCCCTGGCAGATGGCCTAATCTGTTCAATCCCCTGGAAATTGATGACGTGGGTATCACCGCCATGTTTTTCCCAAACATGTCGGGCCACTGAAGTGTCCACATTGCGGCGAATGTCGCCTATATGATCCCTTATTCGTCTCCTGAATTCTCTAATTGTCTTGCCAATATACTGCAGTCCGCATACACATGAGATCAGGTACACGATGCCCCTAGTTTTGCAGTTGATGAAGGATCTATTTTCATATGTCCGACCAGTCGTGTGGCTATTGAAATTCTTGCTACAATAAATCGATTCGCAAGCTCTGCAGGACCCACATCTAAATGTGCCCTTAATGTTATGTGTAAGCCATGTGGTAGGGCGAATGGACAACATATGACTATGAACTATACGATCCCTGATATTCCTACCCCTCCTATAGGTAACTGATGGTCTGTTGCCTACAAGGTCCCCTACATCTGGATCTGTCCTGAGGATCCCCCAGTAGGTCTGTAGGATCCTGATAACTTCCTGATTTGATGAATCGTACGTGCCTATAATGCGCATTTGGTCATCGGTCGTACGTATTTTGGGGTTTAGGAGTTCGCTCCTATTGCAATGAAAAGCATTGCGATAGGCCGATCCCAGGACATCATGGGGATAGCCCCTCCGGCGAAATCTATTCTATTCAATTCTATTCTATTCAATTGCCCCATTGCCAGTCTAACGCTTGAATCCCTATAGTATGGCTTGCATTTTTAGGGAGTTTGGAGCGGTCCCTTAGTGTGCAATGTATTGCTATACATTCCCCCTTTCCCTCTGTTCACAAATACGGCGATCGAGTGCACATTGTCAACTGCACTCCGGGATTGCGGAGTCTCCCATTGCAGGATGACACACACAGTGATCGAATGTGCCACAGTGTGGGCTCAGGATCGCTGTGTTCTTCTCTGGGTACTCTTCCTAGCTGCAACATCCCAGGCCAGTGGGTTTACGGCCGCCTGGTAATCCCTGGTTACTAGGGACGCTCTGTTCCTCCCCCCTGCAGTGACAGCGAGCGCCCGGGGGCCGGCCCTGCTCTGGCCGCCCAGCCTCGCGGGGATTGGCTGCCCGGCCGCCGCGTCACTCCAGGGAGGGAGGGGTTAGTACTACATATGTCCGGCATCTCACTCGGCTCGTGTTCGACCAGCTGACTAGTGTCGTACACGAGCCGGGTGAATGATCTGAGACACGCAATAGGTGTCTCCCGGCCATATCACATAATCAAATATAGATGTGTTGTTATCGCATCAGTGTGACCCCTGATGAATCACCGTGAATATCAGCGGTGAGGAAACGCGTAGGGACACGTGTTAGTGGCACGGATTGACCAGGTGTTATATCATAATACAGATAGGGGGAAGTGTTGCTTGGCAGCAAATGGTGCTAACAACAGTCTTTCTATCGCTCCTCCATCTGTCTGGTGTACCGTGCTTACGCCTTCTTAGTACCTTTGGCTACTTAGCCCAATTTTAGTAAGATTTTCTACAATAAAAATCGAATTTTAATCGTTCATATAGGCAGTGATACTATTAATCAATCAAGTGAACGGATATTGTCATACATCAATGCAACAATTGTTGCTTAGTGTCAAACTTTACAATCGAATAATTCACAGTGGGGATGGCAGGCTTTCTCACTGGTGAGATAAATGTTGCTAAATGGATGAGTGACGCACAGGAGGTGTTTTCTGAAAATGAACTGGTGTCACAGACTCAACAATTAAGTATCAGCGCCTCCTTTAGTCATCTCACCAGGATCTATAAGGACCACATTAGGTCGTGGTGGGAGATTCAGACACTTGAGACCTATCTCAGAAATAAGATCGTACCGAGGGGCCTACGTATTGCCCTCATTCCTGCTGCACGAGTCAGGTCTCCTGATCTCCTCCGCAAATGGGAGAAGGAGTCCATTGACTCGTCCCTCAGGTTCATGGGGATCCTACTAGAGGAGGAAAGAATATTGTTGGCACGCAGTACAGCGGAATTAAAAGATGGCATTGAATCAGTCAGGAGATTCTCAAATAATTCAGATTATGAGAGAAAAGAGGTAGTACTCCAACAGGGTATTGAAAAATTTACCGGACATATTAAGGAGAGAAAGCATTTCCAATATGTCCGAGATACCGCTGATTTTAAAGACGGGAAAATCTTCGACTACAGTGTCAAAAATATGGGGGGGCTGGAGATTGAGACCGAACAGTCCTCCTCAGAGCAAGATCTGTCTGATTCCGATACTGCACGAAATCCCAGTAGGAGAGCTAGGGGAAGTCAACACACTGGGAAGAACCCATCACGTAATTTCCAAAGGGGCAGAGGTAGAGGAAAGGGCCCTAACAGGGATGGTTTTTTATCACGAAACCACCCCATTTCGGAATATCTACTAAGAGACAGGAGAGAGATGTAGTGTCGGGGAATCATGAGGATGATTTGCAGATCATCAACCTTTCATCACGTACCCTAACGACCGAGGAGACTAGCATTCTGAAGAAAGGTTTATCATTTGTGCCCACGAATAGATTCGACCTTTTTACGTGGGTCAAGGATCTGAATCTATTCGTGCGCAAATTGAAATGGAAGAAATTTTTCAAAACCCACGATAGGCGTGAATGCCTTGAACTGGGGATTTCTGAGGAGGATATGCCACATTTCAGAATACTTAATCAATTATTGGAGGAAGGTCAGAGAAATGTGGGTGATGGTCCTTTCACAGAGTTGAGGCAGCCCTCCACCAGAAATGCTCCTATCAATGATAATACCTCAATGGATGTATTTCTGGAGGTAGTGGTGGACCAGCTCAGAAAACTGGATTCTTCTAAGACTATCAAATTTAATACCTCCAGAGATGAGATGGCAGGCTTACAGGCCCTTGAGCAGGATGACAGTATTGTCATTAAACCATCAGACAAAGGTGGTAATATTGTGGTGATGGATCGCAATCAGTATAGCGATATGTGCCACCGCATTCTGAGTGACACAGCATGCTATAGAATTCTATTAAGTGATCCTATGCCAACTTTTGCAAACCAATTAAAGAGATTGGTAAATCAAGGCCGATCGCTTAATCTGGTGAGCATTAATGAACAACGCTTTATCCTTACTGATCATCCACAATATGCCACCTTTTACAGCCTGCCCAAGGTACATAAGGGCACATCTCCTCTCAAGGGTCGCCCCATTGTCTCTGGGGTTGATAACCTGACTCAGAATGCTAGTCTCTATATTGATCGGATCTTGAGTCCATTTGTAGTGGCCCTCCCATCGTACGTCCGTGACACCATGGATGTACTTAGACGCTTGGAGGGCATCAAATGTGATCCTGGTGTACATCTGGCTTCACTGGATGTGGAGGCCTTATACAGCTCGATTCCCCATGCCACGGGATGCAGAGCTGTAGAAGACTTTTTGAAGGAAAGGGGAACACATTTTCAGGCCCATAACGAGTTCGTGGTCAGCCTCCTTCGTTTTGTTCTTGAGCAAAACTTCTTCCTGTTTGATGGCAAATTCTTCCACCAACTAAGGGGGGTAGCGATGGGGACCCCCTGTGCACCATCCTACGCCAACTTATATCTGGGCTGGTGGGAGAAAATGATTGTATTTGGGGAGGAGATGGATCGATGGACATCTATGATCATCCTCTGGCTAAGATTTATTGATGACATCATGATTTTGTGGTCTGGAACTAAAGAGGAGTTCAGCGAATTTGTGGACATCCTTAATGTTAACGAAATGGGGCTCTTTTTTACATCTGTTATCCATGAGAGTAAAATGACCTTTTTGGATATCAATATATATAAAACCGAACAGGGGTATATACAAACCAACATCTTCAGGAAGGAGACAGCAACGAATAGTCTCCTTCGATGGGAGAGCTGGCATCCCGCACCTTTGAGAAAGGGCATACCCAAAGGTCAGTACCTAAGGGTACGTAGGAACTGTTCCACTTTGACTGACTTCAAACTAGCTGCCTCTGACCTACAGAATAGATTTCGCCGGAGGGGCTATCCCCATGATGTCCTGGGATCGGCCTATCGCAATGCTTTTCATTGCAATAGGAGCGAACTCCTAAACCCCAAAATACGTACGACCGATGACCAAATGCGCATTATAGGCACGTACGATTCATCAAATCAGGAAGTTATCAGGATCCTACAGACCTACTGGGGGATCCTCAGGACAGATCCAGATGTAGGGGACCTTGTAGGCAACAGACCATCAGTTACCTATAGGAGGGGTAGGAATATCAGGGATCGTATAGTTCATAGTCATATGTTGTCCATTCGCCCTACCACATGGCTTACACATAACATTAAGGGCACATTTAGATGTGGGTCCTGCAGAGCTTGCGAATCGATTTATTGTAGCAAGAATTTCAATAGCCACACGACTGGTCGGACATATGAAAATAGATCCTTCATCAACTGCAAAACTAGGGGCATCGTGTACCTGATCTCATGTGTATGCGGACTGCAGTATATTGGCAAGACAATTAGAGAATTCAGGAGACGAATAAGGGATCATATAGGCGACATTCGCCGCAATGTGGACACTTCAGTGGCCCGACATGTTTGGGAAAAACATGGCGGTGATACCCACGTCATCAAATTCCAGGGGATTGAACAGATTAGGCCATCTGCCAGGGGGGGCAATTGGGACAAAAGGATTCTGCAAAAAGAGGCCCAATGGATTTTCCGCATGCATACCATGAAACCGGCGGGTCTCAATGAACAGATATCGTTTAACTGTTTCCTCTGAATTGGTCATATGTCACCTGGGGCCGGAGTGAATCTTATGTCACACCCTGCCCATTTTCAATTGCCCCATTGCCAGTCTAACGCTTGAATCCCTATAGTATGGCTTGCATTTTTAGGGAGTTTGGAGCGGTCCCTTAGTGTGCAATGTATTGCTATACATTCCCCCTTTCCCTCTGTTCACAAATACGGCGATCGAGTGCACATTGTCAACTGCACTCCGGGATTGCGGAGTCTCCCATTGCAGGATGACACACACAGTGATCGAATGTGCCACAGTGTGGGCTCAGGATCGCTGTGTTCTTCTCTGGGTACTCTTCCTAGCTGCAACATCCCAGGCCAGTGGGTTTACGGCCGCCTGGTAATCCCTGGTTACTAGGGACGCTCTGTTCCTCCCCCCTGCAGTGACAGCGAGCGCCCGGGGGCCGGCCCTGCTCTGGCCGCCCAGCCTCGCGGGGATTGGCTGCCCGGCCGCCGCGTCACTCCAGGGAGGGAGGGGTTAGTACTACATATGTCCGGCATCTCACTCGGCTCGTGTTCGACCAGCTGACTAGTGTCGTACACGAGCCGGGTGAATGATCTGAGACACGCAATAGGTGTCTCCCGGCCATATCACATAATCAAATATAGATGTGTTGTTATCGCATCAGTGTGACCCCTGATGAATCACCGTGAATATCAGCGGTGAGGAAACGCGTAGGGACACGTGTTAGTGGCACGGATTGACCAGGTGTTATATCATAATACAGATAGGGGGAAGTGTTGCTTGGCAGCAAATGGTGCTAACAACAGTCTTTCTATCGCTCCTCCATCTGTCTGGTGTACCGTGCTTACGCCTTCTTAGTACCTTTGGCTACTTAGCCCAATTTTAGTAAGATTTTCTACAATAAAAATCGAATTTTAATCGTTCATATAGGCAGTGATACTATTAATCAATCAAGTGAACGGATATTGTCATACATCAATGCAACAATTGTTGCTTAGTGTCAAACTTTACAATCGAATAATTCACAGTGGGGATGGCAGGCTTTCTCACTGGTGAGATAAATGTTGCTAAATGGATGAGTGACGCACAGGAGGTGTTTTCTGAAAATGAACTGGTGTCACAGACTCAACAATTAAGTATCAGCGCCTCCTTTAGTCATCTCACCAGGATCTATAAGGACCACATTAGGTCGTGGTGGGAGATTCAGACACTTGAGACCTATCTCAGAAATAAGATCGTACCGAGGGGCCTACGTATTGCCCTCATTCCTGCTGCACGAGTCAGGTCTCCTGATCTCCTCCGCAAATGGGAGAAGGAGTCCATTGACTCGTCCCTCAGGTTCATGGGGATCCTACTAGAGGAGGAAAGAATATTGTTGGCACGCAGTACAGCGGAATTAAAAGATGGCATTGAATCAGTCAGGAGATTCTCAAATAATTCAGATTATGAGAGAAAAGAGGTAGTACTCCAACAGGGTATTGAAAAATTTACCGGACATATTAAGGAGAGAAAGCATTTCCAATATGTCCGAGATACCGCTGATTTTAAAGACGGGAAAATCTTCGACTACAGTGTCAAAAATATGGGGGGGCTGGAGATTGAGACCGAACAGTCCTCCTCAGAGCAAGATCTGTCTGATTCCGATACTGCACGAAATCCCAGTAGGAGAGCTAGGGGAAGTCAACACACTGGGAAGAACCCATCACGTAATTTCCAAAGGGGCAGAGGTAGAGCAAAGGGCCCTAACAGGGATGGTTTTTTATCACGAAACCACCCCATTTCGGAATATCTACTAAGAGACAGGAGAGAGATGTAGTGTCGGGGAATCATGAGGATGATTTGCAGATCATCAACCTTTCATCACGTACCCTAACGACCGAGGAGACTAGCATTCTGAAGAAAGGTTTATCATTTGTGCCCACGAATAGATTCGACCTTTTTACGTGGGTCAAGGATCTGAATCTATTCGTGCGCAAATTGAAATGGAAGAAATTTTTCAAAACCCACGATAGGCGTGAATGCCTTGAACTGGGGATTTCTGAGGAGGATATGCCACATTTCAGAATACTTAATCAATTATTGGAGGAAGGTCAGAGAAATGTGGGTGATGGTCCTTTCACAGAGTTGAGGCAGCCCTCCACCAGAAATGCTCCTATCAATGATAATACCTCAATGGATGTATTTCTGGAGGTAGTGGTGGACCAGCTCAGAAAACTGGATTCTTCTAAGACTATCAAATTTAATACCTCCAGAGATGAGATGGCAGGCTTACAGGCCCTTGAGCAGGATGACAGTATTGTCATTAAACCATCAGACAAAGGTGGTAATATTGTGGTGATGGATCGCAATCAGTATAGCGATATGTGCCACCGCATTCTGAGTGACACAGCATGCTATAGAATTCTATTAAGTGATCCTATGCCAACTTTTGCAAACCAATTAAAGAGATTGGTAAATCAAGGCCGATCGCTTAATCTGGTGAGCATTAATGAACAACGCTTTATCCTTACTGATCATCCACAATATGCCACCTTTTACAGCCTGCCCAAGGTACATAAGGGCACATCTCCTCTCAAGGGTCGCCCCATTGTCTCTGGGGTTGATAACCTGACTCAGAATGCTAGTCTCTATATTGATCGGATCTTGAGTCCATTTGTAGTGGCCCTCCCATCGTACGTCCGTGACACCATGGATGTACTTAGACGCTTGGAGGGCATCAAATGTGATCCTGGTGTACATCTGGCTTCACTGGATGTGGAGGCCTTATACAGCTCGATTCCCCATGCCACGGGATGCAGAGCTGTAGAAGACTTTTTGAAGGAAAGGGGAACACATTTTCAGGCCCATAACGAGTTCGTGGTCAGCCTCCTTCGTTTTGTTCTTGAGCAAAACTTCTTCCTGTTTGATGGCAAATTCTTCCACCAACTAAGGGGGGTAGCGATGGGGACCCCCTGTGCACCATCCTACGCCAACTTATATCTGGGCTGGTGGGAGAAAATGATTGTATTTGGGGAGGAGATGGATCGATGGACATCTATGATCATCCTCTGGCTAAGATTTATTGATGACATCATGATTTTGTGGTCTGGAACTAAAGAGGAGTTCAGCGAATTTGTGGACATCCTTAATGTTAACGAAATGGGGCTCTTTTTTACATCTGTTATCCATGAGAGTAAAATGACCTTTTTGGATATCAATATATATAAAACCGAACAGGGGTATATACAAACCAACATCTTCAGGAAGGAGACAGCAACGAATAGTCTCCTTCGATGGGAGAGCTGGCATCCCGCACCTTTGAGAAAGGGCATACCCAAAGGTCAGTACCTAAGGGTACGTAGGAACTGTTCCACTTTGACTGACTTCAAACTAGCTGCCTCTGACCTACAGAATAGATTTCGCCGGAGGGGCTATCCCCATGATGTCCTGGGATCGGCCTATCGCAATGCTTTTCATTGCAATAGGAGCGAACTCCTAAACCCCAAAATACGTACGACCGATGACCAAATGCGCATTATAGGCACGTACGATTCATCAAATCAGGAAGTTATCAGGATCCTACAGACCTACTGGGGGATCCTCAGGACAGATCCAGATGTAGGGGACCTTGTAGGCAACAGACCATCAGTTACCTATAGGAGGGGTAGGAATATCAGGGATCGTATAGTTCATAGTCATATGTTGTCCATTCGCCCTACCACATGGCTTACACATAACATTAAGGGCACATTTAGATGTGGGTCCTGCAGAGCTTGCGAATCGATTTATTGTAGCAAGAATTTCAATAGCCACACGACTGGTCGGACATATGAAAATAGATCCTTCATCAACTGCAAAACTAGGGGCATCGTGTACCTGATCTCATGTGTATGCGGACTGCAGTATATTGGCAAGACAATTAGAGAATTCAGGAGACGAATAAGGGATCATATAGGCGACATTCGCCGCAATGTGGACACTTCAGTGGCCCGACATGTTTGGGAAAAACATGGCGGTGATACCCACGTCATCAAATTCCAGGGGATTGAACAGATTAGGCCATCTGCCAGGGGGGGCAATTGGGACAAAAGGATTCTGCAAAAAGAGGCCCAATGGATTTTCCGCATGCATACCATGAAACCGGCGGGTCTCAATGAACAGATATCGTTTAACTGTTTCCTCTGAATTGGTCATATGTCACCTGGGGCCGGAGTGAATCTTATGTCACACCCTGCCCATTTTCAATTGCCCCATTGCCAGTCTAACGCTTGAATCCCTATAGTATGGCTTGCATTTTTAGGGAGTTTGGAGCGGTCCCTTAGTGTGCAATGTATTGCTATACATTCCCCCTTTCCCTCTGTTCACAAATACGGCGATCGAGTGCACATTGTCAACTGCACTCCGGGATTGCGGAGTCTCCCATTGTAGGATGACACACACAGTGATCGAATGTGCCACAGTGTGGGCTCAGGATCGCTGTGTTCTTCTCTGGGTACTCTTCCTAGCTGCAACATCCCAGGCCAGTGGGTTTACGGCCGCCTGGTAATCCCTGGTTACTAGGGACGCTCTGTTCCTCCCCCCTGCAGTGACAGCGAGCGCCCGGGGGCCGGCCCTGCTCTGGCCGCCCAGCCTCGCGGGGATTGGCTGCCCGGCCGCCGCGTCACTCCAGGGAGGGAGGGGTTAGTACTACATATGTCCGGCATCTCACTCGGCTCGTGTTCGACCAGCTGACTAGTGTCGTACACGAGCCGGGTGAATGATCTGAGACACGCAATAGGTGTCTCCCGGCCATATCACATAATCAAATATAGATGTGTTGTTATCGCATCAGTGTGACCCCTGATGAATCACCGTGAATATCAGCGGTGAGGAAACGCGTAGGGACACGTGTTAGTGGCACGGATTGACCAGGTGTTATATCATAATACAGATAGGGGGAAGTGTTGCTTGGCAGCAAATGGTGCTAACAACAGTCTTTCTATCGCTCCTCCATCTGTCTGGTGTACCGTGCTTACGCCTTCTTAGTACCTTTGGCTACTTAGCCCAATTTTAGTAAGATTTTCTACAATAAAAATCGAATTTTAATCGTTCATATAGGCAGTGATACTATTAATCAATCAAGTGAACGGATATTGTCATACATCAATGCAACAATTGTTGCTTAGTGTCAAACTTTACGATCAGTTGCTCTGCGGCGCCCCCTCCTTCCCTACCAGCTAGTTGCGCCCAGGGCACATGCCCCGCCTTCCCCCCCAGCTACGCCCCTGAGAGGGGGTGATGTCATGGGCATATCATTTGGAGTCATCAGCGTAGAGATGGTACTGGAAGCCATATCTGTTGATGGTTTGTCCAATAGGGGCTGTGTAAAGAGAAAAGAGAAGCAGACCTAGGACTGATCCCTGAGGAACACCGATAGCAAGGGGAAGAGGAGAAGAAGTAGAACCAGCAAATGACACACTGAACGAGCGGTCAGAGAGATAGGAAGAAAACCAAGAGAGAGCAGTGTCTTCAAGGCCAATAGAGTGGAGCATGTTAAGTAGGAGTTTGTGGTCTACAGTGTCAAAGGCTGCAGAGAGATCCAGGAGAATCAGTAGAGAATATTTGCCATTAGATTTAGCCGCCAAGAGATCGTTTGAGACTTTAGTAAGGGCAGTTTCTGTGTAGTGTAGAGTGCGGAAACCAGATTGTAAGGGGTCAAGAATTGAGTTAGCAGAGAGATAGCGGATAAGGCGAAAGTAGAAGGCCTCATGCACACGACCGTAGCCATGTGCACGGCCGTGATTTTTGGGTCGGCCGGCAGCGGACTGTCAGCCGCAAGCCGCCCGCAAATCGCGGGCAATGCACATGGCCGCGGCCATTATTTTCAATGAGCCCGGACCACAGAAGACGGCCATAATAAGACATGTCCGTTCTTTCTGCGGTGCGGGCTCCCGGGCAATGCACAGACCGTAAAAACTACGGTCGTGTGCATGGCCCCATAGAAATTAATGGGGCCGCAATTCTCCCGTGGATTTTCGTGTGCATGGGGACTAAGCATTCCAGGAGTTTGGAGATAACGGGAGATTAGAGACAGTTCGGTAGTTAGCAGCGCTAGATGGGTCAAGAGTTGTTTTTTTCAGTAATGGGTTTATAACGTAATACATAGCCAAACGTGAGCCACTGTTTCCAATCAGGTCCCTTCTCTGACTTATCGATGGGTGTCCTGAGACCCCCCTCTCTCTTAGGGCTTATTTACATGAGCGTGTTATACGTCCGTGGGACGGCCGTTGAAACAGCGGCAGTCCCACGGACCTATGTAATTCAATGTGTGGTTTCAACAGACCGTGTGAAGGGTTCGTGCGAAAATAGGACATGTCCGTTCTTTTCGCGCATCACGCATTCTTCCATAGACTCTCAACTATGGGGGATGCGTGACATCGTGTCCCGCAGCGCTGAGCACGGATGCACCTCGGACGTGAAAAACTGCAGTTTTTGATGTCCGAGAAGCGCAGCGCTCATGTGAATCAGGCCTTAGGCTGTAATATTGCATGTAGAAAGGTTCTGCCAGGACCTTTGACCTTGAGGGAGGACCAGGCCAATTATGAACTTGAGGGAGGACATGAATAATGTTTTGATTTTGACTTTTTTGCATTGTGATAATTTGTTTTTAATCTTTTGATCTATATAGCTTTGTTTATAGATGTGCTAACCCATATGTCCATTTAATTTTCTATTTTCTATTTATATTAATATTTATTTTGGCAAATATGCAGAAAAGAAACAATTGTTATTTTACGCCATGCACTGATCATCACAAATTATGTTATAAAGTTATTGTACAGGTCCTCATGGTCATGAGTTGACCAAATATGCCTGTACAATTTTATGTCTTGGGACTCAGGGTATGTTCACACGGCCTATTTACGGACGTAATTCGGGCGTTTTTGCCCCGAATTACGTCTGAAAATAGCGCCTCAATAGCGCTGACAAACATCTGCCCATTGAAAGCAATGGGCAGACGTTTGTCTGTTCACACGAGGCGTATATTTACGCGCCGCTGTCAAATGACGGCGCGTAAATAGACGCCCGCGTCAAAGAAGTGACCTGTCACTTCTTTGGCCGTAATTGGAGCCGTTATTCATTGACTCCAATGAATAGCAGCGCTAATTACGGCCGTAATGGACGCGGCGTTCAAGCGCCTGCACATGCCGGTACGGCTGAAATTACGGGGATGTTTTCAGGCTGAAACATCCCCGTAATTTCAGCCGTTACGGACCCCCGCCGTGTGAACATACCCTCATAGTTAATAAATATATATTTATTGTAAAAAATGCATGTTTGGGTGTGTGTTGTTTTTTTTTTACAGTTTTTTTTTTTTTTAAAACGTTACCTTTTTATTTTACTTTTAGGGTATGTTCACACTAGCTATTTTCGGCCGTTTTTCGGGCCATAAACGCTCGGAGAACGGGTGAAAAATCTGAAGTAGAACACCTCCAAACATCTGCCTATTGATTGCAATGGGAAAAACGGCATCCTGTTCCGACAGGCCGTTTTTTTTTACGCGGCCGTTTTGAAAAATCGCCGCGTAAAAAAACGTCTGCGAAAAAGGAGTGCAGGTCACTTCTTGGGATGTTTTTGGAGCCATTTTTCATAGACTCTATTGAAAACAGCTCCAAAAACAGCCGTAAAAAAATGCTGTGAAAAACGCAGCAAAAATTGCGAGTGGCTTAAAAAACATATGAAAATTATTTCCCTTGAAAACAGCTCCGTATTTTCAGACGTTTTTGAGTTTGTATGTGAACATACCCTAAGGGGGATTTTTCATTTTAATTAGAATTTTATAAATTACAGTATAGAGTACTGGCATATATCTATATGCCAGTAGATTAGCCTGTGTAGTAATAGTACACAAGCGTTGTTATGGTATACCCAAGTCTGCCCTAACAACAGAAAATATGGTCAGACAGCCATGGAGTCCTTCAATGAACCCTGCTGCTGTCTGCCCATAAAAGGTATGGTCCCCATTCGCATTGCAGCGTTTAAATTTGACAAGATCAAATTGGGGTCCCCCTTCAACCTAATTATTCCTTTGTATGCCGTGGTCAGCTTCAATTGAATTATAGCCGATGCTCATGACTGCACAGGCACAGTAGCAATGTCTTGATGCGGCTACTTCCTGACGATTATGAGGAGCATACTAGTCAAGTTTTGGCAACAAGTAAAAGCTTGAATCAAATTTCCTGTTTAAGTAAGGTATAATAGACTATTAAACATATTTAGAAAGTAATACATTTAAAAATCGCTACAATCTAACTCTTCCTATATTTTGGTATACCATATGTCTAGGACAACTCTCAAAACTTGTTTTAAAAATTTAATTTACACAAACACAATCAAACCTATGTATTAATAGACTAATACTAAACTTACTAAAAGCCCATGTTCAATAAATCAATATGGTGGGTGGTGGGAAAATAATGGTGGAAATTGTATTTGCACAAGCTGTGGGGGAATGCTGTAAGTTGTAGTTTCATAACAGCTGGAGAGCCATTCGTACAAAAATTTTATTGGTACAAAAATGTTTTGGATAAATAAAAATACATTGCATTAAATTCTTCCATAATCACTGAACTCTTAATATATGCTTTATTGTAGGTAAAATGATATATACTGTTCCCTGGGAGTTAGTGAGGAAGACTTTGGCACATATAAAATTATATCTGATTATAATGCTTTAAAGGGTTTTCCAGGCTTACAAAATTAAAATGTTCTGCATTTTTTCTAGATACAGCGCCGCTACGGTTATTTTTTTCCTTTATAATTGTTTTAACTGATTTCTTTCCTATATACAGAGCAGCTGTATCTAGCGGTATCTATCGCTGAGACCTGAATCTTTCAGGTAAGCGGGACTGACAGGTTCAGTGTAAGCGGGTCCTGTGTGTCTCTGACATACAGGATCTACCTGTTATTGATAACATCTAAATGATGAACTTAGATGTAATCGGCGACAGCTTGATCCTGCGTGTCAGAGACACACAGGACCTGCTGTCACTGAACCCGCTAGTGCAGCTGACCCGGCGGATACAGGTTTCAGAACTAGATACAGCTGCTCTGGATACAAAAAGTAAAAATTACTTTTGATAAAAAGTATTTAGAAAGTTGCACAAAACATACTGATAGACATTTTTATTTACAAAATAACACAAAAATGTTTTACATTTCAAAGGTGTACATAGCCATTAAAGCAAGAATTTATCAAAACTGGCAGAAATGAAAGCGGAGCAGTTGCTCAGTATAAATAAAGAAAAGACCTCTAAAAAATGAGAGCTGGAGTCTGAATTTTGGAAACTACTCCACCTTCTACTGTCCCAGTTTTGATAAATCTACCCCATTGACTGTATACAGCTTTTCATTTTAACCCCTATCCGCACCAGGACGTAACTGTCCGTCGTTGCGGGAAGTTACTTCCCGCACGAGGACGTACAGTTACTGAGTTAATCCCGGTGCACACTGTCGGCGACAGTGTGCACCGGGAACCAGGAGGTCAGCTGTCGCCGACAGCTGACACTCCCCTCTTGCCGGCCAGCGGTCCTTTGCCGCTGATTTCGGCGCATTAACCCCTTAAATTCGGCGATCGGGTGCAATCGCCGAATTTTAGGGGTTTCTAACATATCGGCAGACCCCCGTCCGAAATCGCGGGGTCTGCCGATAGTTAGTATGGCAAACGGAAGCCAAACAATGGCTTCCGGGTTTGCCATGGATGGAAGCCCATCAGGACCAACCTTCGGCTGGTCCTGATAGGCTTCCTGTCAGAGTGACAGAAAGTCACTGTGCCGTTCCCGATGCACACTGTCGGCGACAGTGTGCATCGGGAACTTGGAGATCAGCTGTCCCCGACAGCTGACACTCTCCAGTGTTGCCGATCAGCGGCTCATCGCCGCTGATTTCGGCAATTAACCCGTTACATGCGGGGCTCGATTGCGATCTCCGCATGTTGTGGGTATGTAGCGCATCAGCAGCCCCCATGCAATCATGGGGGCTTCTGATGCTTGTGATGGCACCCGGGGGCCAGACAACGGCCCCCAGGTCTGCCATGTATGTCAGCCTATGAGGATCAGCCTCTGCTGATCCTCGTAGACCAACTGTCAGAGTGACTGTGACGTCACACTGACAGTTGGAATACATTACACTACCTAGGTAGTGTAATGTATTCTAGCAGCGATCAAAGCTGCAGGTCAAAAAAAGAAAGTGTAAAAAGTAAAAGAAAAGTTAATAAACAAAAATATAAAGTGAAAAAAGTTAATAAAAATGTTTTATAAAAGTGTAAAAATAAAAGGTTTTGTTTTCCTATAATAAGTCATTTATTATAGGGAAAAAATGAAAACGTTAAAAAAAAGTTCACATATTTGGTATCGCCGCATTCGTAACGACCCAATCTATGAAACTATAATGTTAATTTTTCCGCACGGTGAACGCAGCAAACAAAATAAACGGAAAACTGTCAGCATCGCTATTTTTTGGTCACCACCCCTCCCAAGATATAGAATAAAAAGTGATCAAAAAGTCGCATTTACCCCAAAATGGTACCAAATAAAAACTACAACCCGTCCCTCAAAAAACAACACCTCCCACAGCTTTTTTGACGAAAAAATAAAAAAGTTACGGCTCAGAATAGGGTGTCCCAGAAAATAAATTATTTTATAGAAACTTAATTTTATTGTGCAAACGCTGCAAAACTTAAAAAAAACTATACACATATGGTATCGGCGTAATCGTACCGACCGGCAGAATAAATTAAAACGTAATTTATTGCGCACGGTGAACGCTGTAATAAATAAAGAATTTAAAGCGCCAAAATCGCTGTTTTTTGGTCACCCTAGCTCTAAAAAAGATCCTGAGGGGCCAAAATGCTCACTATACCACTAGAAAAATTCCTTGAGGGGTGTAGATTCCAAAATGGGGTCACTTTTGGCGGGTTTCCACTGTTTTGGTCCCTCCGGGGCGTTGCAAACCCGACATGTCACTGAAAACCAATCCAGCAATATCTGCGCTCCAAAATCCAAAAGGCGCTCCCTCCCTTCTGAGCCCTGCTGTGAGTCCAAACATCAGTTTACGACCACATATGGGGTATTGCCGTAATCGGGAGAAATTGCTTTACAAATTTTGGGGTGCTTTTTCTCCTTTATTCCTTGTAAAAATGAAAAAATTCTATGTTTCCACAGAAAAATAGGTGATTTTCATCTTCACAGACTAATTCCACTAAATTCTGCAAAAAAACTGTGGGGTCAATATGCCAACTATACCCCTAGAAAAATGCCTTGAGGGGTGTAGTTTCCAAAATGGGGTCACTTTGGGCGGGTTTCGGCTGTTTAGGTACCACAAGACCTCCTCAAACCTGACATGGTGCCTAAAATATATTCCTAAAAAAAGGAGGCCCCAAAATCCTCTAGGTGCTCCTTTGCTTCAGTGGCCGGTGACTCAGTCCTTTACCACACAAGGGCCACATGTTGGATATTTCTAAAATCTGCAGAATCTGGGCAATAAATATTGAGTTGCGTTTCTCTGGTAAAACCTTCTGTGTTACAGATTTTTTTTTTATTACAAATGAATTTCGGCAAAAAAAAGGAATTTGTAAATTTCACCTCTACTTTGCCTTAATTCCTGTGAAACGCCTAAAGGGTTAAAATATTTTCTGAATGTGGTTTTGAATACCTTGAGGGGTACAGTTTTCAAAATGGGGTGATTTATGGGGACTTTCTAATATATAAGGCCCTCAAAGCCACTTCAGAACTGAACTGGTCCCTGAAAAAATAGCCTTTTGAAATTTTATTGAAAATTGCTGCTAAAGTTCTAAGCCTCGTAACGTCCTAGAAAAATAAAAGGACGTGAAAAAAAACGATGCAAATATAAAGTAGACATATGGGGGATGTTAACTAGTAACTATTTTGTGTGGTATTACTATCTGTTTCACAAGCAAATACATTTAAATTTAGAAAAATGCTAATTTTTGCACATTTTTGCTAAAATTTGACGTTTTTCACAAATAAATATTGAATTTATCGACCAAATTTTTCCACTAACATAAAGTACAATATGTCATGAGAAAACAATCTCAGAATCGCTTGGATAGGTAAAAGCATTCCGGAGTTATTACCACATAAAGTGACACATGTCAGATTTGAAAAAATAGGCTGTGTCCACAAGGCCAAAACAGGCTGGGTCCTAAAGGGGTTAAATAAACTATGAAATTCAGAATAGAGTACCAAAGTAACAAAAATCAATGCCAGCAATTCCTCCCTTAATATCCTCCTCCGATCTGCTCCTATCATATAATATATATATATTTGGCAAGGACGTGGTGTCCGAGGCACAGTTAGCTCTGCCCACAGCACGACCTGCAAGAAGCCTGTGAGGAAGGAGATGTGAGTGCTCAGTCTGTCTGTCGTTTGTGCCTCTATTTGTCTGTGTGTCTCTGAGTTTATGTGTGTATAAGTACCAGTATGTGTGTATGTGTGTCTTTGTGTGTGTGTGTGTGTGTGTGTGTGTGTGTGTGTGTGTATTTGTGTGTCTAAGTGCCTATATATGTATCTGTACAGTGGCGTAGCTATAGGGGTCGCAACGGTTGCAGTGCCGCAGGGCCTCCTTTGCCACACACGGCTGACCGTGCTACCCACTGTATTTGCGTCCTCAGGACGCAAATACAGTTCAGTGCAATGTTGGAGCCTTGCTCCAGCATTCACTGTGATGCAAGCAGCTCGTCACAGGCAGGCGCGATGTAGTGACGTCATCGTGCTTGTTACTCACAGCACAGACCGGAGGAGAAGATTTCTCCACCCGTCGTGGGAACAGGGATAGGTAAGTAATTATGTTATTATTTTTCTATTAGGTACGTACATATGGGGGCACTATACTGCTTATGGGAGGGGGGCTGATATGGTAGCTGCTGAGGGGGCATTATACTATATGGGGGGCATTAAACTGTATAGGACAGCTAAGGGGGGCATTATACTGTATGGGGCATTATACTGTATGGGACAGCTATGGGGGGGCATTATACTGTATGGGGCAGATATAAGAGGCATAATATTGTATGGGGCATTATAATGTATGTGGCAGCTATGGAGGGCATTATGCTGTATGCGGGGCATTATACCTTATGTGGGCATTATATTGTATGTGGTAGCTATGTGGCATTATACTGTATGTGATATTATAGCGTATAGTGTAGCTATGGGGGGTATACTGTATGTGGCAGCTATGGGGGCATTATACTGTATGGGGCATCATATTGTATGGAGTGCATTATACTGTATGGGGGCATAATACTGTTTTGAGCAGTTTTTTATTTGATTAATGATTTTCTTATTTTTTAGGAGTAATTAAGGAATTACTGTGATTGCAATTCCCTTATCTCCAAATAATACCAAGACACAATTCTTTTACATAGGAGAATTGCAGGCATAGTTATTCAATAATATATATTGATTATCAGGATTGTCTCTTAGCTTCTACATGTGTTCACGCTCACTAATAAAAGGGACAATGCTGATATTCATCATATATATATTTGGCTCAGAGAATAAGAAGAGCAACTATGAGTGCAGAGGATCGCCAGGAACAGGAAGAAACCAATTCCCAAAACAAAACATTAAGAAGGTAAAACCCTGAAGTAAGACAAGCCTGTAATGAACAACAACGTTCTCAAAGAGCACAATTATAAATACTTATCATTCCTTTTGCTAGCAAACCCGTGTAATGGGTTTTCTATACTAGTTCTGTTATATTGCAATAAAACTGAGCAATATATAAAAAATACTTCCATAAGTATCACAAAAGATCACCCATTTCTTCCCTCCTTCTCACAAACCTCCGATCAGGCCTGTGTCTGGCTGTATGGCCCCCTACTGATCACGTTTCTGCCCCACATTTATCGTGTATGTCGGGAAACCTTCATCCTAAGGCCTCCCGCAAAAAAAAAGGTTAACACGCGTATTTGTTTTTTTAAAATATGGGAGCCTATGGGTGACGGATGCCACTGTATGGCATCCATCACAGGTATATGGTTGGGAGACTCCAACATCACTGTCCAGTGATGTCATACAGTTCTCAATGCCACGGGCAGAGCATCGGAAGTACTCTGCCCGCAGACTTTGGCCCTGGGGAACCTCCTGACGCTCTGGCCAGGGACTCCAGTATCGTAAATTCCTTGACATCATTGTCCATATATGAACAGTGATGCTAGGAGCTTCTCCGGGCACAGCTGCCTATACAGCTGAATACCTTGCAACCTTCCGTCAGAGGTATACATTGGGTGTCCTCGTTTTCTTTTATCATAAATGTTTAGTTTTATTGCTTCTTTGAAGGCTTCTTATCAAAAGTATTTATGTTCTGCTAAAATAGTTAATCCTAATGTGGAAATAGTGCATCATTAACCAAAATTCATTAGGCAAGTTTATTCATAAACATAAAATAAATTGGTTATGTTTATTTATATACAAAACAGAAAAAAAAAAAGATTACAAAAACAAAACAGCCACTCTTTGGGATAATATTTTATTGAATTCTAAATACATTTTAGAGTATTAATATATAGAAAAAAGGAGACTAGTTTGGATAGAAATACAAACAGAATATACACATTTATTTTAAAAAAATCTCCTGGCCAGGAAACAAGCACATAATTAATTATAACATAATCTCCATTAACATATCCCCCTTCATGCAAAATAGATTACCTATATATTTTAGCAAAATTTGCTTGTTTAGTGTCAGAAACCACTGGACTCCATTCACACTTGCGTTTTTTTTTTAATATTTTAATCAGAAACTGGCACAAACACTTCATCCAGCTTAATGGTAATCAACAAATGGGCTAAAGTGTCAGTTTTATGACCGTTCTCATCTATATGCAATCTGAGTTTGACAGAAAATGTGATGGAAGTTAAATTAATTTTTCCTTTAGATTAAATCTTATCATTCAGATCAGGGGGTAAATGGTATTCTATTTTCAGACCGTTCCAGTCAAAATTTATTACCACCTAGATTCAAAATTAGATCTCCATGGCCACCACAGAGTTACCTCAATTTAATCAGCTCAGTCTCTGCATTTTTTTGCAACGTTCCTACCTCCAAAGACTGGGAGGCAGCCGAGAGACCACACGGAGAGAGGCAGCATCCAATGAGAGGCACAAGCCACCAACATGGTGAGATTTTAGTTGTATGGTACCGTTGTCCTTGTACCTTCAAACCCACCGAGGATGTAATTTGCAAAGTTCTTACTTTCAAGTAATCAGAGGCAGCCAAGGGGATGCATGGAGAGATTCAAGGTCCAGAAGAAAGTGCACACCGCCAGAAAGGTACGTTCAAAATTGTCTGGTGCTATTTTTCAGATGGTGCTTTCAACACCGCCGGAGATTGCAAGGCAGGATTGGACGTCAATACCTGCCGAGCTGTTTTGATTAATCAGCTGACGCGTTTCATCCCTGACCGGGATTTCCCCAGAGCCATTTGGTAAATGCAATAGAGTACGATATATTTATAGTACCAGGCTTAATGGGAACAAATTAGTTCACTTATTCACTCTATTCCAAAGATAAGCTACGTGGACACAAGTTCCTACATATGTTTTTCCCTTATTTATATAGTTTATCATTAATATTTTGTCATACCGAGATATAAGGAAGATACATAAATATAAATAATTGAAAGTATATATCAATAATAAATCGCAGAGTACTTCCATTAAACCCTGTTATATTAATGGATAATCAAATTCCAGCATTTCAATGATAAATTCGTTTTGATGAGACCAATCTCCTCCTCGCCTCTCCAGAAAGTGTGCAGCAGCCCTTAAACCAGCATCATGGGGAATCGAAGTGTACAGTAATTCCACATGTAGTCCAACAAGTAAAAACCTGACCCTCAATTGTTAGATTTTCAATTTTGCTTAAATGGTCTCCTGTGTCCAAGACATAGGAAGGGAACACACAAACAAAAGGTTTAAGTTTTTCGTCTATGTATTTCCCAAGATGATCTGTCGGACCATCAAAGCCCGATATAATTGGTCTGCCTGGTGGGGTATTTCTATTTTTGTGCACCTTCGGAAGCACATAGATAGTAGGCATTTGCGGCTCTCTAACCTCCAAGTATTAGAATACATATTTGCTAATCAAGCCCTCATCTAAAGCGAACAGAAGTTTTCTATTTAATATAGATATTAAATTTGTAAGAGGATTGTCCGTCAAAGGGGTATAAAATTCAGTATCCAGTTGTCTTTTTATTTAACCGACATAGTATTCCTCCCTGAGGAGGACAACATTTCCACCCTTATCGCTGGGTTTTATCACAATATCTTTAAGATATCGTAATTCTTTTAATGCTTTTCGTTCCTTTTTAGTTAAGTTGTCCTCACTCTTTGTTGCTTTCCTGGGACTTAAGGTACCCATATTATTAACTAATAAACTTTAATGAAGGGAATTATTTTTATTAATTATTTATTTATCATTTCTACATTTCCTTTTTCTCTTTTTATTTATTATTCTATTTATTTATTTTACAATTTATTTATTTTTTGTTCCGTTAATTTTTCATTATGTAGAGGACATCGTTGATTATCCATTAATATAACAGGGTTTAATGGCAGTACTCTGTGATTTATTATTAATATATACTTTCAATTATTTATATTTATGTATCTTCCTTATATCTCGGTATGACAAAATATTAATGATAAACTATATAAATAAGGGAAAAACATATGTAGGAACTTGTGTCCAAGTAGCTTATCTTTGGAATAGAGTGAATAAGTGAACTAATTTGTTCCCATTAAGCCTGGCACTATAAATATATCGTACTCTATTGCATTTACCAAATGGCTCTGGGGAAATCCCGGTCAGGGATGAAACGCGTCAGCTGATTAATCAAAACAGCTCGGCAGGTATTGACGTCCAATCCTGCCTTGCAATCTCCGGCGGTGTTGAAAGCACCATGTGGAAAATTGCACCAGACAATTTTGAACTTACCTTTCTGGCAGTGTGCGCTTTCTTCTGGACCTTGCATCTCTCCATGCATCCTCTTGGCCGCCTCTGATTACTTGAAATTAAGAACTTTGCAAATTACATCCTCGGCGGGTTTGAAGGTACAAGGACAATGGTACCATACAACTAAAATCTCACCATCTTGGTGGCTTGTGCGTCCCATTGGATCCTGCCTCTCTCCGTGTGGTCTCTCGGCTGCCTCCAAGTCTTTGGAGGTAGGAACGTTGCAAACAAATGTCGAAACGGAGCTGATTAAATGGAGGTTACTCAGTGGTGGCCATGGAGATCTAATTTTGAATCTAGGTGGTAATAAATTTTGACTGGAACGCTCTGAAAACAGACTACCATTTACCCCCTGATCTGAATGATAAGATTTAATCGAAAGGAAGAATTAATAGTGCACTTCCATCCCTTTTTCTGTCAAACTCAAATTGCATATAGATGAGAACGGGTATAAAACTGACACTTTAGCCCATTTGTTGATTACCATTAAGCTGGATGAAGTGTTTGTCCCCGTTTCTGATTAAAACATAAAAAATTTTAAAAAAAAAAACATAAAAACGCAAGTGTGAATGGAGTCCAGCGGTTTCTGACACTAAACAAGCACATTTTGCTAAAATATATAGGTAATCTATTTTGCATGAAGGGGGATATGTTAATGGGAATTATGTTATAATTAATTATGTGGTTGTTTCCTGGCCAGGAGATTTTTTTTAAATAAATGGGTATATTCTGTTTGGAAAAAGTATTTCTGTCCAAACTTGTCTCTTTTTTCTATATATTAATACTCTAAAATTTATTTAGAATTCAATAAAATATTTTTATATAATTCTTATTATCCCAAAGAGTGCCTGTTTTGTTTTTGGAATCTTTTTTCTTTTTTGTTTTGTATATTGTTCTTTTCTGAAATGGCACCGTGTAGTATATTTACTCCATATTTTGGGAATTTCTATTAGGTATGGTTTAAAGCCAAATTATTTTCTGCAGTTCTTATGTTTATTTATATTCACAGTTAAATTTTTATACTGTAATTGTTGTTTTATTAAGTCAAGATAGCCTTAACGTTTGATATATAGAATTAATTGATTATAAAGGATGCTTTATTTTACCTGAAGGAAAAATCGAAACATAACCTCTGAACTCTAGAGAATGAAACAGAGACTGGCTTTCCATTAAAATTCTTATAGTGTGCTCAAGCCCTAATACTAACAATAATACACTGCAAATTATGCACATTGTGTACAGTGTTTCCGTTGGAAATCCTTTCTTTCATGTCAAAGCCTCCTTTGCATTTGCAAAATTTAGAAAACACTTTTGCTTCAAATCCTACAAACATGAAAAACAATGGGCTTCAAGCAATTGTTCTAAGATAATGTGTCAGTGCTGCCACGCTCATATTCAATCCTGTTTTGAAAAAAATAAAGAGGGAATCTGATTTAATAAATTATAGGAAAATAAGTAGTAACATAATAGATTTCTAACCCATTTATTGTAAATGTCAGATAAAGGACTATTTGTACAAAACAAACACTTCAAAGATTAGGTTAGTAACTGTAGGTAAGTTGTTTTTTTTAGGAATCTAAGCCATTTTTTGCTTTTTCATTTTCGTTTTTCACTCCCATTTTTCACTGCATTCCAAGAGCCATGACATTTTTATTTTTCCGTCAATAGAGCGGTGTGAGGGCTTATTTAGTTGCCGGAAGAGTTGTAGTTTATATTGGCACCATTTAAAGTACCATATAATGTATTGGGAAATGTTTAAAAAATTATTTGCGGGCTGAAATTGGAAAAAAAAATGATTCCTCCATTGTATTTTGGGTTTTGTTTTTACAGCTTTCACCATGTGGTAAAAACGACAACTTAACTTTTGACATGCTGTGGAATAAAATTCTGCACCGCAGGTCAATTTCTGAGAACTTTTTCCGCTCAGTATTTACGTAGCGTGTGGATGAGATTTGTTTTATCTCATCCCCTTTGCTGTTACTGTATTTGCTGCAGGTTTTGCGCAACGAATTCTGTTGCAGAAAATCCGCAATGTGTAAGCTGACCCTTAATATTTTTTATTTTTCACTATAAAATAACTTTATTTTACTTTTTTTACACATTTTATTTGTCCCCCTAGGGGACTTGAACCGTTGAATCGCTGGTACAATACACTGCAATGCTAATGTTATGCAGTAAATTGTAATTTTTACAGGCTTCTATTAAGCCCAGCCACAGGCAGGGCTTAACAGAGGCAGAGTGGAAGCAGACCTGGGGGCCTTCATTAGGCCCCTGGGCTTCCATGACAACCACCGCCACCTCACGATCGAATTGCAGTTGGGGGGGGGGGCATGAGCTGTCAGAAGGGTCCTCTTTTTAACGCCTCAGATGCTGTTGTCGGTTATATGGCCGGGAAAACAGTTTGGTGCGCTAAGGGGTTAACCCTTGTCATAAAAATTCGCTACCATGATTAATATAGCTTGGAAAAAAAAGAGACATGGTGGCACATAGGGCACTATTCCCAATTAGTTGATAACGGACTAGATATGCAAAAAATTAGCTCGCCTGAAAGAGTTGTGCTACAGGAGTTTGGTCCCTTAATATAAATTCACTATATTGTGGTTACATGTTTCAATGACGGAACAGCGGTTTCATCCGACTAGTGTATACAAACATTAAAACAAGAATAATAAGACAAAATAGTGAGAAAGAGCAAAAGGAATGATGTCATGATGAGCTTGAAATCTTTGCTTTGGAGAGACCTTGCTCTGTATAACTACCATATAACTATACGTATAAATCTACGTATAACTATAAGTATAACTGCAGTATAACTACCTTGTGTCTTGTTGCTGTGCTCATTCTTGCCATGGTGGACCTGTGACATGAAACTGTCTTCCACATCCTCACCGTTGTAACAGAGTTTGGCTGTTCCTCACCTAGTTTTAAGCCTTCTACACAGCTGTTTCTGTTCCAGTTAATGACTGTGTTTCATCCCAGGTATGAAAATGATGACATCTACTACATTATCTGTACTCAGAGTTATCACTGTGTGTACCTGTTTGGTATAATGGGTTAATGATGCACCTGGCTATAATCCTACAAAATCAATTTCTTTGTGCAAGTGTACCTAGAAGAATTGATTTTGTTTTGAAGTTAAAGGGTGTTCACACCAATTATTGATTTTATTTAGATTTCTCTTCTGTTCATTCACCTTGTATTTTGTTAATTGATAAAAAAAAAAATATTAACGCTTCTAATTTTAAAAGCATTCTTACTTTGCAGCATTTTTCCATATATTATCTATGAAGAGGCAGGATTTTGTCACAGAGTGTGAGAAGGTATTTTGCAAGAGAGTGTGTCGTTTATCATCATTTAGATGGGCATCAAGAGTCAACGGTTCTGGTAAGATCAACTGTTTGTTTAAAGGTGCTGGTCAATAGGCCTTTCACCATGAAAGCTAGGGAGGCTATGTGTTTAGTTAGAGTGCTATCTCTGTGAGTGCCATAGAAATGAATGGAGCGGTGCGCAGTGCCGATCCACCTGTGGATAGGAGATAAATATTGATTATGGGATTACCCCTTTAATGTATCAGATAATGTACTGAGAAACTTTTAAAAATTACTTTGTGGGGTTAAATGGGAAAAAAAACAGCAATTACGCCTAGGCATATTCTGCGGATCAATGAGCTTACAGCGATACCAAATTGATATATTTTTTTATGTTTTACTACATAAAAATAAAAACAATTACAAAAAGTCAACGAAAAGTGGCCAGCCTTAAAACTGTTTCCTTAAAGGGAACCTGTCACCAGCATTTCACCTATTTCACCTATTGAACTCTACTCACCCCTCGTTGGCTTCTGCTGTCAAAAGTGTAATATCCCCTCTCCTAAACTCCTCCTCCGACCGTAACTAAAGGTCTGCAACCATTTTGTACCATTTATGGTAATAATCCGGCAGTCTCGTTCATTCCTCCTCTTATGCCCGCCCACCGCTGAAAACTGGCCTGCACTGAATACCAAAATCTCATCTGAGATAGCGTGCATGCTCCCATCATGTATGATCCGGTACCCTTCCCTGCTTTGTCCGGGCTTCAAATCTAGTTACTGCACATGCGCCACTATGGTTTAAACCCTGGACTGTCTGACTACCCTCCAGTTCTCTGTTTTCTATTTCCCCTACTGAATTTGTCCTTTGGCAAGCATCATACTCTGCAACTGCTTGACCCCTGTTTTAGTCATTTCCAAGGACTGATCCACGGTATGAGTTTTTTTGCTCCTGTTACGCCTGATTGCTCTACCTGCTTAAACTGCTAGTTGGTGACTACTCTGGGAACTGTGACCTGGGGATTCCTTGCAACAAAGTCCAGATCCCTGTATAGGGGTTAAAGGGTGAGGACAGCAATTCCCTAGAATCTGCACCCTAGTTTAGCCAGTGCAAAGCTGACAGCAGTGTATGTTCTTAGCAGGAGAGCGAATCATTACACAACAGAAACATGAACTCAGCAAAGGGCTAAAGGGATTTTGAAATGGTAAAATCTATCCCGAGACTCTTCAAAACACCCCATGGATGTAATTCTGAGCAACTTTAAGTGAGGAGAATTGATTGTATCAACATAGGTAAAAGTGGAGGTAATCTAATGAGGAAATGTGCACAATGATTAAGTATGTAAATATGGAGATTAAAAACAATGTGACCAAAAGGCTTCAAAGAGACTTTCATTTTTGCTCTATACCTTTGATTATTGATCCCATGTGGGTCTTATTCATATTTTTATATATTTGGTTTTATTCCAATTTTTGACATTCTATTTTGTTATTATTTTATTTTTCTAGGCATTAAAGTGATTCTAAACCTATATGTGGACACGATTGAATATGAACACCAACAGGCAGACAGTGATGAAGAACGAGAGAGTTTTTGTCTGTAATATTGAATCAATATAACTGTGTACACAATATTTATGCTTATACGCATGCATTCACATTAATAGATTTTATGATAATTTGTTGTTTGGTGCACATTTTAGATGGTGATCATTTTTGTATAAACTAATTAGCTATATTCACACGACAGTGAAAAAAATTGCCAGCAAAAACTGATCGACTGTCAGTTTTTCATAGCTGTTTTGCATCACTGTGTCTCCAAAATTGTCATCCATTTCAAGTCCGTCTGACTGTTTTTATTGGCTGTTTGTCATCCATTTGCTATTTGTTTTTCATGGATGGATGGATTTAATTTGTCAGTTTTTTTTTACCCAAACCCCTGAAAACACCACAGTGCCCATGTAGATAGTGTCACAATGCCCCTATAGATATTGCCTAAATAGATAGTGCCATTGCCCACATAGTGCCACAGTGCCCACTGTAGATAGTGCCACAGTGTCCACATAGTGCCACAGTGCCCACATCTAAAGTGTCATCTAAAGTGCCATAGTGCCATAATGCCTACATATAAAAGGCCGGTACCCACATAGTGCCACATTGCCCATGTAGATAGTGCCACAGTGTCTCCTGTAGATAGGGCCCATATAGTGCCACAGTGCCCATGTAGATAGTGCTATAACCCCTTGTGGATAAGACCACACACCCCCATAGATATCGCCACACCCCCTGTAGATAGCACCACCACCTGTTGATAGTGCCACACACCCCACCCTTTAGAAAGCCGCACACATCCCACCCTGTAGATAGCGCTATAACCCCCCCCTGTGAAGATAGCGCCATTGGGGCTCCCTCTAGAAATAGAATCCCCATTCAGAGCATCGGCAACTCTCTGGCTGGGGATTCCGCTCCTGGAGAAGCCACTGACGCCACTTTCCATATATGGACAGTGATGTTAAGGGATCTCCCAAGAGAGGAGTCCTCGGCCAGAGAGCTTGCGATGCTCTGTGCGGGGACTCCATTGTTGAAAGCCCTGACATTACTATTACATGGACAGTGACGTCAATTACTTCCCCGGGCTCAGCTCTTAAAGTGGCGCTTTGCACGGGGAGTCCTGTTGTGAGGGCCAGGATCCGTTTTTAACGTCCATCACAAGGATTGATTCCTGAAAAACGGCTATTAAAAACTGATCAATTGACTTCTATGGGGGCCGTTGGGCTGTGAAAACGGTCAAAAATAAAACACGTTCTCTTTTTTGGGCAGTATTCACGGACATTAAAAAAAAAATGGCTGTATGATTACACCATTAGAATTTCACTGTTCTGAAAATGGCCGTATGACTGTAGCCTTAGGGTATGTGCACACACAAAATAAAAAACCTCTCAAAATACGGAGCTGTTTTTACGGCTGTTTTTGGAGCTGTTTTTCTATGGAGTCGATGAAAAACGGCTCCAAAAACGGCCCAAGAAGTGACATGCACTTCTTTTTCACGGCTGTTTTTTTACGCGCCCGTTTTTCAAAACGGTCGCGTAAAAAACGGCCGGTCGGCACAGAATGCTGTTTTTCCATTGAAATCAATGGGCAGATGTTTGGAGGCGTTCTGCTTCCAATTTGTCTGCCGTTTTTCGTCCGTTTACGGCCCGAAAACCGGCAGAACATAAGCCGTGTGAACATACCCTGAGAGTTTTTCTTGCCCAGGATCTCAATGTTTCTGCCACATTTATGATATACATACACCATTTTGTATGATGTAGCAATGAATCTATTATATAACCGAGAAGGACGTCGTGTCCAAAGCTCACATAGATCTCCGCCCACATAGAGCTCCGCCCACAGACCAACTGCCAGTTAGCTCCGCCCACAGCCAGAAGACTGAGGCCCTTTTTACACGAGAGGGTTTCCCTCCCATACATAGTATAATGCCCCCCTCCCTCCCATACACAGTATAATGCCCCCTTCCTCCAATATACAGTATAATGCCCCCTCCCTCCCATATACTGTATAATGCCCCCCTCCCATATACTGTATAATGCCCCCATCTCCCTCCCATACACAGTATAATGCTGCCATATGTACAGACCTAATAGAAAAATAATAACATACATACTTACCTATCCCCATTCCCCCACTGGGCGGAGGATCCTTCTCCTCCTCCGGTCTGTGCGATGTGAGTGACTCGGTGCAGACAGGCGTGATGATGTCACTACATCACGCCTGCCTTCGCCGAGCTACTCACAGCACACTGAGCACAGTGCAGAGGAGGCAAAGGATCCTCCACCCATCGCCGGAACGGGAATAGGTAAGTATGTATGTTATTATTTTTCTATTTGGTCCGTACATATGGGGGCATTATACTGTGTAAGGCAGGGAGGAAGGAAGGGGGGCATTATACTGTGTATGGGAGGGAGGGGGCATTATACTGTGTATGGGTGGGAAGGAGGGAGGCAGGGGGCATTATGCTGTGTATGGGAGGGAGGGGGGCATTATGCTGTGTATGGGAGGGAGGCATTATACTGTGTATGGGAGGGAGGGGGCATTATACTGTGTATGGGAGGGACGGGGTCATTATACTGTGGGGGCAGCTATGGGGAGCATTATGCTGTGTGGGGGCAGCTATGGGGAGCATTATGCTGTGTGGGGGCAGCTATGGGGAGCATTATGCTGTGTGGGGGCAGCTATGGGGGCATTATACTGTGCGGGGGAAGCTATGGGGGCATTATACTGTGTGGCGAAGCTATGGGGGGCATTATACTGTGTAGGGGCAGCTATGGGGGGCATTATACTGTGAGGGCAGCTATGGGGGGCATTATACTGTGTGGGGGAAGCTATGGGGGGCATTATACTGTGTGGGGCAGCTATGTGGGGCATTATACTGTGGGAGCAGCTATGAGGGGCATTATACTGTAGGGGCAGCTATGAGGGGCATTATACTGTGGGAGGAGTATTAACAGACCACTGCATTCCTTTTGCTAGCAATCTATACTAGTAGGTATATTTTCGCCTGTAGTCAAGCGCGCATGCGCCCGCAAAACCCCAAATACACTTCCATTCCCGTATCTATGAAAACTTTAAATGCTATAACAACTGACAACTATTTAGTCAGGTATTGAGAAAGCTAGATATGGATGACAAGGGAGTATGTGGACAGCATGGAGAGCATGGCAGTAACAATGGGTAATTTGTATAGGAACTGCTGAAATATTGGGACTCTGTTATGTCTATGACATCCCACAGGTGACTTTATATTATGGGTATGTTGTCTCTGTCAATAATGTTAATAACGTTGATACACCATTGTTGGACATTTCTATTATACTGTATGCACTCAATTATTGGTACAACTCCTTGAAAAATATATGGATTATTTTTAATTGTTTATCTGAGTCAGGCCTCCTGCACATGACCGTAATTTTTATCCGCAATTACGGATCCGTAATTATTGATTCATTTTATGGGCCACGGACACATTCCCGTACATTCACAGGTAAGTGTCCGCGCCGTAGAAACGACCCGTAAAAAATAGAACATGTCCTATTTTATTCATTTACGGATTGTGCATCTATACTTTTTCAATGTGAGCACTGCCCGCAAATGCGGGTGACAGTCCGCAGCCAGGGCTGCATCTACCATGAGGCGAGTTGAACCTCTCGCTTCAGGCGGCACCATGCAGTGTCTCAGAGGGGGCGGCATTACCTATGGCTGAGGTTCCCTCCACTTAGCAGCTGCAGGATGTGCTGCCTCCTTAAGAACAGCACATCTCTCCTGTGCCACCTTAATAACCCCTCCCTGACCCCCCCTCCCCTGCTCTCCTCTCTCCCGTCACCATTGTAATATGATCCTGCTCAGTGTCGGGGACGGAGAGGGAGGCTCGCATAGTGTCTGGTCTGCAACTGAAGGGAAATCCTGTGATGGACTCACCAACGCGAGTGGTTTCCTCCGGAGGCTCCGTGCACAGCAAGAAAAGATCCAAATAGGCAGCTGCCTGCACAAAAGGTAAGTGTGTGTTATGTATGTACGTACTGTATGTGTATAGTGTATGTCTAGTGCGTAATGTATGTATTGTAGTGTGTAATGTATGTACTGTATGTCTAGTGTGTAGTGTATAGTGCATGTGTAGTGTGTAATGTGTGTAGTGTATAGTGCATGTGTAGTGTGTAATGTGTGTAGTGTATAGTGCATGTGTAGTGTGTAATGTATGTATTGTAGAGTGTAATGTATGTATTGTAGTGTGTAATGTGTATATTGTAGTGTGTAATGTATGTATTGTAGTGTATAGTGCACGTGTAGTGTGTAATGAGTATAGTGCATGTATAGTGTGTAATGTATGTATTGTAGTGCATATGTAGTGTAATGTATGTATTGTATTATAGTGTAGTGTGTAATATATGTAGTGTATAGTGCATATGTAGTGTGTAATGTATGTATTATAGTCTGTAGTGCATGTGTAGTGTGTAATGTATGTATTGTAGTGTATAGTGTATATGTAGCGTGTAATGTGTATATTGTAGTGTAATGTATGTATTGTAGTGTATAGTGCATGTGTAATGTATGTATGTATTGTAGTGTAGTGTGTAATGTATGTAGTGTATAGTGCATGTGTAGTGTGTAATGTATGTAGTGTATAGTGCATGTGTAGTGTGTAATGTATGTATTGTAGTGTATATGTATCGTGTAATGTGTAATGTATATTTTGTAGTGTAATGTATGTATTGTAGTGTATAGTGCATGTGTAATGTGTATTGTAGTGCATGTGTAGTGTGTAATGTATGTAATGTAGTGTATAGTGCATGTGTAGTGTGTGATGTGTATAGTGCATGTGTAGTGTGTAATGTATGTATTGTAGTGTATATTACATGTGTAGTGTGCAATATGTGTATTGTAGTGCATGTGTAATGTATGTATTGCAGTGTTTAGTGCATGTGTAGTGTGTAATGTATGTATTGTAGTGTATAGTGTATATGTAGCATGTAATGGGTATAATGTAGTGTAATGTATGTATTGTAGTGTATAGTGCATGTGTAGTGTGTAATGTATGTAGTGTAGTGTGTAATGTATGTAGTGTATAGTGCATGTGTAGTGTGTAATGTATGTATTGTAGTCTATAGTGCATGTGTAGTGTGTAATGTATGTATTGTAGTGTATATGTAGCGTGTAATATGTATATTGTAGTGTAATGTATGTATTGTAGTGTATAGTGCATGTGTAATGTGTGTATTGTAGTGCATGTGTAGTGTGTAATGTATGTATTGTAGTGTATAGTGCATGTGTAGTGTGTGATGTGTATAGTGCATGTGTAGTGTGTAATGTATGTATTGTAGTGTAATGTATGTATTGTAGTGCAGAGTGCATGTGTAGTGTGTAATGTACGTATTGTAGTGCATGTGTAGTGTATAGTGTATGTGTAGTGTGTAATGTGTATACTTCATGTGTAATGTATGTATTGTAGTGTATAGTGTATACACTACCGTTCAAAAGTTTGGGATCACCCAGACAATTTTGTGTTTTCCATGAAAACACACTTATATTTATTAAATGAGTTGCAAAATGACTAGAAAATATAGTCAAGACATTGACAAGGTTAGAAATAATGATTTTTATTTCAAATAATTTTCTCCTTCAAACTTTGCTTTCGTCAAAGAATGCACCATTTGCAGCAATTACAGCATTGCAGACCTTTGGCATTCTAGCTGTTAATTTGCTGAGCTAATCGGGAGAAATTTCACCCCATGCTTCCAGAAGCCCCTTCCACAAGTTGGATTGGCTTGATGGGCACTTCTTGCGTACCACAACAGCTCTATGGGGTTGAGATCTGGTGACTACGCTGGCAACTCCATTACAGATAGAATACCAGCTGCCTGCTTCTTCTCTAAATAGTTCTTGCATAATTTGGAGGTGTGCTTTGGGTCATTGTCCTGTTGTAGGAAGAAATTGGCTCCAATCAAGTGCTGTCCACAGGGTATGGCATGGTGTTGCAAAATGGAGTGATAGCCTTCCTTATTCAAAATCCCTTTTACCTTGTACAAATCTCCCACTTTACCAGCATCAAAGCAACCCCAGACCATAACATTACCTCCACCATGCTTGACAGATGGCGTCAGGCACTCTTCCAGCATCTTTTGAGTTGTTCTGCGTCTCACAAATGTTCTTCTGTGTGATCCAAACACCTCAAACTTCGATTCATCTGTCCATAACACCTTTTTGCAATCTTCCTCTGTCCAATGTCTGTGTGCTTTTGCTCATATTAATCTTTTCCTTTTATTAGCCAGTCTCAGATATGGCTTTTTCTTTGCCACTCTGCCCTGAAGGCCAGCATCCCGGAGTCGCCTCTACACTGTAGGCGTTGACACTGGCGTTTTGCGGGTAGTATTTAATGAAGCTGCCAGTTGAGGACCTCTGAGGCGTCTATTTCTCAAACTAGAGACTCTAATGTACTTGTCTTGTTGCTCAGTTGTGCAGCGGGGCCTCACAATTCTCTTTCTACTCTGGTTAGAGCCTGTTTGTGCTGTCATCTGAAGGGAGTAGTACACACCGTTGTAGGAAATCATCAGTTTCTTGGCAATTTCTGGCATAGAATAGCCTTCATTTCTAAGAACAAGAATAGACTGTCGAGTTTCACATGAAAGCTCTCTTTTTCTAGCCATTTTGAGAGTTTAATCGAACCCACAAATGTAATGCTCCAGATTCTCAACTAGCTCAAAGGAAGGTCAATTTTATAGCTCCTCTAAACAGCAAAACAGTAAAGGATCTGCCAGACACAACTTCTGTGTCGACGCCCATAGGTAATCAGTCTGCACCTGCTTCTATGTCAGTGAGACTGACTCCATCTTCCACCACCCAGGATGGCAGGCTTAGGAGTGGGAGAGCCTATCACAGCCTGGCCAGACGGAGCTAGCTCCCGCCCTCTGTCTATTTAAACCCTCCTTTCCTGTTCCTCCTTTGCTGCAGATTCTTCTCTGTTGGTTTCCTGGCCCTGCTGCAGCTTCTTGAACTACTGATCCTCTGCTTGTGATTGACCTTGGCTTTTCAGACCACTCTTCTGCTCTGCGTTTTTGTACCTCGCTCATCTCCTGGTTTGACTCGGCTTGTTCACCTCGCTTGTTGCTCACGGTGTTCCCGTGGGCAACTTCCCCATTTCCCTGGCTTCTTTGTACCCTTGTCTGTTTGTCTGTTGTGCACCTATTGAGTGTAGGGACCGTCGCCCAGTTGCACCCCGTCGCCTAGGGCGGGTCGTTGCAAGTAGGCAGGGACTGAGTGGCGGGTAGATTAGGGCTTGTCTGTTTCCCTACCCCGACATTACATAATCACAAGCCCATATACCTAGTCTACCTTGGTCCCTGACACTACTATGGACCCCCTTGAGACCCTGGCTCAGCAAATGCAGGGCCTCTCCCTACAGGTCCAGGCCCTGGCTCAGAGGGACAACCAGCCTGATGCTACCCTGGTAGTGCCCCTCACCTCACCTCTTGAACCCCACCTCAAGTTGCCTGACCGGTTCTCAGGGGACCGGAAGACTTTTTTCTCCTTTCGGGAGAGTTGTAGGCTCTATTTTCGCTTAAAGCCCCACTCCTCTGGTTCTGAGAGCCAGCGGGTGGGTATAATTATGTCCCAGCTCCAGGACGGGCCCCAAGAATGGGCCTTCTGCTTGGCTCCTGATGCCCCTGAACTTTCCTCCGTTGATCTTTTCTTTTCTGCTCTCGGGCTCATTTATGACGAGACTGACAAGACTGCCTTTGCCGAGAGTTAGCTGGTGACCTTACGTCAGGGTAAGAGACCTGTTGAGGAGTATTGTTCTGACTTTAGGAAGTGGTGCATAGCTTCTCGGTGGAATGACCCTGCCTTAAGGTGCCAGTTTAGATTGGGTCTGTCGAACGCCCTGAAAGACCTGCTAGTTAGCTATCCCTCTTCTGACTCCCTAGATCAGGTTAATGCTTTAGCGGTACGACTTGACCGACGTCTCAGGGAACGACGACTTGAACGTGTTTCTGTTTTCTCCTCTGACTCCCCCATGATGCCTCCCGAGGTTCCGTTGCTTCGTTCTTCCACGGAAGACTCGGAGGTACCTATGCAACTCGGGGCCTCCGTGTCCCCCCAACAGCGTAGAGAGTTCCGCAGGAAGAATGGTCTCTGCTTCTACTGTGGGGATGACAAGCATTAAGTGAACAACTGTCCTAGGCGTAAGAATAAGCAGCCGGAAGAACTTCCGCGCCTAAGTGACCATCGGGGAGGTCAATTGGGCGCACAGGTATTTCCCGTAAATATGAAACGTAATTAAATCTTGCTTCCCTTTCAGGTCTATTTTGGTGGTAGGTCTGCTACCGGCAGTGCCTTCGTGAATTCAGGGTCTTCTGCTAATATTATGTCTGTGGAATTTGCTATGTCTCTAGCTATGCCATTGATTGATCTGCCTAAACCTGTCCCGGTAGTGGGTATCGACTCCACTCTTCTTGCTAATGGTTATTTTACACAGCATACCCCTGTTTTTGAACTCCTTGTTGGCTCCATGCATTTGGAGCAGTGCTCTGTACTGGTGATGCAGGGATTATCGTCTGATTTGGTTTTAGGCCTTCCCTGGTTGCAGTTGCATACTCCCACTTTTGACTGGAATACTGGGGATCTTACCAAATGGGGTAATGAATGCATGACGTCATGTTTTCCTGTTAATTCTATTTCTCTCCCTGAGGAGGTGAACACTCTACCTGAGTTTGTTCTGGACTTCGCTGATGTTTTCTCTAAAGAGGCCTCCGAAGTGTTACCTCCTCATAGAGAATACGATTGCGCAATTGAATTGGTACCAGGAGCTAAGCTCCCTAAGGGTAGGATATTTAATCTCTCTTGTTCCGAACGTGAAGTCATGAGAGAGTATATCCAGGAATGCCTGGCCAAGGGTTACATTCGCCCCTCTACTTCTCCGGTAGGTGCTGGCTTCTTCTTAGTAGGGAAGAAGGATGGTGGTCTTAGGCCATGCATTGACTACCGAAACTTGAATAAGGTCACTGTAAGGAACCAGTATCTCCTTCCTTTGATTCCTGATCTCTTCAATCAGGTTCAGGGGGCTCAATGGTTCTCTAAGTTTGATCTACGGGGGGCTTATAACCTTATCCGCATCAAAGAGGGGGATGAGTGGAAGACTGCGTTTAACACACCCGAAGGTCATTTCGAATACCTCGTCATGCCCTTTGGGTTGTGTAATGCTCCCGCGGTCTTCCAGAATTTCATAAATGAGGTTTTAAGAGACTACCTCAGGGTATTTCTTGTAGTGTACCTTGATGACATACTTGTGTTTTACAAGGACTGGTCCTCCCACATTGAGCATGTCAGGAAGGTGCTCCAGGCCCTTCAGGAAAACAAACTGTTTGCTAAGACCGAAAAATGTGTGTTTGGGGTGCAGGAGATACCGTTTTTGGGTCAAATCCTCACTCCTCATGAATTCCGCATGGACCCGCCAAGGTCCAGGCTGTGGCGGAATGGGTCCAACCTGCCTCCCTGAAGGCATTACAGTGCTTCCTGGGGTTCGCTAATTATTACAGGAGATTTATTGCTAACTTCTCGGTCATCGCTAAGCCTCTTACGGATCTCACTCGCAAAGGTGCTGATCTCCTCCACTGGCCTCCAGAGGCAGTCCAGGCTTTTGAGGTCTTTATCTCGGCCCCAGTGCTGGTTCAGCCCAACTAAATGGAGCCATTTATCGTGGAGGTTGACGCGTCCGAGGTGGGAGTGGGGGCTGTCTTGTCCCAGGGTACCAGGTCCCTCACCCATCTCCGCCCCTGTGCCTACTTCTCCAGGAAGTTTTCACCCACTGAGAGTAACTATAATATTGGCAACCGCAAACTTCGCGCCATTAAATGGGCATTTGAAGAGTGGCACCACTTCCTGGAGGGGGCTAGGCACCAGGTTACGGTCCTTACCGACCACAAGAATCTGCCCGGAGGCTAAACCCGAGACAAGCTCGATGGGCGTTATTTTTTACCAGATTCAACTTTTTGGTCACCTATAGGGCTGGGTCTAAAAATATTAAGGCTGATGCACTGTCGTGTAGCTTCATGGCCAGCCCTCCTTCGGAGGAAGATCCTGCTTGTGTTTTGCCTCCAGGTATAATCATTTCCTCTATTGATTCTGATTTAGTCTCTGAAATTGCGCCTTCCTGAGAACAAGCTGTTTGTTCCCCTGCAATTCCGGCTAAAGGTACTTAGGGAAAATCATGACTCTGCACTATCTGGCCATCCAGGCATCCTGGGTACCAAGCACCTCATTGCCAGAAACTATTCGTGGCCTGGGTTGCCTAAAGACGGTAAGGCCTACGTCGCCGCTTGTGAAGTTTGTGCTAGGTCCAAGACTCCCAGGTCCCGACCAGCGGGCTTACTACGTTCTTTGCCCATTCCCCAGAGACCTTGGACCCATATCTCCATGGATTTCATCACCGATTTGCCTCCATCTCAAGGCAAGTCGGTGGTGTGGGTTGTAGTAGACCGCTTCAGTAGGATGTGCCACTTTGTGCCCCTCAAGATACTACCCAATGCTAAGACGTTAGCTACCTTGTTTGTCAAACACATCCTGCGTCTCCATGGGGTCCCTGTCAATATTGTTTCTGACAGAGGGGTACAATTTGTTTCATTGTTTTGGAGAGCCTTCTGTAAAAAGTTGGAGATTGATCTGTCCTTCTCTTCTGCCTTCCATCCTGAAACTAATGGCCAAACTGAGAGGACTAATCAGTCTCTAGAACAATATTTAAGGTGTTTTATCTCTGACTGTCAATATGATTGGGTTTCATTCATTCCCCTCGCCGAATTTTCCCTTAATAACTGGGTCAGTAACTCGTCAGGGGTCTCCCCCTTTTTCTGTAATTTTGGGTTTAATCCACGGTTCTCCTCCGTTTCACCTGGTAGTTCCAACAATCCCGAGGTAGATGTCGTTCATCGGGAACTGTGCACAGTCTGGGCCCAGGTTCAGAAGAACCTAGAAGAGTTCCAGAGCATACAAAAAACTCAGGCAGATAGAAGACGTTCTGCTAACCCCTTGTTTGTGGTCGGGGATCTGGTGTGGCTATCGTCAAAGAATTTGCGCCTTAAAGTCCCGTCCAAGAAGTTTGCTCCCCGGTTTATAGGGCCATACAAGGTCATTGAAGTCCTTAACCCTGTCTCCTTCCGACTGGAGTTGCCCCCGTCTTTTCGAGTACACGACGTGTTTCATGCCTCCCTCCTTAAACGCTGCTCCCCGTCCTTGGCTCCCTCGAGGAAACCTCCGGTCCCTGTTCTCACCCCTGAGGGGGTAGAATTCGAGGTGGCCAAGATTGTGGACAGCAGGATGGTTCAAGGCTCCCTCCCGTACCTGGTCCATTGGAGGGGATACGGGCCTGAGGAGAGGACTTGGGTACCTGTCCGGGATGTTCACGCTGTGGTATTGCTCAGGAGGTTCCACCTTCGTTTCCCCAATAAACCAGGTCCACCTAAAAGGGTCCGGTGGCCCCTCATAAAAGGGGGGGGTACTGTAAAGGATCTGCCAGACACAACTTCTGTGTCGACGCCCATAGGTAATCAGTCTGCACCTGCTTCTATGTCAGTGAGACTGACTCCATCTTCCACCACCCAGGATGGCTGGCTTAGGTGTGGGAGAGCCTATCACAGCCTGGCCAGACGGAGCTAGCTCCCGCCCTCTGTCTATTTATACCTGCCTTTCCTGTTCCTCCTTTGCTTGTGATTCTTCTCTGTTGGTTTCCTGGCCCTGCTGTAGCTTCTTGAACTACTGATCCTCTGCTTGTAATTGACCTTGGCTTTTCTGACCACTCTTCTGCTCTGCGTTTTTGTACCTCGCTCATCTCCTGGTTTGACTCAGCTCGTTCACCTCGCTTGTTGCTCACAGTGTTCCCGTGGGCAACTTCCCCATTTCCCTGGCTTCTTTGTACCCTTGTCTGTTTGTCTGTCGTGCACCTATTGAGTGTAGGGACTGTCGCCCAGTTGTACCCCGTTGCCTAGGGCGGGTCGTTGCAAGTAGGCAGGGACTGAGTGGCGGGTAGATTAGGGCTCACTTGTCTGTTTCCCTACCCCGACATTACAAAAACTGTTTACAGCGGTGCTAACATAATTGCACAAGGGTTTTCAAGTGTTTTCTAATCTTCCATTAGCCTTCTAACACAGTTAGCAAACACAATGTACCATTAGACATTAGTGTATTTCTGATTCATTTAATGTTATCTTCATTGAAAAAAAACTGTACTTTTCTTGCAAAAAAAAAAAAAAATTTAAGTGACCCTAAGCTTTTGAACGGTAGTGTATGTAGCATGTAATGTGTATATTATAGTTTGTAGTGTATGTATTGTAGTGTATAGTGTATATGTAGCGTGTAATGTGTATATTGTAGTGTGTAATGTATGTATTGTAGTGTATAGCGCATGTGTAGTGTGTAATGTGTATAGTGCATGTGTAGTGAGTAATTTATGTATTGTAGTGATGTGTAATGTATATTGCATGTTTAGTGTGTAATGTATGTATGTTGTGTATAGTGCATGTGTAGTGTATAATGTGTGTAGTGTATAGTGCATGTGTAGTGTGTAATGAATGTATTGTAGTGTATAGTGCATGTGTAGTGTGTAATGTATGTATTGTAGTGTATAGTGCATGTGTATTGTGTAATGTGTAATGTGTATAATGACTTAATGACTATAATGTGTACAGATTGAAAAACGGCCGCGTAAAAAACGGCCGCAAAAAAGAAGTGCAGGTCACTTCTTGGGACGTTTTTGGAGCCGTTTTTCATATTGAAAACAACTCCAAAAAAGGCCGTAAAATACGCAGCGAAAAATGCGTGTGACTTAAAAATCTTCTGAAAATCAAGAGCTGTTTTCCCTTGAAAACAGCTCCGTATTTTTTAGACATTTTTGGTTAAGCGTGTGAACATACCCTCATAGTACTTATACAGTGAACAGCCTGGCTCCCCATCTCCCATGTGATTTAAGCAACCAGTGGGAGCTACTGTACTTCTACAGCCCATCACCCAACCCATTCAAGCACTATTTCAGAATTCTGCTTGATAGGGGACGGGGAAGAGATGTTGAGGCTAAATGTTTAAAAATCATTGGCTGTGGAGTGCAAAATTGAGAAAGATGTTGTATCAGGTTTTGTGCCAGGTCGGTCTCTTGTTTTTGGTTCCTGCAACATGAGTTGGCTACATCAGGTATCTCTGCCAGGGCCTCTAGTTTTACATTAATTTCATTTCCTGTGGAGGTGACCTCTTGTCTTTACGGCACCTGAAGGTGACTCTCCCCACCACCGCCACCAAAAGGACAAAAAAGTAAAGAGAAAAACTAAGACAGAAAGAATAAGACATGTCAGCCTTACTTTTGTAGAGTGCGGCATGCTACAGCGGTCACTACTACTGTTTCTCCACCCTTACATTATGCCTACTGAGAGACTAAGTTTCCACAACAAGGTCTCTAGCTGGTTTGGGGTACCCTGGATTGAAAATGTTTAATCACCACCCAAAGCCATATCTAGGTTTTCCTTCACCTGGGTAAAATGTTCAGTTTGCTGACCCCATCCCAGCATCTAAATACCCTAGCTAGGGCAAAGTTGCTTGTTCACACCCATTTAGCAACCAGCAGCAGGGCACATGTAGACTTCCACCTTTGCAACCACCGTTCTAGACAATCGTAGCAAAATCAATCTGGATGAAAGCTAAAATGTTGCAATTCACTGAGAGCAAGCAGATCTTGAAAATTGGGGGAGATACAAACATTGTGAAGTGTATGTATATATATATATATATAAAGAGAGTTGCAGAACTTTTAATTATACAAAGACGATATATTTCATACATAATCCTATTGTGTGATAGCTTACCAATAGCTCAGACCAGTATGTAATAAAATGTCTCTAAAGCGATAGAAATATCTGCCAACAGATGTAGCTGCTTTACCAGCTGCTTCCATATGTCCTTGAACATTTCCTATCAGTTTGGATAGAACAAACATTTTCAATGTTTAGTGCATTTTGTATTATACTACTGTTGATGTATTTCCAAGGCTGAATCTTAAGAACACATTGTTTCAACGATTAGAATAGATTTGTGTAAGGTAAAGTGTAAATATAAATTCACAGTTTTCCTACAATCTTTTGGAATTCCTGTTAGTCCTGGATCAGACTTATGCGCCGAATGTAAAGTTCTGATGTATGCAACTGTATGCTATATATTTGCATATGTTGTCCATAGACTCCCATGCTAAAAAATATACACGTATACTGCACTGTCTACTTTCCTTTCTGAATGCCTCCACATAGATAGTGTAGCCAACAATGTTTTTCAATACAGGTAAACAATTGTATGTCTAAACTTACCAGCCAGACGTATGCCAAAAGAAAATTTTTGTTGGCATATGTCGAGTCAATTGGTACTTGTAGATGCGTAGAACATATTGAAAAAATGAAGTGTAAACATTATCTGTGTAATTACTAGATTGCTCTTGTTTGTAACAGCAAATAGCTGTTGCAAATGTCACATATGCAACTTATTTTCCTACAAAACATTTTTGGCACACAGTTGCAAGAAAAAGTAAAAGAATCCTTTGGAATTAACTGAATTTCTGCATTGATTACAAATAAAATGTAGTATTTATAGGCAAACACAATCTAACTAAATGAATAATACACAAAACAGCTTTACTGTTCATGTCTTTTATTGCGTACAGTGACTAAACATTCACAGGGACAAAAAGTAAGTGAACCTCTGTGTTATTGACTTCTCCAAAAGCTAATTGCCAAAAGGTGTTTCAATTAAAGAGATGCAATTGGAAGTTTGGGTTTCACAGGTGCTTCGTCCATTAACCACTTCTGGACCGCGCATAGATTATAAACGTCCGGGCGGTCCCCAATTAACTCTGCAGGGCCGCTCCAGAACGTCCTGCAGAGTTAGCAGGTTTGCTGCTCCCCAGCGGCCTTTAGATCCGTGATACAGTTGTCTCTAGACAGCTGAATCATGGAACTTTAACCAGAGAGTGACCACTCAGCGTGGCCTCCGGTCATGTGATCGTTGTGAAAACGTGTCACAACGATCACATTGCTCCTAACAGCAGCGCTTATGCACCGACTGTGAGGAGCTCTGTGGTACAGCTGTCGAGAGACAGCTGATATCACGGAGCTTTCATCTGGAGACTACTCAGTGTGATCGTTGTGACAGCGATCACCAGTTGAATCTTCTCCCTCTCTGGCAGACTGCCAGAGAGGAAGAAGAATAATATAATGTAAAAAAACAAAAAAAACACACACACACTTTTTTTTTTTCAATAAAATTATTCTCTATAAATAAATTTGTCTATCTGCTACACGGCGACTTTGGCCACGCACGACACAGGTCGACCAGTTGCAAGAAATCCAAACTGTTGTGTCGCAGTTACTTGCAGGTCGCAACGCAACCACATTGAGTTTCATTACTTGCGGTGTAGGCTATGGGACATAGCGATCTTTGGTCGGACAACCTGTACACAGAGTATTTTGCAGGCAGAAAAAATTCTGCCTCAAAATTCCTGAAGGAATTTTGAGGCAGATTTTGACCTGCCTGCACTTTTTTTCCGTGTTTTTCACCTGAGGCCATTGAGGAACGCGGGCATGAAACGCTTTTCTATTATTAGACCTAAAACACCTCAAAACAGAAGAAACAGGGAGTCCCCACTATATGCAGAACAACCAAAAAACAAAGGGGACATAGCACCCAAAATATATACCTATGAATGTAGAACTGACACGTATCTAAATGAAATATAAAGATCTTTATTGGTACATAATAAATAACGATACGTGATAACAGAAATATTAACAATGCTAAAATAAGTCAGATTCCAAGAACAACATCAGAGTGGTATAGATGTAAAAATACCTGAGGGTGTACAGAGTAACCTATCTAGAAAGAATGATGCCAAATACACATATAAACAAAAATGAAAGAGATCCTGGGTAGTTGGTGGGCGCAATACACAATACTAGCTAGTTGCCGTTAGGCAAAAAAGCCCTGTTTTCCAACTACCATAAAGATAGATAATAAATAAATAAAGTTCATTCTTTAATGTGCTATATATAGCAATATGACAGACCACATGAAAATTAAAATTGTCACTGCTTGATTGCCGGGTGAACGTATGCAAGACAGCTGCCCATGCACTAGTGTAACACACCTATGAACCAACGTGACACGACCGCTATCTTAGCTCCTCAATTTTTAATTCCTGCTTTTGCTGGCTAAACTAAAGCACACACCTCAATCACTGACGGCTAAGATAGCGGTCGTGTCACGTTGGTTCATAGGTGTGTTACACTAGTGCATGGGCAGCTGTCTTGCATACGTTCACCCGGCAATCAAGCAGTGACAATTTTAATTTTCATTTGGTCTGTCATATTGCTATATATAGCACATTAAAGAATTTACTTTATTTATTTATTTATTATCTATCTTTATGGTAGTTGGAAAACAGGGCTTTTTTGCCTAACGGCAACTAGCTAGTATTAAATACACATATAAAACGCTTTTCTGCCTCCCAGCCGCCCGGGAAAAAACAACAATTTCGGCTGTATATTGGTGCTGATTCCGACGCGGTTTCCACGTCAAAATCAGCACCAAGAAACTTTGTGTGAATTGAGCCTTAGGGTGACGTTAGATGTGGCGGATTCACTGCAAATCAGATTTGTCCTCTATGGGGTCGGGTAATACATTACCATCAATTTGAATGAGTTCCGAGTGATGGCAGTGTCCGTCGGCTCTCTCTCCTCCTCACAGTGCGAAGTGCATGTGAGGAGGAGGAGGATATTTTGCTGCTCACTGTAGGAGCGGAATCCCCAATCCCCAGCCACAGCTTTGACAACACTGTGGCCGGGGATTGGGGATTCCGCTCCAGGAGAAATCCCTGACTTCACTGTCTATATATGGACACAGTGACATCAGGGACTTCTGAAGCGGAATCCCCACCGCTGTGACCGGGGATTCTGATCCAGGAGAAGTCCCTGCCTTCACTGTCCATATATGGACACAGTGACATCAGGGACGTATGAAGCGGAATCCCCACCGCTGTGGCCGGGGATTCCAATCCTGGAGAAGTCCCTCACTTCACTGTCCATATATGGACAGTGAAGTGAGGGACTTCTCCTGGAGCCGTCCCCTACAGGAAGGTAGGGGGGTGCCATCTATGGGGGTGACTATGTACAGGGGGGCTGTGTAGCACTACCTACAGGGGGGGCTGTGTGGCATTACCTACAGGGGGGCTGTGTGGCATTACCTTCAGGGGGGCTGTGTGGCATAACCTACAGAGGGCAGTGTGGCACTGCTTACAGGGGCCAGTGTGGAATTACCTATGGGGGGCTGTGTGGCATTACCTACAAGCGGCTGTGTGGCATTAGCTACAGGGGGGTCTGTGTGGCACTACCTACAAGGGGGACTGTGTGGCACTACCTACAGTGGGGCTGTGGCAGTATCTACAGAGGGCAGTGTGTGGCATTATTTACATAGGGAAGTGTGTGGCTAAAAATGTACAAATGAAATTAATCCGATTTTAAAACGGACAGGGAAGAAAAGGATGCAAAATGGGTCAAAATCGGCCGTTGAAAATGGAGACATGGCCCGAAACGGATGTTATACGGCCGGGAAAAATGACACTCGGACCATCTCGTGTGAATAGAGCCTTAGCCATCAATATCTGATTGTGGTGGCCCGTCTCCACGCAGCCCCGCCAATCAGCTGTTTTGCAGGGGCCGCAATGCTTGTACCATCGTCGCTTCCCCTTCATATTCTTTACTGCTCACACTATGAATCGCGGACACACTTGTAGCGGCGGTTCACAGTATTACAGTATACACTTGAATGGTAGAAGGCTGTAATACTGTGAACCGCCGCTACAAGTGTATCTGCGTTTCACAGTGTGAGCAGTAAAGGAAATGAAGTGGAAGCAGCGCTCGTATAAGCACTGTGGTCCCTTAAAAACAGCCGATCGACGGGGGTGTCGGGTGTCGGTCCCTGACCGATCAGATATTGATGGCCTATCCTGAGGATAGGCCGTCAGTTTTGGTGGACTGGAAACGCCACAACATCTGTAATATTGGTATGGTGTCAGCGAACCAGCTTTGGAAATTTGTATGGTGCAGCTATGGGGGGCATTATACTGTATGGGGCAGCTATGGGGGGCATTATACTGTGTGAGGCAGCTACGGGGAGCATTATACTGTGGTGTCCAGCTATGGGGGCATTATACTGTGTGGGGGGCAGCTATGGGGGGTATTAAACTGTGTGGTGGATTTATACTGTGGGAGCAGCTATGGGGGGCATTAAACTGTGTGGTGGATTTATACTGTGGGAGCAGCTATGGGGGGCATTATACTGTGTGGCGGGCCGTTATGGGGGCATTATACTGTGTGGGGGCAGCTATGGAGGGCATTAATATGTGTGGGGTGCAGCTATGGGGGCATTATACTGTGTGGGGGGCAGCTAGGGGGAGCATATTATAATTATATATCGTTCCCCCCGCCTCTCGTTGCCTCCCCTCATCCCTCTCGGTGATGATTGACAGCTGGCTGCTGTGTATCTGCATACACAGCAGTCCGTCAATCACTGTGAGGATGGCTGGGTAATGTGGACGAAGTGCTCCCCTCATGAATACACCAGACTCATAAATATGAGTCCAATCCAGTGGTGTAACTACCGCCGTAGCAGCAGTAGCAGCTGCTACGGGGCCCGCGGCATGAGGGGGCCCGTGTCGCCCGCCGGCACGGGCCCCCACCATGGCCAGAGGCTCCGCTAGCAGCCGCTATGGCTGCTACAGCGCGACACCACTGAACACTACGGCAGAGCAGGGAGGTATCTCCCCGCTCTGCCATTAAACAAAAGACATGTATCCCCTATCCACAGGATAGGGGATACATGTGTGATCGCTGGCAGCGATAGGGAGAACGGGGGACTGAAAGTCCCCTGATGTTCTCCATCACAAACCTCGGACTTCCGGGGTCTGTGTCGGCAGGTCCGTAGAAATTAATGGAGCGCCGGTCCCGCTTGTGCGCATGCGTGACCAGCGCGCCTTTCATTTTTATTGAGCTGCGCAGACGCCGGAAGTCAGAGGTTAGTCATGGAGAACTTGGGGGACTTTCAGTATGGCGGGGGGGACGCTGTATGGCGTTCCCTACAGGGGGGGACGCTGTATGGCGTTCCCTACAGGGGGGGACGCTGTATGGCGTTCCCTACAGGGGGGACGACGCTGTATGGCGTTCCCTACAGGGACGACGACGCTGTGTGGCGTTCCCTACAGGGGGGACGACACTGTATGGCGTTCCCTACAGGGGGTGACGCTGTATGGCGTTCCCTACAGGGGGGGATGCTGTATGGCGTTCCCTACAGGGGGGGACGCTGTATGGCGTTCCCTACAGGGGGGGACCCTGTATGGCGTTCCCTACAGCGGGGGCTATATGGCGTTCCCTACAGGGGGGGCTGTATGGTGTTCCCTACAGGGGGGGATGCATGGCGTTCCCTACAGGGGGGGACGCTGTATGGCGTTCCCTACAGGGGGGCTGTATGGCGTTCCCTACAGACCCCCCTTGTAGGGAACGCCATACAGACTCCCTGTAGGTAACACCATACAGACTCCCTGTAGGTAACGCCATACAATCCCCCCTGTAGATAATGCCAGACAGCCCACTCTGTAGGGAACACCATACAGCCCCCCCCCGTAGATAACGCCATACAGCCCCCCCCTGTAGATAACGCCATACAGTCCCCCCTCTAGATAAATGCATACAGCCCCCTCTGTAGATAGCGCCATACAGCCCCCCTGTAGATAGCGCCATAGAGCCCCCCTGTAGGGAACGCCATACAGTCCCCCCTGTAGGGAACGCCATACAGTCCCCCCCTGTAGGGAACGCCATACAGTCCCCCCGTAGATAACGCCATACAGTCCCCCCGTAGATAACGCCATACAGCCCCCTCTGTAGATAGCGCCATACAGCCCCCTCTGTAGATAGCGCCATACAGCCCCCCTGTAGATAGCGCCATAGAGCCCCCCCTGTAGGGAACGCCATACAGTCCCCCCCTGTAGGGAACGCCATACAGTCCCCCCTGTAGGGAACGCCATACAGTCCCCCCGTAGATAACGCCATACAGTCCCCCCGTAGATAACGCCATACAGCCCCCTCTGTAGATAGCACCATACTGCCCCCTCTGTAGATATCTACAAAGGGGGCTGTATGGCGTTATCTACAAGGGGGCTGTATGGCGTTATCAAAAGGGGGTTTGTAAAAAAGACACTATCTACAATGGGGGGGTTGTGTGACACCCGGGGGAGGGGGGGCCCCAGTCAAAAGTTTGCTATGGGGCCCAGTCTTTCCTAGTTACGCCCCTGGTCCAATCAATTCTTTGATCGCTCCTATTAGCTAAATGACACAATACCATTTTGGCTAATAGTAGAGTAGACCTGTTCCCATACTATGCTGCCCCTATATAGGACATCATAGTCTAATGACAGATCCTCTTTAAATCAGGCAGTGATGCTGTCATTGCATATGTCTGCTGCTGATGTAAGTCACTATAAATCAGCCAAGCAAATTCCTGTCTCTGTACATTAAGTACCATAATAAATAAGAGAAATCATGCATACAGCGCTACTCGTGCACATTTGTATTGCTGTAGAGTAGGTGTATTGATATTTTAACAGCATGTTCAATGAAATGTACTCTTATTATCTGAAGAGACAAATAATGGAGAGGTGAGAGGTCAGTGCATGTATTGATCTGCCTTTTGTCTCTCATCTATATTGTTGCAAAATTTTACTGATCTCTATGCTTCATCTCACTTAAAATAGGCTCAATCTCATCGATTTCTCTCCTTTAATTACTCATATTCTATGGATTTCCAATTGTAAAAGGAAAAAGAAAACTGGTTTTACTTTATAAATAATTTTAGGTTCAGAGTTTAACTAAAAAAAATAATCTAATAATAGAAGATAAATTATAAAAAAAAGCATATACATTCAAATTCTGGATTCAAAGGCAACATATGTGTATTAGTTGTTAATAATAATTTACATTCAAAATAAATTCTCCTGTATTATTGCCCCCACATACCACTGAGGACTCCGTATCAATGGCAAAACATGTCAGGGGGCATTCTCTGTATTTTTAATTCCAATGCTTCTCTATTGCTTTATCTAGCATCAGATGTGATCTGCAGAGGCAGCCAGTGATTCACATTCCAATATTTGCAGAAGTGAATGCTCTGCTTTTTGTAACGCTCACTCTAGGAATATTATTGAGCTATAGGCATTGAATTTTTTTCATATATCTGTGTCCCAAAATATATAATAAAAGTTATTAATCGAGTTTTATTGATGGGTAAAAAATATATACTCCCTAAGTAGAGTGGGGAAAAGGGTATTTAGTTGTTATCTATGGTTTACTGTTATCTATAGATACAGTGGATATAAAAAGTCTACACACCCCTGTAAAAATGCCAGGTTTTTGTCATGTTGCAAAATCAGCACAAGATGAATCATTTCAAAACTTTTTCCACCTTTAATGTGACCCATAATCCGTACAATTCCATTGAAAAACAAACTGAAATAATTTATAGGAGAAAAATAAAAAAGAGTGTTATGTACATAAAACTGTATACCTGTATACATTGTCTGCAATCACATTTTACATAGAGACAAAGCCGCTATGCGACCACAACGCCCCACTGAAAAGACACGGAAGAAAAAACAAATGTTATATCCTGAGACATCCCAATCGATAGCTAAGGCAAGTTCCGAAACACCTTCTACTGATCCCATATAGCAACAAAAGTGTGCCTTGTACGAAGCTCCCAGTGTGAAATTTCCTCAAATCTGTATAGCTCATCTATTTTATTAAGCTATTGTTCTAAAATGCGGTAAATCGACTGAAAGCCAGTTTCTGGGTATAAGTAATCGAGCCGCAATCAGCATTTGTCTAAATAGAAGTGTCGACTTCATCCCTAAATTCCCAGGGAAAATAGCAAGCAAAGCCAGTTTTGGATGGGGCACAAAAGCAGTACCACAAACAAAAATTACAAGTCTCGAAAATCTCCTTCCATCAAGACTGTGTCTTCTTGCACGACCACCAAATATGGTAGTAAGACCCCATTTCTTCCAAACATCTCCAACAAACAATGGACGCGTCTGGAGCAAAGCAAACAATTTTATCCGGAGTCTTTTACCACCTTGATAGAATTTTGTAGCCATTCTCTTGAATTCTTACACATCTCGACGCTTTATGGGGAATGCATAAAAGCAGCGATACTTCTTGCTCAGTAAATGTTTCTCCAATATCTGACTCCCACTGCTGCACGAATCCTGGCGTTGAGACTACAGACGAAGATGACAACCTCTTAGGCTGGGTTCACACGACCTATTTTCAGACGTAAACGAGGCGTATTATGCCTCGTTTTACGTCTGAAAATAGGGCTACAATACGTCGGCAAACATCTGCCCATTCATTTGAATGGGTTTGCCGACGTACTGTGCAGACAACCTGTAATTTACGCGTCGTCGTTTGACAGCTGTCAAACGACGACGCGTAAATGGACTGCCTCGGCAAAGAAGTGCAGGGCACTTCTTTGCCACGTAATTTGAGCTGTCCTTTATTGAACTCAATGAAGCACAGCTCAAGATTTACGAGCGTCTCAGAGCGTCTCAGACGCCTCGTAAATTACGAGGAGGAGCATTTACGTGTGAAACGAGGCAGCTGTAAACAGTCTGTCTTTTCACACGTAAATGCCTCTCATCGTGTGAACATACCCTTATACAACACAGAGATTACTTTACTTGGGTATAATGGGTTTGTAAGGATGGATTCATAACACGAGGAAGCTCGTTTAAAAAGTGCTAATTCACTTATCTTAACCATGTTGTTCTTTAAATAAACCAGGATAGGAAGATGCAACGGTAATATACCTAACTTCTGAGCTAAGTCAGCTAAGGACAAAGGCTGACCCTGAGGATCTAGCAAGTCCGTGACAGGGCTCATTGAAGACCTAGTCGGTCTGGGGTGCTATCTCCCAGCGTCAGGGGTGCGCTCTCTACCAGATCTCGTATCTGCAGTAAGGGAGATAGATAAAAGTGAGAACTATCTGAGCGGATAAACCAGCGCCAAGCCAACCAAGTAGCCTTGGTGATTGGATTGGTAATGGGCCTGTCTTCAAGTTGTTGCGCAGGCACAAATAGTAACGCTCTAAATGTCATGGATACCATCTGCTCCTCTATCGCTAACCATGTCTTATGTACAGGAGCCTTGATCCAATCCACAATACGAGCAAGATGGACCGCCCTGGAGTATCTTTCCGCGTCAGGAAGCCCTATGCCCCCCCCCCCCTGTCTTTAGGAGCAGACAGTAATGATCTCGCTATTCTTGCTTTTTTGCCTTGCCATATAAAGCAAGACACCAACCATCTTATGGAATGAAAAAATGACTTCGGAACTACAATAGGCAAAACTTGAAGCAGGTAAGTCAATTTAGGCATTATCAGTGACATGACAATATTTTTCCTCCCGAACCATGAAAGGAGTGGGGCATCTAATTTCTGAATAGCGGATTGTAAGGTTTTCAACATTGGGATATATTTCAGTCGGTACAAATGCAATAAATCTCTATCTATCTTAACCTCGAGGAACGTTAGTTGTTGCGAGCTCCAATCAAAAGGAGAATTTGCCGCTATTTTTGTGACAATATTAGGCGGAAGATTAAAGCTAACAGCTTGCGACTTACTGGGATTTAGATAAGCCTCCAAAATCAAGAAACAAATTTTGGATCTGGGGGAGAGCCACACCTGGATTAGTCGTTAACACCAACAATTCATCAGCATATGCTGCCACTTTGGGTTCCCTACCCTCCACACTAAGCCCCTCAATAAGGGGATGGCAACGGATGGCCTGCAACAAAGTCTCCTTCACCAGTACAAATAGCATTGGTGAAAGTGGGCAGCCTTGCCTCGTGCTGTTAGAGATCTGAAAAGGTGACGACAGTAAACCATTAACGGATAGAGAAGCCGAAGGGGTGTCATACATTGGAAAAATAGCAGATATTAAGTCGGATGGAAAATTTAACTTGTGAAGAACTTTCTTCATGTAGCCCCAACTGACCCTGTCAAAAGCCTTTTCTGCGTCTGTGCTCAAAAGTACCAGTGGTGTTTTACGTTGTCTTGCAAGATATAGTAGATGGAGGACCCTGGCAGTGTTATCCTTCCCCTCTCTATTTTTTGTAAAGCCGACGTGATCAGAGTGGATCGAGGTAGGAAGGATATTGGGGAACATATTCGCTATCATTTTAGCCATCAATTTCAGATCTATAATAAGTTGGCGAAATTGGCCTATAATATGAGCAAACCGATAAATCTTTCCCTTCCTTTGGGATCAATGAGATATAAGCATGAGTCATAGACGCAGTAAAGGGGCACCCTAACAATGCTGAATTACAAATAGATAAAAGGTGGGGGAGTAATATAGATTCAAAGGTAGAGTAATATGTAATAGGGAATCCATCTGGCCCCGGGCTCTTCCCTTTAGGGGTACTTTTTATGGCTGCTCCCAGCTCTGATAGCGTAAATGGACTAGCTAAAAATTCAGACTGCTCTACAGTGAGAGATGGTAAATCTAAAGATGCAAGAAATGCATCAGTCTTCTGTTGTCTATTTAAAAGGGTAGTAGCATCCGAGCTGGAGTCCAAATGATACAAGTCAGTGTAGAAAAGTCTAAACTGTTCTGTAATATCTTTTGATGAGGAGACCATACGCCCCGTAGATCACTTAATCAGGGGAATAAAACTCTGAGCCGACCTTTTCTTGAGTCTCTGCATCATGAATTTAGAAGCTTTGTCACCGTGAGCAAAGAACTTCTGTTGGGAGTGTAAATAGTATTTTGCAGAAATAGAGTTCAGAATATCCTTCAGTTCAATCCTAAGGGCCTGTAACTGTGTCTGTTGCTGTGATGTTAATGATTGTTTATGCAGACCCTCTAGCTTCTGTATCTGAGCCGTCAACAATGCTATCTGTATGTCCCTGTCTCTTTTAACCCTTGCTCCCAAGCAAATAAGATGTCCCCTAATCTACACTTTATGAGCGTCCCAGAGGACCTGCGGTGACACCTCCGGGGTATCATTCAATTGAAAATATTCCTCCAATAAAGAAGAGAGATGCTTTTTATTGTCTTCCGACCCCAAAAGCATCTCATTCATGCGCCATTTCGGAGACCTCTGCAAGCCATTAGGAATGTGAAAGGACAGAAACACAGGGGAGTGATCAGAATGCAACTGAACCCCTATAGTAGCTGCAGAACAATATTGTGAATGTTCATGAGAGATAAATATATAGTCAAGACGATGATATGACTTATGAGCAGCTGAGTAGAAGGTATCATCCACAGCTGAGGGTAATATACTTCGCCATGCATCTACTAAGTGTGAGTTATGCAAAGCTCGTTTGAATTTACCCAAGGCTCTGTAAGAGATAGAATATCGCTTAGAAGAAGAATCATCCAAGGGGTTTAATGTCACATTCAGATCACCTCCCATAACCACCACCTCCTCTTTAAAGGATTCTAATTCAGTAAGCGTGTCTAGTAACCAAGAAATTTGGTCAGAATTAGGAGCATAAACATTCGCAAATGTAAAGAGTTGTGTACCAATTTTCCCTTTAAGAAATAAATATCTGCCATCCAGATCCTGCACATGTGCAATGTAGGAGAAGGGCACCCCTCACTGAAACCCAATACTAACACCTTTTACTGCCACGCTATCTGAGCCATTATGGAACCACGTGGGGTAACAGGAATAAGACAGGTTAGGGTAGTGATTAAATTTAAAGTGCGATTCCTGTAAAAATAAAATTGAGCAATGTTGTTTTTTAAGCAATTAGAGAATCTGACGTCGTTTAGGCGGAGAGTGAAACCCCTTAAGGTTGTAAGAAGCAACCGTTAAATCAGCCATGTAATTAGTGTAACAACAGGACCAGCTCCTCTTCCAGTAGTCTGAATGTCAGACCTATACACAGTTTGTGGATGTATCTTCCCAGGTAACAAATCTAACAGATTAAACCAGAACAAAATATTCAACAACATGTCGAAAAACCTTCCCATTTCAAAGGACTAATATTATCCCTAAAATAAGGAAAAAAAGGGGGGGTTTGTATCCAAACGATTTCTCCACTGTACCCCTAAAAGCACACTCATTAAAGAAGGCATAGTATATAGATTAAGCACTATCGTCACTTCGCAATGACGCCTACCATATGCATAACAGTACTATATATCAAGGTGAATAAGTGAGGAGTGAGGTAGCGATGGTTAATACAAATCAGAAAGCCTTTTATATATACATATATATATATATACATTATACATATATATATATATATATATATATATATATATATATATATATATATATATATATATATATATATATATATATATATCTCCACTAGCCTATACACATGCACAGGAACAAGTGCAATTGTTACGTATCCATGACCAACAGCTAGGAATGAGAACAAGGCGAAGTCCAGAAAATAAGGCCTTAATAAGGTAGACATAGAAATCCCCCCGAGTATGCATCTCTTCAAGTCTCCTCACGGATCAGTTGTTTCGGAGTCATGCGGCCGGCTCTTTTTTCGAACGCTGTTGTTTCGGTGAGGCCGTAGATTCCCAAGGAGCAATAGGGGTCACAACAGATAGAGCGGTCAAGTCCCGGAAGATGTCCCAATTGTCAATAGGAAGTGGCAATATATCCAAATGGCGAAAAACTTCCGTCAAGTCCTGAAATGTAGAAATCTAAAGCCTACGGCCATAGTAAATGAAAAAGATCCCAAATGGAAATGTCCAGCGATAGGCGATTTTTTTTATGCCTGAGCCAATCCGTAAGTGGCTTCATCATTCTCCTTTTCTGCAAAGTTATAGATGCCAAATCTTGGAACAACGCAATAGGTGCTCCCTCGAACTCAAGAGGAGCATCCTCTCTGGCTCCTGACAGAACTAAGTCCTTGTCTCTAAAGTTGAGAAATTACATCACGAGGGGGATCAGAGGGTTTCAGCTTCGGACAGAGCGCTCTGTGCACCCTTTCTATTATAAAGAAAGGAGGGGAGTCTGAGCCAACTGCCGAATGACAAATCTGCTGCACTGTATCTAATATGGCATCAGCAGGAACCGATTTTGGAATGCCGCGAACGCAGATGTTATTCCTTCTGCCCCTATTTACCTGATCTTCCAAGGCAATATATAGGGTATTGAAGTGATCTTGGCACATGGAGAAACTTTGGGAAGCAGCAACATTATAATCCAATATGGCCGCTTGTGTGATTTCAATAATTTCCACTCTCTGGCCAATATGTTTAAATTCCTCCTTTATATTAGATAGCTCCTGTACTATCGGTTCTAGTGCTTTATGTAGTACCTGCTTGAAGAAAGCTCTGGAATGAGGAAGATTTCCGGTCTCCATATTCTCCTCTGCTCCACTCTCCCCCTCCGATGTCTCAGCATCTGCTCCACATGCAGGTAAAGCAGGCGCCATCTTGGATCCACTCGCCGCTGCCGCCGCCAGCTGTTTTTTGACAAATTTGTCCAGGTCTCACTGCGATCCAGCAGGTCTTTCAGATCCAGTGTGATCTCTGGGCTTTCCTCCTCCGTACTTCACCATTGCTGTGAGTGCCAGGCTATCAAAAGCTTCTGTCAGAGGTCAGTGGATCTACAGAGCTCAGCAGCACACGTCCATGCAGTCCGGCCGCTAGCTCCGCCCCCCCACAGCTGCCATTATTTAAACTGATTCTGAGTAACCCCATATAAAGTTCAGCTGTTCTATTAGGATTTTCCTGACATTTTCTTTGTTGCATGTGACAGCAAAAGCCATGGTCCGTAAAGAGCTTACAACACATGAAAGGGATCTGATTGTTGAAAGGAATCAGTCAGGAGAAGGGTACAAAAAAATTTCCAAGGCACTACATATACCATGGAACACAGTGAAGACGGTCATCAAGAAGTGGATTACTTTTGTCACAACAGTGACATTACCAAGAACTGGACGTCCCTCCAAACTTGATGAAAATACAAGACAAAAATTGGTCTGGGAGGCTACCAAGAGGCCTACAGCAACATTAAAGGAGCTCTGCCCACAGCCGGTCGACGATTGGTGCCGTCCCTACTGGTCAATTCCTGAGAATGCGACGTATTTGCTCATCTGAAGCAAATTTTGAGAAACAAGCTACTGATTTAAAAGAAAGATTTTTGGACAGGGGGTATAGCCATAGAAGTATTAAGAAGGGCTACAGACGGGCGCAATCTACGAGCCGGAACTCAATTTTACATTCCTTGGGAAAAAAGAAAAGTGATGATATCAAAATTCGATACATCACTACATACAATAACCAGTGGCATACGATGAGATCCGTGCTAGAGAAACACTGGCCAATTCTGCACTTAGAACCCGCGTTGGCAGGCAACCTCTCCCCTTATGACAGCTCGACGAAGTATGAACTTGAAGGATATGCTGGTAAGAAGTCACTATGTACCAAGACAGTGCAATCCATTTACATCAAGCACCCCTAGACATGGTTGTTACCCTTGTGGTGACTGCCTGTCCTGTAAGAATCTGGTCTGCACAACTAAATTTGTATCAATGATTGACAACAGGGAGTTTGAGATCAGACACTACATCTCTTGTAGTACAATGAATGTCATTTACTACGCCACCTGTGCCTGTCAAAAAGTATACGTGGGCCTAACGTCAAGACAATTACGTGTCAGAATACGTGAACACGTGCGTGACATAGTGGCTGCAAGAGATGTGGATGACCTCACACTCCTTAAGACCATCCCTAAGCACTTTAAAATACACCATGCCTGTGATCCCAAATCATTTAAGGCATGGGGTATTGATAAAGTTCTCTCTGGGATTAGAGGCGGAGACGTCAAGAAACTGCTAGCCCAGAGGGAATGTAAGTGGATAGTCACCTTAGGTACTATGGCCCCTGTTGGTCTGAATGAGACACTAAGTTTTGTGTCATTTCTATGAACTTTCTGCCTATATGTATTTTTAATTTGTTTTAACTGTATGTCTACTAATATATGTTTTTGTTCTATTTAGTCATTTGCTCTGTTGCTGATCATGTATGCCTTAGACCATCTGCGAGTGTGCCTTCCGGGATTCTGAGGGATTGAATTTAGGCTTAAGAGACTCTCCAATATTTTATATTTTATATTTAATTTATATGGTGTTGATATGTTAGTAATGTATATCCACTTTTTGATAATATATTTTTGTTATGTGACATCTCCTGTACTGTATTGTGTACGAACCATTTTTCTGAAGCAGAAAACTTACCTTTTTTACCTATCACTATCATACTTTTTGTAATTCACTTCATATATTTATTTGTATATAACTTTGGTATCTCATTAATTGCTGCTATAAATAAATTTTCGTTAGCAAGCATCTTACTTTTGTTTAGTTTTGATACCCATGATTATATGTTTTCCTCTGTAACTGTCACTTATATTAATAATCATTTTTATAAATATATTTTTTCAGCTCATTTATTATGAGATTTTTTCACATGTTAGCTTATAATCTGTAATATTTTATTTTTATATTTTTATGTTTTTCTTCAGTATTATCTTATTATTATATTTTTTCTGCAGGAATGTTTAGTTACTCTAGTACTGATCACATTATCGTGACATGGATTGATCTAACTATGATATCTGCTTCTCGTATGTCTGAATGATCTATTCATTTGATAGATTTTTTCCGATATTTGAGTTAGTGTGATAGTCCTACTGAACTTGTCCGTGAACAAGATAAATGGCACTTATATTGGCCTAATTATCTTTTTAGTGCTAGATTGAGTCCCCTTTCCCTACCTTATCCTGTTCTTCATCCGTGTGTGTCAGTTCTGTCATCGTCGGGACTTGCCTGGATTGTTCACTGTACGCGTCTGCGCGGTTTCCGGAGCCGCGCATGCGTGGTCGTGTCTTGACGGCCCGGAGTTTAAGTATCGCGATGCCTTTTCCTTGGACGCGCACGGCGGAAGTCATTCCCCTATTGGCTGATGAGCTCAGCTGACCTTGTGACTTACTGCATAAGAGGCGTAATCTAAATGATTAGGAACATACCCCTTGAAAAAGCCATCCACGCGAAACGCGCGTTGGGGTTTCTCCACTTCTGGGAGTCACCACATTCCTGGAACGATATGGGTCAGTACTAGCGGTGTTTCTTTTGCAATCTTAAAATATACGACTATTGATTGATACATTTACTCTTCTGAGCTTGCGACAGGTTTAGTTGCAAAACACTTATGTCTACTTAGACAGCAGGTTTGGTCGTACCGAGATTTTCTCTGCCTAAATATTAGGTTCCTTATCCTTTTCATGCCTGTTACTAGACCAATCGCTTTTTGCTGATATGTACTGACACTGTGTATGGTTATAACTAACCCTCGCTTCCTCTGTATCTATCGTTTGCAAACCGCTTAGAACCACTGATATAAACTAATAACCACTGATATAAACTGTTGTTTGTACTGTTTTACCTCTATGACCCATGTTCCTCTCCCATACTTTTGGAGATATACAGTCTATTTTTGATTTGTAGTCTATTTTTAATCGTGTTACTTGTATTGTCCAATAAAATATATATTTTTCTATGCCATTTGGCAAATTTACATTTATTGATAGTTTCTGACTCTTTCTTTCTCTTGTGCTTAACATTAAAGGAGCTGCAGGACTTTCTGGCAGGTACTGGTTGTGTAGTGCATGTGACAACAATCTCCTGTTTTCTTCATATGTCTGGGCTGTGGGGTAGAGTGGCAAGACGGATGCCTTTTCTAACAAAGAAAAACATCCAAGCCCGGCTATGTTTTCCAAAGACCTACATCAAGTCTGCCAAAAGCATGTGGGAAAACGTGTTATGGTCTGATGAGATCAAGGTTGAACTTTTTGGCCATAATTCCAAAAGGTCTTTCGGCTGCAAAGTCAACACTGCACATCACCAAAAGAACACCATACCCACATTGAAGCATGGTGGAGGCATCATTATGCTTTGGGGCTGTTTTTCTGCAGTTGGAACCAGGGCTTTAGTCAAGGTGAAGGGAATTATGAACAGTTCCAAATATCAGGCAATATTGGCACAAAACCTGCAGGCCCCTGCTAAAAAGCTGAAGTTGAATTTCACCTTTCAGCACGACAATGACCCAAAGCATACCTCCAAATCAACAAAAGAATGGCTTCACCAGATGAAGATCAAAGTTTTGGAATGGCCCATTCAGAGCCCAGACCTGAATCCCATTTTAAATCTGTGGGGTGACCTGAAGAGGGCTGTACACAGGAGATGCCATCGCAATCTGACAGATTTGAAGTGCTTTTGCAAGGAACAGTGGCCAACAATTGCCAAGTCAAGATGTGCCATGCTGACAGACTTCTACCCAAAAAGACTGAATGCTGTCATAAAGTTAAACTGTAATTCAACAAAGTATTTGTTTAAGGGTGTGCATATTTATACAACCACATTATTTTTGGTTTTTATTTTTCCACCATAAAAGATTTCAGTTTGTTTTTCAATGGAATTGTACAGATTATGGGTCACATAAAAGGTGGAAAATGTTTTGAAATTATTAATTTTGTACTGATTTTGTAACATGACAAAAACTGGCATTTTACAGGGGTGTGTAGACTTTTTATATCCACTGTATATTCAATAAAAATATTGCCACATATTGTGCCCTCTGAAAATAGAACCATAGACTGTGCCCAATGAAAATAAAGCATCACACACTGTGTCCTCTAAAAATAGTGCCACACACTTGGCCATTTGTGGATAAAGTGCCACATACAAGGTCCCCTGTAGATTGTGCCACCCAAAGTGCCCATGTAGAGAGTGCCACCCACAGCCCCACTCCCTGTAATATAGTGCAACACACAATGCTTTCTTGTAGATAGTTCCACCAGTGTTCGGACAGCAGCAGACAACTCCAATAGTATCCAAATGATTGATTAGTGAAGCATCATAAGCAAAACAGAAACGTTTTGACCCAATGTGCATGTAGGGTCTTTCTCAAGCCTAGCATTATATCTAAATAAGCCCTCTTAAATATGTGAGTAGGAATCATAACGTGACTTTCGATCACTAATAATATCAAAAATTCTTAGCAGTAATTAGCCCACAGATGTGTACAAAAAAAAAATGCATGTTATTTAAACGTGTACAAAAAAATGCAATAAATATACAGTGCATAATATTCAGAACATATTTCAAACTTATCCAAGTCCCGATCTATCCTGGACACCGAAGAGGCCATCTCACCACATAACGAGGACCCATCGGCATCTAGCAAACGCCACTGAGCATGTACATGGATCACAATGGAGGTCAAAACATTCAATGACAGTGATATTGTAGAAAAAGAGAGACACCTCTACCACACAACACCCTATATGAATGAGAGTGTGGATGCTAAACCAATAAAGCCCTCATAACTACGGAGATCTCTGCAGCTTAGTACCACAATATCATGAATCAGGGACACTGTTACCTAGTAACCGGTCACCACGTCAGATATCACATGATCACGTATCAGTGTTTTAGGAGATCCGTTTGCATAGCAACCCATCGTACACGCAACAGAAATACGGCCAAATGTTACATAATGCTTTAAAGAATCAGCTTCATAATAGAGATTCTGTCCAAGGTAAAAAACAGATCACTGTGTCATTTTTCCCCTTCATGAGAGATCTGTCACTCAAGGTTGCGCTCAAAATATGTGCCACCTGTAACATACCAACAGTCCACATCCTAAAGAAACCATCTATCACGAATTGTCAATGTTAGTATATTACCAATTAAATCACCTCCTATAGGTTACAAATCCCATCAATTAAAAAGGGAATCTATCTACATATATGAAGTAGCATTCATCTCTTATTCAGTTTTAGAGTATAGGCCTCAGTCCAATGTGATGAGCGGGTGACCCTGTCATGGAAATCTATCGGCAGCTAACAGGAATAATAAAAGTAAGGAATATTATTAATTTTCCATCCCCCCTAATTTAAATGTATAGGTAAAAAAAAATCCCCATTATACTAATAGCCATTCTAGATCATAAAAGTAGTTAAAAACATAATAGTAGCCAATGAAGATTTAAAGGACTGGTAATACTTTATACTTCCAATTAAGACCCTTGGGGTATAGCGTATCTAAAGTTTATATCCACCTAAGTTCCTTCCGTTTAAGCAATTTTTGTCTATCGCCCATCTCCTTAATGGTGGTACTCAGTCATGAATCCTAAATCTCAATTGAAGTAATTGATAGCTTATCTAAGAAAAAATGTCTTTAAATAGTTGGTGCCGGGAGAAACAACCCAGATGCCACGTTGGTTAATGTATTGCCACGTCATAATAGTGTTGGGGACATTGTCGGCATGGCTGCGCTGCATGCTCATGCTGGGGGTGGTGCTTAACATTTACGTTGCTGAACAGGAGAGGTGACAGATCCTCTTTAAATTAAAATAATCCTGATACTTCATTCGGGTTTATGAGGATCTGCTTTTTTCAGTGAGCGTTCACTAAGAACAGACTTCTCACTAGAGCCACGATAGCATTGGATTCCCATCAACAGAGTATCAGCAAGTAAGAACCGCTAATATACTAAGCAGCTTTATTATACCAACTAAATTGGTATACAGCAGTGACCGGCAATCTAAAAATATGTATAATACTCTAGCCAATTTTTTCAATAACAACATAAATAAAAATTCTTAACCTAATATAAGTATTAGACTATACAATTGTTTCAGCAGTTTTTACACATTTAATTAGTGTTTTGTTTAATAAAATTGAAATGTGTTATACACACATCTCCATTGGCCGAAATACTGCGAGGGCTACAGTCTAAATAATCACTTTTGTTATTCTAACAATCTCTGTGTTATTAATCATGAATAATTGTCAATTGTTATTGATATATGATACATTTCTGATACAATCATAATGATATATCTTTGATATAATCAAAATGATTATTTATTATTTCTAAATATCAGTTTTCATACTTTCGAACTACATCTCATTTCAATTAAATCATACAAGAGGATGTCTATAAAAATTTATTAAAACAAAATCCATCTCTTATTTTTCCAATGTATAGACGGTACTTCTACAGATATATTCAAAGTGTAGCTATCGGAGCTATTCATTCAGCACCACGGAGATAGCACAAATAGGGCATTTACACACATATATAATACTCTGGTTAGTTCTGTTGTCATAGGTGGCTATTCCAGGTTAACATCAAATATTTTAGTCTGGATTATATTTATTAATCCAACAGATATTACATATATATTTCTATAATGATTGTTGAGATACAACTGAGGTGCGCTATTTATATATTCTCATTTTTTGTATAACTAGGAGGTTTACATATTCAGATAAATTTTTATATCAGGTAAATTCTATACTAATAGTGACTGTTAATTGTTTTTGATGTTTGGTACTTCTTTATTATCAATATGGCAACAGTTTGTCACACATGATTACATATTTATATTCACGTAACCATTCACAGGTAAAATACCTGTTCCCTCCAACCATGTTTGACGTCAATACACACCTGATGTCTAATTAATTAGCTCACCAAGCTACTAGGTTCAAATCACGGAAATACAACTAAGAGATATATATACACTCTTTTGACGTATACTTTTAAAAAAGTTTTTCTTTTGTGACAGTCATTTATCCATATGTTGTCTGTGATAATTTGTATTGCTCCAGTAGGATAATTCTGTGATTTCCAACATTAAGAGATAACTAGGACATAAGTTTTGTTCTTTACTAGGTAGGGTTAAAATTTTCAAATCCAGCCCTAATTAATCATGTGATTGAATCTCTTGACTATATATATGTGAATTTTATTTTTATGTAGTAAGCTATGATTAAGGACCCTAGTGGTCTGAAACGCGTAAGCGTGGTCCCGGGATTTTTGTCTTATCCCTGTTTTTAAATGACCTAAATAAAAATCAAATTTTTTATACATTCGAGTGCTGGATCTGCCTTTTCTACACATCATTTTTGCAACTAAATTAATACTTTAATTTAAAGAATTACACACCAACAAATTCAAGAATTTTTACATCACAATATTGGAAGCTTGTTCTATGATAGGTTCACTGAAGTGACAACTGAGTAAAATATACCTTTTAATAGTAACTTGTTAAAAACAGGGGTAACACACCACTGTGAAATAGCCTCACCGTGAATTAAAAAATGTATTAAACAACAAACACTGAGTCATTATGATAAATATATCTCAGTGTTTATAACAATATTTGTCTGGAACCAGCATATATCCTGGGCACAACAATAGTACAATCCCCAAGTAAAGCACCGGTGTCCGAAAACAAAACAAAATCGGATCTCCTAGCGCCAGGTGTAACACAATGTTACTGTCCCCTATGCAGACATTCCATATACAATAAACGACCCTACGCGTTTCAGATACTCATCCTCAGGGGTCCGTATCTTTGTAACTCTGGCCTCATCACCAGCGATAATAGTATTCAACAGCAGATATTCTGCTGTGCGTCACGGGAAGATGCACGTATCGATGTCAACGGCATACTTCATTACAGGCGCTGGGTTACTATAAACACCTAAACTCCACCCCTCGTATTTGGCGGCGATACATGAACTGACCAATCACAACACCCTCACGATTCGTGACACCTGCCCATGTGACCCCCCGCCGTCAGCTGACAGCCAAGGGTCATCATCGACCGCATCATGCCGAACGCGCAGGCGCAGTAGAAGCCAAGGACATATCGCCCGGACTGCCATGCACGAGGAAGGTAAGCGCAATACGATAATATAAGTTATAAGTATGTCTTGCGGGACAGTTACCCACCGCAAGTGGACTACCTCATAAAGCAACCCTAAAGTAAATAAACACATATAAGGTGGACAAGATTAGTCCCTCACATTAAGAAAAACTGACAAATGATCTCTTTTTTAATATGTCGGCTGGCCAATATAGCCATCTCAAAAGGTATTCTATGCAAATTTAACCCACCCACCATCGAGGCAACCCAAGGTGAAGGTTGGCCACCTAAAGGGGAAAGGTATTGCATATTAGATAAAACATGTATAATTAGTCTGCTCGTTTAAACCCGCTGGTTGTATGCATGCCAGTCTATGAATCCATTGAGCTTCTTTGCGTAAAATAAGGTTGTCCCAGTCACCTCCTCTTTTTGGGGGTCTAATGAGTTCGATTGCTTGAAACTTTAGACATGCTGCCTGGCCTTGATGTTTAGCATGCACATGCTTAGATATTGGGGTGTCCCTAACATGGATAATATCTCCAACATGCTCCCTAATCCGGTGTCGAAATTGTCGTGCTGTTTTGCCCACATAATTCAGGGGGCATGGGCATGTAATTAGGTAAACCACTCCCGCTGTCTTGCAATTGACAAAGTCCCGAATGTTGTATTTTTTCTGTGTTGCAACACTGGTGAAACTATTCCCTTTGAAAATGAAATCACAAGCTTTGCAGCTACCACATCTAAAAGTGCCTGGTATTTGTCTATCCAGCCACGTACCCCTAGGTGTAATGGGGTCAAAACAACTGTGCATAACTCTGTCCCTAATGTTTTTCCCTCTCCGATACGTGACAGAAGGCCACTGTGTGATCTGGTCTGCCAAATCTGTGTCAGAACTGAGAATACGCCAATACCTTTTCAGGATCTGCATAATATCATTTTGTTTAGAATCATAGGTGCCTATGAGTCTCGTAACTTGTTCTTCCTTTCCAACATTAAGAGATAACTAGGACATAAGTTTTGTTCTTTACTAGGTAGGGTTAAAATTTTCAAATCCAGCCCTAATTAATCATGTGATTGAATCTCTTGACTATATATATGTGAATTTTATTTTTATGTAGTAAGCTATGATTAAGGACCCTAGTGGTCTGAAATGCGTAAGCGTGGTCCCGGGATTTTTGTCTTATCCCTGTTTTTAAATGACCTAAATAAAAATCAAATTTTTTATACATTCGAGTGCTGGATCTGCCTTTTCTACACATCATTTTTGCAACTAAATTAATACTTTAATTTAAAGAATTACACACCAACAAATTCAAGAATTTTTACATCACAATATTGGAAGCTTGTTCTATGATAGGAAACATTGTTTTTAATAATGTTTATAAAATTACGTGATACATGTTGTTTCTTATGTGATAATTTTTTCTATAATAGGCAGTCTTATGTGCAAATAGCACTGAATCCTCTGTACAATGTATCTTTGGAAAAAAATGACAGCTGGAAACCAATTGGCTGTTATGGGCATCACTGGCACATTTTATTTGAAACAGTCTTTATGAATGAGAACCAATGTGAGATTTAGCAAAATTAGTGTAAGGGAACAGTCAAGTAGTTGTCATTGGCAACTACTGAGGTTACTGCTTTCATATTCAGACCGGATTCCCACGCAGTGTTAACGCTGCGGAATTCTGTGCGGAAATTCCGCAGCATTTACAGTAGCTGCAATTCCCCCACAAAAGTCTCAACTCTTGGCTATTTTATTGTGGGTTTTACATTTCCATTGAATTCAAAGGGGAAAACATGCAACATAAAATTAACGAAAACGATTTATAAACTGCACCACAGGTCAATCAATATATGCACGTTTTGATTTTTTTTTTTTTTTCGCAATGTGGGCATGAGTTTTTGTAAATCTCATGCACTTTGCTGCTACTGTAAATGCTGCGGAATTTCCGCACAGAATTCCATTGCGGAAATTTAGTAGCGCTTAGGCTACGTGTTACACGGGGAGGATACGCTGCATATATTCACGCAGCATATCCACCCTGTGCGCCAAACGGAATTCCTGGCGAAAAAGCGAACCAAACTGGGGTGACGTTTTTCACCCGGAATGTCTGCAGCGGAACACTGCTGCATTAACAGGCCTGCTTGATTGGCTGCAGCGTCGGTCACATGGGATGAAGCGTCATCCCAGGAGGCCGGCCCTCTGACGTCATCCAGGCCGACCTCCTGGGATGACGTTTCATCCATGTGACCGACGCTACAGCCTGTGGTAGGCTGCAGCGGCGGTCACATGGGTTGGAGCGTCATCGCAGGAGGCCGGCTTAGAGGAAGAAACACAGACTCCTAGGTAAGTATATTTACTTTTATTCAGATTTGCGTTTTTTGCGGCGGAATTGCTGTGAACGCATAAACGCATAAAACGCATAAACGCATAAAACGCAACAACTGCTATTTGTTGCGGGTTTTACCACCCCTCTGAATTCAGTGGGGAAAACCCGCAGCAAATATGGAGCGATTACGCAAATACAATTGACATGCTGCGGAATAAAATTCCACACCGCAGGTCCAATTCTGAGCATTTTTTCCACTCAGTATTTACGCAGCGTGTGGATGAGATTTGTTCAATCTCATCCACTTTGCTGCTACTGTATTCTGCTGCGTTTTTTCCGTCTGCAATTCCAGACAGAAAATACAAAGCAATTCCCGCTATGTGTGGAGAAGCCCTTAGGGTGCAGTTACACGTGGCAGGTTTTGTTGCAGACATTTTTGTGACTGAAAATCAGTTCCATACATCTGAATGAGGTTTCTGCAACAGGTGCATGGATTTCTGCAAGTTCCATTCAGATCAATTAAACAGATTTTCAGTTGCAGAAAATTCTGCAACAAAATCTGCCTTGAACCCGATTGTTTGCACCGAACAACTACTTTGCTTTTCCCTCACTTTAGGGTATGTTCACATCAGCGTTCACTTTCTGTTGATGGGTTCCGTCTGAGCTTTCCGTCGAAGGAATCCATCAACGGTAAGGCAAACGGAAACCATAGCTTCCATTTGCATTTCGACTGCGCTATTGATTCTGTCAAAACAAAGGAACCATTACGGAACGGAGACGAACGAAAACCATTAGTAACGGAAGCATTACCATTGAAATCAATGGTAATGCAAATGGAAGCATGGTTTCCGTTTGCCTTTCCGTCTATGGATTCCTCCAACGGAAAGCTCAGACGGAATTCATCAACAGAAAGCGAACTCTGATGTGAACGAGCCCTTAGTTGTAATAATTCCCAATGGGATTCAATGTGAAACACACTGTTTTGTATGATAGGAGCAGCAGGTATTTGAAAAATTTATTTTTGAAGTCTGGAAAACCCCTATAAAGCATACCAATATATATCTAATTAAATGTTGCCTGTTGTTAACTAACATATTGGTATCCATTACAATAATAATTTAATTTAATTATTGTTTATTACACTTATCTTTTCATTACTATGCATTAGGTATTTTTCACAGGGCAGTATTTCAGTCAGTATGTTGCATCAGTATTTGTAAATCAAAACTAGGATTGGAGTCTTCAGAGAGAAAAAGTATAATGGAATTATTTGCACATCTTAAGTCTTTTGGGCCCACTCCTGGTTTTGACTTACAAATACATATCCAAAATTCTGCCATGTGAAAGTGATCTCATACATATATAATGCAGAGTGATTTAAACAATCGAGCAAATTGGCACTTTATATTATATTGATTGTATAATAAGGAAAACATAAATCAAAGCAAACACTCCAAATTGTGTATCGCGAAGCATTTATTGAACATTTCAAGATGAAAGCCTTTAAAGGATAGAACCTAATATACAAAAGTCATATAGCTCTGTGAAATGAGCCATTGAGAAAGTTTGCTCGAAACTCTATCAAGGGAAAATGTAATTCTAGCTCTATAGTGAGACTCTTTATACCAAAGTAACTGATATGTGTGTGGGTGTTGTGCAGTATATTTGAGCAAAGTGGCATCAGCAAGTTTTAATTTTGACTTTGTTTCATTGGAATAAGAGTGGGCATTTATATCTTACAACTGTTCACTAATGGATACCAAGTGCATTATCAGCATTTGTAAGAGCCATACATAGGTAAATCTTATTTGCTGCAGGTGCATTTGCAGCATATGCTTTAAATTGTGTTTAAAGTACACCTACGCATACCAAATCACAAATTCTTTCTAGCAACTGTCTTTACCATCCGGTGAACTCACATCCCTTTTAGCTTCATCTTTAAACATGTATTTATAAGTTAAGAAAACGCATAAAATGCACTTAGTGGAAAGGTTTGCTATCTTAAACTCAGCCTAATGTGATTCCAAGAAAGCACTGCCAATTTGATTGCATAATTACAAACGTTGTAAACTACATTTCTATGTACCTTGTTACAGCTGTGTACTCATGCATAACTTCAAAGAATAATTGCTCCTAAAAATAAAAATTGACTTTTTGTGCTCTTTGGGGGAATAAGGGTATGTTCACACGCAGTGTTTTCAGATGTAATTCGGCCGATTTACGCCTCGAATTACGCCTGAAAAAACAGCTCCATTACGCCTACAAACATCTACCCATTGCTTTCAATGGGTTTTACGGTGTTCTGTTCCCAAGAGGTGTAATTTTAGGTGTCGCTGTCAAAAAAAGGCGCGTAAAAAGACGCACGCGAAAAAGAATTGCATGTCACTTCTTGGGACGTTTTTGGAGCCGTTTTTCATTGACTCTATAGAAAACAGCTCCAAAAACAGCCGTAAAAAACGCAGCGAAAAAAACAGCGAAAATTGCAAGTTGCTCAAAAAACTTCTGAAAATCAGGAGCTGTTTTCCCTTGAAAACAGCTTCGTATTTTCAGATGTTTTTGAGTTTGCGTGTGAACATACCCTTATTGTCTATTGGTATCTTCATCTGAATATACTGGGGTTAATTGATAGGAAAAGACCTACATGTCACCGTCTTAATACTGTTAAGGTATAGTCTCAGATACAGCACTAGCGTTAGATTGGTCATACCTATAGAATACAAATAGATTTAACTCACATAATACACATAGAATACACATAGATTTAACTTGAGTCCAATTCCAATACAAGGGAACAATGTTGGTATAGTTCACTATAAAATATGATGTCCAAGATCAGCTAGAATTTCACAAATCATAGGTTGCTATTGACGATATCACTTCCTCAGGAAAGGTCATTATGGTTACATATGGCAATACCAAATATGTCTATTTATACACAGGGGCATAACAAGAGTCCTATGGCTCCCAGGACACATTTTGCACTTGGGGACCCCCTCACGCCCTCTGCCAAAGTCCCCCCCACATTTTTTGCTCAGTTGGAGACTTTCCTAAAGCTATAAGAATTTTTTTATGTATGATAACATACCTCTAAATTATACAGTCATAAAGTTACCAAATAATACCAATATACAAAGACCAAATATCACCATACTGTTACTGAACAAAGCCCAGTATACCAATGCCAATATTACCAATGGTACCACTATGCAAGTGACAAATAATACTGCCACACCATGACCGCATTGTAACGGCCAGTCTTCACTCACGCCTCGACGGCCAGCACGTGTACATGCAAACAATTACCAAATTATCTCCAGATCACTCTGGACGCTAAAAAAGGGCTATGTCATTCCACTCCTTGCCTGAGCGTTGCTGTGTATTCCCATGTTAGTCTTAGCAAACGGCCCCTTAGTGTTATCCTGTTCCCAGTGTTCCCCTATCCTGCTTCCTGAATCCTGTATCCCGTGCTGTGTTTGTTCCTGTGTCTTATCCAGTGTTGGAGTTGTGTTGTGTCACCTGCCATGCCTACTGTAATACACGACGTCTGGTGTCATCTGCCACGCATGCTGTATATACCACGTCTGGTATAATCCGCCACGTCTGGGGTCATCTGCCACATCAAGTTCCATGTGTGCCAAAGCCTCTGCTACTGTCCGGACTCTTAAAGGTACTCTTGTACTAAGTATTCTGCATAGACATTATAGACTGTTGTTTGGCCACTTGCTACTCTGCTACGGCGATGTGGCCTAGTGGGTCCACATACCCACAGATCGTTACAAACATATTACCACCACAGAGTGACTGAATAGTGCCACCATACTGTTATTGAATAATACCGCCACACCATGGCCACATATTTCCCTCAGAGAGTGACTGAATAATGGCACCACACTGTTACTGAATAATACAGCCACACCATGACCATTGCAAACCACCACATAGTGACTGAATAATACCACCATACTGTTACTGAATAATACCGCCACACCATGACCACATATTACCCCCACATAGTGACTGATTAATGCCACCATACTGTTACTGAATAATACTGCCACACCATGACCATATGTTACCACCACATAATGACTGAATAATACCACCATACTGAATAAAAACCCCTATACAAAGACCAATATTACCAGTTTACAGTAACCAAATAGTGGTAGATAGCAGTTTTGCATACACTACCGTTCAAAAGTTTAGGGTCACTTAGAAATTTCCTTATTTTTGCAAGAAAAGCACAGTTTTTTTCAATGAAGATAACATTAAATTAATCAGAAATACACTCTATACATTGTTAATGTGCTAAATGACTATTCTAGCTGCAAACGTCTGGTTTTTAATGCAATATCTACATAGGTGTATAGAGGCCCATTTCCAGCAACCATCACTCCAGTGTTCTAATGGTACATTGTGTTTGCTAACTGTGTTAGAAGGCTAATGGATGATTAAAAAACATTTGAAAACCCTTGTGCAATTATGTTAGCACCGCTGTAAACAGTTTTGCTGTTTAGAGGAGCTATAAAACTGACCTTCCTTTGAGCTAGTTGAGCATCTGGAGCATTACATTTGTAAAAATGGCTAGAAAAAGAGAGCTTTCATGTGAAACTCAACATTTTATTCTTGTTCTTAGAAATGAAGGCTATTCTATGAGAGAAATTGCCAAGAAACTGAAGATTTCCTACAACTGTGTGTACTACTCCCTTCAGAGGACAGCACAAACAGGCTCTAACCAGAGTAGAAAGAGAAGTGGGATGCCCCGCTGCACAACTGAGCAACAAGACAAGTACATTGGAGTCTCTAGTTTGAGAAATAGACGCCTCACAGGTCCTCAACTGGCAGCTTCATTAAATAGTACCCGCAAAACGCCAGTGTCAACGTCTACAGTGAAGAGGCGACTCCGGGATGCTGGCCTTCAGGGCAGAGTGGCAAAGAAAAAGCCATATCTGAGGCTGGCTAATAAAATGAAAAGATTAATATGGGCAAAAGCACACAGACATTGGACAGAGCAAGAGTGGAAAAAAGTGTTATGGACAGACGAATCGAAGTTTGAGGTGTTTGGATCACACAGAAGAACATTTGTGAGACGCATAACAACTGAAAACATGCTGGAAGAGTGCCTGACGCCATCTGTCAAGCATGGTGGAGGTAATGTGATGGTCTGGGGTTGTTTTGGTGCTGGTAAAGTGGGAGATTTGTACAAGGTAAAAGGGATTTTGAATAAGGAAGGCTATCACTCCATTTTGCAACACCATGCCATACCCTGCGGACAGCGCTTGATTTGATCCAATTTCATCCTACAACAGGACAATGACCCAAAGCACACCTTCAAATTATGCAAGAATTATTTAGGGACGAAGCAGGCAGCTGGTATTCTATCTGTAATGGAGTGGCCAGCGCAGTCACCAGATCTCAACCCCATAGAGCTGTTGTGGGAGCAGCTTGACCGTATGGTACGCAAGAAGTGCCCATCAAGCCAATCCAACTTGTGGGAGTGGCTTCTGGAAGCATGGGGTGAAATTTCTCCCGATTACCTCAGCAAATTAACAGCTAGAATGCCAAAGGTCTGCAATGCTGTAATTGCTGCAAATGGAGCATTCTTTGACGAAAGCAAAGTTTGAAGGAGAAAATTATTATTTGAAATAAAAATCATTATTTCTAACCTTGTCAATGTCTTGACTATATTTTCTAGTCATTTTGCAACTCATTTGATAAATATAAGTGTGAGTTTTCATGGAAAACACAAAATTGTCTGGGTGACCCCAAACTTTTGAATGGTAGTGTAGGTGCTCTGAATACCATATAAGTGAATACAGTACAGTTACATCCAGTGATGTCTTCTCTGATTGGACTAATTCACCTTTTATTTTCTTCCTCATCCGGTCCATATCGCCATGATGACTTCTTCCAGCTACAACTCCTGCAGAATTAGCAGCACAGGTATTTTTGACTCCTTGATTTTCTAGCAACCTCCCCACCTATTCCCAACCCTCATTTTGGTGCACCACACAGTAATAATACGCCCTTTGTGCTCCACACAGTAATAGTGCCACTAAACCATAATAGGGCCTCCCTTAGGCCCTGAAAAGTAATAGTACCACCCACAGAGTAGTAATTTCCCCCTTTGTGCCCCACACAGTAATAGTCCTCTCTTGCATCCCCATATAGTAGTTAGGTCCCACATACAACAGTTAGGTCCCCATATAGAAGTTAGGCCCCATGTAGTAGTTAGGTGTCCCCATATAGTAGTTAAGCCCCATATAGTAGAAAGGCCCTCTGATAGTAGTCAGGTCCCATAGTAGTTAGGTTTGAATATAGAAAATGGCCCCATATAGAATTAAGGCCCCCATAAAGTAGGCCCCCATCAGTAGTTAGATCCCCCATATAGTAGTTAGGCCCCCAGACAGCAGTTAGGTTTCCATATAGAAGATAGGCCCATATAGTAGTTAGTTAGGTCCCCATATAGTAGTTAGGTCCCCCATACAATAGGCTTCATATATATATATGCAAGTTAGCCATTTAATTAATATCTAGGCCCCTATATATATTAGTTAGGTTCCTCCATATAGTAGATAGGTTCTGCCATGTATTAGTTAGATCTCCCATATAGTTTTCAGGCCACCATATAGTACTTAGGCCCCCATATAGTAGTAATGTGCCCGCATATAGTAGTTAGCTTCCGTATATAGTTGTAAGCCCCCATGCAATAGTTAGGCCCCCATATAGTACTAGGACTAAGAGAGAGTCACCTCAACTTACTGGAGACAGGGTGGAGACAGGGCAAACTGCATCTGGCGCAGAAACTGCTACGACTGAGAAGACTTGTGGTTACATGGCAGGGGAGTTAACAGAGTTAGGTGCAAAATTTAGACAGGATCCTGGAGAGTGTTTGTTGACATGGGTTTTCAGGCTTTGGAATGATGGTGTAGATATTATCATTGTGAACAGTCAGGAAGAGCTAGGTTTGGGCAGAATTTGTGCAGATCCCATGGTACACTTAAAGATGAGATGTGCTAGAGATAAAGATCCTTCTCAATTATTTAGAATATCATCAAAAAGTTAATTTATTTCAGTAATTCAATTCAACAAGTGAAACTCATTTATTATATAGATTCATTACACACACAGTGATCAATTTCCAGATTTTTTTTCTTTTAATGTTGATGATTATGGCTAACAGTTAATGAAAACCCAAAATTTTGTGTCTCAGAAAATAAGAATATTATGTAAAAGTTGAAGATAGTAGACTCATGGTGTCACACTAATCAGCTATTCAACACAAAAAGCCTGCAAAGGTTTCCTAAGCCTTTAAATGGTCCAACATTCTGGTTCAGTAAGCATAGAAAAGGACCTGTACAGCAAATAATTTCTCTTGGTTGCATCTAGTGAGAGATTCAGTAGCACAGGTTTATGACACTCCCACTTAACTAATATCACAAACCCCCTGGATACCCTGTCAAATGGAGTTTATTTACTTGAATGATAAAAACCAAACTAATAGAGGGGGCCTAACCTTCCTGTGTCCTATGTTTACGATGTTCCATTACAGGTGTCTAGAAATAGACCAATAGAGAAAATATAAAATAAAGTAAAAAGGGTATGATATCCAAATGAAAAATAGATTTATTTCATCAGGTCCCAGGGCAGGAAATAGATGGGATTAGTATTAGTGACCTGTTGGAGAGGTAGCAAGAACTAAAGACACTGGGGAGGTTACAAACTGCCAGCTAAAAAGAGGGTGGCAACTAGTGATATAGAGGGATGGGAGAAGAAAGATGGAACATTACAGGGAGGCACATACTGTAAAGGGAGGAACATACTATCAAGGGAGGCACATACGTAGTGTACCATTGCATACTGCTGTTGTGCAATCTTTTCAACTCCCATTGATGAAAATTCTCCATACCAGTTTTCTGTCACCTGGGAAGGACACCAATATACGCCAACTGTTTTGCCATAAGGGTATTTTCATTCACCACACTTTGTTTTGGACTTGTGGCAGGAGACCTTGAGTACATGCCAACACATTTAGACCTGCCATATTGATGACATCATGTTGTCAGTTTACACCCATCTTTCCCCCTGATGAAGCCTGGTGGCGAAACGCATTGGATGTAAGTGGGCTCCTGGCACATAGCTACTCTTTACCTCATTGTGTCTCTGCATGGTTTGTTAATTGTTTTTAATTTCTTGGTTACCGTGCTATTACTGTCTATCTACTATGATGGTCAATATCATTAGTTCTAAACTTGTTTCCTGACTTACCATTGCTGATTATCTACAATGTACTATACTATGGTATAGATGTTATGACCAGTAGCCCACTCAGTATTCCTTACTGTGTGGACTCTTTTTAAATTTTACTTTGATGCTACTAATTGTATTTTTTATCATGTCTCAATAAAAATTTATTTTATTTGAAATGTTTGGGTCATTTAACACTGAACGTTTGCATTGGTGTTTAAGTTATGACTTTGGTGTTTGACCAGTTATATTATTGGGGCACATTCTCTTTGGTGTTATTACACCCAAGAGAAAGTAAAAGTGGACTTGATTGTATTAATTGATTGGATGCTGAGTCAGGGTGGGCCATTAACAAAAGCAAAGGGTCAAGGGCCTCCCCTGAAAGTAGAGTTTTGGGGAATGATCTGGCATGGCACAGAGAAAACAATAGCACAACCGGCTTTTAGATGCAATTGCGATTTGAAAGAGCCTACCAATGTAAAAAAGGCTCAATCCCTGTATGTATATTTGGATTCTGGAGGTCATTTGTGTCTCATTTGGGACTGATTTTAAGACCAGTCTATGATGTCACCAGAAAAAAAGCCAGTTTTGGGGTAAAGCCCAGGAAAATGCCTTGAACTGTACTAAACAAGCTGTACAGGCTCACAACAGATTAGGGCTTGTGAGACCAGACCAGCCTTTCATCTTGGATGTATCACTGACCGATTATGGTAAATGGCTCCAACACTGGTATAGTACCAAGGGACTGGCGCAGGGCAAATATGGTGCTTATTTTCAAAAACGGCTTTATGTCTTCCCTTGGTAACTACAGACCGGTAAGCTTAACATCCATCGTGGTAAAAATGTTTGAGAGGCTCTTAAGGGAATATTTACAGGAGTATGTGACATAAAATTGTATCATAAGTGACAGCCAGTATGGATTTACTAAGGACAGAAGTTGTCAAACCAACCTGATTTGTTTATATGAAGAGGTGAGTAGAAGCCTAGATAGCGGGGCACCTGTGGGTATGATGTTTTTGGACTTTTCAAAGGCATTTGACACTGTCCCTCATAAACTCCTAATGGCTAAATTAATGTCTATAGGTTTAGAAAGTACTAATATAGTTTGTAATTAGATTTAAAATTGGCTATATCCAGAGAGTTGTAGTCAATGATTCCTTCTCTGAATAATCCCCGATTTATAAGTGATGTATTCCAGGGTTAAGTGCTGGTACCACTATTGTTCAACTTATTTATTAATGATTTAAAGGATGCGATTAAGAGTACTGCTTTGATTTTTGCAGATTACACCAAGTCTTTAAGAAAATGTTCATAAATTACGAGTAGATTTGGACACCCCTAAAAATTGAGGGAGGGCCATACCTGAAAACTCTCCCCTGAGTATTTCGGCATCCACTTGGATTTAATGTGGATTTACGTTTAATGTGGATAAATGTAAATTTATGCATCTGGTACTAATAATCCATATGCATCATATGTCCAATTGGGGAGCTAAACTAGGAATGCCACTTGTTGAGAAGGATCTGGGTGTACTTGTAGATCATAAACTAAATAGCGGCACACAATGTCAATCAGCTGCTTCTAAGCCATTAGAAAACTGTTGTGTATTAAAAGAGGAATGGGCTCGCAGAACAGAGACATAATATTAACACTTTACAAAGCATTAGTGAGGCCTTATTTAGAACATGCAGTTCAGTTCTGGGCTCCTGTTCATAGAAAGCATGTCCTGAAGTTGGAAATAATTTGAAGAAGAGCAAGTAAACTAATAAAGGGCAGGGAAATCTTAGTTATGAGCAAAGATTAAAGGAATTAAACCTATTTAGCCTTTAAAAAAAGACCACTAAGGGGGACATGATTAACTTGAAGAAATATTTGAATGGCCCACGCAAAAATAGGAGACAAGCTTTCCTTAACCATAAGTACTTTTTTTTTAACCATATTAACTATGTAACTAGGAGGATGAAAAGTTCCAATAGGATTCTGGTCCAAACATTTTACCCCAGCACAAAGATAATACAGCACATTAGGGAAACAACTCTTGGCAGCCTGTACTGCTCTACAACACACAGAAGCTACAACACGTCTTCAGCCGGTCACTGTTCATACAGAAGTGCCAATAGGTAAATGAGTCAAGAAGACCTTGCGTCTTGTACGGCAGTTGCCCAGATTCAGAGTTTGCAAGAGTGAAAATGTTATTTATCTGAAAGAGGAGGTTTGTGTTCACGGAGGACCTTCAGCTGTCAACCAACAATTAGTAAAACTAGTGAACTTTGAGTCACAACAACCAGAGGAGCCACCCCTAAAAATTGAGAGAGGGCCATACCTGGAAACTCTCCCCTGGAATCAGCAAACTGAACAAAGACTAAAATGTGAGTTCACTAATGGTTCAACCACAGTGACATATAAGGAATGTTTCTCATCCAACCCTCTACATAGACTATCCTACATAAAACCAGTAATGATGGAACAAGCCAACTTACACAACTTATGGCTATACTAATGGTTTTAGAGGAAACTGAAGGTGAAATGCACATTTACCCAGACAGCAGGGCTATGTATAAAGGTTTATCACTTGGATTTTCACATGGCATCAAGATACATGAACAGTGAATAGAAGTTCACACGGGGCGGATACGCTGCGTAAAAGCATCATCCCGGGAGGCAGGCCCTCTGATGTCATCCAGACTGGCCTCCTGGGATAATGTTTCATCCCATGTGACCGCCGCTACAGGCTGCAATTGTCTGCAGCGTTCACATGGAATGAAACGTCATCACAGGTGACCGCGCTGGAGGGAGGAACACAGACTTCTGGGTAAGTATGAGGGTTTTGTTTTTTATCTGAGTTGAGTTTTTTGCGGCGGAATCGCTGCAAACCCGACACAAAAAAAGGCAACAACTGCTATTTGTTGCGGGTTTTACCTTCCTATTGAATTCAATGGGGAAAATCTGCAACAAATAAGCAGCGTTTACGCAATTACAATTGACTTGCTGCAGAATAAAATTCTGCACCGAAAGTCAATTTCCGAGTGTTTTTTCCGCTCAGTATTTACACAGCGTGTGGATGAGATTTGTTTTATCTCATCCACTTTGCTGCTACTCTATTTGCTGAGGATTTTCCGCAACGAATTCCGTTGCGGAAAATCCGCTGTATTTACACAACTTGAGAACTGACCCTTAGAGAGGCCCAGAGATATGGAATAACCTGTGGAAGGAAGGGAAAATAAGGACTTTGGACTTTTCATGTGGGCCATGTTAATGGTCATACCCGGTAACAATGAAGCTGACAATTTATCAAAAGTTGGAAAAGCCAGTACAAAAGAACTGACCATTCTAGGCAAATGGGTTCATGAAGAGAGTAGCCATGGTGGTTTTCAAGTGTCCCTCACCTGGGCAAAGCATAAAAGGATTCCTTTAACATTAAAGGATTAAAAAAACATTGAAGTAGAGTGTCCAGTATGCCAGTAGGTCAAGCAAAGACAATAAAAACGGTCTTTGGGTCAGATACACAGAGGTCAGCATGGAGGCCAAGTGTGGCAAACTGATTTTATTAGAGCTTCCAGTAGGGAAAGACCAAGTACAGTATTGGGTCATAGCTGACATTTAGAAGCACCGCTCTACCAAGAATGCAGACCAAGACACTACCTTGAAATTACTACAACAACTAAATATGTGTTATGGATAGAGATGAGTGAATTTCTCAAAATTTGTTTTGCATCTGATTTGATTAAATTGGCCCACTGATTTAATCCAAATAAATTTGAAGAGATTAAACCTTCTCATAGGTTAATTCCAGTGTTGTAGAGATGTCCATTTATGATGAGTGGTTTGTTCCAAGAGCTTTTAGCATGAGTCGGATTGCAATATTTTGAAGTTTGGCTCCGTCTATATGACTGATCTGGCACATTTTTGAAGGTTATCAATCTGGACATACTTACAACATCACACGTTTGATGAAAGGCTTGGCTGAAAACTAGCTATTGAAATATCATTGGACAGCAGCCAAGACATTTAATGAAGATGACTGTTGCCTTTGCACTCATGCTCCAGTTTCAGGACAAGCCATAAACATTATGGGACATTGAAACTGCTTTAAATTTTTAATAGTGTTGATTTTATATTTACTTTCTGATGTTTGCATATTTTATTGTACAATAGTTTGCAGATTGGACTCCGCACGGTTGGATGCATTGCTATCGGGTAAAGTTAATTGTGGTGCAATGTACTGTAAAGGTTAACTTACTTTTGCAGTTTTAACTACCTCAATTATGCAAGATGCCAAGAAAAAGAAATTCCTGAAATTAAAGGCCCTTTGACGCGAGCCATTCACAGAGCGCTCGTTCCCGATCATTGCCATGTGTAAACAGGGCAACGATCAGCTGATGAACGAGCAAACACTCGTTCATTGACTTATCGTATTGTTTATGCAGCCAAAAATATTATTGATGTCAGCTGCACATCTCCCCGTGTAGACAGCGAGACGTGCTGCCAACATGATAGAATTGTATGGGACCAGCGATCGTAGTAATGAGCGCTCGTCCCCATTCATAGCTCCTTGTGAAAGGAGAAAACGAGCGCAGATCAACGAGCTGTCTTGTTGATCGGTGCTCGTTTACACGGCACACGTCGGGCCGTGTAAGAGGACCCTAAGGCCGGGTTCCCATGGGTCAGATACGCTGCATAAAAAATATGCAGCGTATCCGACCTGGAACCCGCAGCACATTCCGTACATTCAACCGCACCACATTGTGGTGAGATTTTTCAGCCGGAATTTCCTCTGCGGAAAGCAGTGCTGAAAAAAAATAAAAAATGTTTAGACTTATGCCCTCCCTCTCTTCTGTGCGTAGTCCAGCCTTCTAAAATGACGTTGCAGGCCATGTAACGACTGCAGTCTGTGATTGGCTGCAGCAGTCACATGGGATGAAACGTCATCCCAGGAGGCCGGACTGGAGAAGAAGCAGGGAATTCTGGGTAAGTATAACCTGTTTTTTTTTTCTTACTAGCGATTTTTGTGGCAGACTCTTACATGACTTTACTTTTTATTGTGGGTTTTGCATCCCCTTTGAATTCAGTGGGGAAAAACAGAAAAGCAAGGAAAACGTGGCATAAATTGACATGCTGCAGATTTAATTTCTGCACCACAGGTCAATTTATTAACGTTTACGCTGCCTTTTTTTTTCTAAATCTCATCCACTTTGCTGCTACTGTAAGTGCTGCGGAATTTCCGCACAGAATTTCATTGCGGAAATTCTGCTGTGTTTACGCTACGTGAGAACCCAGCCTAAGGCCCCATGCCCACGAACATATTTTTGAGGCCGCAATTCATCCGTAAATCTGCGGGTGAATTGCGGCCCCATTCATTTAAATGGGCCCATGCACACAACAGTGGTTTCCACAAAACCTGGACCGCTTTTATGCTGGAGCGCAAAAAGAACGGACATGTTTTTTAGGCTCATAGAAATTAATGCGCGCGGCCATGTGCACGGCCCACAGTTTGCGGGCGGCTCGGGGTGACACTCCGCGCCCGTCCAAGCCGCAAATCACGGCTGTGCACACCACTACGGTTATGTGCATCAGGCCTAAGAGTTCAGCACAAAAACTTGTGAACAGATAAGAAATTAGGGTGTGCAAGGCTGTTATGGAGAAGTGCACTGGTTAAGAATATAGAACTATATTAGGACTAATATAGGACTATAAAAACTAAAAGGTACCCCATCTCAGAAGGAGAAGATATTTTGAATAGGCGTATTGAGACTATATTGCTTGGTTTTTCCTGGGTCGTTGATATGTACACAACACCCAGGCCTCAAGCTGAGTAAGCCCTTATTCGCAGGGTTTCCCGGCCGGGTGACGGCCGCTCATAAAACGTCCGTCACACGACCGCAGTAGGAACAATAGACCCCTAATAGGGTTATTCACACGACCGATTTTTTTGACGGCATGGGAAACCGGAAGTCTATGGGGCCGGGTAATACATAGCCATCACTTGAATGTGCTCCAAGTAACGCCCGTGTCTTCTGTCGCTCGCTCTCTCCTCCTTCTCCCCACAGTGCGAAGTGCATGTGTAATGGATTTGCCTGACACAGCTTCTTTGTCGACGCCTGTGATTAATCAGCCTGCATCTGTGCCTAGGTCTGTTAGAGTGACTCGATCTGCTACCACTCAGGCTGGGAGGCTGAGGAGTGGGAGAACTTATCACAGCCTGGCCAGACGGAGCTAGCTCCCGCCCTCTGTCTATTTATACCTTCATTTCCTGCTCCTCCTTTGCCTGTGATTCTGTCCTGTTTCCTGGCTCTGCTGCTCCTGCTTGTTCTATTGTCCTCTGCTTCAAATTGACCTGGCTTACTGCCTACTCTCCTGCTCTGCGTTTGGTACCTCGTACACTCCTGGTTTGACTCGGCTCGTTCACTACTCTTGTTGCTCACGGTGTTGCTATGGGCAACGGCCCCATTTCCCTTAGCTTCTGTGTACCCTTGTCTGTTGGTCTGTCGTGCACTTATTGAGCGTAGGGACCGTCGCCCAGTTGTACGCCATCGCCTAGGACGGGCCATGCAAGTAGGCAGGGACTGAGTGGCGGGTAGATTAGGGCTCACCTGTCTGTCTCCCTACCCCGTCATTACATAATCACAGGCCCAAATACCTTTTCTATCCTGGTCCCTGACTATGGACCCCCTTGAGGCCCTGGCTCAGCAAATGCAGGGTCTTTCCCTACAGGTCCAAGACCTGGCTCAGAGGTGCAACCAGCGTGATGCTACCCTGGTAGTGCCCCCCACCTCACCTCTAGAACCCCACCTCAAGTTGCCTGACCGGTTCTCAGGGGACCGGAAGACTTTTTTCTCCTTCCGGGAGAGTTGTAGGCTCTATTTCCGTTTAAGGCCCCACTCCTCAGGTTCTGAGAACCAGCGAGTGGGTATAATTATGTCTCGGTTCCAGGACGGCCCCAGGAATGGGCCTTCTCCTTGGCTCCTGACGCCCCTGAACTTTCGTCTGTTGATTTTTTTTTTCCGCTCCCGGGCTCATCTATGACGAGACTGACAAGACTGCCTTTGCCGAGAGTCAGCTGGTGACCTTACGTCAGGGTAAGAGACCCGTTGAGGAGCACTGTTCTGACTTTAGGAAGTGGTGTGTAGCTTATCGGTTGAATGACCCTGCCCTGAGGTGTCAGTTTAGATTGGGTCTGTCAAACGCCCTGAAAGACCTGTTAGTTAGTTATAACTCTTCGGACTCTCTAGATCAGGTTATGGCTTTAGCGGTGCGTCTTGACCGACGTCTCAGGGAACGACGACTCGAACGTTTTTGTGCCTTTTCCTCTGACTCCCCTATGATGGCTCCAGAGGTTCCGTTGCTTCGTTCTTCCACGGAAAACTCGGATGAACCTATTGAACTCGGGTCCTCCGTGTCTCCCCAACAACGTAGAGAGTTCCGCAGGAAGAATGGTCTCTGCTTCTACTGTGGGGATGACAAGCATCAAGTGAACGACTGTCCTAGGCATAAGAATAAGCAGCCGGAAAAATTCCGCGCCTAAGTGACCATCGGGGAGGTCGCTTGGGCACTCAGGTATTTCCCGTAAATATGAAGCCTAATAAAATCTTGCTTCCCTTTCAGGTCTCTTTTGGTGGTAGGTCTGTATCCGGCAGTGCCTTCGTGGACTCAGGGTCTTCTGCTAATATTATGTCTGTGGAATTTGCTATGTCTCTAGCTATGCCTTTAATTGATTTGCCTAAACCTGTCCCAGTAGTGGGTATCGACTCCACTCCACTTGCTAATAGTTATTTTACACATCATACCCCTGTATTTGAACTCATGGTTGGATCCATGCATTTGGAGCCGTGTTCTGTGTTGGTGATGCAGGGATAATCGTCCGATTTGGTTTTAGGCCTTCCTTGGTTGCAGATGCATAATCCCACGTTTAACTGGAATAGTGGGGATCTTACTAAATGGGGTAATGAATGCATGACTTCCTGAACCAGAAAGAAACAAGCGTGGAGGTGGTAATGCCTGGCATTGCTGCGGTGGTGCATCGGACTGCAAAATATTGACCCAGTGGGCCCTGAAAGACATGTACTGTACCTGCCCATAGTTGCTGCTCCACGTGTCGACGGTGGCATGTACCCTGCTGCACATGGATAATTGCAAGGACTGGCACACCTTTTCCTCCACGTGCTTGTGCAAGGCAGGGACAGCTGTTTTGGAGAAGTAATGTCGGCTAGGTATTCGCCACCTAGGCTGAGCGCACGCCATCAATTGCTTGAAGCCGGCGGAGTCGACCAGGTGGTACGGCAGCGACTGCACCACCAACAACTTAGCCAGGTGTGAATTAAGCCGCACGACAAGTGGATGACTGGGTATATATTGTTGCTTATTGGACAACGATTCCGTAATGGATAACTGACGGGACGTAGGAGAAGCACTAGATGACAGTGATGATGATGACAGCGAGATGGTGGATAAGGCCTGGCTACTACTTAGATGACAGGGACTCGGAGCAGCAGCAGCGGCAGAAGGGTCTTCATTAGATGTACATGATGGTGGGGCATGTTGATTGTCCCACATGGCCTTGTGATGCCGCTCTATGTGTTTACGTAGAGCGGTAGTTCCTACATTGCTGCCCTGCCCACGCCTTACTTTCTGCTTGCAGATACGGCACTGTGCCATGTTTTCGTCCTCCGGGAAGGTACAGAAAAATTGCCACACGGCAGAGTACCGTAAAGAGGTAGTACCACGTCCACCACCACCACCCCCACCATCCGAGCTTACCACTTGTCTGGAAGGCTTTTTTCGGGAGCCTACACCAGTAGCAGCAGTGTCGCCGTCACCGGCTCCTGAGCTAACCATACCGCTGCAACGTTTTGCAGATTGACTTCTGCCCCTACCTCGGCTTGGATGTTTATCACTGCCAGTGCCGCCACTACTACCCTCCTCCTCTGACGCCGTCATGACCTCGTCACCTGGTTCCCACGTCCTGTCTAAAACAACATCATCATAGCCCTCCTCATCATCCCCGCCACTTCTGTCACTGTGTTGTGAATGTGATGTGACATCATGGCGGGCTCCATGCCCCCCCTCATTACTGCGTCTGCCACCACGGCTACCACCAACAACCCCCACTACCACAGCTATGCGTCTCGGACACCGCTTCCACCTCCACCACCGCCGCAACACACTCCGTTGGCTGACTCGCGGAAAACAAATCATCATCACTATGTTGTTCAGTAATATCTTCCTTCGCACCCGAGGAGATGTCTCTTAGGACTCTCAGGAAAGATGGCTTCCCGCTAGGAAGGGGGAGTGAAGACATAGATGATGGAATGGAAACGTTAGAAATACCCATATTACTACTGTCACTATGCCAAGGAACTGTAGAGGATCTGGAATACAACGAAACCTGGCTTGAAGCCAGATCGTCAGAGTCTTCCTGCTGAGATGACCGCGAGCCAGCCAACCAGTCCACAATGGCCGTATTGTCTAAAGTAACCCGCCCACCGGAGGAGATGGACAAGTCTGGCTTGCTGATACTGCTACTACTACCAGCAGGCACATGGCTGCTGCTACTAGTGGAACTGGGCACATGTCTTGCGCCACAAATGCTGGTACTGGGTCTGGCACCAACAGATCCAACATTTGGACTGGAAGAGGACATGGCATGGGTGTTTTTTCCTCTACCCCGTCCTTTCACAACCTTTTTTTTACCAGACATTTCACTGCTGGAGTGCAGCAAGTTGAATCAAAACCCCGGGGATGAGCCCCTTCTAAAAGCATATTCACACACTGGCTTCGCAAATGGCAATGAATGAGAATTTCTATCTGCCACTGCACTGACTCAGGGAATGCTGGGCGTTGTAGTACTACAAAGGCTGCCTCAGCTGCCTGTATTGCAAGTTGGATGCAACGGGGATGAGCCCCTTCTAAAAGCGTATTCACACACTGGCTTGGCAAATGGCAATGAATGAGAATTTCTTTTAGCCACTGTGCACTGACTCAGGGAATGCTGGGCGTTGTAGTACTACAAAGGCTGCCTCAGCTGCCTGTATTGCAAGTTGGATGCAACGGGGATGAGCCCCTTCTAAAAGCGTATTCACACACTGGCTTGGCAAATGGCAATGAATGAGAATTTCTATCAGCCACTGCACTGACTCAGGGAATGCTGGGCGTTGTAGTACTACAAAGGCTGCCTCAGCTGCCTGTATTGCAAGTTGGCTTCAACGTGGATGAGCCCCTTCTAAAAGCGTATTCACACACTGGCTTGGCAAATGGCAATGAATGAGAATTTATATCAGCCACTGCACTGACTCAGGGAATGCTGGTCGTTGTAGTACTACAAAGGCTGCCTCAGCTGCCTGTATTGCAAGTTGGATGCAATGGGGATGAGCCCCTTCTAAAAGCGTATTCACACACTGGCTTGGCAAATGGCAATGAATGAGAATTTCTATCAGCCACTGCACTGACTCAGGGTATTATGGGCGTTGTAGTACTACAAAGGCTGCCTCAGCTGCCTGTATTGCAAGTTGGCTTCAATGTGGATGAGCCCCTTCTAAATGCGTATTCACACACTGGCTTGGCAAATGGCAATGAATGAGAATTTATATCAGCCACTGTGCACTGACTCAGGGAATGCTGGGCGTTGTAGTACTACAAAGCCTGCCTGTATTGCAAGTTGGATGCAACGAGGATGAGCCCCTTATAAAAGCGTATTCACACACTGGCTGAGTAGTGAGTAGTGGATGAGCCCCTTCGATTGCTGGATTCCTGGCTTTTAGATTCCTAAAGCTTTCCCTTACTGCACAGAGATTGCTATCCCTACAGCTCCTGTCTCTAAAATGGCCGCTGAGCTCCGTTCATAGACTTTTATTGCAGGCTTGAGCCCGCCCCTATGCTGCCTCCCACAGAGGCAGAGCCGTTTACAAGGCATTATGGGGTAGCCTGATGTCAGGTGATATTGTGAAATCCTCCATTTTACATCTAACATGTGGCAGGCGCCAAAATGCAGCCGGGTTCGGTCAAAACGGGTTCGGCCGAACCCGGTGAAGTTCGGATTCGCTGCGAACCGAACTTTTCCCAATGTTCGGACCGAAACCGGGTTCGGTTGTCCCGGTTCGCTCATCTCTAATTCTGACTTAGCCTCCGAAATTCCGGCTGATCAAGGTTCAGCTCCCGAGAACCTTCATGAGAACAAGCTGTTTGTTCCCCTGCAATTCCGGCTAAGGGTACTCAGGGAGAATCATGACTCTGCACTATCTGGCCATCCAGGCATCCTGGGTACCAAACACTTCATTTCTAGAACCTATTGGTGGCCTGGGTTGCTTAAAGACGTTAAGGCCTACGTTGCCGATTGTGAAACTTGTGCTAAGTCCAAGACTCCCAGGTCCCCACCAGCGGGCTTACTATGTTCTTTGCCCATTCCTCAGAGACCTTGGACCCATATCTCCATGGAATTTATCACCGATCTGCCTCCATCCCAAGGCAAGTCGGTGGTGTGGGTTGTAGTAGACTGCTTCAGCAAGATGTCCCACTTTGTACCCCTCAAGAAACTACCCAATGCCAAGACGTTAGCTACCTTGTTTGTCAAACACATCCTGCGTCTCCATGGGGTTCTTTTCAATATTGTTTCTGACAGAGGGGTACAATTTGTTTCATTGTTTTGGAGAGCCTTCTGTAAGAAGTTGGAGATTGATCTGTCCATCTCCTCGGCCTTCCATCCTGAAACTAAAGGCCAAACTGAGAGGACTAATCAGTCTCTAGAACAATATTTAAGGTGTTTTATCTCTGACTGTCAAGATGATTGGGTCTCATTCATTACCCTCGCCGAATTTTCCCTTAATAACCGGATCAGTAACTCGTCACGGGTCTCCCCCTTTTTATGTAATTTTGAGTTTAATCCACGGTTCTCCTCCGTTTCACCTGGTGGTTCCAACAATCCCGAGGTAGATGTCGTTCATCGGGAACTGTGCATAGTCTGGGCCCAGGTTCAGAAGAACCTTAAGGCGTCCCAGAGCATCCAAAAGACTCAGGCAGATAAGAGACGTTCTACTAACCTCTTGTTTGTGGTCGGGGATCTGGTGTGGCTGTCCTCAAAAAATTTGCGCCTTAAAGTTCCGTCCAAAAAATTTGATCCCCGGTATACAGGGCCGTACAAGATCATTGAGGTCCTTAACCCTGTCTTCTTGCGGCTGGAGTTACCCCCGTCTTTTCAGATACACAACGTGTTCCATGCCTCCCTCCTGAAAAGATGCCCCCCGTCCTTGGCTACCTCGAGGAAACATCCGGTCCCTGTTCTCACTCCTGAAGGGGTAGAATTAGAGGTGGCCAAGATTGTGGACAGCAGGATGGTCCAGGACTCCCTCCAGTACTTGGTCCATTGGAGAGGCTACGGGCCTGAGGAGAGGACTTGAGTACCTGCCCGGGATGTTCACGCCGGGTTATTGCTCTGGAAGTTCCATCTCCGGTTCCCCAAAAAGCAAGGTCCACATAGGAAGGGTCCAGTGGCCCCTCATAAAAGGGGGGGTACTGTAATGGATTTGCCAGACACAGCTTCTTTGTCGACGCCCGTGATTAATCAGCCTGCATCTGTGCCTAGGTCTGTTAGAGTGACTCGATCTGCTACCACTCAGGCTGGGAGGCTGAGGAGTGGGAGAACCTATCACAGCCTGACCAGACGGAGCTAGCTCCCGCCCTCTGTCTATTTATACCTTCATTTCCTGCTCCTCCTTTGCCTGTGATTCTGTCCTGTTTCCTGGCTCTGCTGCTCCTGCTTGTTCTATTGTCCTCGGCTTCAAATTGACCCTGGCTTACTGACTACTCTTCTGCTCTGCGTTTAGTACCTCATACACTCCTGGTTTGACTCGGCTCGTTCACTACTCTTGTTGCTCACGGTGTTGCCCATTTCCCTTAGCTTCTGTGTACCCTTGTCTGTTGGTCTGTCGTGCACTTATTGAGCGTAGGGACCATTGCCAAGTTGTACGCTGTCGCCTAGGACGGGCCGAGCAAGTAGGCAGGGACTGAGTGGCGGGTAGATTAGGGCTCACCTGTCTGTCTCCCTACCCCGTCATTACAGCATGTGAGTAGGAGGGTATTTTTTTGCTCCCTGTAGAAGCGGAATCCCCAATCCCCAGCCACCGCTTCAGCAACGCTGTGGCCGGGGATTGGGAAATCCGCTCCAGGAGAAGTCTGTGACTTCACTGTGTCCATATATGGACACAGTGACGTCACAGACTTCTGAAGCGGAATCCCCGGCGATGTGGCTGGGGATTCCGCTCCAGGAGAAGTTCCTGCCTTCACTGTCCATATATGGACACAGTGACGTCAGAGACTTCTGAAGCGGCTGGGGATTCCGACCCAGGAGAAGTCCCTCACTTCACTGTCCATATATGGACAGTGAAGTGAGGGACTTCTCCTGGAGCGGTCCCCTACAGGAAAGTATGGGGGGGTGCCATCTATGGGGGGTGACTACGTACAAGGGGGCTGTGTGGCATAACCTACAGGGGGGCTGTGTGGCATTACCTACAGGGGGCTGTGTGGCATTACCTACAGGGGGGCTGTGTGGCACTACCTACAGGGGGGCTGTGTTGCACTACCTACAAGGGGGTCTGTGTGGCACTACCTACAAAGGGGTCTGTGTGGCATTGCTTACAGGAGGACTGTGTGGCACAACCTACAAGGTGGTCTGTGTGGTACTACTTACAAGGGGTCTGTGTGGCACTACCTACAAGAGGGTTTGTGTGGCACTACCTACAAGGGGGCTGTGTGGTATTGCTTTCAGGAGGGCTGTGTGGCATTACCTACAGGGGGCTGTGTGTCACGACCTCCAAGGGTGTCTGTGTGGTACTACCTACAAGGGTGTCTATGTGGCACTACCTACAAGGGGGTCTGTGTGGCATTACCTACAAGGGGGCTGTGTGGCACTACCTACAGGAGGCTGTGAAAGTATCTACAGAGGGCAGTGTGTGGCATTATCTACAGAGGGAAGTGTGTGGCAAAAAATTTACAAATGAAATTCATCCGATTTTAAAACGGACAGGGAAAAAAAACCAGATGCAAAACGCGTCAAAATCGGCCGTTAAAAACGGCAACATGGCGGGAACGGATGCAAAACGGATGCAAAATGGCGGGGAAAAATGGCCTAAAACGGCCGTTTTTATCGACCGACACTTGGACCCTGTCGTGTGAATAAGGCCTAATATTATGCTTATTTATATGCTGTTTGATTTGCATTGTTTGTTTGCTTATTTTATGCTGCTATATGTATGTGCTGCTGATGTTTTGTGCGCATATATATATATATATATATATATATGCATATGTGTGTGGGTGTATATACATATACACTACCGTTCAAAAGTTTAGGGTCACTTAGAAATGTCCTTATTTTTGAAAGAAAAGCACAGTTTTTTTCAATGAAGATAACATTAAATTAATCAGAAATATGCTCTATACATTGTTAATGTGCTAAATGACTATTCTAGCTGCAAACGTCTGGTTTTTAATGCAATATCTACATAGGTGTATAGAGGCCCATTTCCAGCAACCATCACTCCAGTGTTCTAATGGTACATTGTGTTTGCTAACTGTGTTAGAAGGCTAATGGATGATTAGAAAACACTTGAAAACCCTTGTGCAATTATGTTAGCATCGCTGTAAACAGTTTTGCTGTTTAGAGGAGCTATAAAACTGACCTTCCTTTGAGCTAGTTGAGAATCTGGAGCATTACATTTGTGGGTTCGATTAAACTCTCCAAATGGCTAGAAAAAGAGAGCTTTCATGTGAAACTCGACAGTCTATTCTTGTTCTTAGAAATGAAGGCTATTCCATGCGAGAAATTGCCAAGAAACTGAAGATTTCCTACAACGGTGTGTACCACTCCCTTCAGAGGACAGCACAAACAGGCTCTAACCAGAGTAGAAAGAGAAGTGGGAGGCCCCGCTGCACAACTGAGCAACAAGACAAGTACATTAGAGTCTCTAGTTTGAGAAATAGACGCCTCACAGGTCCTCAACTGGCAGCTTCATTAAATAGTACCTGCAAAACGCCAGTGTCAACGTCTACAGTGAAGAGGCGACTCCGGGATGCTGGCCTTCAGGGCAGAGTGGCAAAGAAAAAGCCATATCTAAGACTGGCTAATAAAAGGAAACTATTAATATGGGCAAAAGCACACAGACATTGGACAGAGGAAGATTGGAAAAAAGTGTTATGGACAGACAAATGGAAGTTTGAGGTGTTTGGATCACACAGAAGAACATTTGTGAGACACAGAACAACTGAAAAGATGCTGGAAGAGTGCCTGACGCCATCTGTCAAGCATGGTGGAGGTAATGTGATGGTCTGGGGTTGCTTTGGTGCTGGTAAAGTGGGAGATTTGTACAAGGTAAAAGGGATTTTGAATAAAGAAGGCTATCACTCTATTTTGCAACGCCATGCCATACCCTGTGGACAGCGCTTGATTGGAGCCAATTTCATCCTACAACAGGACAATGACCCAAAGCACACCTCCAAATGATGCAAGAACTATTTAGGGAAGAAGCAGGCAGCTGGTATTCTATCTGTAATGGAGTCTCCAGCGCAGTCACCAGCTCTCAACCCCATAGAGCTGTTGTGGGAGCAGCTTGACCGTATGGTACGCAAGAAGTGCCCATAAAGCCAATCCAACTTATGGGAGGGGCTTCTGGAAGCATGGGGTGAAATTTCTCCCGATTACCTGAGCAAATTAACAGCTAGAATGCCAAAGGTCTGCAATGCTGTAATTGCTGCAAATGGAGCATTCTTTGACGAAAGCAAAGTTTGAAGGAGAAAATTATTATTTCAAATAAAAATCATTATTTCTAACCTTGTCAATGTCTTGACTATATTTTCTAGTCATTTTGCAACTCATTTGATAAATATAAGTGTGAGTTTTCATGGAAAACACAAACTTGTCTGGGTGACCCCAAACTTTTGAACGGTAGTGTATATATATATATATGTATATATATATATATATATATATATATATATATATATATATATATATATTACATCCATATTTATATAATGTCGCTGATACGCAGTCTGTAAACTTCTTCTTTGTTTTGATTAATATTAAGTAAAGTCACATTTTTATTCCCTTAGCAAATGTGTTTGAAATCTTTATTTATGCGATCCTTAACCCCTTCCCTCCTCAGCCATTTTTCGGATTTTCACTTTTGTTTTTTCCTCCCCACATTCCAAAAGCTAGAATTTTTAATTTTTCCATCTATATAGCTATATGAGGGCTTGTTTTTTGCGTGATAAGTTTTAGTTTTTCATGGCACCATTTATTGTACTACATAATATACTGGGAAGATGAAAATAAATTATTTGTGGGGTGAAATGGGCAAAAAACAGCGATTACGCCAGTTTTTGGGGGATTTTGTTTTTACGGCATCCATCAGGCGGTAAAATGGCATATTCATCTTATTCTCCAGGTTGATAAGATTATGGCGATACCAAATTTATATGTTTTGTTTTATGTTTTACCACTTTTAAAAAAGTAAAACTATTTGCTAAATTAAAAAAATCTTTTGTGTCGCCATTTTCTGAGAGCCATAACTTCATAATTTTTTCATCAATTTAGCAATGTGAGAGCTTAAATTTTGCAGGCCAAGCCATAGTTATCACCAATACCATTTTGGGGTATATGCGACTTTTTGATCACTTTTTATTTAATTTTTTTAGAGCGCTAAGGTGACCAAAAAACAGGAAAGTGCGAGTTTTATATATATTTATTTTACGGCATTCACCGAGCGGGTTAAATGCTATATTGTGATAGTTCACACTTTTACGGATGCGGTGATACCAGTTATGTTAACTTTCTTTTTTAACATTGATATAGGGAAAAAAATTTGAAATGGGGGGTTTTTTGAACTTTTAATACATAAACTTTTTTGGAACATAAAAAAACCCCTTTATTTAACAGTTTTTTACTAGTTCCCCATCTAATGTATTGCAGCATCTGACAGTCTCCATTGTAACCGGACGATCATGCCGCGGGAGGCACGATGGCTTGTTTGAGTGGGCGCCCCCCTGATTCTAACAGTTTAAATTGAACGCAGCATTTAATTTGATAAATGGGCGGAATCAATGAGATCTTTTATTCTGCCTGTTGCAGTGATGTGTTGGCTGTGTAACACAGCCGTCACCCACTGTCTATAGAGCCCAGCCCGTGCTCCATATTTCCCCTTAACCCTTATCACATACAGTTATGTGATAATGCATAATGATGATTTATTTATTTCAGTTACTTATATAGCACCAACATATTACACAGCGCTGTACAGAGGTCCTCTTTTTTACTGTCCCCATTGGAGCTCACAATCTAAATTCCCTATTGGTATGTTTTTGGGGTGTGGGAGGAAACCAGAGTACCCAGAGGAAACCCACACAAACACAGGGAGAACATACAAACTCCATGCAGACGTTGGATTTGAACCCAGGACCCCACCAGTGTAAGGCAATAGTGCTAACCACTGAGCCACCGTGCTGCCCAAGAGGTTGCCCACTACTGAACAACTGATGACCTATCCACCGGATAGGTCAACAGTATATCATCGGTGTGTGTTCGACACCCGGTCCCCGCACTGTTAAGCCGCACCGGCTGCCTCCGGGCACCGAATGTTATGGCCCATGATGCAATGTACAGAGCCGGAAGCAGTTGGCTCTGTACGTAGCATAGCGGACGTGCTGCCGAACTACAGCTCTGCTACTATTCACTCGAATAGGAGCAGAGCTGCAGTACGGCAGCTCGGCTGCTGTTCAGTGAACAGAGACAACTAATTCCGGCATGTACATATGGTGCTCGGAGGTAGCCGGTGCGACTTAACGATGTGGGGTCCGGGTGTTGGACCCCCGCAGATCATGTACTGATGACTTATCCAGTGGATAGGTCATCAGTTTCTTAGTGGTGGAAAACCCCTTTAAATCCACTGTAATACAAACTATATGAAATAACTCCGATCTCGAATGTTTAAATGGACACTAACTTTTAAAACTACTCATTCTAATCTAATAGTATACTTGATATCGATCAACTTTATAATTACTTACTGTTAAAATATAGTTGTTTTATCCATGCAAATTCTGTGTGTAGTTACTTTTAATATATTTTTTTTGGAACATTGAACAAAAACGTTATTTACCTGTTTTTTACTTGCATGATATGCTGCAATACTAATGTATTGCAGTATTACGCTATACTGACAATCTCCTTTGAAGCCCTGCCAGAGTACAAAGATTTAACAAACCTTTATTAGGCCCCCAGGCTGCATGACAACCATCGGCACTCGCAATCACGTCTTGGGGGGCGATGGCGCATTGGAGGGGGTCGCCCTCCTGATTTTAACAATTGAAATGCCACGGATGCGATTGACCGCGGCATTTAAGGTGTTAAACGGGCAGAATCAATGTAATCTCTGATTTCGCCCATTGCAGTGCAGTGTCGGCTGTATTACACAGCCGTCACCCGCTGAGTATGGATCGTGCTCAGGCCGTGAGCCCGCTCCATACTTCCCCTTCACGGCTGTCACGATGTGGCATGTCGTTAAAGGGAATGTGTTGCCAGAAAAACATGTTTTTTTTTTAAAAATTAAACATTTAGTGTGTGGGTGGTTAAACATTGTTCAAATTTTTTTAATTTTTTTGCACGAGTCCAGGAAATATTATAAATTATTTCTAATTTATAATACTACCCATTTTTGGTCACTAGATGGAGCTGTTCCCAAAATTGCAGCATTGCAACATTGAGTTAAAAGCCCTCGCTCTAGTGAGCTCTCAGCATCCCCCCCTCCTTTATCCTGGCTAGTGCCGGGATAAACGAGGGGTTTGAATGGTGTAACCTCCTACACTGTGTGTCGCCATTTTTTGAGCTAACCCACAGTGTAGTAGGTTTACATACAGTAGTAAACACACACAAACACGAACATACATTGAAATCTCTTACCTGCTCCTGCCGCCGCGGCTCCCTCCGGCCCGTCCGCTCCGTTTGCTGCCGCTGGTGCAAGTGCAGAAATCCGGAAGCCGCGACCGGAAGTAGTAATATTACTGTCCGGCCGCGACTTCCGGTCCACAGGAAAATGGCGCCGGACGGCGCCAATTTCGAATAGGACTGTGTGGGAGCGGCGCATGCGCAGTTCCCACACAGACGCCGTACACTGCAGTCAATGGGACGGGAGCCGTTCATCGTCCCTATGGGACTGTGGCTGCCGTATTCCATGTCTGTATGTGTCGTTAATCGACACACACAGAAATGGAACAAAAAATGGCAGCCCCCATAGGGAAGAAAAAGTGTAAAAATAAGAAAAAGTAAAACACAAACACACAAATAAATATAAAAGTTTTTAATAAAGCACTAACATCTTTAACATATAAAAAAATAATTTCTGATGACACTGTTCCTTTAAGGGATTAAGGGATATCGTTGTCACAAAGGTAAATACTCTCCTTCAAGCACTCTCTACTAAACTAGGTGTTAAGGTCTGTAGCAGATTCGGTACACAGATAAGAAGCAACAGTTTGTAACGTGAGGCAGAGACCTGGTCAGGAAACAATCCAAGTTCGGTACATAGATAAAGTGGCAACAGGTTGTAGAGAGAGGCAGAGAAGAGGTCAGGAAACAATCCAAGTTCGTTACACAAATGAGCAGCAACAGTTTGCAGAACAGCAACAAGGAACTAGACTACAGGCAGGAAGCTCAATAGTCTGTCAAGGTGCAATTGAAGGTCCAGGCTTATTAAGGCAATCAAAAGTGTAAGACATGTTAGGCAATCAAGGCTAGGAATATCAAGATGCAAGAATCAAAGGAAACTAGACAAAAGATTCAGCATTGGAGCTGTCCATCATTTCAGATGGCTCAATAAGAAGAGCTGTTGCTTGGGACACTAGTTTCTTGGTAAGACTCTTTCCAGGATGTCATCTGGACGTCCTAGGGGCTGGCTTGTTTTTAAATATCTGATGAAATTGTTTTGTAAGCCTAGGAGCATAAACATTGCTCTCTGGTTCCAATGAATTCTCCTCAGAGCTATACCCCTACTACTGGATCAAGTATTGCAGCTTCTTTCATTTTCCCAAAATGACTTAAAAAGGTAGCAATGAAAAACAGGAAGTTTTAAAGGAAATGTGACTTCATTAATTTGAGCAGAATTTTAAATGGCCCAGTATATTTCTGGCCCTATTTTGGAGAAGGTATTTTCGGTTTTAATTTCTTTGTGGAAACCAAAACTTTGTTCCATACATGAAAAGCAGGAGTTGCTTTTTGGTGTTTATCAGCAGCCTTGTAAATTGGGTTTGAGCATCATGCAAACTCTCAACAACCTTTTCTTGAACATTTTATAGTGTCGTCAAGCATTCAGTTATTGCTGGAAGAAAGGTAGAAATTGGTAAATCAGAAATGAAGATTAAGTGAAAGCCTGTATTTGCATAGAAAGGATGTTGAACTATGTTCAGAGTTATTCTTTGCAAACTGAGGTGTTGGTAAGTAATCCAACCAGTCATCCTGAAGATAACTAATGAAGCACTGTAGGTACTGTTCAAATGTTTGCTTTCTTTGACTGGGGATAAAATTCAGAAGATAGATGTACTCTTATCCCAAGAGCAGAGTAAAACATTTTTAAGGATTTGAAAGTAAACTGTAGCCCTCGATTTATCTGGAATTTGATGTATTTTGAATACTTCCCGAATTATTTTTCCGCAGTGGGTATTCCCTTGTTTAAAATAAAATGGGCCATTTTTGTAAAACGGTCTACAAAACAAACAAGATGGTGTCCATTCCTTTGGAAGGAGGTAGGTTAACCACAAAATACATAGATACTGAGCCCCAAGTGATGGTATGGAGTGTGGCTATAGCAAATCTAAACGGCAAGAGCGTGGAGTTTTATTTTGAGCACAAACCACGCATCAAGAAACATTTTTTGGGATATCCTTCTTAAAGATTGGTTACCAAAAGGAACAGGCAAGAAGGTTTTGAGTCTTTTTAATGCCTAAATGTCTAGCCAGCTTAGAATTATGAACACATTTTAGAACATCATTTCGTGCTGTTTCTGGCACATACAAACATTTATTTTGCATCCAAAATCCAACTTTACAGAAGAGATTGACATCCTTGGAGAATGAATAAGCAGTGAGTCATTTTCATATGCATCCTTAAAGTGTACCTGTAAAGTTTTTGTACTTTCCATTTCTGGTTTCAACATGAAAAAATACGTATATTCACAATGTATTCTACTCACCTATATATCATATGCATTTCCTCCTGTAGTCCCTTGTTCACGCGTATCTCCCTCTGCATTGGCCGCTGTTACTTTAGAGTTGCACACTCATTGTGAAATGGAATCCTTATACAGCTCTAGCCGGCGCTGGATACAGATTCTAGGGAGTACAAATGCATCTTGGGAGGCAAGCAGTAAGCGTGCACGCTCAAGATGCCGTCTGCAGTGACCATAGAATAGCGGTCGCTGCTGGCAACATTGAATAGGCGTTTAGCCATTATATTGTGCAGTGGGAACATAGCGCCCGTCCGCTCCTATTAGCGTGCCCTGTTAGCACCTGTCCAATGCCTCGGAGAAAACATTGGTGTACCGGTGGACATGAATTCATTATTTTATTGGTAGTGTCAGTGGTTAAAAAACAAGTATACTTACCATAACTAGGGATCCAGCGATGTGATATCTCGCCACTGTGTCATTCCTCTACATTGCTTTGCGGAAGGAGTCCGCAAAGCAATGTTGAGGACAAACAGAGACAGAAGCAGGAGCTTCTGAAAGCTGATTGGATGAGCTGCCAAGCGCATTCAGGAGTAGATGCGCGCAGCAGCACGTGAACTAACGGAACTGCTTTAGGCACAGTTCCCTAAGTTGATGTCACAACCAGGAAGTAACCGTCCATTTACACAGGCAGACATTGCAGAATTTACATCTATTGTTGGAACCGGACCATGGGCGATAACTCCAGTCAGGAGTAAGGTACAAACACAGTTTATACAGCGTTAGAATTGTATTTTCAATTACGATTCAGCTATGTTTTTGTTTTGTTTTTTTGGACAAACTTTGGAGTTACACTTTAAGTAGAGTCAGGACCTCTCTGGAATAAGTAGCCCTTACAAAGTTATTTTCAGGGTAAATTTTGCTGTCACTCTTTTCTTTTTGTGTGGACTCAGAGAACATCATGGATAAGGCGTCAGCTTTACCATTTTTTGACCAAGGGCTATAAGTAATATAAAAAATAAAACTTCATCTTGCTTGTCTAGAGGATAATATTTTGGTATCATGGATGAATTCATATATTTTTTTTCATTAATAAATACATTAACACGAGTAGCTGTTCCTTCCAAAAAAAAGTCTCCATTCAGAAAGTGCTTTTTTTTTTTTAATTGCTGGTAGTTCTCTATTTTAAATATCATATTTATTTTCAGATGAGGACATTTGACCTCTAAAAAAAGCACAAAAGTGCAACAACATCTTTCCTGACCTCTGAGACAGGACTGCCCCTACTGCAGAATCAAAAGCATCAACCTCAATAGTGAGAAGTAACTTTGAATCAAATATTTCAATATGGGCATTGATGTAAATAGAGTCTTTTATTTAATGAAAGCATCCTGAGTAGAGATGACTTTTGAGGTTGACAGCGCACAAAAAGTCAAAATGGCGGTCACAGCGAGAAATGGCCACCATTTTGCAGATTATAGACAAAAAAGGGGAGAAGAGAAAATGTAAAAAACTAAAAAAATACCATACTTACCACCTTTCCTGCTCTCCACAGCTGCGTGTCCCTGCCAGCCGGTGAAATGACGTAGCTGTCCCATGTGATTACTGCAGCAGTCACATGGGACAAAACTACATCATAACGCTTGTCTCCTCTTCACCTATCTAAAGTGGCTAGCGGTTTGAGGGGGTGAAAACTGGTGACAGACTCCCTTTAATAAAAATTCCAATTATAGGGGACCCACCACGTTTTATCCCCAGGGCACTCCACCAACCTTAATCTGGCTTTTCAGTTGTCTAACTGCTTTCTTCTCATACCATGTGTCATTTTCTTTATAATAAGTGATTTCACCAATAGAAAATGTGGTTAATGTTAATATTTTAAGATTTATATCTGCAATAACACTGTATTTCAAGAGCTATCTGCATCCTCATTGTCCAGTACAAAATGTTCTATTTCCATGTTTTTTGTGATGTTCATCATTTTCCCTAATAAAAAAAAAGTTGACAAAAAATATATGTATTTTATATTCATTAAAATGTTCTTGGTGGTCTAAGGTAGTGAAAGGGTTAATGTCACTAGTTGTGGTGTTCTAGAGTAATAGAGGGGATTTAAATGTTCTAGAATATATGTGGGATATATATGTTTTAATTCCTGGTGGTCTAGATTAAAGTAAGGTCTAATACCTCGTCGCCTAGTGCCTACTTACTTGTACTCTAGGAGGTTCATTCCGAGTATGTAGGGCAGGGGTCAGCAACCTTCGGCACTCGAGCTGTTGTGAAACTACAATTCCCAGCATGCACTGACAGGTTTTGGCTGGGATGATCAAGACTTTGGCTGTCAGGGCATGTTGGGAATTGTAGTTTCACAACAGCTGGAGTGCCGAAAGTTGCTGACCCCTCAAGAAGGGGTTACTTGTACTATGTTCATGCTGTGCTTTTATTAGGTAGGGCAGTTTATGTTCATATTCCAGGGGGTACTTTGATATAATGTGTCTAAGTAGGGGGTACTTGGCTTAGGAACATTGAGAAACACTGGTCTAGGATATTTGAGGGGGTCAATATTGTGTTCCCTGATTGTTTAGGGTAAAATAGAGGTTTGATACGTTGGATATATTGTGGTCTAGGTTATATGAGGGGTTAATATTCTATTTCCTGGCGGTCTAGAATATAATAGTGGTTTAAACCTGGTGGCCTAAAGTATACAGTGTGTGGGGGTTAATATTTTATTGCCTGGTGGTCTAGTGGTTTACTCACCTCTCCAGGCTCCAGGGAGGTGTCCTGCAATGTCTTGTCTGGGCGTTCTGTCTGACAGGCTGCACAGTTCTTTCTTTGACAGGAAGCAGAAAGCAACGTGCATATTGTGTTCAGCTTCCTCTCCTGCCCTGCAATGATCAAACAGAAAAGTAGGGAGAGTGGGAAAGTGCAGCTTTGAACAGCCACACAGTTCTCTCAAGGACTGGGCAAAGTGCTTTATGAGAGCTCTGCCTGACCAATAACAGAAAAACATGGCTGCTTTCTTCCAAACATTCATTGTATCTGGTATTGCAGCTCAGCATCATTGAAGTAAATGGAGCTGAACAGCAATGCCAGACAAAGCCCAATGATAGGTATGGTGCTGCTTTTGGAAGAAAGCAGCCATGTTTTTCTAACCCTGTGCAACCCCGTTAAGGACTGCGGATTGCAAAATTTCTTGCTAAAACATACGTCCGCCAAAAACGCAGCGTATTTCCTGCGTTACAGTTCCCTGTGCCATCAGGGTGTGTTCTGTGTGCCATCAGTTTTTGATGTCAGTGTTGGTGCACATTTTATTATTTTTTTCTCTGCATTTCTTTAGCAACTGGTGCGTGAATCACGGACAGCACACCGACATCAATGGGTGCATGATCCACAAAAATACACCAGAATAGGACATGCAGTGAATTTCACGCAACGGAAACACGCTGTGTGAAAAATCACTGATGTCAGTCAGCCCCATTGAGTTGCATAGATCTGTGTGCTGTCTGTTGTTTTCACTGACCGCATATGGACGTATACAACGTTCATGTGAATCTAGCCTTATAGTCCAAAAATATGGTAACGGTAGTTTATTTAGTTATTATATTTTTTCATGTAAAGTTATATAAATATATGTAAAGCATTCACAGGCGTGAAAAAAAAAAGTCAAATTATAAAATGGTATCCAAAAGAGCGAATAAAACTTTTATTTAATGAGCGGCTAGCACTCTATGGTATACAAGTGTGCAGTGTGTGTGTATATGCAAATGTTTGTACATAAATGTGTAAAAAATAAAAAAAAAGCCGCTTAATCTGTACCTCAATGCTATATAGAAAAAATGAATATTGTGCAGGACTTTGCAAAAGAATCGTTTCAGACAGCACTCATTCAGAGATGTTGCTCCCCCTTAGTATAGAGTAGGGTTCTGGTTAGCTGTTTGAGATCCCCTATGACGGGCTCTCAGTAGGTACTGATTCCCCTTGTAAACATCAAACTGATAAGGTGTTTTTAGGGCACTATTTCCAGGGGGGGGGGGGAATGCTAAATAGCTCTGTTCCAGTAGGAAGAAAACTGGCTCTCTAGTGCCACCTATAAGTAGATAAACTGAAAGTCAATATTTGATTATTTTTTTCCCGCCACAGATTTCTTATAAATCAATGGGGAAAAAAAACCTCTGGGTGCCTTCATATGAAATTAGAGGCATATGCAGGTACAGTATGGGCCCCTAGAAACACGGATCCATAAAATATGGATCTGTAAGGCAGCAGTGTACCTTAGCATTTCTGTTTCCGCTTTCTCCACATTGATCTTCTACCAGGCCATTATCGTCATGTATATTAATATTAGAACACTTTTTACTATAATGAAAGTAATTTACATAACTTTCTTATTAATTAATGGATAAAAAAAACCCCTCTTAAACAGCCATAATAAGGTATGAAATGTAGATCAAGCCATATAGTGTCATCTTATAATAAACTTGAAACTAACCTGGTGGAATTATTGCTCATGTTTAATCATGACGAATATAAATAAGAAGTAATTAATCAACGACTGAAATCAGAGCAGATGCTAGAATTGCTAATATGGTAACCACAGGAGATGTGACTCCATTTTACCAGCTGTTGAATGATCCATGTGAGGAGTTTGTTTCTCTTTCAGGAGGTTCTGGGCCTGTGCAGAGCACTTCCTTTGCTTTCATGACATTTGTGTTATATAAGAAAATAAATTAAATTTGATTCCATTATATTTTACATTAGTCTTTTATGTATCTACTTTATAAAACCTAAATTGGCTGGATTTGCTCATATTCTTTTATTATAGAATTTGATGTATAACCCCAAAATATCACGATATGTAGAGAAATATTGGATTATTTTACAACACGTAGGAAAAGGGACTTCAAGTAGTTTAATCATTCTGGCTTAAATCAAATCTTTTACAATGATGTCATTTTTATAACAGGACACCGACTACTGCGCCTAACTGTTCAGTCAACATTCCTCTCCTTGTCTTACCACCGCTGGGCTCTCCATATTGGAGCGGCATCTTAACAGGGAGACAAGCACATGTCCGCTGTTGGTAATATGTACCATTTTACATATTGTTATAATATGTTGGTACTAATCTAGTAAACTCTCAATAAAATCTTTGCCATATGCCGTCATGTTTGAAGCTGCACTTTGTGATGCGAAATTGTGCTTTGGACATTGAAAGATGGAAAAGGACTCATGATTTATCTTTATGTTACTCAATATCAATGAGGATGTATAGAAATTTTGTAAAGGGGTCAGACCTTGGGCATCATGCACACGACTGTAACGGTGTTTTACTGCCTGCAAATACGGATCTGCAAATACGGATGCACATCCGTAGCCATCTGCAATTACGGAAGCGCCCATAGACTTCCTCCGTCCCGCAATTTCGGACAAGAATAGGACATGTTCTATATTTTGTGGATAATTTTGTTGAGGAAGTCATGGCTCAAAATATATTAGACTGAAATTTAGGCGAGTGTTTCAACCGACACTCACTCCAGGAGATTTATCCAGATCCTAATCATTGATTATATCGATATATCGGAAAGGAGTAAGATACACAGACATTGCTTGTATGCTCAAAGTACTCCTCTGAGATTTATTGCCAAAATCAATTACAATAATGTCCTTCAAAAGGGGTGTAGGCTTGAGGTTCACCAATCAGAGGCAATATGACAATAACTCTGATTCAGCCAATAGCATACAATGAGAATATTTTTTATATTGAGCCAATCACAGACATACAATACATTTCAATTGTATAACTCTAATTCTTCATTAGATGCTTACGTCACTTAACACCTAGTCTATTTCTCTTGGCAAGAATACAATAAATTGTTCTTCCAAGATGAGGAAGTTTTACTCACATACATATGTGAATATGTCTCCCTCTAAAATGATCTTATCTCACTCCCCCCCTCTCCATCTTTAAACACACTTCGCATGAGAACGAAGGAAAAAGATAACTATCTTAGAAACATACAAAATCAGCATTAATATACTTGTCTTAAAGCAACAGATGACTTTTATTGACTAAATGGATTATTTAAGACACAATATATATATATATATATATATAAAAATATATATATATATATATATATATATATATATATATATATATATATATATATATATACAGGGTGGGCCATTTATATGGATACACCTAAATAAAATGGGAATGGTTGGTGATATTAACTTCCTGTTTGTGGCACATTAGTATATGGGAGGGGGAAACTTTTCAAGCTGGGTGTTGACCATGGTGGCCATTTTGAAGTCGGCCATTTTGTATCCAACTTTAGTTTCTTCAATGGGTAGAGGGTCATGTAACACATCAAACTTATCGAGAATTTCACAAGAAAAACAATGGTGTGCTTGGTTTTAACGTTACTTTATTCTTTCATGAGTTATTTACAAGTTTCTGACCACTTATAAAATGTGTTCAAAGTGCTGCCCATTGTGTTGGATTGTCAATGCAACCCTCTTCTCCCACTCTTCACACACTGATAGCAACACCGCAGAAGAAATGCTAGCACAGGCTTCCAGTATCCGTAGTTTCAGTTGCTGCACATCTCGTATCTTCACAGCATAGACAATTGCCTTCAGATGACCCCAAAGATAAAAGTCTAAGGGGGTCAGATCGGGAGACCTAGGGGGCCATTCAACTGGCCCACGACGACCAATCCACTTTCCAGGAAACTGTTCATCTAGGAATGCTCGGACCTGACACCCATAATGTGGTGGTGCACCATCTTGCTGGAAAAACTCAGGGAACGTGCCAGCTTCAGTGCATAAAGAGGGAAACACATCATCATCATGTAGCAATTTCAGATATCCCGTGGCCTTGAGGTTTCCATTGATGAAGAATGGCCCCACTATCTTTGTACCCCATATACCACACCATACCATCAATTTTTGTGTTCCAACAGTCTTGGAGGGATCTATCCAATGTGGGTTAGTGTCAGACCAATAGCGGTGGTTTTGTTTGTTAACTTCACCATTCACATAAAAGTTTGCCTCATCACTGAACAAAATGTTCTGTGTAAACTGAGGGTCCTGTTCCAATTTTTGTTTTGCCCATTCTGCAAATTCAGTGCGCCGATCTGGGTCATCCTCGTTGAGATGCTGCAGCAGCTGGAGTTTGTAAGGGTGCCATTTGTGAGTAGCTAATATCCACCGAAGGGATGTTCGACTGATGCCACTCTCCAGTGACATGCGGCGAGTGCTACGCTGTGGGCTCTTGCTGAATGAAGCTAGGACAGCCACTGATGTTTCTTCATTAGTTACAGTTTTCATGCGTCCACATTTGGGCAAATCCAACACTAAACCAGTTTCACGAAACTTGGCAAGCAGTTTGCAAACTGTAGCATGGGAGATGGGTGGTCTCGTAGGGTGTCTTGCATTGAAATCTGCTGCAATGACCCGGGTACTGCGTTCACCAGACATCAACACAATTTCTATCCGCTCCTCACGTGTTAACCTCTGCAACATGTCAATGGCTGTGAACAAAGAGAAGCTTGTAAATAACTCATGAAAGAATAAAGTAACATTAAAACCAAGCACACCATTGTTTTTCTTGTGAAATTCTCGATAAGTTTGATGTGTCACATGACCCTCTTCCCATTGAAAAAACTAAAGTTGGATACAAAATGGCCAACTTCAAAATGGCCGCCATGGTCAACACCCAGCTTGAAAAGTTTCCCCCCTCCCATATACTAATGTGCCACAAACAGGAAGTTAATATCACCAACCATTCCCATTTTATTTAGGTTTATCCATATAAATGGCCCACCCTGTATGTATATATATATATATATATATATATATATATATATATATATATATATATATATATATATATATATAAAAGTAGAAATCTTGCAGCACTCCAAATGTGAAAAAATGGTGGTTTTATTCAGCCAACAAACAGCAACGTTTCTGTCTAACAATAGGACCTTTATCAAGCATAGTGACACACTAAGTGATAGCAGTTTATACAGAGCAAAAAGCATTTACATAATTAATCTCATTAAAATACAAATAAAGAGCATAGTGCAAAAAATACATTGTATCCATGCGTTATACTGTATCAAATACAATAAAAAAAATTGATACATAAAGTGCAAGTGCATATACATATATTATAAACAACAATATAACATAGCAAATATACAAAATTACATGATTATGGCATAATCATATATGCGCCAGTCGTGTTAGAACTAATCATAATAGTTCCACTCACCAATCAGAGCTTCAGGACCTTCTTGATGAAAAACACCATCAGGTTGTATGTGTCACAATGATCATTCCCACACTTTGTGTATAAATTTTTTTATTGTATTTGATACCGTATAACACATGGATACAATGAATTTTTTCACTATGCACTTTATTTGTATTTTAATGAGATTAATTATGTAAATGCTTTTTGCTCTATATAAATTGCTATCACTTAGTGTGTCACTATGCTTGATAAAGGTCCTATTGTTGGACAGAAATGTTGCTGTTTGTTGGCTGAATAAAACCACCATCTTTTTCACATTTGGAGTGCTGCAAGATTTCTACTTTTGTATATTGCTGTGTCCTTGGATCGAGACGACTTGCTTGGCACCTATACATCTATACTTAGTGAGTGCTGCAGCTTTCTGTTGTTTTATATATATATATATATATATATATATATATATATATATATATCTTGAAACGGGGAAAAGGTCTTTGCAGGTGGAATACAAATTATATCTCTGCATGATTCGGCATCCTGCTTGATAATTGACAATGTAATTTAATACAGAGAATATTAGCAAATGGACCATCCATTACAAACACCTTTTTTTCTCATATAAAATTATGTCAGCAGGACTTGGTTTGGTCCTTCTCATCTGTCAGTCACTGTCTCTTGTTTATATACGTCACTGGGCTGCACACAGCACCTTATACTGTGAGCCTGGGGTAAGTTCCCTTGTAGGCGGATTAGTGGAGTTTTATTATGACTGCCACAAACCCTCCACATCAAAATTCTCTTCCTCCGGCAAGTTGCTTGTCTGCACGGCTGCTTAGAATTGTGACACTGCCTTAAATTCATGACAAGCACATTGTATTGAGGCTCAGGCTGTGCCTGCCGCATCTCAGTGATGGAGTTCATCATATTAAAGTTTTTGATTTAAGTTTGTTGGCACTTGCTGGGGACCGATCCTTTGTCATTTGTTAAAATAAGTGCTCATCTGGTGATAACAACATCTACATACTCTATTAAAGTTGTTCTAAGTACATACAATAACAATGTCAGGCCCTTAAACTAAGTCAAACCAACACCTTTATATAAGAAAAACTTATCTGTCCCCCTGGACAGGGCACCAAGAAAATGTGTAGCTACTGGGTCCATTTTATTTTGCACTTTGTGTTACTCCCTTCAGTGGGATTTGTACCTTGTTCTGAGCTGATTACCTGTAACAGCGCCTACCCAAAGAAATATTCACAGATACTATATGTTTTATCTGACAAGTGACTCAAACCCAATTTTTTTCCCTACCTACTCTTAGATTCAAATTAACCCTTAACATATTCCTAATATCTTAGGAAGCTAAAAAAAACTTGTATTAAATGGGAAGGCCTTTCAAGGTCTCTTCGTGGGAGGTGGGTATGATAATAATGTTGGCATCAGTCTGTCAGGAATGTTCGGTAGGCAAATAAAACAGCTCTAACAGAATTTAGCAGCAACAGCTGTAAAACTTGGGACATACCAATTAGATCTTAGCAAATTGATCCTTGCAGTCTTGGAGGCATATATGAAGCCACATACCATCAATGCAAATGCCATCAAGAGTGCCTTGGATGCTATCGGCTTACCTTCCTCTATCCGTCCACATTCCATTAGAATCTGGTTTTCACGCCTTCTGCCCCAGTTGGACACTTTTTGTGGAGAACAATCTTTTTCATCGCATAATTATTAATTAATCTTAATCAGATAATTCAATTGAAGAGAAATATTAGCAATGACATCTTTATATTAAACATTCACATTGGGCAGTATACTAAAAATGATACATACAAACTGATTTTTCTTCTTTTTATATATACTTCACAAAATTGTCTTATCAAACAGCTGGTTTAATCCCCAGCAAAACGAAATAATATTGTGCAATGGGAATCTACTTGCACTGAGGAGTTTATAATTTACAAGTTATAACACTGACACATGCCTCCAATAGTCCAATGCTAAGGCTGCTGATCCAGAACTTTACATAAAACTTAACCTCAGTATTTAATATTCCCACAACACTTCATGAATACAGTTATCAAACAAACTAACTTTGGGATGGCATCTAGAGATCTGCTGATATCTTAATCATTGTACAAACACCAGTTCAATACTTGGGGTAAAAACTATTCCCCTATCACTACACACAACTTCTGCAGTGGGGAAAATACTGGCCAGGCTTCAGACAACCCTAAGAACAGATCTACACATATGAGCACATTTTCATACACACCTACCTCGGGTAGTTGTATGTTCTGCAGTTGCTGGAATGGGTAAACTGGCCGGGTGCACTTTTCATAGCTACCTTTGCTGTTTTACCTATGCCATGCCGTGCGTATATCATGCAGGCTGCTACAAACCTAGTGGTGTCATTATTGAATCCAGGGTCAAGCCAATTTGCTGATACCTGGAAGCACATACTCTCCTTGCCAGGTGTATCATCTTTTGCGCTTTCAATTGGCTTACCCAATGATCCAACAAAGGTCTTACTACCAATGGGCCCATAATTGTGGGCAATGCCAAAAGCGTACCTAGACTCAGTTGGCCGTCTTACCTTTTGCCAGGTTACAAGCCTCAGCGAGCACCTTCAGCTCTGCTTATTGAGATGAACAAGAAGGTGGGAGTGGTCTCTGGATGATTTACCTCGTGCATCGTGACTACAGTGTATCCTGTCTTGTACATACATACATACTGCATATGATGAAGTATTTCTACATGACAAATTTACATTTGAAACCCATGTTGCATATAGATACACTACTTCAAAAGGGTAAGGTCTTATTTTTACACACATCTGATAACCCAGAATACTTGTAAATCCCACCCCCATCAAGTCCTATAGATGTCTGATTAATACCACAAACAAATAAAAATGATTTTACAATAATCTGGCATAGGACTAACTATGTGCAGGCAATTTTCACCTCCTTCCCATCAAAATCTGTAAAGACTCATCTGTGAGTGACGTCACCTCGGCTAACTGTGCAAATTTGCTGGAGGGGAATGATCTATTAGACAATGCCTCATATTGAGTGGTGACTACAGCATAGCATACCCGGTGCCATATTTACCGTTCTGGAAGGATCTACACAAAAAAACGTAAAATCTGGGTTACTCTCATACACATTTAATCTAGGGTACTCATTGGGGGTCTCATACACATTTTGTAGACCTCCTAGCTCTAAATTCATTAATTCAAAACAAAAAAAAATTGTGAGTTGTCACTGAGACGTACCTGATCAGTCACATAACTACTCCCCCCTTTTTGGACTCTGTAGAAGTAAGGTAGCAGGGTTCAAAACGACATATCTCAACATAGTAGGGTTGGCACTCTATCTGGGGGCATTAGTTTGGCCCCCTGTAATACGAACCTGCAGTCATTTGCTTTTAAACAACATACATTTTCAAAATGACATTTAGGCAGTACTATACCACTTGCCTGCATGTGCAAAAGCAAAAATAACAATTGTAATTCTTTATCCAATAAAACAGAAAATAATATGTCTGCTAAGTTAATTACTACAAACCAGTAAGCTGTGTGTGGGAGTAGGGTACAGTAGGGGTACTTACATTTTCAAGACCCTATGTCTCTCAATATCTGTGTTTTAATTCATTTGAATTAACTTCAAAACATTACAACATTAAATCATATATCATAACACATGAATATGTAACATAGCCACACATTCCAAAAGGTCCATATTTTGTAACTTGTTTCTTTATGCAGCTGTAATATTTGACTCCCTGCGCACTCACGGACAACAGCGCATGTGCAAAGATAAGGCACATTCCTTTGCACAGAAAAGCGGAACTGATTACATTTATAACTCTGATGATTTAACCCCATACACAAAACACACTAAGAATTTTACACAGTACCGCTGTTAAGAATGAGAACATGCAAAATAGATCTAAAATCAATGCTATATTGTGGCCACTGGTCTCATCAAACTTCACACTGCACACATGTTACGTCATATATATGTCTCACACATCAGACAGATGTCAGATCATACCTGTTCTCATTACACTTCCCTTGTTCTGGCCTACCTTAGTCACTGCAATGTACCTGGCTGCTATGTATTCTTCACACTTCCTGACAAAATCTACACCTGTATTCACATCTCTCTCACACCATTCTATTTATCACATGCAATCAACCATCTTTTTTAAATAATTTTTTACAGTGTGTTATAAACCTTTTAGAACCACGTCCGTCCAACGTTTCACAAGATCCAACTCCCATTACTTTTTAACATTCTTTACAATCACAGTCTGAACTCCTTTTGCTCTTTCTATTATAATGATTACAGGGACCCATGCACCAAGGCTGTTGTTAAGGATCTGCCAGGCACAGCTTCTGTATCCACGCCCATAGGTAATCAGTCTGCACCTGCTTCTATGTCTGTGAGACTGACTCCATCTTCCACCACTCAGGATGGCAGGCTTAGGAGTAGGAGAGCCTATCACAGTCTGGCCAGACGGAGCTAGCTCCCGCCCTCTGTCTATTTATACCTGCCTTTCCTGTTCCTCCTTGCTTGTGATTCTTCTCTGTTGGTTTCCTGGCCCTGCTGCAGCTTCTGTACTATTTGACCCTGCTTCATATGACCCTGGCTTACTGACTACTCTTCTGCTCTGCGTTTGGTACCTCGTACACAACTGGTTTGACTCGGCTTGTTCACTACTCTCCTGCTCTGCGTTTGGCACCTCGTACTCTCCTGGTTTGACTCGGCTCGTTTACTTCTCTTGTTGCTCACGGTGTTGCCCCGTTTCCCTTTGTTCTGGGTTTCCTTGTCTGGTTGTCTGTCGTGCGCTTACTGAGTGTAGGGACCGTCGCCCAGTTGTACCCCGTCGCCTAAGGCGGGTCGTTGCAAGTAGGCAGGGACTGAGTGGCGGGTAGATTAGGGCTCACTTGTCTGTTTCCCTATCCCTGTCATTACATAATCACAAGCCCATATACCTACTCTACCCTGGTCCCTCACACCACTATGGACCCCCTTGAGACCCTGGTTCAGCAAATGCAGGGTCTCTCCCTACAGGTCCAGGCCCTGGCTCAGAGGGTCAACCAGCCTGATGCTACCATGGTAGTGCCCCTCACCTCACCTCTTGAACCCCACCTCAAGTTGCCTGACCGGTTCTCAGGGGACCGGAAGACTTTTCTCTCCTTTTGGGAGAGTTGTAGGCTCTATTTTCGTTTAAAGCCCCACTCCTCAGGTTCTGAGAGCCAGCGGGTGGGTATAATTATGTCCCGACTCCAGGAAGGGCCCCAATAATGGGCCTTCTCCTTGGCTCCTGACGCCCCTGAACTTTCCTCCGTTGATCTTTTATTTTCTGCTCTCGGACTCATTTATGACGAGACTGACAGGACTGCCTTTGCCGAGAGTCAGCTGGTGACCTTACGTCAGGGTAAGAGACCTGTTGAGGAGTATTGCTCTGACTTTAGGAAGTGGTGCGTAGCTTCTCGGTGGAATGACCCTGCCTTAAGGTGCCAGTTTAGGTTGGGTCTGTCGAACGCCCTGAAAGACCTGCTAGTTAGCTATCCCTCTTCTGACTCCCTAGACCAGGTTATGGCTTTAGCGGTACGACTTGACCGACGTCTCAGGTAACGACAACGTGAACGTTTATGTGTTTTCTCCTCTGACTCCCCCATGATGCCTCATGAGGTTCCGTTGCTTCGTTCTTCCACGGAAGACTCAGAGGTACCCATGCAACTCGGGGCCTCCGTGTCCCCCCAACAACGTAGAGAGTTCCGCAGGAAGAATGGTCTCTGCTTCTATTGTGGGGATGACAAGCATCAAGTGAACACCTGACCTAGGTGTAAGAATAAGCAGCCGGAAAACTTCCGCGCCTAAGTGATCATCGGGGAGGTCACTTGGGCGCACAGGTACTTCCCGTAAATATGAAATGTAATAAAATCTTGCTTCCCTTTCAGGTCTCTTTTGGAGGTAAGTCTGCTACCGGCAGTGCCTTCGTGGATTCAGGGTCGTCTGCTAATATCATGTCTGTGGAATTTGCTATGTCTCTAGCTATGCCTTTGATTGATTTGCCTAAACCTGTCCCGGTAGTGGGTATCGACTCCACTCCTCTTGCTAATGGTTATTTTACACAGCATACCCCTGTTTTTGAACTCCTTGTTGGCTCCATGCATTTGGAGCAGTGCTCTGTACTGTTGATGCAGGGATTATCGTCGATTTGGTTTTAGGCCTTCCCTGGTTGCAGTTGACTGGAATACTGGGGATCTTACCAAATGGGGTAATGAATGCTTGACGTCATGTTTTTCTGTTAATTCTATTTCTCCCCCTGAGGAGGTGAACACGCTACCTGAGTTTGTTCAGGACTTCGCTGGTGTTTTCTCTAAGGAGGCCTCCGAAGTGTTACCTCCTCATAGAGAATACGATTGCGCTATCGATTTGGTACCAGGAGCTAAGCTCCCTAAGGGTAGGATATTTAATCTCTCTTGTCCCGAACGTGAAGCCATGAGATAGTATATCCAGGAATGCCTGGCCAAGGGTTACATTCGCCCCTCTACTTCTCCGGTAGGTGCTGGCTTCTTCTTCGTAGGGAAGAAGGATGGTGGTCTTAGGCCATGCATTGACTACCGTAACTTGAATAAGGTCACTGTAAGGAACCAGTATCCCCTTCCTTTGATTCCTGATCTCTTTAATCAGGTTCAGGGGGCCCAATGGTTCACTAAGTTTGCTCTACGGGGGGCGTATAACCTTATCCGCATCAAAGAGGGGGATGAGTGGAAGACTGCGTTTAACATGCCCGAAGGTCATTTCGAATTCCTCGTCATGCCCTTTTGGTTGTGTAATGCTCCCGCGGTCTTCCAGAATTTCATAAATGAGATTTTAAGAGATTACCTGGGGGTATTTCTTGTAGTGTACCTTGATGACATACTTGTGTTTTCCAAGGACTGGTCCTCCCACATTGAGCATGTCAGGAAGGTGCTCCAGGTCCTTCGGGAAAACAAACTGTTTGCGAAGACCGAAAAATGTGTGTTTGGGGTGCAGGAGATACCATTTTTGGGTCAAATCCTCACTCCTCCTGAATTCCGCATGGACCCCGGCAAGGTCCAGGCTCTGGCGGAATGGGTCCAACCTGCCTCAATGAAGGCGTTACAGTGCTTCTTGGGGTTCGCTAATTATTACAGGAGATTTATTGCTAACTTCTCGGTCATCGCTAAGCCTCTTACGGACCTCACTCGCAAGGGTGCTGATATCCTCCACTGGCCTTCTGAGGCTGTCCAGGCTTTTGAGGCCCTTAAGAAGTGCTTTATTTCGGCCCCGGTGTTGGTTCAGCCCAGCCAAATGGAGCCATTTATCATGGAGGTTGATGCGTCCGAGGTGGGAGTGGGGGCTGTCTTGTCCCAGGGTACCAGGTCCCTCACCCATCTCCGTCCCTGTGCCTACTTCTCCTGGAAGTTTTCGCCCACTGAGAGTAACTATGATATTGGCAACCGCGAACTCTTAGCCATTAAATGGGCATTTGAAGAGTGGTGCCACTTCCTGGAGGGGGCTAGGCACCAGGTAACGGTCCTTACCGACCACAAGAATCTGGTTTTCCTAGAATCGGCCCGGAGGCTAAACCCGAGACAAGCTCGATGGGCGTTATTTTTTACCAGATTAAATTTTTTGGTTACCTATAGGGCTGGGTCTAAAAATATTAAGGCTGATGCACTGTCGCGTAGCTTCATGGCCAGCCCTCCTTCGGAGGAAGATCCTGCTTGTATTTTGCCTCCAGGTATAATCATTTCCTCTATTGATTCTGATTTAGTCTCTGAAATTGCTGCTGATCAAGGTTCAGCTCCCGGTAACCTTCCTGGGAACAAGCTGTTTGTTCCCCTGCAATTCTGGCTAAGGGTACTTAGGGAAAATCATGACTCCACACTATCTGGTCATCCAGGCATCCTGGGTACCAAGCACCTCATTGCCAGAAACTATTGGTGGCCTGGGTTGCCTAAAGACGTTAAGGCCTACGTCGCCGCTTGTGAGGTTTGTGCTAGGTCCAAGACTCCCAGGTCCCGACCAGCGGGCTTACTACGTTCTTTGCCCATTCCCCAGAGACCTTGGACCCATATCTCCATGGATTTTTATCACCGATTTGCCTCCATCTCAAGGCAAGTCGGTGATGTGGGTTGTAGTAGACCGCTTCAGTAAGATGTACCACTTTGTGCCCCTCAAAAAAACTACCCAATGCTAAGACGTTAGCTACCTTCTTTGTCAAACACATCCTGCATCTCCATGGGGTCCCTGTCAATATTGTTTCTGACAGAGGGGTACAATTTGTTTCTTTGTTTTGGAGAGCCTTCTGTAAAAAGTTGGAGATTCATCTGTCCTTCTCCTCTGCCTTCCATCCTGAAACTAATGGCCAAACCGAGAGGACTAATCAGTCTCTAGAACAATATTTAAGGTGTTTTATCTCTGACTGTCAATATGATTGGGTCTCATTCATTCCCCTCGCCGAATTTTCCCTTAATAACCGGGTCAGTAACTCGTCAGGGGTCTCCCCCTTTTTCGGTAATTTTGGGTTTAATCCACGGTTCTCCTCCATTTCACCTGGTAGTTCCAACTATCCCGAGGTAGAGGTCGTTCATCGGCAACTGTGCACAGTCTGGGCCCAGGTTCAGAAGAACCTAGAGGCGTCCCAGAGCATGCAAAAAACTCAGGCAGATAGAAGACGTTCTGCTAACCCCTTGTTTATGGTCGGGGATCTGGTGTGGCTATCGTCTAAGAACTTGCACCTTAAAGTCCCGTCCAAGAAGTTTGCTCCCCGGTTTATAGGGCCGTACAAGGTCATTGAAGTCCTCAATCCTGTCTCCTTCCGACTGGAGTTGCCCCCATCTTTTCGAGTACACAACGTGTTTCATGCCTCCCTCCTTAAACGCTGCTCCCCGTCCTTGGCTCCCTCGAGGAAACCTCCTGTCCCCGTTCTCACACCTGAGGGGGTTGAATTCGAGGTGGCCAAGATTGTGGACAGCAAGATGGTCCAAGGCTCCCTCCAGTACCTGGTCCATTGGAGAGGATACGGGCCTGAGGAGAGGACTTGGGTACCCGCCCGGGATGTTCACGCTGGGGTATTGGTCAGGAGGTTCCACCTTCGTTTCCCCAATAAAGCAGGTCCATCTAGAAAGGGTCCGGTGGCCCCTCATAAGAGGGGGGGGTACTGTTAAGGATCTGCCAGGCACAGCTTCTGTATCCACGCCCATAGGTAATCAGTCTGCACCTGCTTCTATGTCTGTGAGACTGACTCCATCTTCCACCACTCAGGATGGCAGGCTTAGGAGTGGGAGAGCCTATCACAGCCTGGCCAGACGGAGCTAGCTCCCGCCCTCTGTCTATTTATACCTGCCTTTCCTTTTCCTCCTTGCTTGTGATTCTTCTCTGTTGGTTTCCTGGCCCTGCTGCAGCTTCTGTACTATTTGACCCTGCTTCATATGACCCTGGCTTACTGACTACTCTTCTGCTCTGCGTTTGGTACCTCGTACACTCCTGGTTTGACTCGGCTTGTTCACTACTCTCCTGCTCTGCGTTTGGCACCTCGTACTCTCCTGGTTTGACTCGGCTCGTTTACTTCTCTTGTTGCTCACGGTGTTTCCGTGGGCAACTGCCCCATTTCCCTTTGTTCTGTGTTTCCTTGTCTGGTTGTCTGTCGTGCACTTACTGAGTGTAGGGACCGTCGCCCAGTTGTACCCCGTCGCCTAGGGCGGGTCGTTGCAAGTAGGCAGGGACTGAGTGGCGGGTAGATTAGGGCTCACTTGTCTGTTTCCCTATCCCTGTCATTACAGCTGTCCTGCATTTTTGTCTCACTTTCTCCTGACCCCATTGTCGGAGCGGGTAGGGTAATCTCCAGAAAACTCCCTAGCTCCAAACAGACCGGCCTCGACTGCTGACAGATATCTCAGACTAGCCTATCTTACTAGCTTCGGACTAGGCTATCTTACCAATACCAAAGTCATTCCTCCAGACATTCTAGCCATAAGGTATCATTTTCTCTGATCCCTCACTGTTTTGAACATCAAGAACAGACAAAATGCTGCCAATTATAAATTGCAAGAGCAAATTCTTCAACACAATCGACATTCGTGAACCTCCATTGACTCAAGCAGGAGTTGGTCACATTAATTTCAATAGTCTACAAACCCTTCGTCTTTTTCAGTTATGCAAAACACCTGCTACAAGGGTATAGCTTTGGTTCATACAGCCTGTGATGTATTTTGGTGATGATTTCTTTAGGGGCCCTTGGAGCGAGCCAATAGCAATCTCTTTTCACTGTAATTTTCACTGTAACTTGGGGATGTCAGGGTCATTCATTAAACACAGGTTGTTATTTTACAACGGTATTCAATCCGGACGGTCTGATGTTATACTACTATAAACTTACTTGGTTGTTAAAAACAACAAAGTCTATAAGCCGGATTATTAAATGCATGCTTGAAATCAGTCTGTACTGATTCATACCTTATGCCAGTCTGACAATGCATACAATTGAAGTTTTTTTAAGGACCTTTACACAGAATATTACAAGCTGGCAGTGTGCTATGAGCGTATCAATGGTTACTAAATACAACATTTAAAGATTTCCCTATTGCACTGGGTTCTCCATTATCAGGACTTAACCGTAGAAGTCCTTGTGGTACAACAGGATATTACTTACAAATATCCAACCCTTCTGTCACCTACAGACAGTCAGTACCTCGCTCCTAACCCTATCTCAGAGCAAACGGGCAACAGGATAACCTTTGATCCTTAACGATTTCACACAACAGATAACAAATAACAAATGACACACTACAACAGATCAGCACAAGTTTTTTCCTCACTTTCCAAGTTGCAGTCCTTTAACTTCACATGTACGTTACAACTTCTCTCAAGCGTCTGCTTTGTCACTGCATTCCAAAGGGGGGGGGGGTGTCATCAATCCTCACAACTTATTCTGGATAATATTTTCATTGCCGGCAAAAATTCTAGCAACAATTCATGATTTACACATCTTAAACAACAACTCAAGTTAACGCACGCACCTGCAATCATTCGTCACACAAAAAGTTTTGACATACCTTTTTTGGATCCATCCTTCCATACAATTCCTGGATAAATTTCCCGGTGTCCGAGAGATGTTACGTCATGACAGCTAAATTCCAAGGCTTGCACAATACATGTGTAAAAGGTTGTGTAAGAATAAGCTCCTTACCTACCGCGTTTTTTTAGTTCACAAATGCAATGCCCGACCTCTCCTGTGACAGCTGTCAGACGATCAATCTCCCGGGTTTAGGCAAAAAAACTGTTGAGGAAGTCATAGCTCAAAATATATTAGACTGAAATTTAGGTGAGTGTTTCAACCAACACTCATTCCAGGAGATTTATTCAGATTCTAATAATTTATTATATCGATATATTGGAAATGAGTAAGACACACAGACACTGCTTGTATGCTCAAAATACTCCTCTGGGGTTTATAGACAAAATCAATTAAAATAATAGCATTCAAAAGGGGTGTAAGCTTGAGGTTAACCAATCAGAGGCAATGTGACAATAACTCTGATTCAGCCAATAGCATACAATGAGAATATATCATATTGAGCATATCACATACACACGATACATTTCAAATGTATAACTACAACTCTCCATTAGATGTTTAAGTCACTTAACACCTGGTCTATTTCTATTGGCAAGAATACAATAAATTGTTCTACGATGGGGGGTTTTACTCACATACATATGTGAATATGTCTCCCTCTAAAAGTATCTTATCTCACTCCCCCTCTCCTTCTTTCAACAAGCTTCGCATGAGAACCAAGGACAAAGATAACTAACTTAGAAACATACAAAATCAGCATTAATGTACTTGTCTTAAAGCAACAAATGACTTTTATTCACTAAGTGGATTCTTTAAGACACAAGAAATATATATATATATATATATATATATATATATATTTCCTGATCGTCCTACGGCAGCACACTTAAGGGTCAAGATACTTCATCTGACCGGATAGAAGAGACATATTACTCAGCAGTAATCAATTAAACAATTAGGAGGTCCCAGGTAACCTTAAATAGACCCAAAATCCCTTCAGAAAGCGTATTTATTCTCTTCTATGAACATGGATAGTTGAAGACACCTATACCGAAATGCTTTATACAGTGGGTTTCCTCTGACCCTATGCTACAACCCATGAGGACATGGGGGGCTGTATACTGTGTGTTTCCTCGGTCCCTCGGCCTGGCTTTCAAAAATCTTACCTGGAGGTAATGAGAAGCGCCGCTTCCAGTCTGGAGCGGCATACAGGATTTACCTGTCCCTCGGCTCCTAGACGTGGATCCCACTCACCTCCAGACGGGTGTCCCAAGATGGCCGCCACGAGGTAAGGTGTACGCTGGATTCTGGCCTTTTGCAGACCTCCTTAACAATCCTTCCATACTGAAGCCAAGGGGTTTCTATCCTGGTATAAAGATCAGCTTACAGATACCTTTCAGGAGATTAAGTCGGCTGCTATGCCCAAAAAATCTAAAGGTAGAAAGCGGATGCCCTCTCCGCATTCCCTTTCGGAATATGATATATTGGAGGATGATCTGGATTCAGAGGACTCTGATGGGGAACCTCTAGATAATATTTATCTGTTAGATAAAGACAAGGTCCCGCACTTGCTGAAAGCAGTCAAACTGACTGTTGAGACCGATAAAGATGTGTCTCAAACCCAAAAAGGAGCAAATTATTTTCCGGCCAATAAAGACAGAGTCCTTCCCTCCAATCCTGTTATTACAGACTGGGTCCAGAAAGATTGGGATAAGCCGGAGAGATGGATCGATCAAGGGGCGAGGTTTAAACACACCTACAAAACAGATCCCAAGTTCACTTCTAACTGGGATGTTCCGCCCAATGTTGATCTTGCTGTCGCCAGATTGTCAAAGAAATCTGTGTTTAAAAATGTCCACAGACGCCTGGATCAGATCCACCATCCGGAATGGCTACTCGCTGGAACTAAACCCCATTCCAAAGAACAAATTCTGTATAAACAGGGGAAGAAATCCTATTGTTCTCATTCTAATTCAGGACTTCATAAGGAAGGGAGCATTGGAAGAAGTCCCGTATCATCAGCAGGGTCGGGGAGTGTACTCCCCCATCTTTGCCGTTCTAAAAAAGACAAGTGGCGGTTAGTGATAGATTTGACATATCTGAACCAGTTCTTTGTAAAGAAAAAGATCAAAATGGAATCTATACAATCAGCAATAAATATTATACAAGAAGGAGATGTTCTAGCCACTATCGATCTGCAAGATGCATATCTTCATATTCCGGTCCTGAAGTAACACAGAAAATTTCTTCGAGTAGCAGTTCTTATTAAGCATCAAGTCCTACATCTTCAGTTTACCTGCCTGCCCTTTGTGATAACATCAGCACCCCGAGTGTTTACGAAGGTAGCGGTGGTACTATCTGCAGTACTACGCATGAAAGGGATCTTCGTATGTCCGTACCTGGACGATTGGCTGGTGAGAGTCCCGTCAGAAGACATGCTTATAAGACACCTAAAAGTCACTCTAAACATACTCATCTCGCACGGTTTCATCATAAACCTCCAGAAGTCTCATCTAACACCATGCACCAAGTTGAAATACTTAGGCTTCATGGTAGATACACAGAAAATGTCACTGACACTGTCCAGCGACCGGATATATTCTATCCATCAGGGTGTTCAACTACTAATTTCATTGAGTCACTGCTCCATCCGTCAGGCCATGAGAGTGTTAGGCCTTCTAACATTGGCTATCGAGGCGGTACCCTGGGCAAGGGCTTACATCCGAATGTTACAATCCAACATACTAAAAAGTTGGGACAAGAGAATAGTGTCACTCGAAACCTTAATATCAGTGTGTCCGGATGTGAAACAGGACCTCCAGTGGTGGCTGGTACCCTACCATCTCGATCGAGGTAGATCTCTGAGACCAGTTCATCAGATACTCCTCACTACGGATGCCTCAGGCTCAGGCTGGGGTGCGCATGTGGGAACATCATGGGTGCAAAAGAAATGGTTCAAATACGACAGCTGCCTTTCATCCAACATAAAAGAGCTCAGGCACGATCAAACTAGCCCTTTTAGACTTTCAGACTTTCCCTCCATCGTCACAATGTCCAAATTCAGTTGGACAAGCTCCCCGCAGTGTTTTCCATAAACAAGCAGGGGTGCACCAGAAGCAATTCTCTCAGAAAAGAATGCAGTCAGATTATGCGGTGGGCAGAACGCAATCTGAGATCAGTCTCCGCAGTCCACATTCGAGGAATATTGAATCTGAAAGCGGATTGGCTGAGCAGGAAACAGATTCACCCAGGAGAGTGGAGCTTGAATCCGGAAGTCTTCCTCCAAATCACCAGGAAGATTGGCAAACCATCTTTAGACATCATGGCGACCGCAAAAAATGCCAAATTAAGGAAATTCTGCTCCCTCAACAGGTTGGATCACCCATATGCCATAGACAGTCTATCCTTTAGTTGGGAAAAGACCTTCATATATGTCTTTCCCCCATCCCTCTCATTTCTTGGGTGTTGAGGAAAATAAGGGACAAGAAAGTGAAGGCCATAGCGATCATTCCTCATTGGCCCAGAAGGGCATGGTTTCCGCTCGTGTTTAAACTCTCGAACGGCAACTTCTGGAAACTCCAGTTATGTCCAGACCTCCTGCTACAGGAGGGTTGGTTTCATCCCACGTTAGTCAGGTTACAAGTAACGGCATGGAAACTGAACGACAGTCTCTAAAAAATAAGGGCTTCTCTGATGAAGTAGTTAATACCTTATTAGCCTCCAGGAAACCCAGTACGACAAAAATATATTCTCGAATATGGCTTATATTTTCAAAATGGTGTCAGGACAATGACAGGTCACCAGATACAGTTTTCACAGTATTGCAGTTTCTGCAAGAGGGATACTAGAAAGGCCTCAAACCCAATACATTAAAAGTGCATTTAACAGCCATTAATGCCAATTCAGAGGGGAGGTTCTCCAACCATCCTGTGATAACCAGATTCCGAAAAGCTGTTAAAAAATGAAGGCCATACTATCACAATCCTTTGCCCTCTTGGGAGTTGCCCATTGTTTTGAAGCACGTCAGCCGTGCCCCATTTGAGGCGCTTCACAGTATAAGCCTTAAGCTTCTCTCATATAAAACCCTATTCTTGATAGCTATTACCTCCGTAAGGCGGGTTGTCGAGTTGCAAGCTCTGTCCTGTAAAGACCCTTATCTTAGGATCTCACCCGAGTGTGTTATCCTTAGAACAATGCCAGGGTTCTTACCAAAAGTACCATCCAGCTCCAACATGAATCAAGAGATAGATTTGCATGTCCTACCAGTAGACTCAGCCTCTGATACCCCTATTGATTCACAGTGCTTAGACGTAAGGAGGTCCCTACTTGCCTATCTAGAAATAACGGCCCCCCTTTAGACAATCCGAAGGCTGCTTCTCCAATTCCAGGGGCCAAATAAGGGGAAAAAAGCCAGCAAGGCCTCACTAGCTAGATGGCTCAAAGAAATCATCAGGGACTGCTACTCCTTGGAAGGGCCTAGAGTTCCCTTTAGATATTTGGGCCCACTCAACCAGGTCCACATCCACATCGTTAGCTTGGAAAAAAGTCACCTTAGAGATAATCTTATTGACATGTATAACTAAATCTGTGGTCAATACAATGATTTGTTCTTTCCAAGGGCTTTACAAAGGACATGGGGACATTCATTGCATGTGGAAGAAAGGCATTTCAGACATCACTATGGAAGGGGTTCTTTACTGTTAGATTGGTCACGGCCGCGGGCACAACAGCCCCTTTGTTACCTGTGAAGTCATTTCCCCAACTTCAGGTATTCTTTCTTCTTCTTGCGCTCTGGGTACCGCATGCTGTTCCAGACCTACAGGCCACCCAACTCTTCCAAAACGTTCATACTAATTATCATGTGAACCCCTAAATTTACACTGCCCGACACATTTAGGACTCTCTTGAAAAGGGATAGAAGGCCCACAGAGCTCATAGTCCAACTCTACTATTCCCAGCACCCAGGGATTTGGATGACCCCTAGTCTGCATTGGGAACCAGGAAATCATCAGTGGCCTGCTCTGTTGGAAATAAGCCCGATACAGTTCATAAGATATCATTGTTATCTATGTACCGGTATCAAGCACACCAATCATTCACTATAGCCTGGATTAACAGGCATTCTCCTGCCAGACTGATATGGGAGGCCTTGGCAGGCCTTTCATCTTCCACACCCCCGTTGCTCAGCACTAAGCCTGTGGTGCTTCTAGTTCAACTGTGGTGGGCTCTCCTCTTCTGCTTGGGTAGTCAATAGCAATATGATTCTGATCTCCACAACTCCAACAACGACGTGTCCCACTCTCTAGGCCGAAGCTTTTAAACGGTCACCTACTCCTTTATCGTTTTAACAGATTTGATTAGGCTCTGAGAAAAGTCCCGCCTAGCCACTTCAGTAAGCTCTCTCCTGCCTGACTTGCATATGGTATCAAACAGATCAGATCGGATCAGATCGGACTTGGCTTTTCAAGTTCATCCATAAATACTCCCTCTGCAAGCCCTTACTAAACTGATCTCACAACACTTGCTCGGCTTCAAGGCACTGCATTACACCCTTTGTGATCTTTCTTACTTAGCCTTTGCCACAACCGCTGCAACCTTAATGAATACTATTGGACAATTTCATCTTTTTGTTTGCAATGGAAATAAAATGGAAATAAAACTTTTTCAAGAGATCAATAACAGTTGTAACATCCCAATACAATGCTTCAAGCCTGGTCAAACTTTATTCCAAAGTGTCCCTCTGACCGGGCAATGTCTCCTTACAGCAAACTTAAGAACAAATCTGCCTGGTGCCTATGAATTACTTGATATAGACGAGCACCCCAATCTGATAGTTGATTATTTTTCCTATTATTTTTTGTGACTTTTAACATGGCCGCCCCATTGGCAACAGGACCAAAGTGGGGGCAGCGGTTGATGAGGTGGCTTCCCCGGGGTCCTCCCTCTTGCTCATCCTTTGGCCAGATTCTGCCAACTATGCCAATGTGTAAGGGAGTCAGACCTTACCAGGATCTTTTTGACCCGTTACTCTCAAGGAGGCAAAAAGTCTAATAGTTGCAGGAAAACCCATGAGGTTTAACAGGCTTAATAATTACTAGCAATTGGCCTATGGTTACAGAACGAACAGTGAACAGTCTCTTTAGGTAATGTCTTTCAACAATAGCAACAATTCAGCGGTTGCTAACAACAACACAGTCACAACAGTCTTACTCTCTGCGCTGGACATAGCCATCGTTATCTTGAATCTGATGACTTGCTGCAGCGTGATATCGCACAATAAAAGCTATTAAAAAGTCATTGGAAAAGTTAAGATAAAGAACCTTGCCACTGTGTATTTAATGCGTTAAAAGTCAAGACTCACAGTTGACGCGTTGTAGTCACGGCTTTGAAACCTCCGATCAGACATCTCCCACTCTCAAGACAGGTAGTTGCTCACCTCTGATGTGCCAACTACACATCGTCATCTCGCTCGCAGGTGCGAGGGCTAAGTGGTGCTATATTGTGCTGCCTACATTGGTTAATATGTAATTACCTTAAAAAAACGGCGCTGCATCTTTCCTCCACTCTGCTCTGCTCATGGCCTCCCATGCTGCTGATATTCCTCTCCTGGCTCTGTTACTGTTGCTTTTAATACCACTCAGCTTTCCTGGGTATATAAGGGTACCTCCCACATTGTTCCATGCCTAAGCAATTAAGTTAAATGCTAAAGCTTGCTACTCATTCCAATGGAGACTACTCTGGTTGTAGCGATCTGAGTATTCTCGCAGCCAACTTAAGATCTCCATTCGGAGGTTTGATGGTAAAAATCAAGATATTCCTTGGACTCCACTCCCCAGTTTAGCCCTAAGCCATATCTGTTGGCAACACAGTGGGTTCACACCATTCTCTATAGGCCCCATGACAGTTGGCACACAGAGGGCCTACTGAACCATAGGGTATGGGCCACTGTGGCTTTACAGTGTGCATGGACCTAGTCCTCTTACTTGCATTGTTTAGGCCAATAGGCATATATTTATAGTGAAGGCTTGAGATTACTAAATAACATTTAGAAACTGGCACAAAGTATAAATGTAACAATGCTCATAGGGGCTTAAAGGAAAACAGGTCTCTACACAAAACTTAAAATTGCCCATATTTCAGTAAATCCCACCTGTATCTTGAGAAATGGTAAATAATGAAAAAGACGTTGGAAATTGAGTTTTTATGTCGGGGTAAAAGGTATATTATCAAGTCTGCGCTGTTATTTATTTTTTATTTTGACCTTTTAAGCAGAGCCATGTGCAAGAGACTGTACTGTAGGAAATGCTATTTTGGCAATATTACCTCCATAATTCGGTATGTTATGGAGCATGCCAAGAAAAAACTCTGCATGCCTCTGTATGAAATCGGAGACATACGGAGGTAGAGTAGGGCCTCATAGAAATCTATGGGTGCTCCAATTATGACTCCGTACAACTTGGACGTTGTATGGAGCAGTAATATGTCCATTTCCATAATGTCTACAAACATACAGACAGCTTGCTTCTTCGGTTTTGAAGAACTGGTTGTTGTTCAAGTGGAGCGGTGTACTAAGTAAAAAGGGGATGAGCAAAAGTGTCCTTCTATGACGGCAAGTCTTAATTAGGGATGTTGTCCTTAAAGAAAAGCAAGCTAAGGAGAACATTTTACATTCACATAATATTTAATTATATCTTGTGCATGCTTTTTTTTAAGCACTACTGAACACCTGCATTTTAATCGTACAATTGTAACTTCCCCTCTAGAAAATACCTAAAACTAAGTGAAGGTAACCCTAAGGCCAGGGCTACACCTAGACTTTTTATAGTACTACATAATTAATTTTTACTATTGAGCTACAGCTGAAGTCCAAATGAGTACATTGCGTTGCATGCAATCTTGGACTGCAGCTAATACTTAAGCCTAGGTGTAGCCCAGGGGCATAACTAGGAAAGACTGGGGACCCCCAGCCAGGTGCCACAAGCAGCCCCCCTTATAGATAGTGCCCCCTATAGAATGTGCCATACAGCCACCCCTGTGGACAGTGCTATACAGCCCCGCCTATAGACAGTGTCACACCCTACTTGTAGACAGCGCCCCCCACCTCCCTCTTGTGTACAGTGCCACATAGCCCCCCCTTGTGTATAGTGCCACACAGCTCCCACTTTTGTATAGTGCCACAAGGCAATGGCACATCCGAGAAAGCTGTATCAGCTAGGGGGATGTCAATCAAACATGGAAAGGTGGGTTTGGAGGCAAGACTATGTGACCCTTCAGGATACCAGCACCGCCCCATGACCCTTTAATGAGTAATTAGCATATAGTGTGCACCGTTTTTAAAGTGGATTTTAAAGATTTTGCTGCATCTGAAAAAAACATACATTTGGAAATATTGTCAGGTCATGTATTACCACAAGGTGGCGGTACAAGGGGTTAAAACTACCAGACAGGTTCCCATGAAATATGCAATGAATTGAGAACAATTCCATCTGCCCTGCAATTTTGTTATTATAAATATATCCTATATAATTACAGCTCCAGAACCAAGCTCCTACATATATACAGTACCACAACCAAGCTCAGTACTTAAATACAGCACTAGAACAAAGCTCCGACATATATACAGCACCAGAATCAAGCTCAGTACATCAATACAGCACTAGAACAAAGCTCAGTACATATATACAGCACCAGAAGAAAGATCAGTACATAAATACAGCCCCAAAACCAAGCTCAGTACATATATACATCCCGAGAACCAAGCTCAGTGCATATATACAGCACCACAACCAAGCGCAGTACATAAATACAGCACCAGAACAAAGCTCATTACATATATATACAGCACCAGAACAAATCTCATACATATATACAGCACCAGAACAAAGCTCAGTACTTAAATACAGCATCAGAACCAATATCAGTACATATATACAGCCTCAGAACCAAGCTCAGTACATATATACAACACCAGAACAAATACAGCTCAATTTAGTGCAACCCCTGCCGTATAGCTTTGTACTGCGTAAAAATACTGCTCCCGGCAAGGCCCGAACAATAGTAAGGATATGCTGGAAGATGCTGTTTCACATAAAAAAATCATACCACCCATCATCTCGCTGCAGATCATACAGTGACTACAGTACTGATTAGAGGCAGAATAAACATTTACATTAAGTGACGTCTCAGATTCTAGTTATTTTCTTCTCCCTCCGGTCCAGACCTCTATGATGGATTTCTCCTGGCCACGGCCCATTCCTGCAGTTTTCTGCTCAGATGTCTTCAGCTTCTCAATTTTAAAACATTTCTGCACCTATAAACAAAGTTAAAATTCTCAACACCTCTAAATATAATAAAGCACCATACATTGCACCTCTATCTATAATAGCGCCATACACTGTGTCCCTGATTATAATAGTACCATACACAGTGTCCCACACACACACACACACACACACACACACCGTGCCCCCTGTAGATAGTGTCCCCATAGCTCCCTATAGATAGTGATCCCCATAGACCCTCTGTATATAGTGCCCTACATAGAAGCCCCTGTAGATAGTGCTCTACATACAGCCCTCTGTAGATAGTGCCCATATATGGACTCCAGAGCTGCAAGGCAATAGTGCTAATCCCTGAGCCACCGTGCTGCCCTATATATAGCTTCCCCTATAGTGCTCCACGTATAGCCCACCTCTGTAGATAGTACCTCACATATAGCTCCCCCTGTATATAGTGTCCCACATATAGCCCACCCCTGTAGACAGTGCCCTACATATAGCCCCCTTGAAACAAGTGCCCCACAGGTAACCCACTCCTGTATATAGTGCCCCACATATAGCCCATCCCTTTAGATAGTGCCCTACAAATAGCTCCCCTATAGATAGTTCTCTACATATAGCCCACCGATGTATACAGTGTCCCACATATAGCTCCCCTTGTATATAGTGCCCCACATCCCCACATATAGACCCCCCTGTATATAGTGCCCCACATCCCCACATATAGACCCCCCTGTAGATAGTGGCCCACATCCCCACATATAGACCCCCTGTAGATAGTTCCCCACATATAGACCCTCCCTGCATATATTGGCCCACACCCCCACATATAGACCCCCTGTATATAGTGGCCCACATCCCCACATATAGACCCCCCTGTATATAGCGGCCTACATCCCCACATATAGACCCCCCCTGTATATAGTGCCCCCCCTGTGGATAGAGCCCCCCCCTGTAGATAACACCACTCAGTTTTAGTAGAAAAAAAAAAAAAAATTACATACTCACCCTGTTCCCGCACTGTCCGGTGGCAATGCAGATCTGCTCTCTTCTGAGCAGGTCTGCAGGAGCTGAACGTCACAAGCGGAGTGTCGTTAAAAGACGCTCATTGGCAGGGCAGAATAACTTGCCCCGTCAATCAGCGCCTTTCAAGCACGGAAGCGTCGCGATTATGTCATCGCGCCGCTAGCATCGTTGAAAGATGCTGATTGGCGGGGCAAGTCATTTTGCCCTGCCAACCAGCGTCATTGTAAGGCGCTGAATGGTCAGGCACAGAACGTGCCCGGCTATCCAGCGCTGATGCATGTAGTCTATGGTACACAGGTACAATTACTGCAAGAGGGGGTGACTGTCGCTAGCACTGGGGCCCCCGACCATGAGAAGGCCTGTGTCGCTTGGGCCATACATGTTAGAGCCACTCTAGCAGCTGTAACGGATGCTAGCGGTGCCACCGGCATTTGGGGCGGCGTGTCAGATCTACACCAAGACTTTTTGTAGCGCTACTGATTGATTTTAACTATTGATTTACAGCTGCAGTGCAAATTGATACATTGAGAAGCGTGCAATCTTGTGGACTGCAGTTGTCACTCAATAGTTAAAATAAATAAGTAGCACTACAAAAAGTCGAGGTGTAAACCTGGCATAACCCATTTTCTGAAAAACCTGTTTTTATAACACAAGAGTCATTAATCCACTGCTATTTTTGGAAAATATGTTACATGATAATAAATCACTGGATGGCCTTGTGGGTGTTCATCTATCTTGTGATGGTTTAATTTTCTCTATGTTTAATGTAACCGTTACAGTGTTGCCTGTCCTAGTGGAATGTGCCTTTTCAGCTTTCTAATAAAGATACGCTCTGTGTTCTACATACAATGCTCTATAAAATCAATGATTGAGTATAAGGAATTATTTAAATAAAATGTAAAAAGTTACTTACTCCGTTTTTATTTTTTTTTAATAATTGTCTCTTCTGTCAGATCCCTTGTAACATCTCATGCACTTTTGAATTTGCAGATAAAAAAACTGTGTAGTTGATGTAATAAATAGGTGGAAGGCTGATGTTTCTGTGCATAAACTATTTATTCTGCACCTATGCTCCCTGCAGCAAGGTTGACATGCTGACATGATTTCTGATTACCTGTAGAGAAGTACCTATAGAGAAAAGTTGCAGAACAAGGCTCCTCCATCCTGTAGTTTGGGCTGCTGTTAGTATCTGCTTTTTGCTGATGTCATCGGAGGCATGCTGACTACCATTATGTACATGATCTGCAGTACCATATCAGCCTATCAGCCCCCGTGACACAATCGCGGGGAGCTGATGGGTTGCTATTGCAGTCGGGAACCAAACAATGGCCCCCAGGTCTGCCAGTTTCAGGGCCGCAATCAGGGCAGTACAGCTAATACAGCTAAGGCAGTACAGCTAATACAAAGGAACGGGTCTTGTGATTAAATACGGTCTGTTATTTCTCCTAAGTAAAATGATAAAGGGCTCCAAGGTTATGGTTCAATTGGTGGCGGTGGCCAAGGGGTGAGCTCCTACTCCTCTCCTTCAGTGCTGTGACATACATGCTGCGTGTGAGGAGGAGGAGGAGGAGACTGCTACCAGGTGGGCCTCGGCAGCAGGAGACCTCAGAGGAGTCATGCAGCAGAGCCAGTCAGAAGCAGCAGAGTGGTGAGTAACTGTGGGAGGGAAAATAGGGAGATACTAAGGCTGCTGTGTTCTCTACTGTCAGCAGCAGCTTAAGTGCACTAATTTTTTTTATATTCCTCCACCTACTCCCCCACAGAGTTGCTGCCACCCACTGTCTCATCCTTGCTCCTCCACAGAGACCCTGCCCCCCCCCACAGTCTCCCCCTTTCCCCTACACAGATCCCTTGCCAAATTATCTCTCCTAGTCCCCTAGTGGGACTAAAGAAATGTGAAATAAAATGTCTAAAAATATTAATTCAAAGAAAGAAGCACAAAAAAACCTTTTCCCAATAAAAACAGCTTTATTATGTAAGGTAATATAGAAAAAAAAGTACACAAGATTGGTATTGCCACGTCCGTAACTATATAAACTATAAAATTATCACATTATTTATCCACACGGTGAAAAACAAAAAAAATCACACATTTCCAGAAATACTGTTTATTATCCTGTCTCACTCGCAAAAGATATATAAAACATTAAAAAACTCATACATACCTCAAAGTGGTCAACTCATCCCGCAAAAAACACCCCTCACACAGCTCCGTCGATGGAAAAATAAAAAAATTATGTCTCTTAGATTATGGTGACACATGATTTAAAATATGGTTTTATAGTGCCAAAGTAGTAAAATATATAAAAGCTATAAAAATTTTGTATCACCGTAATTGTACTAACCCACAGAATAAAATTAACATGCCATTTAAACAAAAATTTATAAAAGTTATACAATACATTATATGTAACAAAAAAATTATTAATTAATAAATACAAATCAACCAGAAAAAACTAAGCCCGCACATATCTATGTCTATGGAAAAATAAAAAAGTTATGGCTCTTGGAATGTGACAATGGAAATACTAAAAATATTGCCATGTCCTGAAGGCTAAAATAAACGGCGTTCTTACGGGTTAGATGTAATAAAAAAAAAAGTTTAATTTCTAGAATATGTAGAAAAGTTCTTGAGCAAGACAATAAAAAGACTGTATGTAAAAGTAGAATGAATTAGGAAAGAGATGTATGTAATATTATATTGACTTCCTGGACTAATATTCAGGAAACGGTTTTATGTAATAATACGCACAGAATATCACAATAAATTTTAATAAATAGATCATATTTTACACCTGCTCGAAAAAAAAAAAAAGATGGGTAAAGGAAACTCACACTGCCCTTTGTGTAACAAGGAAGAGGCATGTATAGTATACTTGTTCAGAACATATACCAAACTAGAAATTTTGTTATCGATTATTTGTGAAGTTACGTAGGTCAAAATAATTAGGATTACAAAATGTATATTGGGTGAGGATATGAAGATTTCTGTGTTTAGAAATCTCAAACTCCTCATTGTTAGACTTCTTTTCCTTGTGAGGTTAATTATCACCAAATATTGGGGGAAAAAAGGCATAAACCAAAGATTGAGGACTGGTATAAGTAGGTGTATAGAGTGTGATATAGTGGATATATATGTAAAGAAGAAATGCTACCTTCTATTTGTTGTTTCTTTCCACAAGTAGAAGCGGTACTGGAGTGGGTTAGAGTATATTGGATCACGTAGTTTATGTCTTATTTGTACGAGAGATAACTCTCTTTCTCGAATAAAGCTTTAAAACAGAAAAAAAAAGGTTTAACCCCTTCCTGACATCCGCCGTATATATACGACGCTGCCGGGCAGGGCTTCCCACAAAGCGCAGTACCATTATGTCGCGGTGATAGTGCGTGCTCAGGAGCTGAGCCCGCACCATCACCACTGGGTGACAGCTGTATGTTACAGCTGGCACCCTGAGGTATCGGCCAGGACTGGAGCTAGCATCAGATGGCCGATTAAACCCTCAGATGCTGCGTTCAATAGAGATCGCAGCATGTGAGGAGTTTTTAGCCACCGGCACCTCAGCAACGTGATCGCTGGTGCCGGTGGCTGCAAAGGCGATCGGAGGCCTAATACTTACCTCCCGGTCTGCCAGCAACGGAAGCCTCCTATGCCCCGCTCTCCGGCGGGGCCTAAAAGTCTTCCGGTACCATCGGCAAGATGGCGCCGGCTCAGCTTCCGGCTCAGAGCCTGATCGGCTTGCTGTCAGTGAATAACTGACAGTTCTAATACATTGCACTACATAGGTAGTGAAATGTATTAGAACATCAATCAAACAGTTGGACCTAAGTGGGACAAAAGAAAAGTGTAAATAAAAGTGTAAAAAAATAAAACATAAAAGTTGTAAAAAATAAAATAAAAGTTTCAAATAATAACATAAAACACAATCGCCCCTTTTCCCTTATCAAGTCCTTTAATATTGAAAAAAATTAATAAAACCATACATATTTGGTACCGCTGCATCCGTAACGATCTGATCTATAAAAATATCATGTTATTTATCCCACACAGTGAACGCCGTAAAAAACAACCTAAAAAACAATGCCAGAATTGTTGTGTTTTTTTTGGTCACTTTGTCTTCCAAAAATTGAAATAAAAAGTGATCAAAAAGCTGCATGTATCCAAAAATGGTACCTATAAAAACTATAGCTCGTCTCGCAAAATGCAAGCCCTCATACAGCTCCGTCGACTAAAAAATTAAAAAGTTATGGCTCTTACAGCATGGCGACAGAAAAAAATACATTATTTTTACAAAAGTAATGTTATTGTGCAAAAAGTTGTAAAACATAAAAAAGTGCTATAAATTAGGTATCGCCGGAATCTACTGACCCGCAGAATAAAGTTATCATGCAATTTATAATGCATGGTGAACGCTGTATAAAAAACCCCTAAAAAAACTATGCCAGAATTGCTGTTTTTTTATTACCTTGCCTCCCCAAAAAAAATGATAACAAGTGATCAAAAAGTCGCATGTACCCCAAAATGGTAACAATAATAACGACAGCTCGTCCCACAAAAAAACAGCCCACATACCACTACGTCTATGAAAAAATAAAATAAGTTAAGGCTCCAATAAGTCAGGAAAGGAAAATATACAGTTGTGCCGGCCCGAGGGGAAAATTTTTTCTGTTTCAAGTGACGATTTATCAAGGCCCTAAAATTAGGGAGCCAGGAACGGGAGGGCCCAAACATATCCGCTGGAAGCAAGGGCGCCCATATTATACCAGGACAACACTTTCCCAGCAAAATTCCCCAAACTGCAAAGGTGCAGAGTGTGGACTAAATGGGAGATAAGTAAGGGCACCATTTATCACTGCGACACCGGCCTGTGCAGAAAGGATTTCTCCACAGCGTAACAAATATTTATGGATTATTTTATTCTTTACCCCATTATTACACTACCAGACAATGCCCCTGATGTACTCTGCCCAGCTTACATATGCCCCCACATTATAAACTGAAATACCAGTAATAGTCAAACAAAATTACTACCAAGCAAAATCCACGCTCCAAAAGCTGAATGGCGCTCCTTCCATTCTGAGCCCTAAAGCGTGCCCAAACAGCAGTTTACTTCCACATATATGGCACCGCCATACCCGGGAGAACCCTTTTAACAATTTTTGGGGTGTGTGTTTATAGTTGTATAAGCTGGGCACGACATATTTCCCACTGAAATGTCACATCTAGGGAAAAATTTACATTTTTACTTTGCACCATCCGCAGCGCAATAATTTATGGAAAAGACCTGTGGGGTGAAAATGCTCACTACACCCCTTAATAAATGCCTTGAGGGGTGTAGTTTACAAAATGGGGTCACTTCTCAGCGGTTTCTTTTATTATTTCACATCAGAGCCTCTAAAATTGTGAACCAATACTTTATATGTCGCCAAATTAGGCCTCAATTTCGCATGGTACTCTCTCACTCCTGAGCCCTTTGGATAGTCCAGGCAAAAGATTAGGGCCACATGTAGGGTTTTTCTAAAACCGGGAAAAACAGCATAATAATTATAGAGCTGTCTTGTTATGGTGGCACAAGCTGGGCACCACACATTGGCATATCTATAGAAAAAATACAATTTTCACTCTGCAACATCGAGTGCACACTAGTTTCTGCAAAACACCTGCAGAGTTAAAATGCTCGCTACAAGAAAAAGGATTTTTTTTATTTTTACTGCCCAATCCTAATAAAATCTATGAAACATCTGTGGGGTCAAAATGCTCATTACACCCCTAGGTGAATACCTTGAGGGGTATAGTTTCCAAAATGGGGTCACTTGTGGGGGGTTTCCACTGTTTTAGTCCCACAGGGGCTTTGCAAAGGCAACATAGAGCCCAGAAACCAATCCAGCAAAATCTGCACTCCAAAAGCCAAATGGCACTCCTTCCATTCTGAGCCCTACTGTGTGCCCAAACAGCAGTTTATGACCACATATTGGGTATTGCCGTACTCAGGAGAAATTGCTTTACAAACATTGTGGTTCTTTTTTTCTTTTATTTATTGATAAAATGAAAACGTTTGAGCTACATATAAGTCTTATTGAAGAAAAAGGATTTTTTTTTTTTCACTGCCCAATTCTAATAAAATCTATAAAACCCCTGTGGGGTCAAAATGCTCACTACACCTGTAAATTAATTCCTCAAGGGTTGTAGTTTCCAAAATGGGGTCACTTGTGGGAGGTTTCCCCTGTTTTGTCCCTTTGGGGGCTTTGCAAATGTGACATGGCCTCTGCAAACCATTCCTGCTAAATTTGAGCTCCAAAAGACAAATGGCGCTCTTTCCCTTCTAAGCCCTGTCGTGTGCCCAAATAGCTGTTTATGACCACATGCAGGGTGTTGTTTTAATCTGGAGAAATTGATTTACAAATGTGGTGGTGCATTTTCTGCTTTTGTTCTTGTGGAAATGAGAAAAAATTTGCTAAACCTACATTTTCTTTGAAAGAATGTAGATTTAAATTTTCACGGCCTACTTCCAATAATTTCTGCAAAAAAACAGCTCGGTCAAAATGCTCACTATAGCCCTAGATAATTTCCTTGAGGGGTCTAGTTTCCCAAATGGGGTCACTTTTGGGGGATTTCCACTGTTTTGGCACTGCAAGAGCCCTTCAAACCTGATATGGTGCCTAAAATATTTTCTAATAAAAAGGAGGTCCCAAAATAGAGGTCGGTGCTTCAGTCCATTAGCACACTAGGGCCACATGTGGGATATTTATAAAAACTGCAGAATCTGGGCAATAAATATTGAGTTGCATTTCTCTGGTAAAACCTTCCCGTGTTACAAAAAAAATAATTAAAAATGAATTTCTGCATAAAAAAAGGAAATTTGTAAATTTCACCTCTATATTGCTTTAATTCCTGTGAAACATCTAAAGGGTTAAGAAACTTTCTAAATGCTGTTTTGAATACTTTGAGGGGTAAAGATTTTAAAATGGGGTGACTTATTCAGGGTTTCTAATATATAAAGCCCTCAAAGCCACTTCACAACTGAACTGCCCAATGTAAAAAAAGCCTTTTGAAATTTTCTTGAAAATGTGAGAAATTGCAGCTAAAGTTCTAAGCCTCGTAACCTCCTAGAAAAATAAAATGATATTCAAAAAATGATGCCGATCTAAAGTAGACATATGGGGGAGGTTAATTAGCAACAATTTTGTGTGGTACAACTGCTTGTCTTACAAGCAGATACATTTAAATAAAAAAAAATGCTCATTTTTGCAATTTTTCACAAACTTTTGGTGTTTTTCACAATTAAATACTGAATGTATAGAGCAAATTTTGCCAGTAACATAAAGTCCATTGTGTCACGAGAAAACAATCTCAAAATCGCTTGGATAGGTGAAAGCATTCCAAAGTTATTACTACATAAATTGAAACATGTCAGATTTGAAAAATGAGGCTCTGTCAGGAAGGTCAAAAGTGGCCAAAGCGTGAAGGGGTTAAACCTGACATGACAGTTAATACTGGAAGTTCGAGAAGAAGAAAGGCTGTTGCAAGGGAAACCATAGCAGTAAATACATAATAACACAAAGGCACATAATAAGTAATGTAAATATCTAACCTTATCATTTAATAGGAAGTATCTCCTGCTCGTATATCAGGAAGCTTGGGAAGATTACGATTTTTTTTTTAATCTATGACACACATAGATAAATCTAAATGGCAACTAAATGATTACTGTCATTTTAGTGCACTGCAAAATTAATATTTGGTGTAATAATTGGTGTGTAATACCAGTGCACTGAACATGCAATGAAGAGCTATATTATGACTAGCACATCTACTCTCCTACCCCATTTTGGTAGACTGTGAGTTGGTCTTCGTTCCTTCCTTAAAGAGGCTCTGTCACCAGATTTTGCAACCCCTATCTGCTATTGCAGCAGATAGGCGCTGCAATGTAGATTACAGTAACGTTTTTATTTTTAAAAAACGACCATTTTTGGCCAAGTTATGACCATTTTTGTAGTTATGCAAATGAGGCTTGCAAAAGTCCAAGTGGGTGTGTTTAAAAGTAAAAGTCCAAGTGGGCGTGTATTATGTGCGTACATCGGGGCGTTTTTAATACTTTTACTAGCTGGGCGCTCTGAAGAGAAGTATCATCCACTTCTCTTCAGAACGCCCAGCTTCTGACAGTGCAGATCTGTGACGTCACTCACAGGTCCTGCATCGTGTCGGCCACATCGGCACCAGAGGCTACAGTTGATTCTGCAGCAGCAACAGCATTTGCAGGTAAGATCGACTTAAGTAGAAACTATTTTGTCTGGTATGACTTTCGGTTTTACAAGCAGAGAAATTCAAATTTAAAAAAATGGAAATTTAAAAAAAAAATGTTTCGACATTTTTGTGTTCTTCACAAATAAATGCAGAATATACTGACTAAAATGTACCACTAACACAGTGGCGGATTATCATATGGGCGTTTCGGGCGGCCGCCCGGGGCCCGAGGCTCCCAGGGGGCCCATGGCAGCCCGAAACGCACATCATCTCCTAAATCTATTCAGCGCGCTAGCGCTGCTAACGGCTGAAGATGAGGAGGAGCAGGGAATTGGCCGGGAAATAGGTAGGACACGCCTCCCTGACAAGTGCGGCCCGCCGCCATTGAGTAACAGAACAGCGACGGACGGCTGTTCTGTTACTCCAAAGCAGCAAGAGAAGAGCCGGGCGGTCGGTCACCGGCGCTGAGGTCAGTACAGGCTTATCCTCCTGCCCAACTGGTTCCCGACCGCTGGCTGTATTTTTACGGCCAGCGGTCAGGGACGGGTCCTTAAAACCCGAGCCATAGACTTTCTACGGCTCGGGTTTTAACTTGCTGCCCGCGCGATCGGGCAGCTGAATGTCGGGTCTCCGGCTGTCAGTGACTGCCGGGGACCCTGAGGAGAAGATAGAAGCAGCTTTCGCTGCTTCTGTCTTCTCCGATGTCTTCTTACACAGCGTTCAATGAACGCTGTGTATAGGAATAGAGACAGCAGCAGCGGCGCTGTCTCTATTCCTCCCGGTGATCATGTGACTGGTCACATGATCACCGGGTGCCGTTACTGACAGACTGCTGCTCGGTCTTACTAGACCCAGCACAGCCCTGTTAGTGACGATCGTCACTGTGAGAGGGCTGATTTCCCCTGTAACTGGGGCTGCTGTGCAACCCCAGTTACAGTGGAAAAACATGGTGTAAAATAAAGAAAAAAAATATATAAAGTTCCCCAAAGGTCTTTTTTGACCTTTGAGGATCAGACCATAGTAATAAAAAATAGTAAAGTGCAAAAAAAATAAATAATAATAAATACACATAAAATACCCACCCCAAAAAAAAACGTTCCCCCCCCGCCAATCATTGTTGTAACGCTAGCGCTGACCCAATTACCCTAATATAGACATGTAATATATTAAAGTTTACGGTAGACAATGGCGATCACAAACAAAAGGTCTATTTTAGGGTAAAACTATGTTATTACCCAAAAAAAATAGCTGAAACGTAAAAAAGCTTATTTTTTTACTATTATTTTCAAACTTTATGAATAAAAATTCTAAAATAGCAAAAAAGGTGTGTATAAAAATGATAAAAAACGAAACCTGCATTGTCTACGGAAAAAACGTCGCAAAAATCACGTTGGTTTTATTTTTTTTTAATAAAAATGTGTGTTTGGTGCAACTTTGTAATTACATTTTATTAAAAAATATTTTCACTTTGAGATACAGCTGCTTTGTATCCTGTATCCGTCAGGTCAGCAGGACTGACGGGATCAGTGAAACGGGCCCTGCGCTAAATTATAATCTTAAATGTGATAGATTTGAGGTGGATCCTGCGTGTCACTGATCCTGTCAGTCCTGCTGACCTGACGGATACAGGATACAAAGCAGCTGTATCTCAAAAAGTAAAAATATTTTTTAATAAAATCAATCAATCACACTGATACACACACATACTATATATATATATTATATATATATATATATATATATATATATAATTATAATATAACGTTTTTAAATGTGTACATAGCATTGTGGCACTATATACAAGGGGGAGCGCTGTGAGGCACTATATACAAGGGGGAGCGCTGTGAGGCACTATATACAAGGGGGAGCGCTGTGAGGCACTATATACAAGGGGGAGCGCTGTGTGGCACTATATACAAGGGGGAGCGCTGTGTGGCACTATATACAAGGGGGAGCGCTGTGTGGCACTATATACAAGGGGGAGCGCTGTGTGGCACTATATACAAGGGGGGGGGCTGTGTAGTGCTATCCACAGTGGTATGTGTGTGGCGCTCTTTATATGTGGGGCTTTTTGGTGCTATTTACAAGAGGGGGAGGGCTGTATGGCACTATCTATAGGGGGCTGTGTGTAACGCTCTACGAGGGGAATGTGTGATATATAGAGGGGGCTGTGTATGGCGATATATGGGGGTGTGCAATATCTATGGGGGTGTGTAATATCTACAGGGGCTGTGTGTGGCACTATGTACAGGGGGCTGTGTGTATGTGGTGTTTTACAGTGTGTGGTATTATATTCAGGCGCGCAGTGTTTGGTGCTATTATATTTAGGGGTACACTATGTGGCACCATGATAACTTTATTTTCGTTTATAGGTGTGGAAATGTTGGAAAAGTGAGGAGACGTCTGAGTGGCAAATTCTGCAGAAATGAGTCATGGCCGGGAGAAGTCGTCATGAGTGCTGGACCGGATGGAGAAGAAAAGAGGAAAAAAACTACTAGAATCTGAGACGTCGTCACCTGTGAGTCACTAGATTTATAGAGAATCTGTCACCTCTCCTGACATGTTTATTATAGGAATCCTTGTATTTCACAAAAAGTCATTCTGCAGTCCAGGACTGATAGACAATTCCCCTTGTCAGGAGGTTGTGTCCCTGCACTGTGTGATACTGTCAGTATGTAGGGACACCGCGCTGTGACAAGGGGAATCGTAACACTGTTAATGCTTGCCCAAAAAGGTAGTGTTAAAAATAGTTCCGGTGAGGAAGGGGGGCCCAAGTTTGGGTAACAGCCCAGGGCCCATGGTCTACTTAATCCGCCACTGCACTAACATAAAGGACAATGTGTCACGACAAAACAAACTCAGAATCGCTTGGATAAGTAAAAGTATTAAAAATGTATTCCTACTTTTAGAGAGAATCTGGTATATTTTTTTTTACGTTTTTCTCGTCCAAAAGTAACTGGAAAGTTTGCACCTTTGGTAGCCAGAACAATTTTTAGACTTTTGACATTTACAAATACCTGAGGTGAGTAAGGTTTTTGCCACAGAACCCCTGTGGTTTCTAGTGACACCAACATGACTCAGAACTCTTTGTCTAGTCTAATCTAATCTATTAAAATAAGTAGTTTATAATATGGTGTACTCTAGTATGTGTTAACATTAAATTAAAATTGCTACTCAGGTAATGTCTGTGTTTTTATGGTTATTTTTTCCACCAACCTACATCACATTTTACAGAATACTGGAAAATTTTATATACAGGGTGGGCCATTTATATGGATACACCTAAATAAAATGGGAATGGTTGGTGATATTAACTTCCTGTTTGTGGCACATTAGTATATGGGAGGGGGGAAACTTTTCAAGCTGGGTGTTGACCATGGTGGCCATTTTGAAGTCGGCCACTTTGTATCCAACTTTCGTTTTTTCAATGGGAAGAGGGTCATGTGACATATCAAACTTATCGAGAATTTCACAAGAAAAAAAATGGTGTGCTTGGTTTTACATTACTTTATTCTTTCATGAGTTATTTACAAGTTTCTGACCACTTATAAAATGTGTTCAAAGTGCTGCCCATTGTGTTGGATTGTCAATGCAACCCTCTTCTCCAACTCTTCACACACTGATAGCAACACCGCAGAAGAAATGCTAGCACAGGCTTCCAGTATCCGTAGTTTCAGTTGCTGCAGATCTCGTATCTTCACAGCATAGACAATTGCCTTCAGATGACCCCAAAGATAAAAGTCTAAGGGGGTCAGATCAGGAGGCATTTCTTCTGCGGTGTTGCTATCAGTGTTGTGAAGAGTGGGAGAAGAGAGTTGCATTGACAATCCAACACAATGGGCAGCACTTTGAACACATTTTATAAGTGGTCAGAAACTTGTAAATAACTCATGAAAGAATAAAGTAACGTTAAAACCAAGCACACCATTGTTTTTCTTCTGAAATTCTCGATAAGTTTGATGAGTCACATGACCCTCTTCCCATTGAAAAAACTAAAGTTGGATACAAAATGTCCGACTTCAAAATGGCCGCCATGGTCAACGCCCAGCTTGAAAAGTTTCCCCCCTCCCATATACTAATGTGGCACAAGTTAATATCACCAACGATTCCCATTTTATTTAGGTGTATCCATATAAATGACCCACCCTGTATATACATATATATATATATATATATATATGTATATATATATATGTATATATATATATATATATATATATATATATATGTAATGACAGGGATAGGGAAACAGACAAGTGAGCCCTAATCTACCCGCCACTCAGTCCCTGCCTACTTGCAACGACCCGCCCTAGGTGACGGGGTACAACTGGGCGACGGTCCCTACACTACACTCAATAAGTGCACGACAGACAACAGACAAGGAAACACAGAACAAAGGGAAACGGGGCAGTTGCCCACGGCAACACCGTGAGCAACAAGAGTAGTAAACGAGCCGAGTCAAACCAGGAGAGTACGAGGTGCCAAACGTAGAGCAGGAGAGTAGTGAACAAGGCGAGTAAAACCAGGAGTGTACGAGGTACCAAACGCAGAGCAGAAGAGAAGTCAGTAAGCCAGGGTCAATACGAAGCAGGGACAAGTAGTTCAAGAAGCTGCAGCAGGGCCAGCAAACCAACAGAGAAGAATCACAAGCAAGGAGGAACAGGAAAGGCAGGTATAAATAGACAGAGGGCGGGAGCTAGCTCCGTCTGGCCAGGCTGTGATAGGCTCTCCCACTCCTAAGCCTGCCATCCTGAGTGGTGGAAGATGGAGTCAGTCTCACAGACATAGAAGCAGGTGCAGACTGATTACCTATGGGCGTGGATACAGAAGCTGTGCCTGGCAGATCCTTAACAGTACCCCCCTTTTATGAGGGGCCACCGGACCCTTTCTAGATGGACCTGGTTTATTGGGGAAACGAAGGTGGAACCTCCTGACCAATACCCCAGCGTGAACATCCCGGGCGGGTACCCAAGTCCTCTCCTCAGGCCTGTATCCTCTCCAATGGACCAGGTACTGGAGGGAGCCTTGGACCATCTTGCTGTCCACAATCTTGGCCAACTCGAATTCTACCCCCTCAGGGGTGAGAAGGGGGACAGGAGGTTTCCTCAAGGGAGCCAAGGACGGGGAGCAGCGTTTAAGGAGGGAGGCATGAAACATGTCGTGTACTCGAAAAGATGGGGGCAACTCCAGTCGGAAGGAGACAGGATTGAGGACTTCAATGACCTTGTCGGCCCTATAAACCGGGGAGCAAACTTCTTGGACGGGACATTAAGGCGCAAGTTCTTTGACGATAGCCACACCAGATCCCCGACCATAAACAAGGGGTTAGCAGAACGTCTTCTATCTGCCTGAGTTTTTTGTATGCTCTGGGACGCCTCTAGGTTCTTCTGAACCTGGGCCCAGACTGTGAACAGTTCCCGATGAACGACCTCTACCTCGGGATTGTTTGAACTACCAGGTGAAACGGAGGAGAACCGTGGATTAAGCCCAAAATTAGAGAAAAAGGGGGAGACCCCTGACGAGTTACTGACCTGGTTATTAAGGGAAAATTTGGCGAGGGGAATGAATGAGACCCAATCATATTGACAGTCAGAGATAAAACACCATAAATATTGTTCTAGAGACTGATTAGTCCTCTCGGTTTGGCCATTGGTTTCAGGATGGAAGGCAGAGGAGAAGGACAGATCAATCTCCAACTTTTTACAGAAGGCTCTCCAAAACCAAGAAACAAATTGTACCCCTCTGTCAGAAACAATATTGACAGGGAGCCCATGGAGATGCAGGATGTGTTTGACAAACAAGGTAGCTAACGTCTTAGCATTGGGTAGTTTTTTTGAGGGGCACAAAGTGGCACATCTTACTGAAGCAGTCTACTACAACCCACACCACCGACTTGCCTTGAGATGGAGGCAAATCGGTGATAAAATCCATGGAGATATGGGTCCAAGGTCTCTGGGGAATGGGCAAAGAACGTAGTAAGCCCGCTGGTCGGGACCTGGGAGTCTTGGACCTAGCACAAACCTCACAAGCGGCGACGTAGGCCTTAACGTCTTTAGGCAACCCAGGCCACCAATAGTTTCTGGCAATGAGGTGCTTGGTACCCAGGATGCCTGGATGACCAGATAGTGCAGAGTCATGATTTTCCCTAAGTACCCTTAGCCGGAATTGCAGGGGAACAAACAGCTTGTTCTCAGGAAGGTTCCCGGGAGCTGAACCTTGATCAGCAGCAATATCAGAGACTAAATCAGACTCAATAGAGGAAATGATTATACCTGGAGGCAAAATACAAGCAGGATCTTCCACCGAAGGAGGGCTGGCCATGAAACTACGCGACAGTGCATCAGCCTTAATATTTTTAGACCCAGCCCTATAGGTGACCAAAAAATGTAATCTGGTAAAAAATAACGCCCATCGAGCTTGTCTCGGGTTTAGCCTCCGGGCCGATTCTAGGAAAACCAGATTATTGTGGTCGGTAAGGACCGTTACCTGGTGCCTAGCCCCCTCCAGGAAGGGGCGCCACTCTTCAAATGCCCATTTAATGGCTAAGAGTTCGCGGTTGCCAATATCATAGTTACTCTCAGTGGGCGAAAACTTCCTGGAGAAGTAGGCACAGGGACGGAGATGGGTGAGGGACCTGGTACCCTGGGACAAGAAAGCCCCCACTCCCACCTCGGACGCGTCAACCTCCACGATAAATGGCTCCATTTGGTTGGGCTGAACCAACACCGGGGCCGAGATAAAGCACTTCTAAAGGACCTCAAAAGCCTGGACAGCCTCAGGAGGCCAGCGGAGGAGATCAGCACCCTTGCGAGTGAGGTCCGTAAGAGGCTTAGCGATGACCGAGAAGTTAGCAATAAATCTCCTGTAATAATTAGCGAACCCCAAGAAACACTGTAACGCCTTCAGGGAGGCAGGTTGGACCCATTCCGCCATAGCCTGGACCTTGGCGGGGTCAATGCGGAATTCATGAGGAGTGAGGATTTGACACAAAAATGGTATCTCCTGCACCCCAAACACACATTTTTCGGTCTTCGCAAACAGTTTGTTTTCCCGAAGGACGTGGAGCACCTTCCTGACATGCTCAATGTGGGAGGACCAGTCTTTGGAAAACACAAGTATGTCATCAAGGTACACTACAAGAAATACCCCCAGGTAATCTCTTAAAATCTCATTTATGAAATTCCGGAAGACCGCGGGAGCATTACACAACCCAAAGGGCATGACGAGGTATTCGAAATGACCTTCGGGCGTGTTAAACGCAGTCTTCCACTCATCCCCCTCTTTGATGCGGATAAGGTTATACGCCCCCCGTAGATCAAACTTAGAGAACCATTGGGCCCCCTGAACCTGATTGAAGAGATCAGGAATCAAAGGAAGGGGATACTGGTTCCTTACCGTGACCTTATTCAGGCTACGGTAGTCAATGCATGGCCTAAGACCACCATCCTTCTTCCCAACGAAGAAGAAGCCAGCACCTACCGGAGAAGTAGAGGGACGAATGTAACCCTTGGCCAGGCATTCCTGGATATACTCTCTCATGGCTTCATGTTCGGGACAAGAAAGATTAAATATCCTACCCTTAGGAAGCTTAGCTCCTGGTACCAATTCGATAGCGCAATCGTATTCTCTATGAGGAGGTAACACTTCGGAGGCCTCCTTAGAGAAAACATCAGCGAAGTCCTGAACAAACTCGGGTAGCGTGTTCGCCTCCTCAGGGGGTGAAATAGAATTAACAGAAAAACATGACGTAAAACATTCATTACCCCATTTGGTTAGCTCCCCAGTATTCCAGTCAAACGTGGGATTATGCAACTGTAACCAGGGAAGGCCTAGAACCAAATCGTACGATAATCCCTGCATCAACAGTACAGAGCACTGCTCCAAATGCATGGAGCCAACAAGGAGTTCAAGAACAGGGGTATGCTGTGTAAAATAACCATTAGCAAGAGGAGTGGAGTCGATACCCACTACCGGGACAGGTTTAGGCAAATCAATCAGAGGCATAGCAAGAGACATAGCAAATTCCACAGACATGATATTAGTAGAGGACCCTGAATCCACGAAGGCACTGCCGGTAGCAGACCTACCACCAAAAGAGACCTGAAAGGGAAGCAAGATCTTAGTACATTTCCTATTTACGGGAAATACCTGTGCGCCCAAGTGACCTCCCCGATGATCACTTAGGCGCGGAAGTTCTCTGGCTGCATTCTTATGCTTAGGACAGTTGTTCACTTGATGCTTGTCATCCCCACAGTAGAAGCAGAGACCATTCTTCCTGCGGAATTCTCTACGTTGTTGGGGGGACACGGAGGCCCCGAGTTGCATAGGTATCTCTGAGTCTTTTGGGGAGGAACGAAGCAACGGAACTTCGGGTTGGCATCATGGGGGAGTCGGAGGAGAAAACACATAAACGTTCACGTTGTCGTTCCCTGATACGTCGGTCAAGTCGTACCGCTAAAGCCATAACCTGGTCTAGGGAGTCAGAAGAGGGATAGCTAACTAGCAGGTCTTTCAGGGCATTCGACAGACCCAACCTAAACTGGCACCTTAAGGCAGGGTCATTCCACGGAGAAGCTACGCACCACTTCCTAAAGTCAGAACAATACTCCTCAACAGGTCTCTTACCCTGACGTAAGGTCACCAGCTGACTCTCGGCAAAGCCAGTCCTGTCAGTCTCGTCATAAATAAGTCTGAGAGCAGAAAAGAAACAATCAACGGAGGAAAGTTCAGGGGCGTCAGGAGCCAAGGAGAAGGCCCACTCTTGGGGCCCTTCCTGGAGCCGGGACATAATTATACCCACCCGCTGGCTCTCAGAACCTGAGGAATGGGGCTTTAAACGAAAGTAAAGCCTACAACTCTCCCGAAAGGAGAGAAAAGCCCTCCGGTCCCCTGAGAACCGGTCGCGCAACTTTAGGTGGGGTTCAAGAGGTGAGGTGAGGGGAACTACCAAGGTAGCATCAGGCTGGTTGACCCTCTGAGCCAGGGCCTGGACCTGTAGGGAGAGACCCTGCATTTGCTGAGCCAGGGTCTCACGGGGGTCCATAGTGGTGTCAGGGACCAGGGTAGACTAGGTATGGGCTTATGATTATGTAATGACGGGGGGTAGGGAAACGGACAAGTGAGCCCTAGTTATCCGCCACTCTGTCCCTGCCTACTTGCAACGACCCGCCCTAGGCGACGGGGTACAACTGGGCGGCGGTCCCTACACTCAATAAGTGCACGACAAACATACAAGGGAATACAAGCAAGGGAAAGGGGCAGTTGCCCACGGCAACACCGTGAGCAACCAGAGTGGTGAACGAGCCGAGTCAAGCCAGGAGTGTGCGAGGTACCAAACGAAGAGCAGAAGAGTAGTCAGTAAGCCAGGGTCTGTATGGAGCAGGATCAAAATAGAAGGAGCTGTAGCTGGGCCAGGAAACCACACGAAAAGAATCACAAGCACCGAGGGACAGGAAGGGCAGGCTTAAATAGACCGAGGGCGGGAGCTAGCTGAGTCTGGCCAGGTTGCGATAGGCTCTCCCACTCCTAAGCCTGCCAGCCTGAGTGGTGGAAGCTGGAGTCAGTCTCAGGGATGTAGATTCAGGTGCTGACTGATTAATGATAGGACTAGAGATGCATAACGCTAACCATTTTTTAAGAAGAAATCTGACTTTCAATTGATGTCATTGACAGTCAGGAAATCTCTTTAGGGATATTGCTGTGATGATTCATGATTTTCAGTCTTCTCTGAGATAGATTCACAGATATGAATAAAACCTGTTTATTATACATTGGAAATTGCAACCATTATGTGGTTTGAGAAGGGATATTAATAGTATAGTGTTTCCTCTGGGGTCGGTTCATTCCTACAGTTAAGACTAACCACAACTTTACTGTTCTTACAGTAAGTTACAGGACAAAGTAAGTTATAATGATTTTTGCTCTGGTTTCCTTTCTTGCTTCTGGTACTATGCAATTATGATGTCACAAAGGTGACATGATAATGCTGTTATAAAAGTTATTAAGATTACAAAAGTGTTGTGAAGGCATCATCTTTTGTAAAACAATATTAATCATACATTAGGATTCACTGAATGTTGAAAGAACTTTTAGCAATTAAGACAGGAGCTGTGAAGCTTTGTGCAGCTATATATCGGTGCACAATAGAATAGCCATTGTTGTATTTGTGATTTGTTTCCACAACCAAAGAACTTGATTCATATTTAAAGGGGTTAACCCGTGAATAATTTTCATACTAAAAGTCCATAAATTCTGTTAATAGCTTCTAGTCTCTAGGATAAAAAAAATACCTTTCTCATCTTTTTTTTGTTTCCCTGTGTTCCCCTTGGTGCTGTCGCTAATCTTTGCTGCTGAGGGTGGGCTTTGAACCGAATCAGTTTCCTGCGCCATCTAGCAGCTGACAATATAGTCCTTCTTACTTCACCTGCAGATAGGCAACATGGCATTCAGAGTAGTGAAGATATACAGTTGCAAGAAAAAGTAAGTAAACCCTTTGGAATTACCTGTATTTCTGCATTGATTACTAATAAAATGTCGACTGTTATCTAAGTCCCAATCATAGACAAACATAATCTAACTAGACTAATAATACATAGTTGGACTGTTCATGTCTTTTATTGAGCACATTGGGTAAACATCCATAGTGCAAGTGAATAGGAGCAGCGCTGTAGTTCTGCAGCACGTCCGCTATGCTATGTACGGAGCCAACAGCTTCCGGCTCCATACATCGCAATATGGACAATAACATCCGGTGCCCGCAGGCCATCAGAGCGGCTGATCCGTGCAGATGCTGGGTTTCGGACCAGCACCGATTATATACTGATGACCTATCTGGTCATCAGTTGTCCGGTATTGGACAACCCCTTTAAGGACCAGGCAATTTTTTTCAAATCTGACATTTTACAAGTTGTAATAACTTTGGAATGCTTTTATTTTTTCAAGCGATTCTGAGAATGTTTTCTTGTGACATATTGTTAGTGGTAAAATTTGGTTGATACATTCAGTGTTTATTTGTGAAAAACACCAAAATGTTGAGAACATTTGCAAAAATTTGAATTTTTTAAAATAGAAATGTATCTGCTTGTAAGTTAGATAGTAATACCACACAAAATAGTTACTACTTTATGTTGGAATCGTTTTTTGAACATCCTTTTATTTTCTAGGACATTACAAGGCTTAAAACTTTAGCAGCAATTTCTCACGCTTTCAAGAAAATTTAAAAAGCCTTTTGTTTTAGGGACCAGTTCAGTTTTTATTTTTTTTCAATGCTTTATTTGGTTTTTCATCTTTTTCGCAGGTGGAATTTTGTATAAACATACATTTATATTGACAAAAAGGATATTTCAAATATACTTAACCCCCTCCCCCCTATCCATGATCCATGCACATCCCTTTTCCTTCCTTTTTATTTTAATTTATGTACATTTCTTTAAACTCTGCTCTAGATAATATTCTATTAACAATTGGCTCCCATTTTGTTTTCCATCCAGCTGGATTGTTCTCTCTTTTTAATTTATTTTTGTCGATCCACTGCCAATATAATATTTTCTTCCATAATCTCTTAACCTGCAGAAATGACAGAATGTGCATTGATACCCACTCTGATAGAATAACTTTTTTCACTGAAAGTCTCATTAAATGAATTAGATCAGAAAGATGGTTATCTTTTTCACCCGGGTTAAACTGTACCAAACACATACATTCGTCTAGTTTTACCTCTTTTTTTTAGTACATAGCTAATATATATTTCTGCTGAAACCCACAACCTTCTGATTGCCGGGCATAGCCAGAAACAATGGATCAATCCTGTATTAATCTCCCCGCATTTTGGGCATTGTCGTGTATAATTAGGTACATATTTTTCGTAAGGCAGGTTAAATGAATTATAAAGACTAGCCCCTACCTTTCACTGCATCTCTCTTAAATTTTCAGATCACGCTGCCCTCCTAACCCAGGCCCATTCCTTTACCAGACGTTCTTCTACTTCTTCCTCCGAGATATGTGTATCCAGATCTCTTTTCCATTTTTTTTATTATATTTTTTATATCGTTCCTATCCTTCTTAAAGAGGCTCTGTCACCAGATTATAAGTGCCCTATCTCCTACATAATATGATCGGCGCTGTAATGTAGAGAACAGCAGTGGTTTTTATTTTGAAAAACTATAATTTTTTAGCAAGTTATGAGCAATTTTAGATTTATGCTAATGACTTTCTCAATAGACAACTGGGCGTGTTTTTACTATTTACCAACTGGGCATTGTATAGAGGAGTAGACAACCTAAAAGCGAACCAAAAAGGGACATAACCCTTAAAGAAATAGTATACTAAATAATATACAAGAGTACAAAAAATCTTTATTAAATATAATCAACAGTAACATAATATGGAAAAAAAAGGATACACCATACACGGAAATATATACAACAAGGTCAGATGGAGCAGACCATGGACAGACAGAGTCAACCATCCAAAGATAACCAGACCACGGTCAAATAACCCACAGGAAAAAGAGTAAACCGTGGGCATAAAGTAATCGAACCCACATACAATGAAGTGCTGCCTACCTAGTATAACAATAACCAGAAATAGACTAGGGAAGTCCTAAGGAGACATAAAGGCTCAAATGGCCAGAAGGATCAGGCGGAAAATAGCTAGACACTATAAAAAATCATACGAGGACTAGAGGCCAACACATACCCTGGGACATGGTAAGGAGCGATATTGGAGATCAAAAATGGATGGATGGGGGAACGCCTCGACGCGCGTTTCGCCCTGTAGACTGGCTTCGTCAGGAAGCTACATGTAATAAAACTCTAAGGGTTTTTATAGTAATAAAATGAAGTTAGACTCACCTGTGATGGATACAAATCGGCGCACGACACGCCCGCCGGGTGACGCACACATCACAGGACGTGCTGCGCGTCAGATGTCCAGGCGCCGCATGATGACGACATCACCATGAGAACGCCAGACGCTAAGCGGCACTCCCGGATATGGGTCCCACGGCGCATGCGCGATCGAGCGTCTGTACGCACACCGCAGGAAAGGCAACCAAAATGACAAAGACAGGACTGAAAAAATGAAAATAACAGAGGTGGGAACTACTATGGAGTCAAGAGGGGTAGGAAATAATTTACAGGAGCAATAATGAAACAAACAAATATAAACGGCGGCACATATATTACGAAAAGTGAATGAACTAGACAGAGCGAAGTGAAAAAAAGTGCAATGTAAAAAATGAATAAAGGTGAGAAAAAACGTTCACCGTAATTATTGATCAAAACATTTAATAGTGATAAAATAAATAGTATACAAATATATACACAAAAAGTAGGTATACATATATACGTAACTGTACAAAAAAGAAAAAAAGAAAAATTAAGCAGGACCGCTGAAATAAGATATAATAGTTGTGAATTTAGTAATACTCATGAAAACTAATAAACCTCAGACAGAAGCAAAAAATAATAAATAATATATGAAGCTAAATAAATAAATAAAATGAAAAAAAAAAAATATGATATTGTATAATACAATTTAACATACAAAAAATTGTATGTTGTATAGAGGAGTGTATGACCAGTGGAGGATTATCATATGGGCCCTGTGCTAAATTATAATCTGAGATGTGATAGATCTGAGGTTATCCTGCGTGTCACTGATCCTGTCAGTCCTGCTGATACAGGATACAAAGCAGCTGTATCTCAAAAAGTAAAAATATTTTTTAATAAAATCAATCAATCAATCACACTGATGCACACACACACTGTACATTATATATATATATATATATATATATATATATATATATATTATTATATATATATTATAATATAAAGTTTTTAAATATGTACTGTACATAGCCTTGTGGCACTATATACAAGGGGGAGCGCTGTGTGGCACTATATACAAGGGGGAGTGCTGTGTGGCACTATATACAAGGGGGAGCGCTGTGTGGCACTATATACAAGGGGGAGCGCTGTGTGGCACTATATACAAGGGGGAGCGCTGTGTGGCACTATATGCAAAAGGGGAGGGCTGTGTGGCACTATATACAAGGGGGGCTGTGTAGTGCTATTATATTCAGGGGCACAGTGTTTGGTGCTATTATATTTAGGGGCACAGTATGTGACACCATGATAACTTTATTTTCGTTTATAGGTGTGGAAATGTTGGAAAAGTGAGGAGACGTCTGAGTGGCAAATTCTGCAGAAATGAGTCATGGCTGGGAGAAGTCGTCATGAGCTCTGGACCGGATGGAGAAGAAAAGAGGAAAAAAACTAGTAGAATCTGAGACGTCGTCACCTGTGAGTCACTAGATTTATAGAGAATCTGTCACCTCTCCTGACATATTTATTATAGGAAATCCTTGTATTTCACAAAAAGTCTTTCTGCAGTCCAGAACTGATAGACAATTTCCCTTGTCAGGAGGATGTGTCCCAGCACAGTGTGATACGGTCAGTATGTGGGGACACAGCCCTGTGACAAGGGGAATCTTAACACCCATTTGTGCTCTGAATCAGGCCTCATTTACACGAACGTAATATACGCGCGTGCGACGCGCGTGCTTTCCACGCATGTCGTACGCACCTATATTAGTCAATGGGGCAGTTTACACGATGCGTGAATTGCGCTCAGCGCGTGTGCGCAGAAAAAAACTCACGACATGTTCTATAATCGTGCGTTTTTCGCGCACTCACGCACCCATTGAAGTCAATGGGTGCGTGAAAACCACGCATGCCGCACGGAAGCACTTCCGTGCGAACTGCGTGATTCGCGCAAGAGCTGTCAAACTCCTGAATGTAAACAGAAAAGCACCACGTGCTTTTCTGTTTACAAACATCCAAACGGAGTGTCAAATTCGAGATGAGCGCACCGAACTTCACCGGGTTCGGCCAAACTCGTTTTGACCGAAACCGGTAAAAAATGTTCGGGTACACGACGTCAGGAGACAGTCACTGTCCACGGTGCTGAAAGCGTTAAACTGGTTCAGCACCATGGTCAGTGACTTCCGCTCCGAAAATCCATGAACCTGTAAAAAAAAAAAAGACGTTCTGACTTACCGATAACTCCGGTCCGACCTCCCGGGATGACAGTTCAGTCCAAATGACAGCTGCAGCCAATCACAGGCCAAGAACAGGCTGCAGCCAATCACAGGCTGCAGCGGTCTCATGGACTGCGGCGTCATCCTGGGAGGTGGGGCCGGATGACAAGAGAGGGACGCGTCACCAAGGCAACGGCCGGGAGCCCGGACTGGGGGAAGCAGGAAGTTCTTGGTAAGTATGAAAGTCTTTTTTTATTCACAGGTTGGTGTATATTGTGTTCGGCATTCACTGTCGAGGGTGCTGAAAGAGTTACTGCAGATCAGTTAGCTCTTTCAGCACCTTGGACAGTGACGGGCGTCGACTAGTCTCATCTCTATGATGGCGGCTGCGCGAAAATCACGCAGCCGCGCATCATACACGGATGACACACGGAGCTGCCAAGTGCCTTTTGCGCGCGCAAAACGCAGCGTTTTTTGCGCGCGCAAAACGCACACGCTCGTGTAAATGAGGCCTCAGCCACAAATCTTTTCACAGTACGATGATCACGCTTAAGTTTTCTTGAAATATCCAATGTTTTCATACCTTGTCCAAGGTATTGCACTATTTCGGCAGCAGAGAGATCCTTTTTCTTTCCCATATTGCTTGAAACCTGTGGCCTGCTTAATAATGTGGAACATCCTTCTTAAGTAGTTTTCCTTTGATTGGGCACACCTGGCAAACTAATTATCACAGGTGTCTGAGATTAATTACAATGATCCAAAGAGCTCTAAGACACAATACCATCCATGAGTTTTATTGAAAAACTAATAATTAAATGTTTATGACACTTAAATCCAATGTGCATAATAATTTGGAACACGGGGTAGATGGCATAGAGGCACGGTAGCACGAGATACAGGGTACAGGCAGCAGGAACGAGTAACACTGGGAACTGGAAAACACTAGGAGACCATTTGCAAGACAAACTTTAGGTTCACAACAACGCTCAGGCACTGATCAAGTGGTCAGAGCCATATTTATAGTCCAGCAGAATTCTGGACTGGTTCCAGACTTCCTGCAATTGTGCGCGCACTGGCCCATTAAGGCCGTGCACGCGCGGGCGGGAAACAGTCTCAAATCCAGGAAGTGAGTGCCAGCATCTCACAGGAGGGAGACACCACAGAGAACTCACGTGTCCATGGCCGCGGCCGTCGGAGGGTAAGTCAGAATAACGGGCCGCGGCCATAGACATTACAGTTAATGCTTGCCCAAAAAGGTAGTTTTAAAAATAGTTACGGCACGGCAGGGCGGCGGTGCGGACGGGGGGCCCAAGTTTGGGTAACAGCCCAGGGCCCATGGTCTACTTAATCCGCCACTGTGTATGACGCTGACCAATCAGTGACCAATCAGCGTCATATACTTCTCATTGTTCCAGCCCAGCTGGAACAATGAGAAGTGTATGACACTGATTGGTCACTGATTGGTCAGCGTCATACACTTCTCTATACAACGCCCAGTTGGTAAAAAGTAAAAACACGCCCAGTTGTCTATTGAGAAAGTCATTAGCATAAATCGAAAATTGCTCATAACTTGCTCAAAAATGATCGTTTTTCAAAATAAAAACCACTGTTGTTATCTACATTACAGTGCCGATCAGATTATGTAGGAAATAGGGCACTTATAATGTGGTGACAGAGCCTCTTTAACCGGTATTTTCTTTCTAATAAATTCAATCGATGGACTCCCCTGCATACCTCTTATCTTATCTACAAATTCTTTTTGTTTGATACCCAGAATTTTTTTTAAATCCCCTTGTTTTTTTTATTATGTGGCATATTTGAATGTGTTGCAAGAAAAACCCTTGCCCAAGACCAAATTGTTCTTTTATTTGGCCAAAGTTTTTAAGTTTTCTATTTTGTTCATCCATCAAATCCGAGATTCTGCATATACCTTTTTGAGCCCATCTTTTTTCCATTCTATATTATTCTGATAGCCTTTAGATTCTAAATATTCCCTAATGGTTAAAAACCCTGACAAGCTGTAGGATAAATAAAAGCTTTTTCTCAGCAATCTCCATACTATTTTAGAGTCTCTCAACAAAACCGAAGATCCTGTCCTCAAGGGACCCCCACCCGGTGATTGATGGAGATATGTCCGCAAGGAGTTTGATACTGTTAATTGTTTTTCGATTTTAGAATTAACAAATTTATTATTATAATTTATCCATTCTATAAGATATCTTGCAATACAAGCAATATTATATGCCCTGATGTCCGGGAAGGATATCCCTCCTGCACTAATATCTTTTTGTAGATACGGGATTTTTTATCTCCACATAAATTTCTGAAAGGCTTTATTGATATTATTTATGTCATTATGTTTCAATAGGAGTGGAATCATTTGGAGCTTATACAATAATCTAGGGAAGATCACCATTTTTATTAGGTTCTTCCTACCATATAATGATAATGGCAAATCCTTAAAAAAAATGAGTTCCCTTTTGGCATCATCCAGTACCGGCACAAAATTCATCCTGTAAATATCATGTATGTCTCTCCCAATATAGATCCCCAGATATTTGATCTTGTCTTTTACAATGTTCAATCCAATCTCTCGATTCCATCCCACATCCATTTCTTAATCCAGCAATAAAACCTCTGTTTTTGTGCTATTCATTTTATAACCCGCCAAATCTTCAAACTCGTGCAGTGTTTCTAATATTTTTCCTATCTGCTCTTTTATAAACAAATCATCCGCAAATAGAGCGATTTTAACTTTCTCTTCCCCAACTTTTATACCTTCTATCTGTGAAGACTGTGATACATATCTCGCTAGAGGTTCAATAGCTATATTGAATAATAATGGTTATAAAGGGCATCCCTGTCTTGTGCCACGATACAATCGAAACTTTTCTGATATAACTCCTTGTGTAACTTCTTGTGCATATGGGTGGTGATACATAGCATTAATTGCTTCTAAAAAATAACCCCTTATCCCTATCCTTTCCATCACTTTGTTGAGCCAGGCCACACTATCAAATGCTTTCTCCGCATCAAAAGCTATTATTGCCGCATTTTTCATTAAATATGGATTGGCCCTGGCCCAGTCAAGAACCCCAAGTACCTTTCTTATATTTCTCACCCCGTGTCTTTATTTTATAAATCCATTTTGCGAGTCATGGATGATACCAGGAAGGACTGCTGCCAGTCTATCTGCTAATATTCTTGAATACATCTTGGCATCCACATTAATTAGTGATATTGGTCTGTATGAGGCCAGATCTAATGAGTCACCTTTCCCTTTGGGGATCACCTTTATATAAGCTGTATTTCCGGTTTCCACTATATCTGTATCTTTAAAAAAGTTTATTGTATACTTCCATCAAAATATCTTCCACCTTACAAAGCATTAATTGGAAGAACTCTGAAGTGTACTCATCTGGTCCCAGGGCCTTTTGTTTTGGTGACTTTTTTATTGTCTCATATACCTTTTGTTATTGGGGCTTGTCATTGGTCAAATTGAGCTTGTTTTATTAGGCATCTCTATGTTCTCGAGATATTGATTTATATTATCCGTGGACACCCCTTTGCCTTCATATAGTTTCTTATAATAACCTGTGATGATTTGATTTATTCCTTTCATATGTGATACTTTCTCTGCTTTTTTATTTTTTAAAGCCCCTATATGATCTGTACCATCCCTTGTTTTTATCAAATTTGAAAGTAATTTCCCCGATTTATTACCCCAAAGGAAGAGCCATTTTTCTCTTTTTGATATGTTATTTCTTTCTATCACTTCTAAATGATGTTCGAACATGGTCTTATATTCCAACATCCTGCTCTTATTCTGTGTAGTTGGGTTTATTTTATATTCCACAATCTTTTGTTTGTATAAGTTACTCAGGTTCATATATTTAGCTCATTGGGCTTTTTTTAGTTCTTATTGTATATGCTATAATTTTACCTCTAAGTACTGCCTTTGCAGTTTCCCATAGAAGGATTGGCTGTTCTTCATGGCCTTTATTGTCCATTTTAGAATTCTCCCATTCACTGAACATTAGTTCCTGAGATGTTTTATCATGTTCTAACCCTCTTGGGAACCTCCATGTACCAGATTGTGGTTGTTTACCAAAACCCTCTATGCCGATAGATATAGGAGCATGATCTGATATAATCACCTCATAAATCTTGCTGGTTGGTATCCTTAACACCAGGGAGGGAGATGCAAGGAGGAGGTCAATCCTAGACCAAGTATCATGTACTTTAGACAAATAAGTATAGTCTCTCTCTGCCGGATTACGTACTCTCCACATATCTACCATATTAGTTGAGTCAATAAATCTCCTCATGACCCCGTCCTCACATCTCCCCCCATCTACTCCCAGAACACGATTTATCTAAGACCAGACTTATGACTCTGTTGAAATCTCCTCCTATTATTTTATATATTATATTATCTGTATTTATCCAATCTGCCAGTTTCTGAAAAAAACTTTGATTTATACTAGGGTCATTTGGGGCATATATATTATAAATCATCATTTCCTTATTCTGATACCTAATTAGGGTGTGCATTGTTCTCCCCTCTTCCGTATACTCAGTTGAAATTATCTCAACATTTAGATTTTTATTATATAACATAACTACTCCAGTTTTGTGCTGTGTTGTCCCTTTGCCACTTACCTGTCCAACCCAGCCTTTACTTAATTTTTGAATCACTTTCTCTGAAAGATATGTCTCTTGAAGCAGTGCTATATCTGTATTAAGCCTCTTCAAGTATTTCACAAGTTTTTCCACTTTTTATCAGGGTAACCACTCCTCTTACATTCCATGAGACTATATTTAGCTTAGTCATTATTTCTCCCAGAGAAAGAGATTAAACATGAAGAGTCCTTACCCCCTTTTTCCTCGCATGTTGACTTCCTTTCTTCCCCAACAGCAATTACTAATATATAAGCTTTCCATACCAATTGCTCTCCGGTGTACCTATAGTAGCTAGACCTTTTTCTTGTTTATACTTAATATATTTTAATTTTTTTGTACAATTCTGAACATATAGCTGAAAATCGCCTCCTGTTCATGCTTGTTTCCGCGGAATAGTCGGGAAATATTAATAGCTTTTTACAATCTCACATGTATCTTCAAAGTCCATCACCACTCTTGCCCTCCTACTCTGGCTTTGTTGGGCCAATTCTATGGGCTCCTTCAACTTTAATTTCTTTATTAAGCCCTAATAACTTGGGTATCTCTTTAGAGATCATATCACTCAAGGCTGTGTTGGAGACCCTCTCTGGGATACCGACTATCCGAATATTATTTTGTCTGGATCGATTTTCTAGGTCATTGACTTTGCCTTTAATTGTTTCTTTTTCCCTTTGTATGTCCTGCATTTGACAGTGCAAGCTCTCCAACTCATTCTCCATTGTTGTCACTTTTTGTTCTAAATATTCCACCTTTTCTCTTTGTACCTCCATTTGTTGACTCACTTTTGCAAAGGCCTTTTGAAAGGCTCTGTCTATAATGTCGTCCGTTCTTTTATAGCTTGTGCTATTTCTTTTATATTTTGTGTTGGTAGGTTCTCCACCATGGTTCCTCCCATTGATTGTCTGCCTGTAGATGTCACTCTCATCCCCCCTGCTTTCTTCAGTGTACATCTAGCGGAGTCAGCTTTATGTTATTCTGTAGTGCCTCTCAAGTTTTTACTCTGCAAATTTCCTTTAGGCATTTTAGTAGGGGAGAAGGAGTAAAAACAGCAGCAGCAATGGGCAAAGAAATATAAAAAGGAGACCTGCAAGCATCAAGATAATCAGACTACCACCTGGTGCAAATTAAGGCCTGTTCCCCCCCCCCCCCCACCCCACTTTTTCCCCTTTGTCTCTTTCCTTCTCAGGTCTTTCTTTTTTTCTTTTTAGTGAAGTTTTCACCAGTTTTTATATTTTTCTTTCCTTTTTCTCTGCACTCTTTTTTTTCACTTTCCTTTTCAGCTCATTCAGATCTCTTTCCCAGAAAGAGAAAAAAAAAACGTATCCAATGTTCTTTCCACACTTAATTAACTATTATACTTTCTGGAAATTATGATACGCAGGTTTGATTTCCATACTTGCACACCGTTTTTATTTGTGTTTTATTTTTTTATTCTTTTTATTCTGCTCTCCTTAAGCTCATGCATATACTAGATGGAAACCATTTTTTACCACATATCTTCCTCTGTAAGCTAATTACAGCAGCAATGTTCATAGGTATGAAAAAAATAATAAAAACAAAAAATATTCAAAATCATGATATGATTTATAGGTACAAGTGGCTTTTGATTTCTCCTCAATCTTTCACAACATATACCTGTTGCTATTGCGTATTCGCCCACATTATTTCTAGTGCAATCCTCAGAGACATACCAAGAAGTTTTTCTGTTTTAGAGAAGGAAGCACACATAAAAAGTGCAAGAGGACAAGAAAATACAGAAAAAAGTTTCAAAGAGTAGGGTATATGACCTGATCAGATGCACATCTGAAATTCCGTTTTCCATATAGCGATGATTAAGCTTTTAATTTTCAACTCTTACTTCCTTCTTGTTCAGTTTGAACATTTTAAACATTTGCTGTACAAAACACAACCTTCCACAGGCATGTCCGTGGTATGTTTTTTTTCTTTTTTCCTTTTAGGAGAGAGGGAAAGCTGGGTCATTCATACTACTTCCCCACATCATCCTGCAAACTGCCATCGCCTGCATTGCTGATATGGCGGTCTCTCTTTCAGATGAGACATAAGGTAGTGAGCAAAATCTCTGCTGAGGAGCACGATAAGCACGCTGTATCCTCGCTACGAATGCGTGGGCTGCATCCCCTTGCCCATCTCGTAGAGCCGGTCAGCTACAGGTCCCGGATAGAGCTACTCCATCAGCACATCGCAAACCGCATGTGCTACATCATCAGGCGCCGCCTCCAGAAGCCTCGGGACGAGTTCAGTTTTAAAGTGGCTTTGAAGGCCCTATATATTAGAAACCCCCTATAAATCATCCAATTTAAAAAACTGCACCCTCAAAGTATACAAAACAGCAAGTGGAGGTGAAATACGTTTTGATCCATTTTTTTCTGTAACACAAAAGGTTTTACCAGAGAAATGCAATTCAATATTTATTGCCCAGATTCTGAAGTTTTTAGAAATATCCACCATGTGGCCCTAGTGTGCTAATGGACTGAAACACAGGCCTCAGAAACAAAGGCGCAGTGAGTGGATTTTGGCGCCTGCTTTTTATTAGAATATATTTTAGGCAAAATGTCAGGTTTGAAGAAGTCTTGTGGTACCTAAACAGTGGAAACACCCCCAAAAAGACATTATTTGGCAAAATAAACCCCTCAAGGAACTTATCAAGGGTATAGTGAGCATTTTGACTCCACAGGTTTTTTTGCTGAATTTAGTGGAATAATAAATTTTTAATTTTTACAAGGCATAAAGGAAAAAAAGCACCCCAGCATTTGAAAAGCAATTTCTCCAATTACGGCAACACCTTATATGTGGTCAGAATCTGCTGTTTCCCATTTGGGAAACTACACTCCTCAAGGAATTTATTGAGGGGTATGGTGAGCCCTTTGACTCCACAGTTTTTTTTGTTGAATTGAGTGGAATTAGGCCATGAAAATTAAAATCTAAATTTTTTTCTAAGAAAATTTAGTTTTAGCTCAGTTTTTTCAATTTTTACAATAGTTAAGGAGAAAAAATACCACAGCATTTGTAAAGCAAACTTTTGTGAACACAGCAATACTCCATATGTGGTCATAAACTGCTGTTTGGACACACGGCAGGGCTCAGAAGGGAAGGAACACCATTTGGCTTTTAAAGTTCAAATTTAGCTGAAATGGTTTTCGGGTGTCATGTCGCATTTGAAAAGCCACTGAGGGTCCAAAAAAGTAGAAACCTGCCAAAAGTGACCCAATTTCGAAAACTGCACCCCTTAAGGAATCTATCTAGGGGTATAGTGGGCATTTAGACCCCACATGTCTTTTGCAGAATTTATTGGAAATAGGCCGTGAAAATTAATATCAACATTTTTTTCCACTAAAATTTAGAATTTTTTAATTTTCACAAGGGATAAACGAGAAAAAGAACCCCAACATTTGTAAAGCAATTTCTCCCAAGTACGGCAATACCCCACATATGGTCATAAACTGCCGTTTGGACACATGGGCCCATAAGGCCGGAGCGCTATTTGTCATGCAGATTTTGCTGGATTCATTTTTGGGCGCCATGTAGCATTTGCAAAACCCCTGAGGTACCAGAGTACAGTGGAAGCACCCAAAAAGTGACCCCAGTTTGGAAACTACACCCCTAAAGGCATTTATCATTTGCCTGGACATATGACAGGGCTCAGAAGTGAAGAGCACCATGCGCATTTCAGGCCTATTTTGTTGATTTTCAAAGCATTGGCACACAATTGCAGGGCTCTGAGGTCAAATAGTAAAACAAACCCTAAATAGTGACCACTATTTTGGAAACTACAACCCTTAAGGCACTTTAAGGGCTGTAGTGAGCATTTTGACCCCACAGGTGTTTTGCCCCATAGAAATTAATGCGCAGCGTATGGTGCAAGGAGAAAATTGCAATTTTCCACTGATATGCTATTTTAGTGCACAATATGTTGTGCCCAGTATGTGCCACTGAAGACAAACATTGCACTGTTAAGTTGGTTCTCTCGGGTATGGTGATTCCGTATATGTGGACGTAAACTGCTGTTTGGGCACACTGTAGGGCTCAGAAAGAAGGGAGCGCAGATTTTGGCTTTTGGAGCACAGATTTGGCTTGGTCGTTTTTCTGTTTGGGGTTTTACTGGTATTTCAATTTATGATGTGGGGGCATATGTAATCTGTGCAGAGTACATCAGGGTATAATAAGAGGGTATAATAATGTGGTAAATAAATAATAATTCAAAGATGTGTGGCCAGTGTCTCTTTGATAAATGGTGCCCAATCTTATCCGCTTTTGGAACACACTCATTTTGTGTCGTCATATTCTGAGAGCCATAACTTTTTTATTTTTTGCCAACACAGCTGTGTGAGGGCTTTTTTTGCAGCGTTTGCACAATAAAATCCCTTTTTTTTTATATAACAAATTTTTTTGTGTCACGATATTCTGAGAGCCATAACTTTTTTATTCTAGTCAAAAAAGCTGTGTAAGGGCTTGTTTTTTGCCGGATGGGTTGTACTTTTAATTGGTACTATTTTGGGGTACATGCGACCTTTGGTTCGCTTTTTATTCCATGTTTTGGGAGGGGTGGTGACCAAAAATAGCGATTCTGGCATTATTTTTATTTATGCTTTTGCGGTATTCACCATGCAGGAAAAATAACATTATAGTTATATAGTTTGGGTCGTTACAAATGCGATAATACCAAATATGTGCACTTTTTTAAAAAAAATTCCTACAATTAAAATCTTATTATAGGAAAAAAAAGTCAGTTTAAGTTTTTTTTAACTTATAACTTTTATGTTTATACTTTTGTACAACATTTTTATAAACTTTTTTTTTTACTTTGTTTTTGTCCCACTAGGAGACTTGAAGGACTACACCTCTGATCTTTATTCTAATACATTGCACGTAGTGCAATGCATTAGAGATGTCAGTCATACACTGACAGAAAGCCAATTAGGCTCCACCTCTGGGTGGGGCCTAATAGGCTACAGTACATGACAGACCAGGAGGCCATTATTACCATTGGCACTCCCGCGATCGCGTCTCAGGAATGACGATCGGCTACAAACCACTAAGATGCCGCGATCGCTTTTAATTTAGGCATCTGAGGGGTTAATGGCAGGGATCAGTGCCAGCTACATTCCCTACCGTTACAGCAGGGTGTCAGCTGTACAGTTGACACCTGCGGCTGATGGCACAGGCTTACATTCTAAGGGCCTGTTCACATCAGCATTGGCTTTTCGTTTCCGGGGTTCCGTCTGAGGTTTCCGTTGGATGAACCACAGCTTCCATTTCAGTCACAATTGATATCAATGGTGACGGAAACATTGCTAATGGTTTTCTGTTTGTCACCATTCCGGCAGGTTTTTTCCGACGGAATCAATAGCGCAGTCGACTCCGCTATTGATTCCGTCGTTAAAACGCAAACCTGCTGGAATGGTGTAGAACGGAAACTATTAGAAATGTTTCCATCACCATTGATATCAATGGTGACGGAAACGGAAGCTGTGGTTTCAGTTTGACTTTCCGTTGCGGGGTTCACCCGATGGAAACCTCAGACGGAACCCCCGGAAAGGAAAGCCAATGCTGATGTGAACAGGCAGTAAGGCTACCACCATCTTCTGTTTGCGACCAGGGCTTAACAGACTTCCGTACTTGGCAGACAGGATGTCGCGAAAGGTCTGTGGACCCACTGAGTCGTACCGCCTTGGCGGTAAGGCAGCTGGCCAACAGGGTGCAGGTGAAAGTCTGTAGTTCGTATAGTTACCTGTGGCAGCTCAGACAGCAGCAGGCCAGCTCGTCTAGGACTTGTCAGCAGGTAGACATCAGGCAAGGTGAAGCAGGTCAGACGTGGAATACAGCACGACACAACTTTGGCACAGCACAGTGCTCGACCAGGATGGTATGGAATGCAAAGAACAGGAACAGGTACAGGAACAGGAAACAGGAACTGGAACAGGAAACACACTAGGAGGCCATCACATAGACAAACTAGGAAACATCAACAATGCTCAGGCATAGAAGCAGAGGGCTGGACCCCTCTTATAGTCCAGGGTACTCACGGGTCAAAGTTCATCAAGAAGTCCGGTACGCGCGCTGCCCCTTTAAGAGCGGGCATGAGCGCGCGCGCACCCTACGGGATCTGGCTGAGGTGAGTGGAAGCGAGCGCTGGCGTCTCCTGAGGAGGAGGCTGGGGCCAGCGCTTGCCGACATGTGGCTGCGGCTGTCAGGAGGAGATTGGAGCTGACAGCCCACAGCCACGGACATTACTGTATCCCCCCTCTTACGCCCCCTCTTCTTGGGACCAGAGCTAGAGAGAAACTTCTTCAGAAGGGCAGGGGCATTGAGGTTCTCTTCTCCTTGTGTCAGCCTTCCGTTTCATGCGGTCGACCGCCATTAGGATGGAGGATCGAGTCTGCTGCCAGATCTGTAGGAAGTCTATAAAGGTGGAGTCAGCCGCTAGAACCTCGAAAATATCGGGCACTGGGAGAGGAATTCATGGGTGCTGGCCGTAAACAATAAAGAACGGCATATTCCTTGTGAACTCACTGGTGTGATTATTGTAGGAGAATTCTGCCTATGGGAGCAACTGCACCCAGTCATAATGCTGCTTGGAAATGAAGTGGCGTAGGTAGTTCTCCAAGATCTGATTGATCCTCTCGACCTGACCATTGGACGGAGGATGGTAGGCTGATGAAAAGTCCAATTTCACACCGAGGAGTCCGCAGAGGGCTCTCCAGAACTTCGAGGTAAAATGAACCCCCCGATCAGACACAATATGCTGCGGCAAGCCGTGCAGGCGAAAGATGTGTTGAATAAACAGCTTGGCCAGCTGCGGACTAGAAGGAAGACCGGTCAGAGGAACGAAGTGGGCCATCTTTGAAAATCGGTCCACCACCACCCAGACCACACTGCATCCAGCAGAGAGAGGCAGGTCCGTAATAAAGTCCATAGCTATATGCTGCCAGGGAGCATTGGGCACAGGCAATGGCTGGAGCAGACCAGCAGCTCTGGAGTGAGCGGCCTTGTTGGCTGCACATACAGAACAGGAAGAAACGAAGTCCATAATGTCCTTGGGCATCGTGGGCCACCAGAAATGATGAGCAATCAGATCCCGGGTCTTACGGACCCCCGCATGACCTGCCAGTCTAGAGGAGTGTCCCCAGTGGAGGATTCTTCCACGATCAGCCAGGCACACAAAAGTTCTCCCTGGAGGAATGTCCCCAACTTGCAAGGGATTGACAGAGATAATGCAAGACAGAATAAATAATATTCTGTTGACTCTCCAAGGTGTCTTCCGTCTCGAAAGACCTGGACAAGGCATCGGCCCTCACATTCTTGTCAGCCGGACGATAATGGAGCTCAAACTGGAATCTTGTAAAGAACAGTGACCACCTGGCCTGACGAGGGTTCAGCCGTTGGGCCGTCTGGAGGTAGGTCAGATTCTTGTGGTCTGTAAAAATCAGGATCAGATGAGCTGCATCCTCTAATAGATGTCTCTATTCTTCCAGGGCCAATTTTATGGCCAGTAACTCCCGATCCCCAATCGAGTAGTTGCGTTCTGCGGAAGAGAAGAGCTTAGAATAATATCCACATACCCTTGACTTTCCCTTGGGACCTCTCTGGAATAGGAGTGCACCAGCACTGACAGAGGATGCGTCCACCTCCAACAAGAACTGCAGAGAGACATCCGGATGATGGAGGATAGAGGCTAACGTGAAGGCACTCTTCAGGCTATTGAATGTGGACTCTGCCTCGGGAGTCCACACCTTGGCGTTCATACCCTTCTTAGTAAGGTTATAGATGGGAGAAGTCAGTGAGGAGAAGTTTGGAATAAACTGCCTGTAAAAATTAGCGAATCCCAAAAAGTGCTGTATGGCCCTCAAGCCTTGAGGGCGTGGCCACTCCAGAACAGACTTTACCTTCTCAGGATCCATCTCGAGACCTCGATTTGAGACGATGTAGCCCAGGAAGGGTAGAGCATCTTTGTCAAACATGCACTTCTCCAACTTGGCGTACAGACGATTCTCCCTTAACCGTAGCAGAACTTGACAGACATGTCTCTGGTGCGTCATAGGATCTGGAGAAAAAATCAAGATGTCATCAAGGTAGACTACTACACAAACATAGAGGAGGTCACGGAAAACGTCATTCACAAACTCCTGGAAGACCGCGGGAGCATTACACAGGCTGAAGGGCATTACTAGATACTCATAGTGTCCATCACGGGTGTTAAATGCAGTCTTCCATTGATCACCCTGGCAAATCTGGACTAGGTTGTAAGCCCCACGCAGGTCTAGTTTAGAAAAAATCTTGGCACCACGTAAACGATCAAACAGTTCAGAGATCAGTGGCAACGGATATTTAGTCTTCAACGTGATCTGGTTCAGACCTCGGTAGTCGACACAAGGACGAAGACAGCCATCTTTCTTTTTGACAAAGAAGAACCTGGCTCCTGCCAGGGAGGAAGACATTCGTATGAAGCCCCTCTCCAAGTTCTCTTTCACATAGGCGGACATGGGCATAGTCCCTGGCAAGGAGAAAGGATATATCCTACCACGGGGAAGGGATGCACCAAGAATCAGCTCCATAGGCCAGTCAAATGCCCGATGTGGAGGCAATGTCTCCGCCTCCCTCTTGCTGAAGATGTCTGAAAATGCAGCATAATGACTCGGCAATCCTGCCAATGACCGAAGCAGCGAAGGCTGAGCTGAACGAATCTGCACCAGGCAATGACCTTGACACTCAGGGCCCCACTGGAGAACCTCTCCAGAATTCCAGTCCAGGACTGGGGCAGGCAGTCGGAGCCAAGGCAAGCCCAGCAACACAGGGTTAACAGCTTTGGATAGCACATAGAAAGGCAGAAGTTTGGAGTGAAGGGCTCACACTTGGAGCCTCAGCGGCTTGGTCACAGCTATAACTGGGTCTGGCAGAGGTAGTCCATTCACTGAAGCTACTGTCAACGGGTTCTCCAGAGGGGTGGTGGGTAATTGCAGAAGATCTACCAGGTCTCTACGGATGAAATTAGTAGCAGATCTAGAGTCCAGATACGCAGAGACGTGATGCGTTTTCTCACCAGACACTATGGTCACAGGTATGGACAATCTAGACGGAAGTCCATTCTTACCCAAGGTTGTCACTCCTAGCAACCCTAGGTTTTGGGAACTTTGGGAACACAGGCGCACGAGTTGGCCACCGAGGCCGCAATAAAGACAGAGTCCAGACGTGCGTCTGCGTTGTCTCTCCTGGGTGGATAACTTACACTGGTCCATTATTACCGAATCCTTAGGAGGATCGACATCTGAGGACAGCAGGGGTTGCTGCAAAGTAGGGGCCAGACTGAGAAGGACTCCCTCCCGTCGAACCTCTTGGAGGCGTTCTCGGATCCGTATATCAATCCGGGCAGACAGAAGGATGAGGTCGTCCAGGGTAGACGTCAGATCTCGAGCGGCAAGTTCGTCCTGAGTTCTAGAAGCCAGTCCATGCCAGAATGCAGCCACCAGAGCCTCATTGTTCTATAAGAGGATGGCGTACTCACTCACGGAGGTGTCTCCTTGGCGTAGGTTAATCAAAGATGCCGCGGCAGATGAGACTCGTCCAGGCTCCTCAAACACCATGCGAAAAGTCCGGAGGAAGGCTTGGAAGTCACGGGTCTCTGGTCCTTGTCTCTCCCAGATAGGGTTCGCCCATGCAAGAGCCTTGCCGGTAAGGAGAGAGATGATAAAAGCGACCCTTGCACCATCAGACGATAATGTTCTATTATACAGGCTGAAGTGGATCTGGCACTGATTCAAAAATCCACGACAGGTACTTGCTTCTCCATCATAGCGGTCAGGAAGTGGCAAAGAAACATGCGGGTCAACACTGCCAAGAGGTGTGACACCCAGGGGAGGGGGGCCCCAGTCAAAAGTTTAGTGTTGGTGTTTAGTTTGTTTGTTTTGTATGTTATGCATTGTGAAATATCCACGTGGTCTCGGGCAAACTTGAGATGGACCGTAATGTTGTTGTTTATTCTGACAGAAACGGTTTCCTTTGTGGTACCCTCCATTAACACCATTCTTGTTTAGTGTTTCTATAATATAGTGGACACATAAAAGAGGTTTTTGCAGTTTGTAGGGTCTTCAGTAGGACTTTCGCTGTTACCCTTGGGTTGTTTTACATCTCTTTCAGGATTGCCGTTGTGCTCTCAGAGTGATCTTAAAGAGAACCTTTCACCTGCCCATACATGTGCAGCTGAGTGCAGCATGTAATAGGCAGGGCTTCACAAACCCTGTCTCACTTGAAATAATTTTTCTATCTTCCTCCGTTATTTACATATCGGTGCCGTTATATTTGGCGCCCGATATGTAAATTAGCCCATGAACTGTCAAAGGGGCGTTTCTATCTAACTAAATGGCAAGGGGGCGTGACGTCTTCGCTCTGCCACTGTCAAATCAGCTACGGACAGTGTCAGGACGGCTTGCGCTGTGTTTCCTCCCGCGAGAACACACACAGACTGAGGCTCTCTGCTAGTTTGGCAATTAGCTCTAAAACAGAGGTTCACTTACTTTTTCTCCCTGCACTGAGAATGTTTAGTCACTGTGTACAATAAAAGACATGAACAGTATAGCTATTTGTGGATAATTAGTTTAGTTAAATTATGTTTGTCCATAATTGTAACTTAAATAACAATCAGACCACATTTAGTAATTCATTTTTCTATTATAAACCAATGGATATAAAACATTAAAAACTGAGTGGGCATGTTCAGAGTTCATATCTGCTGTCAGGGTGCAGAATTATACAATACTAACAAGCTGAGGCTAAGGAGTGCTTCTTCTCTGACAGGCAGGGTAAAAAGCTATTTCTATTGGCTGCTCTGCAGTGAACAGAGGTTTACTATGTAGAGAATTGACTGTAGGGTGGATTACTGGGCATGTCCACCAGCACTCAGTGTGTCCATTCCCGTGTCCACCAACCCTCAGCTCATTAGGTGAACGTGCATATTACTCTACACTTTGAACACTAGGTGGCGCCCAGAGTTGCCAACCGACACTTCACTAATTTCTATACAACAGAGCTAAAAACCACAGATAGACCAACATTTTTACGGACACATTACAAAATCAAGAGTTAGTGATAAAGAGCATAAGCAGTGATAAAGAGCATTAGTAACACCTTTTTATAAGTGATCACACTAGTCCAAAGATGTCATGAATGAAAAAAGTGTTTATTTTTCACAATATGTAGTTTATGTAGTTGTTATATCATGTACTCAGACATTGATGTTTGTTTTTCACAGATTCTAGTGTCATCATTTGAAGTTTACATTGTAAACTTGCCAAGTAAGTAGCCAGTAGCCCAGTACTAGAAGGGTATATTGGATCACAGGTGGCACGTCGGGCACTCTCTCTCTCCCACCAGAGATACAGACAGTCTCGGATGGTGTCGGTGGCGTCTGCTGTGAGGTAAGGGTCCGGGTGCACTGCTGGCTGCTGCTGCCTCACCAATAACAGAACCGCTTGTAGCTTCCCCACACGAACTTAGCGCGGGAAAGCTGCAAGAGGGTGAGTGATTGGTGAGTCAGACTGTCACTCACTCCACTCCCATCGCTCTGCCTGGTGACCCTGGTCATGTAATGTGAGGTGACTGGTTGGATTGGTCCCCGACACACTTCAGTCAGAGACAGACTCCGACCGTCTTCACTCCAGTCGTCCCTATGCTTCCGGTCAGCTTCCCTTATTTGCATTGCTTATGTAAATTTTGGCGCATGCGCAGTGCAGGGGGGAGAAAAAAAAATCCAGGACAGTGTTTTTTTCTGCTGGACACTACGGACGGCAGAAAAAAACACGTGTTTTGTCGGACTGTCCGCAAATTTACTGCTGGTTGACAACCCTGGTGGCGCCATACTATGTAAGTAAATATAACAACATGTTGTCACGGTGCTGGGTGTGGACCCACTGGGCCGTACCCTGTAGCGGGATAGCAGATGGCCAAATAGGTACAGTACAAAGTCTATAGTCCAGGAAGGGTACCTAAGGCAATGTAGACAGTAGCGATGATTCAGGCTTAAGATGAGGCTCTGGCAGTAGACAGATACCCGGCGGGGTGTAACACAATATATGCAGTGGAAGACACAACTCGACTTTAACTCTACACTGCGTTCCAAATTATTATGCAAATGTTATTTTTCGCTGATTTTCCTAAATAGTCGATGCAAATGACAGTCAGTATAATCTTCAAGCCATCAACCGTTGGAGTATAATGCAAATTTTATTGAACAAATCTCCTAATGATAACAGATTTTTTTTTAGACGTAAAAAACTCAAAATGCACTGTTTCACATTATTATGCACAACAGAGATCAAAACATTTTAAAGGTTGTAAAGAGAACTAAAATGGTAATTTGTTGAATTTGCAGCATCAGGAGGTCATATTTACAGAAATCAAAAGCTCTTTCAATAAAAAATAACTTAGCAGGCCAAGTTACATGTTAACATAGGACCCCTTTTTTGATATCACCTTCACAATTCTTGCATCCATTGAATTTGTGAGTATTTGGACAGTCTCTGCTTGAATATCTTTGCAGGATGTCAGAATAGCCTCCCAGAGCTTCTGTTTTGATGTGAACTGCCTCCCACCCTCATAGATACTTTGCTTGAGGATGCTCCAAAGGTTCTCAATAGGGTTGAGGTCAGGGGAACATGGGGGCCACACCATGAGTTTCTCTCCTTTTATGCTCATAGCAGCCAATGACACAGAGGTATTCTTTGCAGCATTGTCATGCATGAAGATAATTTTGCTACAGAAGGCACAATTCTTCTTTTTATACCACGGAAAAAAGTGGTCAGTCATAAACTCTACGTACTTTGCAGAGGTTATTTTCACACCGTCAGGGACCCTAAAGGGGCCTACCAGCTCTCTCCCCATGATTCCAGCCCAAAACATGACTCCGCCACCTCCTTGCTGACGTCGCAGCCTTGTTGGGACATGGTGGCCATTCACCAACCATCCACTACTCCATCCATCTGGACCATCCAGGGTTGCACGGCACTCATCAGTAAACAACACGGTTTTAAAATTAGTCTTCATGTATTTTTGAGCCTACTGCAACCGTTTCTGCTTGTGAGCATTGTTTAGGGGTGGCCGAATAATAGCTTTATGCACACTTGCAAACCTCTGGAGGATCCTACACCTTGAGGTTCGCGGGACTCCAGAAGCACCAGTGGCTTCAAATACCTATTTGCTGCTTTGCAATGGCATTTTAGCAGCTGCTCTCCTAATCCTATTAATTTGTCTGACAGAAACCTTCCTCATTATGCCTTTATCAGAACGAACCCGTCTGTGCTCTGAATCAGCCACAAATCTTTTCACAGTACGATGATCACGCTTAAGTTTTCTTGAAATATCCAATGTTTTCATACCTTGTCCAAGGTATTGCACTATTTCGGCAGCAGAGAGATCCTTTTTCTTTCCCATATTGCTTGAAACCTGTGGTCTGCTTAATAATGTGGAACATCCTTCTTAAGTAGTTTTCCTTTGATTTGGCACACCTGGCAAACTAATTATCACAGGTGTCTGAGATTAATTACAATGATCCAAAGAGCTCTAAGACACAATACCATCCATGAGTTTTATTGAAAAACTAATAATTAAATGTTTATGACACTTAAATCCAATGTGCATAATAATTTGGAACACGGGGTAGATGGCATAGAGGCACGGTAGCACGAGATACAGGGTACAGGCAGCAGGAACGAGTAACACTGGGAACTGGAAAACACTAGGAGACCATTTGCAAGACAAACTTTAGGTTCACAACAACGCTCAGGCACTGATCAAGTGGTCAGAGCCATATTTATAGTCCAGCAGAATTCTGGACTGGTTCCAGACTTCCTGCAATTGTGCGCGCACTGGCCCATTAAGGCCGTGCACGCGCGGGCGGGAAACAGTCTCAAATCCAGGAAGTGAGTGCCAGCATCTCACAGGAGGGAGACACCACAGAGAACTCACGTGTCCATGGCCGCGGCCGTCGGAGGGTAAGTCAGAATAACGGGCCGCGGCCATAGACATTACAGTATCCCCCCTCTTACGCCCCCTGTTCTTGGGGCCAGAGCGGGAGAGAAACTTCTTCACGAGGACAGGAGCATCAATGTTCTCCTTGTAGCGTCCATGGCCGCGGGCCATCGGGTTCACTCACCTCCCGACGCCCGCAGCCATGGATCTGTGAGCGCTGGTCCCCGTCTCCCTCCTAGGAGACGCCAGCGCTCACTTCTGCTCCGTCCCGCTGTGTCCCGTAGGGTGCGCGCGCACGCTCGTGCCCGGCCTTAAAGGGCCAGCGCGCGCAATAGGAAATCGTCATGATCATCAACTGCCACGATTTCCTGGTCTATAAGAAGGCCCCTGGCCTTCTAATCCTTGCCTGAGCGTTGTTCGTTTTCCCAGTCTGTCTTGCAAATGGTCCCTTAGTGTTTCCCGTTCCTGTTGTTACCCGTGCCTTGTTTCCCGTTCCTATTTCCCGTGCTTTGCCTTAGTATCAAGTCGTGCCACGTCCTGTGTCATCTGCCACGTCCAGAGGAATCTGCCACGTCCTGTGTCATCTGCCACGTCCAGAGGAATCTGCCACTTCCAGAGGAATCTGCCACGTCCAGAGGAATCTGCCACGTCCTGTGTCATCTGCCACGTCCGGAGGAATACGCCACGTCCTGTGTCATCTGCCACGTCCGGAGGAATCCGCCACGGCTGGTGCAACTTGCGGATCCTGTGTCATCCGCCACGTTTGGCGCCATCTGCTGCACCCATCTCATCTGTGCCAGAGCTGCGGCCACCGTCTGGACTGTTCAGGTACCCTTGTGCGGGACATTGTATTTCTGGGGTTTCCTGTGGTTTGGCCAGCTGCCTTCCCGCTATGGCGGTACGGCCTAGTGGGTCCACTAACCCGCTTTGTGACACTCCTCTGGCTCCCAAGACCTCTCTTCTGGACCGAATCCCCTCCAATCCACCAACTAAAACGTCCTACCTCCCACTCTCTTGGTGGCCAGGATCTCCCTTCTAAAGTCCCTGACGAGCCGCCAGGAGCCACTGTGGAACTAGGAGTCCTGAAGTAGGGTTTCAGGACCACGGGCTTCAGCAGGGAGACATGGAAGGATTTAGGGATCTTGAGGGTAGGAGGCAGCCGAAGCTTGTAAGACACAGGGTTAATTTGTCGCAGAATCTCGAAGGGTCCGAGGAACATGGGAGCAAATTTGCAAGATGGAACTCTCAGCCAGATATTCCTGGAAGACAGCCACACCTTCGAACATGGAAGAAACTGAGGAGGCTCTCGTCTTCTTGTGTCTGCCTTTCTCTTCATGCAGTCCACCGCCAGCAGAATAGAAGATCGGGTCTGTTGCCATATCTGCAGAAAGTCCCTGAAGGTAGAGTCAGCTGCAAGCACCTGGGATATAGTAAAGACAGGAAGAGGTATTCAAGGATGTTGGCCGTAGACGATGAAGAACGGACTGGAGGTGGTGGACTCACTAGTATGGTTATTATAGGAGAACTCAGCCCACGGGAGCAGCTGCACCCAGTCATCATGCCGCCTGGACACAAAGTGCTGCAGATAGTTCTCCATAATCTGGTTAACCCTCTCGACTTGACCATTGGACTGGGGATGGTAGGCTGAGGTGTAAAGTCCAACTTTACACAGAGGAGACCGCAGAGTACTCTGGAGAACTTCGAGGTGAACTGGACCCCTCGATCCAAGACAATATGCAGGGGCAAGCCATGCAGACGGAAGATGTGTTGAACAAAGAGGTCGGCCAGTCGAGCAGCAGAAGGCAAGCCAGTAAGGGGAACAAAATGAGCCATTTTGGAAAATCGATCCACCACCACCCAGATCACACTGCATCCAGCAGAGAGAGGTAGATCTGTGACAAGTCCATTGCAACATGCTGCCAGGGGGCATCCGGCACAGGCAGTGGTTGGAGCAGACCAGCTGGTCTAGACTGGGCAACTTTATTTGCTGTGCATACCGTACAGGAGGAGACAAAGTCCATGACGTCTTTGGGCAGCGTGGGCCACCAGAACTGATGGGCAATTAGGTCTCGGGTCTTACGGGCACCCGCGTGACCTGCCAGCTTGGGACTATGACCCCAGCGAAGGATTCTTCCTCTGTCTGCCAGATGTACAAAAGTCCTTCCCGGAGGAATGTCTCTAACTTGCAGAGAGTTAACAGAGAAGGAGGAAGGATCAATAATATTCTGTGGGGACTCCACAGTGTCCTCTGTCTCAAACGACCTAGACATGGCATCGGCCCTCACATTCTTGTGAGCCGGTCGGTAGTAGAGTTCTAACCGGAACGGAGCAAAGAACAGCGACCACCTGGCTTGACGAGGATTCAGCTGTTGAGCCGTCTGAATATATGTCAGGTTCTTGTGGTCCAAGAAACCAGGATAGGATGATCTGATCCTTCCAATAGGTGTCTCCACTCCTACAGGGCCAGCTTGATGGCCAGTAACTCCCAATCCCCAATCAAGTAGTTGCGCTCTGCGGGAGAAAACAGCTTAGAATAGTAGCCACATACCACAGTCTTGCCTTTCGAACCTCTCTGGATCAAAAGTGCACCAGCACCAACAGAGGAAGTGTCCACCTCTAACTAAAACTGTAGGGATACATCAGGTTGATGAAGAATAGAGGCTGATGTGAAGGCGTTTTTTAAGGTTTTAAATGCGGCTTCTGCTTCCAGAGTCCACATCTTGGCATTCATACCCTTTTTAGTGAGGGCATAGATGGGAGCTGTCAATGAAGAGAAGTTGGGAATGAACAGCCAGTAGAAGTTGGCGAATCCCAGGAAGCGTTTTATGGCCCTTAAGCCTTCGGGGCGTGACCATTCCAGGACAGTCTTTACCTTTTCTGGGTCCATTTTGAGACCCGGATCAGAGATGATGTAGCCCAGGAAGGGTAGAGGCTTTTTTTAAAACACGCACTTCTCCAACTTGGCATGAAGATGATTCTCCTTAATCGAAGCAACACCTGGTGGACATTACTCTGATGAGTTACAAGATCTGGGGGAAAAATCAAGATATCATCGAGATACACCACAACACAGACATAGAGGAGATCACGAAAAATGTCATTGGCAAATTCTTGAAACTCCACGGGGGCGGTACACAGGTCGAAGGGCATGATCTGGTATTTGTAGTGCCCATCACGTGTATTAAATGCAGTTTTCCACTCGTCACCCTGACGAATCCGGATTAGATTGTAGGCCCCCCGCAGGTCTAGTTTAGGAAAAAAAATTGCCCCCCGTATGCAATCAAACAGTTTCGAAGGCAATGGGTTCCTGTTCTTCACCGTGATCTGGTTGAGGCCCCGGTAGTCAATGCAGGGTCGGAGGGATCCATCTTTCTTCTTGACAAAGAAAAACCCGACACTAGCCGGGGATGAGGATTTACGTATGAAGCCCCTCTCCAGATTCTCCTTAATGTAGAATGACATAGACTGGGTTTCAAGCAAGGAGAGAGGGTATACTCTACCGCGAGGAGGAGACGAATCAGGAACCAAGTCGATACGACAATAATATGCTTGATGTGGTGGCAACGTCACTGCTTCCTTCTTGTTGAAGACATCTGAAAACAGAGAGTAACAAGGAGGCAACCCTGCCAATGACTGATGCGGAGGAGACTGAGGTGGATGGATATGCCCCAGACAGCGGTCGAGACACTTGGGACCCCACTAGAGAACCTCTCCGGAGTTACAATCCAGGACTGGGGCGTGTAGATGAAGGCAAGGCAAACCCAGCAGCACAGGGTTGACGGCCTTGGGCAGGACAAACAGGGAGATGATCTCAGAGTGAAGAACTCCCACTTGAAGTCTCAACGGCTTGGTCACAGACAAAACTAGGTCAGGCGGGGGGCGTGGCTGACTCCCGCTGCGAGCAGTCGCATGCTGTGAGAGCTCCGTCCCGGCTTCAGTGTTTCTGCACTAATCCTGCCGTAAAACTTCCCGCAAATACTCCTTGAACTTGGGGCAATCGCAGGCATAGTAGAGGAGAGCTCAAAATGAGCAAGACACGCAATTCGGCGGCCGCTGATCGCCTCAAAGAGTTCGCCAGATCAAGTAGCCATCATGGCGCCATTACTCCTGGACAGCAGCATGACGAGGCGGACCGTCAAGGAGATGAGGAGCCGGAACCATCACTAAAACAAGTCACAGCACAGCTCCTGACTGCCATACGTGAGTCTACTACTTCTCTTACTGGGAAAATAGATGAGGTTAAGGTGGACCTTGGATTGATGCGTCAGGATCTCCAGAAGCTAAGAGATCGGGTTCGTGACACCGAAAATCGGATCTTGCAAATAGAGGATGATTCTGCCCCTGTGGCGCGGCAAATCGGGATCCTGGAGAGGGCGGCAGATGCATGGGCACAAAGATCGGACGATCTTGAGAATAGGATGCGCAGGAATAATGTTCGTATCCTGGGACTGCCAGAACGCGCTGAAGGCAAGGACCCAGGGACATTTATGGAGCAATGGCTCAAGGATACGCTGCCTGATGCTTCACTATCTGCGGCTTATGCGGTTGAACGAGCACATCGCGTTCCTGCCAGACCGCCTCCGCCAGGGGCCATGCCTAGGCCTATGTTGGTTCGTTTACTCAGCAGCAAGGATAGAGACGCCATTTTGAGAGCTGCGCGCCAAAAAGGCCAGATCACTCACAACACCGCTACGGTCACGATTTTTCCAGATTTCTCTGCAACGCTCCAGAAAGCTCGGGCTACATTTGTTGGCGTTAAACGACGGTTGAGAGATCTTCAGATTCAATACTCCATGGTCTTCCCAGCACGGCTCCGAGTTGTACATCATGATAAATCTATCATTTTCAATACTCCGGGAGAGGCTGACGAATGGCTGAACAGCCGAAATAATCCAGATCCCAGACCGTGATTGCTGCTTTTGTTATCCGACACCTAGAATCGGAGACACGGAGACTCGGTGACTTTCGTGGAGCTGCGGTTTTGCTTTTGGAACATTTTTTTTGTCTTCCCTTCCTCTTGGTGCCGCTCCAGGTTGCTGCTGTGTGGTATAATATCTGTATATCTGATATGTGTTCACTGAATGTACACTCTCTTTAACCACTGTATTTTACTCTTGCCTATATTGTTATTAATGAATTGGGATACTGGGTTGTCCTTGAACAGGTTGCTAGACCGTTCTGGGGAGCCTTGTTACCCCATATTATTGCGGGTCCTTATATGACGGGTTGTATGCCTGTCTTGTGTGGGTTGGAGACGCTGGAGGGGGGAGGATGGAGCAATAGTCTGTGCAGAGTTTCCAGTTTCACACAGACTACCCCCGTGCTTCAGAGGGGATATATTCCCCTAGTTCGGAAGATTTTCTTGATAAGGGGACTGAATTCCCCCTCCTGCTATTGTTGTGTTGTTAAAATCTTTTACTTTTGTATTTTAAAGATAGTTCTTTAAGCGGTGCATGATGTCTCTAAGTGTTATGTCTTGGAATGTGCGGGGATTGGGAGAGCCACGTAAACGCAATCAAATCTTCTCTCAGATTAGAGCAGGAGGCCCACAAATAATATGTTTGCAAGAAACGCATTTAATATCAGACACTATTAAATTTATGAGGAAGCCATGGATACAATGGTCAGCACACTCCACGCACTCCTCATATTCCAGGGGGGTTTCCTTACTAATTCACAAGTCCCTGAGGTGGGAGCCAGGAGTTATGAAAAAAGACCCAGATGGGAGATATATTTTTGTACATGCATGGATAGAGAGCCACCCTTTTGTTATCCTGGGCATTTATATTCCCAGGACACAGTCCCTAGCGGTACTTTATGAAGCAGCCAACTTTGCATCAGCGTATCCCCAAGCTACGGTTCTCTGCATGGGAGACTATAATACTGTAGCAAATCCTAAATTGGACAGATTTCGCCCGGATGTGGGGACAGATCCCCCTTGTGTAATTAGACCCCTCCCTTTATTGCTATTTCTGGAAGAGGTGGGATGGCATGATCTTTGGAGGTAAATGTGGCCGGATGTTCTAGAATATACCTGTTAAACCCCGGGGAGAAATGCACTGTCTCGGATTGACTACATTTGCGGTAATGTGTGGGCGTGTTCGGTGCTCGCATCTGTGGAACATTTACCCCGGGTGTTTTCTGATCACTCCCCTATGATGGTAAAATTGACCATGTCCCAGAGAAGAAGTCACATTTGTAGGAAAATACACCCATTTTGGTTAACTCAATTTACTCAGCAGGATCGCATTCCTGACCAAATTCACATTTACACACAGGGCAACGAAAATGGTACGAACCACTCAGCTTACTGGGATGCATTAAAAGCCTACTTGAGGGGCTGTCTCCAGTCCTCCATTTCTTATATAAAAAAGGAATCGGTTAAAAGGGAACAGGAACTGGCTAACTCATGCAGGGTACTAGAAGCCACGTATGTATCGAACCCATCGGAAAATAATAGGGTCAGCTGGTTACGGGCGGGAAGACAATATTTGTTGTATCTGACGGAAAAAAGCAAGCGTAAAATGTTCTTTGCAAACCAGAAATACTTTGAACAGGGAAACCAATCCAGCAGCCTGTTAGCACATCTCATCCACCAGAACACTTCCTCCCCGGCTATTTTGAAAATTAGAAGCCCTAATGGTGTTATTCTTACTGCCACGTCAGATATACTTTCTGCATTTTCTGATTTTTACAAAGACTTATATGTCTCTAGAACCACGAAGACTGCAGAAGAGTTGCAGATATATTGTGAATCTATCACCTGCCCCTCTATAACTAATGAACAGAGTCTCCTACTTGATGGCATTATCACGATGGAAGAGCTGACTGAGGCAGTGAAGGATATGTCTAAGGGGAAAGCCTCGGGGCCGGATGGCATACCTTTGGAGGTTTATTTGAGATACCAAGAGCAGTTACTCCCAGAACTCCTTCATACATATCATAAATCCTTGGTAGCGGGGTCCCTGCCCGACTCCTTTTATGAGGCCACAGTAGTAGTGATACTTAAACCGGATAAAGATCCCTTGGACTGTTCTTCCTACAGGCCCATAGCATTACTTAACGTAGATTATAAAATTTTAACTAAGGTATTGGCAAATAGACTTAATGGTATTATGCCCTCTATCATCCACCCTGACCAAGCTGGGTTTATACAGGGGAGAAGTACGTCAGATAACCTATGCAGAGTCCAGATTGTTTCTCAGATTGCATCGCGACAGGGTGCGGACTGGGCCTTGGCATCTTTGGATGCAGCAAAGGCCTTTGACTCTATTGAGTGGCCATATTTACTTAATGTTCTGCGTGGGTTTGGATTTGGTCCTGTGTTTTGTCAGTGGGTCTCCTTATTGTATCTACATCCCAGAGCGGCGGTGTTCTTGAACGGACAGCTCTCTCCATACTTTGATTTGGCTTGTGGTACCAGACAGGGATGTCCGCTTTCACCTCTATTATTTGCAATCGCTGTAGAACCCTTAGCTATTCTACTTAGATCTGATGTGATATACCGGGGCATACCCCTAAGTTCTGCGGAACACCGAGTGGCATTATATGCTGACGACCTGTTGCTATTCATGTCATCCCCTGATGAGTCCCTAGATGTAGCAATGACCATAATTGATAGGTTTGGAGACTTCTCTGGACTGTCTATTAATTGGGGCAAGTCGTGTCTGATGTACTTTTCCCCGCGCAGAAATGTTATGGTGGGCTCATTGGTAGGGGGCTTGAGAGTGGTTTCTAGTTTTAAGTATTTGGGAATTCAAATCACGAGATTAGACGCTGACATGGTACAGGCAAACGTTGCTCCCCTAATTCCGATGTTTCGAGATAAATTTAAGATTTGGTCGGGACTACCTCTATCCATAGCAGGACGTATCAACCTTATCAAAATGGTGCTTCAGCCTAAATGCCTTTATATTCTGCAACACATATTTGTATATATTCCAAAGTCATTTTTCCAGGAAATAGAATCGCAGCTAATTAAATTCATATGGGGATCTTCTAGATCTAAGTTACAGCTAGCAAAATTGCAACGACCCAGAGATTTAGGGGGAATGGCCCTCTCTGATTTATATTTATACTATCTGGCGGGCCAGCTCAAATATATGGCCGCCTGGGTGTCACCTGATGTACCAGAGGGAATGGAACTATGTCTGGCAAACTATTTGGATATTCCTAAACTCTGGCCTGTATTAGAACCCTCGCTTCCCCTTAGTAGGAAATCTTTACCGATACATAAGGTTGCTCGCAATGTATGGTCGGCGGCACTTAAGATCTCAGGAGAGGACCAGATAATAACGGAAACACCCCTATGGCAGAATGCGGCACTAGATCAGTTACTCCCCTCACAGGATGATACATTTTGGTCGACACTGGGGGTGAAGACGGTGGGAGATTTATTTGTGAATAATGTGATGCTGTCCTTTACTCAAGTTGAGGAAACTTATCAAGCTCCAAGACAAGCTTTCTATAAGTATTTACAATTGCGCCATTCACTGCTGGCTCAGTATAGGGGAAGAGTAACACCTATTTCCACCTATCCCTTGATTGGGGTCATTAGATCACAGGGCCCCGGAGGGTTAATTTCATCCATCTATTCTTACCTTATATATGCGAAGGCAAATAAAGCAGCTTTCCCAGCAATGGACAGGTGGCAGACCTTGATCCCATCCCTAGATGAGGACTCCAGATTGGATCTATTAGAGTCACATAGATTTGTTTCTCCTGCTATTAACAATAAGCTTATACAGCTCTACATCATACACCAGAGTTATCTTACCCCGGTCCGTCTTTATAAAATGGGTAGAAGGCCTAATCCCAGTTGTCACAGGTGTCACCATGAACCGGCTGATTTTCATCACATGATATGGGAATGCCCTCTACTTCAAGTTTTCTGGACTGAAGTTACTGACCTGTATCCCGGGTATTGGAGGTCCCAGTTAGACTGGAACCAAGAGTTTGCTTATTCAGATTGGTGGAGGATGGGATGTATCCTAATCCAACACGTACGTGCCTTCGGGAGACGTTATTTATGGCTAGGAAGGCTATTGCTATTAGATGGATGAATCCTCGTACTCCTACTAAATCTATGTGGATAGAACTGATTAATTCTATGATAACATAAACAATTCGTTCATAGGGTAACAGAAGATGCCCTGATAAATTTCATCGGGTGTGGGATCAGTGGTGTAATTCTGAGCTCACATCCTACTCCAACAATGCTTTATCTATGGCTCTTAGAGCAGTCCCTACTTAAGGTGCTTTGTAGAAGGGGAGGAGAGGGGTTGCCTCTCCTATCTGTCTGGGTAATTTATAGTTCAAGATGGGATGCGACATTATAGATACCTCGGGTCTCTTGGAAGGAATCGGGATTTGCTGGCTCTCTGACTTCTGCATATGGTAATATATTATTGTTCTGAGAAAATATGGAACATCGTGCACTACGAATGATTGTGAAAGGTTTATATACTATGTTCTAGTTTATTTCCTGTTTAAATTGAGATTGATTGTAATGCCATGCATTGCTGACATGATATTGTAACACGCACTTTTGTATTAATGCGGGGCATGTCCGCTGTGCGGGGGCCCAGAAATGTCTTTTATCATGGTGTTTATGTATCACCTTCAATAAAACGAGTTTAAAAAAAAAAAAAAACTAGGTCAGGCAATGGCAGTGCATCTACCGAGGCAACGATCAACGCCCTTTCCAGCAGAATAGTGGGCAACTGAAGAAGATCCACAAGGTCTTGGCAGATGAAATTAGCTGCAGAGCCAGAGTCCAGGTAAGCAGAGACCGGATGGGGCATCTCGCCAGCGACGATTGTCACAGGAATGAACAGTTTGGAGGAGAGTTCTCTATTAAATGCAGTATCACCCAGGGTTGTCTCTCCAACCAATCCTAGGCGTTGGGGATTTTTGGCTTCTGGAGACACAGACGCATTACATGGCCAGTGAGGCCGCAATATAGACAGAGTCCAGAGGTGCGCCTGCGCTGTTTCTCCTGAACAGACAGTTTAAGCCGATCCACCTGCATCGGAACCTCGGGTGGAGCAGTAGAAGAAGGCAAGAGGTGTTGCTGGAAGTTGGGCGCCAGTTTAGGAAGCCGTCTCTCCTGTCGAACTTCTTGAGATCTCTCTCTGAGCCTTATGTCTACTCGAGTAGCAAGTAGAATCAGGTCGTCCAAGGCAGATGGTAGATCTTGAGCAGCAAGTTCGTCCTTGATCTCGGGCGATAGGCCATGCCAGAAGGACACTACCAGCGCCTCATTGTTCCAGGACAGTTCTCCTGCCGGGGTCCCGAACGGGATGGTGTATTCGCCCACGGAGGCGGCCGCCTGGCGAAGATTAAAGATAGCAGTGGCTGCCAACGAGACTCGTCCATGCTCCTCGAATACAGTACGTAATAACCTCATGAACCCCTGGAAGTCTCGGGTCCCTGTCGTTCCCAGATTGGGTTCGCCCATGCCAGGGCCTTGCCAGCAAGTAAAGACTTAATGAAGGCAATCCTGGCTCCGTCCAAAGGAAATGCTCAGGCGTCCAGGGAGAAGTGGATATGGCATTGGTTCAGAAATCCCCTGCATGTACTGTACGTTCATCTTCATGGAAATGAGGTGGCAATGGCAGCGAGAACCGAGGATCCATACAGGAGCTGCCAGGAGGTGTAGCAGGAGGATCGATTGGAGGAGCTTGAATAGGAGCAGAGAAGGAAGCATATAATGCCCCTAGCTGCTGTGCCATGGAGTCTACTGCCACAAGAAGTTGATCCTGTCGTGCTCGCAGATCCTGAAGGCCCGCCTGCATGGCTTGGGAGGGTGACATGCCCTTGAATTGGACAGCGGGGTCCATTGCCTGAGCGTACTGTCATGGTGCAGGGTGTGGACCTACTGGGCCATACCGCGTAGCGGGATAGCAGCTGGCCAAACAGGTACAGTACAAAGTCTATAGTCCAGGAAGGGTACCTGAGGCAATGTAGACAGTAGCGATGACTCAGGCTTAAGATGAGGCTTCCGGCAGTAGACAGACACCCGGCGGGGTGTGACACAGTAGATGCAGCGGAAGACACAACTGGACTTCAACTCTAGATGGCACAGAGGCACGGTAGCACGGGATACGGGCAGCAGGAATGAGTAACACTGGGAACTGGGAAACACTAGGAGACCATTTGCAAGACAAACTTTAGGTACACAACAACGCTCAGGCACAGATCAAGGGGGCAGAGCCCTTTTATAGTCCAGCAGCATTCTGGACTGGTTGCAGACTTCCTGCAATTGTGCACGCACTGGCCCTTTAAGGCCGTGAACGCACGGGCGCTCGCGCCCTGCGGGAAACAGTCTCAGATCCAGGAAGTAAGTGCCGGTGTCTCACAGGAGGGAGACGCCGCAGAGAACTCACGTGTCCATGGCCACGGTCGTCGGAGGGTAAGTCAGAACGACGGGCCGCGGCCATAGATGTTACACATGTACATAGAAAACATTCTTCATTTTTTATGATCGATACAACGACTATCATTTGTAATGGTGGAACAACCTTTTAAAGGTTCAATATACGGCCAGGATTGTTTCATGATTCATGTTCTGCTCACAATCAGGCTGTTTTTAACGAAAAAAACATTTTTGCCTAAGTGATACTTTTACTTTTAACTGATATTGTGGTCTTCTGATTTTGGACACATATACTAAGCTCCATCACGTTCATGTGCTGTAGGATTTTTCATTGTGATTCCAGTCACGTTAAGTTCACATTGGTGTATGTATTTGTGGAAATGCAGGGTTTTGAAAGGGTTTTTCAAAGTTTTTGGGTGCTCATAACAGAAACAGCAAAACTGCATACATTCTAGACACTTTACCAAATTCTTACATGTACTACGTCATACGCTTTAACATGGGTTAGTTTAGGAGTTCATGTCTTTAGTGGTCTAGGGCAGTGAAGGGGTAAATGGTAATATTCGTGGTGATCAATAATAGTATGAGTTACTGATGTTTTTCAGACTTATATAAATAATTCTTAGGCCCCTTTCACATTGTGTTTTAGTTATACATTTGACATATCTATCGGGAAAGCTCTCGGTACATATGTCAAACGTCCTTATAGGGTCCCATTATATCGACAGAGGGCATAATAGTGTCCTTTTGCCATCTTTCAGGTGGTATGCGTCGTGTTTTTTTTTGTTTTCTTACTGGATAGCATAGTGTACTCAACTATGCTATTCTATTCAGGGCTATCCTGTAAAAAATAAATAAATACGTAAACCGTGGGGTTTACTGTTTTTTAGCATGGGAGCCTATGGAAGACATATGCTACTATATGGCAAACATCACAGACATTTATACGGTAAACGGATAAATCATGAGCTTATAATGGATCCGTTAAAAGGATACCATTATAGCCTAAAAGTGATGGATGCATTAAACGGATAGTCGATGAGTGACGGATGACACTGTAAGGCGTTTGTCACAGCCCCTGTTTAACATATAAGTCAACAGTTGTTTTCCGGCATAAAGGTCAAACGGAGACCACTAAATGCAGTGTGAAAGTTTCCTTACCCCTTAATGATGATGCCTAGTTTGGGCCTTAAGGCTCAGAGTCTGTTTTTCAAATCTGACATGTGTCTGTAGCGTCCATGGCCGCAGACCGCCGTTCCTACTCACCCATCGGCGGCATAAATCTGTGAGTGCTGGCCGGCATCTCCTTCCTAGGTGACGCCAGCACTCACTTCCGCTCTGCTCGGCACTGTCCCGTAGGGTGCGCATGCACGCTCGTGTCCGGCCTAAACGGGTCAGCACGCGCACATGAATTATATTTTAAATTAGCCCCAGTTACTCTGGACTATTTAAGGGCCAAATATAATGGTGGTTTCTCTTGGCTCAAATACCCATAATATCTCTCTCAGACCGGAGCAGGCAAAACTAAATTGGGTATGATCCAACAAATACCCTAAATAACGTATATAAAGTACAGTTAAGTTTACCGCTCAGATGGCACTGGTAACAGTCCAATATCATTCAGTATGGACACTCTCTCCCAGAAAAATGCAGTGGACAATCCACAATCCAATGAGGGTGTGGATGGTAATTCTTATCCTTGTAGTTCCACCGAGCTCCTTATCGTCTCTCTCCACATTCAAAGAACTCCTGGTAGGAAAAGGATCTTATGTCTCTAATAGATGGAAAAAGGAAGACACATAGTGCAACACCCTCTGAAAAAAGATTGCTCCACGCCAAGTTTAATCCATACTCACAGAAGTAACAAGAAATAAAAACATCAAGGTAAGTAAAAATCTTTAAAATTTCTAGGCGGCACGTCAAACACTCTCGCCCGACCCTGGGTTTCGCCTTCCGGCTTCCTCTGGGGCATTTAAGGGCCCCTGCCCCTTCACTACCTGCCTGAGCATTGTTAGTAATTCCCATGTTAGACTTTGCAAATGGTCCCTCAGTGTTATCCTGTTCCGAGTGTTCCCGTGCCCTGCCATCTGTATCCTGTATCCCGTGCGATGCGTTGTTCCTGAGCCTGTCTAGTGTTGGAGTCGTGTCCTGCTGCACCTACTGACGTCTTCCACGTCTGACGCAACCTGCCGCACCCTCTGTCGTCCACCACGTATGGCGCAACCTGCTGCACCTGCTGTCATCCGCCACGTCTGCGCAACCTGCCACATCCAGCCCCATCTGTGCTAAAGCCTCTGCCACTGTCTGGACTATTCAGGTACCCTTGTGCTGGACTTTGTATTAATTCGGTGCTCCGTTGTTTGGCCAGCTGCCTCCCTGCTACAGCGGTGCGACCTAGTTGGTCCACATACCCTCAGACTGTGACAGTAGGCTCAGGCCATGGACCCCGCTGGTTAACCCAGGACCTTGACAATGACACAAGCCATACAGGCAGACATGTAAGGCCTTCAGTCACGACAAGACCAACTCCTCCAGTCGGTGGACGCCATTGCACATCGGCTGGAAGCAAAAGTCACAATTGTTACCGCAGGTATTCCTGCTGTTCCCCCTGCTACACCTCCTGTCAGTACCAGTGCCGAGCTCCGATACTCCCTGCTGCTACCACCTTGCTATGACAGAGACACGAGGGGTTTTCAGAACCAGTGCCAGATCCACTTCAGACTACATGCAAAGGCCTTCTCCTCTGATGACGCAAAGATCGCCTTCATAATCTCTCTCCTTACTGGCAAAGCCGTGGCATGGGCGAATCCCCTTTGGGAACAACAGGGACCTGAGACTCGTGACTTGCAGTATTTTTTATAGACTTTCCATTCTACTGTATATTTGAAGAACCTGGGAGAGTTTCTTCTGCTGCTGCATCCCTGCTGACCCTACAACAGGGAGACATCTCCGTGGGCGAGTATGCCATTCAGTTCCGTAGCCTGGCTGCAGAACTAACCTAGAACAATGAGGCCTTGGTGGCTACATTCTGGCATGGACTGTCTTCTGAGATTAAAAGTCGAGCTTGCCGTTCGCGATCTCATTCCCCTAGCCACCCGGGTTGACATGAGGATGACATGAACGGGAGCGTTCCCAAGAGGTTCACCGGGAGAGAGGATTTCCTAGGCTGGCTTCTTTCCACCAATCCCTACTGTCCTCTTCGGTCGTCCCACCAGAGGAGCCTATGTAGGTGGACCAGGCAAAATTGTCTACCCAGGAGAAACAACGCAGACACACTTCAGGACTTTGTCTGTTTTGCAGCATCAGAGACCATGTTGTGCGTTTGTGTCTCCAGAAGCTAAAGAGACCCAAGTGCCTAGGATTGGTTGGAGAGACAACCATAGGTGGAACGGCACAAAATAAAAAATTCTCTTCCAAACTGACCATTCCTGTGACCATAGTGTCCGGCGAGAAGACGCACCAGGTTTCTGCCTATCTGGACTGAGGATCCGCGGCAAACTTCATCCAGCAAGACCTAGTGGATCATCTCCAGTTGCCCACCGTTCCTCTGGAGACGTCTTTGGTTGTTGCCTATGTGAATGCTCTTCCTCTGCCTGATCCAATCGTGTCTGAAACCAAGCCACTGAGGCTCCAAGTTGGAGTCCTTCATACTGAACTGATTACCTTCCTAGTCTTGCCTAAAGCCAATAATCCGGTTCTACTGGGCCTGCCTTGGCTCTGGCTGCATGCTCCTGTCCTGGATTGGAGTTCTGGAAAGGTTCTCCAATGAGGCCCAAAATGCTCCCACCGCTGCCTGTTACATATCCATCCCATCCAGCCTTCTCTTCCTCAGTCATTAGCGGGATTGCCTACTCATTTCTCTCGATTTGCAGCTGTCTTTAGCAAAAAGGAGGCTGAGATGCTTCCTCCACACCGGTCTTACGACTGTCCGATTGAACTAGTTCCAAATGCTTCTCTTCCCCATGGACGAGTATATCCTGTCTCTTTGCCAGAGACTCAATCCATGTCGGCCTATATCAAGGAGAATCTGGAGAGTCTTCCTCCCCAGCCAGGGCCGGGTTCTTCTTCGTTAAAAAGAAAGACGGACCTCTTCGACCCTGCATTGACTACCGCGGTCTCAACCAGATCATGGTCAAGAACAAATACCCGTTGCTACTAATATCCGAACTGTTTGACCGTATACGAGGAGCCAGGTTTTTTTCGAAACTAGACTTGCGTGGGGCTTACCATTTGATCCAAATCTGTCAAAGTGACAAGTGGAAGACTGCATACAACACCCGAGACAGGCACTACGAATACCTGGTGATGCCCTTCAGTCCATGTAACGCTCCCGCGGTCTTCCAGGAATTCATCAACGATATATTCTGAGATCTCCTCTATGTCTGTGTTGTGGTTTACCTCGATGACATTTTGATTTTCTCTCCAGATCCGACGACTCATCGGAGGCATGTTTGTCAAGTTCTACTGCGATTAAGGGCGAATCGTCTGTATGCCAAGCTGGAGAAGTGCGTCTTTGAAAAAAATTCTCTGCCCTTCCTGGGCTACATCATCTTGGATCAACGTCTCAAGATGGACGCGAGAAGGTAAAATCTGTCTTGGAATTGCCATGTTCTCAGGGCCTGCGGTCCATACAGCGTTTTTTGGGATTCGCCAACTTCTACCGGCAGTTTATCCCAAACTTCTGATCACTAATGGTTCCCAACTCTACCCTTACCAAGAAGGGTGTGAATGCCAAGGTGTGAACTCCAGAGGCAGAATCTGCATTTAATAGCCTCAAGAAAGCCTTTACTTCAGCCTCGTTCCTTCATCATCCTGACGTGTCTCTGCAGTTCTCTTTGGAGGTGGATGCTTCTTCTGTTGGTACTGGTGCACTTCTGTTCCAGAGGAGCTCCAAAGGAAAGGCAGTAGTATGTGGCTATTACTCGAGACTTTTTACCTCTGCAGAGCGCAACTACTCTATTGGGGATCAGGAGCTACTGGCCATAAAATTGGCTCTGGAGGAGTGGAGACATCTGCTAGAGGGCGCAGCTCACCCCATCCTGATATACACCGACCCCAAAAATCTCACCTATCTCCAGTCGGCACAACTCAAGCCAGGTGGTCGCTGTTCTCCACCAGTTTCCAATTTGTGCTCCACTACTGTCCCGCTGACAAAAATGTGAGGGCCGATGCCCTGTCCAGGTCGTTTGAGACTAATTACACGATGGAGTCCTTTCAAAGTATCATAGACCCGTCCTGCATTGTCACTGCCTATCCTTTGCAAGTTAAAGACATCCCTCCGGGGAGGACTTTTGTTCGGTTGGCAAACAGGAGAAGAATTCTCCGCTGGGAACACAGCTCTAAACTGGCTAGGCATGCTGGTGTTCGTAAGTCCCGAGACCTGATTACTCATCATTTCTGGTGGCCCACGCTACCCAAAGATGTTGTGGACTTTGTCTCTTCCTGCACGGTGTGTGCTTCTAACAAGGTTGCTTACTCCAACCTCTGCCTGTGCCTAATGCACCCTGGCAGCACATTGCGATGGACTTTGTCACAGACCTTCCTCCCTCGGCAGGATGCCACACTGTCTGGGTGGTGGTGGACCGGTTCCCGAAGATGGCACATTATATTCATTTAAAGTTGCCTTCGTACAAGTTTGCTCCCAGAATCCTCGGACCCTTTGAGATACTACAACAGATAAACGCTGTCTCCTATAAGCTATGGCTGCCTCCTACCCTCAGAATCCCCTACTCCTTTCAAGTGTCCCTCCTGAAACTGGTGGTCCTGAACCGCTACAGTAAGACTGCTAGTCCCGCAGTTGCTCCCAGCGGGTCATCTGATGTGTTTGAGGTGAAGAAGATCCTGGACTGCAAGAGGGTAAGAGGAAGGACTTTCTATTTGGTGGACTGGAGAGGTTTTGGTCCTGAGGAGAGGTCCTGGGAGCTGGAAGAGAACCTTAATGCCCCTACCCTCATTAAGAAATTTCTCTCTCGCTCTGGCCCCAAGAAGAAGGGGAGTAAGAGGGGGGATACTGTAGCGTCCATGGCCGCGGACCGCCATTTCTACTCACCCCTCGGTGGCCGCAGCCATGCATCTGTGAGTGTTGGCCGGCATCTCCTTCCTTAGAGATGCCAGCACTTACTTCTGCTCAGCTCGACACTGTCCCGTAGGGTGCGCACGCACGCTCTTGTGCTGGCCTTAAAGGGCCAGCACACGCACATGAATTATACTTTAAACTAGCCCCAATCAATCTGGACTATTTAATGGACCTTGCCCCTTCACTCCCTGCCTGAGCGTTGTTAGTGATTCCTGTGTTAGTCTTTGCAAATGGTCCCTCAGTGTTATCCTGTTCCCAGGCCCTGCTACGTGTATACTGTATCCCGTGCCATGCGTTGTTCCTGAGCCTGTCTAGTGTTAGAGTCGTGTCCTGCTGCACCTACTGCCCTCTGCCACGTCTGGCGCAGCTTGCCGCACCTACTGTCGTCCGCCACGTCTGGCGCAACCTGCTGCACCTGCTTTCATCCGCCACGTCTGGCACAACCTGACACATCCAACCCCATCCATGCTAAAGCCTCTACCACTGTCTGGACTATTTAGGTACCCTTGTGCTGGACTTTATATTCATTGGGTGCTCTGTTGTTTGGCCAGCTGCCTCCCCGCTACAGTGGTGCAACCTAGTGGGTCCACATACCCACAGACTGTGACAGTGTCAGTTTATGTGCTAATAACTTTGGAATGCTAATACCTATCCAAGAGATTCTGTTTTCTCGTGACACATTGGATTTTATGTTAGCGGTAAAATTTGGTCGATATATTCAGTGTTTATTTGTGAAAAATGGCAAAATACAGAGAATATTTTTAAAAATCTACTTGTAAGGCCCCATGCGCACGACCGTGCCCGTAATTACGACTCGTAATTACGGGCATGGCCGGGCACGGCCGGCCACGGGCAGCCGGCCGTTTTTCCGGGACGTGCTCCCATTATAAAGTATAGTAGCACGGCCCGTAAAATATAAAATAGAACATGTTCTATCTTTTTCAACGGCACGGGCACCTTCCCGTAAGAAAACGGGAAGGTACCCGTGGCCAATAGAAGTCTATGGGCCCGTTATTTCGGGTCGTAATTACGACCCGTAATAACGGGAGTTTTTACGGTCGTGTGCATGAGGCCTAAGACATACAGTAATACCACACAAAATAGTGACTAATTCAAATTTCACATATGTCTACTTTATGTTGGCATTGTTTTTTGAATAGTCTTTTATTTTTCTAGGACGTTACAAGGCTTAGAACATAAGCAGCAATTTCTCATATTTTGAAGAAAATTATAAAAGCCTGTTTTGTAGGTACCAGTTCAGATCTGAAGTGGCTTTGAGGGCTTTATATATATTAGAAACCCCCCATAAATCACCTCAATTTAAAAACTAGACCCCTCAAAGTATTCAAAACATCGTTTATAAAGTTTTACAGGAATTTAAAGCAAAGTAGAGGAGAAATGTACACATTTTATTTTTTATGCAGAAAATCCTGTTTGTTCCATTTTTTCCTGTAAAACAGAAGGTTTTACCAGAGAAACGTAACTCAATATTTATTTCCTAGATTCTGCAGTTTTTAGAATTATCACACATGTGGCCCTAGTGTGCTAATGGACTGAAACACTGGCCTCAGAAGGAAAGGAGCACTGAGAGGATTTTGGAGCCTCATTTTTATTAGATTATATTTTAGTCACCATGTCAGGTTTGTAGAGATCTTGTGGTTCAAAAACAGTTGAAACCCCCCAAAAGTGACCCCATTTGGCCAACTACACCCCTCAAGGAATTTATTAAGGGGTATAGTGAGCATTTAGACCCCAAAGGTTTTTTTGCTGCATTTTGTGAAATTAGGCTGTGAAATTGTGAAAAATCACATATTTTTCTGATAAAACGTAGAAATTTGAAATATTTACAAGGAATTATGGAAAAAAAAAGCACCACAACATTTGAAAAGCAATTTCTTCCAATTATGGCAATATGTGGCCATAAACTTTTGGTTGGACAAACAGCAGAGCTCAGAAAGGCAGGAGCTCTATTTGGCATGTAGATTTTGCTGGATTGGTTTCTGGGCGCCATGTCACATTTGCAGAGCTTCTGAGGTACAAGTACAGGGGATACCCCTTAAAAGTGACCCCATTTTGGAAGCTAGACACCTTGAGGAATTCAATGTTGTTTTCATGGGGTGCATGCAACTTATTGATCAGTTTTTATTGGGTTTTTTTATGAGGCGTGGTGACTAAAAACCGCAATTCTTTTATTGTTTTTTATTCCTTTTTTTTTTTTTTTTACAGCGTTCACCGTGCACTATAAATGATATATTCACTTTATTACGGCGATACCATATGTTTATCGTTTTTTTTTTGTATTATGGCATTTGCACAATAAAATGCTTTTTTTTTAAAATCATTTACTTTTTGTGTTGCTGATGACACAGGCTCAGCTTTTGATCCCTGCCATCTTGCCGTCGATATTGGAAGCCTTTTAGTTCCCGTCTCCGATACTTTAATATTGCAGTGTATTGTACCAGAAAGTCAGAAGATAACTGATTCAATTATTAAAAAGTGTACAAAAAATAAAAAAATATTAAAAGTTAAAAAAAATATTTTGTTATTTTTCCTCTAAAGTAATGTAAAAAAACAAAAATTGGTATTGCCGCATCTGTAATAGTCCGGACTGTTACAATATAACATTATTTAAATCGCACTGTGAATGCCATAAAAAAAAATAAAATATGAAAACGCTGTTTTTTGGTTACCTTATCTCCCAAAAATGTTAATAAAAAATTGTACCAATAAAAACTACAACTCATCCAACAAAAAATAAGCCCTCACACCGCTCAATCGACGAAAAAATAAAAAAGTTCTAGCTGTCAGAATATGGCGACACAAAACATTTTTTTTTTTAACAAATAATTTTTTCTTTGTAAAAGTAGTAAAACATTAAAATAACTATATAAATTTGGCATCTCCGTAATCTTATTGAACAGCAGAATAAAGTTGTCATTTTTAGACTTAAAAACAAAACCCCAATAAAATGGAGTAAACACAGTTTTTTCCAATTCCACCCCACAAAGAATTTTCTTTCCGTTTCCCAATACATTATATGGTACTTTAAATAGTACCAATAGAAACGACAAAAAAATAAGACTTTCACTCCATCGACGGAATGATAAAAAAAAGTTATGGCTCTTGGAAGCCGAGTGAAAAACGTAAACTAAAAAAACAAAAAATGTCTGGGGCGCCAAGGGTTATTAAATGTGTTGTTTAAGTGAGCTGATTTATCCAAACTGTCTAAGGACCTGTTCACATCACCATTCGCTTTCCGTTCCGGGGTTCCGCCGGAGGTTTCCGTCGGGTGAACCCCGCAACGGAAAGTGAAACCACAGCTTCCATTTCCGTCACCATTGATATCAATGGTGACAGAAACATTGCTAATGGTTTCTGTTCATCACCATTCCGGCAGATTTCCGTTTTTCCGACGGAATCAATAGCACAGTCGACTCCGCTATTGATTCCGTTGTTAAAACGGAAACCTGCCGGAATGGTGACGAACGGAAACCATTAGCAATGTTTCCGTCACCATTTATATCAATGGTGACGGAAACGGAAGCTGTGGTTTCAGTTTGACTTTCCATTGCGGGGTTCACCCGACGGAAATCTCCGAAGGAACCCTGGTACGGAAAGCCAACGCTGATGTGAACAGGCCCTAAAAGAAAAGTTTTTTTTGCTCACTACAACCAATCAAAGTACAGCTCTAATTGTGCCAGAGTATTTTAATTAAAGCAAAGCTCAGCTCTGATTGGTTGCTATGGGCATGACAACCTCACCTAGAGACAGACAGCAATGTAATACAAGTACATACACACACAGTTATTGAGCTGCTGCAATAATAACAATAATTCCACCATTACTATATTCAGTAAGGCCACATGCACACGACCGTAAAATCGCCCGTAATTACGGGCCCATTAGTTTCTATGGCCGACAGACACCTTCCCGTATAATTACGGGAAGGTGTCCGTGCCATAGAAACTTGCCGAAAAAAATAGGAAATTTTTAAATTTTACAGACCGCGCTCCCATAATTTTTTAATGGGCGCATGGCCCGTAAAAAGGGACAGCTGTCTATGGCCGTCCGCGGCCGGCCGTGACCGTAATTATGTGTTGTAGTTATGGGCACGGTCGTGTGCATGGAGCCTAAGGTCCCATGCACACGACCGTATTTTCATCTATCTATAAATACTGTCCGTAAATATGGATCCTTAGTCATCCGTAACATATCCGTACATACGGAAAGTTGTCCATAAAGGTTGTCCATAAATATGGTCTGTATTGCATCCGTATTTGATCCGTATATACGGATCTGTAAAAAAGAGGGCGGCTGCTAATGATGTCACCAACATGTTGCATAGCAACTCTTCCGTAAATACGAATGGTTTATGGATGCACATCCCTAGCCGTCCGTATTTACGGAAGTGCCCATAGGCTTCTATGGTAGAGTCCGTGCCCTAATTACGGACAAGAACAGGACAGGTTCTATCATTTTTTCATGATGTCAGTATAAATACACCTGTTCTGAAAGGTCCCTGAGTTTGCAACACCACTAGGCTGGCTCACGTGTCGTGGTCAAAATGTGATTTGTTTTCTGCAACCACAAACAAACTGCACCGTTTTGCTGCGATTTGAGCAAAATCATAGCAAAATGATTCGGTTTTGTGTGAATTGTGTGAAAAAGCACACTTTGACCCCAACGTCTGAACCCAGCACTAAGGCCCCATGCACACGACAGTATTTTTCATCAGTAATTACGGTCAGTAAATGCTGACAGTAATTACGGACCCATTCATTTCTATTGGCCACGGACACCTTTCAGTATTTTTACTGATGGATGTTCGTGCTGAAAAAATTATAGAACTTGTCCTATTCTTGTCCGTAATTACGGCAAGGACTCTCCCATAGAAGTCTATGAGAGCTTCCATAAATACGGATGGTATACGGATGTGCATCCGTATACCGTCTGTATTTACGGAAGTGTTGCTATGCAACATGCTGATGATGTTATTTGCATCCTCCGTCTTTTTTCACAGACCCGTATATACGGATGCAATAGTGACTGTATTTACGAACACCCTTCCGTACATACTGATGAAATATGGATACCTACTGATCCGTATTTACTGACAGTATTTCTGGATAGATGAAAATACTGTCGTGCGCATGAGTCCTAAGTAAGCAACATGAAGACCAACAAGCTTTCCAAACAGGTCAGGGACAAAGGTGCTCTGCAGACAAGGAGGCCCACAGCCACCTTAAGAAAATGATCAATTAGATCACATATATGAGTCTGGCAGTTACCTAGCTGTCACTACTGGCTCTGTGTGTATGCAGTGAGAGATTAACCCTTTAAAAGCAGCTGTTTCCCTCTCTAGCAGATTAACCCTTTACAAGCAGCTGTGTACTCCTCTAGCAGATATACCATTTACAAGCATCCATATCCTCCTCCTGCAGATTAACTCTTTACAGGCAGCTGTCTCATCCTCTAGCTGTGTTGCATAATACACAGAGACATCTTATTCCATGGCTGATAAAAAAAATTATATTCTATATGGAGTAAAGTTCATGGTCCTAGCTGGAAGTGAGCCAATGGTTAGAGATTCACTTTTGGAATTGTGGGGGAAGAAGAGGAAGCATGTAGGAGCGCACTGTAGCTCTGCCCCCAAGCCAAGTACTCGTCAAGCTGAGCCCGAAAACTGGACCTCATCTGCCCTGCTTCTTCCATGCCGAGTGCGGATACGCTCTGAAGCAACCCTGCTTTGTATTCGGCACTGTGTGCCATAATGTTGGGTGACGAAGCGCTGGGCGATCAGTGGGTCAGCGGATCCTAGATTTCATGCATAGATCCCTTTTTTTTTTTTTTGATCTTTCACACATTTTCAAGCTACTTGTATGGTGGGGGATACATGTCTTTTGCTAGACTGAGAAGTGAAGTAATATTGGTCTTAAACAAATACCCAGCTCTTCTGTTTGGACATTCGTCCGTTTGTCATTTATGGACTACTGGCGTTGGAATTGTGGAAAAGTCCTGGACTTTAAATTGATCTATATGGATTGGAGTTTGGAGTTTATATCAATTTGCCATTGCCTTTCTTCTTTTTTTTTCTGACTGCTCAGTTTTTTTTTTACCTTGGGGCTTTTTATTATGCTTTAACCCCTTCTCTCTTTAGCCACTTTTGACCTTCCTAGCAGAGCCTAATTTTTCAAATCTGACATGTTTCACTTTATGAGGTAATAACGTCGGAATGCTTTTACCTATCCAAGCGATTCTGACAATGTTTTCTCGTGACACATTGGAATTTATGTTACTGGCAAAATTTGCTCGATATGTTCAGTATTTAATTGTGAAAAATACCAAAATTTAGCGAAAAATTGCAAAAGTTTGCATTTTTCTCAACTTAAATGTATCTGCTTGTAAGACAGGCAGTTATAATACACAAAATTGTTGCTAACTAACATCCCCCATATGTCTACTTTAGATTGGCATCGTTTTTTGAACATCCTTTTATTTTTCTAGGACGTTACAAGGCTTTGAACTTTAGCAGCAATTTCTCACATTTTCAAGAAAATTTCAAAAGGCTATTTTTACAGGGGCCAGTTCAGTTGTGAAGTGGCTTTGAGGGCCTTATATATTAGAAACCCCCAAAAAGTCACCTCATTTTAAAAACTTCACCCCTCAAAGTATTCAAAACAGCATTTAGAAAATTTCTTAACCCTTTAGACTTTTCACCGGAATTAAAGCAAAGTAGAGGTGAAATTTACAAATTTCACATTTTTTTGCAGAAATTAATTTTGAATCCAATTTTCTTTATAACACAGAAAGTTTTACCAAAGAAACGCAACTCAATATTTATTTCCCAGGTTCTGCAGTTTTAAGAAATATCTCACATGTGGCCCTAACGTGCTACTGGACTGAAGCACCGGCCTCAGAAGCAAAGGAGCACCTAGTGGATTTTGGGGCCTTATTTTTATTACAATATATTTTAGGCACCATGTCAGGTTTGAAGGGCTCTTACGGTGCCAAAACAGTGGAAATCCCCCACAAGTGACCCCATTTTGGAAACTACACCCATTAAGGAAATTATCTAGGGGTATAGTGAGCGTTTTGACCCCACAGGTTTTATGCAGAAATTATTGGAAGTAGGCCCTGAAAATAAAAATCTACATTTTTTCAAAGAAAATGTAGGTTTAGCTAATTCTTTCTAATTTCCACAAGGACTGAAGGAGAAAAAGCACTGCAAAACTTGTAAAGCAATTTCCTCCGAGTAAAACAATACCCCACATGTGGTAATAAACGGCTGTTTGGACACACGGCACGGCTTAGAATGGATGGGGCACCATTTGGCTTTTGGAGTTCACATTTAGCAGGAATGGTTTGCGGAGGCCATGTCACATTTACAAAGCCCCTGAGGGGACAAAACAGTGGAAACCCCTACAAGTGACCCCATTTTGGAAACTACACCCATTAAGGAAATTATCTAGGGGTATAGTGAGTGTTTTGACACCACAGGTTTTATGCAGAAATTATTGGAAGTAGGCCCTGAAAATAAAAATCTACATTTTTTCAAAGAAACTGTAGGCTTAGCTAATTTTTTCTCATTTCCACAAGGACTGAAGGAGAAATAGCACCACAAAATTTGTAAAGCAATTTCTCCCGAGTAAAACAATACCCCACATGTGGTAATAAACGGCTGTTTGAACACACGGCAGGGCTTAGAAGGGAAAGAGCGCTATTTGGCTTTTGGAGAACACATTTAGCAGGAATGGTTTGCGGAGGCCATGTCACATTTGCAAAGCCCCTGAGAGGACATAACAATGAAAACGCCCAAAAAGTGACTCCATTTAGGAAACTACACCCCTTGAGGAATTCATCTAGGGGTGTAGTGAGCATTTTGACCCCATAGATGTTTCATAGAATTTATTAGAATTGGGCAGTGAAAATAAAAACAATCCTTTTTCTTCAATAAGACGTAGCTTTCGTGCAAAATTTTTCATTTTCTCAACAAATAAAGGAGAAAAAGAACCCAACATTTGTAAAGCAATTTCTCCCGAGTACGGCAATACCCCATATGTGGTCATAAACTGCTGTTTGGGCACACGGCAGGGAAGGAGCGCCATTTGGAGTGCAGATTTTGCTGGATTGGTTTCTGGGCGCCTGTGGGACCAAAACAGTGGAAACCCCCCAGAAGTGACCCCATTTTGGAAACTACACCCCTCAATGCATTTACCTAGGGGTGTAGTAAGCATGTTAACCCTGCAGGTGTTTTGTCGAAATTAGTGTGCACTCGATGTTGCAGAGTGAAATTGGGATTTTTTCCATAGATATGCCAATATGTGGTGCCCAGCTTGTGCCACCATAACAAGACAGCTCTCTAATTATTATGCAGTGTTTCCCGGTTTTAGAAACACCCTTCATGTGGCCCTAATCTTTTGCCTGGACATTCGACCAGGCTCAGGAGTGAAAGAGTACCATGTAAAATTCAGGCCTAATTTGGCGATTTACAAAGTATTGGTTCACAATTGCAGAGGCTCTGATGTGAAATAATAAAAGAAACCCCTGAGAAGTGACCCCATTTGGAAACTACACCCTTCAAGGCATTTATTAAGGGGTGTAGTAAGCATTTTCACCCCACAGGTCTTTTCCATAAATGAATGCGCTACGGATGGTGCAAATTAAAAATTTATATTTTTCCCTAGATATGCCATTTCAGTGGCAAATATGTCATGCCCAGCTTATGGAGACACACACCACAAATATTGTTAAAATGGTTCTCCCGGGTATGACGATGCCATATATGTGGAAGGAAACTGCTGTTTGGGCACATTGTAGGGAGCGCCATTTGGCTTTTGGAGATCAGATTTTGCTTGGTAGTATATTTGTTTGAGTATTGCTGCTGTTTCCATTTATAATGTGGGGGTACGTGTAAGCTGGGCAGAGTACATCAGGAGCATAGTCAGGTGGTATAATAATTGGGTAAAAAAAAACAATAAAATGAACCATAGATGTGTGTTACGCTGTGAGGCACTCCTTTCTGCACAGGCCGATGTCGCACTGATATATGGCGTCCTTTCTTATGCCCCTTTTGGTCCACACTCCGCACCTTTGCAGTTTGGGGGATCTTGTTGGGAAAGTGTTTTCCTGGTATAATACGGGCACCCTCGCTTCCAGCAGATATGTTTGGGCCCTCCCCTTCCTGGTTCCCTAATTTTAGGTCCTTGATAAATCGCCTCTTGAAACAGAAGAAATGTTCCCCTCGGGCCGGCACAACTGCATATTTTTTATTTCCTGACTAATTGGAGCCTTACCTCATTTTATTTTTTCACAGACGTAGTGGTATAAGGGCTGTTTTTTTTGCGAGACGAGCTATAGTTTTTATAGGTAGAATTTTTGGATACGTGCGACTTTTTGATCACTTTTTATGACAATATTTGTATGGCAAAGTGACCAAAACACAGAAACTCTGGTATCTTTTTTTACTGTTTTTTTTTTACGCTGTTCACCGTGTGCAATAAATAATATAATCTGTTGATACCTCAGGTCGTTACGGTCACGGCGATACCAAATATGTATGGTTTATTTATTTTTTTCAATAATAAAGGACTTGATAAGAGGAAAAGAGTGATTGTGTTTTATTTTATTACTTGAAACTTTTATTGTTTTCAAACTTTTATTTTTTGCACTTTTTTTTTACACTTTTTTTTTTACACTTTTTTTCAAGTCCCACTAGGGGACTTGAAGGTCCAACTGTCTGATGTTTTTTTTTCTAATACATTGCACTACCTACGTAGTGCAATGTATTAGATCTGTCAGTTATTCACTGACAGCAAGCCGATTAGGCTTCGCCTCCCGGCTGGGCCTAATCGGCTTCCGTAATAGCAGAGCAGGAGGCCATTGTGTCTCCTGTTGCCATAGCAGCAGTCGCCAGTCCTGATTGCCTATCAGGCCTGGCGATCTGCTAGCAACCGCAAAGATGCAGCAATCACTTTCGATTGCTGCATCGAAGGGGTTAATGGCAGGGATCGGAGCTAGGTCCGGTTCCTGCCGTTACAGGTGGATGTCAGTTGTAACATACAGCTGACTTCCACCACTGATGATGCCGGATCAGCTCCTGAGCCGGCGCCATCTTGCCGGCGGCTACGGAAGTCGATCAGGCCAGTATTAGGCCTCCGGTTGCCATTGCAGCCACCGGAACCCCGGCAATTTCATTGGGGTTCCGATGAGCTGCAAACACCTTAAGTACATCGAACGCGTTTGAGCGCTGCACTTAAGGGGTTAATGGCGGGGATCGAAGCTAATTTCGGTCCCCGCCATTACAGCCAGATGTCATGCCCAGCTTATGGAGACACACACCACAAAAATTGTTAAAATGGTTCTCCCGGGTATGACGATGCCATATATGTGGAAGGAAACTGCTGTTTGGGCACATTGTAGGGAGCGCCATTTGGCTTTTGGAGATCAGATTTTGCTTGGTAGTATATTTGTTTGAGTATTGCTGCTGTTTCCATTTATAATGTGGGGGTACGTGTAAGCTGGGCAGAGTACATCAGGGGCATAGTCAGGTGGTATAATAATTGGGTAAAAAAAAACAATAAAATGAACCATAGATGTGTGTTACGCTGTGAGGCACTCCTTTCTGCACAGGCCGATGTCGCACTGATATATGGCGTCCTTTCTTATGCCCCTTTTGGTCCACACTCCGCACCTTTGCAGTTTGGGGGATCTTGTTGGGAAAGTGTTTTCCTGGTATAATACGGGCACCCTCGCTGCCAGCAGATATGTTTGGGCCCTCCGCTTCCTGGTTCCCTAATTTTAGGTCCTTGATAAATCGCCTCTTGAAACAGAAGAAATGTTCCCCTCGGGCCGGCACAACTGCATATTTTTTATTTCCTGACTAATTGGAGCCTTACCTCATTTTATTTTTTCACAGACGTAGTGGTATAAGGGCTGTTTTTTTTGCGAGACGAGCTATAGTTTTTATAGGTAGAATTTTTGGATACGTACGACTTTTTGATCACTTTTTATGACAATATTTGTATGGCAAAGTGACCAAAACACAGAAACTCTGGTATCTTTTTTTACTGTTTTTTTTTTACGCTGTTCACCGTGTGCAATAAATAATATAATCTGTTGATACCTCAGGTCGTTACGGTCACGGCGATACCAAATATGTATGGTTTATTTATTTTTTTCAATAATAAAGGACTTGATAAGAGGAAAAGAGTGATTGTGTTTTATTTTATTACTTGAAACTTTTATTGTTTTCAAACTTTTATTTTTTGCACTTTTTTTTTACACTTTTTTTTTTACACTTTTTTTCAAGTCCCACTAGGGGACTTGAAGGTCCAACTGTCTGATGTTTTTTTTTCTAATACATTGCACTACCTACGTAGTGCAATGTATTAGATCTGTCAGTTATTCACTGACAGCAAGCCGATTAGGCTTCGCCTCCCGGCTGGGCCTAATCGGCTTCCGTAATAGCAGAGCAGGAGGCCATTGTGTCTCCTGTTGCCATAGCAGCAGTCGCCAGTCCTGATTGCCTATCAGGCCTGGCGATCTGCTAGCAACCGCAAAGATGCAGCAATCACTTTCGATTGCTGCATCGAAGGGGTTAATGGCAGGGATCGGAGCTAGGTCCGGTTCCTGCCGTTACAGGTGGATGTCAGTTGTAACATACAGCTGACTTCCACCACTGATGATGCCGGATCAGCTCCTGAGCCGGCGCCATCTTGCTGGCGGCTACGGAAGTCGATCAGGCCAGTATTAGGCCTCCGGTTGCCATTGCAGCCACCGGAACCCCGGCAATTTCATTGGGGTTCCGATGAGCTAATTTCGGTCCCCGCCATTACAGCCAGATGTCAGCTATAAGATACAGCTGAGATCCGGCGATGATGGCACCGGCTCAGCTTCTGAGCAGGTGCCAAACATTTGGCGTATGGATACGGCAATTTGCGGGAAGTCATGGCTTTCCATGGCATACCCATACAGCAAATGTCGGGAAGGGGCTAAATTTTGAGTGTTGTGGAAAGGGGAAGGTGTAGAAGAAAAAGGAACAACTTAATGAAAAATTCCGGCAGGGAAAGTCTGTGAGCCCAAGCAAGGAGGGGAAACATAAAATGGACTCATTTTTATCTGCACCCCACTTGGTTGGGAAAACGAGAACAACCGTTAAGACAATGGGGGATCCACTGGGAGAATATTTATTGCCAACACTGCCAACCCTGTCTGAGAATCTTGAGGTTGTTAATAAGGTGTCCTCCCAAATAGGAGGTATTAGCATTGAAATTGCAACAATTAGAAAGCAGGATGAGCTCTTTAGAAGACAAAGTGTGCCAGCTTAAAAAGGAAGTTAGTGGTTTCTCAGAAGGTAATAAATCTCTTAAAAACAAAATTGTTGATATGGATTATCGGTCCAGAAGAAGTAATACAAGATAATTGGGCTTCCCCGAAGGGGAGGAAAAAACGATACTGAACTTTTGGTTCAGAATTGGATAAGAGAGAAATTTGGAGCCAATAATCTGACTTCAGGATTTGATATAGAAAAAGCACACAGGTTACCAGCTAAGCCTGTTTCCCATGTTTCCAGACCCAGGCCAATTATTGCAAGAATTCAGAGCGCAAGAGACAGGGATACTATACTAAAAAATGATAGAGAATTGCAAAATTTATATTGTAACAATGAAAAAATAGCTATATACCCAGATTACTCCCATGAAACACAGTTAAAGTGACAGGCGTTTGGTCAAGTGAAGAAAAGTCTACGAGAACCAGGGATAAAATACTTATTATTGTTAGAAAGGACAAGTCAACACAGGGGGCAGGGGGGGAGGGGTAAGATGGGTATGGATCAAAAGGGTAAAAATGTCTTCCAAGGTTATAAAGATAAGTTGTATAATTTTGCTGCTGATAATGGTAGAGTTCAACAATTAGGGATATGGGTGAAAAATTAAAGAGGTTTGCAATTGTGGGGTACATTAAAACTCACTTTCCCGCAATTATTTGTTTGTTGGAAACTCATTTAATAAAAGAGACTATTAGTAGATTGGGGAATAGATGGTGGGCACAACAATATCACTCTTGTCACGACGCGGGGTGTGGACCCACTGGGCCGTACCGCGTAGCGGGATAGCAGCTGGCCAAACAAGTACAATGAAATATCTATAGTCCAGAAAGGGTACATGAGGCAATGTAGACAGTAACAAAAAATTCAATGTAAAAAACAAATTTCTTGTCGTTTTCCCTTGAAGCTAGAGCAAAATTCACTGAGTTTTGTATCTCAAAGGATGTATTGTATATATTACCATCTAAATGTGGTTACATTTGTTACATTGTTTTGTCATTTTAGCATAAATGAATTGTGGCAACAACCTGCCTTATTTAACTAGTGCCTGTGCACTTTACATTAACACCATTATATGTACTGCGGTAGATAAGGAATACAGATACTACCTATGCGGATGCAATGATCTCTATATGATATTTCTATTTTTTCCTCCTCACAGTTTTTATTCTTATTTTTTTAGATTTTCATTTTTTTTTTCACCCTTTTAATATTTTTTATTTTGATATTATTAGAATCTTGATATTTTTGTGTTTTTTATATATATGTTGATTTTTTTAATTATTTATTATTATTATTAGGTGAACTTATGTCAGTTTAGTGGATATATCTGTTTCTTCCACTCTGTTTCTGATGCTTGTCAATCAGAGGTAACTGAGATCAGGAAGTATAACACTCCTGCATTCAGGAAGTGTTATCCCTGTCTACCTTCTATCAGCCTTTCTGATTCTTATCCTCAGAGGTGACTGAGTTCAGGAAATATAACACTCCTGCATTCAGGCAGATTTATCCCTATCTACCTACTACCAGCCCACGCGTTTCTTTACTAAGTTATTTATCTGCTGTAAATCGTCAGGGGCTTGCAGAGTCAGAATGTTATAGCTTCTAGCATTCTAGAAGTGCAATGCACTGAAACAATGTGGCGTGGAGTAAAAATACCAGCCAATGTAGACAGTAGCGATGGATTCAGGCAAGATGAGGCTCCGATAGAAGATAGACACCCGGCGGGGAGCGACACACTAGATGCAGCGGAGCATACAACACGACTCCAACTCTTGATGGCACAGAGGCACGGTAGCACGGGATACAGGGCACAGGCAGCTGGTACGGGTAACACTCGTAACTGGAAAACACTAGGAGACCATTTGCAAAGACAAACTTTAGGAAACACAACAACGCTCAGGCAATGATCAAGAGGGCAGAGCCCCTTTTATAGTCCAGCAGCATTCTGGGCTAATTGCAAATATTCTGCAACTGTGTGCGCACTGGCCCTTTAAGGCAGTGCGCGCGCCCTGCGGGAGACAGTCTCTGAACCAGGAAGTGAGTGCCGGCGTCTCTCAGGAGGGAGATGCCGCTGAAAACTCACACATCCATGGCTGCGGCCGTCAGAGGGTATGTCAGAACGATGGTCCATGGTCATAGACGTTACAACTCTACACACACTTCCTATTCAAGGGGTGTTAGTGTACTTATTCATATGGGCACACAGTGTAAAATATTAGATAAAAAGATAGATGAGGAATGTAGGTTTGTCTTCCTTCACAGTAGATTAAAGGAAACAATTAATATTTTGGTGTTTGTAAATGTACCACCTCTGTTTAGCGTGTACCGTGGTGTTTAACCCCTTCCCTCTTTAGCCACTTTTGACCTTCCTGACCGAGCCTCATTTTTCAAATCTGACATGTTTCAATTTATGTGGTAATAACTCCGGAATGCTTTCACCTATCCAAGCGATTCTGAGATTGTTTTCTCGTGACACATTGGACTTTAAGTTACTGGCAAAATTTGCTCGATATGTTCAGTATTTAATTGTGAAAAACACCAAAATGTAGCGAAAAATTGCAAAAATTAGCATTTTTCTCAATTTAAATGTATCTGCTTGTAAGACAGGCAGTTATACCACACAAAATTGTTGCTAATTAACATCCCCCATATGTCTACTTTAGATTGGTATCGTTTTTTGAACCTCGTTTTATTTTTCTATGACATCACAAGGCTTAGAACTTTAGCAGCAATCTCTCACATTTTCAAGAAAATTTCAAAAGGCCATTTTTACAGGGACCAGTTCAGTTGTGAAGTGGCTTTGAGGGCCTTATATATTAGAAACACCCAAAAAGTCACCCCATTTTAAAAACTTCACCCCTCAAAGTATTCAAAACAGCAGGAAAACAGGTGGGTTGGATCCAGCGTAGCTGCGGATAAAAAGGAACTTGTTCCAAGTTTAATGAGGATATTAAAAAGAGGTCGATCAGAGTGATGTCCTCGAGTGCTGGGAGAGAAATGGAAGGATTGAGGAAGCCTACGCGTTTCAAACGCTAGCTGCGTTCTTAGTCATGGCTTCCTCAATCCTTCCATTTCTCTCCCAGCACTCGAGGACATCACTCTGATCGACCTCTTTTTAATATCCTCATTAAACTTGGAACAAGTTCCTTTTTATCCGCAGCTACGCTGGATCCAACCCACCTGCTTTCCTGCATCTCACACAACGCGTGCCGACGCGAGGATCCGTGCGGAGACCAGAGTACAAAATCTGTATACACAAGGTGAGCTGGAGGTTCCCCTCCTCTTTTTTCTACATATTCAAAACAGCATTTAGAAAATGTCTTAACCCTTTACACATTTCACAGGAATTAAAGCAAAGTAGAGGTGAAATTTACAAATTTCATATTTTTTTGCAGAAATAAATTTTTAATACAATTTTTTTTATAACACAGAACCTTTTACCAGAGAAATGCAACTCAATATTTGTTGCCCAGTTTCTGCAGTTTTAGTAAATATCCCACATGTGGCCCTAGCGTGCTACTGAACTGAAGCACCGGCCTCAGAAGCAAAGGACACCTAGTGGATTTTGGGGCCTTATTTTTGTTAGAATAAATTTTAGGCATCATGTCAGGTTTGAAGGGCTCTTGCGGTGCCAAAACAGTCAAAATCCCCCAAAAGTGACCACATCTGGGAAACTACACACCTCAAGGAAATTATCTAGGGGTACAGTGAGCATTTTGACTGCACAGGTTTTTTACAGAAATTATTGGAAGTAGGCCATGAAAATTAAAATCAACATTTTTTCAAAGAAAATGTAGGTTTAGCGATTTTTTTTCTCATTACCACAAGGACTAAAGGAGAAAAAGCACCGTAAAATTTGTAAAGCAATTTCTCCCGAGTAAAACAATACCCCACATGTGGTAATAAACGGTTGTTTGGAGACACGGCAGGGCTTAGAAGGGAAAGAGCGCTATTTGGCTTTTGGAGCTCAAATTTAGCAGGAATGGTTTGCGGAGGCCAGGTCGCATTTACAAAGCCCCTGAGGGGACAAAACAGTGGAAAACCCCCACAAGTGACCCCATTTCGGAAACTACACCCATTGAGGAAATTATCTAGGGGTATAGTGAGTGTTTTGACCCCACAGGTTTTTTGCATAAATTATTGGAAGTAGGCCCTGAAAATGACAATCTAAATTATTTCAAAGAAAATGTAGGTTTAGCTAATTTTTTCTCATTTACACAGAGACTGAAGGAGAAAAAGCACTGTAAAATTTGTAAAGCAATTTCTCCCGAGTAAAACAATATCCCACATGTGGTAATAAACGGCTGTTTGGACACACGGTGAGGCTGAGAAGGGAAAGAGCGCTATTTGGCTTTTGGAGCTCAAGTTTAGCAGGAATGGTTTGCGGAGGCCATGTCACATTTACAAAGCCCCTGAGGGGACCAAACAGTGGAAACCCCCCACAAGTGACCACATTTTGGAAACTACACCCATTGAGGAAATTATCTAGGGGTATAGTGAGCGTTTTGACCCAACAGGTTTTTTGCAGAAATTATTGGAAGTAGGCCCTGAAAATGACAATCTAAATTTTTTCAAAGAAAATGTAGGTTTAGCTAATTTTTTCTAATTTCCACAAGGACTGAAGGAGAAAAAGCACCGTAAAATTTGTAAAGCAATTTCTCCCGAGTAAAACAATACCCCACATGTGGTAATAAACGGCTGTTTGGACACACGGCAGGGCTTCGAAGGGATGGAGTGCCATTTGGCTTTTGGAGATCACATTTAGCAGGAATGGTTTGCGGAGGCCACGTCACATTTACGAAGTCCCTGAGGAGACAAAACAGTGGAAACCTCACACAAGTGACCCCATTTTGGAGACTACACCCATTAAGGAAATTATCTAGGGGTATAGTGAGCGATTTGACCCCACAGATTTTTTGCAGAAATTATTGGAAGTAGGCCCTGAAAATAAAAATCTACATTTTTTCAAAGAAAATGTAGGTTTAGCTTATTTTTTCTCATTTCCACAAGGACTGAAGGAGAAAAAGCACCACAAAATTTGTAAAGCAATTTCTCCCGAGTAAAACAATGCCCCACATGTGGTAATAAACGGCTGTTTGAAGACACGGCGTGGCTTAGAAGGGAAAGAGCGCTATTTGGCTTTTGGAGATCACATTGAGCAGGAATGGTTTGCGGAGGCCATGTCACATTTACAAAGCCCCTGAGGGGAAAAAACAATGAAAACGCCCAAAAAGTGACACCATTTAGGAAACTACACCTCTTGAGGAATTCATCTAGGGGTGTAGTGAGCATTTTGAACCCACAGATTTTTCATAGAATTTATTAGAATTGGGCTGTGAAAATAAAAACAATCCTTTTTCTTCAATAAGACGTAGCTTTAGCTCAAATTTTTTCATTTTCGCAACAAATAAAGGAAAAAAAAGAACCCATTATTTGTAAAGCAATTTCTCCCGAGTACGGCAATGCCCCATATGTGGTCATAAACTGCTGTTTGGGCACACGGCAGGGCTCAGAAGGGAAGGACCGCCATTTGGAGTGCAGATGTTGCTGGATTGGTTTCTGGGCGCCTGTGGGCCCAAAACAGTGGAAACCCTCCAGAAGTGACCCCATTTTGGAAACTACACCCCTCAATGCATTTACCTAGGGGTGTAGTAAGCATTTTAACCCTGCAGGTGATTGGCAGAAATTGGTGTGCACTCGATGTTGCAGAGTGAAAATGGGATTTTTTTCCATAGATATGCCAATATGTGGTGCCCAGCTTGTGCCACCATAACAAGACAGCTCTCTAATTATTATGCTGGGTTTTCTGGTTTTAGAAACACCCTACATGTGGCCCTAATCTCTTGCCTGGACAGTCGACCAGGCTCAGGAGTGAAAGCGTACCATGTAAAATTGAGGCCTAATTTGGCGATTTACAAAGTATTGGTTCACAACTGCAGAGGCTCTGATGTGAAATAATAAAAATAAACCCCTGAGAAGTGACCCCATTATGGAAACTGCACCCCTCAAGGCATTTATTAAGGGGTGTAGTGAGCATTTTCACCCCACAGGTCTTTTCCATAAATGAATGCGCTGTGGATGGTGCAAATTCAAAATGTATATTTTTCCCTAGATATGCCATTCAGTGGCAAATATGTCGTGCCCAGCTTATGCCACTGGAGAGACACACCCCAAAAATTGCTAAAAGGGTTCTCCCGGGTATGACGGTGCCATATATGTGGAAGGAAACTGCTGTTTGGGGACGCTGTAGGGTTCAGATGGGAGGAAATGCCATTTGGCTTTTGGAGCCTGGATTTTGCTTGGTAGTAGTTTTGTTTGGAGTCTTACTGGTGTTTCCGTTTATAATGTGGGGGCATATGTAAGCCGGGCAGAGTATATAAGGGGCATAGTCAGGTGGTATAATAATGGGGTAAAAAAAAACAATAAAATGATCCATAGATGTGTGTTACGCTGGGACACAATTCTTTCTGCACAGGCCGGTGTCGCACTGATATATGGCGTCCTTTCTTATCCCCCTTTTGGTCCACACTCCGCGCCTTTGCAGTTTGGGGAATTTTGCTGGGAAGTGTTGTCCTAGTATAATACGGGCACCCTCTCTTCCAGCGGATATGTTTGGGCCCTCCCTTTCCTGGTTCCCTAATTTTAGGTCCTTGATAAATCGCCTCTTCAAACAGAAGAAATGTTCCCCTCGGGCACAACTGCATATTTTTTTATTTCCTGACTTATTGGAGCCATAACTAATTTTATTTTTCATAGACGTAGCGGTATGAGGGCTGGTTTGTTGCGGGACGAGCTGTAGTTATTATCGGTACCATTTTGGGGTACATGCAACTTTTTGATCACCTTTTATCCTATTTTTTGGGATGCCAGGTAAACAAAAAAACGAAATTCTGGCACAGCTTTTTTTGTTTTTTTTTATACAGCGTTCACCATGCGTTATAAATTACATGTTAACTTTATTCTGCGGGTCAGTACGATTCCGGCGATACCTAATTTATAGAACTTTTTCATGTTTTACAACTTTTTGCACAATAAAATTACTTTTGTAAAAAGAATGTATTTTTTCTGTCGCCAAGTTGTGAGAACCATAACTTTTTAATTTTTTTGTCGACGGAGTTGTATGAGGGCTTGTTTTTTGCGGGACGAGCTATAGTTTTCATAGGTACCATTTTTGGATACGTGCGACTTTTTGATCCCTTTTCTTCTAATATTTGTAGGGCAAAGTGACCAAAAACAGAAACTCTGGTAAGGTTTTTTTTTTACGCTGTTCACCGCGTGCAATAAATAATATAATATTTTGATACCTCCGGTCGTTACGGTCGTGGCGATACCAAATACATATGGTTTATTGTTATTTTTCAATAATAATGGACTTGATAAGAGTAAAAGGGGGATTGTGTTTTATTTGATTACTTGAAACTTTTATTGTTTTCAAACTTTTATTTTTTGCACTTTTTTTTACACTTTTTTATACTTTTTTTACACTTTTTCTCAAGTCCCACTAGGGGACTTGAAGGTCCAACGGTCAGTTTTTTTTTTTTCTAATACATTGCACTACCTATGTAGTGCAATGTATTAGATCTGTCAGTCATTCACTGACAGTAAGCCGATTAGGCTTCACCTCCCGGCGGGGCCTAAATCGGCTTCCATAATGGCAGAGCAGGAGACCATTGTGTCTCCTGTTGCCATAACAGCAGTCACCAGTCCTGATTGCCTGTCAGGGCTGGCGATCTGCTAGTAACCGCTACGATGCAGCAATCGCTTTCGATTGCTGCATCGAAGGGGTTAATGGCAGGGATCGGAGCTAGCGCCGGTTCCTGCCGTTACAGGTGGATGTCAGCTGTACAGTACAGCTGACTTCCACCGCTGATGACGCCGGATCAGCTCCTGACCCTGCGCCATCTTGCCGGCAGCTACGGAAGCCGATCAGGCTCCGCCGCCGGGCGGATCTTGACCGGCTTCGGTGCTAAGCAGACCGGGAGGCCAGTATTAGGCCTCCGGTTGCCATTGCAGCCACCGGAACCCCGGCAATTTCATTACTGGGGTTCCGATGAGCTGCAAACACCTTAAGTGCAGCGATCGCGTTTGAGCGCTGCACTTAAGGGGTTAATGGCGGGGATCAAAGCTAATTTCGGTCCCCGCCGTTACAGCCGGATGTCAGCTGTAAGATACAGCTGAGATCCGGTGATGGAAGGCACCGGCTCAGCTTCTGAGCTGGTCCCAAACATTCGGCATATAGGTACGTCAAGATGCGGGAAGTCAATGCTTTCCATGACGTACCTATACGTCAAATGTCGGGAAGGGGTTAAAAAGTTGTGTGACTTTGTTCTGGGTAAAAATGACTGTCCAGTAATGGTTATAGGGAATATGAATTGTGTAATGGATTAAGCCATGGATAGGATTAACCCCATTAGAGGTATTAGAAACTCCGTAAAAACCCCTTTGGCCTGAATAGGTGAAGAGTTGGGTTTTGTTGATATATGGCGACTAAAAAAATCCACAGAAACAATGTTTTTCATGGTATAGTGGTGCACAACACACAATGTCTCGCATTGATATGGTGCTATGCAGTGATCCTTTCCTTATGTTAATAGGGAAAATAATTTATGACCCTAGAAGTATATCGGACCACGCGCCAGTTGTTGTGTCCTTTAAGTCAGAGTTAAGACACGCCCTCCCTAAAAGCAGTAAAATAAATCCACATTGGTTTACTTTAAAACAAAATAAGGAAGTAATAAAAGAACAACTTAAAAGCATGATGGTTATTAATTGGGGTACATCTTCAGATTTAATGGTGTGGGAAAAATTAAGGTGTTCATTAGGGTATACATTTTGAAAATATTGTGAATATTAAAACGCGAATATAATAAAGCCAAAAGGGAGAAAAAACAAAGGGTAGAGGAATGTAAGGATAAATACATTAAGCAATCCATGGAAGTTCACTTATGCGAGCTAAGGAGAGCTCAGGGGGAATATAAAGGATGTTTAATGACTAAAGCACAACATAAAATAGTTTTTCTTTGGAACAAAAAAGTTTTTGTGAATCAGGATCACCAAACAAGATGTTAATGAATATTATAAAAAAAAAAAATCAAAGAAAGGGTAATAATGTTTTAGCATTGAGGAATATGGCAGGGATAATGATCAAAGATAACTCCAAGATCAGGAAGGAATTTTTTAAATTCTATTCAGATTTATATAACTCGGAAGTAAAGTATTGTGAGATACAGTTAGCAGAGTATCTGGACTCTATTCCTCTTGTTTCCTTGTCAAATGCCCAGAGGGAAAAATCAGATCTTCCAATTACATTGGAGATAAAAGGAGCCTTGAAAAGTATTAAGGGTAATTGTGCCCTGAATTTGGATAGGTTCCCCTTTGCACTCTATAGAAAATATGAGGAAGAACTTCTGCCAGCTCTACATAGAACATTATGTTCAGCAATGAAAGTAAGCAAATTGGCAATAACAATGACAGAAGCAAACATTATACTGATATTCAAAAAAGATAAAAGCCCAGAAAAAGTGGAATCCTACAGGCCAATTTTCCTCTTAAATACTGACGCCAAGCTTTTCGCAAAAGTTTTGGCAGTCAGGTTGGCAAAGGTAATTACAACAGTTATTCTTGAGGACCAAAATAGATTTATTGCGGGTAGAACTGTCCGTCAGTGTGTCCAACGTGTGTTTGGAAACCTGTATGTGCCACCTGGGGAAGGGCGCCCCGCTCCATCGTGTCTTTAGACGCAGTCAATGCGTTTGACAGTGTGGAGAGGGGTTACCTTTTGGCAGTCATGACAAGACAGGGATTTGGAGAATTTTTTATCACATTAGTTCAATTATTATATTCCAAACCGAGAGCCAATATTCAGGTCAATGTGAAAAACTCAGCTATATGCTCTGGCGATTGGACTCTTAGCTAATTTAGTTAGGGCAGATCAGTATATTGAGGGATTCTTGATGTAGAAGATTTGCTTTTGTTTCTAAGGGTATGTTCACACACACTATTTACGGACGTAATTCGGGTGTTTTTGCCCCGAATTACGTCCGAAATAGCGGCTCAATAGCGTCGGCAAACATCTGCCCATTCATTTGAATGGGTCTTACGATGTTCTGTGCAGACGGTCATTTTTTTTACACCCCGCTGTCAAAAGGCGGGGCGTAAAAAAGACGCCCGCGTCAAAGAAGTGCCTGTCACTTCTTCAGACGTAAATGGAGCCGTTTTCCATGGACTCCATGGCAAAACAGCTCCAATTACGTCCGTAATGGACGCAGCGAAAAAGCGCCTCAACATGCCATGACGGCTGAAATTATGGAGCTGTTTCTCCTGAAAACAGCCCCGTAATTTCAGCCATTACGGACGCTGCCATGTGAACATACCCTAACTGAACCAGAGGGTAAACTGAAATATGTAATAACTAAAATACAAAAGTTTGGTTATTTCTCTGGACTTGAAATTAATTGGGAGAAATCCATATTGTTATTCCCTTGATAAAAGGAATTCATCCTTAAAAAGTAAAATAAATGTGATCTAGAAGGGTCAAAAAAGTAAATACCTAGGAATATATATTTCTAAGGAGATAGTAGAGTTTGTGGCTATTAATCTCACTCCCTTAATAAAAGATCTGTGTTGACGCAACAATTGAGTTTCAATACATGTTTTAATGATATATCGGAGAGGAATAACACACAAACGCTGCTGGTATGGTCAAAATACTCCTCTGAGGTTTATTGCCAAACTCAAATGACAATAATATCATTCAAATGGGGTGTAGGCTTGAGGTCAACCAATCAGAGTCAATGTGACAATATTTCAAATTCAGCCAATTACAGACTCACGATACATTCCAAATGCATTATTATAATTCTTCACACATCAGGGTTTGCACGTGTCCTTATCTTTCTTGGTAATCATACAATAAATTGTTCTATTAAGATGGTGGAGACGTACATATGTGAGTATGTCTCCTCCTCCTATCGCACTCCTTGTTACTTCCTTCCAAGCCTCGTATGGGAACCAAGGTCAAAGATAGCTCAACTTAGAAACATAAAAACTTGTCTTAAAGGAGCAATGACTTTTTTATTCATTACAAAAGAACCAAGGTGGAAACTCGAGGCAAGATGGCTACTGCACAAATTTAAATCATTTAAACATTATGTTAATCACTTTCACAAGCTGGAAATAAAACTAAAGCCTAAGGCAAATTACCCATATCTATAGTAGATAGAATTATTTTGGTAAAAGCAGTTGTAATACCCAAAGTGCTGTTTATTGTTGGGGTATGTCCAATCAGGATTAAGGATAAACAGTTGAAGAGAATTGTCACATTATTCAACAAACTCATATGGGGAGGAATAGGGCTCGCATAAAACAAGATTTTTTTATGTCTTCCAACTATTATATATATATATATAGGAACGGAACCAGGATAAATTCTTACAGTGGGTCATGTCCAAGACTAAAGGCCAACTCTCTAATTATTTTAAGTATTAGAATCAGGTCAACTATTATCTAGAGAATTGCCGAATGTTCCAACTGTGAGTCATTTACATGACTGCTGGAATCTAATGGGAAAAAGAATAGGAAGAAAAGAGTCTACAGCATTCTCGCTCTTGTGGCACAACTGAAATAAGAACAGCTTAACCCCTTAAGGACGCAGCCTTGTTTTGGCATTAAGGCTCAGAGCCCATTTTTGAATTCTGACATATTTCACTTTATGTGGTAATAACGTTGGAATGCTTAAACCTATCCAAGCAATTCTGAGATTGTTTTCTTGTGACACATTGGGCTTTATGTTAGTGGTAAAATTTTGACGATATATTCAGTGTTTATTGGTGAAAAATTGGAAAATGTAGAGAAAATTTATAAAAAATAGAATTTTTCAGAATTTAAATGCATCTGCTTGTAAAACAGACGGTTATACCACCCTAAACAATTACTAGCTCACATTTCCCATATGTCTACTTTAGATTGGCATCGTTTTTTGAACATTCTTTTATTTTTCTTGGACGTTACAAGGCTTAGAACATAAACAGCAATTTCTCATATTTTTAAGAAAATTTCAAAAGCCTTTTTTTAAGGTACCTGTTCAGTTCCGAAGTGGCTTTGAGCGGCCTATGTATTAGAAACCCCCATAAAACACCCTATTTTGAAAACTAGACCCCTTAAAGTATTCAAAACAGCATTTAGAAAGTTTATTTAACCCTTCAGGTATTTCACAGAAATTAAAGAAAAGTAGAGGTGAAATTTGCAAATTTAACTTTTCTTGCTGAATTTCAATTGTATTCAATTTTTTTCTGTAACACAGAAGGTTTTACCAGAGAAACACTACTAAATATGTATTGTCCAGATTCTGCAGTTTTTAGAAATGTCCCACATGTGTCTCTAGTGCGCTCGTGGACTAAAACACAAGCCCCAGAAGCAAAGAAGCACCTAGTGCATTTTGAGGCCTCTTTTTTTATTAGAATATATTTTAGGCAGCATGCCAGGTTTGAAGAGATGTTGAGGTGCCAAAACAGTAGGAATCCCCCAAAAGTGACCTCATTTCGGAAACTACACCCCTCAAGGAATTCATTTATGGTTGTTGTTACCATTTTGACCCCACAGTTTTTACATAGCACGTATTTGAAGTGGGCTGTGAAATGAAAAAAAATGGAATTTTTTCCAATAAGATGTCATTTTTGATCAAAATTTCTTATTTTCACAGGGAACAAAATACCCCATTTTGTTGCCCAATTTGTCCTAAGTGCGGCAATACCCCATATGTGGTGATAAACTACCGTTTGGGCCCATTGGAGGGCTCAGAAGGAAAGGAGTGCTATGTGTTGGTTGGAGTCCAGATTTTGCTGGATTGGTTTTCGGGTGCCATGTCGCATTTGCAGAGCCCCAGAGGTATCAAAGCAATGGAAACCCACCAGAAGTGACCCCATTTTGGAAACTAAACCCCTCAAGGAATTAATTTATGGGTAATGTGACCATTTAGACCCCATAGTTTCTTCACAGAACTTATTTGAATTGGGCTGGGAATTTAAAAAATATATATATTTTCCAATAATATGTCGTTTTAGCTCAAAATGTCTTATTTTCACAAGAAATAAAACACTCTATTTTGTTGCCCAATTTGTTCTGAGTGCAGCAATACCCCATTTGTGGTGATAAACTGCCGTTTGGGCCCATAGGAGGGCTCAGAAGGAAAGGAGCGCTATTTGTTCTTTGGAGTCCAGATTTTGCTGGATTGGTTTTCGGGTGCCATGTCGCATTTGCAGAGCCCCAGAGGTATCAAAGCAATGGAAACCCACCAGAAGTGACCCCATTTTGGAAACTACACCCCTCAAGGAATTCATTTATTGGTGATGTGACCATTTTGACCCCATCGTTTTTTCACATAGCTTATTTGAATTGGGCTGGGAATTCAAACAAAATTAATTTTTTCCAATAATATGTAGTTTTGGCTGAAAATGTCTTATTTTCACAAGAAATAAAATACCCCATTTTGTTGCCCAATTTGTCCTGAGTGCGGCAATGCCCAATTTGTGGTGATAAACTGACGTTTGGGCCCATGGGAGGGCTCAGAAGGAAAGGACCACCATTTGGCCTACTGGGGATTTTCTGGTGCGAAGTCATGTATGCAGAAGCCCCTGAGGTACCAGTACAGTTGAAACCCCCAAGAAGTGACCCCGTTTTAAAAACTACACCCCTTAAGGCATTAATTTAGAGGTGTAGTGAGCATTTTGACCGGAGACATACACCCTATAAACTGTAATGTGGGTTCTCACGGGTATGACAATATCCTACATGTGGCTGTTATCAGCTGCCTGGGCACACAGCAGGGCTCAGAAGGGAAAGATGAGGGGGATAAACCGTGCGGAGTGCATCAGGGTAAGTAAAACTGGGGTAGATTAAAAATCAAGGGATGTATGATACATTTTGAAGAACTCTTTCATACGGAGCCTTAGTTTTTCGGGACACGTGTCACATTGATATATTGTGTCCTTCCTTATCCCCCTCTTATAGCAGACTTTGTACCTCTTTTGACTTTTTCCTTTCTTGCCAGTTTGGGGAACTTCTCCAGGAAAGTGTTGCCCTGGTACGATGCGTGTGGCCCTGCTTCCAGAAGTACTGGGTGCCCCCCCTTCTTGGTCCCTAAAATTTAGTTTCTTGATAACCACCTCTTGAAATTTCAGGAAAGTTCCCCTCTGGCCTATACATCGACGTAGCACGTACACATTGTACAATGCCATCGGTATGATGTGCACGGCCAGCTTCTTATGCCACACCGCATGGCGCTGTAGGGCTTCAGGGCTTGATCTGACAAGTCCACCCCTCCCATGTACCTATTGTAGTCCAGGATGCAGTCTGGTTTGGGGGTCTCTGTACTGGTACCTCGTACAGGTACATGGGTACTGGTGTGACATGTCTCTTGTCCTTGTACTTGACACACGATATTTTGCTGCTAGATTGTGCCCTGCTCTCACCCCCTCTGAGTGTTTGCCCAAGAGTCTTAGGGAGGCCTAGATTTCTTCTAGCAGTGCCGCATGCCGCAGTACTTCTGGAAGCGAGGCAGTTGAAGAGTGGGATGCTGGTATAAAAATTATCCAGGTAGAGGTGGTAACCCTGGTCCAGCAGTGGGTGCACCAAATCCCACACAATTTTTGCATTAACTCCCAGTAAGAGGGGCATTCTAGGGGCTGAATACTGGTGTCCTTCCCTTCATATATCCTAAATTTGTAGGTATACCCTGATGCACTCTCGCACAGCTTATACATCTTCACGCCATACCTTGCCCTCTTACCCGGCAGGTACTCGCGGAATTGAAGCCCCCCTTTAAAATGTACCAAGGACTCATCAATAGAAATACACGTCTCGGTGGTGTATGCTTGGGAAAACCGGGCACTGAAATGGTCTAATAGGGGTCTCCGTTTATACAAATGGTCAAAACTGGGGTCATCTTGGAGTAGACAATGCTCATTAGGAGAAGCGAAGTATTGGCTCATTTTTTTTTTTTTTTTAGGTTCCAGTTCAGTTCTGAAGTTGCTTTGAGGGGCCCATATATTAGACACCCCTATGAAACACCCCATTTTAGAAACTAGACCCCTGAAAGTATTCACCACAGCATTTAGAAAGTTTATGAACTCTTTAGGTGTTTCACAGGAATTTAGAGCAAAGTAGAGGTGAAATTTACATATTTATTTTTGGCAGAAAATCCTTTTTATACCATTTTTTTTCTATAACACAAAAGGTTTTACCAGAGAAACGCAACTTAATACTTATTGCCCAGATTCTGCAGTTTTGAGAAATATCCCACATGTGGCCCTAGTGCGGTAACGGACTGAAGCACCGGCCTCAGAAGCAAAGGCGCACCTAGCAGATTTTGAGCCCTCTTTTTTATTAGGCACCATGTCCGGTTTGAAGAGGTCTTGTGGTGCCAAAACAGTGTAAACCCCAGTGTGACCCCATTTTGGAAACTAGACCCCTTGAGGAATTCATTGCAGTTTTCATGGGGTGCATGCGACTTTTTGATCAGTTTTTATTCTATTTATAGGTGGCGTGGTGACTAAAAAACAGCAATTCTACTATTGTTTTTTTATTCTATTTTTTTTACAGCGTTCACCGTGCTCTATAAATCACACATTGACTTTATTCTGCGGGGTGATACGATTACGGCGATACCAGATGTTTATAGTTTTTTTATGTCTTATGGCGTTTGCACAATAAAATACTTTTTGTAAAAAATCATTCACTTTTTGTGTTACCATATTCTAAGAGCCAGAACTTTTTTATTTTTCCATCAATAAAGCCGGTCGAGGACTTATTTTTTGCGTAACGAACTGTAGTTTCAATCCTTACCATTTTTAGGTACATGCGACTTTTTGATCTCTTTTTATTCCATTTTTTGGGATGTGAAGTGACCAAACAATTGTGATTTTGGTACGGTTTATTATTATTTTCTTTTACGGCGTTTACCGCGCGGGATAAATAATGAAATAATTTTGTAGTTTAGGCCGTTACGGACGCGGCGATACCAATTATGTATAGTTTATTTGTTTATTTATCTATTTTTATTAATAATAATAGACTGATAAGGGAAAAAGTGGGACTTATTTTCTTATTTTTACACATCTTTTTTTTACTGTATTACTTTGTCCCACTAGGGGACTTGAGGGCAGGAGGCCCTGATCGCTATTCTAATACACTGCACTACATGCGTAGTGCAGTGTATTAGAGCTGTCAGCTACTCACTGACAGCAAGCATAGTGGGTCCTGACTTTGTCAGGACCCACTAGGCTTCCATCGATGGCATAGCCGGACGCCATTGTTTGGTGTCCGGTTGCCATAGTTACAATCGCCAGACGCTATCGTGTAGCAGGCCGGCGATTGTAGCTTAACCCCTAAAAAGCCGCAATCGCTATTGAACGCGACTTTTAAGGGGTTAATCAGCGGGGACACAGCGATCGGTCCCCGCTGTAGGAGCTGTGACAGCTGCTGCATGAGACAGCAGCTGTCACAGCTCCTGTATGTGTCGGGAGGACGGCCAAACGGCCATTACTCCCGTGACGTACTATTAGGTCATGGAGCGCAAACGATACAGCTACCATGGCCTAATAGTACATCCAGGAGCAGGAAGGGGTTAAAGACATCCAAGATCTCCCTCCCCTAAGATTAAAAGGAATAAGGAGTATAATGGATGTAGTGGAAGAAGGTAAAATTAAAACATGGAAGAGACTATTAGTGGATTTTGAATTATTCTTAAAAGACAAATTTTCCTATTCTCAATTAAAACATGCCCTAGACCATTTGGAGAATAAAATGCTCTTGTGTAAGGATATGATGAATGATTTTTCTAAGATATTATTTGACCCAAAAATCCGGGTAAAACTTTATCCACAATCTATCAAATCTTGATGGATGTTGATTCAGAAAAATTTCAATTTAGGAGTTCTGTAAAATTTGAAAAAGATTTGGGGAGTGTAGGGATGCTAAAATGGGATTTAATATAGACGAATAGTTTGGTGTGTATTTTACAAATAGTAGAGTTTTATTAAATAGGAATCACCAACTGATACAATTCAATATAGTACATAGGCTTTATTACATGCCTGTGTTTTTGAATATAATCTATACATATACGACAGCCAACTGCTCCAGATTTGGGGTAATGAAGGCTGATTAAATGCATATTTTTTGGAAGGGTTTAGGGGCTGAATAGACATGTTGCAAAACCAGAGCGTAATACAGTATCAGCAAAGTCAATGAGATTTCCTGGAATCTCATGTCCACTGTGCGCTTTTTTTCTGCACATAAATTGACCCGCGGTGTGTATGTTCGGAACCACAGCATGTCAATTTATCTTGTGATTCCGCTGGCAGATTCTATCTCTCTAGTTTTGGAGAAATATGCTGCAAAATCCGCAGCATGAAAACGCAGCTATTTATGCAGCAAAATGTAAAGACCGCACCGAAGAAAGCATAAAAAAACTGCACAATCCGGTGCGGTTTTTACCTGCAAATTCCCTGCGTATTACTGCGGATTTGGTGTGTATTTTCCACACCAAAATACTCAATGTGTACATGTAGCCTAAGGGTATGTTCAAGGAAAAACAGCCTCTGATTTACAGCCGTTTTTTGTGCATCAGGTGTTTTTTGATACGTTTTTTACAGCCGTTTTTGGCGTGACATGCACGGGGTGTTTTTTTTTACAAACGGTGCGTAATAAAACACCTTGTGGGAGAGAAACTCAGTTTTTTCCATTGAAATCAATGGGCAGATGTTTGGAGGTGTTCAGCCCTGTATATTCGGACGTGTACGGCCCGGAAAATGGCTGAAAATAGGCCATGTGAACATACCCTTAGAGAGCAAGACAAACCAAAGACAACACAAAAAAGAATGATATATAAATTATGCCTAGCGGCTCAGATCAACGTATACAATGTGGATTGTGCGGTCCATGTCTATTTCCTCTTAATGTTTTCCATATAATATATAGTCTATCCTCTTCCATTTATTTGTTTTACTTGGTACCAGCACTCCACACATTTGAAAAAAAAAACAGCAGATTTTAATCCAGGAATGACCTCATAAGTGTTTCTGCTCTTGCTTGTGCTCTCAGTCGGCCACTGGGGGCGCATAGCAAGGTGAGCTTATTCGATCTGTTCACTTGTTGTGGTGCTGTGGGGTGGCGTCTGTTGCTGTTGTGCTGCATTTGTGGGGGGACGTAGCCCAGAGCCAAGGAGGCTTGGCACGGTCTGATGGCATGGGTGCTTTTGGGCCCCTGGGTTGCACCCTCTGCAGGAGCGGTGCTGCGGTGGAGGTGGCCGCCATGCGGTGCTGCAACCACTAGAGTAGGGACCCACTTTAAAAGAGGTTGCCGTGAAGTGGCAAGTGGGCTTATACAGTTTGATCAAAATGGTAACAAAGAACCTCATGTTCATGTTTATAAATTATGCCTAGCGGCTCAGATCAATGTATACAATGTGGATTGTGCGTTCCATGTCTATTTCCCCTTAATGTTTTCCACAAAAAAGAATGAACAAACAAGACGACAGACAACAAGATCAAGAAACAACAAATAAAATTGAAAATCATAATGTTCGGTCCTTGTTTCCCAAGGCTGTGATGACCCGACAGTATAGTAGAGCAAATTCTATTTCTCTTTATTTTGCTAGTTATAGTATTTATACTGTTATATAGTTTGAGTAGTTGTAGGACTGAGGTTTTAGATGTGGTTTGTTGTACTGCGAGGAGATGATTGATTCTAATGTGATTATTTATCATATTTTATTATTTCTCATGGATTTCTCCCTTCCCATACACAAAAATATAAAAATCATATGATTTTACATGTTCCAAACCGCTCAAGTTGTTGCACAGTTAAGATGATATTTCTTGCCTAAGAATTGAAGATTGACTAAACCGCTGTGGGGAGAATTCTTCCCATATTATACTAACCCCAATCCATTTAGCTGCAAAATGAAAGAGTCTTGCTTTCCTTTGAATCTCAGCTCTTCTATGTCACAGAAAAGCTGAGAAAAGTGGATTTATTTTTGGATTTAGCAGCAATAGGTTACATACTGACATTTTGTATCACTTTCTATTCTTGCAATGTACTGTATGATTATATGTAGCTGCGTGTGCAGAATTTCAGAATAATTAGTTTTATTTAACAGATATAAGTAATTACAGACATGTCCCTCTAAAATTAATTAATTCTTTGTGTGACTGCATTTCTAGATAATGAAAGTCTAAATATATTGCAGAAATAAATGTAATGGCATGTTATTTGCATAAATTAGTTTAATTAAAATACTACAAATAGATAATTAAGGGCAATCCCATATGTGTTTGTGTAGTGGTAGGTTAATTTGCATTGTTTCAACTTTATGTTTTGCAGTATGTATAGTAATAAAACGTAATGTTGTTCAGGTTTTATCAGAATGGAGAATTAATGTTTATGTTCCAAACCGACAAACTAGTCATGTGACTATGACAGCACAGCTTTTATTATTATTATTATTATTATTATTCTAAATATATGAAATATAAAATAAAAAACAATTTCAATATAAACTGTTAAGTTATCAAAATGATTTACCATACAGGAAAAATATTTTATTTTTATTGTTATTGCTTAGATATTTTTAAATATAGAGATTTAACTTAAAGCTCGTTGGCCCTGATGCAGAATCTAAAACAACTTCCCCTCCCCGAAATGTCTTTTGCTATATTTAGTACTGATGTTCTCTTATATAAGGCCCTTAAGCATCAGAGCCCGTATGCAATTGCAACTTCTGCAGCCCCTATAGAAATGTCTCTACTTAATGGTGTACCAAAATAGCATCCATACGCATAAATCCCTAGGGTGGGAAGGAAAAAATCAAGATGAAGTATTGGCAACTTAGGTTACCGATGTGGTATCACTATTATACAGATCTTTAAAAGGAGCAGGCACTAATAGAAGCCCAATGTTGAGTGTGCAGAAGATCAATGATGACTATGAAGTGTTGCATATAAGGCACGCAAGTACTCTAAATTGTAGAATTATGGCAGTCTGGTTCTTACGATACCCAGAGGAAAAAACCAACTGGGCAGCACAATTCAGATAGAGCATTTCACTTTCCCACGAGCTCGATTAGGGTCGAGGTATTAAGTGGCCTCAGGACTTAGCTACCTCTAACTTGCCCAGTGGTTGATTCTCTGGATAACATCAGCGGAAGGGGAATCAAACAGTAGGGAGCATGGAGATAAGGTTGCTAGGGGAGACAGCAGTAAAACACATACTAAGGAATACCAAGAGAATGAAGCAGAGCCGGGTGCTTGCTACAGAAGCAGCAGTCAGGAGGATAGTCAGACTCAGGCTATACAGGATTTAGTAACGGTGATGTAGCAGAGTTGAGTTTGCAGTACAGAAACTCGTCACAACAATAAAGTTCAAGATCAGAATATAACAAAACCAGGTTTGGGAACAAATACTTATAACTAGCACTGAGGCCAACGTGCAAAGGATTATTATAGAGTGGCCATTGCTCTGACTAGTTGAGCGCCCATGCCCCACCAAGAGATTTGTTGCAGCGGCGGGCAGCAGGGAGGATCGGCGCTGGACCGCAGCGGGGTAATTACATTAATTGAATGTGTCAAACAAATAGGCCAAAAGGCTGTTAAATCATGTGTCAAAGATTAACAAACAACATTTTTATTTTTAATAAGTTAGTACTTATGATGAACAACTAAGCAGGCATTGGGTTAGACCCTAACATCTAACACTTGGATGCTCAATGCTAAGTAAATAATATTACTTATAATTGATATGCTGATGGAATTATATTGGCGTAATCTGTTGGAGACTATTCTCTTACTGTTGTTCGGTCAGAATACTACTTTCTGTCCTTCATTCCCCTTGTCCATCTGTACACTTTTAGTTCTGACGCCCCCTGTAACTTCCGAAGTTATGGAAACAGCACTGGTCCCAGGAAAGGTAAGTATAATAATTGCTTTGCTTTTTTATGTGTTACTATTATTTATTTTTTTGCGTTTGTGTTTTTTTACAGGTTCGGTTGTTGCACTACTTTGGATTTGAGGACTACTTCGATAACATTGTTTTTTTTAAATTCTCAATAAAATGGTTAACAAAGGGTTTTTTGGGTGTTTTATTTCAATAAAATATTTTTTCTATGTCTCTGTGTTTTTTAACTTTGTCACTACTACCTTGGTAATAACCGCTGTCTAATTGAAAACGTGAAAAGGCTAACACTAACCCCCATTATTACCCCGGTACCCACTATCACCAGGGGTAACGGGAAATGCTCGGTACGATCCAGTACCTGACCATCTGTAATAATGGTGGAATACTGGGGCAGTCACAGGCTGGTAATATGAGGCTGGGAAAGCCCAAAAGCTGTGGCCTTTCCCACCCTGGTAATGCTAGCCTCCTTCTGCTTTGGGGGACCCCACATCCTTTTTTTCCAATTATTTATTTAACTTTTTCATAACCAGCCACACAACCTAGCAGCAGCAGGCTAGCATTACCAGAGTGGGAAGGGCCATGATTTTTGGGCTTTCCCAGCCTAATATTACCATCCTGTGGCCGCCCGAATGCCAGACCATCACTACAGATGGTTGGACACTGGATCGTACCCGGCTCTTCACGTTACCCATGGCTGCGGTTGATTACTGGGGTAATAATGGAGGTTAGTGTTAGCCTTTTTACCATAATGGACACTCAATCAGACAGCGGCCATTACTAAAATAGTAGTAATAAAGCTAAAAAAACACAGACACATAGAAAAAATAAGTTATTGAAATAAAAAAAACACACAAGCCTCGTTAACCATTTTATTGAGAAAAAAAACACCATTATCGAAGTAGTACTCGAATCCGAAGTAGTCCAGCAACAGAACCTGTAAAAACAGCACAAACAAAGACACAAAAAAACATTAGTAACACAAAATAGCAAAACAATTATTATACTTCCTCTTCGTGGCTCCAGCGCTGGAGCCGCAATGTCCCTCCATGACTGTTAACTAAGCAGTGACAGCTCTAAGCTGCCATTGGCTAGTTTACGTCACGTGGTCCCAGGTTACCTCAGTTCATAGAGCTACTTTTAGAAGTAGGACAATGAACAGAGGTAACCAGGCACCAAGTGATGTAAACTTTCCAATGACAGCTTAGATAAGGAATCAACAGAGATGTGCCTGAATCTCAGGTACATGCGCCTCTAAAAAAAACGGGTGCGGGGACTACTTCAGATATAAAGAAGTCCCTGCCGTAGAAGTTATTAGAGGTCATTCACTTACTTTCAAAAGTAGGTGAATGATTGCTAGTAACCAGGTTAGGCCTCATTAACTTAATGTTATTGCCCTACGTTTATCCTGTAGGTCGGGAAAGCTCCCGACGTACACGATAAACTTATTCATAGGGCTCCATTATCCCGACGGAAACCAAAAGAGTGTCCTTTTGGCTCCATTAGACTAGTATACGTTGGTATACCTTATTTTTAAGGTTGGAATAGCGTAGAAGACTTCGCTATTCCATCCTGATGGATCCCACAAAAAAAAACGTTTTAAGGCCCCGTCAAAGGAGCAGGACAACGAAAATGCTGGAAGCGCAAGTACCGTTGAACAATAGAGCTAACCGGAGTGGTGTCCGTGGTTTTACCAGAAACAATAGCGCACAAACAAAAAACGCTCCTGCAAGCGCCGCCCCCTACTAGACAGTAGGGGGGGGGGGCTGCAGGACTGCTTTTTTCATACCGTAGTGGCAAATATGGGACTGCATACTTGGGTTCTAAAGCTTTAGAAATCAGTGTAGTTACAGAAAGTGAACACTAAAATCGATAAACCTTTGTTATTGACATCAATTACAAATTCAGGTACCAGGCTCAGATCTCATATTTCTTTTACACTAAAGTCCAAACACTGAAGTCAATAAAAAAGCAGTATGCAGAAAGCTCCCACTAGTGATGGCAGACTGAATTTTTTTCACTTAACTCTATGTTAATGTAGGGGATTTGGAGCTCTGTATAAAAAAAAAAAAACAGAGCTCCAACCCCAATAAAGATATAAATTCCTCTATATTGAAATTGCAACGTCAAGACTGTAGGGTTATGCAAATCGAGGAAGTAACAGGTATCACTATGACCTGCAAATGATCAAGTTTTCAAGCATTAATGAATGTAAAGGGGAATAGAAGGGTAAATTGTGTGGTCTGAAATATTAATTATTAATTTAAAAAAAAAGTAACTTTTAATACATTTTTATTTACCCCTTAACGACATGTCACGTACTAGTACGTGACATCCGTTAAGGGGAAGTATGGAGTGGGCTCACGGGCTGAGCTCGCTCCATACTCAGCGGGTGACGGCAGTGTTATACAGCCGACACCTCACTGCAACAGGCGGAATCAAAGATCACTTTGATTCCGCCCTTTTAACACCTTAAATGCTGCGACCGCAGCGTTTAAATTGTTAGAATCAGGGGGGCGCCCCCTCCAACACGTCATCACACTCCCCACAACGCGATCGGCTGGTGACAATGGTTGTCATGGCAGCCTGGGGGACTAATGCCATCTTTGTATTCCTTTGAAGCCCTGCCTTTGGCAGGGCTTCAAAGGAGAATGTCAGAATCGCGATATACATACTGCAATACATTAGTATTGCAGTATATCATGCAAGCGATCCAACAATCGCTGCTTCAAGTCCCCTAGGGGGACTAATAAAAAACAGTAAAAAACGATTAAATAAAGGTTTTTTTTAATGTTCCAAAAAAAAAAGTATTAAAGGTTAAAAAAAAACAACAACATTTTCACATTTTCCCCTAAAGTAATGTTAAAAAAAAATAAAAGTTAACATAATTGGTATTGCTGCGTCTGTAAAAGACCAAATTATCACAATATAGCGTTGTTTAACCCGCTCCGTGAATGTCTTTAAAAAAAAATTAAAAAAAAATTCTAATTGCTGTTTTTGGTTAACAATAACTCTAAAAAAATAGAATAAAAAGTGATCAAAAAGTCACATGTACCCCAAAATGGTATAGGTGAAAACTACTGCTCGCCCCACAAAATGCCTTCACACCACTAAATCGATGGAAAACTAGAAAAGTTATGGCTCTCAGAATATGATGTCACAAAACATTTTTTTTAAAAGTGGTAAAACATAAAACAAAACATATAAATTTGGTATTGCCGTAATATATGTAGTTTTTATTGCCTGATGGACTAAAAACAAACAAAACCCCCCCCCCCCAAAAAAAATTGCATAATTGCTGTTTATGCCCATTTGGCCACACAAATATTTTTTTTTCAGCTTCTCAGTAAATTATGCAGTACAATAAATGGTGCCATGTAAAATTACAACCTGTCCCGCAAAACAACAAGCCCTCATATGGCTATCTCGACAAAGAAATAAAAAAGTTACAGCTTTTGGAATGCGGGAAGGAAAAATTGAAAATGAAAAACTCAAATTGGCCGTGTCCTTAAGGGGTTAAAATAAGTGATTTACTAAAATCCCTTGTGTTTCAAACTGGACATGTGTGAGTGACCCCAACTATCACACCTCCAGACTGGGCAAAAGCCAGCAATAATAATTATAACGCTTGAAATTACATGTCAATACAATTAGGCAGGTATTGAATATAGAATAAATGTGTAACAGTATAGAGCACCCTCAATAGTTTTTATGGTGCACTACTATATCTTGGATATAATGGTTGGCACATGTGATAGTCTGAATCGGTGCCCAACGGTGCCACATTAAAAAGCCACAGCAGGCCAGCGGTACAGACCACTAGGGTATCCACCTTACCATCAGGCAGTATCAACCTTACCAAATTTCCAAGCACCGAGCTCCAGTCTGTGGCATGTCGGAGGGGCATAAAAGCCAGAATGAAAGCAAAGTTTTTTAGCCATATGAAACCTCAAAAATCGGATAATTGTAGGATAATTGTGTGATGCCTCCTGTTTGTCGACCTGCCAGTTATCGCCACTTGTCGCAAACTGAGAGGGACAGATTCCTTGTACTGAGAGACCTTGGTTTATCACTCCGGCAGATCACTATGTGCCTAGGCCGAGATGTTAGCACTTTTCAACGTTGCGTGTCCTGGGGGTTGGAAGAACAACAAAATATTGGAATGACAGCAAGAGGTTCGCAGAGGTGAACCTCTGCACGGAGGGGTCGTCTGATTGGAAGAATGCTGCTTAGTGATCCATTCAGTACCGCAAGTGAAATTGGACGTCACACCTCGAGCCTGGGGCGGCAACCAGTTTAGACACAAACCATAATATCGGAATTATGGTGTGGGGTAGTATAATGTATGGTAGCCAGACCACTCTAGCATTCATTTCAGCTACAGTAACAGCTCGGCATTACATTGATTTGGTCGTGGAGCCAGTGGTACGGGCATTTCACCAAAGTGTCCCAGAAACCATTTTCCAATAGGACAACACCAGGCCGCATGTTGCTCATGTTACTGTGAATAGCCTGTATGGCCTAAACATGCTACCATTGCCTGCTGCGTCACAGACTTATCTCTCATCGAGCACATCTGGGATGTCATTGGTCAAAAATTGCAAAAGGAGCTGCCAGCAGCCAATCTTGATGATTTTCGTGCCCAAATGCATCCAGCGTGGCATAACATTCCTCAGACAACCATTAATAACCTCATTGATAGCATGCCAAGGCGTGTAAGTGCGTTTATTTCTGCATGTGGTGCTCATACTCAATACTGAATAAATCAAGATGTTTAGAATATTTATTTTCCAATTTTTTATCATTTGCATGTCATTAACATGTCTATCGAACCTGTGATTTCCACAATTAAAAAACGTTTCCTTCTTGGTGTTGCAATTTCAATGTTGAGGAGTAAATTAAGAAATTAATCACCACATAATTTTGGACTTAGATTAGAAAAACAAAATGGTGTTCAAGGATGGACATTCATTTTAAGGGGAAACAAAATTCCTTTCCAATGTTAAATATAGCAATTACAATAAATCCGTGAATCAAAAACACATCCCAGCAGTCTAGTACACATAACTTATAACATTATTTCCATACTTTAAAAAAATAAATAATATTTCAATGAATTAACCATTACAACATCCTATAGCAGTCTACATGTAGTGGGTGCCCCCTTGTTGTATTTACAGCCTTAGACATAAAACAATCATTGATTGATCAAGATCTCTGTATTAACCTTTGATATATTTATAAATAGTGATTAGCTCCCCCTATCCCAATATTTTATCTAAACCAAATAATCTCAATGTAGATTATCTTCCTGGATATTGAAGTCCACCAATTCCATTCATCACTTTGATTGCCCACCTCTTAAAGGGAATGTGTCGCTAGAATTTTTTTTTCATTATTTTCAGTTAAACAGTTAGTATTTAAGTGATTAAACATTGTTTTAATTTTTTTAATTTTTTCACAAGTCAGGAAATATTATAAATTAGATTCTAATTTATAAAATTTCCATGTGCTGGTCACTAGAGGGAGCAATTCCCAACATTGCAGCATTGCAATGTGGTAAAGCAACCTCATTGCTTTATGCTGCAAATTTGGTGTAGACACACACGCTCTAGTGTCCTCACACAATCCTCCCTCCCTTATCCTGGCTAGTGCCAGGAGAAGGAGGTGGTTGAATCTTCTAATCCTCCTACACTGTGCATTCGCTCAGAAAATGGCGGCACACAGTGTAGGAGGATTAGATACAATGGTAATCAGACAGTATAACACGAACATAATACACACATCACATACACAAACATAACTTACCTGCTCCTGCCGTCGCTTCTGCCTCCGATCCTAATCCTCGCGTCTTCGCTGCCTGGAACATATGTCCGGAAGCTGCGACCGGAAGTAGTCATCTTACTGTCCGGCCGCGACTTCCGGTCCACATGAAAATGGCGCCGGATGTCGCTCTGCCGAAGACCTTCCTTGGACTGTGTGGGAGCGGCTTATGCGCCGTTCCCGCAAAGACGGCGTACACTATAGTGAATGGAACGGCTCCCGTTCGCATTCTCTATAGGGATGTATGTGCCGTATTCCATCTCTGTATGTGTCGTTAATTTTTTTTTAGTGACACCTTCCCTTTAACCATTTCCAGCTCTGCATACTGGTGCCCATACCTGCACATTATATTCCATGTGTAATCTCCCTAGTGATCTGTATAGAGGTAGAACTTTGTTTTCATTATGTGCATCTTTGCCTCCTTGGTTTTTCCCATGATCTTATTTTGATGTCAATTTAAGAAAACATTATTACAATCATCCTCATATTTCATAATCATTATATCCCATAATCCCACATATTCCCACCTGTTATGCCCCTACCTTACCCGCTAGAGGAAAAAATACAAAAACCAATAACTTCTTATAAACAAAGCGATTCTTCTTTCTGTCTTTGGGTCTCCATCTGAAATTGCTGTCATATTCATCAAATGTATCCTATAATCTTATCTACCTTGGTGGCAGCTACCTGGCACTGGTTGCTATACTTCATTTTACTATCCACTAATATCTTCAAGTTTGTTGTCCATGTCAGTTTTACTCAATTAGTATGCAAAATTGACATTTGTTTACCCCTCCCAAGTGCATAACGTTATATTTATCAGTGTTAGGGCGGATTTACACGAGCGTGTGCGTTTTTGCGCATGCAAATACGAGCGTTTTGCGTGCGCAAAAGGCACTTAACAGCTCCATGTGTCATCACATAGGATGTGCGGCTGCGTGATTTTCGCGCAGCCCCCATCATTATGACATGTTTGTAAACAGAAAAGCACGTGGTGCTTTTCTGTTTCCAAACATACTTTTGACTGCTGTTGCGCGAATAACGCACGTCCCACAGAAGTGCTTCCGTGTGGTGCGCGTGATTTTCACGCACCCATTGACTTCAATGGGAGCGTGATGCGTGAAAAACGCAGAAATATAGGACCTGTCGCGAGTTTTACGCAGCGGACTCACGCTGCGCAAAAATCACGGACAGTCTGCACTGCCCCATAGACTTGCATAGGTCCTTGCGACACGCGTGAAAAACATGCGGGTGGCACGGACGTATATCGCGTTCGTGTAAATCCGCCCTTAAACCTCATTTGCCACTTCTCTGCTCAAGCCTCCAATTTGCTCAAATCATTTTGTAACATAATACTGTCCTCTTTTGTGTTAAATACATTACACAGTTTAGTATCATCTGTAAATAATGTACTTCGTATTATAGAGAAAAACACATTGCAGGTTATGCAGTATTTGTGTATGCAATGCACATAGGCAGTCAATTTATCATTTTAGCAAAGTTGCTAAAATGTGAAGGTAAGAAATGATTTGCACAGATGGAGTCATGAAATGGGAAAAAAAAACTGTGTCAAAATCTCTGCCAGCATTGCCTGGCAAATAATATGGAACAGAGTAAAAACCACACACTATCAATTAAAAAGACAACGAATATTTTAGTTTCATAAATAAAAAAAATTGACTTTGTGGAAGCAAAGAATGAACAATGTATTCTAGGTTAAAATAATGATTGCCCTTCGTTAATGCCAATTAAATAATCGTCCCCACACAAATCCCGCACATCACACCAAGGTAACAGTGGGTACCATGACGAGATGCGTTAATCATCTCTGATCTAAACTCATAATTATATGAGGGCACTGAATAATAAAACATTTTACTCCCACACAGTAAAACTATGGAACTGCGAAAATCCATTATACTGTCAAATTATATGTCATCAAAAAAGTCTAAAACTTAAAAATAACCCTTTTAAAGTTTCTTTTAAACAACACAGATGTATTTATTGTTCTCTTGATGAAAAATGTTCTAAAGAAAATGTATCTGAAACTCCATTACTTTGGTTTCTATATGTAGACAGCTATAGCTTATGTTCCTAATTTAAGACAGGCACCATAAAGAGCACCCTTCTGTTCAGGGGCGGATTACAATGAGGGAAATCTGGGCACATGCCCAGGGCCCGAGGCTGAAAGGGGGCCCAGTTTGCCCCGGTTCTCCCAAACCGGTTGTTACATTTACAGCCGGTTCAGAGAAGCGGGGTTAAGCGGGACCTCTCACACAATTGTATCCACGTCCTTAGGACACGGATACAATTGAATACTATTGCACTGGCGAGACGGGAACTATGAGTTCCCGCCTCGACATTTGGCTCGTTAACAATGGCGCGGCCGTTGCGATGATCTCATTACGTCGACTGCGCCGTTAGCCCCGGATAACGCTGCCTGGTTACTGACTAGTGCTATGTCGCTGGAGGACGGCGTGGGAACGGGGACAGGTGAGAATATATATTTTTTTCTTTATGTAGCATTAAGGGCAATATCTACAGGGGGCGCTATCTACACTGGGTTATATCTACAGGGGGCATTGTGACTGGCATTATCTAAAGTTGGCATTGTGACTGGCACAAACTACACAGGGCATTGTGACAATGTCCTCTGTAGATAGCGCCAGTCACAAAGCCCCCTCATTGTGACTGGCGCTATCTGCAGAGGGCATTGTGACTGGCGCTATCGACAGATGGCATTGTGACTGGCGCTGTCTACAGAGGGCATTGTGACTGGCGCTATCTACAGAGGGTATTGTGACGGGAATTATCTACAGAGGGTATTGTGACGGGAATTATCTACAGAGGGCATTGTGACGGGAATTATCTACAAGAGGCATTGTGACTGGTGCTATCTACAGGGGGCATGGTTAGTGTGTGTGGTGTTTTACTTTACAGTGTTTGACACAATTTAATTCATTGGTACATAGTATGGTGCTATTATATTCAGGGGCACAGTTTATATTACTATTGTATTCAGGGGCGCAGTGTGTGATATTATTATATTGAATGTGGCCCCATGAGAATTTTATCTTCGTTTATAGGTGCGTAAATGTTGGAAAAGTGAGGAGCTGAAGACATCTGAGCCACAAACTCTGCAGAAATTGGCTGTGGCCAGGAGAAGAATGTACTGAGTTTGGTTCTGGTGTTGTATATATGTACTGAGCTTGGTTCTGGTGCTATATATATGTACTGAACTTGGTTCTGGCACGGTATATATCTACTGAGGTTTGTTCTGGTGCTGTATATATGTACTGAGCTTGGTTCTGGCCCTATATATATCTACTGAGCTTTGTTCTGGTGCTGTATTTATGTACTGAGATTTGTTCTGTTGCTGTATTTATGTACCCAGCTTGGTTCTGGAGCTGTTTTTATGTACTGAGCTTGGTTCTGGTGATGTATTTATATATTGAGCTTTGTTCTTGTGCTGTATTTATGTACTGAGCTTGGTTCTGGGTCTGTATATATGTACTGAGCTTGGTTCTGGGGCTGTATATTTTTTCTGAGCTTGGTTCAAGGGCAGTATATATTTACCTTATCTTAAGGTAATAGTAGATGTTAAATCTACTTTTACCTTAAGAGAAGGTAAATGTATACAGTAAAACTTAAACCTCAAAAACCATGGAGGAATCTAAGTTTATACCAATTCAACCATTATATGGTGCCAATAAAAACTACAACTCCTCCTGCAAAAAAATAATCCTTCACACACCACTCCATTGACGTAAAAATAAAAAAGTTATGGCTTTAGAAAGGCTGCGAGTGAAAAATAAAAAATGGCATGGACTTTAAGGGGATAAACAACAGAGACAGGTTCTTTAAAGTTATATTCACGCACAGCATATTATTTTTTCCGAAAACCACAAACAATTTAAAGCTCCTGACCTCTTTAGGGGCTCAAAGTATTCTGCTTTCTCTCTTCTGTATGGCTCATTCTGCCTTTAGAGCAAATTCAAAACCGTGCCAGATCTGTTCACGACTAAACAGAAATCTGCAAATATATACGGTACAGTGTCATCAGAGTTCTGTCTTCAGAGTTCGGGGGGGGGGGGGGGCAGACTTGAAAAAGTGCCCAGGGTCCATGGTACCCTTAATCCACCCCTACTTCTATTTGTTCAACAGCCATGTCAGCTTTAAGAAAGAGGACTGCACACACACACACACACACACACCCGCTCACACACACACGCTCACACACACACACACACACACGCTCGCATACACACATTTACAACACAAAAAATACAATACATGCACTGAGAAGCCACATCAGGCTACCGGACACCCCCATCCCATGCAATCCACGTGAAATTTTGAACCTGTGAACGGAACCTTATTGCATGCTCTGCAATACCTGCAATATTGCTGCCATGATTTTAAGCGACTGCCTGATAGAATAGTCACTTTAGATATTATGTTATGGCTAAATAACTTTAATAAGGATTGAAGCCACTAGCACGATTGCTGTGGTAGTCACGGCAGTGGACATCAACAGGTGTTTTAGACTGCTGCTTTTTTGCAGTGGTCATATCGGTAAAACGGTAAAGTCCTGTTAAAGTCAATGGGTTCCATTAAGCGCCGTTCGTTTCTGCCAACTGATGAATCCAGAGCTTCCGGTATTCTCGTTGTTCTATTCCTATGACAAATCAGAACAATCGAACCAGAACCGAAGATGTCAACTCCGCCTAATCTGACACTGTTGACTGCTGACTCCTGTAATTAGATAGTCAGCGCAGCACACAATAAAGGGAGTGGGCTACCACAGCTGGTGATGTCACCAACGTCTGCCTATCCCCCTTTCAGAAGCAGTGGACAAAAGAGGAATCACAAGGAAACAGAGGCAAATTGAGTATTAATATATATTTTTTAATCCAACCATTATGTCATCCACCATATGGTGGACCTAAGCCTGGCAACTGAGGCACAAGCACCCAATTCCCAGAGCAGTCACTGTCGAATAAGGGTTGTTAGAAGCTACTGATCTCTCATATCCGACCTACTGATTTCTCATATCCGTACTGTAGTCTTCAAGAAGTGCTGTTATCATTGTCAGTGCTACACAGGGAAGTGTAGTCCATATCACAACCCTACTTGGTGATCAGTTTGAACTATTTCCATCAGACAGAAGAACACTACTATACATCACAATACAAAATCTCCTTGTAGTCATTTTTTTTTTCTATCCATTCACACGTATCAGATTTGCATATTTCAAATCTGACACAAAATGACTACATGATTCATGGTCGAAATCCAGGGCATTTCTGTGGCGGATATGCCACCGATGGGCTGCAAGTGTGCAGCAGATCAAGCGCTAGGATTAGCCTCATTGTCATCCAATGAGGCTAATCCTCGGTTTTTCGAATGCGGAATCCACTGAAATAAATAGGATGTTACTTATTTACACGGCTGTTTCTCTTTTTCAGTAAAGCGGTATCCGCACTGAAATCCGTGTCAAATCCAACATGTGAACGGAGCGTAGTGTCTTGTAAGTGGATGTTCATGAATGCTATTTAATGGCAAAAACATAGCTTTTCCAAAGTGGAGCTGCACTTTTGAAGCTTTATCCTTTCTAAGGTTACTTGTTAATTGGGAAAAAAGATGTTGCTAAGAATAGTCATCTCTAGACATTTCCTATATAGCAAATTTATTTTTAGATGAAATTACACTTCAAAGCAATGTAGTACCCAGAATATACAAATAGTATCAATTAATAAGTACTGTAGCAGATGGATCTTATGTGGATGTTGGGTAAGAAATCATAGTGTGAAATGAGGCAGGAAAACTTTTCCTTTCCCTTTGACATATTCTGAATAATGCGCTTGTATCTTCTTCTTTAACAAGTATTGACGTTCTGTCACGGCATCATAGAAACATCATACCTTACAGTGAAGAGTGCTATCTCCAGCAGGCATCCTGCTTCACAAATTGTCACTTGGTGTCTTACAACTCACTTTTATCATGCACATATATCTACTCATGCAAACATACTGAAAAACACGTTAGCCAGCACTTTGTCATTGTGTCACCATCTGCCTTCTATATTAATGACACAAGTTTATAGTTCACTCATTTTTCCTGCAATGTTTTTTGCTCTTCTGTGAAATATACTGGGGTTTAGAAAGAAAGGCATGGCATTAGATAGATAAATCTTGTTTATTTATATGCCTTTCCACTCACATTCATTGCCCGTGCAAGAAGTGAATTTTACATGGTGTTTGGATTAATTGCTGATGCATGTAGTCACATACTCCATCCAAAATGTATTATAAATCCCCTAACATTAACCAACTGTTGCTGTAAAGTCTTAAAGGGATTGCCTAGTATTAGAAAAATTATCTGCTTTTTTTCAGAAGCAGTGCCACGTCTGTCCATGGGATGTGTCTGGTATTGCAGCTAATCCCAATTTAAGTGAATAGAGTTGAACTGAAATATCAGACACAGCCCATGGACAGACATAGTGGTTTCTAGAAAAAACAGATCCCTTTTCCGCATCCTGGACAAAATCTTTACTTTCTCCTGTTGTGGCGCGGCAGAGGAGTTGAGCACTTGCTATTGGGTTCCCACCAAATGTTAGATTTAATCACTGGGGGTCCAGCAGTGTGGGCACATTGTGATAAACTTACGTTCAGCAGACCCTTTATACATAAAGAGAATGTTCAAAGGGCCCACTTAACAGGAAGTATTGATACTAATTGTCACGAAGGGTCTGTGAACCCACTGGGCCATACCGCCTTGGCGGTATGGCAGCTGGCCAACAGGGCGCAGGTCAATGTCTATAGTTCGTTTAGGTACCTGTGGCAGCTCGGACAGTAGCAAGGCAGGCTCGGCTGGGACTAGACAGCAGGTAGACGTCAGGTGAGGTGAAGCAGGTCAGGCATGGTATATAGCACGGCACGACTTTAGCTCAGCACAGTACTCGACCAGGATAGTATGGAATGCAGGGAACAGGAACAGGAACACACTAGGAGATCATTGCATAGACAAACTAGGGAAACAACAACAACGCTCAGGCATCAAACCAGGGGGCTGGTCCCCTCTTATAGTCCAGGGTACTCACGGCATGATGTTCATCAAAGTCCGGTGCGCATGCTGCCCCTTTAAGAGCATGCACGAGTGTGTGCGCGCACCCTACGGGATCCGGCTGAGGTGAGTGGAGGCGAGCGCTGGTGTCTCCTGAGGAGGAAGCTGTGGCCAGCGCTTTCCGACTCGTAGCTGCGGCTGTCACGAGATTGGAGCTGACGGCCCACAGCCACGGACATGACATTAATGAACTGCATGCAGGGGTGTTGCTAGACTCTAAAAACACTTGGGGAAGGGTGAGGACAGTTGTTGTAGGGATATACTTATGCAAGGGTAGGAGATTCAGAAGCACCACACAAAAAATTCCCCATAAGCTTACAGTATGTCCCACAATTCCTACTTGTTAGAAAAGTTCCTTAACACTAGTTAAACAAAATATATTTTTAGATGACATTACACTTCAAAGCAATGTGGAACCCAAAAGAAATAAATAGTATTAATTAATAAGTACTGTATCAGATGGATCTTATATGGATGTTGTGTAAGAAATCATAGTATGAAATGAGGCAGGGAAACTTTTCCATTCCCTTTGACATATTCTCAATAATGCACTTGTTACTTCTTCTGATATTCACAAAGTGTTCCCCTGCTGGGACCCCCAGCGATTAGCTATAATCTGTGGGTAAATCTGGCAGTAAGTGTTCAAGTTCCCAGCAGAACCTCCACAGGGGTGATAAAGAAATACATAGTACCCATTCAAATTGATGGGTTGTCCATGTAATACAGGACAGGTCCTCCAGAGCGAGACATGGTCTTTGTAACTGCTGAACACTCTGGCCAAGAGATGAGGATCCTAAACAAGAGACCCCCCTCTATTAAATTAAAATTCCATAATATGGTATAGGAAAATTGGTTTTCTAAATCCATTTACAGGAAATTCAAAATGGAAACAATATAGACTCCTACTCCCTTAAAGGGGTTGTCTGGGCACAGACTACTGATGACCTACACACAGGATAGGTCGTCAGTTTATGATTGGTGGGAATCCGACACCCAGGTCCCGCACTGATTAGCTGTTCCGACTGCCTCCAGCCACTATATAGTATGCACCGTATGCAGTGAGCAGTGGCGGATTAAGAAGACCATGGGCCCTGGGCTGTTACCCAAACTTGGGCCCGCCTTCTCCACCGCCACCCTGCCGCGCCGTAACTATTGCTAACACTACCTTTTTGCACAAGCATTAACAAATGGGTGTTACGATTCCCCTTTCACAGGGCAGTGTCCCTACATACTGACAGTATCACACTGTGCAGGGACACATCCTCCTGACAAGGGGATTGGTAACACCAATTTTTCTATCAGTCCTGGACTGCACAAAGACGTTATGTAGAATACAAGGATTTCCTATAATAAACATGACAGAGATGGGACAGATTCTCTACAAATCCAGTGACTCACAGGTGACGACGTCTCCGATGCTAGTAGTTTGTTTTCCTCTTTTCTTCTCCATCCGGTCCAGAGCTCATGACGACTTCTCCTGGCCATGACCCATTTCTGCAGCCCTTAAATATAATATCACCATGCACTGCACCCCTGTGTAAAGGATCTGCCAGGCACAGCGGGGTTAACGCCCATAGGTAATCAGCCGGCACCTGAGTCTATGTGTCTGAGACTGACTCCAGCTTCCACCACTCAGGCTGGCAGGCTTAGGAGTGGGAGAGCCTATCGCAGCCTGGCCAGACTCAGCTAGCTCCCGCCCTCTGTCTATTTATACCTGCCTTTCCTGTTCCTCCAGTGCTTGTGATTCTTCTCGTGTGGTTTCCTGGCCCAGCTACAGCTCCTGACTACTTGATCCTGCTCCATACTGACCCTGGCTTACTGACTACTCTTCTGCTCTGCGTTTGGTACCTCGTACTCTCCTGGTTTGACTCGGCTCGTTCACCTCTCTTGTTGCTCGCGGTGTTGCCGTGGGCAACTGCCCCATTTCCCTAGCTTTGTGTACCCTTGTCTGTTTCGTGCACTTACTGAGCGTAGGGACCGCCGCCCAGTTGTACCCCGCCGCCTAGGGCGGGTCGTTGCAAGTAGGCAGGGACAGAGTGACGGGTAGATTAGGGCTCACTTGTCCATTTCCCTACCCCTATCATTACACCCTGAATATAATTGTGTCACACACTGTAAAGTAAAGCACCACATACACAGTGCCCCCGGTAGATAGCGCCAACCCCCCATGTAGACAGCGCCACACACACACACACCCCCTGTAGATAGCGGCACACGCACCCTCCTGTAGATAGAGCCACACACAGACACACCTGTAGAGAGCGCCACACACACAACCCCCTGTAAAGAGCGTGACACATCCCCCTACAGATAGCATCACACAGCCCCTATAGATAGCATCACACAGCCCTCTATAGATAGAGCCACACAGCCCCCTATAGATAGAGCCACACAGCCCCCTATAGATAGAACCACACAGCCCCCTATAGATAGAGCCACACAGCACTCCCCCTTGTATATAGTGCCACACAGTGCTCCCTTCTTTATATATAGTGCCACACAGCGCTCCCCCACACCCTTGTATATAGTGCTACACAGCGTCGCTACACTGCAGCCCTGGGATGTCATTTTATCCAATATGACTGCTGCAGTCTGTGATTGGCTGCAGCGGTCACATGGGGTGAAATGTCATCCCAGGAGGCCGGCCCGGACCAAGAAATAGAATTCTGGGTAAGTATAAGATTTTTATTTTTTCTTAATTGCGTTTTTACAGAACATCTGTTATTTGTTGCGGGTTTTACCTCCCCATTGTATTAAATGGGGAAAACCCGAAACAAATGAGCAGCTTTTACGCAAATACAATTGACATGCTGCAGAATAAAAAACCGCACCGCAGGTCAATTTCTGAGCTTTTTTCCCCCACTTATCATTTACGCAGCGTGTGGATGAGAATTGTTCACATCTAATCTACTCTGCTGCTACTGTATTAGGGCTTGTCCACACTTAACGGAATTGCTGCGTATTTTGCGCCCGGAAAATACGCAGAATACAGTAGTGGCAAAGTGAGTGAGATTTACCAAATCTCATCCAGACGCTGCGTAAAATTTCCGACCAGACATTGTCCTGCGGTGCGTATTTCTCGTACTGCAGCATGTCAATTCCTGCTGCGGAAAGTGGACTGAATTGCTGCGTTTTTTCAGAGGAGATGTCCCCATCTCCCAGCAGTGAGAAAAACGCAGCAAAATACACACCATTTTCTGCAGCAAAAATGCAGGAAATGGTGCTTTTTTTCTGCAGCAGAATTTCTGCTACTTTCTGTGGAATTGCTGCAGAAATATATATATATATATATATATATATATATATATATATATATACATATATATATACACTACCGTTCAAAAGTTTAGGGTCACTTAGAAATGTCCTTATTTTTGCAAGAAAAGAACCGTTTTTTTAATGAAGATTACATTAAATTAATCAGAAATACACTCTATACATTGTTAATGTGCTAAATGACTATTCTAGCTGCAAACGTCTGGTTTTTAATGCAATATCTACATAGGTGTATAGAGGGCCATTTCCAGCAACCATCACTCCAGTGTTCTAATGGTACATTGTGTTTTCTAACTGTGTTAGAAGGCTAATGGATGATTATAAAACACTTGAAAACCCTTGTGCAATTATGTTAGCACCGCTGTAAACAGTTTTGCTGTTTAGAGGAGCTATAAAACTGACCTTCCTTTGAGCTAGTTGAGAATCTGGAGCATTACATTTGTGGGTTCGATTAAACTCTCAAAATGGCTAGAAAAAGAGAGCTTTCATGTGAAACTCGACAGTCTATTCTTGTTCTTAGAAATGAAGGCCATTCCATGCGAGAAATTACCAAGAAACTGAAGATTTCCTACAACGGTGTGTACTACTCCCTTCAGAGGACAGCACAAACAGGCTCTAACCAGAGTATAAAGAGAAGTGGGAGGCCCCGCCTGTCATGACGTTTCAAACCCATGTGACTGCTGCAGCAGTCACATGGTCTACAGCGTCATCCCAGGAGGCGGGGCTACGTTCAGAAGAGAGAGATGCGTCACCTAAACTACGGCCGGGGTATGTCTAAACTTTTTTATAAATTTAAAAAAGTGAGTTTTTTTTTTTTTCTCATTTGTGATTTTTGCGGCAGAACCGCAGCATTTACGCAACAGAGGAGCAGCGATTCCACAGAATACATTGACATGCTGCGGCTTAAAAAGCCACACTGCAGGTCAATTTTTTTTGCAGCGTGTGAATGAGATTTGTTCAAATATCATCCACTCTGCTGCGACTGTAATACGCTGTGGATTTTCCACAATAAAATGTGTTGCATAAAATCCGCAGTGTTCATGCCTAGTGTGTACCTACCCTAAGGCCGTATTTACACAAGCGTGTGCTTTTTGCGCGCGCAAAAACGTGGCGTTTTGCGCATGCAAAAGGTCCATAACAGCTCCGTGTGGCAGCAGCGTATGATGCATGGCTGCGTCATTTTCGCGCAGCCGCCATCATTATGACACTCTGTTTGTATGTTTGTAAACAGAAAAGCACGTGGTGCTTTTCTGTTTTCATTCATAGTTTATACTGCTGCGGAAGTGCTGGGCATGATTTTCACGCACCCATTGACTTCAATGGGTGCGTGATGCTCGAACAACGCACAAATATAGGACATGTCGTGAGTTTTACGCAGCGGACACACGCTGCGTGAAAATCACTGACAGTCTGCACTGCCCCATAGAGTAACATAGGTCCATGCGAGGCGCGTGAAAATCACGCACGTTGCACGGATGTATTACACGTTTGTCTGAATAAGCCCTAACAATAAGGCCCAGTTCACAGAGTTTTTGGGCCTTGATATTGACTCGGACACTGCGTCAGAATCAGCACCAAACAACTTCCAAAACCGCCTCCCATTGATTTAATCTGAAATCAATGGGAGCCAGTCGCGGAAAAAAATAAAAAGCAGCACGTCCTTTCTTGCCGTTGTTCTGCCTCTGACCTCCCATCGAAATCAATGGGAGGCAGAAAATGCATTTTTCGCTGCGTTTTTTGTCTGCTATCCTCAATCGCCGCGGTGTGAACGGGGCCATACTTGAACAGCACTTTACTCACTGTGTCAGAAGAACTGCTGGCTCTCACTCCAGTCCTCGTCAGGCGATGTCTTCGGTCCAGATGTCCAGTACTTCACCTCCAGGCTCCAGAAAATGGCGGGGATCGTAGAACTCCTGCCGCCGAGCAACAACTTGACTCCTCCCCCTCTCCTTACGCAGCTATGCTCTGGAGGAGGAGGAGGAGGTGGACGAGGAGGCGGAGGAGGGCCAGCAGGTAACTAGTCTGTGCGCCGCTCTCACCTGCGGTCCTTTGTGCACGCGCTTGTGCGGTCGAGCGCGGGCGCGCGTTTGCGGTCGAGGGGGGCCCGCAGCTCACGGCGGTGTTTGACGAGAGGGGGGCCCGCAGCTCACGACATTGTTTTGGTGAAAAGAACAGGCCCCATTGCAGGGGCCTGTTTATTTCTACCAAAGGCAAGTCGCGGGCCCCCCTTTCAATTAAGTTTGGCCGGGCCCCCTACAGTAGTACCCCTAATACCACCCTGATGGCGGCCCTGCACACACATACATACGTACGTACGTACGTACGTACGTACGTACGTACACTATACATATGTATGTATGAATGTATATATATATATATATATATATATACATACATACATACACACACTATATATACACACACACAGACACACACACACTATATACAGTGAAGGAAATAAGTATTTGATCCCTTGCTGATTTTGTAAGTTTGCCCACTGTCAAAGACATGAACAGTCTAGAATTTTTAGGCTAGGTTAATTTTACAAGTGAGAGATAGATTATATATAAAAAAAAAAAAGAAAATCACATAGTCAAAATTATATATATTTATTTGCATTGTGCACAGAGAAATAAGTATTTGATCCCTTTGGCAAACAAGACTTAATACTTGGTGGCAAAACCCTTGTTGGCAACTACAGCAGTCAGACGTTTTTTGTAGTTGATGATGAGGTTTGCACACATGTTAGATGGAATTTTGGCCCACTCCTCTTTGCAGATCATATGTAAATCATTTAGATTTCGAGGCTGTCGCTTGGCAACTCGAATCTTCAGCTCCCTCCATAACTTTTCGATGGGATTAAGGTCTGGAGACTGGCTAGGCCACTCCATGACCTTAATGTGCTTCTTTTTGAGCCACTCCTTTGTTGCCTTGGCTGTATGTTTCGGGTCATTGTCGTGCTGGAAGACCTAGCCACGAGCCAGTTTTAATGTCCTGGTGGAGGGAAGGAGGTTGTCACTCAGGATTTGACGGTACATGGCTCCATCCATTCTCCCATTGATGCGGTGAAGTAGTCCTGTGCCCTTAGCAGAGAAACACCCCCAAAACATAATGTTTCCACCTCCATGCTTGACAGTGGGGATGGTGTTCTTTGGGTCATAGGCAGCATTTCTCTTCCTCCAAACACGGCGAGTTGAGTTAATGCCAAAGAGCTAAATTTTAGTCTCATCTGACCACAGCACCTTCTCCCAATCACTCTCAGAATCATCCACATGTTCATTTGCAAACTTCAGACGGGCCTGTACATGTGCCTTCTTGAGCAGGGGGACCTTGCGGGCACTGCAGGATTATAATCCATTACGGCGTAATGTGTTACCAATGGTTTTCTTGGTGACTGTGGTCCCAGCTGCCTTGAGATCATTAACAAGTTCCCCCCGTGTAGTTTTCGGGGGGAATAGTTTACTATTGCACCAACAGTTGTCTCCTTCTCACCCAGCGTCTTACTTATGGTTTTGTAGCCCATTCCAGCCTTGTGCAGGTCTATGATCTTGTCCCTGACATCCTTAGAAAGCTCTTTGGTCTTGCCCATGTTGTAGAGGTTAGAGTCAGACTGATTCATTGAGTCTGTGGACAGGAGTCTTTTGGACAGGAGTCTTTTATACAGGTGACCATGTAAGACAGCTGTCTTTAGTGCAGGCACCAAGTTGATTTGGAGCGTGTAACTGGTCTGGAGGAGGATGAACTCTTAATGGTTGGTAGGGGATCAAATACTTATTTCTCTGTGCACAATGCAAATAAATATATATAATTTTGACAATGTGATTTTCTGGTTTTTTTTTTTTATATAATCTATCTCTCACTGGTAAAATTAACCTAGCCTAAAAATTCTAGACTGTTCATGCCTTTGACAGTGGGCAAACTTACAAAATCAGCAAGGGATCAAATACTTATTTCCTTCACTGTACATACATACATTCATACATACATACATACACACACATGTACACATCACAGACACACATGAATATGCACATTATACACATATAAAGTACACATTGTAAAGACACATGAGTATGCACATTATACACATATAAAGTACACATTGTTAACACACATGACATACCTTTTATGTAGGATATTTGTGAAGGGCGTTCAGCAGGTTGATGTGGTGGGAGTCTTCACACAGCGTTTATCCTGCTCACAGCTCGACACAGAGCCTGCAGACAGTCTCCCCTCCCCCATGTCCCGACTGCTAGCAGCAGGAGGAGAGATGTGTAGAGCAGGGAAGGGGGGCTGGAGTGGGCATGTCAGCACGGCTGCTAAGTAGGACAGAAGCTCACCTCGCCTCATGACAGGTGCGGTCCTGGCACCAGGCTCCCTCCGGTGCTAGCGATGCCATCGGGCATAAGGGGGTTCGGGCGGCCATGGGCCCCCTGGGAGCCTTGGGCCCCGGGCGGCCGCCCGAACCGCCCTAATGATGATCCGCCACTGGCAGTGAGTCTGGAAGAAAATGGCTCCATACACCCATAAACTGCATAGCGGCTATGCTACAGAAGTACAACTCTGCTCCAATTCAGTTCTGCAGCTCAGCCGCTATGCTTCCGTCATGGACATCCGGTGCCCGGAGGCAGCCGGAGCAGCAGATCGATGCGGGGTACACCCACCGATCATATACTGATGACTTATCCTTTGGATAGGACATCAATAGTCTGTGTCCGGACAACCCTTTAATTAAAAAAAATAATTCAGTCATGTGAACTCTAGACCTTTTATCACATACTTATTCACCGGAAAACTACAGGTGATCTGGAGAGAAATCTATCCAGAACAAAAGCACTTCTTTTAAGCTTAGAGTAATACATTTTGAAAAATCAGACCTGATTCCCTCCCGCAGAAAACAGTTCCTAGGTATGAGCTAAGACTCAGAGGCTCAACCATCAAAGGAAAGATGTAATAGAAAACATTCCTCTTCAAAGCAAAAACCTTCTGCACCTTTCAGGAAGCAATGAGACTGCTAGGAAGTCTAATGGCTTTTATACAGGCTATATCATTGAGTAAGTTTAAATCATGAATAGTTTCAAAATTGGGTCCTCACAAGATGAGACAAAAACAAAACCACCTTAGAAAAAAAAAAATACTGTACAAGCAAAACACTCTTTGATGTGGTGGGTACCCTGTTATTTAGGAAGGTTGATGCCACTTATTTAGGATGCGAGGCCTTTTTGCCAAACAAAAAGCCTGAAAGGAATATGTTCCAGATATATGGCACAGAAATCATCAAACTTCAGGGAACTCAGTGCTATCTTGGTCGTTCCTATATTTGAAACATGAGCATGTAAAAATATATGGCCTATTTATAACATCAAGGAGGTACCAGGTCCCACCCTCTGAAGTGTTTCAGCAGATTGTGTGTAATTGGGGGATACTCAAGTAATAATACCAAAACATACCTATTCTTCTCCCTCAGGCAAAGGGACTCTCCTCTAGGGGTTGATGCCTTGTCCCAAATTTGGGAAATAAACCTAGCTTATGTATTCTCTTCTCTGTCACTAATACCATGAGTGACTCAAAAACTCCAGAAGGAGTCCACAGCCCTGAATCTGAAAGCCACATTTTGGCCCTAGAGGTGCTGTATTCACTCCTGATGACACTATCTCCAGAAGATATAATATACCTTCCTCCCAGATAGAATCTTCAATCCCAGGGTCCGATCTTTCACCTAGGCCTGAATTGTCTCCAGTTTTCTGCCTAGTTCTTAAAGAAACAAGGTCTTTCTTATAAGGTAATCTCAACACTTCAACAGAGCTTGAAAAAGATTATCTTTGCAATCTATTTAAAATTTAGAAGAAATTTGCTTTCTGGTGTTGTGACAAGAAACCTAGCCCTGCTACCTTACATTGCTCAGATAGCATAGATGGAGTAAAAGGTGTATTACTGCTGTGTCTATGTTAAGATCTTCCCTAAGATCCTCTGTTGGCCAGTGGAATCTGAATTCTGTTCTATCGAATTTAGCTTCTAGTACCTTTAAACCTATTAAGAGCTCAACATAAAACATGTCACATGGAAGACTGCCTTTTTAGTTGCAATAACTTTAGCGAGGTGTAATGGAGTAATTCAATCCTTTCCTATTTTTGATCCTTTCTTTGCTTTTCTTCATGACAGAATTCTTCTGAAATGAGATCATTGCTTTTTACCCAAAGTTTCCTCTGAATTCAATAGATCCCCGGAAATTGTGATCTTTCTCTCAAGATCGGAACAATAACGAGAACAGGAATTTCATACTTTCGACGTGAGAAGAAGGATACTCCATTTTCTGAACATCAGAAAAACCAAGACTCTAACTTGCTTATTCAGTTCCAGGTCAAAAATAAAGGTAAGAAGGCCTCCAATAACACTACAGCCCGCTGTATCAAATAGACCAAGTCATTCAGCTGTAGATCCGTAAGCAAATTGGTTCCTGAATAGCTCAAGGCCCACTCGACTAGGTCTATCTCCTCTTCTTGGGCAGAAAGACCTGCAGCTTCTCCAGACCAAAACTGCAAGGCTGCCACATGGTCTATCTTGTATATTTTCTTAAAACACTACAGGCTGTATATTTTAACTCCAGCTAGTAGTTATGCTTCTTCAGGCTATCGTCCTACCCTAGTAAAGTTAATCTGATACATTTCCTTGTGTTCTGTCATGGGGATGACATGGAAAATAGGAATTCTTTTCTGCTGGTAGAGATAAACAATTTCCCAAAATTAATTTCAGGTCTAATTTGATTTGAATCAGCCTTCTTGATTTGATTCGAATTAATTTGCTGCAAATTGCAAGTACCACGATTGCCCTGATAACTTATGTCTGACTCTCTGATGTCTTCTAAGACTGTATTCAAACCCTTTCAAGCTTTTTCGTTTCAATAGTTTTTATTGGAGTTTTTACATAAGTCATGAAACATAAACATATTATGCATTGGTATATAAAGTTCCTTTACATATTTCTCACTGAAGCATATGGTCTCAATATCAGTGCGAACTTAGTGAAAATATCAGCATAAAAAAACAAACAAGTAAACAAGGAAAAACAGGGAACACACAAAAACATTGCAGCAATACTTGATAATGTAGACAATATCTGTATACCATTGACTAGATATGCATTTGAGATCTTACCACAGGCACAGTCCGAAAACAGCGTATCTTTGCTCATTTTCTATACAGAGTATCATTCATTATTATTTATGGAATATACTGTTAAACCAGGGGTTCCACAATAGGCTAAATTTGGAGAATGAAGAATTACCCAAGGCTATTATTCTCTCATATGCATATGTCGTGTTGAGTAAGAGTATGAGTTCATCTATTGAAGGAGCATCTGTCTTCTTCCAATGTCGTGTAATCACTAACTTAGCCAGTACCAGAATTTTACAGATCAAGCATCTCACGATAAAGGGGAAAGAATCTAGATCAAGAGATAACAATGCTAATTGAGGAGCACATGGGATTGGGCATTGAAATATTTGAACCAAAAGCTCAAATACCTGTGTCCAAAATCCTGTTATTTTGGGACATTGCCACAGAATGTGAAAAAGGGTGCCTTTGTTGCCACAGCCCCTCCAACATGCAGACGTTGATTCAGGGTACATCTGATGCAATCGGTCAGGAGTGAAGTACCATCTCAAAGAGGTTTTAATTGCTGTTTCTACATGTTGAATACATGGGAGGGCTACATGTATGAGTTTAAAGGAGGCCAACCAGTCTGTATCAGCAAATGTCATCTCCAAATCTCTTTCCCACGACTTCAGCAGATGGAATTTAGTGAATGAATAATGAGAGTTAATCGTATTATATATGGGCTTTAAACCCTTAACTCGTCTGGAGAAGTGGCCAAATAGTTTAAAGTTACATAAAGCATCCAGATTGTTATTACTCATAATGCAGTGTTTTATTTGTAAATACTTGAAAAAATCTGAGTTGGATAGAGAAAATTCAGACTTGAGATGTTCAAAGCTCACCAATTGATTGTTTTCAAACAATGAGGAAACATTTTTAATACCCTTTACAATCCATGATGATAAAGATAGGTTAGGAATTATCAGCATAAAGAATTCTAAGGGAATATAGCTTTTAAGTAAAGGAACACGGTGGGGTGTATTACGTTGAATGTAAGTCCAACATTCCAAAGTAGCTTTTGTCAATGGTGATATTGGGCAGGGATATGGTAGTTCCCAGAACTGCAAGAATAAAGTTGATTTTAGTGGTAGGGGCGAGGTGTAGGAGGCTTCTATTTGTACCCATTGTTTAACTTCTTCCATGTCCCACCAGCTAGATATTTGTGCTACTTGAGTAGCAATATAGTAACTGTGAATGTCTGGTATGCCCAAACCGCCTATCTTTCTATCTTTAGTAAGCAAGTGCATGGAAATTCTTGGTTGGTGTCTTGACCAAACAAATTGGGAGAGGATTTTTTGCGCCATCTGAAAGAATCTCTTAGGAAGGGCTATAGGTAAGGTTCTAAATAGGTATAAAAGTTTGGGCAGTAAAAGCATTTTGTATGCTGCAATCCTGCCAAGCCATGATGTTTCAAATTTCAGAAGCCGTTCCGTGTCATTTTGAATAGTCTTTAAAAGTGGTTCGTAATTAGCCTCATAAAGGTCCCTAGAGGAGGAAGTTAAAGTTATACCCAAATACCGAATGCCCTTCGGTTGCCAGTCAAAAGGATATTTAGTTTTAAGGAAATGTGATGTAGAGGAGTCTAGGTGGAAAGGAAGTATTTGTGACTTTTTCGCATTTAATTTATAGTAAGAGATTTTTCCGAACGCATTAATAATGTCCATAGATGAAGCCAATGAAGATTCTGGCTCAGTTAAGGATAGGATAATGTCGTCTGCATATAACGAAATAGTATGTGATTTGTCTCGACACTGTATTCCCTGGATTTCCGTGCAGAGTTTAATGTGTTGAGTTATGGTTCCATTGATAATATAAAAATTATTGGAGATAATGGACACCATTGTCGGGTACCATTAGATATATTAAATTCCGTGGATAAGATTCCATTAGTGTATACTTTCGCTGTAGGCGCCGAGTACAGAGCTCCAATGGCCCTCAATATTGTGTCTTTGAATCCCATCTCTTGAAGGGTCGCAAAGGCGTATGACCAGTTAATACGGTCGAACGCCTTTTCGGCGTCTAAGGCCAGCATCAAAGCTGGTGTAGCTCGCGTTTCAATAAGGTGAATTAGGTTTAAAATCTTTCTTGTGTTGTCTGACGCTTGCCTTCCTTTAACAAAGCCCACCTGATCTACACTCACCAAAGTGGTCAAGAGGGGGGAAAGCCGCGTTACAATTAATTTGGCATATATTTTTAAGTCTGAATTCAGAAGCGAAATTGGTCTAAAATTTTGGGGCATATCTGGATCTTTACCTGGTTTAGGGAGAGTGACAATAATGGCCGACTGGTTTTCTTTCGGAAAGGAACCAATATCCATGGCATTTTGAAAAATTTTTGTCAAGTAAGGAACTAATATGTTGGATACGGTTTTATAATAGGAGTTTGAAAGGCCATCTGGGCCTGGGGATTTGCCTTGTGGAAGGGAACGAATAATTTGCATAATTTCTTGCGTTGTGACTGGGGCATTTAGGGAGTCCAGCTGTTCTACTGACAGTTTAGGCAAAGATGCCTTCCTGAGAAAGTCGAGTATCTCCGGGGGATTGGGGCAAGCAATGAAAGGGTCATCTTTTAGGTTGTAGAGGGATGAGTAATATTTGCGGAATTGATCCACAATGTCTCTGGGATCAAGAATTTTTTTGTGATTATGATGATCTATCAAGTAAGGGATTCTAGTTTTTTGATGTTGCGTTTTGAGACGAGCGGCTAATAGCTTCCCTGCCTTATTGTTTTGAGAATAATATCGAGCTTTGGTTTTCCTTAAGTTTATCTCATAGTCAGATAATAAGCAGAGACGAAGGCGTTGGCGTAGGAGGAATAATTGAGAGGCCCCTTCGGTCGAAGGTGATATTTTGTTTTTTGTATCTAAAATGCGAATCTCCGTTGATATTGAAGATATATCTGCTACCCGTGCTTTCCGGAGAGTGTGGCCTAATCGGATGAAAGTACCCCTGATGTATGCTTTATGCGCGTTCCAAAGGGAGGAGATCCCGACATCTGGCGTATCGTTTTGTTGAAAGTACTCGTGAAGGTCTCTTTCTATGTCTTTTTTATAAGTAGGATGTGATAAGAGAAAAGAGTTACATCTCCAAAGGAGATCTGGAGGAGTACTATACGATTCAGCAATCGTCAGAGTAATTGGAGCGTGGTCCGACCACTGAATACTTCCAATAGTCGTGTCTTGAGATAGAAGAAGTGTAGTTTTATCTATTATGAACATGTCAATTCTGGAGTAGCTATTATGTACTTGGGAATGAAACGAGTAATCTCGTTCTGAGCCATGTTGCATACGCCAGATATCGTACAGCTCCTCCCCCGAGAACAAATCACCCAGGGCAACTCTTGAGAGACGGGAGTGTGAAGAGGTGTCTATGTCAACTTCCGTAACGGCGTTAAAGTCCCCACATATTATTAAATGTCCCTGTTTATGTTTGGAAATTAATCTGTGGATTTTGTGTAGGAATCTCATCTGATGAGTGTTAGGCGCATAGAGCGTTAACAGGGAATATTTTACATTATTAATCAGACAAATCAGGAAGATATATTTACCGTTAGGATCGACAAACAATTCAATTTCTTGAAAAGCAACTGAGTTTCTTATAGCCATCAGCACTCCTCTGGTTTTGGTAGAGTGGTGTGATTGGAAGACATAAGGAAATTGAGGGTGTTTGATGCGATAAGCGTCTTGTTTCAAAAGGTGAGTTTCTTGTATACAAAGAACTTCACATGCTAATTGTTGCGCCTCCTTCCACATATACGCCCTCTTATGCGGACTATTAAGGCCATTCACGTTTAGAGAGCCAATTTTAAAAGCCATTATAAAAGAGCACAATCTGCTGGCTATAAGATTCCTCAGGTATAAGACTCATACATTTTTCATTACAGAAATGGTATGTTCTAGTAATTAATGATAAGTATGCATTTTGGTGGCCATATATGTATACATGAAATAAAAATAGCTGCAAAAAAACAGACAAAATGTAACAAAACAAAAGCATGTAAATACTTTCTCAAAGGAAGGTCTGAACAGCTTGAAGGTTCAGACATGTGTGGGGGGAAACAGTCCGCCTGCGAACCGGATTTTCCAGGCCTCAAGAAGCCCAGCAGCGTTCCTGCCATAGGATGTACCTCAACGTCGCGGACGGGTCCGGAGGTTGACCACTCTCCAATCGTCCTGCACAGGCTGTGGGGGAGCTCTCTTCGTAGGTTCTGGGAGGACCTCCGCAACGGAAATACCCCACTGTTGAAGGAGTAGCGCTCCGTCTCCAACGTTTCTGATTGTGTGCATGGATCCATTCCTGTTGATCATTAAACGCACTGGAAATCCCCACTTGTATAGGATCTTGTGGTTTCTCAGCGCAGAAGTGATGGGGGAGAGTTCTCTCCTAAGTTGTAGAGTGACAGCAGATAGGTCTGCATAAACGGCTATCTGGTTATATTGCGCAGGAAGAGTCTCCTTTTGTCTGACGGCATTCATAAAATTATCTTTCACGTGAAAAAAGTGGAAGCGGGCCAGGACGTCCCTTGCAACATCATCCGCGAGATGCTTAGGTCTAGGAACCCTATGGGCTCTGTCGATAATCAGATCTCTAGTTGTGCATGTAGGTAGTGCAGATTTGACAAACTCTTGAATATAAAGGGTCAGATCCTTAGGTGCTATGTCTTCAGGGATCCCTCTAAATTTGACGTTATTACGTCGGGAACGATCCTCTATGTCGGCCATTTTAGCTTTCATTTGTGACACTTTTGCTTCCAAGTCGTAATGGGCATCTATAAGCTCATTATGAGAAGCTGCAAAGACACTCATTTTTGATTCGATATGCTGAACCCTGTCTTCCACTGCGTGTAACGCTTCTGACCTAGGTTTAAGTAAATTAGCAAAACCAGAGTAAAGAGATTGCTGCAGAGCTTGCAGCATAGTCTTGAGGGTTAATTCTGTGACAGGGTTATTTGAAGATGGCATATCAGTTAAAACATCTGGGGATCCTGAGGACATACCTTCATCTTCATGTCCGTCTTTGTCCGGTCCTACTGAGGTCTGAGAGAAATGAGGGCCCTTCTTCTGTTGTTTCGCAGGGCTCCTGGATGTATGAGATAGAGTTGAAGAGGACGAGGTTTCACGTGTCTGCTCCCTAAGATGGCGGCCTCTGAGTTCCTGCAGCATCACAGTTGGATGTAACGCTCGTGCTTGAGGAGAAGCTGTCAGCGTGTGGGGCGACAGAGCCGGAACAGAGCTGCTTCTGCGAGGTGGAGACGTGGAGTGCGGGGATCTCGGAGCTGAGGTAAGTGAGCCTGTTTGTTAACAGGCATCGGGGCCGTTTTGGGCCGTCTGGTTGTCATGTGGAAAGTAAAAATCCAGCAGTTTCGCCGGTCTGGACACCGCTTTCCCTCTTCTAGGCATGCCTGGCGGTGTTATCCTCCGGTACGCTAAGTTCAGGGTGTAAAGGAGGTATTATGCGTTGAGTAGTCGCTGAATTTCGGTAAGGCAGTACGGAGCTGAGATTTCAAGCGGCCATTCAGTCCGGCAGCCAAGCCACGCCCCCCCCCTTTCAAGCTTTTTAATGTCAAGCTAGCATTAGTACCGTCATCCACCTAGCTGTACTAGAGGGAGTGATAACCACATTGCCTTTTTGGAAACGCTGCCCTCAAAACATTATGGGGAAGCCCGAGGTTATGTGATTATTTTTCTAATCTATAAATGGAGCCCGGCAGACGCAAACCCCAAAAGTTTCAGATTTTGTCAAATCCAAAACTTTTCAGTAAATCAAACCCAATTTGAATAATGTAAAATTCGCTCGATTCGCAGGTTTTCATGAGTCCTTCATGATGGCGTTGCAGAGACTGCCAGGGTCCCTGGAGAGAAGACAGAAACAGTTTGTACCACTTCTTTCTTCTCTGTACTCTGTACACAGTGCTCAATGGCTGGTCACATGATTGCCGGGATGCTGTTTGTGGGAGGCTGCTGCTGCTGGATCTAACTAGACACAGCAGAGGCCTATAGGTGAAAATAGTCACTATAACAGGGCTGATTTTCCCTGCAACTGGGGTTGTTGTGCCCTAAAATAAAAGGAAATAATAAAGTCCCCCTTTAAGGGACAGGCCATAATAAAAAAAAATAGAGTAAAACTAATCCAAAACTGTAATTAACCCCCTCCCGATGTATGACATATACAGTATATACATCATAGTGGGTAGGGGAAGTAAGGAGCGCGCTCTTGGGCTGAGCCTGCTCCATAGAAAGCGGGTGTCAGCTGTATGTTACAGCCAACACTTTACTGTAACGCGCTGGATTGTGTTCGAGTGCAATCCCGCTCATTCATCCCTCTAAATGCCAAGGTCAATAGCGACCACTACATTTAAAGCGTTAGTAAGAGGAGGGCGACCCCCTCTAACAGTCAACTGCCCCCCAACCGCGACGCGATCCCGGGGCACTGATGGTTGTTCTGGCAGCCTGGGGCCTGATGAAGGGAGCCTAATAAAAAAATAAAAATCAGTTAAATAACATTTTCTATGTACAAAAAATATATATTAAAGTTAAAATAAAAAAAACTTTTTTCCATTTACCCCCTAAAGCATTATAAAAAAAATAATTAGATAAACATAATTGGTATAGCCGGGTCCATACAAGTCTGAACTGTTACAAAACATTTTTTATATAACATGCACGGTGAACGCGTTAAAAAAAAAGTAACACTCCAGAATTTCTGTTTTTTGGTCACCTCATCTCCCACAATTTTTTTTTTTAAAAACTGATCAAAAACTTGCATGTACCCCAAAATGGTAACATTAAAATCTAAAGCTATGCCTTCATACCGCTTAATCAACAGAAAAATAAAAAGGACATGGCTCTCAGAATTTGGCGACAACAAAATAAATTTTATTTTTTACAGTTCGTTTTTGCCTTGTAAAAGCAGTAAAATATGAAAAAACTATAGAGATTTGGTATTGGCGTAATCATATTGACCCTAAGAATAAAATGAACATGTAGTTTTAATTACACAGTAAATGCCGTAAAAACGAAGCGCAAAAAATAATGGAGAAATCACGTTTTTTTTCCTCTTCTACCCCACAAAGATTTATTTTCCCATTTCCTAGTACATTATTTGGTGCAATTAATAGTGCCATGAAAAACTACAATTCGGCCCACAAAAAATAAAGCCCTCATGGGCCTATATTGACGGAAAAATAAAAAGTAATGGCTTATGGAAGGCAGAGGGGGGGGGGGAAATAAAAATCTGAAAAATAGCTACGGTGGGAAGGGGTTAAATAAAAATGACACATAAAATACCCCCTAAAAAAAACGCTTCCCCCACCAATCCTTGTCATTACGCAAGCCCTGACCCAATTACCCTAAAAAAAAACATGTAATATATATAGAAATTTACAGTAGACAATGATGTACACAAATAAAAAGTCTATATTAGGGTATCACTATATTATTACCAGAAAAAAATTAGCTAGAAAGTAAAAAGGCATATTTTGTTACTATCTTTTTCTAATTATAAGCCTAAAAATTCTAAAAAAGCTAATTTATGTCTGTAAAAATGATAAGAAAAGAAACGTGCTGTAACACCCATGGCCACGGGCCATCGGGATTACCCAACTCCCGACGGCCGCAGCCATGAATCTTTGAGCGCTGGCCCGCATCTCCTCCTCAGGAGACGCCAGCACTCACTTCCGCTCTGTATACTACGCCTGTTGTGTTACACCACGCCTGGTGTCTGCGTGCTGCCAAGGTCCCATCCGAGCCTACCATCACTACTGTCTGAATTACCATAGGTACCCTTATTCGAACTATAGACATTGACTTGGTATCCTGTTGGCCAACTGCTATCCTGCTACGGCGGTATGGCCCAGTGGGTCCACATACCCACAAATCGTGACAGTACGCTCAGACCATGGACCCCGCTGGTCAATCCAAGAACATGACGGTGTCACAAGCCATGTGGTCAGATATGCTAGACCTCCGGTCATGACAAGACCAACTCCTCCAGGCGGTGAACATCATTGCACATCGGCTGTATACGCAAGCTGCAGCCTTCCCGGCACCTGCTCCTGTTACCTCTGCTGTTCCTCCTACTACACCTCCTGGCAGTGCTAACTCCCGATTTTCTCTGCCACTACCTCATCGCTATGATGGAGACGCGAGGACCTGCAGGGGATTTCTGAACCAATGCCAGATTCACTTCACTTTCTATGCAGAGGCCTTCTCTTCTGATGATGCAAAGATCGCCTTTATAATCTCCCTCCTCACTTGCAAAGCCCTCACGTGGGCGAACCCCATTTGGGAACGTCAGGGACCAGAGACCCGTCAGTTACTGCGGTTCGTACAGACTTTCCGTACTATATTTGAGGAACCCGGGAGAGTTTGATCGGCTCCTGCATCCCTGCTGACCCTTCGCCAGGAGGACACCTCCATGGGCGAGTACGCCATTCAGTTCCGCACCCTGGCTGCCAAACTAACCTGGAACAACGAGGCCTTGGTGTCTGTGTTGTGGTCTATCTCGATGGCATCTTAATTTTTTCCCCAGACCCGACGACTCATCAGAGACATGTCCGTCAAGTTTTGCTGCAATTAAGGGAGAATCGCCTGTATGCCAAGCTGGAGAAGTGTGTGTTTGAGAAGAGTTCTCTACCCTTCCTGGGCTACATCATCTCGGATCATGGTCTCAAGATGGATCCAGAATGGCAACGTCCTCAAAAAACCCCTTAGTGACCACTAATACGCCTTTTCACGTCATTTACTACTGGGCTTTAGGCTAGGCTGACGCCTTTTCACGTCAGCCTAGTCTAAGTCCTGCACGGGTCTCCCGTGCAGGCAGGAGCCGGGGCTCTGCTGTCTGATGACAGCTGAGCTCCTGCTCCAACGCCCGCGATCGAAGTTTACTTCGATCGCGGCCGTTTAACCCGTTAAATGCCGCCGTCAATAGCGACCGCGGCATTTAACTTTGTTTACAGAGGGAGTGCGCTCCCTCTCTCACCCATCGGCGGCCCGCGAATGAAATCGCGGGTCTCCGATGGGGTGTCATGGCAGCCGGGGGACTGATAAAAGCCCCCAGGTCTGCCCTGGACATATGCCTGTTATTTACACTGACAGGCAATAATGCTCTGGTATACGAAGTATACCAGAGCATTATAGCAGCGATCGGAACATCGCACAGTAAAGTCCCCTAGTGGGACTAATAAAATCAGTCATCAAAGTGAAATAAAGATTATTAATAAAAAGTACAGTAAAAAAATAAATAAAACCATTTTTTTCCATAAAAAGTGGTTTTATTTAGTAAAAGTGTAAAAAAAAAAAAAAAGTACACATATGTGGTATCGCCGCGACCGTAATGACTCCATTAATAAAGTTAATATGTCATTTAAACCGCAAAGTGAACACCGTAAAAAAAAAACACCAAAAACTATGGCGAAATTGCAATTTTTTTCCATTGCCCCCCAAAAAAGTCATAATAAAAATGAATCAATAAGTCCCATGTACCCCAAAACAGTACCACTCAAAACTACGTCTTGTCCCGCAGAAAACAAGCCCAAAAAATCACTACATTGATGGAAAAATAAAAAAATTACGGCTCTTGGAAAGCGACGATGCAAAAACAAATAATTTTAGTTCAAAAGTGTTTTTATTGTGCAAAAGTCGTAAAACATAAAAAAACCTCCACATATGTGGTATCGCCGTAATCGTACCGACCCATAGAATAAAGGTAACATGTTAATTACGTCGCACAGTGAACGGCGTCAATTTAAAAACGCATAGAACAATGGCGGAATTTCAGTTTTTTTTTATAATCCCCCCCAAAAAGGTTAATAAAAGTTAATATAAAAATTATATGTACCCAAAAATGGTGCCATTAAAAAGCACAACTAATCCCGCAAAAAACAAGTCCTCATACAGCTATGTAGACGAAAAAATAAAAACGTTATAGCTCTTTGAATGCGACTATAGAAAAACGAATAAAATAGCTTGGTCATTAAGGCCTAAAATGGGCTGGTCACTAAGGGGTTAAAGGGGTTGTCCGAGATACCAAAATGTTTTCAAAAACTGTGTCATACATTACCCCTTTTACAGACAACCTAAATAAAGCATTATTTAAATAAAAAATTCTACTTACCACATTTCTTCTTTGAATTTAGCACAGCTTGTTTACATGCAGTTCAGCTCTGGTTTGTTGATCTTTCCTTGTGAGGAAACTTTTTTTCCGTGCACGCTCATTGCAGGCTGCAATGAGCGTGCACGTACCTTCCAAGAGTTCATGTGAGCTGTCCTTGCTCCTCCCCGCTGACCTCCTTCACTGGACTTGTCTCCTTGCTGACATTCTTGAAGGATGGTGAGCAAATGTTCTCCCCCCATTATGTTTTTCACATTTATGTTTTCTTTCTCTTTTCAGGTCTATAAACCTCTTCGTGTCTACCCCAACCCTCGTCCACCCTCTTCTATCTTATGTCTCTCTCCACTAAGACTATGTTCACACAGAGTTTTTCGCAGGAGGAATATCTGCCTCAAAATTCCGTCTTGAAGTTTGCGGCAGATTTACCTCTCCCTGCACTCTGATTTTTGCGTCGTTTTTCCCGGCGTTTTTTGTGGCGTTGTTTGCGGCTTTGTTTGCGTTTTTGTTTGCCTCTTTGTTCGCGGCGTTTTTCGTTTCGTTTTTCGCGGCGTTTTTTGCGTCTTTGTTTGCGGATTTTTTCGCGATGTTTTTCGCTGCGTTTTCCGTTGCGTTTATCGTAGCCTTTTTCACGTCGTTTATCGTTTCTTTTTTTGCGTCGTTGTTTGCGGCTTTTTTTGCTGCGTTTTTTGTTGCGTCTTTCGTGGCGTTTTCCCTGTTTTTCGCGGCGTTCTTTGCCTCTTTGTTTGCGGCTTTTTTCGCGTTTTTTTTCGCCATGTTTTTCGCTGCATTTTCCGTGACGTTTATCGTAGCCTTTTTTGCGTCGTTTTTCTCAACTTTTTTTTTGCGTCGTTTTTTTTGCAGCGTTTTTCGTTGCGCCTTTCGTGGCGTTTTCCCTGTCATTTTTCGTGGCGTTCTTTGCCTCTTTGTTTGCGGCTTTTTTTGCGATGTATTTTGCGGCGTTTATCGTAGCCTTTTTGGCGTTGTTTTTCGCGTCTGTTTTTTTCAGCTTTTTTTGCTGCGTTTTTCGCATCGTTTTCCGTGGCGTTTTTCGCCCGCGGAAATTGAGTGCCGCGGGCATAAAACAACGCGAAATACGCTTTCTCTGCCTCCCATTGAAGTCAATGGGAGGTCAGAGGCGTAAACGCCCGAAGATAGAGCATGTCGCTTCTTTTTCCCGCAAGTCAGTTTTACTGCTCGCGGGAAAAATACGCCGATGCCTCCCATTGAAATCAATGGTACGCATTTTCAGGCCATTTTTGACGAGTTTTGCGACACTGTTTCCGCTTAAAAAAAACTTGTCAAAATACTCTGTGTGAACTTAGCCTAATGCTGCCTCCGTTATTGTACTTCATGTACCATTCCTCCTCCTCACATGCACTTTGTGCTGTGAGGAGGAGTAATTTTATTACATAGATGACACACTACCCCTCCCTCCACCTGTACCTAGCGCTATTGTGCGTAGCGCTATTGTAACTTATCGGAGTAGTGGAATCCCACTATGGTCGGGGATTCCGCTACTGCACGCTTTGCTTGGACATAGACCTAGGCAGAGACATGAAGCAATCCGTTGTGGACCGGAATCATAGTGGCGCTGTCTACCTAAGGGCGGATTTACACGAACACCATATACGTCCGTGCAACCCGCGTGTTTTTCACGCGTGTGGCACGGACCTATGCAAGTCTATGGAGCAGTGCAGACTGTCCATGATTTTTGTGCAGCGAGAGTCCGCAGCGTGAAACATACTGCATGTCCTCTATTGGTGCGTTATCATGCACCTACACTCACATTGAAGTCAATGCATGCGTGAAAACCACGCACCACACACGCGTGTTTGGTGCGTGATTTACACAGCAATTTTTTGTAAAAAAGAAGAAAAAAATGGGCTGGCTTTGTGAGTGCACGAATAACGCATGACAATCGAAAAGCACACTGATGCATAAGGGCAGATTTACACGAGCGTGTGCGTTTTGAGCACGCAAAAACCGTGGCGTTTTGCGTGCGCAAAATGCACTTGACAGCTCCGTGTGCCCTGTTCATATGGTGCGCGGCTGCGTGGATTTCGCGCAGCCGCCATCATTATGACATTCCGTTTAGATGTTTTTAAACAGAAAAGCACGTGGTGCTTTTCTGTTTACATTAATTCTTTTACAGCTGTTGCGCGAATAACGCGCGTCCCACTGAAGGGCTTCCGTGGGGTGCACCATTGAAAAACGCAGAAATATAGAACATGTCGTGAGTTTTACGCAGCGGACACACGCTGCGCAAAAATCACTGACAGTCTGCACTGCCCCATAGACTTGCATAGGTCCGTGCGACCGTATATGGCGTTTGTGTAAATCCGCCCTAACGCACACACACGGACGGGATTGACGCAAGTTTTTCACGCGCAGAAAATACACACGCTAGTGTGCATGAAGCCTTACTAATGGACGCTGTTAGACAGTGGCCATTAATAATGCACTAGTAATACATTTTTAAATAAATGAGAAGGACATAGAAAAAATATTGTAATGAAATAAAATAACACACATAACACTGGTTAACGATTTTATTAAAAATAAAAAAGGTGTCATTGAAGTAGTCCTTGAACTTGATGTAGTACCAAGGACCCAAACTGTAAAAAAACACATAACTAAAAAAAAAAAAAAAAACAGGGATGCTTAGATACACTGCTCATGTGTGATAATGTTAGACCATGTATCTAAGCCTACCACAAGGTAGCCTTAGATACATTACCCAAGCAGACAGTGTCACACATGGGCCATGTATCTAAGAATACCACATGTTAGGCTTAGATACAGGGCCCCAAAACACTAATCTTAGGGTATGTTCACACGGCAGCGTCCGTAACGGCCGAAATTACGGGGCTGTTTTCAGGATAAAACAGCCCCGTCATTTCAGCCGTAACGGCATGTGCAGGCGCTTGAACGCCGCGTCCATTACGGACGTAACTGGAGCTGGTTTTCCATGGAGTCCATGGAAAACGGCTCCATTTACGTCTGAAGAAGTGACATGACACTTCTTTGGCGCGGGCGTCTATTTACGCGTCGTCTTTTGACAGCGACGCGTAAATATACGCCTCGTGTGAACAGACAAACGTCAGCCCATTGCTTTCAATGGGCAGATGTTTGTCAACGCTTTCAAGCCGTAATTCCGGCGTAATTCGGGGGTTAATACGCCCGAATTACATCCGTAAATAGGCCGTGTGAACATAGCCTTATACAGGAATAAAAAGAATGTCATCTGGGGTCCTGTATCTAAGCCTACATTGTGTTAGGCTTAAATACAGGCTCCATGTGTGACACTGTTTGTTAGACCCTGTATCTAAGCCTAACAATGTAGGCTTAGATACAGGACCCCAGAAGATCTTATCCAGTTCAGGAGCGGGCTATTTTGCGCCTTCAGGATCAGACACCGTTTAGCCATTTATAGCACGTGTTAGTTAAATGGCTATAACTTTTTTATTTGTTGGGCTAACGACGTGAATTTTGCAACGTTTTTACCGTAGACAATGGAGGTTTATTTTTTGTATCACTTTTATACACATCCTTTTTTGCCATTTTAGAATTTTTATTCATAAAGTTTGAAAATAATAGTAAAAAAATAAGCTTTTTTACGTTTCAGCTATTTTTTTTTTGGTAATAACATAGTTTTACCCTAAAATAGACCTTTTATTTGTGATCGTCATTGTCTACCGTAAATTTTAATATATTACATGTCTATATTAGGGGTAATTAGGTCAGCGCTAGCGTTACAACAATGATTGGCGGGGGGGGAAAGTTTTTTTTGGGGTGGGTATTTTATGTGTATTTATTATTTAATTTTTTTTTGTACTTTACTTTACTATTTTTTTATTCCAATGTCTGTCCCTCAAAGATCAAAAAAGACCTTTGGGGAACTTTATATATATATTTTTTCTTTCTTTTACACCATCTTTTCCACTGTAACTGGAGCTGCACAGCAGCCCCAGTTACAGGGGAAATCAGCCCTCTCATAGTGACGATTGTCACTAACTGGGCTGTGCTGGGTCTAGTAAGACCCAGCAGCAGTCTGTCAGTAACGGCACCCGGTGATCATGTGACCAGTCACGTGATCACCGGGAGGAATAGAGACAGCGCATCTGCTGCTGTCTCTATTCCTATACACAGCGTTCAGGGTCCCCGGCAGTCACTGACAGCCGGAGACCCAACATTCAGCTGCCTGATCGCGCGGGCAGCAAGTTAAAACCCGAGCCGTAAAAAGTCTATGGCTCGGGTTTTAAGGACCCTGACCGCTGGCCGTAAAAATACAGCCAGCGGTCGGGAACCAGTTGTTAAACAGTGTACTATTATAGGCTCTGCTCCGGGACTCGCCTGACATCGGAGCAGAGCCTATACTAGCGAGGAGCGGCTCCTCCTTGGGCCTGCTCGGTCCTACGGCGCAACGGTGTCCCGCGGGCCGCAGATAACAGCCTCAAGGGCTGCATGCGACCAGTGTGCTGCATCTTGTTGTATAATCCCCTATCAAAGCCTACTATGTGTAGGCTTTGATAGGGTAAGAACTAAAAGTACAGATGCCACTGTACCTCGCCGACTGGGCTAGTCCGCAGGTGCCGTCCCTTTTCACTTTTTTCACTGTGAACATGCATAGGCTCGCTCACAGTGAAAAGCTGCATAGGCTGGGCGGGCAGTCATGAACGAGCACCCTCAGAAACGACACGTCACCAGTGACGTGTCGTATCCCATCCGAGGTCTCGCTGGGGCGAGACCATGTGATCGGGATACGACACGACAGTGGAGGAGGAAGAAAAAGTGACATCAGAAGACATGTGATCGGAAGAAAAGAGCTGCCAGAACGGAGAACAGAAGCAAGATTGCACAGGTAAGTATATTATTCAATAGTTAATATGTGCATTGTGGGTTTAAATTTAAAGTAAAAATATATCTCGGACAACCCCTTTAAGGTCCATACAGCGTTTCTTGAGATTCGCCAACTTCTAACGGCAGTTCATCCCAAACTTTTCTTCACTGGCAGCTCCCATCTCTACCCTCACCTAAAAAGGCATGAATGCCAAGGTGTGGACTCTAGAGGCAGAATCTGCATTTAATAGCCTGAATAGTGCCTTCACGTCACCCTCAACACTCCACCACCCTGATGTATCTCGACAGTTTTCGTTGGAGGTGGACGCCTCTTCTGTTGGTGCAGGCACACTTTTGTTCCAGAGAGGTTATAAAGGGAAGGCAGTGGTATGTGGCTGTTACTCTAAACTTTTTTCTTCTGCAGATTACTCGATTGGGGATCAGTAGTTACCGGCCATCAAATTGGCTCTGGAGGAGTGGAGACATCTACTAGAGGGCGCAGCTTACCCCATCCTGATATTTACCGACCACAAGAACCTCACCTATCTCCAGACGGCCCAACGGCTGAACCCTTGTCAAGCCATGTGGTCGCTGTTCTTTGCCCGGTTCCAGTTTGAGCTCCACTACCGCCCTGCCGACGAGAATGTGAGACCCGATGCCTTGTCCAGGTTGTTCGAGACAGAGGACACCATGGAGTCTCCACAAAATATCATTCATCCGTCCAGCATTATCTCTGTCAACCCTCTGCAAGTAAGAGACGTCCCTCCGGGGAGGACTGTCCCTCCGGGGAGGACATTTGTACGCCTGGCAGACAGTGGGAGAATCGCTAGGGACACAGCTCCAAACTGGCAGGTCACATGGGTGACCGTAAAACCCGAGATCTGATTGCCGGTCAATTCTGGTGGGCCGCGCTGCCCAAATACATCATGTACTTTGTCTCCTCCTGCACGGTGTGCGCGGCTAACAAGGTTGCTCACTCCAAGCCTGCTGGCCTGCTCCAGCAGCTGCCTGTGCCCAATGGTCCCTGGCAGCATATAGCAATGGACTTTGTCACGAACCTGCCTCCCTCTGCTGGATGCAGTGTGGTCTGGGTGGTGGTGGACCGATTCTCGAAAATGGCTCATTTTGTTCTGCTGACTGGCCTATCGTCTGCTTCTCGACTGGCCAACCTCTTCATCCAACACATTTTCTGCATGCACGGCTTACCTCTGCATATCGTGTCTGATCGGGGGGTTCAGTTCACCTCAAAGTTGTGGCGAGCCCTCTGTAAAGTCCTTGATGTAAAGTTGGACTTTTCCTTAGCATAGTATCCTCAGTCCAATGGTCAAGTCGAGAGGATCAATCAGATCATGGAGATACTTAATCTCCAGGCAGCATGATGACTGGGTGCAGCTTCTTCCTTGGGCCGAGTTCTCTTATAACACCCATACAAGCGAGTTCACAAGAATCACACCATTCTTCATCGATACGGGCAACACCCACGAATCCCTCTCCTAGTGTCAGTTATGTCCCAGGTGCCTGCAGCTGACTCTGCATTCAGGAACTTCCTGCAGATCTGGCAGCAAACCCAATCCTCTATTCTGCTGGCGGTCAACCGCATGAAACGAAAGGCAGACACAAGGAGAAGAGAGCCTCCCCAGTTTCTTCCAGGTACCAAGGTCTGGCTGTCCTCCAGGAATATCCGGCTGAGGGTGCCATTATACAAGTTTGCTCCCAGGTCCCTCGGACCCTTCGAGATCCTACAGCAGATCAACCCTGTCGCCTACAAGCTTCGGCTGCCTCCTACCCTCAAGGTACCCAACTCCTTTTATGTCTCCCTCCTGAAGCTTGTGGTTCTGAACCGTTATCCCAAGACTCCTAGTCCTGCAGTTGCCGCCAGTGGTTCATCTGATTCATTTGAGGTCAATGAGATCTTGGACACCAAAAAAGTTGGAGGAAGAACTTTTTATTTGGTGGATTGGAAGGGGTTTGGTCTAGAAGAGCACCTCAGTGCTCCTACCCTCGTGAAGAGGTTTCTCTCCCGTTCTGTTCCCAAGGAGAGGGGCCATAAGAGGGTGGATACTGAAACACCCATGGTCCCGGGTCGTCGGGATTACTCTCCTCCCAACGGCCGCAGCCATGCATCTGTAAGCTCTGGCCCGCATCTCCTCCTCAGGAGAAGCCAGCACTCACTTCCGCTTCATTCCACTGTGTCCCGTAGGGTGCGCGCGCACGCTCGTGTCCGGCCTTAAAGGGCCAGTGTGCACACATCAAGTAAATGTGTAATTAGCCCATACTCACCCTGGACTATAAGAAGAGCCCTGCCCCTTCCCTTATTGCCTGAGCGTTGTTGTGGTTACCCGTGTTAGTCTTTGCAAATGGTCCCTTAGTGTTTTCCAGTTCCCATTCTTCCCGTACCTGCTACCTGTATCCTGTATCCCGTATCCCGTGCTACCTTGGTCTGTGCCATAGAGAGTTGGAGTCGTGTTGTGCCCTATACTACACCGTATGTGTTACACCGCGACTGGTGTCTGCCTGCTGCCAAGGTCCCATCCGAGCCTACCATCGCTACAGGTATCCTTATTCAAACTATAGACATTGACTTGGTATCCTGTTGGCCAGCTGCTATCCCGCTATGGTGGTACGGCCCAGTGGGTCAACATACCCACAGATTGTGACACCTGCATTGATCATGAAAAAAACTTTGCAAAAATCAAGTTGCTAGACAAACAAATAAAAATGTTATAGCCATTTAACCAACGCATGCTAAAAATGGCTAAACAGTGCCTGGTCCTCAACCTGTTACATCTGGCCACAGCGTTTAAGCCCCCCAGAAAAATCTAAAAAAAAGAAAAAAATATGCCACCGAAAACAATTTAAGATTTAACGCCATTAAGTTAGAGACACATTAGCAAATATATATGTATGTTATTTGTACAAATAATGTGAGGTAAAATAAATAAACCAGTGACAAAAGAACTGTAAGCTAAGGCCAGTTACCACTGTCCTTGCCCATTGATTGAGCTAGTAACATTTGCAAAGTATAAATAATATGAAGACTAGTCATCCTGGACATAAATACTGAACTGCTGCAAAGAAGCAACCAGGAGGCCACAAGTTCTTGGTAATATTTGGGCGATCCAAGTGACTTTTCTGCATAATTTAATTAATATATCCAGAGTATTGACTGCTTGGTTAACTGTATTTACATATACTATTATTCTGTATTTTATAATTTAAAAAAAATTAAATCACCAAAACCACTGGTAAATGGGAAAAAAAACTTTCATTGTCCTATATTCAGAACATCTATTGAAACTTAACTTTTTTTATTGCTTGTATTAAAACAAAGTATATAAAAAATATACTATCATCATATTTTAGAACCATTCTCCCTCCTGTAGCCCCCTTTCTATCAGTCGGTATCTTCTGTCTATTCCATTTCATTTCGCATAGTATTCAGTATATTTTGAAAAATCAACTGACAATTGGATAAAAGTATCTAATTTATCTATATAAAAATAAATAAATAAATAAATAAATGTTTTAAAAATATAAAACATATTGTGACTTTTTACATTAAGTTTTATATGACAGCTCTAATTTCGGAATTCTTCTCATCAGTTCTATAACCTTATGTAGAGTGGGAACAGCATCTTAATCCAATATATTAAAATATATAGATGATAGAAAATGAAATATCTCCAAAATGAAATAAGCATAGCCACAAATCGAGAGGGACTCTAACCTTTGTGGTATAATGTTATTTATCTAGTACCTTTTTCCAAAATATTTTTAAGGGTTCACATTCCCAAAAACAATAAATAAAAGATGCTTTTACTTGGCCACATTAGGACACTGAGTTTTGTATTTCAAAATATACCTCTCCAGAGGGAATACTAAAATCATAATGTGTCCTATTGATCACAGTAAATAACATTTCTCTCCAGTTCTCTAAAACCACTACTATTCATTCCCTTTTGAAAACTTTCTGAAATGTCCTATACTGGGAGGTCATATTTCATGTATTTTTTCACCCCTCAGACCGACTTCCATAAATATATGAGAGGCATAATGAGGCCTCTGAAGATAGCAGTAGATCAAATTCAGATATTTCTTTCAAATAACATCGATTACTACTACTTAAGGATTTGTGAAACTTGACTAACTGTCTTTGTGTACTGTAGTGAGTATCCTTAAAGGGGTTATCCATTCCCTAAAAATTGATGGCCTATCGTCAGTATAGGCCATCAATAGCTGATGGGTCGGGGCTCCCGCCTATCAGCTGTTTTGAAGGGGATTCAGCACTCGTACGAGCGCTGCTTTCCCCTTAATTTCTGCTTGCTCACTGTGAATCGTCGGCCCGGATGTAGCGCCGATTCACAGGTATTGCAGCCTCCTCCTACCATTGAAGTGAATGAGAGAAGGCTGCAATACCTGGGAATTGCCGCTACTTGTGTGTCGACGATTCACAGTAAGCAGCGCTCCCCTTCAAAATAGCTGATCAGCGGGGGTCCTGGGAGTTGGACCGCGACCCATTAGCTATTGATGGCCTTATTCGTTTACAAAGGTCTGGCCTGTGGGTCTGTATACAGAGGGTCTCGCCTGAGGTCTGTATTAGTTTAGGTGGTCTGGGATCTGTATTTATGGAATCTGGTCTAGGATCGTAATTAAATTAGTTATTGTGTCTGTTCTGGGGTCTTTTTTTGTTTAGGGGGGGTCTGGTCTATTATATTTTAGGAGGTCTGGAGTGTGCATTTGTTGATGAATGTGTATTTTTTCTAGGGTCTAAATTTATAGGTCTGACCTGGGTTTTGAATTTGTTTAAGGCTCAGTTTTTATTTGTGTTGCTATAGAGGCTACAGAAGCGAAGGTCCAAATATGTCTCAGCAGGAAACTCTGCAGTCATCAGCTTTGGGCCGGATGAAAAAAAAAAGAAAAATAACTTCTACAATCAGAGAAGATGTCACCTGTGAGTCACTGAATTTATAGGGAAGATGTGCCCATGTGCTGTCTCCTTGTAGCCTATTGACAACTGGGTATTACCATTTCCCTTGTCAAGAGGATTTGTCCCTACACAGTGTGATACTGTCTACTGTCAGCGATAATTGGATGTTGCCACACTCTGTAGGGACACAGCGCTTTTGACCCAGTTGTGAATGATAGCACGGAAAGGTGGTGTTTTATTTCTCCATAGAAATTTAGAAAAATTGTATGTATCTTTGGACTTCAATAAAAATCGCGAGGTCGGTAAAGGATATACTAATCGTAAAACTATCAGGTGGCCCCATATAAACAATGACTAGGTAAGATTTATTGATTTACTCAATTCAGATCGAATCTATTTATTGCCACAAGAATATTAACCCCTTCCTACTGCAGCCATTTTTTGTTTTTTCCTCCCCACCTTCCAAAAGCCATAACTTTTTTTACTTTTCTGTCGATATAGCCGTTGAGGGCTTGATTTTTGTGGGACGAGTTGTCAATTTTTATGGCACCATTTATTGTACCATATAATGTACTGGGAAACTGTAAAGAAATTATTTGTGGGATGAAAAGGGAAAAACATAGCGATTCCTCCATTGTTTTTTTGTATCATTTTTACGGCGTTCACCGTGCAATAGAAAGTTAATGTTAATTTTATTCACACAATTCATAAATCATATAGTATTTTTTATGTTTTACTACTTTTACAAGGAAAAAACTAATTGTTAAAAATAAAATTAGGTTTTTTTTGTCGCCATATTTTGAGTGCCATAACTTTTTCCGTCCATTGAGTGGTGTGAAGGCTTATTATTTTACAGGACCAGCTGTAGTTTTTACTGGTACAATATTGGGGTGCATGCTAGTTTTTGATTACTTTTTATTAAATTTTTTAGGGAGAGGAGTTAACCAAAACTATACATTTTGGTGTTTTACTTTTTTTGGTGTTTTACTTTTGTTTAATATTACTGTAAAGGATCTGCCAGGCACAACTTCTGTGTATACGCCCATAGGTAATCAGTCTGCACCTGAGTCTATGTCTCTGAGACTGACTCCATCTTCCACCACTCAGGATGGCAGGCTTAGGAGCGGGAGAGCCTATCGCAGCCTGGCCAGACGGAGCTAGCTCCCGCCCTCTGTCTATTTATACCTGCCTTTCCTGTTCCTCCTTTGCTTGTGATTCTTCTCGTGTGGTTTCCTGGCCCAGCTACAGCTTCTGACTATTTGATCCTGCTCCATACTGACCCTGGCTTACTGACTACTCTCCTGCTCTGCGTTTGGTACCTCGTTCACTCCTGGTTTGACTCGGCTCGTTCACCACTCTTGTTGCTCACGGTGTTGCAGTGGGCAACTGCCCCATTTCCCTTAGCTTTGTGTACCCTTGTCTGTTTCTCTCTCGTGCACTTACTGAGCATAGGGACCGCCACCCAGTTGTACCCCGTCGCCTAGGGCGGGTCGTTGCAAGTAGGCAGGGACAGAGTGGCGTGTAGATTAGGGCTCACATCCGAGGTGGGAGTGGGGGCTGTCTTGTCCCAGGGTACCAGGTCTCTCACCCATCTCCATCCCTGTGCCTACTTCTCCAGGAAGTTTTCGCCCACTGAGAGTAACTATGACATTCGCAACCGCGAACTCTTAGCAATTAAATGGGCATTTGAAGAGTGGCACCACTTCCTGGAGGGGGCTAGGCACCAGGTAACGGTCCTTACCGACCACAAGAATCGGGTTTTCCTAGAATCTGCCTGGTGGCTAAACCCGAGACAAGCTCGATGGGCGCTATTTTTTACCAGATTCAACTTTTTGGTTACCTATAGGGCTGGGTCTAAAAATATTAAGGCCGATGCACTAACGCGTAGCTTCATGGCCAGCCCTCCTTCGGAGGAAGATCCTGCTTGTATTTTGCCTCCTAGTATAATCATTTCTTCTATTGATTCTGATTTAGTCTCTGAAATTGCGGCTGATCAAGGTTCAGCTCCCGGGAACCTTCCTGAGGACAAGCTGTTTGTTCCCCTGCAATTCCGGCTAAGGGTACTTAGGAAAAATCATGACTCCGCACTATCTGGTCATCCAGGCGTCCTGGGTACCAAACACCTCATTGCCAGAAACTATTGGTGGCCTGGGTTGCCTAAAGACATTAAGGCCTACGTCGCCGCTTGTGAGGTTTGTGCTAGGTCCAAGACTCCCAGGTCCCGACCAGCGGGCTTACTACGTTCTTTGCCCATTCCCCAGAGACCTTGGACCCATATCTCCATGGATTTTATCATCGATTTGCCTCCATCTCAAGGCAAGTCGGTGGTGTGGGTTGTAGTAGACCGCTTCAGTAAAATGTGCCACTTTGTGCCCCTCAAGAAACTACCCAATGCCAAGACGTTAGCCACCTTGTTTGTCAAACACGTCCTGCGTCTCCATGGGGTCCCTGTCAATATTGTTTCGGACAGAGGGGTACAATTTGTTTCATTGTTTTGGAGAGCCTTCTGTAAAAAGTTGGAGATTGATCTGTCCTTCTCCTCTGCCTTCCATCCTGAAACTAATGGCCAAACTGAGAGGACTAATCAATCTCTAGAACAATATTTAAGGTGTTTTATCTCTGACTGTCAATATGATTGGGTCTCATTCATTCCCCTCGCCGAATTTTCCCTTAATAACCGGGTCAGTAACACGTCAGGGGTCTCCCCCTTTTTCTGTAATTTTGGGTTTAATCCACGGGTCTCCTCCGTTTCACCTGGTAGTTCCAACAATCCCGAGGTAGAGGTCGTTCATCGGGAACTGTGCACAGTCTGGGCCCAGGATCAGAAGAACCTAGAGGAGTCCCAGAGCATACAAAAAACTCAGGCTGATAGAAGACGTTCTTGTTTATGGTCGGGGATCTGATGTGGTTATCGTCTAGGAACTTACGCCTTAAGGTCCCGTCCAAGAAGTTTGCTCCCCGGTTTATTGGGCCGTAGAAGGTCATTGAAGTCCTCAATCCTGTCTCCTTCCGAATGGAGTTGCCCCCATCTTTTCGAATACACAACGTGTTTCATGCCTCCCTCCTTAAACGCTGATCCCCGTCCTTGGCTCCCTCGAGGAAACCTCCTGTTCCCATTCTCACCCCTGAGGGGGTGGAATTCGAGGTGGCCAAGATTGTGGACAGCAAGATGGTCCAAGGCTCCCTCCAGTACCTGGTCCATTGGAGAGGATACGGGCCTGAGGAGAGGACTTGGGTACCCGCCCGGAATGTTCACGCTGGGGTATTGGTCAGGAAGTTCCACCTTCGTTTCCCCAATAAACCAGGTCCACTTAGAAAGGGTCCGGTGGCCCCTCATAAAAGGGTGGGTACTGTAAAGGATCTGCCAGGCACAACTTCTGTGTATACGCCCATAGGTAATCAGTCTGCACCTGAGTCTAAGTCTCTGAGACTGACTCCATCTTCCACCACTCAGGATGGCAGGCTTAGGAGCGGGAGAGCCTATCGCAGCCTGGCCAGACAGAGCTAGCTCCCACCCTCTGTCTATTTATACCTGCCTTTCCTGTTCCTCCTTTGCTTGTGATTCTTCTCGTGTGGTTTCCTGGCCCAGCTACAGCTTCTGACTATTTGATCCTGCTCCATACTGACCCTGGCTTACTGACTACTCTCCTGCTCTGCGTTTGGTACCTCGTTCACTCCTGGTTTGACTCGGCTCATTCACCACTCTTGTTGCTCACGGTGTTGCCGTGGGCAACTGCCCCATTTCTCTTAGCTTTGTGCACCCTTGTCTGTTTGTCTCGTGCACTGAGCGTAGGGACCGCCGCCCAGTTGTACCCCGTCGCCTAGGGCGGGTCGTTGCAAGTAGGCAGGGACAGAGTGGCGGGTAGATTAGGGCTCACTTGTCCGTTTCCCTACCCCCATCATTACAGTTACATTTTAATAGTTCGGACATTTACGGATGCAGCGATACCAATTATGTTTATTTATTTATTTTCACAATGCTTTATGGGTAAAATGGTAAATTGTATTTTTTTAACTTTAAATTAATTTTTTTGTACTTACATTTTTTTTATTTAACTAATTTATGGGGACTTGAACAAGCGATTCATAGATCGCTTGCACAATATAATGCAAAACGAATGTAATGCAGTATATCGTGATTTTGACTAGCTCCTATTAAGCCCTGCCGTATGTTTTGAAGCGGTTTTGAGACGCGGTTTTGACACGGTTTTTTAAGACATCCCTCAGTAAGGCTGTACTTCCCAAGAGGGCAAAAACTCCACCCAGCCTTCTCCTAGGCCCCATTTTATACACATCACTGCTATAGAAAGGAGAAACTGCTACTATGGACCAAAATCCTGAACAGCACAGCAGTGTGGCCTTACCACAGCCACGAATAAAGGTGAGGAGGCGTGAGATACGCCTCCTCATGAAGGTGGTGATCAACGTTGTGCGTCGGCGTAGGTTTCTACACTCTTTTAGCAAAATTTAGACAAAGCATTAATTTCTGTTCAACACTTCATTTTTCACAGGAGGAAGAACGACGGAGAGAACGGCACCGTCGCTACTGGGTACACCCCATTAATGAACTGCGGCCACAAAGGGGACACTTTGGACATCTGTACGCAGGACTGGTAGTGAGTTGTTTTATTTTTTGTAGTTGCAACAGTACAAAAATGTGAACAGGGAGAACTATGATCCTGTCCATTTAAGCACTTGATGCTGTGATTTATAGCATCCACAGCATCGAGGCCGTTAGCGGGGTTGTCAGGGTATGTGCACACGATAGCAGGCATTTACGTGTGAAAAGACAGACTGTTTTCAAGAGAAAACAGCTGCCTCGTTTCACACGTAAATGCTCCTCCACGTAATATATGAGGCGTCTGGGACGCTTGTAAATCTTGAGCTGCTCTTCATTGAGTTCAATGAAGAACGGCTGAAATTACGTTGCAAAGAAGTGCCCTGCACTTCTTTGTCGAGGCAGTCAATTTACGCGTCGTCGTTTGACAGCTGTCAAATGACGACGCGTAAATAACAGGTCGTCTGCACAGTACGTCGGCAAACCCATTCAAATGAATGGGCAGATGTTTGCCGATGTATTGTAGCCCTATTTTCAGATGTAAAACGAGGCATAATACGCCTCATTTACATCTGAAAATAGGTCGTGTGAACCCAGCCTCACTAGCACTGTAGCAACCATATCAGCTGCTATGGGGTACACTGCACGAGGGTGCCCATGCCGTCCTCCAGTACAGGCCCCCCATGCCCGGAGACGCCGCTAGCATCTGATATGGCCACACATGCTGTTTGATAGTGGTGAATATAAAAAGTTAATTGAAACTTAAAAATGGTTAAGCCATTGTGATTTTTTCTTTACAGCTATCCTGAGAAGTTTTTAGATTTCATTCGATTGCCTATGAGCGCATTTGATCGGCTGGATGGGATCCTGCAGTGCCATCTGATGCGCCAGGACACCACCATGAGGAGGGCCATCTCTCCTACGTATAGGCTGCTTATAACATTGCGGTGAGTTTTTAAAAAAAACAAAACCTTTTGGTGTGTTTTGCCTTCTTGACCATCCATTAAATTTGTATGATATTAGTGGGTATGGTCAAGATGGGCTTGTATATACGTGATTGCTCCTTGTACTAATTTTATTCTCTTTCTCTCTCTCTCTTTTTCAGATTTTTGGCAACTGGGGAGAGTTACGCATCTCTGCACCTCCAATTCCGGGTTGGTAAATCGACCATCTCTGGAATTGTGAGGAGTACATGCCAGGTGATCTGGCAGCACTTACAGCCCATTTCAATGCCCAGTCCGACCCAGGAGACTTGGTTGCGGGCAGCAGCAGGCTCAGTCTGTGGCCAATTTCCCACAGTGCATAGGCGCCGTCAATGGTAAGCACATACGTGTGCAGCAGCCACCGCACTCAGGATCACATTACATCAATTACAAGAAGTACTTTTCTGTGGTCCTGATGGCGTGGCTGATGCCTCGTATAAGTTTGTTGCTATTGAAAAAGGTGCCTATGGCAGTACTGGGGACTCCCGGGCGCTACTGACATCGACATTCGGCCAGCGAGTGCTGGTAGATCAGGTGACTCTGCCCCCTCCAAGACCTCTTCCGGGTACCACGCATCCATTCTCTTTTGTCATGGTAGGGAATGAGGCTTTTCCGCTGATGACCAACCTGCTGCGCTCATACCTACGAAGTGGACTGGATGCCTGGAAGAGAGTCTTCAACATGAGGCTGAGTCGGGCACGACGCTTCGTGGAGTGCACCTTCGGGATCATGAGTAGTATGTGGAGGGTCTTCACCTGTGCAACCCAGTTGGATCCAGGCACAGTTGACATGGTCATTAAAGCTGCCTGTGTGCTCCACAACTTTGCTCGGGACTATGACAGTTTGGACATGGAGGTGGAGCAACAGGCAGCTTTTAGTGACATACCTGGCAATTGTTTTTTTGGCCGTGCATCCAATCGTACTGTACAGGTGAGAAATGCCTTTGCAAACTACTTTATGATTCCCGAAGGTGCCGTGCCACGGCAATCTGCATGTCTCAGCAAAGAGCAGCTTGTCCAGGACTGATGGTTCTGCTCATGGGTCCCATCCAACCTCTCATCAACCAGCCTGCTAGCAACTTTCGTCTGCTGGCTTTGTGTCATGTCGATTGTTATTTTGCCTTTAATTTAAAGGCCTTGTATACTTTAATAAAATTTAATTTCTGTTGCAATAAATGTGTTGTGTTTTTTTTTCATATAAGTTTGAATGAAGGCCTTGTCCACACGTAACGGAATTTGATCAACAATTGTAGCAGACTTTCCGCTGTTCAAAGAACGCTCAAATTCAGTACACTTTCCACAGCAGGAATGACGTGCTGTGGGCCAAAAAATAGACAGTGCAGGTCAAGTTCTGCTTTGAATTTTTGTGCAGTGTGTGGATGACATTTGTTAAATCTCATCCGCTTTGCTGCTACTGTATTCAGCTGCGTAGTTTCCATTCACAATTCTGGGCGGAAAATATGCAGCAATTACGCTACGTGTGGACAAACTATGAAATATTTGTAACCAATCCTGTGGCTATGTGTTAATTTTATGTGGTTGGATAATCCATATTTACGAGTAGCTAGACATTTAACAAGCTTCTGACATGTCATAGTGACATGGGCGAAGTTTTGAATAGTGGGGGTCCAAGCACTCAGATCCCACCAATCAGTAAAACTAAGCAGTTGAAGTGCTTCTGTCAGCGCTCAGCCGCTTCGTGTGTGTGTTTAGCTTTTTATGTAAATCAATGTATCGGAGGACAGGCTCAATAAAAAGTATATGAGCCCGTGCTCCAATACATTTGATTTCCAGAAAAAGCCAAACACAAGAAGCGGATGAGTGCTCACACGAGTACTTCATCTTCTTTGTCTAAGCGATTAGAGGGGTTCTCCGTGCTCGGCCCCCGCGAATCAAAACTTTCCACATGACCCTACCACATGTCAGAAGCTTGTAAAATTTTAGCTATACTTTTATGTTTAAATTTGTAATCTGAAATGTTATGAACAAATACTCACTTAGCTGTTCACTACAGATTACAAATTAAACTAGGGATTAGCCCTTCATAAAACAGGTCCATTAATGCAGCCGCATAAGGTATAGTGTCATGGTCAACCCAAGTCTTTTCTGTCTGACCAGGACACTCTACAGTTGTGTGGTTGCGGAAATGTACCTCATGATTAGTTCACATCTGAGCAGACACAAACTCACACCGTCGGAAAACAGAGGTTTCCGTCTCCATCACCATTGCTTTCAATGCTGACGGAGCCAGTGCCTGTGGTTTACGTTTGCCTCTTTTGTACACTGGATCAGTCGTTTGGGCGGAAGCAAATGCGTAGTCAACTACGCTATTGCTTCTGGCCAAACGACACGTTCGGTGCACAAAAGAGTCAAATGTAAATCACGGGCACCGGCTCCGTCACCATTGAAATCAATGGTGATGGAGACGGAAACCTCTGTTTTCCGACGGTGTCAGTTTGTGTCTACTTAGGGTCCCGTTCTGACGGAAACCTCCCACGGTACGTAAGAACGGGACCCCAACACAGATGTGAACGAACCCTAAATAGAGTGGATTAACCCTAATAAGATATGTATCCCTTAAAGGTGTTTTCCCATGAGGGACATTTATGGCCTATCCGCTAGATATATCATGAATGTCAGATAGATGCGTGTCTCACCTCTGGGACCCGCATCTATCTCCAGAACAGGGCCCTTAAATACCATTCAGCCGCTGAATTAGGTATTTTCCAAACTTTCAAAAGGTTTTCTGGTCGTGCGTTACATAAACAGCTAACTCGTTGAGCTACGCAGTTTCCTTAACTCCAATAGTAGTGAATGGCAGTTAGAGAAGCAGCGTAGCATGTGAGTTATGCTGTTTATGTAACTACCATTACCTTTGATGAGACTTCTGTAAACAGCGTAGCTGCTTAAAAAAAATTAAGTACCTAGGAAAATTGTTTTGGAAAATTAAAACATAGGCATCAATACTTTCGGCCGTTGTCCCCTGCTAGGCAAGATGAACTGCAGCTCATCATGATGAGGGACCTTTGGTCTTTTCAATGGAGGGCCCCCACTCCTCTCGTCCTTCCGCACCTCCTTCATGAAGCGGTCCCGCACGCTCTTCCACCTTTTTTTCACATCTTCCTCTGCAAAGACAAAATTGAATTTAGTTTGTAAAATACTTTACAAAAATAACAAAACATGTGGAAAAAAGTGCAATTTTAAAAAACAAAGACATACTCACCGTTACGCCTTTTTTGAGCAGGTGAGAGACTGGTCCAGGCCGGGTACAGTGCCTTACATATGTCAAGCCATGCATTTTCACGGACATTACGGTCACTGTACCCGGCCGCGCCTTTGTCCCATAGGCAGGGATGTGACTGGACCTGTAATAAAATATAATTGAAACGTCAGTTAAATTAACAACCACTGCGTATGTTCAGATGAAAGGTATACATAGTGGAAAATCTGCAGCGTACAGTAGAAGCAGAGTGGATGAGATATAAAATCTCATCCACATGCTGCATAAAATCCACTAAAAACGTATGTTCACACAGGACGCATACGCTGCCGATAAGGGCCAGATTAGGTGACGGAAACCTACAGCCAGGTTTCCAAAACCATTCAGTTAAATGGTGAGGAATGCTGCAGCGTAACTTTCAGTTGGCCTTTCCGTCGAGGGGATACGGAAACCTCTGTTGGGACCCCTCAACGGAAGGGCGACGCTAATGTTAGGGCCCGTTCACTTCAGCGTTGGCTTTCCGTTACGGGGTCCCGTTGGAGGTTTCCGTCGGGTGAACTCCGCAACGGAAAGTGAAAGTGCGCTATTGATTCCATCGGAAAAACGGAAACCTGCCGGAATGGTGACGAACGGAAACCATTAGCAATGTTTCCGTCACCATTGATATCAATTGTGACTGAGACGGAAGATGTGGTTTCAGTTTGACTTTCCGTTGCAGGGTTCACCCGACGGAAACCACAGACCGAACCCTGGAACGGAAAGCCAATGCTGATGTGAACAGGCCCTTAACCCAGTGTATCCACCCTGTCCGCACAGGTAAGTGCCTGTTCACATCTGCGTTGGCTTTCCGTTGCGGGATTCACCCGACGGAAACCTCCGACGGAACCCCTCAACGGAAAGCCAACGCTGATGTGAACAGGCCCTAATTTCGAATAATGACATTTCTGCTGGCATTCCCTGGGACGGCCAAGGCAGATATGCTGTGTACATTATAATAGGCGTATCCGCCCCGTGTGAACATGAGCTAAACAAATTCTCAAACAAATGTAAAAGCAAACCTAGAAAAAAGCATACATTACGCTTGGTTCACATCTCACTCTGGGCTCCGTTCATGAATGGACCACCCATGAACGGAGTCCAAACTGAAACAAACGTAAGCTAGAGGTTTGTGTTTGCATCACCATTGATTTAAATGTTGAGGGATCGTGTGAAAATGGTTTTCGTTTGTCTCCGTTGTGCAGGAGACTGCGCTATTGATTCCGTCTGAGAAACGTAAACCTGCTGGAACGGTGACAGCCGTAAGGCATTAGCAATGTTTCCGTCACCACTTATATCAATGGTGATGCAAACGGAAGCTGTGGTTTCCGTTTGACTTTCCATTGCGGGGTTCCACAACGGAAACCTCCGATGGGACCCCTGAACGGAAAGCCAACGCTAATGTGAACCAGCGGAACACTTGCACAACAGAGACAAATTAAAACATTATCAACGGATCCATCATCTTTGGAATCAATGGTGATGCAAACGTAACCTATAGTTTACGTTGCCTTTCCGTTGAGGTGTCACACGAACTGAAAGCACTGAGTGAACCCCTCAACTGAAACACAGCACTAATGTGAACAGGCCCACATGAAAAAATCATTGAATACTCACTTCCTGGATCATTTTTCCAACGATGGTACGATGGTACGCCTCTTGTGACATTTCTGTTCATGAAATGTAAATTCCCAAAAAAAATTAGTCAAACGAACTGCAGCAACCAAAAAAAAAAGTTACATTTAAAAAAAAAAAAACAAAAAAAAAAAAACATTAGCACATCTGCCTACATGTATGGCAGATGTGAGCAGTAATGTATTTACTTTTTTAACATTTTGATGGAGGTCTGAAGAAAATTGCAGCTCTTTTCCTCATGGAAGTTCTTCCTCGTTTTTGGCAACTGGAAAATGGCTGCCTCCAGCTTGCATCAAATGCCAGCCCCTTTTTTGGGCTGGGTTTGCTGTGCTTTGCAGGCAGAAATACAGCGAGCGTTATTTGACAAAATCACGCGTCAAATAACGCCTTGCCAGCTCGAGTCGCTGTTTTTACGTCTCCCATTGATTCCAATAGGTTTTTGGAGGCGCCTCAAGATAGGTCATGTCTCTTCTTTTTCCCGCGAGCGTTTTTTCCGCTCACAGGAAAAAAACACCTCCGCCTCCCATTGAAATCAATGGGAGACATTTTCGGCTCTTTTTTTCCGCGGTTTCCGCGTCAAAAACCTCGTAAAAAAACTCAGTGTGAACATTAATTTGGAGCTTCTTTTGAGGCTTCTTTTCAGGCTTCTTTTGAGGCGTTTTTTGAGGCGTGTTTTGAGGCGTTTTTCATAGTGTTTTTCAAGAAGTGACATGCTACTTCTTTTTACGGAGCGTCTTTTTACTCTCCATTTTTTAAAACAGCGGCGTAAAAAGACGTCCCCGTATGAACTAAATGCTGTTTTTCCCATTGATTTCAATGGGCAGATGTTTGTAGGCATTCAGCTTCCGTTTTTTCAGGCGTAAACGCCCCGAAATACGCCTGAAAACACTACGTGTGGACATACCCTTAGATTCCATGGTCACTATTGACCGCGTTATCTAAGGCATTAAGAAAAATCGGGATCCCACTCGTTGAAATGGTAAAACAGCCGACGCCCGTTCTGTATGGAGTAGGCTCAGCCCATTAGCCTTCCCCATACTTACCCTTGCTGACTAAGATGTAAGTATACATCAAATATCGCCAAAGGGGTTAAGATTTTAAATTTTTTATGAACGGTCCAAATTTATACTCAGATGTGTGAATTATTCTTCTGCTATAGACAAGCCTAGTTGTTTTATCCAAGAACCATCTCTGGGTAATTTCATAAAGAAAATTTTACTTTTTGCTTTATTTGTCTTAGCTTATTCCATATTCTACTAGTATACCTAATACATGGGCTAATGAATCATGAGGATCTGACAAGATCAAGAGGTGAACTGCAAACAAGCTGATTTTTGCCTCTACTCTGCTTATGTTTATCCCCCTACTTCTACTACTTGGTTAATATATAGTGAACAAGGTTCTATAGCCAATTGAAAAAGTAAAGGAAATAGGATGCATGTTAGGGCTCAGTGTGGTCGTCAAGTTCTTCCATACCAAACTCAACCAACCGTACCTTTATGGACCCAGCTTTGTGCACTGGAACGCAGTCATGCTGGAACAGAAAAGGGCTTTTCCCAAACTGCTCCAACAAAGTCAATAAAGCGTGTTTATATATATATATATATATATATATATATATATATATATATATATATATATATATAATTAGCAGCTACTAAGGGGCAGGATTTGGGCCCAGAATGTTGTATTAAAAAATAATGTTGTATTCAAAAAGAGGAAGTGTCCTTTCACCTTATTTATTAGGTAAGAAACCTGGAAAAAGGACTGGGTTGCTGGAGTGGAAGAGAATAGTAAAAGTTCCACTCCGTCTTTAGAACAGTCCAGGGGTTGGGCTGCCTTAGGAGTCTTATTAGCTGCCAACTGTGAAGGCTCCTTTAAAAAAAGGTGTGATCTATTGACACAATGCTCCCAGTCTGAGGAAGTCAGGCATCGCCAGCCTGTGGGAGTCAAAAGTTCTGTTTTCTGTGGGGTGCTGGGCAGAAGGCCTTTCACCCTGATAGCTAGGGAAGCTATATGTTCAGCTAGAGGTGGATGGCCTAGGGTTTATTTTGTACTGTTTTGTAAAAACCGCTTTAAATGTATGAAGACAATATGTTGGTGTTTAAAATTTCAAGTGTGCTAACCATCTTGACCCCGGAGATGGCGATCCTGTGAGGTAACTTACCCCAAGTTGTCACTATCTATATATATATATATATATATATATATATATATATGTATATATGTATATAATTGTCCAAAATGTCTTGTTATGCTGAAGCATTTCCCTTCACTGGTACTGAGGGGTCTAGACCAACCCTTGAAAAACTACCCCTAAGGCCCTGTTCACTTGGAGTATTTTGACAAGTTATTTGGCGTGGAAACTGCTCCGCAAAACTCGTCAAAAACCGGCCGAAAATGCCTCCCATTGATTTCAATGAAAGGCAGGGAAAGCATATTTTGCAGAGTTGTTTGCCCGTAGCACTCAATGGGCGCGAGCGAAAAACGCAGCTCAAAATGCTGCGAAAGTCGCGGGAAAACGACGTGCAGGAAGATCAAAATCCCAAATGGAATTTTGAGGCAGAATTTTCCTCCTGCAAAAAACTCAGCGTGAACACAGTCTCAGGCTATGTTCACACGGAGTATTTTGGGGGAGGAATATCTGCCTCAAAGCTCGAAACGGAATTTTGAGGCAGATATTCCTCCCCCAAAATACTCCGTGTGAATAGCAATGATCGCGCCGTTTTTCGCCCGCGGCCATTGAGCGCCGCGGGCAGAAAACACGCTTTCTCCTGCCTCCCATTGAAGTCAATGGGAGGTCGGAGGCGGAAGCGCCCGAAGATAGGGCATGTCGCTTCTTTTTCCCGCGAGGCAGTTTTACTGCTCGCGGGAAAAAGACGCCGACGCCTCCCATTGAAATCAATGGGAGGCGTTCTCGGGCCGTTTCTGCCGAGTTTTGCGACGCGGTTTCCGCGTCAAAAAACTCGGCAAAAGACCCCGTGTGAACATAGCCTCAAACTTCCAAATGGAATTTTGAGGCAGAATTTCTGCCTGCAAAAAACTCAGTGTGAACATAGCCTAAGGGCTAGTTCACATGGAGTTTTTTGCAGGAGGAAAATTCCTCCTGCAAAATCTGCTCCAGGCGTTTTTTGCACAGTGGTTTGATAAAAACGTGTCAAAACACTCGTCGAGGTGTTTTTTTCCCGTCTCCCAATGATTGAAATGGGGTTTTGGAGGCGGAAACCGCCTCAAGATAGGTAATGTCGCTTCTTTTTACCACGAGGCGTTTTTTCCGCTCGCAGTAATAAACCGCCTCCGCCTCCCATTGAAATCAATGGAAGGCATTTTTGGCCGTTTTTTGACGAGTTTTGCGGAGCGGTTTCTGCGCCAAACAACTAGTAAAAAAACTCAGTGTGAACAGGACCTTAGCATTATCCCTCCTCCACCAATCTTTACAATTTGCAGTCAGGCAGGTAACGTTCTGATATTTACCAAATCCAGACTCGTTCATCAGACTGCCAGATAGAATAATACCACTCACAGTTGATCGTGGAATATCTAGGAGAGAAGAAACATCAGGAACTGACTTGTTGCAGCTGTGGCATCTTATTTAAAGAGGCTCTGTCACCAGATTTTGCAACCCCTATCTGCTATTGCAGCAGATAGGCGCTGCAATGTAGATTACAGTAACATTTTTATTTAAAAAAAACGAGCATTTTTGGCCAAGTTATGACCATTTTTGTAGTTATGCAAATGAGGCTTGCAAAAGTCCAAGTGGGTGTGTTTAAAAGTAAAAGTCCAAGTGGGCGTGTATTATGTGCGTACATCGGGGCGTTTTTAATACTTTTACTAGCTGGGCGTTCTGATGAGAAGTATCATCCACTAAGATCGACTTACCTGCAAACGCTGATGCTGCTGCAGAATCAACTGTAGCCTCTGGTGCCGATGTGGCCGACACGATGCAGGACCTGTGAGTGACGTCACAGATCTGCACTGTCAGAAGCTGGGCGTTCTGAAGAGAAGTGGATGATACTTCTCATCAGAACGCCCAGCTAGTAAAAGTATTAAAAACGCCCCGATGTACGCACATAATACACGCCCACTTGGACTTTTACTTTTAAACACACCCACTTGGACTTTTGCAAGCCTCATTTGCATAACTACAAAAATGGTCATAACTTGGCCAAAAATGCTCGTTTTTTAAAAATAAAAACGTTACTGTAATCTACATTGCAGCGCCGATCTGCTGCAATAGCAGATAGGGGTTGCAAAATCTGGTGACAGAGCCTCTTTAAAGAGGCTCTGTCACCAGATTTTGCAACCCCTATCTCCTATTGCAGTAGATCCGCGCTGCAATGTAGATAACAGTAACGTGTTTTTTTTTAAAAAAACGAGCATTTTTGGCCAAGTTATGACCGTTTTTATATTTATGTAAATGAGGCTTTCTGAAGTACAACTGGGCGTGTTTAAAGTAAAAGTACAACTGGGCGTGTATTGTGTTCGTTACATCTGGGCGTTTTTACTTCTTTTACTAGCTGGGCGTTGTGAATAGAAGTGTCATCCACTTCTCTTCACAACTCCCAGCTTCTGGCAGTGCAAAGACACAGCGTGTTCTCGAGAGATCACGCTGTGACGTCACTCACTTCCTGCCCCAGGTCCTGCATCGTGTCGGACGAGCGAGGACACATCGGCACCAGAGGCTACAGTTGTTTCTGCAGCAGCATCAGCGTTTGCAGGTAAGTAGCTACATCGACTTACCTGCAAACGCCGATGCTGCTGCAGAATCAAATGTAGCCTCTGGTGCCGATGTGTCCTCGCTGGTCCGACACAATGCAGGACCTGGGGCAGGAAGTGAGTGACGTCACAGCGTGATCTCACGAGAACACGCTGTGTCTTTGCACTGCCAGAAGCTGGGCGTTGTGAAGAGAAGTGGATGACACTTCTATACACAACGCCCAGATGTAACGAACACAATACACGCCCAGTTGTACTTTTACTTTAATCACGCCCAGTTGTACTTTAGAAAGCCTCATTTACATAAATATAAAAATAGTCATGGTTTTTAAAAAAAAAAAAAAAAACGTTACTCTAATCTCCATTGCAGCGCCGATCTGCTGCAATAGGAGATAGGGGTTGCAAAATCTGGTGACAGAGCCTCTTTAAGTACACAACCAATGATTTCTCCAGTGCACCTTGAAAACATGAAACCTATGCGGCGTTCATAATAACCATCATTACCAAGTATACTATGAAGAAAACACCCACTCTCCTTCTCCTTCATATGACTATGGACCATGAAATATTTGATTGTGGTCAAATCATTTCTTTAAAAAATTTGTAAACGTTACTATTTTACTGTTTTGAAACCAGGGAAAATGCAATTTATCATTCTACTTATGCTTCCTGAAATCCCCAAATCTGATTGTTGCAGTGAAAAGATGAGTGAGACATAAGCAGAAACTGCATGTTAGGGTATGTTCACACGGCCAAATTTCAGACGTATACGAGGCGTATTATGCCTCGTTTTACGTCTGAAAATACGGCTCCAATACGTCGGCAAACATCTGCCCATTCATTTGAATGGGTTTGCCGACGTACTGTGCAGACGACCTGTTATTTACGCGTCGTCGTTTGACAGCTGTCAAACGACGACGCGTAAAAATACAGCCTTGTCAAAAGAAGTGCAGGACACTTCTTTGGACGTTTTTGGAGCTGTTTTCTCATAGACTCCAATGAAAACAGCTCCAAAAACGGACGTAAAAAACGCCGCAAAAACGGCACGAAAAACGCCGCGAAAAATGCGAGTTGGTAAAAAAACGTCTGAAAAGCAGGGTCTGTTTTCCCTTGAAAACAGCTCTGGATTTTCAGACGTTTTTGTTGACTACGTGTGAACATACCCTTACAGAGAGCTGGAATGCAAAGCTGGACGTCAAAGCTGTTACATCTTTCACAGCCCCATATGTATTATTTAAACAAATAAATGAAACACATACTGTATGTAATAGGCTTCATCTATATTATATTGTGCTATATTTCCAAGCTTTAATAATAGTCTTTCAAATTGATTATATTGAAAATGTCATTTCATTACCATATTAATCAGCGTTTGGCGTGTAACAAAGCACCACGATCAATGCCAAAGGAAAATTAATAGATATATTATGCATCTTACGAAATTTCCCATTTTCCAATGAGACTGATGCCTTACCATAAAAATCTGTGTACCGTGCTTCGAAAACCTGTGTCAACCATCTGGGTCAGTGTTATGGAAACACAAAGCTTAGAAATTACAGTCTCAGTTAATTCAGGGGCACAGCTAATTCTGTGCATTAGGTGCCATGTTGTATGTTACCCTTTATATGTATGTCTAATCATGACTGGAAGTGCTTCTCTGAAGAAGTAGGATGAAAGAGACACCCTCCTAATTAAGTGGATGTCTGTAAGGCTGTGTTATCATTATAATGACGTCTTCTAAGGGATATACTGAAAGACATTAGTAATAAATCCAGAAATGAACATCTGCTGTTCTTCTCATGTAAATGAAACCTTCTGTACGTCAGCTGCCCGCCCTATTAAGAATTCATCTGTTAGATCTTACTAATGTATGAAAGATCAATGAGGCCCAACAGTTCGAACTAATATTCTTTGAAAGATGGTCTATTATTAGAGAATTAGTTATTATTAATAGCATTCATTTCAGGTTTTGACAATAAACACTTGGCGGTAATTTGTTTTTGCTGTTACGTAATACTGGCACATACGTTAAATTCATGACAAGAACATTTTTTACTTTAACCGTTTCTAGGGTGAAAATTGTGGACCATTAAATGGTCACTAACTTTTGAACAAACTTTGAATAAATCAATAATACAAGCGAATATAAGAAACTTTGCAATATATCTCATTATAGAAATATTCTTCTTTCTCCACTTGTCATGGCCAAAGTTTCTGTGTAGCCCTAGTGACACATGGTTCGACCACTGAGGGGACGCAAAAGAGTGGTGAGTAACAGTGCCATCATCTCTGTTTGAGACACTTAGCATATTAGCATAGCTGCCAACAGTCCCGAATTTAAAGAGACAGTCCCAGCAAATTACTGTCCCGGGACGTGTCCCAGCAACTGCCACTTTCAATTGAATACTATGGCAGAGCAGAAACTATCCGCTTCCCGCTCCTTCATTCACTCCTCCTGGAGTGGAATCCCCGGCCAGAGCTTTGCCGGCGCTCTGGCGGGGGATTCCGCTCATAGAGGGAACCCCTGACTATGTCACTGTCCATAAATATAGGGATTTTCCTGGAGCACTGGAATCCCTGGCCAGAGCATATATAGACAGTGACGTCAGGGTCTCCTCCAGGAGAGGAGAAGAATCCCCAACCAGAGTGTTGGCAATGCTCTATCCACAGGGAGGGGGTGGTGCTATCTACAAGGGTGTGTGTGGGGCATCATATACAGGGGGAAGTATGTGGCTTCATCTACTGGGGGAGTATATGGCATCATCTTCAGGGGGGGTATGTGGCATCATCTACAGTGGGGAGTATGTGGCATCATCTACAGGGGAGAGGATGTAGCATCATCTACAGGGGGCTGCGTGACCATCTACAGGGGGTATTTTGGCAGCATCTATAAGGGGCTGTGTGGCATCATCTACAGGGTGCTGTGTGGCATCATCTACGGGGGCTGTGTGGCATAATCTACGTGGGGGCTGTGTGGCACCATCTACAGGGGACGGGACTCTATCTACAGAGGACACTGTGGCACTATCTACAGATGGCACTGTGGTACTATCTACAGAGGGAATTGTGGCACTATCTACTGAGGGCACTGTGTCACTATCTAAAAAAGGGATGTGTGGCATTATCTTAGGAGCGCACTGTAGTACTATCTACAGGGGGGGTCATGCGGCACTATCTAGAGGGGACACTGTGACATTATCTGCAGGAAGCAGTGTGTGGCAATATCTACAGGGAGCAGTGCGTGGCAATATCTACAGGGAGCAGTGTGGGGCACTGAGTGTGGCACAATCTACGCTGGTTTTTACACTGCCAGTAGTGGCTAGCATATATCGCCTAGCCCTAATGATAAAGTGAGACATCACCTGCCTGTAAACAACTGGATAACCAGAGAGAGATATTGGCCACCATAGTAGTTGCCAGTCAAACTAGTGCAGACATTTTTGTTAGTTTATTTGTATGCTGAAATTTGGGAAAGAAAACCATGCCCCATTAACCACTCCCACCAGATAAGCCATGCCCCTATAAGACACACCCACCAAAGATACCACACACTAAGTGTCCCTGGAAAAAATTAAAATGTTGGCAAATATGACAACAAATTCTCCTTTCTTGCTTGACTTTTATCATCTCTGAAAAAGGTGTGATTAGGAAAAAGAGTAATATAAATTTCAAAGCCACAGATGGGTATAGGTTTTGGGTAAGGCATCATTCAGTAGTATGTAACACATAGACCCCCACAGATCTACTAAAGGATCTTTTATACTGTAAGTTTGGTCCAGGTGCTCCAAACCTGAAATACAGATTGTTAAACATGGGTACAATACAGTGAGAGCTGTTTTGTGTGCTGCAGGATAGCACAGGTTGCTAAACTTGCATTTAGGATGTGTTCACATATCGCATTAAATTTACGATGTGGAATTGGTCTAAATATTTGCATCCAAAAACTGCAATGAAATCCTAAAATATTTTGTTGCTGATTTTGGTGCAGGAGTTAGCAGCGGATTTTCATTTCTTGCACTGGAATTAATTCAATTTACGGTTTAAATCTGCTACATTTCTGCAAATCTGGAGCATAGCTAAAATCAGCAGCAGTTTTTTATATGCTGTGAATGAATGGGGTTTGTTAAAAACGCATCCACTAGGGGGGTATGGCTATATTACAGGTTTCTATCTAACTCCATTTGGATCGGGAGAAGCTGCATTTCCTCCCCTCAGCTGATTTTGGACACTGCCTTGCTCCATCCTTGCTCTGAGGAGCTTTTGGGAGAGTTTTCGGAGCTCTCTAACATCACGACCTAGTGCCGGACCGAAGTCGGAGACTACATTTCTGACCGCTCTCGCCTGGTTGGAATTGTTGATCGGGTCGATCTATAATGAGAAGGAGAGGACACGTTTGTCTGGAGCTCCTGGAACTGCCACCAATTAACAGGTGACTTCATTGGTATCACTGCCCCTCTCCACCCACTATCGCATAAGCTCCTTGGAGCTAGACTACAGGTATAGGAGCAATTGTAACTGCTCCAGTTTATTTTAGAATTTGCGGCCTACAGCTGCGGAAACGCCGCTAGCTGCAGTAAACAGCATAAGTCGCCGCTGAGAAAAAAAAGAGACAGTTTATGCCCCCATACAACTTTGCGATTGCCTACAAGAATAAACAACTGAATTTGGGTGGAGAAGGGACACAGTAAAATAAACCGTATACTAAGGACTACCATATATCACGAGCCCACAGAATATCGGGCCTTATGGTTGAAAGGTGAGGGAACCTACGCTACAATCGTTGACAAATTTACATGGCAATATTCAATATTTTCTGCCATAAGGATTACTCCACAATTCCTAAATACGTGTTAGTCATCACACATTGATTTTAAAAAGAGCGCCAAAAACTAGATATTGATCACTTGGCCTATAACTGAAATCTCATGTAACATGATGTAATCAGGGCTCACCATATTTATGACTCCTGTGCTGTACACATCTATGCAAATAATTTATAACGGTTAAATATGGTGGAAGCACCCCTCGGGATACCAGCTCAATTTCTAAATCTCAGGTTACAAAAGGCGAAATAGACAAATTTGTAAAGAAAAACTCTCCTGCGGTCAGAGCCATGAGCAAACCTCATTCTTCAAAAATGACCCAACACAGGGTGCAAGAGGAATCTGAGAGGAAACAAAGGGACAATACAGATTGACACGAAAGCAATATCCTACCTCTTTCCTGTTCATTCCTACAAGCTCTCCATAAAGGTTGGATCCTATAGCAGGAGAACTTCAAGGCATAAAACAATATGTCAAACCAATTGGAACTAAAGTAGAGACATTAGAAACAACACAAGCCTCTATAAGTGAACATTCAATAGCAACAGCCGAAAATTTCAGAACTTGCCAGAAACACTTAAACTCGCTTTTTTGATTACCTGGAAGATCAAGGTAATGGTGAGTGCCGTAATAATATCCACCTGAGAGGCATCTCAGAGGAGATAGCTCCAGAATCGCGCTCTTCCACCGTCAAACAAATAGTGATGGAACTACTAGGATATATGTATCCTAATTTGATTGTTATTGAGTGAGCACACAGATCGCTGAGAGCTCGGCCGAAACCAAATGAGCCATCTAGGGATGTTGTCTGCCGTATACTAAACTACAAGACCAAAGAAGATATGCTAAAGTGTAACGTCCACAAACGTGGACCGTCGTGCTTACCTTCCACCCGACGGCCGCGGCCATGGACAAGTGAGTGCCGGGCGGCATCTCCCTCCTGAGAGATGCCAGCACTCACTTCCGCATCGCTGCACTAGTTCCCGTAGGGTGCGCATGCGCCCGGCCTTAAAGGGCCAGCGCACACACCTGAGGAAAATCTGTAATTAGCCCATGATCACTCTGGACTATGCAAAGGGCTCTGCCCTTTCATTCATTGCCTGAGCATTGTTGTGTTTACCCGTGTTAGTATTGCAAATAGTCTCTTAGTGGTTTCCTGTTCCCTATTACCTGTATCCTGTGCTACCTTTGTTCCTGTGCCTGTGAAAGTTGGAGTCGTGTTGTGCCATCGGTCACGCCTGCTGCGTTACACCACGCCTAGTGTCTGCTGCCAAGGTCTCATCTGAATCTAGCCGTTGTACTGTCTGAACTACTACAGGTACCCTTGTGCTTAGACTATATATACATTGACTTGGTACTCTGTTTGGCCAGCTACTATCCCGATACGGCGGTACGGCCCAGTGGGTCCCGATACCCACAGATCGTGACATAAAAAGGCCAGAGAAAAATAATTCTTTCAATAGGAAAATCAAAACATCACTATTTTCCAATACTTGGCACCTATTACGCCGAACATGAGTCGACTCTTAAAACCGCATACTGATGTTCTTCGCTCTAGGAAAATCCTGTACCGATGTCTATTTCCTTTTGGTCTAACTACGTCGGTGGAAGGCAAGAGATATCTTATCTGTCATCATACAGATCTGCATGGACTATTGGAACATCTAGAGATACAGCATATACAAATCCAGGACTGGTCGATTGTTTAAGACACGTCATACTTGCCAACAATTCCACCTACAACACCGTCGTCCATGGTGCCGATTGATGGAAATCCTAAGTTCAAGAGGCGTACAGGCAAATTAACACCAAAAAGATTACTCACTGATTCTACATAATGTGGTGGAACTTTCTATCTCTAATTCATCTGTATCCTTTGATTTCAAAATGTTTAATGCTTGAGCTAATTTCTTCAGTTATAACATTACAAATAAATGTTATTCACTTATATAATGAAGAGGCCCCTAAAGGCCTATTATAGATTAAAGTATGGGAGTCATATGATTTTTGTCCAACAAAATGACACAGAATTGTCCAGTATGCATGAATCATCTTTGTGTACAATATATTCCTCTTTGTTCAAATTTTTGTTCACCATTTACCCTTTCCCTCCTGAAGTTACACTACCCTTCCCTCTCCATTCCATCCAAGAAGTCTGCAGTGTTATTTTTACTTCATACACGCTTGAAAAGCGACACTTCAGAAAATATTAGTCCTACGCAACTGATTATAAACTATGGCTGATGTAAAGATTATATCTTATAATGTCAGAGGTATGAACTCCCCTGCCAAGAGGGGTCAAATAATAGCTTTTCTTATAAAGGAACACATTGATATATGCATGCTGCAGGAAACACATTTTAGAAGCAACACTATCCCTATTATGAACCGTAAATATTTCTCTAGTTGGTTTAACAGTGGTTACCCCATTGGAGCATCAAAAGGGGCCAGTATAGGTATTTCCAAACACTTAACATTCTCTTTTGTAATTATGCAAAAAGATGCAGAGGGTAAATTTATATTCTTAAAGTGTATACCAGGAACGCAAAAGCTAACAGCCATGGCCATGGACCATCGGAATTACTCACCCCCCGACGGCCGCAGCCATGGATCAGGACACGCCAGCGCTCACTTAAAGGGCCAGCCAGCGCAAATGTCGAAAATCTGTAATTAGCCCATACTCACCCTGGACTATAAAAAGGGCCCTGCCCCTTCGTTCATTGCCTGAGCATTGTTGTGTTTACCCATGTTAGTCTTTGCAAATGGTCCCTTAGTGTTTTCCAGTTCCCAGTGTTCCCGTTCCTGCTACCTGTATCCCATGCTACCTTGTTCCTGTGCCTTAGAGAGTTGGAGTCGTGTTGTGTCACGTCTGCTGTATTACATCACATCCGAGCCTAACCATCGCTACTGTCTGAGCTACCACAGGTACCCTCACTTGAACTATAGACATTGACTTGGTACTCTCTTTGTCCAGCTGCTATCCGCTACGGCGGTACAGCCCGGTGCGTCCACATACCCACAGAACTTGACAGCTCCCAACTCTGATCAAACTAAATGGCTGAAATCTATTATAACTAAATTTAATGATTTTGCTGAGGGTATTAATATCTTGGGGGGTGATTTCAATGTTGGATTGGACCCACTAATAGGCATGTCTACTGGTAAATCTGCAATTTCTTAAAGACCTTTGAGTGATTTAAAACTCTGCCTTCATGAAGCTTGTTTGATAGACATATGGAGAACATTCAACCCGCAGATTATACATACCGCTCAGACCCTCATAACTCATCAGAGAAAAGACTACATCTTTATATCTCATGCACTTCTGCAAGTTTTGCGAACACCCCTTTATATGCTCACATATTTTCTCAGACTATTCGTCAATTATTTTTCCGTCAATGTGGCCGTATGTCGACTTGATTTTTGCGGGCCAATGTGTAGTTTTCATTAGTACTACTTTGGGGTACATAGGACTTATAGATTCATTTTTATTTAATTTTTATGGGGGGAATGGGAGAAAAGAGAGAATTTTGCAGTTTTTTGCGGTTTTTTTGGACTCCGTTCATCCGGCAGTTTAATTAATGTGTTCATTTTATTGTTCAAGTTGTTATGATCGCAGGGATACCATATATGTGTATGTGTTATTTGTTTTGACACTTTTATGAAATAAAACCACTTTTTGGGCAAAAAAAGTAGTTTTATTTGATTTTGACAAATTATTATTTTTTTTTCTTTCACAAACTTTATTTAACTGATTTACATTTTTGTTTTTAGTCCCACCAGGGGACTTCACTATGCGATCTGCTGATCGCATATATAATGCTTTGGTATACTTAGAATACCAAAGCATTATTGCCTGTCAGTGTAAAACCGACAGGCAACCTGTTAGGTCATGCCTCTTTGTTAGACCCCCGGCTGCCATGGAAACCCGACGGCGACCCGCGACTTCTTTGCGGGGGCGCCGATGGGGTGACAGAGGGAGCTCCCTCCCTCTATCAAACACGTTAGATGCCGCTGTCACTATTGACAGCGGCATTTAATGGGTTAAACTGCCGGAATCGGAGAGCGCTTCGATGCCGGCAGTTGCAGCAGGAGCCAGGCTGTGTATAACAGCCGTGCTCCTGCCGCTGATCGCGTGGGTACACTGTCAGTACCCGCGCCATATCCGTCCTCCTGCGTGAACTAGCAGCTGCAGAGGACGGATATATCCGTCCTTCGGCGTTAAGGGGTTAAATGATCAAGATAATATCAGTGTTCCGATATTATGGGAAACACATAAGGCATTCATGAGAGGGGAGCTTATAGTGTTAGGGTCTTATGTCAAAAAAGAAAAAGAAAAGGCACTATTTAACTTATTGGCTCGTATTAAGAATCTAGAATCTATTGCAAAGAGAAGCCTAAGTGTTCAACATTCTGAGGAGTTATGTTCCCTGAGATCTGAGGTTAAAAATATACTCAATCTAAAGTCTGCCAAGGCTTATTTAGCCTCGTAGTTTAAACATTATGCACATGGGGACAAACCCACGAAATTTATGATCTCTCAAGTTAAGCAAAGAAAAGCAAAAGATTTTATAGGCAAAATTGCCACTTCAAATTTATCTATTTGCCAGGATACGAAACTAGAGTTACAGAATTCCATAGATTTTATCATAGTTTATACAATCTTAATTCAAAAGATGATGTGGAAACCTCATCTTTTGAGTTAAGAAAAACTTAGTGGAATTCCGAGAATCGATTTTCTTACCATCTATTTCTAAAACACAGGCTAAGAAATTATGTACACCAATTACAAATAATGAAATCCTCACAACACTTAACCCCTTCAGGACGGAGCCATTTTTTTATTTTTCATTTTCGTTTTTTATTCCCCGCATTCTAAGAGCCATAACTTTTTTATTTTTCCGCCAATAGAGTGGTGTGAGGGCTTATTTTTTTGTGGGAGGAGTTGTAATTTCTTTTGATACCATTTATATTTCCATATAATGTACTGGGAAACCGAATAAAAATTATTTGCGGGCTGAAGTTGGAAAAAACTGTGATTCCTCAATTGTTTTTTTAAGTTTCGCTTTTAAGGCTTTCACCTTGCGGTAACAATGACAACTTATCTTTATTCTGTGGCTCAATAAAATTATGGTGATACCAAATTATAGAATATAGTTTTTGTTTATATTTTACTACTTTTATTGATAATAAACTCTTTGTTAAAAAAAAAAAATGTTTTGTGTCACCACATTCTGAGAGCTATAACTTTTAAATTTTTTCACCTATTGAGCGGTGTGTGAGCTTATTTTTGCGGGACGAGCTGTAGTTTTTTGGGGGGGATTATAAAAAAAAACTGAAATTCTGCCATTGTTCTATGCGTTTTTAAATTGACGCCGTTCACTGTGCGACGTAAATAACATGTTACCTTTATTCAATGGGTCGGTAAGATTACGACGATACCACATATGTAGAGGTTTTTTATGTTTTACGACTTTTGCACAATAGACACACTTTTGAACTAAAATTATTTGTTTTTGCATCGTTGCTTTCCAAGAGCCGTAACTTTTTTATTTTTCCATCAATGTAGTGATTTGTTTGGCTTGTTTTCTGCGGGACGAGACGTAGTTTTGATTGGTACTGTTTTGGTGTGCATGGCACTTATTGATTCATTTTTATTATGATTTTTTTGGGGAGCAATGGAAAAAAATTGCAATTTCGCCATAGTTTTTTTGCGTTTTTTTTTTACGGTGTTCACCTTGCGGCTTAAATTACATATTAACTTTATTAATGGAGTCATTATAGTCGTGGCGATACCATATATGTGTACTTTTTTTTTTTTTACACTTTTACTAAATAAAATCACTTTTTATGGAAAAAAATGGTTTTATTTATTTTTTTACGGTAATTTTTATTAATAACCTTTATTTCACATTTATTATTTATTTCATTAGTCCCACTAGGGAACTTTACTGTGCGATCTTCAGATCGCTGCTATAATGCTTTGGTATACTTCGTATACCAGAGCATTATTGCCTGTCAGTGTAAATCTGACAGCCAATCTATTAGGACGTGCCTCCGGCGCGTCCTAACAGGCATATGTCCAGGGCAGACCTGCGGGCTTTTATCAAGCCTCCGGCTGCCATGACACCCCGTCGGAGACCCGCGATTGCATTTGCGGGCCGCCGATGGGTGACAGAGGGAGCTCACTCCCTCTGTAAACAAAGTTAAATGCCGCGGTCGCTATTGACGGCGGCATTTAACGGGTTAAACGGCCGCGATCAAAGTAAACTTCGATCGCGGGCATTGGAGCAGGAGCTCAGCTGTCATCAGACAGCCGAGCCCCGGTTCCAGCCTGCACGGGACACCCGTGCAGGACTTAGACTAGGCTCACGTGAAAAGGCGTCAGCCTAGCCTAAGGCCCCTTAGTGACTCACGTGAAAAGGCGTATTGGTGGTCACTAAGGGGTTAAACAACACTTTGGATGATATTCCCATTTCTCCTCAGACCCTATTAGCAAATATATCCATTATCCAAAAAGAATGTAAAGATCCCACCATATGCAACAATTATAAACCCATATCCTCACTAAACTCAGATTTAAAATGATTTACTAAACTGTTAGCTATGTGATTGAGACCCTTCTTAAACGGAATGTGTCGCTAATTAAACATTTTTTTTAGTAGGTTACTTATTTTTATTATATTTTTAATGTTTTTTTGATGTATTTTTTTCTTCTTCCACAAGTGGGAAGTATTAAAAATTAAATAATAATTTGGCATGTTTTTGTATGTTGGCCACCAGAGGGAGCACTTCCCAGAATTACAGCAAGGGGAATCAGGCAAGGCTGCCTGACTTACAGCTGCTGTAAATGTGGGAGGGAGACTCACCCCCTCCCTATTTTTGGCTACAAGCCAGGAAAAGATGTCTTCAAATTGCTAAGCATTGTACAGCTCCCATTTTGGGAGTGCTTTTACAATGGCAGCTGGCAGAGCGCTAGGACAAACCAAACGGCTAAGAATGATGAAAGTCAAGAGAGAAGACCCTGTGGTGAATGACTTTTCAGTTGACAGGTTCACAGTGCGTGTATTTGACGCGTTTTTATGCTTGTTTAAGCTTTCCATTTACATCAATGGGAAAGTGCACCAGTAGTACATACGTGTTTTTACGAGAGCATTTTTAAAAAAAGCACTGCGGAAAGAAAGAATCGTCTGGTCTATTCTTTGGCACGTGAAGCGCACCAAATGTTCCCATAGTCAATAGAAATATTATTTATGCGCCAAAAAATGTGCAAAAAGCGCGCCCAAAACATGTAAAAAGCCCCTTGAAAGACGCGTCAAAAAACACTTGATTAAGCTTCCTATTTACATCAATGGGAAAGCGAGCTGTTAGTACATACAATGAGGTTTTTTTACGCAAGCGTTTTAACAAAAACACGTTGTGGAAAAAATATGCGTCGGGTCAATTCTTTGGCACGTCAAATGTGCTAAATGTTCCCATAGTCAATGGGAGTCTTAATTATGCGCCCAAAACTTGCAAAAAGCACGCACAAATCATGTTAAAAAACACGTGAAAAACAAATAAAAAACACATGTATTTTAAAAGGCGCTTCACAAGAAACGCTAGTGTTTTTGAGCGGTGTGTGAATATGCCCTAAGTGAGTTATTTTTTATTGACAAGTAGCTTATATTGCGGTGCAGGGAGAAGACAGAAGTCTGCTGGAGGTGAGAAAATGTTTCTTTTTTATATTACTAACTTTATTTTTTTGTTTTGCAGGTTCTGCTAGACCGTTTACACTACGTCGTAGGTATGCTGGACTACTTAGATGATCTACTTTTTAAAAAAAATAAAAGGGTTAACGAGGGTTGTGTGGGAGAGTTTTTATTTAAATAAAAAAAATATTTTCTTGGGGTGTATTCACACAGTGCGGTTTTGCTGCATTTTCACCACGCAGCCGAAAACCGCATAGAAAAAATTGTGGTAAAAACTCATGCGCTATTCGATGTGTCCGCTGATCCTTCATAGCTGCTGATCCTTCATAGCCGTTTATCAGCTGTTTTGAAGGATCAGCGGTGAGCACCACTGCTCTATCGAGTGCCCCCCCACACGCGCAAACACCCTCAAACATGCATCCACACAACACACAAAACCCCCAAAAATGCTAAACATCCCCCCAGCACGCACGCGCACACGCACAATCACACACACCTTACCTGCAGTGTAGACGGTCTTTGCCAAAATGGTGCCGGCTTTCCCCCTACAAAACAGCTTGTATTCTAGGTCGCTATGAACTGCGCATGCCACAGTACATGTGCAGTACAGAGCTAGACGGCAGAAGCAGGGGATATACAAACGGGAGCCGTTCGTATGTAGTTGCCATATTTAATCTGTGTATGTGTCGTGAAGAGTCACATACACAGATGAAATAAAACATGGCAGCCCCCAGTAGAGTACAAAAGTGTTAATAAAAAAAAAAACATTTTATGTGAAAAAATAAATAAACTACATATAATATTTTATTAAATAAAAACACATAAATTAATAAAAATAAATAAATAATCATGACATCTTTCCTTTAACTACTCTTATACAATCGGACCAAGTAGGCTTTGTCCCTTTGAGAGAGGGAAAAGATAATACATATAGAATTCTTAACCTCATTCAATTTGCACAGACGATTAAGATAAAAATGATCCTGCTTGGTACAGATGCTGAGAAAGCATTCGATAGAATATTTTGAATTTCGAATACCGCTACAATTTGTAAATGCAATTTTCACTATGTACCAACACCCCTCGGCTAGTATAGCGGTCAATGGTAGGTTTTCCCCAAAATTTAAATAGCGAATGGCACCCGACAGGGATGTTCATTATTCCCCATACTTTTTGTACTCACTCTAGAAACGTTACTACAAAAGCATTTATCGATATTATTTTGACAATAACTCACCCATCTCAGGCTCTTCCCTATTTGAAAATGCTATTTGATAATTTTCTTTTAATGTTGATGAATATGGCTAACAGTTAATGAAAACCCAAAATTTAGTGTCTCAGAAAATTTGAATATTATTTAAGACTAATGTCAACAATTATTTCTAATACCGAAATGTTGGCCTACTGAAAAGTATGTACAGTATATGCACTCAATACTTGTTCTGGGCGCCTTTTACATGAATTACTGCATCAATGTGGCGTGGCATGGAGGCGATCAGCCTGTGGCACTGCTGAGGTGTTATGGAAGCCCAGGTTGCTCTGATAGCGGCCTTCAGCTCGTCTGCATTGTTGGGTCTGGTGTTTCTCATCTTCCTCTTGACAATACCCCATAGATTCTCTTTGGCGTTTAGGTCAGGCAAGTTTGCTGGCCAATCAAGCACAGTGATACTGTGGTTATTAATGCAGGTATTGGTACTTTTGGCACTGTGGGCAGGTGCCAAGTCCTGCTGGAAAATGAAATCAGCATCTCCATAAAGCTTGTCAGCAGAGGGAAGCATTTGGTGCTCTAAAATATCCTGGTAGATGGGTGTGTTGACTCTGGACTTCATATAACACAGTGGACCAACACCAGCAGATGACTTCTCCCCAGACCATCACTGACTGTGGAAACTTCACACTGGACCGCAAGCAACTTGGATTGAGTGCCTCTCCACTCTTCCTCCAGACACTGGGACCTTGATTTCCAAATGAAATGCAAAATGTACTTTCATCTGAAAACAGGACTTTGGACCACTGAGCAACAATGTTGGTCCACTGTTATAATAAACCAGCCTCACCCTTGTAGATAGTGTCACACACAGCCCGCACCCTTGTAGATAGTGCCACACAGCCCCCAACCTTGTAGCTAGTTCCACAAAGCCCCTTGTAGGTAGTGCCACAAAGCCCCCTTGTAGGTAGTGCCACAAAGCCCCCATGTAGGTAGTGCCACACAGCCCTCCTGAAGGTAGTGCCACACCGCCCCCCTTGTAGGTAGTGCCACACAGCACCCTTGTAGGTAGTGCCACACAGCCCCCCTGTAGGTAGTGCTCCACAGCCCCCTTGTAGGTAGTGACACACAGACCCCTTGTAGATGGCACCCCCCATCCTATACATTGCACCACTGTAGCTTCCAGAAGGAGCGGAATGCCCCTGTGGCCGAGGATTCCGCTCCTGGATGGAGCGCTTGATGTCTCTATATGGACAGTGACATTAGGGGCAAACCCTGAAGCGGAATCCCCATCCACAGCGATGCCGACGCTGTGACAGAGGATTCCACTCCAGGAGAAGCCCCTGACGTCTCTGTCCATTTATGAATAGTGACGTCAGGGGCTTCTCCTGGAGCCGAATCACTGGCAATGCTGTGAACGAGGCTATGTATAGGGATGGGGGGTGCCAGCTACAGAGGTGGGGGGTGCCATCTACAGAGGTGGGGGTGCCATCTACAAGTTGGCTGCAAAAAATCTCTTCCTCCTCACATGCACTTCACGCTGGGAGGAGGGGGAGAAAAAGCACGGCCACAGTGGTTCAGAGGAGTGTCACGGCACCCCTGGAGGATTGTCACGGCACCACGGTTGAGAACCACTGGACTACAGCAACACAATCGTTAGTTATGCATGCGATCGTACTGAGCTAACAGGAAGATCGCACATGCGCATAACATAAAGATGCCAGCTAAACAGTGCGCTTGCGCTGTTTCTAAACAAGCCGGAAACCTGCACATGCGCAGAAGAGGGGGCGGAAGTTCTGGCATGGACGAGCTAAATCTTCTGCCTTTCTATGGCGCGCACTACCATGGACGAGGACAGAGTGAAGGCGGGAGACGGCAGATTTGTCACCAGGGGGCGTGGCCTGCCGGAACCGGATAAGAAGGCCGAAGATCTGAATACTTTATATTAGTAAAATACGTCATTTTTCCTCCAGACACAATTTAAAACCATCTTATAGTAAACTGGCCAACACCTTTAATGTTTCAGCATACCAAGACATTTTTCATAATTGTATGCGTCCAAAGTTGTGGGAACAGTTTGGGGAAGGACCTTTTCTGTTCCAGCATGACTGTGCCCTAGTGCACAAAGAAAGGTCCATAAAGGCACACTTGGGTGAGTTTGGTATGTAAGAACTTTACTGGCCCAGACAGAGCCAAAACCTCAACCCTATCGAACCCTTTTAAGATGAACTAGAACAGAGATTGCAAGCCAGGCCAACATCAGTGTCTGACATTCTCTTCCAAGTGAATAGGTAAGAAATTCCCAAAGACACACTCTAAAACTTGCAGAAAGCTTTCTTAGAAGAGTCACGCTGTAGGGAAAAAAGGAAACAAAGCGCACATAGTGCATGAACCTGTAAAATATAAAGAAAATTGAAAAAACGGTGGTCAATTGTGCTGACCTGATGTTGTTATGTTAGGAGCATAACATCCAATGATGTGTGTCCAAGTCACACTTGAGTAAGACAGTTGCAGCCCAAATTCCGTTTCGAATTTTGCTAAAACTCCGCCGTGTGGATCCAGGAGATAAGAAGGTAAAAAATGGAATGTCCGAGGGCGCAGCCGTACTGAAAATTGCTTTTATTTTTGTACAGTAACAACAACAATGTGTTTCAAGGCCGTACCGGCCCCTTCGTCAGGTTAGGAACAAGGGGCCGGTACTTGTACCCAACCTGACGAAGGGGCCGGTACGGCCTTGAAACACATTGTTGTTGTTACTGTACATAAATAAAAGCAATTTTCAGTACGGCTGCGCCCTCGGACATTCCATTTTCTACCTTCTTATCTTCTTAGAAGAGTGGAAGCAGTTGTAGCATGCAAAGGAGGGGGGGGGTGGAGAGGCAACGTTATAATAATGCCTATTGATTTAGAATGGGATGTCATAAAAGTTTGTATAGGTGTAAAGTGTAGATGTCAGTTATAGCTAATGTACAATATTTTTGTTAAACTATTCCATACTTTTTGTTTTTTGCGATATACTGACGTATAATTGCCCGACAGAGGCCAAAAGGACACTCGTTAAAATTATGTAACACTATGGACACCTTTATAGTGTACTACGAAAGCCTGGCATACATGCTAAATGTATATCACAACGTGATGTGAACGGGGCCTAAATGAATCCCTTGGCAACATGTGACGTGACTATACGTGACCACCATGGGGTGGAAGATAGCAGGCTCATTGTCTAAGCAGGTTCACAGGCTGAGCCCTTTCCATAATTAGCGGGTGTCAGGTGAATGTTACGGCCGACAGTTCATTGCAATGACTGGCATCAGAGACAACTTTGATCCCAGCCGTTAAACCACTTAGATGCCACAATTAATAGCAACTGCTGCATTTTAGCCATTAAAAAGAGAGAGTCGGTACCTTCTGTCAGCTCGTTGGCAACCTGCAAAGCCATAGCGGGGTGCCAATGATTGTCATGGCAGCCTTATGACCTAATGAAGGCCTCAAAGCCTGCCACCTCTTTGCTTCTATTAAAAGGGTTGTCCATGACCGGACAACTGATGACCTATCCACCGGAGCAGAGCTACAGTTCTACAGAACGGCCTCTATGCAGCGGTTGGAGCCATCTGCTTCCGGCACCAACTACTGCATACCATTCAAAACATCTGGTGCCCAGAAGCAGCCAGAGCAGCTGTTTGGTGCGGGGTCCGACTGTCGGACCCTCACCGATCATATAGTGATGACCTAACTTGTGGTTAGGTCATCAGTAGTCCAGGCGTGGACAACCCCTTTAAGCCCAGCCAGGGGTAGGGCTCAATAGAAGATGGTTAAAAGTACCATACACTGCAGTATATGGTACTTGTTCAAATCCCCTAAGGGGACTCAAAAAAAAGTAAAACAAACTGTTAAATAAAGGTTTTTTTTCTATACAAAATAATGTTAAAAAGAAACCTTTTACCGCTTTCCCCATAAAGTAATGTAAAAAAATATATAAATTACATAACTGATATTGACGCATCTGTAAAAGTCAGGACTATTGAAATATCAGATTTATTTAGACCACCGGATAAGCACCGTAGGAAAAAAAAATCACAATGCAAGAATTATTGTTTTCTTGGTCACCTTGCTTCCTCAAAAAAATGTAATAAAATGGGATAAAAAGTAGTTTCTACCCCAAAGTGGTACCAATGAAAACTGCAGCTTGTCCCACAAAAAAAACAAGCCCGCACAACACTCGATCAACAAAAAAATTAAAAAGTTATGGGTTTCAGAATATGGCAACACAAAATAATTTTTGTAAAACGAATAGATTTTTCTTTGTGAAGTATATCATAAAAAAAACTATATAAATTTGGTATTACCATAATTGTACTGACCCGCAGAATAAAGTTAACATGTTTTTTTAACCATACGGTGAACGCTGTGACAATGAAATCCAAAAAAACTACAGAAGAATGGCGATTTTGTTTACAATTTCATCCCACAAATACTTTTTTTCAATTTCCCAGTACATTATATGGTACTTTTAATGGAGACAGAACTTGTCCTGCAAAAAGCAAGCCCTCATACGGCTATGGAAAAATAAAAAAGTTATGACTTTGAAAGGCAGAATTGAAAAAATAAAAGCGAAAAATTACTGTGGCGCCAAGGGGTTAAATTGTATGGCATAGAAAGGTCTATTGCTTGAGAACCTTTTGTGTCTACTTCTGGGGCACAGTTCAGCAGTGTGCTTGTCTAGCATGACATTTATACATCGTAAATAGCTTTTGAAATCAGAGCTAATGGAATATTTTTTTAAATTCTACAAGTAATCAGTTTTACATGCATAATGGGTGATGAGCATGAATTTAGTTTCTATTTGGCAAAAATCTGAATTACACACGCTAGATGGATTATTCAATTTTATTAGTTTTTTTTTTAAATGAGATGTGACTCAAATACATTTCACACTTATCACTGAGAAAATAAATTACTTTATTTTTTCAGACCTTTACAGCTAACAGCAATTGTCGTGTAGTGGGTTAACTTCAAATACAATTAAGATTCTCAGGGACTGTAAATTGTGGATACAAATGCAGTGAACTGTAAAATAAGTAGAATGAACTGGAAAAGCAGTAATAAAAGATTTTTAGGAGCTGTAACGTAGTTTCTTCTTTAAGATCTCCCTCTTTTGCTCACTGAATAATAATGAGAGGGCATTAAATTGCCTTCACATTCTTTGGAGTATTCATGATCAGAGATTTCTATGCAGAAAATGTTGTTTTTGTTTTACTGCTCGGTTTTGTGCAGTCAGCTTAAAGTAATGATGTATGTAGTGCCACACCCCCCTGTAGATAGATCCACACAGCCCCCAGTAAATGGTGACACACAGCCCCTTTTTACATAGTGCCACAGTACCCTCTGTAGATAATGCCACAGAGCCCTCTGTATATAATGCCACATTGCCCTCTGTAGATAGTGCCACAGTGCCCTGAATAGATAGTGCCACACCGCTCCCTAGATAATGCCACAGTGCCCTCTGTAGATAATGCCACAATGACCTCTGTAGATAATACCGCTGTGCCCTCTGTAGATAATACCACTGTGCCCTCTGTAGATAATGCAACAGTGCCCTCTGTAGATAGTGCCACACCCCCCTGTAGATAGTGCCACATACACACCCTTGAAGATAGTGGCACACACTCTTGTAGATAGTGAAACACACACACCCCCTATTGATGGTGCCACTCACACCCCCTGTAGATAGTGACACCCACCCCTATAGATAGCACCACCCCCCCTGTAGATAGCACCACACCCCCTCCCTGTAGATATCTCCATTGGGGCTCCATCTAGGAGTGGAATCCTCAGCCAGTGCATTGCCGACACTCTGGCCGGGGATTCCTCTTCTGGAGGAGCCCCTGACATCACTGGCTACACATCTTTCTAAATTATGGGGGTGGTGCTTAACACATAAATTGTGGCTGTGCCCACCTAACATTGTTCAGTACGCAGGCAAAGCCCATAGAGGACAAGCTGTTGTGCTGTGAGCTGCTAGTGCTGAGTGGCACACGTGAGGGCCTTGAGTTCAATGGGTCTTGGAGCATTGGTGGATAACAGCAAGGAGCCACCCTGTGAGTGCGAGTTTACACAGTGTATTAGAGGGTAACAGGCAGGAGCCTCTAAGGGGAGCAGTTAATCAAGCAGCCTTAGAAGCCTAGATTAGGGCCTGAAATTTGGAGAGGATGTCCACTGTTGGGAGGAGTGCCCAAGTCTCTGTTCTACTGAATGGTGAGACATCAAACACAGCTTTCCTGAACTGCAACTTGTCTCTAAGAGACTCTATCACTCTATCGAGAAGTGTTAGAATTATGTTGCTCTGGCCATGTGTGAGTGCAACACCAGCATGTCAGTAAAAATACTTTGTTTTGCCATCATCCTTGCCACGATCTAGGGGTATGTGGACCCGCTAGGTTGCTCCGCCGTAGCGGACTGGCAGCTGACCAAGTCACAGTCTCTGCAAAAGTCTATACGAGTTCGTAGCACCAGGGTGCCTGAAATAGTCCAGATGGCGGCAGGGGCTCTGGCACAGATTATAGTAGGTGCAACAGGTTGCGCCAGACGTGGCAGATGACAACGGCTGCAGTAGGTTGCGCCAGACGTGGCGGATGACAAAGGGTGCAGTAGGTTGCGTCAGACGTGGCAGATGACAATGGGTGCAGTAGGTTGCGCCAGACGTGGTGGATGACAATGGGTGCAGTAGGTTGCGCCAGACATGGCGGATGACAACGGGTGCAGCAGGACACGATTCCAAACACTAACAGGCTCAGGAACAAGGACACAGCACGGGATACAGAATACAGAATACAGGATACAGGTAGCAGGGCACGGGTAACAACGGGAACAGGATAACACTAAGGGACCATTTGCAAGGTTGACATGGGAATATTAACAACGCTCAGGCAATGAGCAGAGGGGCAGGGCCCTTCTTACAGTCCAGGGTGATCATGGGTTAATTGATGATGATTAACTGGTGCGCTTGCTGGCCCATTAATGCCGGGAACGAGCTCTGCTCGGGGACCCTACGGGACACAGTGGACCAGAGCTGAAGTAAGTGCTGCTGTCTCCTGGGGAGGAGATGCGGGCCAGCATTCACAGATCCATGGCGGCCGCCGGGGGTGAGTAAACCCGATGGTCTGCGGCCATGAACGCTACAATCCTGGTCTTCATTCCATCTTTTCCATTACTACCCTACCTTGGACTTTATCACCTGGCCCTGGTTTTTATAACTTGGCATAATGAGCAGGATCTGATGCAGCCCAGGAGAAAGATGGCCGACATCAGTAGAACCTTGCCAGTTAGCACTGGTACTGGCATGACAACGGGGACGTGCTGTAGGAGCTGCAGCAGTTGTGGCTGGAGATGAGGGGGAATCTCCAAAGAAGGGGCAGAGGTTGTGCCCTGTTTCAGTCCCTGAAGAAGGCCTGATTTCCGGGAGGACAACCCGGAGCTTCAGAGAGCAGTTGGTTGCCTGGAGTGAAGGTGGGCATGAGAGAGACTGCGGAAGTAGGCCAGAGCAAGGCCACAAGAGAAGCTTCAGGGAGGCCATAAAACGAGGCCTGAGAAAACCTGTGCAGTTAGACCTGAGTAAGGCCATGAATGCTGGCCTGTGCAGTTGGGCCTGAGCGAGTTGCACAACCACCAACATCACATTTGCCTGAAGTTCCAGAGAAAGCCATGTCTAGGCCTTAGCAGAAAAGGTAGGGCACCTTGACCAGCTTCCGGTGTATTAGTTGCACTTGATTCTAAGGGAGCAGCACTTGATAAAGCAGCTGATGGGCCCAGTGGGCCAGAGTCAGTGAGACCAGAGGCCCATGGATCTGTAATCTGGTTCAGCAGCAATAGGGGGTTAAAGTTTGCTGCCTTTAAGGGTATTGATCCACCGGAGATCCCTAAAGAACTTGAAACTGGATGAGCTGATTGTTTACCCTGACAGTAGGGCCCGACAGTAAGTGGTCCGCTTGAATTACAAGGATGGTAAACCCCTGACAGCCGTGCCGGTGCTTTCACTGGGAGACTCCGAGGGAGTTGGAACCTAAGGACGATCCTGATGCGGCTGCTGCTATTGCAGAGAGGAGGACTGTGCTTTGGTGCAGGATGACCTACTGCAGGCTATGGGTACTGTGTGCTTATGGACTATTTGTTCAATGTGCCCGCCCATGCCCAGCCTGTTGTCCACACCAGATTGAATCTCTCGGACCGAAGGTTCTAGTGAAGTGTGTTCCTCTTTAAGAGACGGTTTGTGTTCCTTTTGTGTTCCAGTTTGGGTTGTCTGGCCTGGTGTTTTGTTTGTTCCTGTGCCAGGGATGGCACAGATTAAACTGGAGTGAGGTGTAAGAATATGGAGATTTTTCCTATTCCTTAGAGGGCCTATAACTTTTGCTATGGTGTGTTTATATAGTTTACTATTTCTTTAAATGCAATGTGCTGCAAACCATGCTTTTCTTCCCAGGAGCTGATGTCTTGGAGGAAGATATCATAGTATGCAGCCATACCTCCCAACTTTTGAATTCGGAAAAGAGGGGCATTTAAGCCACGCCCTAACCACACCCACTATCCCGCATAAACACATCAAATCACGGCCAGATCCTTCTGCAAATAACAAGCACACATTCTCACTGCGGATCTCTAGACTGTCTGGATATTATAGATATTATGGATCCGATTATATCGTCTTTGTGTTACTTTTCCTAACTTGGATATAACATTTGCTCATCATGGCAGAAGCTGCAGGACAAACCAAAAGGCTGAGAACAATGAAAGTCAAGAGGGAGACCCTGTGGTTGATGTATTTTCAATTGCAATTGACAGGTAGCAGAGTTACATGATGGGGATTTTTTTTCTCCAGTTGTGTAACTCTGCTATCGGTCAATGGAAAAATCATCCACCAGAGCCCCCCTGTAGATAGCTCCAGATACAGCCCCCCTGTACATAGCGCCAGATACAGCCCCCTGTAGATAGTGCCACACACAGCCCCCCTGTAGATAGCGCCACACACACAGCCCCCCTGTACATGGCGCCAGATACAGCCCCCCTGTAGATAGCTCCACACACAGCCCCCTGTAGATAGCTCCAGACACAGTCACCCTGTAGATAGGTCCAGACACTGCACCCTGTAGATAGCGCCAGACACAGCCCGCCTGTAGCTAGGTCCAGACACTGCACCCTGTAGATAGGTCCAGACACTGCACCCTGTAGATAGCGCCACACACAGCCCCCCTGTAGATTGCTCCACACACAGCCCCCCAGTAGATAGTGCCGCACACAGCCCCTCCTGTAGATAGCTCCTGTACACCGCGTTCCAAATTATTATGCAAATGTTATTTTTAGCTGATTTTCCTAAATAGTCGATGCAAATGACAGTCAGTATAATCTTCAAGCCATCAACCATTGGAGTATAATGCAAATTTTTTTTTTTAAACTCGTTTTATTAAAAGTAACTGTCAGAGTCAAACCATCACATACATCAGGAGAACATTATACATTCAATAGTACATATGTCAGAAGAATCAATATATACAAAGGGATTACTCGCAGGTATCCATCATAATAACCCGTGGTTCGCAGACCACACATACATAATACAGGATTCTCAAGTCAATCCAACCCGACTTTTATTACATTACATCATGAGAATAGGAATACTCCCACATTTCAATATTCTACCACAACGCCCCAATCCTCTTGTACATCATACACTGAAGCACCTGGACGTGTCATCCTCCCGATTCTTTTACCCTCTCCCACCCCCAGCTTGTGCCAGAGCAGCTGTTAGCCCTTGGACTGTACAGTGAGTGAGATTCGATGAGCACCAACCTTCCCAGATCAGATCAAATTTAGCTGGTTTTCCCCGGTGTTTATACACTATTTTCTCAAATGGAAGCATGTCATTGACCATTTTACGCCATTGCGCTACTGTCGGGGTCCTCTCCGCCATCCATCTCATGGCCACCGCCTTTCTTGCCATAAATAGTGTTTCTCTGAGAAAGATCCTCTCATATATTGACCATTGCTCCTCATTTAGCAGTCCCAGTAAACACACCTCCGGCCTGCAAGTTATCGTCCTCCCCATCACTGCCGTTAATAATGCAACCACCTCCTCCCAAAAGCGAAGAATCCGATGACAACCCCACATTAGGTGTATAAAGTCTGCCCGCATCTCTCCACACCTATGACATTGTGAGGACTCCATTCTTCCCATACGATGTAACTTTACGGGTGTTAAATAACATTGGTGGATGATGAACAGTTGCACTAGTTTATTATTTGCAGCTGGTGAAACCAGCAGATGGGAGCCCTGCGCCTCCCTCCATTCCTCCGCTGTGAGTTGTGGAATTAATGCACGCCACCTATCCTCCGCCCCCAGGGGCTCCATTCGCATTTTGGCCTCCATTAGAAAAGAATAAATTTGGGAAACAACACCCCTTGTAAAAGGCGTGTTCAACCTCACCACCAAGTCACAGCTAGAGTATGTCACGGAGTTCAATGGGAATTGTGCTAATAGAGCATGATGAAGCTGTATGCAATATAATTCATCCCCTGGCGGTATACTAAATGCTGCCCGAATCTCACTCACCGACATAACCAACCCGTCTTCCGTTAGCAGCTGTGACATAGCAACTACCTCTCTAGATGACCAGTAACGTTTCCCCACCAACCCATGCAGATGGGAAAAGCTCGGATTATCCCACAGCGGGCTCTCCGCCACCACCCCCACACACCCCAGTAGATCTTTAGCCTGTTGCCAGACTCGTCTGGCCAACTTATGTAAGGGTAACAGGGAACGGTGTCTGAAATCATGCGGCTCCAGTATCGGCCACAAAGTTTTTAAGCCCAGTACCCGGGCTAGATGATTCTCAGCATTAGTCTTTAGGGGGGGGGGAGACCCAAGAGATCAAGTACCTGAGCTGCCCCGCCAAGTAATATAGAAAAACATCTGGTAACGCAGCCCCAGCCTCATCTTTAGGTCTTTGTAGAATCGACAGCTTGAGTTTAGATCTCCCCCCCCCCCACACACAAACGGCGCGAACAACGAGTTTATTATTTTAAAGAACCTTTTAGGCACCAACACATCCATGTGCTCCAACACATACAAGAACTTTGGCAATACTATCATTTTTAATAGATTGACGCGTCCTGCCACTGACAAAGGCAGGCCTTTCCACACCTGTATTTTGTCCCTTAGATACGTGACCAAGGGTGCTACATTTAACCCATACGATCTAGAGCTATCTCTAGCAATATTAATCCCCAGGTACTTGAACTCTGATCTTACTGGCAGTCCGCAAAATTGGGTGCCCCATCCACAGTCATCCTGCCTCAAAGGCATCAGATACGATTTAGACCAATTAATTTGTAACACTGAGTATCTTCCAAAAACGTTAATGAGGGAAATAGCCCTGGGGAGGGTGGCATTGGGGTTCGCCATGAACAACGCCATATCGTCCGCATATAATCCTATCCGGTCCTCTCTGTCTCCTATTCTAATTCCCATATATGCAGGATCCCTCCTAATGTTAAGAGCCAGTGGTTCAATGGCCAATGTGAAGAGAAGTGGCGAAAGTGGGCACCCCTGCCTCGTGCCCCTATGGAGGCCAAAGGAAGGGGACAGGGCTCCATTCACCAACACCTGCGCTCGTGGAGATTTATACAACACGGAAACCCAATTAATAAATCCTTCCCCAAACCCAAATCTTCGCAGCACTGCCAGCAGATAAGGCCATTCTACCGAGTCAAATGCCTTTGCCGCGTCCAGAGATGCCACCGCCCAGTCCTGCTGCTCCTCCCATCCAATCTGCGCCACCACCTGTACCCGCCTGATATTTTCTGAGGTGGACTTGCCAGGTATAAAGCCGCACTGGTCTGAATGGATGATCTCTTTTATCACTCTGCAGAGCCTGTTAGCTAACATCTTAGTCAAGATTTTGTAATCCACTGTCAGCAGCGAGATCGGTCTATATGAACCACATTCATCTGATTTTTTGTCTGGCTTCAGCAACACAATTATGGTGGCGTCACACATGGATTCCGGAAGAGCGGAATTCCGATAGCTGTGTTCAAACAGGGCCAGCAATTGGGGGGCCAGCAGCTCTCCATACTGTAAATATACCTCTAGAGGAATACCATCCGGCCCTGAAGCCTTCCCCTTAGCCAATGAAGCCATTCCCTCTAAAATCTCATCTACCGTAAATGGAGCCTCAAGCGATGCCACCCCCTCCACTGTCAATGTAGGAAACGATATTCCATCCAAGTAGCTCTCCATCTCCTCCATCCTATAATCAAATTTTGAGGCATACAGCTGATCATAAAACTGTGTAAATTGCTTGAGAATCTCTCCCGGGGAGGTGTAGATCCTATCTCCAGGCCCCTCTATACCCATCACCGGGGGGGATCTGGAGCTGTTCCGTACCATATGTGCCAGAATTTTACCTGATTGGTTGCCCAATTCAAAATGGGATTGTTTGCCAAAGAATAAACTACGCGATGTCTTATCCCTCAGGACCTGCAGATACTGTCTACCCAAATCCAGCCATGCATTTCGGTTAGCTGGTGTGGGATCCTGAACAAATGCCCCTTCCGCCTGTGAACATTGATATGCTAAGTCCTCCTCCTGCAGGGCGGAAGCTCATTTTACATAGGATATGGAGGATCGGAGACACCCCCTTAAATAGGCCTTGAGGGTATCCCACACCAGTGACCGATTCTCCATCTGAGCATGCGCTTCTATAAATATTGATAACTGTTCCGGTATGCGATCATTCTGTTGGATGAGCTGAAGCCAAAACGGGTGTATTTTACCCATCCCCCTTCTGCCTACCTGTGGCCTTTTTAATGTCAATAAGATCGGGCTATGATCCGAGATCCCCCTCGGTAAATGATCCACTGAGTCTACCTCTTGGAAAACCGCATGCGATCCAAATATATAATCAATTCTGGACAGCGCATTGTATTGCGAGGTGTGACATGTAAACTCTTTGATCCCTTCATGTGTCACCCTCCACAAGTCTATCCATCCCATTTCCTTTACCAGCAGGCTCAACTGAGTGGGGCTACCAGGGCCTCTACTCCCATTCCCCTGCAGTCTATCTATACCTGGGTCCATAACAAAGTTGAGTTCCCCCATCATGATCACTCGAACCCCCGGGTGTGCTGATACAAATCGGACGGCTTCCTGAATTATTTCCAATGAGGCTGGTGGAGGATTATACACCCCCAGGATCACATATGGGCAGTCATCTAGGACCGCATGTAAAAAAATGTACCGCCCCTCCGGATCCACATTGGATTGTAGCAATTTCCAACGAAGCTCTGCGTGCACTAAGATGGCCACCCCTCTGAAGTACGAAGTGTGCGAAGCATGTCCCGCCCACTGTACCCAGGGCTTATTCAGACTCGACACAGTGTCCGGTGTCATGTGTGTTTCTTGTAGACACGTTATATGTGGACGCTGTCCCCGCAAAGTAGCGAATATCATATGCCTCTTTTCAGGAGACCCCATTCCCCGGACATTCCAGGACATTAACCGTAATCCTGCCATTTCATACTGTTGACACATATTGGAGCACCATTTCCCTGGAGCCTATCCCCCAACCCCTGAGTAACAATTATCCCAGTCCCGTATACAGTACCCTCCATGACTCGTAGGTATGCAATATCAAAGCCGTGTTCCGCGGTAATGTGAGTTGACTCAATATCCTTCATAACACCTTCAAAAACAAACATTGCTCAACAGGAGCTAACCTTTGTAGCCTATACTCTAGGGGGTAGTTTCTACGGCTAGCGTGTTTCTGCCGTAAATACACTATCTGTATAAGTGTAGCACATCCCCGAGCCAGCATCTCCAGGTATTTATAAAGACATTTTAATACCTGACGTATAATATCGGTCCCCCATCCCTTCAATTTAGAACATATAAGGATGTTACTATGGGGTTTAAACTGCCCATCTTATAACATGGGCCTCATGCCCCCCATAACATGTTGGAGATAATATGGTACATCATCACATCATTATCTTAGAAGGATACTTTCAGCTGGAACGTCTGTAATATAAGCAATATGGGGTATCCATGAGTTCCATATGTCGGACACAACTTCCATCCTGCACAGCCACAGCACTCATCTTCGGGGAGATTGCCTATGCTTTCTCGTAAGCCATTCTTCCGCCTCAGTTGGATTCGTAAAGAATATGGCTCTATCTCCATCCACAACCCGCAATCTAGCCGGATATGCCATCGAATAAGGAATCTGCAGGTCCCGTAGTCGGCGCTTGATAGGAACATAAGACGCCCTCTGTCTCTGCAAATCAGGAGAAAAATCCGGATATATGGACACAGAAGCATTTTCAAAGCGGATCCCTCCGGCCTTCCGAGCTTCCAGCAGAACCGTATCCCGATCTTTGCAGTTCAACATCCGAGCAAGCAGAGGTCTTGAGGGAGCACCCGGAGGTGGTAATCGTGCTGGGACCCTGTGCGCCCTTTCTACCGCACACGCCAGCGAGAATGATGCATCTGGGAAGGTCTCCTTCAGCCATTTCTCCACAAACTCTCCCGATCTCTGCCCCTCTGCCCTCTACGGCAGCCCCACAATGCGGAGATTATTACGGCGCGATCTATTTTCCAAATCGTCGGCTTTCTGGCGCCACAAATCCACTTTACGGTGCAGATCTTGTATAGCCGCAGGCATATTAGCAGTAAGATCTTCCAAGGCCGAAATCCTGCCCTCCGTCTCCGTCACTCTCTCCCGCACATTCTGCAGGTCCTGCCTCAATAGTCCCACGTCCACTCTCACCTCATCTATCTTAGCCGTGAGTGTCGTACGTGTCTCGAGGATGGCTGTCAGCAACTTATCCGATGCCTCCTGCAGCGTGATTCCCGCATCCTGTTCCGAGGGAACAGAGGTGGATGTCCCTGCCACTGCTGCGGCCTGCCCAGCAGAGCACCCGCCGGCGCCATCTTGGATCACCACGCGGGCGTATGATTTCAGTTTTTGCGCCGCGTCCATCGCTTTAGGCGGGCTCATCTTTTTTTTGGAAGATGTCCTTCCCTTCCGACGTAGCTGGTAAGGAATTTTGGCAGCTTTCACGGAGTACAGTACCGTCAGGAGGATATAATGCAGGATACCGGCCCGGAGCTATCGCCACACACGTCCTCTCACATCAGTAGCTGGCCACGCCCCCTATAATGCAAATTTTAATGAACAAATCTCCTAATGATAACAGATTTTTTTTTAGAAGTAAAAAACTCAAAATGCACTGTTTCAAATTATTACGCACAACAGAGATCAAAACATTTTAAAGGTTGTAAAGAGAACTAAAATGGTAATTTGTTGAATTTGCAGCATCAGGAGGTCATATTTACAGAAATCAAAAGCTCTTTCAATCAAAAAAAAACTTAACAGGCCAAGTTACATGTTAACATAGGACCCCTTCTTTGATATCACCTTGACAATTCTTGCATCCATTGAATTTGTGAGTATTTGGACAGTTTCTGCTTGAATATCTTTGCAGGATGTCAGAATAGCCTCCCAGAGCTTCTGTTTTGATGTGAACTGCCTCCCACCCTCATAGATATTTTGCTTGAGGATGCTCCAAAGGTTCTCAATAGGGTTGAGGTCAGGGGAACATGGGGGCCACACCATGAGTTTCTCTCCTTTTATGCCCATAGCAGCCAATGACACAGAGGTATTCTTTGCAGCATGAGATGGTGCATTGTCATGCATGAAGATAATTTTGCTACGGAAGGCACGGTTCTTCTTTTTGGACCAAGTGGTCAGTCATAAACTCTACATACTTTGCAGAGGTCATTTTCACACCGTCAGGGACCCTAAAGGGGCCTACCAGCTCTCTCCCCATGATTCCAGCCCAAAACATGACTCCGCCACCTCCTTGCAGACGTCGCAGCCTTGTTGGGACATGGTGGCCATTCATCAACCATCCACTACTCCATCCATCTGGACCATCTAGGGTTGCACTGCACTCATCAGTAAACAACACGGTTTGAAAATTAGTCTTCATGTATTTCTGAGCCCACTGCAAACGTTTCTGCTTGTGAGCATTGTTTACGGGTGGCCGAATAATAGCTTTATGCACACTTGCAAACCTCTGGAGGATCCTACACCTTGAGGATCGCGGGACTCCAGAGGCACCAGCGGCTTCAAATACCTGTTTGCTGCTTTGCAATGGCATTTTAGCAGCTGCTCTCGAATCCTATTAATTTGTCTGGCAGAAACCTTCCTCATTATGCCTTTATCGGAACGAACCCGTCTGTGGCCTGAATCAGCCACAAATCTTTTCACAGTACAATGATCACGCTTAAGTTTTCTTGAAATATCCAATGTTTTCATACCTTGTCCAAGGTATTGCACTATTTCATGCTTTTCGGCAGCAGAGAGATCCTATTTCTTTCCCATATTGCTTGAAACCTGTGGCCTGCTTAATAATGTGGAACGTCCTTCTTAAGTCGTTTTCCTTTGATTCGGCACACCTGGAAAACTAATTATCAAAGGTGTCTGAGATTGATTACAATGATCCAAAAAGCCCTAAGGCACAATACCATCCATGACTTTAATTGAAAAATGAATAATTAAATGTTTATGACACTTAAATCCAATGTGCATAATAATTTGGAACACGGTGTAGATAGCTCCAGACACAGCCCCCCTGTAGATAGCACCACACACAGCCCCCCTGTAGATAGCGCCACACACAGCCCCCCACTGTAGATAGCTCGAGACACAGCCCCCGCTGTAGATAGCTCCACACACAGTCCCCTGTAGATAGCTCCACACACAGCCCCCATGTAGATAGCTCCACACACAGCCCCCAAAGTAGATAGCTCCACACACAGCCCCCCTGTAGGTAGCGCAACACAACCCCCTTATACTTTGTGCCACAATGCCGCCAGAGCGGAGAGCGGTAGACGGCCCTACTGCTGCCACTCTCCGCTCTGCTTTGACGTCACTCACCGTCAGAAGCAGGCAGAAGACTTGCAGCGGCATTCTCACTGGTGTCAATGCCGGCCCGGGAGTGGACCCGTCCAGTCATCTGACCGGTGAGGTCAGATGACAGGTCAGGTGACTGGACTGGTCCACTCCCGGGCCGGCATCAATCCCAGTGAGAACACCGCCGCAAGACTCCTGCCTTCTTCTGATCGCTGCTGCAGTCAGCAGCGATCAGCTGTTTTGATGCAGTGCCCAGCGGGACATTTTGAAGACCGCCCGGGACGGCGGGACAGCGGTGAGAAACCGGGACTGTCCCGCCGGATCCGGGACGGTTGGAGGTATGCGCATCATATGCATATCATTATGTTCTGGCATAGCAGGTTCTTGCTATGATGACTGGCTAGTGTGTCTTTAAATTGTTTGGCACTGGGATAAACGGCACAGAGCCATCTTAGTTAATTTGTCACACCATAATAGAATGAAGGACATTCAAGCGTGGCTTTGCTGAGTCCTCACACAAGGGATGGTGCTTAAAAGATAAAAGGCGGCTGTTCTTGACCAACAGTGTTCAGTATGTGGTCCGAGCCTATAGCGAACAAGATGCATTGCTGCGAGCTGCTGGTTTGAGCAGCACGTGTGAGGGCCTTGAGTTAAAGAGGCCCTGTCTCCTACATAATCTGATCGGCGCTGTAATGTAGATAACAGCAGTGGTTTTTATTTTGAAAAACGATCATTTTTTAGCAAGTTATGAGCAATTTTAGATTTACGCTAATTAGTTTCTTAAAGACCAACTGGGCGTGTTTTTACTTTTGACAAAGTGGGTGTTGTAAAGAAGTGTATGAGGCTGACCAATCAGTGACCAATCAGCTTCATACACTTCTCATTGTTACAGCCCAGCATGATCCACAGCACAGTGTGATTGTGCAGTGAAAGAAGCTGGGCTGGAACAATGAGAAGTGTATGAAGCTGATTCATTGTAAGCTCCACCTTGCGCCCACCGTGTAAGAAATGCACACATATTTGTTATCGCTAAAGTCAACAGAAGTTGCCAAATATGTGTTTACTTGTGTCAGTGGCAAATAGCAGATGTAATTTAAAAAAAATGCCTAAATCACATATTCACATTTTTTTTTACTCATTATTTCCATCTATATTTTAAAACAAGTAAGGCTGGATTCACACGAACGCAAAAATCACTTGCCAGCTCCGTGTGTCATCCGTGTATGATGCGCGGCTGCGTGATTTTCGCGCAGCCGCCATCATAGAGATGTCCAAGGTGCTGAAAGAGCTAACTGATCGGCAGTAACTCTTTCAGCACCCTCGACAGTGAATTCCGATCACCATATCTAGCAACCTGTTAAAAAAAAAAGAGGTTCGTACTTACCGAGAACTTCCCGGCCGTTGCCTTGGTGACGCGTCCTTGGTGACGCGCCTCTCTTGACATCTGGCCCCACCTCCCTGGATGACGCGGCAGTCCATGTGACCGCTGCAGCCTGTGCTTGGCCTGTGATTGGCTGCAGCTGTCACTTGGACTGAATTGTCATCCCGGGAGGTCAGACTGGAGGAAGAAGCCGGGAGTTATCGGTAAGTTAGAACTTTTTTTTTTTTAACACGTTCATGTATATTGTGATCGGAAGTCACTGTCCAGGGTGCTGAAACAGTGTAACTCTTTCAGCACCCTGGACAGTGACTATCTCCTGACGTCGCGTACCGGATATTTTTTTGCCGGGTTCGGCCAAAACGAGTTCGGCCGAACCCGGTGAAGTTCGGTTCGGTTGTCCGGGTTCGCTCTTCTCAAAGACACTCCGTTTGGATGTTTGTAAACAGAAAAGCACGTGGTGCTTTTCTGTTTACATTCATCCTTTTGACAGCTGTTGCGCGAATCACGCAGTTCGCACGGATGTGCTTCCGTGCGGCATGCGTGATTTTCACGCACCCATTGACTTCAATGGGTGCGTGATGCGTTGAAAACGCTGAATCAACGGACATGTCGTGAGTTTTTTGCAACGGGCCAACGCAGCGCAAAACTCACGCACATGTCTGCACGGCCCCATAGACTAATATAAGTCCGTGCAACGCGCTTGAAAATCACGCGCGTTGCGCGCGCGTATTTCCCGTTTGTCTGAATAAAGCCTAAAACACATCACTATTTTTTCAATATGGAAGTCGAATATGTTCTGAGAAAAACAAGACCAAATACATGTAGGTTGGAAGAATATTAGAACAACAATTTGCTTTTAGATTGACCCATGTCTAAATTTAAAAATTTGCCTGGTCAGGAAAGGGGGTAAAGCTTCTGGCCAGAAAGTGGTTATATTCCCATCTTAGGCATTCATGGCTTATGCATAAGATATGCCATTAATGCCTGATAAGTGCAGGTCTCACCTATGGGATTTTCACTTATTAGGAGAACAGGTGTCCACTGACCACCGTAAGCCAATTCCTAGCCGCTGCACTCTACCATACTTTGCAATTAAATGGTGGCTGTGCTTGCGTACGGCCACATCTCCACTGAAGTATATAAAGATTGGGGCTGGCAGGAAATAATGGACAGGGGTCAGTGGACCCCTGTTCTCCTAATAGGTCAGGATTCTATAGGTGGTATTTGTGGCATATACTGTGAATGGGAATAACCCAAGAAGGTAACATGTTTCTTGATGAATGCTAACTGTAGGGGAAAACTAAAACTCCTAGCAGGTCGTGTCAGGGCATGCTAGGAGTTATAGTTCCCCAATGGAGGGGAAGGGGATAACACACAGTAATTTATTTGCATATATTTTTTTTTATTTACCTTGTGGAGACTGGACAGAACTGGGGACACACTTTTCTATGAAGTCCGTTTTTCTGAGAAGCTATTAGACTCTCTGAGAGTCAGATTATTTGTCACCTCCGCTCAGTGTGAGTAGTGAACCCATCGCCGCGCTGTGACAGAGTGGACTAGAGGCTGAGAATATGTGCTCACGCAGAGCAGGAAGATGCTGCAACATGATAGGGGCCGAGGATTGAGGAGGCGGGGCCGGGGATTGAGGAAAAGTGATCGGGAACTGAGAAGGCGGGGCCAGGGATTGAGAAGGTGGGATTGGGGACTGAGGAGGCACTGCTGGGCTTTAAGAGCCAGGGCCAGGATTGAGGAGGCGGAACTGGGATCCAGCCATGAAAAAGAAAAATATTATGACAGTTAGCCATGGCAGCAGGCTGCTTGCTTAGTGTAGCGGCCAGTGCGCCACTCAGGGCAGCAGCCCACAGCATACACCAGCCCATCTGGCATTTGCCAGAATTGCCAGATGGGCAGTCCGGCCCTGCTGCGTATTGACGCAAGACAGGGAGCTTCCCCGCGCAGCAGTTAATCAAGCAGCCTTAGAAGCCTAGAATAAGGCTTAAAATCTGGAGAATACATCCCCCGTATCAGGGAGGAGTGACCAAGACTAGTTTCTACTGAGTGGTGAGTCAGCCATCACTGCCTTCCTGAACCACAATTTGTAACGTATTTGAGTGACTGTATCTCTCTGCTGAGAAGTGTTAGATTTCTATTGCTGTGATTGTGTGTGAGTGTACCACCGGCCCGTCAGTCAATAGACTTTGCTTTGCCATCATGCTGGTCTATTTTCCATCTTTTACACAACAGGGGCGTAGCTATGGGTGCAGAGGTAACAGTCGCACCCGGGCCCTGGAGCCTGCGGGGGCCCAAAAGCCCATCGGCCGCATAAGAAGACACCAGTTTTATCAATTATATATGGTAGATGGGGGCCTGTCATAGATTTTGTATTGGGGCCCAGGAGCTTTATGTTACGCCTCTTTTCCTCAACTAACCTGCCTTGGCCTTTACCACCTCAGGCCTGCTTCCTACAAGCCAATCCCAGAGCAGCTCAAACATTCAGAGAGTGTCTGTGATTAGCTGACTGGGATGATGCAGTGTCTATGTAAGCTGTGAGAGCTCAGTGGAAAATGTGAGCAGGGGGAGGGGATGAGAGAAGCAGGACATTATAGAGCCTAGGTAGGACACTAGTAGATCGAGACCTACTGGTAGATCTTTGACAGGTCCTGAGTAGATCACTGATGCCTTACTGAAACAATAAAGGCACTTCAGTCCAAAAGTTCTGGACTAAAGCAGTGTAAATGTTATCAACATAGGCTATAGGAAACCTCTGTTTTTGTTTGTTGCCTGACATTCTGCTGCAGTAATCGCGGCAGAAAAAGGTGCAATTTGACTGCACCATGGAACAAAAACGCTTATCATACTGACTGACACATTCTTCACTCCTCTACTCAACCTAATTAGTTCTTCTATGAAAATATGCTGTATTTCTGCTCCATTTCTTTTTCAAAACAGATTTTCAGACTTACAATGTGACTGACCAGGGGTGGGATGTGGTCGTTTCATCCTGACGGTTCTTACAAACTAGTTTTTAAAAGAACAAGGAAGAAGCGGTGTGCTGACCCGGTCTCCCCTGGATTCAAACGTATCCACATACACTACCGTTCAAAAGTTTGGGGTCACCCAGACAATTTTGTGTTTTCCATGAAAACTCACACTTATATTTATCAAATGAGTTGGAAAATGACTAGAAAATATAGTCAAGACATTGACAAGGTTAGAAATAATGATTTTTATTTGAAATAATAATTTTCTCCTTCAAACTTTGCTTTCGTCAAAGAATGCTCCATTTGCAGCAATTACAGCATTGCAGACCTTTGGCATTCTAGCTGTTAATTTGCTGAGGTAATCGGGAGAAATTTCACCCCATGCTACCAGAAGGCCCTCCCACAAGTTGGATTGGCTTGATGGGCACTTCTTGCGTACCATACAGTCAAGCTGCTCCCACAACAGCTCTATGGGGTTGAGATCTGGTGACTGCGCTGGCCACTCCATTACAGACAGAATACCAGCTGCCTACTTCTTCCCTAAATAATATGGATAATAAATAATTTGCATAATTTGGAGGTGTGCTTTGGGTCAATGTCCTGTTGTAGGATGAAATTGGCTCCAATCAAGCGCTGTCCACAGGGTATGGCATGGCGTTGCAAAATGGAGTGATAGCCTTCCTTATTCAAAATCCCTTTTACTTTGTACAAATCTCCCACTTTACCAGCACCAAAGCAACCCCAGACCATCACATTACCTCCACCATGCTTGACAGATGGCGTCAGGCACTCTTCCAGCATCTTTTCAGTTATTCTGCGTCTCACAAATGTTCTTCTGTGTGATCCAAACACCTCAAACTTCGATTCGTCTGTCCATAACACTTTTTTCCAATCTTCCTCTGTCCAATGTCTGTGTGCTTTTGCCCATATTAATCTTTTCCTTTTATTAGCCAGTCTCAGATATGGATTTTTCTTTGCCACTCTGCCAGCATCCTGGAGTCGCCTCTTCACTGTAGACGTTGACACTGGCGTTTTGCGGGTACTATTTAATGAAGCTGCCAGTTGAGGACCTGTGAGGCGTCTATTTCTCAAACTAGAGACTCTAATGTACTTGTCTTGTTGCTCAGTCGTGCAGCGGGGCCTCCCACTTCTCTTTCTACTCTGATTAGAGCCTGTTTGTGCTGTCCTCTGAAGGGAGTAGTACACACCGTTGTAGGAAATATTCAGTTTCTTGGCAATTTCTCGCATGGAATAGCCTTCATTTCTAAGAACAAGAATAGACTGTCGAGTTTCACATGAAAGCTCTCTTTTTCTAGCCATTTTGAGAGTTTAATCGAACCCACAAATGTAATGCTCCAGATTCTCAACTAGCTCAAAGGAAGGTCAGTTTTATAGCTCCTCTAAACAGCAAAACTGTCAAACGATGACGCGTAAATGACAGGTCGTCTGCACAGTACGTCGGCAAACCCATTCAAATGAATGGGCAGATCTTTGCCGACTTATTGTAGCCCTATTTTCAGACGTAAAACGAGGCATAATACGCCTCGTTTACGTCTGAAAATAGGTTGTGTGAACCCAGCCTTAGCGTGTGAACATACCCTAAGGGTATGTTCACACGGCAGCGTCCGCAACGGTCAAAATTACTGGGCTGTTTCCAGGAGAAAACAGCCCCGTCATTTCAGCCGTAACGGCATGTGCAGGCGCTTGAAAAGTCCATGGAAAACGGCTCCATTTACGTCTGAAGAAGTGACATGACACTTCTTTGGTGCGGGCGTCTATTTACACGCCGTCTTTTGACAGCGACGCATCAATATACGCCTTGTGTGAACAGACAAACATCAGCCCATTGCTTTCAATGGGCAGATGTTTGTCAACGCTTTCAAGCCATAATTTCGGACGTAATTCGGGGGTTAAAACGGCCGAATTACATCCGTAAATAGGCCGTGTGAACATACCCTCAGGCTGGGTTCACACAACCATGTTACGTCCGTAATGTATGGAACGTATTTCGGCCGGAAGACCCGGACCGAACACACTGCTGGGGGCCGGGCTCCTAGCATCATAGTGATGTACGACGCTAGGAGTCCCTGCCTCTCCGTAGAACTATTGTCCCGAACTGAAAACATGATTACAGTACGGGACAGTTGTCCTGCAGCGAGGCAGGGACTCCTAGCATCGTACATCACTATGATGCTAGGAGCCCGGCCCCCTGCACGGTGTTCAGTCCGGGTCTTCCGGCCGAAATACGTTCCGTACTTTACGGACGTAACATGGTCGTGTGAACCCAGCCTAAGACTGAAGCCCGAAGGAGTAAGATTCAACATACAGTATTAATCGCATAATGAGCTGTCCATGCACGACAAAGTGATATCAACCCCAGCTAGATCTATCCTTTTAAATGTTACAAGCACAGCATAAATCGTCATACAGATGCTAATTATTGAAAAATATAACGTGTTCCATAATTTACTACTATTTATCACTAGAAAACTGGCGTAATGCTGTATATAAATTTCCCCTATTAGCTACTAGCAGGGGCGTAGCTAGGGGGGGGGCAGGCGGGGCATGTGCCCCGGGCGCAACTTAGAGGAGGGCGCCAGCGCCACCTCCTCCTGCACTATAATTGTATCTGTGTATATAGGACACAGGTACTATTAGAAGCAATGAATGACCGGGCACGTTCCGTGCCGGCTATTCAGCGCTTTTGCACCAGTGAAGCTACTGGTACCTTTTTCACTAGTGAAGCTTCCGTCGATGAAAGGCGCGGATTGACAGGGAAAGTCATCCTGCCCAGCCAATCAGCGCCTTCCATAGACGCTTCGTTCAACCCCCAGGAGACCTGCGCAGAAGAGAGTAGGTCTCCATTGCTGCTGGCCGGCGTGGGAACGGGATTAAGGTGAGTTTGAATTGTTTTTTGTTTTTTTTAATTATAATAAAAAAGTGTTTGGCTGTATCTACAAGGGGGACTTTATCTACGGAGGGGGGACTTCGTCTACATGGGGAGGGGTTTATCTACAAGGGGGACTTTATCTACGGGGGGACTTTATCTATAGGGGGGCTTTATCTACGGGGTTGGGGTGTCTATCTACAGGGGGAGCTATATACTGGGGTGGGCTATCTATGGAGCACCATATACAGGGGTGGGCTATAGCTACAGGGGGGCTATATACAGGGGTGGGCGATCTATGGAGCACTATATAAAGGAGTGGGCTATATCTACAGGGGGGGCTCTAGATATAGCCCACCCCTGTATATAGTGCTCCATAGATCGCCCACCCCTGTATATAGCCCCCCTTTAGATATAGCCCACCCCTGTATATAGTGCTCCATAGATCGCCCACCCCTGAATATAGCCCCCCTGTAGATATAGCCCACCCCTGTATATAGTATCCCACAAATAGCTCCCCTATAGTGCTCCACAGAAAGCCCACCCCTGTATATAGCCCCCCTGTACATATAGTCCACCCCTGTATATAGTGCTCCACAGATAGCCCACCCCTATATATAGTATATACAGGGGTGGGCTATCTGTGGAGCACCATATACAGGGGTGGACTATCTAGTGGAGCACTATATACAGGGGTGGACTATATGTACAGGGGGGCTATATACAGGGGTGGCCTATCTGTGAAACACTATATACAGGGGTGGACTATATGTGGAGCACTATATACAGGGGTGGGCTATATCTACAGGGGGGCTACATACAGGGGTGGGCTATCTGTGGAGCACTATATACAGGGTTGGGCTATATCTACAAGGGGGCTATATACAGGGGTGGGCTATCTGTGGAGCCCTATATACAGGGGTGGGCTATATCTACAGGGGGCTATGTACAGGGATGGGACACTATATACAGGGTGGGCTATATGGGGGTACTATCTACACGGGGCTCTATGGCAGACACTATCTACAGGGGGCACAGTGTGTGTGTGTGGGACACGGTGTATGGTGCTATTATAATTAGAGGTGCAGTGTATGGCGCTATTATATTTAGGGGCGTAGTGTGTGGTATAATGAGAACTTTATCTTTATTTATAGGTGTAGAAATGTTGGAAAAGTGAGAAGCTGAAGACATCTGAGCGGCAAACTGCAGAAATGGGCTGTGACCGGGAGAAGTCATCATAGAGGTCTGGACCGGATGGTGAAAAAGAACTAGAATCTGAGACGTCACCGGTGAGTCACTTAATGTAAATGTTTATTCTGCCTCTAATCAGTAGTCACTGTATGATCTGCAGCGAGATGATGGGTGGTATGATTATGATAGGATTTATTTTTTGTGAAACAGCATCTCCCAGCATATCCTTACCATTCTTTGGGCCATGCTGGGAGCTGTAGTTTTACGCCGTACAAACCTGTACAGCAGGGGTTGCACTAAATTGAGCTGTATTTGTGCTGGTGCTGTATATATGTATTGAACTTGGTTCTAGGGCTGTATTTATGTACTGAGCACTATTCTGGTGTTGTGTAGAGAACTATATTGCTTGTAAAATGTACAAATGTTTTTATGCTCGCGTTACATAAAAAGAAATGTGGAAAAGAAATGACCCGTTGATCGGTAGAGAAAACAAACATGTCGAGGGGGAAGGAGATGTCGGGAAAGAGGTGGGGGGGGGGGGCGCCAAACTGAATCTTTGCCCCAGGTGCTGGAGAACCTAGCTATGCCTCCGGCTACTAGACAGTTTATCATTCTGAGCTAGCTGAAGTACACTTAAAGGGGTGGACAGCTACTGGACAACTGATGATCTATCCACCGGATAGGTCATCAGCACATGATCTGTGAGGGTCCAACACCCGGACCCCGCACTGTTAGGGTATGTTCACACGTACACGTCCGATACGCCTGAAATTACGGAGCTGTTTTCAAGAGAAAACAGCTCTGGCATTTCAGACGTAAAGGCAAGTGCAGGCGTTTTTTGCAGCGTCCATTACGGACGTAATTGGAGCTGTTTTTCTATGGAGTCAATGGAAAACGGCTTCAATTACGTCCGAAGAAGTGATAAGCACTTCTTTGACGCGGGCGTCAAAAAATCACCGTCGGCGCAGAACATCGAAAAAGCCCATTCAAACGAATGGGCAGATGTTTGCCGGCGCATTGGAGCCGTATTTTCGGACGTAATTCGAGGTTAAAATGCACGATTTACGTTCGTAAATAGGGTGTGTGAACCCAGCCTTAAGATGCTCTGGTTTCCTCCAAGCACCAGACGTACATGCCGGAAGCAGTTGGCTCCGGCCACTGAATAGCGGCCGAGCTACAGTACTGCAGCTCTGCTACTATTCAAGTGAATATGCTATATACGGAGCCAACTGCTACCCGCTCTGTTCATTGCATAAAGGGCCATAACATCTGGTGCCCGGAGGCAGCTGGAGCGGCTTAATGGTGCGAGGTCCGGGTGTCGGACCCGCTCCGATGATATACTGATGATCTATACAGTGGATAGGTTATCAGTTGTCCAGTAGTGGACAACACCTTTAAGTGCTCTATATTGCCATTAATAGTATATAGTACTAAACAACACTTTTTAATTGGTTGCATTTACTTAATCCAGGACAACTGATTTAAAAAGGTAGGACATTATGATGTGTTTACTTTTATTTGGACTGAAATGTAAAAGCATATACTGTTGGCTGCCTCATTTTTGTCTTTCTGTTACATTGAAAAGGCAGAAAAATATTGGTACATTATATCTCATCTGATATTTGAATATCTGCTGCATGTCCTAAAATCTACACCGTTTTTTTCATGTAATATGTGACTGGAATTTTTAAAAATCCACTTCATTCATATAGGCAATATTATTTTTTACATTAAAAATATGTACCCATTCTGCCACGGGAATTCTGCTACTGGTAATGAACAGAAATGATCTGACACAGTTAGGCTGGGACTAGACCTAGACTTGCTATGTAGCTACCGATAAATCGCTGTCCATAAGAATGCATTGAATAGATTATCTCCAATTTGTACCTAGATCCATACTGGATTGTCCATACAGAGAATCTCTTGGTATAAAGCTAAAAGAAACACCTTCAGTACACGTATAACCTACAGGCATTTATTTAATTTTTTTTTGCTTCCATTACTCATGATAGTGGTGAAAAATAAATTATCGTTTTGACTCTTTTATGTATATATATGACTAAAGTTTAGATCACTAACTCATGCTATAATCAATATTTAAATGTGGTCTGATTCATTTTATTGTGCAGATACTAAATTATGCATATTATAATTAGCCTTGTGCATGTAGCCTAAATAAGATAGTGTAAAGTTTGCAAATCTTTTCTTTATAAATTGGTATATCGAGGGGGGCGGAGCCTGACCGCGGTTCATGACAGACGTGTGATACCTCGTCTCCTGCTGTCGAGCACCTGAAACCCTGCTAAACCAGCCGTTTTTTGATCATGGGGAAGATGACAGGCAAAGAGAAGAACCGAGAACTCACACCTGCTCCGAAAACCTCACGGAACCAACATGATGTTGATAAGTTCTTCCAGAAGAATTTGCCAGCTTCTCCGGCGCGAGTATCTAAAATGGCGCCGGAACCACGAGATGCCGCCCAACACTCTGAGGACTCGGAGGCTGAAAGTGCTTCAGATACACAGGCAAGTGATGACTACCTTCCTATATCGAGGGGTTTTCTGAAGAGGGCCCTGACTATGGCTCTAACACCGGTGGTTAATGAATTGGCCGGCATTAAATCAGATCTGAGGCAAGTGGGGGGCAGGGTGGAGGCCCTGGAGCAAGCACACCAGTCCTCCATTATCTTTCACACTGCATTGAAAGACAAGGTTCTTGCACAACAAGCTCATATTAACCAAAACCTGCTACAAATAGAGGATCAGGAGAATAGGAGCAGAAGAAATAATCTAAGGATACGAGGGCTACCTGAATCCTATCTCCCAGATGTATTACATACCACAGTCTCGCATGTTTTTGAATTACTCTTGGGACGGGACAGAGCGACGTCCATAGTAATAGAAAGGGTGCACAGAGCTTTAAGACCGAAGCCAGCACGCCGAGAGACATCATCTGCAAACTTCTGAGCTATGTGGACACTTCACTTATCCTTTCTACAGCCAGAGATAGAGGAGATCTCTCTTATGAGGATGCAGAAAACCAGCTCTTTCAAGATTTGGCACCGTCCACTCTGCAGAAACGAGGAGTTCTAAAACCGCTAACGGATAAGCTAAGAGAATCCAAAATTCCTTACCGCTGGTTGTATCCTTTTGGCCTGGCCATTTCACATGGAGGTAAGAAGATGATGATTAGGCAACCAGGCGACCTCCGATACGTTTGGGGAGAACTGCATATAGCCCCGATGGACATTCCTTCCTGGTTGCCCATAGATGAATGCGACGACCTGCCCACCCTCCCACCAACAGAAGTTTGGACCACTGCCGAGGCGACGAAATCACCAAGACACAAGAAACTTCTCACCAGATCATCCCGCAACTAGGACTCCCATTGCATAGTCTCTACATACTTATAGTCTATATCCTTTTTGCATTATGTTCGACGAGTATACTACTATGTATAAAAAACACATAAGTCCTAGAGGTTACTATTGGCCGGTAACACTTGTTTTTCTTTGCCTACAAGGTTTCTGGTAGCTCCTCCGATCAGGGATACCATTTTCTCTGCTCACCCACTTTTCCATTCTTCCATCCTCTTATTTCTTCCCCCCCTCTCCCTACCTCTCTCTCCTTCCCCTCCCCCCCCACCTAGAAGTTCACATAGTCATATAAGGAAGTATTTTATACAATATACATTGCTCGAGATGCCACGACGGCCTCTACAAAATCCTTGTATGATATGTCGTTTGATTTCACATTGTTTCCGTTTAGGTTGGTTGTTTGTTATACTGGTACCTATTCTACATGCTTGGTCGAAATTGTTCCACTCCTTAGAATATGGCTGAGGGGACTTTAAATTTATGTACATTTAATGTAAAGGGTTGTAATTCACCACATAAGAGAAGTCATATTTTTTCTCTATTGTCTAAAACAAAGTCTGAAATTGTGTTGTTACAAGAAACCCATTTCCGTTCTGGTCATATTCCGAATTTACAATATGGTCCCTACGATAAATGGTATCATGCTACTAGCTCCTCGTCTGCATCTAGGGGAGTAAGCATTGGTTTTCATAGGAACCCATTCCTATACGGAGATCTGCTGGCTGACCCAGAAGGGAGATACCTATTGTTGAAAGGGAGTTTTGGCACACAAAAAGTCACGATATGTAACCTTTATGCGCCGAATATTAATACCGTGCACTGGATGATAGAAGTCCTAGAGAAGGTCTCTGCGTTCACCGATGGTTTACTGTTTCTGGGAGGGGACTTGAATTTAATTTTAAATCCACTTTTAGACTCCACTTCACAGTGGTCAGCGGTTTCTTTCAGGGCTCAGAGACGTATACTGTCGTCATTAGCACAGATGGGCCTGGTGGATGTGTGGAGGACTCTGCACCTAGACACTAAGGACTTCACCTTCTTCTCTACAGCCCATAGTTCTTATCAAAGGCTGGATTATATATTTACTCGGGATTCTTGCCTCCCACACATACTGAATGCCTCCATAGGTAATATAACGATCTCTGACCATGCGCCTGTTTTTCTCGAAGTTAAACTTGTGGGTCAAGCAGCAAGAGAGTGGTCTTGGAGATTAAATGAGACTCTGCTAGACAGTCAAGATACGCTGATGGCTTTAGAGGGGAAGGAGAAGTCTTATTTTGATACAAATAGGTCCGAAGACACCACTCAAGCATCCAGATGGGAGGTCCATAAGGCCTGCATGAGAGGAGAATTCATAGCCCTAGGAGCATTCCGGAAAAAACAGCGGGCCAAGCGAATAAGTGAACTTTTATCCCAAATAGCTAAGATTGAAAAGATCCATAAGAAGTCACTGGCTATTTTAGAACAGGACACGTTGACTAGCCTCTGTAATTGCCTTAAAGACGCATTAAACTTTAAATCTGCCAAAGCCTATCTTCGTACGCAACACAAATATTACTCTCATGGAGACAAGGGGGGGGGAAGGTTATGTCTGCGTTAGTTTAAAAAGATAGAGAAAAAAACCAAATTAAACGCATAAGGACCGAGCAAGGCTCTTTGTCTGAAGTCCCATCTGTTATAGCTGAGACTTTTGCCTCCTTTTATAGCTCATTATATAATTTACAAAACACTGCTAAGACTCCTAATAGTACATCTAAGGCTCCCATCAGGTTCGAGGAGGGAAGTAGACAGGCCATATCAAATTTCTTAGGAAAACTTTCACTACCTACTTTGAATAAGGAAGATGAGACATCTCTTCTAGCCCCTGTCACTGCAGATGAGATTAAAAAGGTCCTGAAGACCATCCAGAATGGGAAATGTCCTGGACCGGATGGCTTTCCGATTTCCTATTAAAAAACATTTTTTTGCGTGTTAGAAACCCCCCTGGTTGAATATTTTAATTCATTAAATGCAGGTTGTCCCCCACACCCACAGGCCCTTGAGGCGCACATAACCATCCTACATAAAGAGGGTAAGGATCCGCTTCAGTGTGGGAACTACCGTCCCATTTCACTCCTAAATACCGATATTAAATTGTGGGCAAAATTATTGGCGAATAGAATGGCACTAGTTTTACCAAAGTTGATCGCACCAGAGCAGACTGGATTTGTGAAGGGAAGAGAAGGGAGAGATAACTCATATAGAGTTTTACATGCTATAAATTATGCAAAGAAATTCAATAAGCCCTTAATGCTGCTAGGAACGGATGCAGAAAAAACCTTCGATAGGGTGGACTGGCAGTATATATACCTCACATTGATAAAATTTGGATTTCCTTCAAAGTTTGTGGAAGCAGTTTCTACTCTATATGCCTCCCCTTCGGCTAAGGTGAGAGCGAATGGGTTAATGTCCTCTCCTTTTGCAATAAATAATGGTACGAGACAGGGTTGCCCACTCTTCCCTACTCTGTTTATATTAACTTTAGAAACACTGATACAAGCTATCAGGCAAGATACTACCATTAGGGGACTACAGGTGGAGAATAAGGAACATAAGGTGGCCGCTTTTGCAGATGACATGCTCTTACTTATCTCTAATCCTATGTCTGCTTTCCCTGCTTTATTGAAATTGTTAGAGGACTTTGGGACCTTATCCAATTTTAAAATCAATCATTCCAAATGTGAGGCTCTAAATTTTACAATGTCTACACATGTGGTCACTAGCCTCTCGAGGAACTTCCCGTTTAAGTGGGCTCCAGAGTTCATCACTTATTTGGGGGTTAAAATATCTAGCAATATACAGAATATATATCATCTTAATTTTCCCCCTCTGCTGAAAGCCGTCTCAACTCAGTTAAGGGAACTAAGGGTGCCAATGATTTCATGGATAGGACGGAAGAATTTATTAAAATCCTATATCGTTCCTAAGTTTCTGTACCTTATGCAGGCCGCCCCGATCTTCATCCCTGCTACCTTTTTCACAGAAACTAGGAGATTTTTCTCTAGATTCCTATAGCAACAGTCTAGACCTAGAATCTCTTATAGACAACTGACACTCCCAAAAGCAAGAGGTGGATTTGCTCTTCCGGACGTACTGGGCTATTACCAAGCTATACAACTTAGATCACGTCTGGAACTATTGTCTAGTTCTCATACGGCCTTAGCTAAACAAATTGCTTTGAGGAGTTTCAAGACTCAGACCCAGATAGCTTTATGGGGAGGGGAGAGTGGGTCGGCGAAGATGGATACAGAGGACCCATTGTTGAAGGGCATACTGTCCTTGCGGAAACTTTATATGACACCAATGTTCAAAGTCTCGTTTCCCTCGCCTTTGATGACGGCAAACGTGCTTCCATTCATTCTTTCCCAAAGTTTTGACGATCCCTTGAACTTGTGGAGATCATTGAAAACAACTCTAATAGGGGATCTTTTTAAAGGGGGTAAGGTACCTACAATAGATAACCTCCAGGCCTTGGGAGTGGGAAGACTTTGGTCCAGAGCACAATATGACCACTTTAAAGGTACTTGTTCGGAATTTCTGAGAGGGTACCATATTACTGGTTCCCTCTCTTGGTTCGAGGCTTTGATGAGTGCTACTCCCTTGCCCAAAAAACTGATTTCCATTCTATATAATAAGCTGCTCACCTATGATGTGGAGGAAAAGCCTTTATTTCTTTGTGCTTGGGAGCGAGACTTGAATATGGTGTTCTCCCCACAGGATACTTCAGCTATACTTAAGAGATCTCATGGTCTATCCAGATGTACTAGAACTCAGGAAAACGCCTTTAAGCTGCTTACAAGATGGTATAGATCCCCGGATATAGTAGCAAAAATGTATGATAATGTATCGGATAGGTGCTGGAGATGTGGGAGTTCTCCGGGTAACCTGTTACACATCTTTTGGGATTGCCCTATTATTAAACCGTTCTAATCCATTGAATCGCAGGTTAACACAATTTGTAACACGTCCATCACACTCACACCTTCTCTTATATTAGTTAATTCACCATCATCTGACTGTTGTCTTACTAGATTTGATTTGGCATCACTGCTCATTATGACAGCTAAACTTCTTATACCGATAAAGTGGCTAAACAAGACACCCCCTGACATACCAATGTGGCTCAATAGAGTCCGGCAAATGATTCAGCTGGAAGAATTGTCAAGCTAGGAATCTAGAACACATGACAAATTCATACAACTATGGGCTCCGTGGTGCACTTGGGAGTCAACTCCCAAAACATGACCCAGTATATTCTCTCATCTTGCAAAGGTTTAGGTTTTGATGTCTTTAACTCAAAAAGTGTGCATTTTTCGATAAATTCAAGAGATACCTGTTGCAAAGGCCCTAATTAGTAGAAAGAAGTACCTTTTAGTTTTTGTTTTAGTATTCTTTTCTTTTCTTTTCTTTTCAATTTTCATCTGTTGTTTGGATTCCATTGTGTCACAGATTATACATGCTAATGTGAGCCAGAAACGTGATGGAACTGTATTATGGTTTTTCAATGTACTTTATTATACATACTGCAATATGTTTTGAGGTCCTAAGAAACTGTACATGTATGGTTAATGATACTGTTTTTGTTGTACAAATTTTCAAAAATAAAGATTTTAAATAATAAATTGGTATATCAAGATAAATAGTGTTAGTGTTTCCACATATAATGCAACCATAAAATCATTAAAAGTCAAATGGAAAATAAACTGTTTTATGAAAAATATTTGAAAATGATAAAGGCAAAAGGTCTTTCCACCAAGAATTGTTTCCACCAAGTGTGCACACTTATGTAATCAGGGTATTTTATGTGTTATTATCACATTGGAGGCTCCTATTATTAAAAATGGAGGCAAAATAAAAAATACAAAAATCGATATTTGTAGTGATTTATATGAACTTTTCAGAACAGTAATAATGATCTACAGCCTCTGATCATGGGCACACCAGTGAGTTAGGATAACATGTGAGATTTGCAACTGCATAATGAATCATCGACAATGTCAAGGCTTTTCTATTCTGTATTTTTTATGTTTCAAGACTCTGTCCATCAAATGCAAACAGAAGCCAATAGATAACAGAGCATTTGATGCACACTTGGGAGATCAAGAAGCGTTTATACATTATTCATGCTCAAGTCTTCGCTTTAGCTTTTTCTATATCTTGGGCTATATTTGTCTTCCACTGCTCAGTTACATCATTTGATTAAAAAAAAAATCGTATGGGCTGGTGTGTTAAAAAAAATTCTGAACTAGTGGAAGTTCAGATCTGCAGAGCTATAGAACATTTATCTTTCAATACATCTAATCATATTCTTCCATGCTTATCTTCATTGGGCTATTGTTCAGCATAGCTCAATTTTAAATGTACCTTCCCCAAAGAGTGAATTCAGGGGATCCGCAATTACAACATCAAATATCAATTGAATATCAAAAAGATCATTAGGGTAACCCAGTCATCCTGTCCTGCACTGAGTACGTATCCGTCTCTCTCTCTCTCTCTCCATCTCTCTCTCTCTCTCCGTCTCTCTCTCTCTCCCCGTCTCTCCGTCTCTCTCTCTCTCTCTCCCCGTCTCTCCGTCTCTCTCTCTCTCTCCGTCTCTCTCTCTCTCTCTCTCTCCGTCTCTCTCTCTCTCCGTCTCTCTCTCTCTCCGTCTCTCTCTCTCTCTCTCTCCGTCTCTCTGTCTCTCTCATTAACCAGGTTAGCCGGAGAAACAACTTGATTGATGCAATTTAAATTGAGGTACAAAATGTAAAGAATTCCCTGTTCTTTACCCTTGACCCTTATAGGACTTTGCTGCAGGGGAATCAATAGGTCATAGCCCTCTGAGTAACATGTTTTGTTCCAGCTTCAGACAATGGAAGGAAGTAGTTAGATTGGAACCAAGACCGAAACCAGGGAAGTGAACTAAACCAAAGAGACAACAAAGAGGAGAAACAAGCTAGGCACTATAAAGGAAGTTAGGAAAGATGGAAAATAGATGATAAAATAACAGTTAAAGATACACTGCCTCTCGAACACTGAACATGCTGTTCAATAACAGCATTACGGGCAATAGGAGAGATGCGACACTGGAGCGTGGAGAGTTGAGTAACTGTTCCACGTTATATCTACTGTATCATTGCCAGCATTCTATTTTATTGAGAATATAAAGGGGTTGGTCATATAATGTGTACTCAATAGTGAGTAAAGGGGATATATGCTACTTACTAATATAAAGTGTTCAGAATTCTGCACCATTTAATTGCATTTCGAAACACTGCCCTCTGATTATCCAGGTCTTCTCCCGGACCTACCCCTCCACCCTCATTTCATATATGGCTGCTAATGGAAGGGCACATGACGCAACCCCGTCCATCAGCATCTCCCACTGCGCCACTGCCCACTCCCATCTTGCACAGTGCCTGCACTAGTTCCCTTTCGTACAAGCGCAGATTAATCCCTTGACGATATACGACATACTATTACTGAAATGTCGTCAAGGGGAAGTTTGGAGCATGATCATTTTGATTCCGCCAGTTTAACTCGTCAAAATGCCGCGGTCAATTGCGACCATGGCATTTAAGTTGTTAGTATCAGGGGGCGCCCCCTCAAACACGCCATCACGCCCCCTGGCCGCGGCACGATCGGCCGGTGACAATGGTTTTCATGGCAGCATGGGGGCCTAATGAAGACCCCCAGGTCTGCCATATTTGTACTCCTTTGAAGCCCTGCCTCTGTCAGTATCACGATATTCTGCAATACATTAGTATTGCAGTATATCATGCAAGTGACCCAACGATCGCTGGTTCAAGTCCCCTAGGGGGACTAATAAACAGAGTGAGAGATCTGTTAAATAAAGCTTTTTTTATGTTCCAAAAAAAAAAAAGTATTAAAAGTTAAAAAACAAAACCTTTTCCCATTTTTTCCCTAAATCAATGTTGAAAAAAATAAACGTTAACACAACTGGTATCGCCGTGTCCCTAAAACGTTCACAATATAGCGTTGTTTAACCCGCTCGTTAAACACCGTAAAAAAAATATATATAAAACACACAAATTGCTGTATTTTGGTCACTTTAGCTCTAAAAAAAATGAAATAAAAAGTGATCAAAAAGTTGCATATATCCCAAAATGGTATCGGTGAAAACTACTGCTTGCCCTGCAAAAATGAAGTCCCCACATCGCTAAATTGACAGAAAAATAAAAAAAGTTATGGCTCTTAGAACATGGCGACACAAAACATTTTTTTTTTAGCAAACAGTTTTGTTTTTTTTAAAAGTGATAAAACATAAAACAAATCATTTACATTTGGTATCGCCGTAATCATATCAACCTGTAGAATAAAATGCACATGTAAATTTTACCGCCTGATGGATGCCGTAAAAACGAAACCCCCCCAAATATGTCGTAGCCGCTGTTTTTTTTTTGCATTTCACCCCACAAATAATTTTGTTCAGCATCCCAGTACATTATATGGTACAATAAATGTTGCCATGACAAACTACAACTTGTCCGGCAAAAAACAAGCCCTCATACGGCTATGTCGACGAAAAAACAAAGAGGTTATGGAGTTTGGAAGGCAGGAAGGAAAAGACGAAAAATTAGAAAACTCAAATTGGCCGTGTCTCCAAAAGGTTAAAGTATTAGTCAAAGCTTTCATCCGTCTTTCATGCTGTTATACATTTGCATTGTTTCCAGCATCTAAAAATACCTTTCTCATCTTTTTTTTTTTTGCATTCCTGTGCCCCCTTTGGTGGTGTCGCTAATAATCTATGCTGCTGATGAGGGGCTCTAAGCAGAATCAGTCTCCTTTCCCCTCTGGCATCTGACAATATAGTCCCTTCTTACCTTCCCTACGTGGGACCCAGAATACTGAAGATATATACTATGTGACATCCAGAGCATGCACTCCCTTAATAACCAATACAATAAAATAAAGTAATGAGTCTGAGTTGGCATGTGCAGGGCTCATATCTTCTGTCAGGAGGCAGAGCTTTACAGTGCTGACAAGCTCAGAAAAAAGTCTCCTTAGGTATACGGGTATGCTACTGCAGAGGCTCTACTCCTTCCCTGACAAGCAGGGCAGAAAGCAATTTTTGCAGTGAACAGAGAATCCAGCTCATTAGGTGGATGCGCACATTGCTATACACTTTGAAAACCACTTGACAGAGAAACTGAGAATGGTACAGATTTTTCTATACTTGTCATAGATTGTAACCACCCAAATGGGTTTATTAGGCAAATATTGCACACAGACCATATGAGGGGGTAAGTTTATGAGAGGCTGGGTCAAAATGGGGCTGCAATAACTGATAATCTTTTTTTGTAAATTCTCTTTTCATTGGAGATTGTAAAAAATTCTGAGATACAAGAGACATTAGCATAAATTCTAGAAAAGTACAGTTCACATACAATCTATGAGTGCATGACTCGCAGGTAAACGAAATTAGACAGGGTGGGTAGTCTCTTCAACTATTTCATAAAATAAACAGCGGTATCACATTGTCCACATAATACAAGCAAAAAGACCTCCTATTGGGAGAAGGCACAGATATACAAGTATGGAGGTGTGAATAAGAACACAACAAATGTAATGTTTAAATAGAATCGTTTGCAACTTTTGGGATGACATTTCCTTAAAAGACATAGTGGGCCACTACCAAATTAGACATGTGGTTTTATAGACCATAGGCTCGTGGGATATAAAGATGTAGTCATCTATATCTTGACTTTTAACGTATTAAATACACTGTGGCAAGAAACTTTAACTTGCCTTTTCAATGGCTTTTGTTGTGTGGTATCATGCTGCAGCAAGTTATCAGAGTCAAGATAAACTTGGCTACATATGTACACTAAATGAAAAAGAATGGGTGTGAGATAAAATATACCAGTAACAGTTGAGATTCTCCCAACAGTAAGTCCAACCACGGCTGCCAGATAGACAAGAATACTTGTCTGATATTATTTTCCCATCCTGCCAATTCCATTAGTCTATTAATTTGATGGAGTTTTGAGTGCCACTGTTCATTGGTAAGGGGTGACTTATCTCTTCACTTTGTAGGTAGGAGGAGTTTACTGTAGCTGCAGAAATCATGGAGTTGAGGAGACTTTTGTCTGAGGGCATGAAACCTGGTTGTGAAAGGCGCAGTAAAACCATTTCCACTGTACGTTTTATATTAGCCAAGCAGATCTTGTTCATTGTGGTTTCAGTGTCCGCACCAAAATTGTTTAATCTGGAGGAACTCCAAACTAATATGTAAAATAGTTCCAGAACTAACCCTACTACTTCAACAGATATCTACGGATGAGAGGCATATTTTATGTATATATAAGCAGGAGTTCTGTGGCACCTTGAAGTGGTTTTATAAGAGTTTTCTTGAATTCGAATGTACCTGGAAAAAACATGTGAGTTGGACATAAGGTATTCAATATCGATCAGTGAAAGGGACCTTTTGAGTTCAATTTAGGGAATGGGAGTGTATGGTTGAGTAGAAGGCCATTGTAAACCTTTGACAATATCTTTGGAAGGTTGTGATGGCAGTATGGTATAGTTTTCCAAACAAATGGGGTAAATATAGCGGGTCTAACAAATGACTTTAAAATCACAATTTATCAAATTGTTGGGGTAGGGAGAGGCTAAGACCAGTTTATTTTAAAGTACTAAAATTAAGGGTAGTTTACTAAATCGAAAACAACTCAGTGTTGAGAATATCACAATTTTGACACATTCGAGAGTTATTTTTTGAGAAAGTAATTAGAGAGGTTTATTGCTTTTGTTTGTAAGCCGACCTTTAACATACTGCTCTTTAACCCCTATCCGCACCAGGACGTAACTGTCCGTCGTTGCGGGAAGTTACTTCCCGCACGAGGAGGTACAGTTACTGAGTTAATCCCGGTGCACACTGTCGGCGACAGTGTGCACCGGGAACCAGGAGGTCAGCTGTCGCCGACAGCTGACACTCCCCTCTTGCCGGCCAGCGGTCCTTTGCCGCTGATTTCAGCGCATTAACCCCTTAAATTCGGCGATCGGTTGCAATCGCCGAATTTTAGGGGTTTCTAACATATCGGCAGACCCCCGTCCGAAATCGCGGGGTCTGCCGATAGTTAGTATGGCAAACGGAAGCCAAACAATGGCTTCCGGGTCTGCCATGGACGGAAGCCCATCAGGACTAACCTTCGGCTGGTCCTGATAGACTTCCTGTCAGAGTGACAGAAAGTCACTGTGCCGTTCCTGATGCACACTGTCGGCGACAGTGTGCATCGGGAACTTGGAGATCAGCTGTCCCCGACAGCTGACACTCTCCAGTGTTGCCGATCAGCGGCTCATCGCCACTGATTTCGGCAATTAACCCGTTACATGCGGGGCTCGATTGCGATCTCCGCATGTAGCGGGTTTGTAGCGCATCAGCAGCCCCCATGCAATCGTGGGGGCTTCTGATGCTTGTGATGGCACCCGGGGGCCAGACAACGGCCCTCAAGTCTGCCATGTATGTCAGCCTATGAGGATCAGCCTCTGCTGATCCTCGTAGACCAACTGTCAGAGTGACTGTGACGTCACACTGACAGTTGGAATACGTTACACTACCTAGGTAGTGTAATGTATTCTAGCAGCGATCAGAGCTGCAGGTCAAAAAAAGAAAGTGTAAAAAGTAAAAAAAAAAGTTAATAAACAAAAATATAAAGTGTAAAAAGTAAAAAAAAGTTAATCAAAATGTTTTATAAAAGTGTAAAAATAAAAGGTTTTGTTTTCCTATAATAAGTCATTTATTATAGGGAAAAAATGAAACCGTTTAAAAAAAGTACACATATTTGGTATCGCCGCGTTCGTAACAACCCAATCTATGAAACTATAATGTTAATTTTTCCGCATGGTGAACGCCGCAAACAAAATAAACGGAAAACTAAGTGAATAAAAAGTGATCAAAAAGTCGCATTTACCCCAAAATGGTACCAATAAAAACTACAACCCGTCCCGCAAAAAACAAGACCTCACACAGCTTTTTTGACGAAAAAATAAAAAAGTTACGGCTCAGAATAGCGTGTCCCAGAAAATAAATTATTTTATAGAAACTTAATTTTATTGTGCAAACGCTGCAAAACTTAAAAAAAACTATACACATATGGTATCGGCGTAATCGTACCGACCGGCAGAATAAATTAAAACGTAATTTATTGCGCACGGTGAACGCTGTAATAAATAAAGAATTTAAAGCGCCAAAATCGATGTTTTTTGGTCACCCTAGCTCTAAAAAAGATCCTCAGTTTCCAAAATGCTCACTATACCCCTAGAAAAATTCCTTGAGGGGTGTAGATTCCAAAATGGGGTCACTTTTTGGGGGGTTTCCACTGTTTTGGTCCCTCCGGGGCGTTGCAAACCCGACATGGCACTGAAAACCAATCCAGCAAAATCTGTATTCCAAAATCCAAAAGGCGCTCCTTCCCTCCTGAGCTCTGCTGTGGGCCCAAACATCAGTTTACGACCACATATGGGGTATTGCCGTAATCGGGAGAAATTGCTTTACAAATTTTGGGGTGCTTTTTCTCCTTTATTCCTTGTAAAAATGAAAAAAATCTATGTTTCCACAGAAAAATAGGTGATTTTCATCTTCACAGACTAATTCCACTAAATTCTGCAAAAAAACTGTGGGGTCAATATGCTAACTATACCCCTAGAAAAATGCCTTGAGGGGTGTAGTTTCCAAAATGGGGTCACTTTGGGGGGGTTTCGGCTGTTTAGGTACCACAAGACCTCCTCAAACCTGACATGGTGCCTAAAATATATTCCTAAAAAAAGGAGGCCCCAAAATCCACTATCTGCTCCTTTGCTTCTGAGGCCGGTGCTTCAGTCCATTATCACACTAGGGCCACATGTTGGATATTTCTAAAATCTGCAGAATCTGGGCAATAAATATTGAGTTGCGTTTCCCTGGTAAAACCTTCTGTGTTACAGATTTTGTTTTTATTACAAATGAATTTCGGCAAAAAAAATGAAATTTGTAAATTTCACCTCTACTTTGCCTTAATTCCTGTGAAACGCCTAAAGGGTTAAAATACTTTCTGAATGTGGTTTTGAATACCTTGAGGGGTACAGTTTTCAAAATGTGGTGATTTATGGGGACTTTCTAATATATAAGGCCCTCAAAGCCACTTCAGAACTGAACCGGTCCCTGAAAAAATAGCCTTTTGAAATTTTATTGAAAATATGAGAAATTGCTGCTAAAGTTCTAAGCCTCGTAACGTCCTAGAAAAATAAAAGTATGTGAAAAAAAATGATGCAAACATAAAGTAGACATATGGGAAATGTTAACTAGTAACTATTTTGTGTGGTATTACTATCTGTTTCATAAGCAAATACATTTAAATTTAGAAAAATGCAAATTTTTGCAAATTTTTGCTGAAATTTGACGTTTTTCACAAATAAATATTGAATTTATCGACCAAATTTTTTCACAAACATAAAGTACAATATGTCACGAGAAAACAATCTCAGAATCGCTTGGATAGGTAAAAGCATTCCGGAGTTATTACCACATAAAGTGACACATGTCAGATTTGAAAAAATAGGCTGTGTCCACAAGGCCAAAACAGGCTGTGTCCTAAAGGGGTTAAGTCACTAACAAGAATATGCACGGGAGATTTGACCCATAAAATAAGCTGTAGCTGTTTTCCCAGTAGCCTACATTCAATGTCAGCATAAGGAGTTCAAATCTGAGGTTTCGGACCTTTAGTGGACCCTATGGCTGTGGTAGTGCAAAAAGAGGTGCTTTAAATCTCTCAGATATAGCGTATAGAAAATAGGCACTAATTCAGACAAAAGTGTCAAAATGTAGAAATCTGTATTAAATATTTTTCCATGTCAATTGACAGAAAACAATACCAAATGTGTACAAAAAGATTTTTCCACTCATTTAGAAGGTTAGAGTCCTTGAAGTGTCCTGGTTAGAATTCCGTCTTAGCTATTGGCGAAAGCCCTGGATCTAACTGGGAAGACTAAGACGGAATTCTAACCAGGACATTTCCAGGATTCTAACTTTCTAAATGGGTGAAAAAAATCTTTTTGTACACATTTGGCAATTGTTATGCCTTTGTTTTCTGTCAATTGACATGGAAAAATATTTAATACAGTTTTCTACATTTTGACAACTCATTGAGACAACTCATCAACAGATAATTGAAAAACAAGAAGTAATTGAAATAAAGGATCAACTATGACCCTTCTAACTAAAATATCGCAGGAATTTTTTTTAGGAAAATAATCAATGGAAAAATCGCAAGAGGAAACGGATTAATCGAACAAAGGAATCGCACAATCGAACCCAAGACATCCACCAAAAACAGCAGGAATAATGACATGAATTAACTATAAGCATCTCTTCAAAGAATATGACAAAATCAGAATTAGATATTTTAGACAAAGGCTTAGGTTTTGTGCCGACACAAGATATAAAAGAATTCGACATTACTATAGATTTTTTTCGCTTCTGTCACAATATGCAGTTGCAAATGTTCTATATGAATAAACAGAAAACAGATAAAATAACAACTAATAGAATTCCTCCTCTCTACAAACCCAAAGCCAGTTTGATCACAAGATAAATAATTTTCTCAAGACCTTCAGGAGGCCGTACTAGGTGAAGTTACAAGTAAATGGAAAGATAATTCAAATAAAAATCTTCGCTGTCTGAATCAAAAAGAAATAACAGCTATGAATAATTTAAAAAAAGATAAATCTATTACTAAAAAAAGAGCAGATAGAGGAGCAACAATTGTTATGGACAGCAACGCATATCACGACGAAGCAATATCACAATTATCTGACATGTAAATTTCCAGAAAATTGAAAGGTGATCCTACCTGTATTTTCAAGAAGGAAATCGACATAGTGCTGAATGATGCACTTCTCTTAGGAATTATCGATCAAGATTTAGCTGGCGCTTTAATTTAAAAAAAAAATTCTCATATCCCAGTACTATTAAAATATATTACAACCATTAGCATTCTATGTCGACTCCTTCTTGTAAAAATTTGTACAAAAATTGCCTGATTGTTTAAAAGTTACATTATATTATAGCCTATATATATCTTTAGCATGATTAAATAGTCAAGACATAACACTGTAAATATACACAAAACCAAAAAAGAAATGTCTAAAAAAATACACAATTTTGTCATCAAAAAATATATATAATTTTATTAGTTCACATATGAACAAACATAACCCCCCTACAAATATATACTACAAACATTGTTTTAAAGATACTACAGATTTTTTTAATAGAATTGAAAAATTTACTGTGTCCAAAGAAACATTTCTTTGCACATTGGATACTAAAAGCTTATATAGTAATGAAGTAATGTCTGCAGTCAGACACAAACTTAGTGAAAATGCTACTTTAAATAATGAAACAATTAAGTTCATTATGTGTCTTTTAGATCTAATACTTACTAAAAATAATTTTAGGTTCGATAGTGACTACTACTTGCAATTGCAAGGAACTTCGATGGGTTCTTCTGCAGCTCAGGATATGCTAATATCTTTATGGTCTCTTTTGAAACCTCATTTGTACACAATAGCCCCTTCAGCGAATACATCAAATTATGGCTAAGATATGTAGATGACGTTTTCCTATTATGGGAAGGTAGTAAAGAAAACTTAGATAAATTTATGTCATACATTAATAATTGTCATAATCTGATCCAATTTTCTATTGAATGTAATCTTGAAAGTATACACTACCTTGAGGTTAAAATTAATAAAGCAACAAACAATTTGTTTGACGACAACTTTGTTTTACAAACCAACAGACAGGAATAACCTATTAAGAAGAGATAGCGCTCATGCCCCCCAAACTTTAAAGGCATACCAAAAGGCCAATTCATCAGGGCCAGACGTATCTGTAGTGAAGACACAGAATATCGAAAACACAAAACCATAATTACTGATAAAGAGAGGCTATTGTAGAAATGAGCTAGAAAAAATAGCCTCAGAAATCGAAGAATATAAAATAGAAGATTTGCGGAAAAGGAAAGATGTTAATAAAAGAGAGTAAAAGAAACACCGTTTTATTTCCACTTATGATAGTCATTCCAAACTCATTAAAAGAACTATCAACAAACATTGGGAAATGTTAAAATATGAACCCAAGTGTGGAAAATTATTTACCGAAAAACCTCAATTTATATATTGGAAAGGTAAATCTATTTCAAATCAACTTATAAGAGCAGATAGTAGAGAAAAAGCTATATCCAAACAAACATTTCTTAATACACCTAAAAATGGCACATTCCCATGCCTTTCCTGCCAAAACTGTAGTTCAATTATTAAAGGCGACTCCAACCAAAGGCCATCCAATTAAGAGTAAAGGGTGTTTTAATTGTAACTGTAAAAATTAAATTTATCTAAAATTTATCTTCCCTGGTGTAAAGTATACATAGGTCAGACTATGAGATTCATAAAAACCCGCCTAAACGAACATCGTTCAGAAATTAAAACTTTTGGAGAAAAAAATAAAGATCAAAGTACCTCCACAACAATAGTAAAAGGAAAACATGGAGAAACAGCAGTTGCAAAACATTTCTTTGAGGCAAAACATAAGGTCTAAGTGCATTTTGGAGGAAATAACAGGCAATGATAATGAATCTATAAGAAGGAATCTCTTACAAAGAGAAGTATATTGGATACATGACTATGAAAAGCATTAATCCAACAGGTATGAATGAAACATGCAATTTTGGAGTATACCTTTAATTCTCTCTTCTATTTATAATATAAAATCTTATAACAAAATTGTATAATATTTTGTGCCTTATATTTCCTCTAGACTATTGCATAGTCTTTAAATTAAGTAAAAATAGTTATTGTTATAATGCTCTTATATAAGCTAGAAATTATCAATATATTGAATAACTTAAAGGTGAAACAATACTAGGTGAAAGAATACTATATACTTCAATATTTAGACATGGTTCTGTATTTATATTCTATATACTGACTATTTAACTAATGGATTTATAGCTATATCTTTATAAAGAAAGGATATTTTTTCCTGCTTTAAAAAAGAAATCTAAAACTTAATTTTTCATTAATGAAATTTAACAAAGTGTTATTAAATCATTTTTTCTTTAAAAAAAATAAATTTCCTAAGTATTCATTGCGAAACTCAATGCTTGTTTTTAATTACATATGTATTTTTAAACATTCACTCTTTTGTAAAAAGATGTTTATTAGACTTACCTTAGTCGATCACTATTTAAATGAGCCCTGAACGTCCGACAGGTATGATTGAGAAAGGGGGCGGTCCCCGAAACGTCGCACAGGTGTTGTCAGACGACAATCCGCCACACGTGGTGTCCTGGATCTAACTGGGAAGACAAAGATGGAATTCTAACCAGGACACTTCCAAGACTCCAACCTTCAGTTGGGTGAAAAAATATTTTTGTACACATTTGGCAATTGTTATGCCTTTGTTTTCTGTCAATGGACATGGAAAAATATTTAATACAGTTTTCTACATTTTGACACTTTTGTCTGAATTAATGCTTATTTTCTATACAGCATAAGGAGTTGCCATGCGTGCATTAGCCAATTCAGTCCATCTAAATAATTGATCAGTTTTGTAATATATGGCCAGATAGGCAATTGATATTCCACCACAGGACTTCTTCCAGGTCATAAAGGAAAATGCTAATTTAGGGCACTTCGTTTTCCATTGGAAATGAGTAAAGAGGTTTAGAACCTGCGTGAGAACATATGCAGTTAACAGATTTCTGCCAGGATACATAAGGAATCATGAGTTTAGAGAGAAAAGTGTGCACCTTATTATACAATGGACAGAAATGTCAAAGGAGGTTAGGGTCAGCTAGAAGCATATTCCCAAGTTATTGATTGCAGTAGGGGGCTATGTGGAAGGAGAGTTTATTTTGAGTCGTGTGATTTTATGTGGGTCTACAGAAATATACAAAGACTCAGACTTATCAAAATGTATTTTGAAGTTTGATACAACGCTAAAAGTTTTAAATATGTGCAGAATATGAGGAAAGGCCATAGTGAGGTTTGTAATTATGAGTAGTAAGTCTTCCGCAAAGGTGCAGGTCTTGTGTATAAATTATCCAACTCGTAAGCCCTGAATATTGTCAGATTGTCTTATGTTTAGCAGTAGTTTTCCCATAGAGAGGATATATAACGTTGGAAAAATGGGGCATCCCTGCATGGTCCAATTTGTAATAATAAATCACAAGTTCCATTAGATTTAACAGGAGCTATAGCGCTGTATGCATGGCTATTCTTGGCATCAAAACAATGGACATCATGGCGGAAGATCGACGCACCCCCATTGTACATCGATAGGGTTTGTTGAGCATAGGTAGTATCTGTAACATAATGGACCTGGCCATTATAAACAGAAGCCATTATGCAAGTTTGAACAGAGCATTAGTTGTAGGGCTGTTGGTGGAAGGGGGCACAAATGCTGTTATCGCAAAGAGCCCTGGGTTGTCTGTGTTTGCCTTTTGTAGGAGCTGTGTTGTATGTTCTAAGCTTATGTCTCCCCGCTGCTTTTCCTTCACTTTTCTACCCGTCATGGTGTTTCACTGAAACACTGAGTGAGAAATTGTAGCGGCACCACCTCCACCACCATCACTTACATTAGTTCCTGTCCCCAACGGGCCTCACAATCTAAATACCCTATCTCACACATACACAATAGAACCAATTTCAAAGGATGGCAATTAATCTATCAGTATGTTTTTGGAGTATGGGAAGAAACCCAAGCAAACACGAGGAGAACATTCAAACTCCATGCAGATGTTGCTCTTGGTTGGATTGAAAACGCAGTATTGCCGAGCAACAGTTCTTACCATTTAGCCACCATGCTATCACCTACAAAGTTTTATAGATTCACTTATTTATGCAAACAAAATGTATCATGCTAAAAATTGATTGGCTTCTAGTTAGGATTTAGCTTGGAAATGGCAAGTGAAGTCTAACTAGGTAAACTTGTATAAGTGCGAGCCAATGTATTTATGTGACTTGAACAGTGTTGCAAGAGTTATATTTCTAAACACACAGAGATTTCCCTCTATGAGCCAGAACGAAGAATCATTTTGTAAGAGGGACTCCCAGTCTACCGGACCTAGTACAGCCATGCATTACATGGATGGCCATTCATTTGAAGGGCCGCCATGTAATGCTTAACTTTCCCTGCAGCGGCTGCCAGCTTCCATTCAAAAAGAGGTTGTCTTTATGAGACAAGCCCATAAAACACTTTACTTTATAATAAAATAATGGCTGGGAATCATAACGGTGATGCTAATGACAGCTCCTTTTTTGGCATTTTCTTCATGGGCATATAAAATATTTGTACTCATATTAGTTAAAAATGTCTACACGTACATAAATGTAAAAATGTCTTACTCACAGAATATAGGTCATGGATGGGCACTAAAGCAAAAAATGCTATACATAATGTATTTAAATATGAAGCAAGCAGTTCACTACATTTATTTAGGCAGGGTTATTGAACAGGCCAAAAAATAAGGATATTTTGAGAGAAAAGGGCACAGGGTGTTTGGTCAAAATGAGGGTCAGTCTTCTGCAAGCTTTGATTAATAGACTACTGGGAACTGAATCAATGCATTTTCTGATCGTTGTTCTCCTTGACCTTGTTTTTCCCTAAGAATATAGAACAAATGTACAGCAATAAATAAGAAAGCATATTGCAAGTCTTCCCGTAAAAAAACACACAGATGATAACATTGCTAATGAAAGAACAGGAAATAATAATGCACAGTATATAGACAACAATTTTCAAGCAGATACAATTAAGTCTGAGTCAGTGTTAATTTTGTTAAATTTGTTTTAAGTATGTATATTGTGTTTTTTCTTTCTGGAGAGTATTCATTTATTCTCTCCCCTGAGATTTCTTGCTTCTTTTATTAAGGTAGGATTTAACAAAGTACTGGAAAAAAAAACTTTTCTACTAAATCAGCATTAGTAAAGTGTTATTTGGTCAGCATTCTTGTAAAACCTTGACTTCTGCTGAATGGATCGCAATGCTATGGGGAGTGTTGTCATCCAAGTAATTAACCCCTTAATGACCAGGCCTGAAAAGATATTAAAGCATACCTAACTTTCGGGTGACTTTTCATAATATGATATATGTGTGTACATGAGAAATAACACTATTTCTGGCCATTATATGACTTGTATTCTGCAATTAGCAGTTTTCCCCTCTGCAAGCTCTGTCTCTGCTCTCTCTGAGTTAGTGGGCAGAGCATAACTGCTATCTTGTCTTCTATACACTGCAAACATAAAAGAGAAGAATAATGCTCTACTATCTATTTCACATGTATAGAAGCTACAGCAGCATGGAGGAGATTATACAGCAGTAATGAGCAGTGTAGCTGAGAATCCAGCACTGGGGTGAAAAATAAATCTTACCAGCATCCTGTGTCTTTCTCACACTGCTCATCCTTCCTCCTCTTGCTCTCCCCTCCCCTCACCTCCTCTTCCCTGTATGCAGCATGTCCATTGCTGACTCACTCTCTCTCTGCTCCCTCCTTCTGTTCTCCCTCTCCTCTGAATAGACTTGTGTGGGCAGGCAATGAAGGAAAACACACCCACCTTCTGCAGCAAATAAATTCTCCTGACTTTTCTTGACAACAGGGGGTGGACAACAGATTACAGGAAGGAGGACATCTAGTGGCAGCAACTTCACACAGAATTTTCAGGGGAAAAAACAACTAAGTTTTAACAGTAAGTAAATTACAAGGTCAATCTATGTCAGGTATTTTATTAGATTCACACAAGTTGTTTGAAATGTTAGTGTCCATTTAATGACCAACTTTTTTTTTTTTTATTTTTGCCTCTCTGTCTTTCAGCAGCCATAACTTTTGAATTTTTTAATTGACGTGGTTGTGATTTGGCCTTGTTTTATGCAGAAGAAATTTTATTTTTTCTGTCTTCAGTTTGGGGGTACAAATAAATTACTGTGTAAATTATGTAGTTTATTACTAATTATTATTATTACTAATTATTAATCTGCATTTTTGTTTTTATTTTTATACCGTTAATTAAATTTGAAAAACTAATTCTTCAGGTTATTATAGTCTTGTAGATACCTAATATGTTTTTTTTGTTTCTTTGTAATATATGGGCAACAACATATATATTATACTAAATAATGACTTTTCTATGTAGACATTTCTTTATTATTTTTTTAGTTACATTCTTTTCTAATCCCCTTAATGGATAACTTGTTTTCTGTACGCTAATACATTATACTGTGCCACTATGACATAGGCTGCTGTTAGAGCAAAACAGTTTGCCCTGACAGCAAGCTTACAGAACAGACAGCGCTCGGGTTCTTTCTAGGTCTCCAGGGCTGACTGCCGAGTGTTCCTCAGTCTACGATCAGGTCACAGGGAAACTCGGTGATGCAATCAACGAGGGGACTAATCAAGCCGCGGTCATGGACTGTGGCAATCAAAGGGTTGAACGGCTGGGATTGTATGTTGTTTTGATCCGGGTCATATTCAAGAGGCTGCTCTAAGGATGCAGACAAGCCACAATTCTACATAGAAGGAGATTGCACAGGTGGGAAATACTGATGAACAGCCACTCTCACACCTCCAATTCATAAGGAAGTTGGCTGCTTAGTATTATTATTGCACACAGATAAGGTTTCTTTGCTCACTGTAGCGCACATAAGCCTTTTATACAGTGACGCAAAAAGACATCGCTGTAGACTCAGGATCTGCACTGTCGGCAGTCAAAAAACAGAGGGCGGTCGTGAAGGGGTTAAGGACACCAGGGGATACTCTTTAATAACACTAATTACAAATAAAATAAATGATAAAATTTTTCTGCAAAGTTCCGCAAACTTCTGTCCTATTGGAGGGTGGCTTCTCGCTCAGGAGCCACTGCTATTAGCCTTGGCTGAGAACTGGTACAAAAAATGTCTTCTACTGTAAACTCATGTGTCACCCTCTCATTTAAATGGGTGTAATGTAATAGTACGATGTGTGGCCATTCCAGCTGATGGACGGGTATCTGCATTTGGCTCTATAGCAATCAGATTATTTCAGAGGCAGCATCATTTAGAAAAGGGACTGTCTACTTGGGACAATTGCTTTAAGGAACTGCTTGTGGGAAAATCTGCTGAGAAAATCCAGTGAAGTACATGCTCAAGCTTAAATCTGCCTAGCCCGATCCCTGTGCATATTAAAAGTAAGATTTCATTTGTTTAGCCTTGCATATCTAGCCCCAATGACGGGGACAGTTATTGAGAATAAGATAAGAAAATCAAGAATATATAGATTATGTTCAAAAACATGTGGACATCCAACTATCAGTTCCATATGTGCTTGTTGAAAATCATATTCCAAAAATGGAAATTAGTATGAAGCTGTTTCCCTTTTTCTATTACAATATCCTTTTATAAAGGATATGCCAGACACAGCTTCTGTGTCGACACCCGTGGTTAGTCAGTCTGCACTTGCTCCTAAGTCTGATAGAGTGACTCCTTCTTCTACCACTCAGGCTGGGAGGCTGAGGAGTGGGAGAGCCTATCACAGCCTGGCCAAACGGAGCTAGCTCCCACCCTCTGTCTACTTATACCTTCATTTCCTGCTTCTCCTTTGCCTGTGATTCTCCTTGTTTCCTGGCTCTGCTGCTGCTTGTACTATTTTGTCCTCTGCTTCATATTGACCCTGGCTTTACTGACTACTCTCTTGCTCTGCGTTTGGTACCTCGTACACTCCTGGTTTGACTCGGCTCGTTCACGACTCTTGTAGCTTACGGTGTTGCTGTGGGCATCTGCCCCTTTTCCCTTCGCTTCTTTGTACCCTTGTCTGTCTGTCTGTCGTGCACATAGTGAGAGTAGGGACCGTCGCCCAGTTGTACGCCGTCGCCTAGCACGGGCTGTTGCAAGTAGGCAGGGACTGAGTGGCGGGTAGATTAGGGCTCACCTGTCTGTCTCCCTACCCCGCCTTTACACCTTTACTCTCCAATGAATGCTTTAAGCTATATTTTGGTAGGATCATCACTTGAGACATTTGTGCCTATTCAGACACATTAGTGAGATCAAGTTCTGGTGCTCGGCTGTACTCCTTGCATCTGCCAAACCCAGATTAATTTGTCAAGCATGAAGAATTTTTTTTACGCTACCAATGGCATTGTGAATGGTGATCTGAGCTTCTGTGCAGCCTTCAGCCGCAGAAACAGATAAAGGTTCACGGGAACAGTTTTGTTATGAATCCAGGGACATCATGAAATTCAGTACTGTGAGCTTTTGTGGCCCACTGCTCTGCGCCTAGGTGAAGCCACATTAAAAGTCATTGAGCCCTATAATATTTACCAAAAGTTGATTATTCGAGCGGTTGATTCTTGTACTGTACTGGAGAACACTTATAGGGATATATCTCAACATCAAGTCCTGGGAGCTGAGCTGGTTAGACTATCATAGATGACTTACCAGGATAGTTGTAACACCAGTTTTCTATTTGTAAATTCTCCATCATCCTGACATGATACCTCTTCCCAGTCACAATATGTCCTCCATCTACTGCTTTCTCCACAACATCAGATGTGAATTGCCTGGTGCAGCCTTGCTGTACTGCACCAAATGAGCTTAGGGGAGAGAAAACACTGTATCCGGCTACAAGATGACCACTGCCTTTTTCTTCCACCTTCTCTGAGAAACCAATATGGTCAACGACACTGTCTATGTTTGGGGAAACTGACACACAAGGTGAAATTTTAAAGACTCTATCTGGGGAATGCAAAATCTCCTGTCATCATACTCCATATTTCCTATGCTGATATTTTTATATGTTATTCTGGTAAAAATGCTCTTCCAGACCCACCACTGCTTAACAGCCTCCACATCACCATTATGTTCCCATGTGGTGAAACTCCATGCTTCACATGCTAGAAGGATTGTTCAAGCAGTGCAGAGCTGTCATTGATTACTGCATGCAGCACAGCAGTAAGTCAGGGAATGCGTGTCTGAAGGCCATTCACAGCTCATCGGGTATTCAATAATGGTTTATTTTGGAGCAAACTCTTACTATAATGCAACAAAATGGAATGGAAAGGAAAGCTATATAACTTTTACTTTTCCACACTTGTTGTTAGGGAACCAGGCCAGAGGGCTTTGCTTTAAATGGACTTGCAAGTCTTTTCCTTGACAGAAAAAAATACCATCCATCATTTCTTTTCTCGGTTTCCTTAATTTTGCTCTGTGCGTGCATATGTCATCCCGTCACATGTACAAGGAAAAAAAGTTGACTGGCAGCACAGTACAATGGAGAAGCAGTCACATACCGTTCCTCTCCTCCTCCAGCTTCTGCCAGAGTTCCCTGCCTACATATATCATCAAGCTCAGCACACAGCAAGGATGACAATAATAATCTGCTCTGAATTCTCAGCCACCAGTAATGGGTCTGAAGTATGAAATCTGTACTAATTTCTTATGGGGTCTAAAGACTGGGGTCTGTAATAGTCTGGGTTCTGTAATAACTTATTTTGCAGTCTGAGGTCTGCAACAATTCATTTTGAGGTCTGAGGTCTGTTTTAATTTTGGTGTCTGCCTTACTTTTGGGGTCTGAACTCTAGGGTCTAATTAATTATTGATAAATTATTGGGATGTCCGTAAGATTGTTGGGATGTCAGTGATTTATGTCTCAGTTGGCCAGAAAAAAATTAAAGAGAAGGCTGGCAACCTTGGAAGGAGAAAGAGAACAAGTTGGCATCACCGCAAATGCTACAGCGCAAAAAATGATCATCCTGACCACCAGCCAGCTGTGACCAGCACAATGAAGGAAAGAAAGAATCACGAGTAGAAGCACACAATGATGTTACTCTGTCTAACAGTACATTGCTCCTCATGGATGAATATGCTATTCATCCCGTCAAAACGGCGAAACCCTTGCACAACGGAGACAAACTGAAACCATTGGCACCGGATCTGTCGCCATTGAAATCAATGGTGAAGGAAACGGAAACCTTTGGTTTGTTTGTGTCAGTCAGGGCTCCGTTCCGATAGAAAGGTCAGATGGAACGTCGGAACGGAGCCCTGACACAGATGTGAACGAAGCCTCATACCACTAACAGCCAAATCAATATTATGAATATAATAAAGGCGTACGTCCAGCTGCCTTGACACAATGAGCCAGTGTCGTAGTGTCGTTGTTCGTCTTAAACCATAACGCTGCCATCCCTTTTAGGACACACTTGTCTATGTAGAAAGTGCTATGCAGCTCACGGTGACAATAGAATTAACAGATAGTAAACCGTGACACCCAACTTGGCAAATGTGAATCTTAACACAACACTTAAGTGCAGTCTTTAAAACATTCTTTACAGAGTACTTATCTCTCCCCAAAGGTGTAGTAGGCAAGCAGCATGGCTTTGATGATGTAACTGGAATTGACAGGGCTGCCCACTTGTAAGAGGTTTCCCAACTTCACTCTGGCTCCCAAGAGTTGCAGGGATATTGTCTCTTCTACCCCCTCTCACTCTCTATCTAGGAGACCTCAGATGGTGGCACAATACAGCAGCAGTTCTCAGTGCACCTACACATGGCACTTGCCATCCCACTCTCCTCCACTAAATAACCTCTCCCCCTCTAAACAGTGCCTTGCAGCCTCCCAGCATCCATGTAATGGTGCATGCCGCTACCTAATCACTACTGCAATGACAGCTCCAACCCTCTGCAGTGCCTGCTACCGCCGCTTGTCGCATTTAACCAGTTTAAGACACGGGCAATTTGCCCTTGAGAACCGAACATTTTTTTTATATTTCCCCCTTTGCATCCCGGCGCTCATAACTTTTTTACATTTTTTGTCCGATGTAGCTGTATGAGACTTTGTTTGTTGCAAGACGAGTTGTACTTTATGTAGGTACCATCTTATTTTGGCAAAAACTTTGATCATCATAAATAATGTTATACATTTATTGTACAGGTTACCAAATATGCGTATATTATTTCATGTTTTAGTACTTATATTTTGAAATGTTTATTGTAAAAAATGTGTATTTCTGTGTATTTTTTTACATTTTTGTTTTTATTTAAAAAAACGTATTTTCTTTATTCATTTAACTTTTTTTTAATCCCATAGAGGGATTTTTCATTTTGATTTTTGAACTTTAATGTACTGGCATATATCTATATGCCAGTACATTAGCCTGTGTACTGATTGTAAACAGGCAGTGTTTAGGGCCTACCTAAGTATGCCCTAACAACAAGAAATATGGTCAGACAGCCCTAGGGTCCTTCAATGGACCCCGGGCTGTCTGCCCATACCAGGTAGACCCCCTTCTCACTTTAGCTTTGAATGCCGCGATCAGCTTTGATTGCGGCATTCAAGGGGTTAACGGCGAAGAGAAGAAGTTTCTCTTCTCTCTACTGATAGTGGGGCTGCAGCTGTGTATTACAGCGGTTACAGCCGCTGCCCTGCTCATTGTGGCGCGTGGACACTGGCTGTAACACAGGACGAGAATACTCATCCTAATGCGCCAAGTATCCACCGCTCAGCACCAGTATTCTCGTCCTGTGTCGGCAACAATTAAATCAGTGTCAGGATTCCAACCTAACTCACCACTAGCTCTTCTCGTTGAGCCAGTGGTGCTGTTGGACAGCTCCATTGTTGGATTTAGTGTCTCTTGATTCCTGCCTTTTTGCCTTAAATTGCCTTGATTGATCTCACCATTAGGGTTCATATATAAGCCTGGGCCTTGCAGTACCTCCTTGCCAGACTATTGAGCTTCCTCCTTGTGGTCTATTTCCAATTACCGTTTATCTGTGTATTGAACTTGGACTGTTTCCTGCACACATCTTTGCCTCATCTAACTGCCCCTTGCTGTTTATCTGTGCACCGAACAAGGACTGTTACTTGATTATTCTTGCTGTTTGATCATTTCAGCTACTGGACACTTAATCTACCACAGTTTCTGACGGGAATAATAAGGAGTCCGCTGGAACAAGTCCTTTGACAATTATGAAGGTAGATAAAAACAATGGGAACCAGGTGGGATTCACTGTGAAATAACAACACTATCCCGGCACAATACTTCCACGAGTCCAACACGTTTTTGGAAAAAATATATAATTTATTGTCTAAAACAATAGGTGATAATAAATGTACATAAAAAAGAGAAAGTCTCTTGAAGTACAACGCGTTTCGGGGTAGCAGAACCCTTTATCAAGTAAACATGAGACAATGAAGTGTATGGTGCAGCTGACTTGTGTATTTAAATAAGCCCGTGAATTTGGCGTCAGGGCCTCCCTGGCGGCCTGGTTAAGTTATGTGGCTTGATAATTTATGCACAAAATGGGAGAAATAAGGTGGGCGGGGCGGAGATGTAAATGAGCGCTATATCGGCTCTTTGGATAATAACCAGTGATGTAAGGTTTAGATATATGGGTGGTTGTTTTTTTTTTTTAAACGGATCCCTTCTCCCTGTGCATAGTGAGAACATGCCGCTCGGTGATAATACCAGTGGAGCGGGTTGGGGAGGTCAGCTGTTTGGTGCTGAACCTCCTCCTGCTGAATAAGCGCTGTTTGCCAAGTTGCTAGGCAACAGGCTAACACTTAGAGTCCCCGCATGCGCCTGCCTGATGTTGGCTTGGGCCGCGTCACAGGGTTGCTAGGTGACCGGCTGAGGCCAGAATGAAGGGGGCCCAGGCACATGCGCGCGGTGATAGTTGTAAAGATAACTTGTGTATATGCGGATGGCTGGGATAGAAAGTTGGGATGGGGAATGAGGGGGTTGGTAGGGGCTAGGAATATCAGATGAGGTAAATACTGTATATATAATAATATGTACATTTGCAGGTTGTCTTTTGAATATCAACAAAGAGTGCTGGAAAGTCTGATAATAATGATGATTAAAATTGAAAATTGAAAGCAATCTGTATATGCACATATTGACCATAAAGTGCAAATCTTGATGGGTCGAAAGAAAATACAGAGGAAAACATTATATATAAATAAATAAATACATACACCAATAGGTAGATACATAAGTAAATTTAGAAGGATATGATACTCAAATGATGGATACATAAAAATATTAGACAAAAAGAAAGTAAAAATATAAATATATTAATTAAATTAATATGTACCTATATAGATTGCTTTCAATTTTAATCAACACTATTATGGGACTTTCCATCACTCTTTGTTAATATTCAAAAGACAACCTCCCAACATACATATTATTGCATACATTTACCTCATCTGATATTCCTAGCCCCCTCATTCCCCATCCCAACTTTCTATGCCTGCCATCCCCCCCGGGTTTGGGGAGGTCAACAGCTTACCTCTCCAACCCGCTCCACCACTATTATCACCGAGCAGCATGTACTCACTGTGCACAGGGACAAAGGATCCACTAAAAAAAACAAAAAACAACCACCCGTATATCTAAACCTTACATCACTAATCATTATCCAAGGCTCTCACAGAAGAGCGGATATAGCGCTCATTTACATTCCACCCGCCCTCCTTATCTCTCCCATTTTGTGCATAAATTATCAAGCCACATAACTTAACCACACCCCCAGGGAGTGGTTAAACACACAAGTCAGCTACACCATACACTTCATTGTCTCATGTTTACTTGATAAAGGGTTTTGTTTCCCCCGAAACGTGTTGTACCTCAAGAGACTTTCTCTTTTTTATGTACATTTATTATGATCTATTGTTTTAGATAATAAATTATATATTTTTTCCAAAAATGTGTTGGACTTGTGAAAGTATTGTGCCTGGATAGTGTCTTTTTTTCACAGTGAATCCCACCTGGTTCCCATTGTTTTTATCTACCTGCATTCACTACCCAGCGAGGTCCGCACCTGGCATCCTAGGGATAACGGCACCGGCAGCATCCTTCCTAACCAACTGGCTCCGCAATAGTGCTGTGCCTAACTATGCACAAACCCCAAAGGTGAGCCTCCTTTTACTATATCTAATAGAGAAAGCGAATTATATCCTGATGTACTATCCCTATGTAGCGCCTATTTGTTCTCTCTGTTCTCAACCAGCCTCTATACATGACATTTGACAACTATGAGGCAACATATTGCCAAACACTCAGCTGAAAGATTTAGTGCGAAATCAACATAATTGAATGGCATAAAAAAACTTCTGGATGTGCATTGCTCTGCCATAGATTTAAGTTCTCGCTTACCGCTACCATTATCAAAGTTCAGTGGTGATAATTGCCAACATACAGTTACGTCAGATGTGCGCTACCTCAACATGGCGCGGGCTCAGAAGCTGAGCCCACAAAAAACACGGCAGTTGTCGGCTGTTTCAAACAGCTGACACCCACCTGCAAAGGCCAGGATTGGAGATAACTCTGATCCCAGACATTTAACCCCTCAGATGTCGCGGTCCATATCATCTGCAGCATCTGAATGATTAGACAGAACGAGTGGCTCCCTCTGTGCCCCGATCACTATCCCCCCCATGCAAAAAAATCACAGGGTGCCGATTGGTTTGGACCCCCTCTAAGAGCCAGATCTGAGTGTCGTTCTTGCAGAACATGGTGTGATCCTGTCTGCTGGGCCTTGTATCTAAGCCTACCATGTGGTAGGCTAAGATACAGGACCCATTATAACTAATGGTCTCCAAGAGCAAACAGTGTTGTTGTGCTAGGTATTGTTCCAAGGAACATCCTCCCACATATATTAATAAGGCAACTCTATAATACATATATAGACATGGAAAGAACAGAGTCTATAGCCAATATTATCGAAAAGTGTCAATACAAAACTTTATTTAAATATGCACAATAACAAGCATTTAAAAAGGTATATAAATAGGAGAAACTCAATCAAAAATGACATAGAGACAAATCAGGAGAGCCAAGGTAAGTATAGTAAACCTTTTGAGTTATGGGTTTACAGTAAAACTATCACTAGTGTAGCATATAATAGTTAAATCTTATTACATACTTTGATACTGTTTGGAGGGCATGAATAGTCCTGAAAACAAGCATCAAATGATGAAAGTAATGGGTCTAAGCCAGACCCTGAATGTAAAAATTACTAGGATAATCTTACCCATAAAAAGTCCTTGGCTGGGTCCCGATGGTCACTGTGTGCGCCCCGACGCGCGTTTCGCGAGTGTCCGCTTCCTCAAGGGGGTGTAGTGTGTCTGACCAGGAGGCACCCTATATACCCTGTCTACCCAGGTGTAATCTACCTACATTCTGCTCTGTTCAAAAGCACTGGGCGCGCATCCGACGGCGAAACCGTCCTCCAGTGCTGCGGCGCACATCCGGTCTCTGGCCGCTTACCAGAAGATCCGGACATGCGCACCGCACTATCGGAGATACGGGCGTGACCTCACCCAGTCCCGGCCGCGCACGTCAGAAGCGCGCACCCGATTGGACAGAACAGAATGATGTAAAAAGGTAAGTAAGTTAGGGCATCTAATGACCCATTCTGTGTTTCATAATCTCTAATTTTCACAGTTTTAGTGTGGTTATACTATCCAAAGAGTACAAGTGATTACATCTGATTCATTTTTAAAAGGCAGTTATTATTTATACCTGAATAAGAGCCAAACTCAGGAAAAACGTTGCTCACATGACATAATATTTCACAAAGAAAAAGGGAAACATTTAGTACTTGGAATACTGATGCCAACAAATAACCTAGTTAAATTAAATAAATAAAATAAATAGATAATCAGTTATATATATTGAAATGCGAAGGTGATATGAAAAGTATATATGTAGAAATTGGTATGTTACTATGATATATCGTTTATGGACATACCTATACCTCACACTTAATGGTATAAAGCCCTCAACATCGAAGATACATAGATCTCCAAAAAACATATACCAAATAAAACACATAATAAAATAGTGCACAAAAATTAATGTATTAGAGACTGTTGCCATGAGGGACAGTCATGTAAGGTTGTCTGTAAAAGAAACAGGCAACTATGAAGTGCTTATATGAACATGAGAGAAAAATCGTAAACTGGTTACGCAGAAATTAATATATAAGAGACTGTTTACCAAGGGGAACAGTCATGTAAGGTTGTCTGTGAAAGATACAGGCAACTATAAAGTGCTTATACAAACATGAGAGCAATATCGTAAACAGGTTACACAAGTAGAGTCCTGAGTATGCATTATCCACATCGAGATTCATAACATGAAGGGTCGTCCAATTATTTGAAGTTTTGGTCAGGGATACAGGGATGCCTTCACTGGATACTGGCCAATATATCTCATACCTACTAAAAGAGTGTATGCGTTAAAAACTAAACACACAAAAAATCCACAGTTTAAAAATCATAAAACAATATTCTGCTGGTAGTATGATGGTTACGGCTTCCTCATAGTAAAGGTGCAAAGCTTAACTGTTCGTTAAGTCCAGCCGGTGCCATAGATCCTAGTTATACAATCCACCTACATTCTTTTTGTGCCAGGACCTTCTTCACATTACCCCCCCTGATGCCACAACGAATGCGTTCAATCCCCCGGATTTTAAGGGATCTTGGGTCACACCTGTGATACATTTTAAAGTGTCTGGGCAGGGTTTTGAGTTTGATAGGGTCATCCATCGCTCCCGCTGCAATAATATCTCACACATGTTCTCTGGTGCGTACGCGTAGTTCCCTCGATGTCAGGCCTATATAGACCTTTGGGCACCCACATACAGCGTAATACACTATATGTGTGGTACTGCACGATATGTAGTCTTTGATCTCAAAAGACTTGGTACCGTCCACTGATTCGAACTTATTAGTTCTACTAATGTTGGGGCATGCAACACAATTGCCACATGGGTAACAGCCCTTTCTTTGTCCCTGGGTTCCGAAAAAGTTAGTTTTTTTAGGGATATAGTGACTTTGAACCAGGATATCGCGGAGATTCCTGCTCCGCCTGGCTGTCATTGTCGGTTTGTCACTTAGGCACAGGGCCAGAGTGGGTTTAGACCTTAGAATTGGCCAATGTCGCCCCGAGATAGTCCTCACTTCATCCCATCTGCTGTTGTAGGTGGAGATGAACCTAACGGCTGTTTTTCCCACTGTAGGGATCTTATTCCTCAACAGATTTACACGAGGAGTCTTTTTTGCTCTCAGGTACCCTGCCTTGATGAACCTATTACTGTACCCCCTGTCTTCAAATCTATATCTCAAATCCTGAGACTGATGTTCAAACAGATGGTCAGTAGAGCAGATCCGCCTCATCCTGAGGAATTGGCCAACTGGGATGGCTTTGATGGTGGAAGGAGTGTAAGAAGAGGATGCATGCAGCAATGAATTAACGGATGTTGACTTACGGTAGACATCCGTCTGAAGGAAGCCACTTACATCCGTAAATATCAGTAGATCCAAAAACTCAATCTTGGATGGGTGGAATGAGTAAGTCAGTTTTACGTTCATCTGGTTAATATTAAGTTGCTGCATGAAATTCCTCAACTCACACTCCGAACCCTGCCACACAAACAGTATGTCGTCAATATAACGGAGCCAGCACTGCACATGGTCCGCGGCGCGAGCGCCATCCCCATGGAAAACCTGCCTCTCCCAGAAACCGAGAAACGGGTTTGCATAGGATGGCGCACACGCCGCGCCCATGGCAGTGCCTTGAATCCGGTAAGATCTCGTTCCTAGGATAGGTCACAGAAAATGCCTATAATGACAATGAGTACTTATTGTCATTATAGGCATTTTCTGTGACCTATCCTAGGAACGAGATCTTACCAGATTCCGCTTTAAGTTTAAACCAAATTCACACTTGCTGCGTTAATACCCCTTTCCTCTGATGCGAATCAACTTCCCAAAAAATATATGCTTCTGCAACATCATGGCTTGCACGTTCGATACTGGTTCTTTATATATGTGGTATATTGTTAGCATGTATCGGTTCTAGAACTATTTATTACCCAAACGCCTATTAAATTAACCAACATATCTCAAAACAAAGCCATTTAATATTCTTTTCTTCGATCTTTTTTAATCCAATCTACTTCTATTTTGTAATTGTTTTTAACATGTCCATATGTACTGTTACAACATATCTGCTTGCTGTATATGTATGAGTATAACCGAGACCGTGTGCGTCTGTTCCCCCTCTGTGTGGTCATTAATCAATTGTAACTCAAATAGTTGAAAAATACTGCTAAAACGCTAGAAGTATTTTTTCCATCGTGTATTAGTTTTTGAGTAGTATCGCTTTTATACTAAGCACATTAAAACAATGACAACCTTACATAATTTCTGTTCACCTGTAGCTGTTTCGCTAGTCACTCCTCCATCAGCCTTTTCTTCCAATCGCTGACATTTACTCAGCACTTTTAACAGCTGACAAATTTATACATAGGTTGGACATAAACACACGGTCTCAACTTCCTTTGCCATGATTAAGAACGCAGTGTGCGTTCAAAACGCGTAGGCTCGGGTATACTCCCTGCTTACTCCTGCCTTGAGACTGCGTCTCGTCCTAAAGGATTTTAATATATTTCTCTAATAAACATGGGAATTGTTCTTCCCTTTTAAAAACCACCACTAGCGCTGGATCATCCTTCTCTTTCCTTGCAACATATGCCGCGGGCCGTCGCGGGGATTCGAGCGACATCTCAGCAGACGCAGAACCGGTGAGCTGGAGGTTTTCTCCCTTTCTTTACATTATCACTACAGATTGCCAGGTACTGGATCGTACCTGGATTTCCTGGTACCCCTGGTGGCAGTGGGTACTGTGGTAAAAAGGGGGGGGTTACTGTTAACCTCTCCACTGGCTAACACTAAGCGCTGCCTTAGTAATGGATGCTGTCAATCAGCCAGCGGCCATTACTAAGGCAGTAGTAGCAAAGTTTAAAAAAAATCCAGACATAGAAAAAATATTTTATTGAAATAAAAAACCTTCACACAATGTAATGTCGGGGTAGGGAGACAGACAGGTGAGCCCTAATCTACCCGCCACTCAGTCCCTGCCTACTTGCACGGCCCGTCCTAGGCGACAGCGTACAACTGGGCGACGGTCCCTACACTCAATATGTGCACGACAGACAACACAGGGCAAGGGTAACTGAAGCAGGGAAGTGGGGCAGTTGCCCACGGCAAAACCGGGAGCAACAGGAGAGGGAATGAGCCGAGTCAAACCAGGAGAGTACGTGGTAACAAAAGCAAAGCAGAAGAATAGTAGTCAGTCAAGCCAGGGTCGATATGAAGCAGAAGTCAATTGTAGGAAGCAGGAACAGCAGAGCCAGGAAACAGGAGAATCACAGGCAAAGGACAAGCAGGAAATGAAGGTATACATAGACAAAGGGCGGGAGCTAGAACCGTCTGGCCAGGCTGTGATAGGTTCTCCCACTTCTCAACCTACCAGCCTGAGTGGTAGCAGATCGAGTTACTCCAGCAGACCTAGGCACAGATGCAGGCTGATTAACCACGGGCGTCGACACAGAAGCTGTGTCTGGCAAATCCTTTACACACAACCTGTGTTAACCATTTTATTGAGAATAAAAAAAAAACACGCCATCATCGATGTAGTCCTTGAATCCGAAGTAATGCAACAACCCAACCTGTAAAAAAACAAATACACAAAAAAATTAGTAACACATAAAAAAGCACAATTATTATACCTTTTCTGGGTCCAGTGCTGGAGCCGCAATGTCAGCGAACTGGGCCCTATATCTAAGCCTATCATAAGTGATAAAGTCTGCCGATCCACTGTCTAATCCTGTCCATAGATATAGATGTCATTGATATATTTATATGCACACACATACATTTTTTAAGGGGGGCATATTTATTGAGGCTATTAACCCCTGACCTTTAAAGAGCAACGCCTCTGGCTGCTAGTGATGCATCATTGGGTAACTTAGGACACCCACCGATACAGCTGAAAGCTGCGGGCCGTCGGCAATGAATAGAAGTTGGGGAAGCCCAAGAAGAACTTTTGCATCGGGGCCCATGAGCCTTTAGCTACGCCCCTGCTCATAAGGCCTTTGCCTTAAAAGGGTTAAGGCGTGAAAGAACAATTGTACGACTAGCTTACCTTTGGCATAATATCAGTGAGTTCACAGTGCAAGGGCTATGCTCCTGGAACAACAGTCGTTACTGAAGAAATGCAGTGATTAAGAATGGTTTGTAAATTCAAAACGAACAAGCAGTGCTCCTCTAATTTTTTGTATTTATGCCTAAGCTCTGTCTTTTAATGGATATAAATGAACAAATGTTATTTCTAAAGAGGACCAGTCCACTTTGCTCACATGTCTATTTTAGCAAATACTTGTGTTCCCAATACAGAAAACAACGGTGGAGCATATTTTGCTAGAACAATGCACTGTGCTGTTATTCCTCTTCGAAATATATAAATACATTGACAAATGGGGGTTACCATCCCCATGTTACTAAGGCATGTTCCCAAACACTGGAACTTTCCAGTCAGCACTAACAGTTTTCGATACCCTATAGACACAGGGAAATGTAATACCCAGATGCTAACTTATTCATGCATTTCCAGGAGGAATAAAATTAAAATGGTACAAAGCAGGAGTTCTAAAAACAGGATCAACAGAATTGTTATTTTATGAAGAATACAAGTATTAACAAAAACAGGAGAATTGACAGGTTCTCATTAACCCCTTGACGCATCATGTACATGTATGTGATAAGCGTTAAAGGGAAGTATGGATCGTGCTCACTGTATTACAGCTGACACCCGGGACTAATGGCCAGGAACAGCGATTGTGCTGTTCCTGGCCGTTTAACCCCATAAATGTTGCGGCATCCGCAGCCAAATTCGCTGTTTTTTGGTCACCATATCTCTTTAACCCCTTTAGGACACAGCCTGTTTTGGCCTTGTGGACACAGCCTATTTTTTCAAATCTGACATGTGTCACTTTATGTGGTAATAACTCCGGAATGCTTTTACCTATCCAAGCGATTCTGAGATTGTTTTCTCGTGACATATTGTACTTTATGTTAGTGAAAAAATTTGGTCGATAAATTCAATATTTATTTGTGAAAAACGTCAAATTCTAGAAAAAAATTGCAAAAATTTGCATTTTTCTAAATTTAAATGTATTTGCTTGTGAAACACATAGTAATACCACACAAAATAGTTACTAGTTAACATCCCCTATATGTCTACTTTATGTTTGCATCAATTTTTTTCACGTACTTTTATTTTTCTAGGACGTTACGAGGCTTAGAACTTTAGCAGCAATTTCTCATATTTTCAATAAAATTTCAAAAGGCTATTTTTTCAGGGACCGGTTCAGTTCTGAAGTGGCTTTGAGGGCCTTATATATTAGAAAGTCCCCATAAATCACCCCATTTTGAAAACTGTACCCCTCAAGGTATTCAAAACCACATTCAGAAAATATTTTAACCCTTTAGGCGTTTCACAGGAATTAAGGCAAAGTAGAGGTGAAATTTACAAATTTAATTTTTTTTGCCGAAATTCATTTGTAATAAAAAAAAATCTGTAACACAGAAGGTTTTACCAGGGAAACGCAACTCAATATTTATTGCCCAGATTCTGCAGATTTTAGAAATATCCAACATGTGGCCCTAGTGTCCTAATGGACTGAAACACCGGCCTCAGAAGCAAAGGAGCAGCTAGTGGATTTCGGGGCCTCCTTTTTTTAGGAATATATTTTAGGCACCATGTCAGGTTTGAGGAGGTCTTGTGGTACCTAAACAGCCGAAACCCCCCCAAAGTGACCCCATTTTGGAAACTACACCCCTCAAGGCATTTTCTAGGGGTATAATTAGCATATTGACCCCACAGTTTTTTTTCAGAATTTAGTGGAATTAATCTGTGAAGATGAAAATCACCTATTTTTCTGTGAAAACATATAATTTTTTCATTTTTACAAGGAATAAAGGAGAAAAAGCACCCCAAAATTTGTAAAGCAATTTCTCCCGATTACGGCAATACCCCATATGTGGTCGTAAACTGATGTTTGGACCCACAGCAGGGCTCAGGAGGGAAGGAGCGCCTTTTGGATTTTGGAGCGCAGATTTTGCTGGATTGGTTTTCAGTGCCATGTCGGGTTTGCAACGCCCCGGAGGGACCAAAACAGTGGAAACCCGCCAAAAGTGACCCCATTTTGGAATCTATACCCCTCAAGGAATTTTTCTAGTGGTATAGTGAGCATTTTGGCGCCTCAGGATCTTTTTTAGAGCTAGGGTGACCCAAAAACAGCGATTTTGGCGCTTTAAATTCTTTATTTATTACAGCGTTCACCGTGCGCAATAAATTACGTTTTAATTCATTCTGCCGGTCGGTACGATTACGCCGATACCATATGTGTATAGTTTTTTTTTAAGTTTTGCAGCGTTTGCGCAATAAAATTAAGTTTCTATAAAATAATTTATTTTCTGGGACACGCTATTCTGAGCCGTAACTTTTTTATTTTTTCGTCAAAAAAGCTGTGGGAGGTCTTGTTTTTTGCGGGACGGGTTGTAGTTTTTATTGGTACCATTTTGGGGTAAATGCGACTTTTTGATCACTTTTTATTCTATATCTTGGGAGGGGTGGTGACCAAAAAATAGCGATGCTGACAGTTTTCCGTTTATTTTGTTTGCGGCGTTCACCGTGCGGAAAAATTAACATTATAGTTTCATAGATTGGTTCGTTACGAACGCGGCGATACCAAATATGTGTACTTTTTTTTAACGTTTTCATTTTTTCCCTATAATAAATGACTTATTATAGGAAAACTAAACCTTTTATTTTTACACTTTTATAAAACATTTTTATTAACTTTTTTTTACTTTTTACACTTTATATTTTTGTTTATTAACTTTTTTTTTACTTTTTACACTTTTGACCTGCAGCTTTGATCGCTGCTAGAATACATTACACTAACTAGGTAGTGTAACGTATTCCAACTGTCAGTGTGACGTCACAGTCACTCTGACAGTTGGTCTACGAGGATCAGCAGAGGCTGATCCTCATAGGCTGACATACATGGCAGACTTGGGGGCTGTTGTCTGGCTCCCGGGTGCCATCACAAGCATCAGAAGCCCCCACGATTGCATGGGGGCTGCTGATGCGCTACAAACCCGCTACATGCGGAGATCGCAATCGAGCCCCGCATGTAACGGGTTAATTGCCGAAATCAGCGGCGATGAGCCGCTGATCGGCAACACTGGAGAGTGTCAGCTGTCGGGGACAGCTGATCTCCAAGTTCCCGATGCACACTGTCGCCGACAGTGTGCATCGGGAACGGCACAGTGACTTTCTGTCACTCTGACAGGAAGCCTATCAGGACCAGCCGAAGGTTGGTCCTGATGGGCTTCTGTCCATGGCAGACCCGGAAGCCATTGTTTGGCTTCCGTTTGCCATACTAACTATCGGCAGACCCCGCGATTTCGGACGGGGGTCTGCCGATATGTTAGAAACCCCTAAAATTCGGCGATTGCACCCGATCGCCGAATTTAAGGGGTTAATGCGCCGAAATCAGCGGCAAAGGACCGCTGGCCGGCAAGAGGGGAGTGTCAGCTGTCGGCGACAGCTGACCTCCTGGTTCCCGGTGCACACTGTCGCCGACAGTGTGCACCGGGATTAACTCAGTAACTGTACGTCCTCGTGCGGGAAGTAACTTCCCGCAACGACGGACAGTTACGTCCTGGTGCGGATAGGGGTTAAAAAGTAGGAATTAGACCTACTGGTAATTGTATTTCCAGGAATCCATTATGACAGCACCACAGGAGGTTGCCCTATTGACCTATATAGGGACAGGAAGACAGAGAGGTTAAAAGGCCCCTCCCGCCACCCACTTGCCAGTGTTTTTCAATTACTACACCAGGATGGATGCAACACTATTTTATTTCTAGGGATAATAACTGACATGTTACTTGCACAAATCAGAATTTCAATAAGGGAGGGAATGTAAGGGTGCTCTCATGATAGATTTCTGGAAATACAATTACCGGTAGGTCTAATTCCTACTTTCCAGTACATCCCTCATGACAGCACCACAGGAGCAATACCAAATTATAATGCTCAGGGATGGACTACGGATTGGAGGACTTTCCGTCCAAAACTTAAAGGGAACCTGTCACCAGCATTTCACCTACTAAACCAGCAATACCTGGTGGTAGTGGGTGAAAAATCATTTCTATATAACCTAGAATTGTCTTCTTAGTCGGCTCTGTAGCTTTAGTATTCAGTTTGTTTGTGTTCCCACACCGTATGCTAATGAGCAGTTTGAAAAGAGTCAAATCTTCGTTTGAAAAGAGTCAAATCTTCATTCCTCAAGTCTTTCCGAGTTTACCTCATCTCCTTACTTTTGATTGACAGCTCCTTGCCACACAAAATCCTGAGCTTCCGCATTGATGTCCTCTTCTGGTTTGTGCGTACAACGGGACACCGGATTATTACGATAAAAGGCGCAAAATGTTTGCAGACCGTTATTTACAGTCGGAGGAGGAGTTTAGGAGAGGGGATAACGGCAATGAACTTTTGATAGCAGCGGCCAGTGAGGGATAAGCAAAGTTCAATAGGTGAAATGCTGGTGACCGGTTCCCTTTAAATCCGTATCCGACAGAATATCTAGCCTATACGTTTTGCAAAACGTATGATGGATTGACCAGGTGGCAGCTCTGCAGATCTGGTTCATAGAGGCTCCTCTTCTTTCTGTCAAGGATGCCGAAACTGCCCTCGTTGAATGGGTATTAATGCCTTGTGGGGCTCATAGTCCTTGGGACTTGTAGGCTTCTTGTATGGTAGTTTTTAACTATCTCGCTAGAGAGCCTTTTGAGGCTTTCTTTCCTCTATTCTTTCCCCCATACAGGACAAATAGATTTTTATCTGGTTTCCAAGAGGAGGTTCTATCCAGATACTGGAGAATTGTTCGCCTGACATACAGGCAATGGAATTTTTCTTCTTGTTGGTCTTTAGGATCTGGACAAAAGGAAGGTAGAATTATTTCTTGTTCCCTATGGAAGGAAGTAGATACTGTCGGAATAAAGGAAGGATCTAGCTTTAGAATGATCTTGCTTTCTTGTACTTTTAGGTAGGGGTTCTATGACCGACAGAGATTGGATTTCTCCAATCCTTCTTGCTGATGTAATAGCGACTAGAAATGCAGCTTTTAGAGTTAAAAAATGCATATTAATCATGACAAGCGGGTCAAAGGGGGGATCGCAAAGAGCCGTTAACACTATATTTAAATTCCAGGTAGGTACTGATTTCTTTAGGGAAGATTTCAATTTAGAAACTGCTTGAGTGAATCTTCTGATCCACCGATGTTCAGCAAAAGGAGTATTGAAAAAATTACTTAAGGCTGAGATCTGCATTTTTAAGGTACTAGGGCTATGCCCTTTTTTGAATCTGGATTGCAAGAAATCTAGGATTTTTGCGATGTTGGGAAGAAAGGGGTCTGGTCCCGGATCTCCATACCAGGAACAGAATTTCTTCCAAATTTTTTTATAGATTTTTGAGGTAACTTCTATATGGCTTAATAAGATAGTTTAAATTACCTCGTCTGACAGACTGTGGTTTCTCAAGATCTGCCTTTCTGGATCCATGCTGACAACTTCTCAGTTTCTATTCCCTGAAAGAATAAGGGACCCTGGGAGAGAAGATTCTTCTTGACTAGGAGCATGATAGGGTCTTACAATGCTAGGTACTTTAGGATTGGAAACCAGCTTATTTTTGTCCAATAGGGAAGAATAATGATAAACTTGGTCATATCTTCCTGGATTTTTCTTAATACCACTGGTATTAGAAGAAACGGAGGAAAGGCATAGGCCAGATCCATATTCCAGGGATGGGATAATGCATCTACCCCCAATGCGTTGTCTTTGAGACTTAGGGAGAAGAATGTCTCTTACTGTAATGATGGGGGTAGGGAAACAGACAAGTGAGCCCTAATCTACCCGCCACTCAGTCCCTGCCTACTTGCAACGACCCGCCCTAGGCGACGGGGTACAACTGGGCGACGGTCCCTATGCTCAGTAAGTGCACGACAGACAAACAGACAAGGGTACACAAAGCTAAGGGAAATGGGGCAGTTGCCCACGGCAACACCGTGAGCTACAAGAGTGGTGAACGAGCCGAGTCAAACCAGGAGTGTACGAGGTACCAAACGCTGAGCAGGAGAGTAGTGAACAAGCCGAGTCAAACCAGGAGTGTATGAGGTACCAAACGCAGAGCAGGAGAGTAGTCAGTAAGCCAGGGTCAGTATGAAGCAGGGTCAAATAGTTCAGAAGCTGCAGCAGGGCCAGGAAACCACACGAGAAGAATCACAAGCAAGGAGGAACAGGGAAGGCAGGTATAAATGGACAGACGGCGGGAGCTAGCTCCGTCTGGCCAGGCTGTGATAGGCTCTCCCACTCCTAAGCCTGCCATCCTGAGTGGTGGAAGATGGAGTCAGTCTCACAGACATAGAAGCAGGTGCAGACTGATTACCTATGGGCGTATACATAGAAGCTGTGCCTGGCAGATCCATTACACTTACTGGGAGTTTTTCCTTGTTGCAAATAGGTCTATTTGTGGATAACCCCACCTTCGGGTTAAGGACAGAAAAATTTCCCTGTTCAGGGACCAGTCTCCTGGGTTTACTTTTTCCCGACTTATGAAGTCTGCTGACAGGTTCTCTGAGTCTTTTAGGTGAACCGTGGAGATCGATAGGACATTTTCTTCTGCCGAATTGAAAATTTGTGCAGAGAGGGCCTGAAGATGAGTGTGTCTTGTTCCCCCCTGATTGCGAAGAAAGGACACTGCTGTTACGTTGTCCGATAAAATTCCTACGTGCGTCCCTTTTATGATGGGCGAAGGTTTTATGAATTTCTCCCATACAGCTTTTAGTTCTCTGAAGTTTGAGGACATAGTCTTCATCTGAACAGGCCATATGCCTTGAAAATGCCTGTCTTGGATCACCGACCCCCAGCCTGGTCTGCTGGCATCTGTGGTAATTACTACATAAGGAGAAGTTCTCCAGGGGACCCCTTGCTTATGTTGTTTGGGCAGAGCAACCAGTGGAGAGATGACTTCACTGTTTCGGAAATCTGAATCCTTGAATTCAAGGAGTCCTGTTTCCGATCCCACTGGGACAGGATCAGATTCTGTAAGGGTCTGGAGTGAAATTGATTTCATGGAATGGATGCAAGACGTCATCATTCCCAACATCCGCATTCTTTCTCTTATGGAACAGGTGCTCCTTGCTCAAAATGTCCTCACTTCTGTCACTAGAAGTAGTTGTTTCCCCCTTGGGAGGAAGGAATGCTGAAGGGAGGAGTCTAGCAGCACTCCTAAGATCTTCTCTTTTTGGGGAGGAAGACTTGACTTCTCGAAGTTGATTATCCATCCCAATTCCTGTAGAAGGGAAAGAACTTGTAACCGACGGCTGTTTAAGATAGACGGAGTATCTGCTGTCAACAGGAAGTCGTCTTAATATGGGAAAATGACAATGCCCTTTTTTGTAAAAATTCTGGGGGGGGAAGGAAATGCCAAAGGGGTGACAGACAAATTGGAAGTGGAGAACGGAAGGACTGTTCTGAATCGCAAATCTGAGGAATCTCTTCCTCGACCTCTTCCCCCCTTGGGGTAACTCCAGCAACCGGACTTCCCTTTCCCCCTGTAGTTCTGTAAGGTTGCTTCCCTCTGTTGGCGAAACCTCCGAAACTGAGGGGGCATTTTAGGTTTCTCTGCTGGAAACCCCTTTTTTCTATCCGGTGTGCTCCCCAGCATGTTATCCAGGCGAGGACCAAACATCAGAGACCCTGTAAATGGGATAGAACATAGCTTCTTTTTGGATTTCGTGTCTCCTGACCACATCTTGAGCCGTAATGCTCTTCTAGCAGCATTTGAGAGCACCCCATTCCTGGCAGCAAATCTAACAGATTCAGCTGATGCGTTAACCAAGAAACCGGTTGCCATTTTTAGCAAGGGTAGGGATTCTAATAGATCTTCTCTTGATGTTTTCATCATTAAATGGGTCTCCAGTTGGTTTAACCATATAAACATTGACCTTGCTACAGATGTGGCCGCGATATTTGTCGAGATTAAAGCAGATGACTATTCCCAAGCTCTTTTCAGCAGCCCGTCTGCCTTCCGGTCCATGGGGGTCATTCAACTGAGAGGAATCTTCTAAGGGGATTGCGTTTTTTTTTTAGCAACCCTATCTACTGGAATATCCACTTTTTGGATATCGTCCCAAGGTTTAGTGTCTTCTGGATCAAAGAGAAGTCTGTTTTTCAATTCTATTGAGATGAAAAGTCTTTTTTCTGAATCCTGCCATTCCATCGTTACCATTTTTTTGAGATTCTCATTTACCGGAAAAATCTTTGTTTTCATCTCCATCAGGCCCCCAAACATCTCATCCTGGATGGTATGGGGTTGGTCTTCTTCGGGAATATCCATTGTTTCCCGTATTGCCTGGATCCTGAGGAGGGGCGAGGGAGGCTATTGACTGACTCACTTCCTCGCGAATCATAGCCCTAAGTTCAGACATAAACGTCGGTTGTTCCTCTTTAAGTAGTTTTGCAATACAGTCTTGACACAACTGTTTCTTATGCGACTGGCAGTTTTCCCACAAGTCGCACATTTTTTAACCTTCTTTTTATCAGTTTGTCTCTGAGAGGAATCTTTATCCTAGAGAAAACAGAAGGCACGTAAAGTATGGTGTACTTACATACTGAGTCGTAACCCTTACCCCAAGGGTGAGACTCACGTGACCCTGGGACATGTCTGGAATTCCTTCAGAATGAGGTAGTTCCATCACCGCAACAAGCAATAGTCAAATGCAAAATACACTATAAGATATATGCTTAAGCCTGTATATGTAATTCCACGTTAGAGGTATTTGCTCTAACTACATACCGGTGCGGGTCCCTTTAAATGCGGGCGATTTGAATCTCCCGCCTTCCAAGATGGCCGCGGGACGGAAGTAGCCCGACGTCATTTCCGGTCGCGGATATTCCATTGAGATGCAGCCGCGTTATAGCCGGCGCTGAGAACTTCCGACTATGCGGCCGCTTATGAGGATGTTGCCGGCGCTACCATCATTATGGAGCTGCAGGTCCTCGCATGGTCAGGCAGCCCCGGCCGGAGCTTGCTTGGGAAACCTGAACCCCACACACTACCGGAACCCTGCCTAGGATCCGTTAGGTAGGTGTTTCGGTTGGGAGCTAAGGGACCTCTCGTTTGAGAGGTAGTTAGCCTAGGCACATAGGAGGAATAGAAGGGAGAGTGCACGGACTCTCCGATCTCGCCCCCTGCCCGAGTTTAATCCAGTAGCGACGTCTCTCTGCTCCTGACCCTGTAGGGACAGGAAGAACACTGGGAAGTGGGTGGTGGGAGGGGCCTTTTAACCTCTCACTCTTCCTGTCCCTATAGAGGTCAATAGGGCAACCTCCTGTGGTTCTGTCATGAGGGATGTACTGGAAAAATGTGATAAAAAGTGATCAAAAAGTTGTATGTACCAAAAAATGGTACCAATAAAAATGACAGCTCGTACCGCAAAAAATAAGCCCTCACACCGCTCTATACTCAAAAATTAAAAAAGTTCTGGTTTTCAGATTGTGGTGAGAAACAAAACAATTTTTTTTAATAAAAAGTTTTTTCTTTGTAAAAGTAGTAAAATATAAAGAAACCTATATAAATTTGGATGTCCCCGTAATCATATTGAGCTGCAGAATAAAGTTAAGTTGTCGTATAAACGAAAACCAAAATACAATGGAGTTTTTTTTAAATTTCAGACCGCAAAGAATTTTTTTTTCAGTTTCCCCGTACATTATATGGTACTTTAAATGGTTCAAATAGAAACTACAACTCCAACAACTCCTCCCGCAAAAAATAACCCCTCACACCACTCAGAAAAATAAAAAAGTTATGGCTCTTTGAAGGCGGGTAGTGAAAAATGAAAATTAAAAATAAAAAAATTCCTCAGTCCTTAAGAGGTTAAGGAGCAATGTTACTCAATGTTGCTCTCCCGGCCACTTAATGATTACATGGTAGAGTTACGGAAACAGCGTGATTCGCTGAGCTATGCTATTTCCGTAACTCCCATAGAACTCAGTAGTTACGGAAACAGCGTAGCATGCTACCCTGCTTCTGTAACTGCAATTCACTACTATGGGTGTTATAGAAACAGCGTAGCTCAGCGAGTTACACAGTTTCATAACTCGACTATGTAATCATTAAGTGGTCGGGAGAGCACAAAAAGCTAAAATGGGATTTAGCGGGCACCGTTCTAGAGATAGCTGCGGGTCCCAGAGGTGGAACCCGCATCTGACATTTATTACATATTCTGTGAATATGTCATAAAGGTCCTTCATGGGAAAACCTGAGGGGGCGGCCCCCTCCGACAACCCAACACCCCCCCCCAGCAACATGATCGGGGGGGGCGCCGATGGTTGTCATGGCAGCCTGGGGGCCTAATGAAGGCCCCATGGTTTGTTTTCTGTCGGCCTCTGCTAAGCCGTGCCCAGGGCCGCACCTGCCATTAGGCGAGGTGAGGCAGCGGCCTCAGGCGGCGCCACCGAGCTAAAAACGGGGGGCGGCATATTGTGGCAGGGCCAGGGGGGATGCATGGGGAAGGCAGGGGAGAATACTTTACCTAGCAGACGTGCAGCACAATAGGCGCACGTCTGCTAGTACACTCCCCCTCTGTGACGCTGCACGTGCCGTGAGAGAGGAGCATAGGGAACCTGGAGGACTGCGGGAGGAGCGGCCGAACGCTCTCTCCTGAAGAAAAGAAGAGCAGCTGGTAAGTAATGAGTTGAGGACAGGAGGCTGAGTCGTTGATAAAGACTAGAGCGGCAGAGTGCCAATTACTGCGCTCAGCCTCCTGCCCTCACTAATTTAAAAGTTATGGGCTGCTACCATACTGACAAGAGGGGGGCATCTGACTGACTGCATTGGGCAGCCTTAGAGGTGTGCGACATGGTGCTGCATCCTCCCACCATGTAGGGGGCGCAACTGTGCAGGCCGTGCTTTGGACTCTATATTCTCTGCTCCTCGTTACACACACTGAGGAAGCAGAGGAAGCAAGTGCAGAGCCGAGGAGGAAGCTCCGCCCACAGTCCGACTTGCAAGAAACCTGTGCAGCTGGAGAGATGGTAAGTTCCTGTGTGTGTGTGTGTGTGTGTATATATGTATACATGCCTTGTGTCTGACGGTCTGTCTATGTGTGTGTATATATGTGTCTCTATATGTATACATGCTTTGTGTGTGTGTGTATATATATATATATATGTGTGTCTGTATATGTATACATGCCTTGTGTCTGATTGTCTGTGTATGTGTGTGTGTGTGTATATATGTGTCTCTATATGTATACATGCTTTGTGTGTGTGTGTGTGTGTGTGTGTGTGTGTGTGTGTATATATGTGTCCGTATATGCATACATGCCTTGTGTCTGTCTGTCTGTCTGTATGTGTGTGTGTATATATGTGTCTGTATATGTATACATGCCTTGGGTCCGTCTATGTGTGTATATATGTGTTGGTATGTGTATACATGCCTTGTGTCTGTCTGTCTGTATATGTGTGTGTGTATATGTGTCTGTATATGTATACATGCATTCTGTCTGTCTGTCTGTCTGTCTGTATATGTGTGTGTGTATATATGTGTCTGTATATGTATACATGCATTCTGTCTGTGTGTGTGTGTGTGTGTGTGTGTGTGTGTGTGTGTGTGTGTGTGTGTATATATATATATATGTGTATATTTGCCTGTATTTGTAGAGGGCAGCAATAGAGTCCCCCGCACAGTGCGCCATCCAACCTAAGGCCGGCCAGTAATATAATTTAAAAAAAAACAAAGACATAAGAAAACATTTTTTATTGAAATAAAAACTCCCCCGCACAACCCTCTTTCACCATTTTATTAAAAAAAAAAACGTACATTATCGAAGTAGTCCAACTAATCTATGACGTAAGGCTGGGTTCACACGACCTATTTTCAGGCGTAAACGAGGCGTATTATGCCTCGATTTATGCCTGAAAATACGGCTCCAATACGTCGGCAAACATCTGCCCATTCGTTTGAATGGGTTTGCCGACGTACTGTGCAGACGACCTGTAATTTACGCGTCGTCGTTTGACAGCTGTCAAATGACGACGCGTAAAATGACTGCCTCGTCAAAGAAGTGCAAGACACTTATATACATTATATGCAAGACACTTCTTTGGACGTTTTTGGAGCCGTTTTCTCATAGACTCCAATGAAAACAGCTCCAAAAACGGACGTAAAAAACGCCGCGAAATCGCAGCGAAAAACGCGAGTTGCTCAAAAAACGTCTGAAAATCAGGGGCTGTTTTCCCTTGAAAACAGCTCCGTATTTTCAGACGTTTTTGGTCACTACGTGTGCACATACCCTTAGTCTAAATGGTCCAGCCGAACATAGCAAAAAAATAAAAGTTAGCAGTATTACAAATATAAAACCTATACTTTTTTCTCCCCTGCGCCACAATAGAAACTAGAGGTCAAGGAAAAATAATTTCCCTTCATGTAACTCTGCTTCCTGTCAACTGAAAAGTTAGCCGCCAGAGGGAAAAAATGTTTCCCCATTGTGGAGTACAAGAAAGTCTAATTCCCAGGTGGGGCTTTCTTGTACTCATCGGGGAAACATTTTTACTTCTGACAGATGATTTTTCCGTTAACAGGTGACAGAGTTCAATAGGGGTGGTGTTAGGGGGAGGAGGGGGGAAAATATGGTCTGTTCACAGTTTGTGTTTTTTCCACCCCTGCCCTAGATTTCAATCCTATATCCACCCCTGTATGCAGAATATCACAAGTTCACAACAGAGCTTGCAGCGGAGAAGCGCACGCCGCTGCGGACCATGATACAGAGAGCGCATCTAACGAGTGAGTATGGCAACTCTGCACCTCTCCTCGGCCTCCACATGTTATTCGATGAGAGGAGGAGGAGAAGGGCGGACTGCTGGTATATATTTATATGTGCGGTATATTCACTGCTGCTATATATGGATCTGTGCGGTATATACACTGCTGGTACATATTTATTTATAGGTTGTGCACAGTTTATTTTTTGCTTTGCTACTGTTCCATATGCCTTTTTTTCTAAATATACATTTTTGCCCCTTGTAGTTAAAGGGGTTGTTCCAAGATTAAATGTTATCCCCTGTCTACAGGACAGGACATAACATGCTGATCGGTGGGGGTCCAACTACTGGGACCCCCACTGATAACTGGAACGGTGGTCCCTTGTACTCCTGAGTAACTGGAGCGGCAGGGTGTGTGCTTGACCTGCAGCGTCATTAACTCAGGGGTACGAGGGACCCCACTGATCAGCATGTTATCTCCTATCCTGTAGAGAGGGGATAACATTTAATCTTGGGACAACCCCTTTAAGACCTGAACATGCAGTGAATAGTTTTCAGATTATATTACTGGCTCGATGATTACATTCATTCCTAGTCCAGTCTGTGTAGTTTCGGTTTACAAATATTACGGATTGGTAGTACAGATCCAGCAGACGTGGACAGAAAGCAAGTGCAGCATGCGTTACTATACTGACTGTAAAGTGCAGCGTGCGTTACTATACTGACTGTAAAGTGCAGCATGCGTTACTATACTGACTGTAAAGAGCAGCATGCGTTACTATACTGACTGTAAAGTGCAACGTGTGTTACTATACTGACTGTAAAGTGCAGCTTGCGTTACTATACTGACTGTAAAGTGCAGTGTGCGTTACTATACTGACTGTAAAGTGCAGCGTGTGTTACTATACTGACTGTAAAGTGCAGCGTGCGTTACTATACTGACTGTAAAGAGCAGCATGCGTTACTATACTGACTGTAAAGTGCAGCATGCGTTACTATACTGACTGTAAAGAGCAGCGTGCGTTACTATACTGACTGTAAAGTGCCGCATGTGTTACTATACTGACTGTAAAGAGCAGCGTGCGTTACTATACTGACTGTAAAGAGCAGCATGTGTTACTATACTGACTGTAAAGTGCCGCATGTGTTACTATACTGACTGTAAAGTGCCGCATGTGTTACTATACTGACTGTAAAGTGCAGCATGCGTTACTATACTGACTGTAAAGAGCAGCGTGCGTTACTATACTGACTGTAAAGTGCAGCAGGCGTTACTATACTGACTGTAAAGTGCAGCAGGCGTTACTATACTGACTGTAAAGAGCAGCGTGCGTTACTATACTGACTGTAAAGTGCAGCATGCGTTACTATACTGACTGTAAAGTGCCGCATGTGTTACTATACTGACTGTAAAGTGCAGCATGCGTTACTATACTGACTGTAAAGAGCAGCGTGCGTTACTATACTGACTGTAAAGTGCCGCATGTGTTACTATACTGACTGTAAAGAGCAGCGTGCGTTACTATACTGACTGTAAAGAGCAGCATGTGTTACTATACTGACTGTAAAGTGCCGCATGTGTTACTATACTGACTGTAAAGTGCCGCATGTGTTACTATACTGACTGTAAAGTGCAGTATGCGTTACTATACTGACTGTAAAGTGCAGCGTGCGTTACTATACTGACTGTAAAGTGCAGCAGGCGTTACTATACTGACTGTAAAGTGCAGCAGGCGTTACTATACTGACTGTAAAGTGCAGTGTGCGTTACTATACTGACTGTAATGTGCCGCATGTGTTACTATACTGACTGTAAAGAGCAGCATGTGTTACTATACTGACTGTAAAGAGCAGCATGTGTTACTATACTGACTGTAAAGAGCAGCATGTGTTACTATACTGACTGTAAAGTGCCCCATGTGTTACTATACTGACTGTAAAGTGCTGCATGTGTTACTATACTGACTGTAAAGTGCAGCGTGCGTTACTATACTGACTGTAAAGTGCAGCGTGCGTTACTATACTGACTGTAAAGTGCAGCGTGCGTTACTATACTGACTGTAAAGAGCCATTAAAGGGGCCCTGACACAAGTTTGAACACTGACATTGTTCTTTCATTTTTGTGTTTGAATTTTGGATACACGTTGCCCTTGTCATTTTACTAGTATTTATAGCTGGGGCAATATAGGGATATTTACTACACAATTGCCTGTAGCATTATGAGACCTTGCAGTTTATAACAATGATGTTCAATAAGGGCCTGTTCACATCACCGTTCGATTCCGTTCCGTTGTCGACTCCGCTATTGATTCCGTCGGAAAACCGGAAACCAGCCGGAATGGTGACGAACGGAAGCCATTAGCGATGTTTCCATCAACATTGAGATCAATGGTGACTGAAACGGAAGCTGTGCTGTCACTTTCACTTTCCGTTGCGGGGTTCACCCGACAGAACCTCGGAACGGAAGCGAACGGTGATGTGAACAGGCCCTAATGTATTTTTTTGTTCACACAGCTTTAATTTTTTTGTTTCGTTTTACAAGTTGTTTCTTACTTACAATTTATTTTATTTTTTTTTTTTTGTGTGAGGGGGGGGGGGGCGCCATTTCCATTTTCGCCTCAGGCAGCAGAAAAGCTAGAATCGGCCCTGGCCGTGCCTCTGTCAGAGCTTAGCGGAAGCCCCGTAAAAATGACAATATACTGCAATACGTTTGTGTTGCAGTGTATTATACCAGCGATCGCTGGTTTAATTGCCCTACAGGAACTAATTAAATGTGCAAAAAAAAGTTAGATACGGTTTCAGGAGTGTAAAAAAATATATATATATATATTAAAAGTTAAAAATAAATAGTTTTTCCTCAAGCACAATGTAAAAAATAAAAAAAGTTGTTATCGCTGCGTCCGTAAATGTCAGAACTATAACAATATACCATTATTTAACTTGCACGGTGAACGGCATAAAAAATAAATAAATTAAAACACCAGAATAGTTTTTTTGGTCACCTTAACGCTAAAAGAAAATTAAATAAAAAGTGATAAAAAAATCGTGTGTACCAAAGAATGGTGCCAATAAAAACTGCAGCTCGTCCTGCAAAAGAATAAGCCCTCACATCGCTCAATTGATGAAAAAATATAAAAGTTATGGCTCTCAGAATGTGGTAAACCAGAATTTTTTGTAAATTTTTTTTTTAACAAATAGTTCCTCTTTGTAAAAGTAGTAAAATATAAAATGATTTTTTCCTATTTTCTGTTGTCTAAAACCTGGGTGCATCTTATAGTCAGGTATGTCTTATGGTATGTGCACACGGCTTATTTTCGGACGTTTTTCTGGCTGTAAACACCCGAAAAACAGCCAAATAATGGGAAGCAGAACGCATCCAAACATCTTCCCATGTATCTCAATGGAAAAAACAGCGTTCTGTTCTGATGGGGCGTATTTTTACGCGCCAGTTTTGAAAAAACGGCCGCGTAAAAAAACGACCTGTAAAAAGAAGTACATGTCACTTCTTGAGCCGTTTTTTGGAGCAGTTTTTCATTAATTGTATAGAAAAACAGCTCCAAAAACGGCCCTAAAAATGCAGCAAAAAATGCGAGTTTTCTTAAGAAACTTCTGAAAATCAGGATCGGTTTTCCCTTGAAAACAGCTCTGTATTTTCAGATGTTTTTTAGTAAGCGTGTGAACGTACCTTTAGGGTGTGTGCACATGACCTGTTTTCGGCCGTCTTTCGGGCCGTTCACGTCCCAAAAAACGGCTGAAAAATCGGAAGCAGAATGCCTCCAAACATCTGCCCATTGATTCAATGGGAAATACGGCGTTCTGTTCCGATCGGGCGTTTTTTTTTACACCTCATTTTCGAAAAACGGCACGTAAAAAGACGCCCGCGAAAAAGAAGCGCATGTCACTCCTTGAGCCATTTTTGGAGTCATTTTTCATTGACTCTATAGAAAAACAGCTCCAAAAACAGCCGTAATAAACGCAGCAAAAACCGCGAGTTGCTTAAAAAAACGTCTGCAAATCAGGAGCTGTTTTCCCTTGAAAACAGCCCCGTATTTTCATGCCTTTTTTGCTAAGGGTATGTTCACACGTAGTCAACCAAAACGTCTGAAAATCCAGAGCTGTTTTCAAGGGAAAACAGACCCTGCTTTTCAGATGTTTTTTACGTCCGTTTTTGGAGCTGTTTTCATTGGAGTCTATGAGAAAACAGCTCCAAAAACGTCTGAAAGAAGTGTCCTGCACTTCTTTTGACGAGGCTGTATTTTTACGAGTCGTCGTTTGACAGCTGTCAAACGATGACGCGTAAATAACAGGTCGTCTGCACAGTACGTCGGCAAACCCATTCAAATGAATGGGCAGATGTTTGCCGACGTATTGGAGCCGTATTTTCAGACGTAAAACGAGGCATAATACGCCTCGTATACGTCTGAAATTTGGCCGTGTGAACATACCCTAAGGCTGTGTTCACACGACCTATTTTCAGACGTAAACGAGGCGTATTATGCCTCGTTTTACATCTGAGAATAGGGCTACAATACGTCGGCAAACATCTGCCCATTCATTTGAATGGGTTTGCCGACGTACTGTGCAGACGACCTGTAATTTACGCGTCGTAGTTTGACAGCTGTCAAACGACGACGCGTAAAAATACAGCCTCGTCAAAAGAAGCGCAGGACACTTCTTTCAGACGTAATTTGAGCCGTTCTTCATTGAACTCAATGAAACACAGCTCAAAATTTACGGCTGTCAGAGAAGCCTCGCAAAATGCGAGGAGGAGCATTTACGTCTGAAACGAGGCAGCTGTTTTCTCCTGAAAACAGTCTGTCTTTTCAGACGTAAATGCCTGCTATCGTGTGCACATGCCCTTAGCGTGTGAACATAAGGGTATGTGCACATGATGAGAGGCTATTACGTCTGAAAATACAGACTGTTTTTAGGAGAAAACAGCTGCGTTGTTTCAGACGTAAAAGCTCCTCCTCGCATTATGCGAGGCGTCTGTGACGCTCGTAAATCTTGAGGTGCTCTTCATTGACTTCAATGAAGAACGGCTCAAATTACGTTGCAAAGAAGTGTCCTGCACTTCTTTGCCGAGGCAGTCAATTTACGCGTCGTCGTTTGACAGCTGTCAAACGACGACGCGTAAATTACAGGTCGTCTGCACAGTACGTCGGCAAACCCATTCAAATGAATGGGCAGATGTTTGCCGACGTATTGTAGCCCTATTTTCAGACGTAAAACGAGGCATAATACGCCTCGTTTACGTCTGAAAATAGGTTGTGTGAACCCAGCCTAACCTTATAGTCCGAAAAATACGGTACATTAAGGGTATGTGCACACAGTAGCAGGCTTTTACGTCTGAAAATACAGACTGTTTTCAGGAGAAAACAGCTGCCTCGTTTCAGACGTAAATGCTCCTCCTCGCATTTTGTGAGGCTTCTCTGACAGCCGTAAATTTTGAGCTGTGCTTCATTGAGTTAATGAAGAACGGCTCAAATTACGTCTGAAAGAAGTGCCCCGCACTTCTTTTGATGAGGCTGTATTTTTACTCGTCGTCGTTTGACAGCTGTCAAACGACGAGGCGTAAAAGACAAGTTGTCTGCACAGCACGTCGGCAAACCCATTCAAATGAATGGGCAGATGTTTGCCGACGTATTGTAGCCCTATTTTTAGACGTAAAACGAGGCATAATATGCCTCGTTTACGTCTGAAAATAGGTCGTGTGAACCCAGCCTTAGACTTGCAATTGTGTTTTGGATGATTGTCTTGCTGTATAACCCAATTAAAGGGAACCTGTCAGGGTATGTTCACACGCAGTGTTTTCAGACGTAATTCGGGCGTTTTACGGCTCGAATTACGCCTGAAAAAATGCCCCTAATACGCCTACAAACATCTGCCCATTGCTTGCAATGGAATTTACGGTGTTCTGTTGCCACAAGGCTTCATTTTACGCGTCAATGTCAAAATACGGCGCGTATAGAGACGCCCGCGAAAAAGAAGTGCATGTCACTTCTTGGGACATTTTTGGAGCCGTTTTTCATTAACTCCATTGAAAAACAGCTCCAATAACGGCCATAAAATACGCAGCGAAAAACGCGAGTTGCTACAAAAACTTCTGAAAATCAGGAGCTGTTTTTGCCTGAAAACAGCTCCGTATTTTCAGACGTTTTTGGTCACTGCGTGTGAACATACCCTCAGAGTTTTCACATGTCAATAAGGGAAATATTGGTTAGGTTAAAGATGAAAATGCCGGATAATTCTAAACTGGGTAAACGCCCAGCGGACACTTCAGGACTCACTCATTTACATTCAGCACAGGATATTTGAAAAACTTTTTGTAAGGTATGCTGCGCTACTGCGGACAACAGGTATTAATTTTAGAAAGGTATGTACATGACCTAACAAATAGCCTTGATATATGCAACTGTATTCCATGCAACTACAGCTTGAATAAAGGTATTTCGACTTATCGCGCTAAATGTATATGACGCTCTTTTTGCATATATTCGGTCCTTTATACCCTATGAATTTACCAGCATATATGCCGAACGTCTGTACTGGACCCAGTGAACATAGCCTTAGCCAGCACCTCCTAACAAAATGAAGTGTGACAATCACAGGATGCCACCATGCCGACTATAGTAAGTCGGTACCTTTTGCCTTCAAACTGAAAAAGAAAATGTATTTAATCAAAACATGAAGTGTAAAAAATAAACTGATTTGTCATATATGTAACAGCTATCAATGGTAGATTAAATATTGAAGCGAGCACCAGGGATCAAACAGCACACGGAAATCGGAACGTGTTATATTAAAATAATGCATGAAGATACAGAAACAATTGAAAACAATACAATGTAAAGAATCTTCTAGAAGAATGAGAATATATATAATATAGCCTGCTGTCCAATATGAGATTACCTTGCATGAGGAAGCATCACATTCGAGACCCATTTATGGAAATTCTATTCAGTTATTTTCTTATGATTTGCAGGTAGTTCGAGCTTTTTCAATTTAAAAAATTGATCCTTTCCTGTGAAAGCTTATGTTTCCCATATTGAAGCGGAGTATCAGAACTTATTTTTAGTACTTCTGGAAGATGTCACAAGATGCAGCCATTAAGAGAATGCACGCTACAGTAAATGGGCCTTTAATGGCCTGACAGCTCCTGCTGGAAATTCTTTGCAGGGTCATTATCAAATCGCTCCTGCTAATAAAGGTAGTCATTTCACTAATAGCAATATACAGCAGTGTGTCGTTTTACAAGCCTCACACTTAAAGGGATTATTCAGGGAAGGGCACCTGCTAATGGAAAAGTTTACACATGAACACAATATATTCCTATGTAAGTTATGTGTGTTTATATGTTAATATGGCACTAACAGTATTGTTGAGGTGAGAGGACAGCCCTGGAGAGACGAAGGGAAGGCTGCAGAGGGTGCTAGATTTTGTGAAAAGCATACTGCTATCTTCTGTTTTATTTTGTAAGAGCAGACAAATATTTTAAGCCATTAGGTCACTAACAGGCTTTATTCTGATGCAATTGTCTTTTTACGGCGCAGCATCAGAATAAAGCAGCATCTCCGGGGCAGTAAAAGCGCCATGCTCTTATCTATCGGAGGTAGCTGAGGGCTTGGAGCCGACTTGCTCGAGTGGGCGGGATCAAAATCAGCATTGATCCCGCCCATTTAACCCCTCAGATGCGGCGGTCAATAGCGACCGCCGTATCTGAGTGGTTTTAGAGGGAGGGGCTCCCTCTCTCCCCCCATCGGCACTCCCGCGATGTGAACATGGGGTGCCGATTTTAAAGATATACATGACTTAAAGTGTGACCTACTTGGTTGGCAGAGTCTAAGGTGCCAGGCTGCTGTCATATAAATCCAGAAACTCCTGTCCATATGCATTATTAGTGCATATCATAGAGTCGTAAAGTGGAGAGTCCCTAATAGGAAATCATAGAGTGGCGAGCCTTTAACAAAGAGTTTCTCTCGCTCTGGCAGACGCAGCCTGTCAATGTATTAAATGATTGGTCATTCATTTAAACGGCCATCAGGAAACGCTACATTTCGGCTGGAACGACTGTAATGTATGATTACAGTGAACGAAATAAGTATTTGATCCCTTGCTGATTTTGTAAGTTTGCCCACTGTCAAAGACATGAACAGTCTAGAATTTTTAGGCTAGGTTAATATTACCAGTGAGAGATAGATTATATAAAAAAAAAAAAGAAAATCACATAGTCAAAATTATATATATTTATTTGCATTGTGCACAGAGAAATAAGTATTTGATCCCCTACCAACCATTAAGAGTTCAGCCTCCTCCAGACCAGTTACACGCTCCAAATCAACTTGGTGCTTGCATTAAAGACAGCTGTCTTACATGGTCACCTGTAGAGATGAGCGAACTTATCAAAAGTTCGGTTCGGCTAGTTCGCCGAATTTCACAAAAAAGTTCGGTTCGGACCGAACTAGTTCTGACCGAACCTGTCACTTACGTGCGCCGAGCATGCTACTGTCCAGGGTGCTGATAGAGTTAATGGGCTGCACTAACTCTTTCAGCAACCTTCACAGTACATGCTCGGCGCGCGGAAAATACCATTTAAATGTAATAAAAAAATAAAAATTATACGTTCGTACTTACTTTCCTCCTGTCCGGCCTCCAGCGATGACGTTTCATCCCTTTCGCCGCTGCAGCCAATCACAGGCTGTAGTGGCGGTCACGCACGTCAGGATGACGCTTCATCCCACGTGACCGCCTCTGCAGCCAATCACAGGCTGCAGCGGCGACATGAATGAAACGTCATCGCTGGAGGCCGGACAGGAGGAAAGTAAGTATGAACGTATTATTATTATTTTTTGGCATGTATGTATGTTGGCATGTATGTATGTATGTATATCTGTGCATGTATGTTTGCATGTATGTTGGCATGTATGTATATATGTGCATGTTTGTATGTATATTTGCATGTATATATTTGCATGTATGTATTTTTGCATGTATGTTGTCATGTATGTATGTATGTATGTAGTCATGTATGTATATATGTGCATGTGTGTATGTATATTTGTATGTATGTTTGCATGTATGTTTGCATGAATGTATGTATATTTGCATGTGTGTATATATATATATATATATGTATGTATGTTGTCATGTATGTATGTATGTTGTCATGTATGTATATATGTGCATGTATGTTGGTATGTATATATGTGCATGTGTGTATGTATGTATATTTGCATGTATGTATGTTGTCATGTATGTATGTATATATGTGCATGTATGTTTGCATGTATGTTGGCATGTATGTATACATGTGCATGTTTGTATGTATATTTGCATGTATATATGTTTGCATGTGTGTATGTATGTTTGCATGTATGTATGTTTGCATGTATGTATGTTGTCATGTATGTTTGTATGTATGTTGTCATGTATGTATGTATATATGTGCATGTATGTATGTTTGCATGTTTTTATTTTTGCATGTATGTTTGCATGTATGTTTATATATGTGCATGTATGTAATTATGTTTGCATGTATTTATGTTTGCATGTATATTTGTGCATGCTTGTATATATGTATGTATGTATCTTTGCATGTTTGTTTGTATGTATGTATGTTTTCATGTGTGTGTGTATGCATGTATGTATGATAGTTTGCATGTATATATGTCTGTATGGCCATGTATGATACTGTCTGCTGGCGCCCTGTATCTAAGTCAACTTCGCGGCAGGCTTCTATACATGGTATAACAGTCAGTATCACACATTAAACTGAATCTAAGCCTACAACATGTTTTATTTCATTATTTTATTTTTTTACAGGTTTGGTGTTTGGACTACGTCGGTTTCGAGGACTACTTCGATGACGGTTTTTTTTCTACAATAAAATGGTTAATGAGGGTTGTGTTGGGGGTGCTTTATTTCAATAAAATATTTTATCTATATCTTTGTCTTTTTCTTTTCAAATTTTATTATTACCACTTTAGTAATGGCCGCTGTCTGAGTGACAACATCCATTACTAATGCGAGGCTTAGTGTTAGCCGGTGCAGAGGCTAACACTAACCACCATTATTACCCCGGTACCCAAAACCACCAGGGGTGCCGGGAAGAGCCAGGTACCATCCAGTACCCGACCATCTGTTGTGATGGTCGGGCCCTGGGGCGGCCGCAGGCTGGTATTATGAGGCTGGGAAGGGCCAAAAACAGTGGACCTTCCCACCCTTGTAATGCTAGGCTGCTGCTGCTGTGTTGTATCTGGCTGGTTATAAAAGTGGGGGGGGACCCCACGTCATTTTTTTAAATTATTTATTTATTTACATTTTTTTTTTAAAAAAGACATGGGGTTCCACCCAATTTATCATAACCAGCCACATACAACACAGTGTTATTAGCCTGGGAATGGACAAAACCAGTGGCCCTTCCCACCCATGTAATGCCAGACTGCTGCGGCCTTGTATATGGCTGGTTATTAAAAATGTGGGGGACCCGTCTATTGCTAAATTTGTTAAATTCCAAAAAAAAACGACGTGGGGGTCCCCCCCATTTTTATAACCAGCCCGATACAACACAGCAGCAGCAGCCTAGCATTACAAGGGTGGGAAGGTCCACTGATTTTGGCCCTTCCCAGCCTCATAATACCAGCCTACGGCCGCCCCAGTACCCGACCATCACAACAGATGGTTGGGTACTGGATCGTACCAAGCTCTTCCCGGCACCCCTGGTGGTGGTGGGTACCGGGGTAATAATGGGTGGTTAGTGCTAGCCTCTGCACCGGCTAACACTAAGTACCGCCTTAATAATGGACGCTGTCAATCAGCCAACTGCCATTATCTAGGCACTAATAAAGTTTGAAAAAAAAAACACAAAGACAATTCTTTTTTATTGAAATAAGAAATCCCCAACAAAACCCTCGTTAACCATTTTATTAAAATTTGAAAAAACGCAGATCTACGCAGTAGTCCAACGAATCGTAGATGTAGTCCAATCGGTACATCAAAATCTGCAACAACATAAAAAAACAGTTATCAATGTGAACAATACCAATACTTCTACTCACCTACACACATATATACACGCACACACAAACAAACAACCATACACAGACACACACATATATACACAAACACAACAAGATATACACACACACATAAACAGACAAACACACACATATACACGAACTCACACATATACAAACAAAAACACACATATCCAAACACACACACACACAGTTATACACACATACACGAACACATATACAAACAAAAACACACATACCCAAACACACATATACACAAACACATATACACAAACACACCCATATATACACACAAACACACACCCATATACACAAACACATATACACAAACACACCCATATATACACACAAACACACACCCATATACACACATATACACATATACAAAAACACACACAAACATCTACACACAAACATATACACAAATACACCCATATATACACAAACATATACACAAAACACATATACACAAACACACCCATATATACACACACACATATAAAAACAAAAACAGACAAAGTCACATACCCAAACACACATATATACACAAACACACACATACACAAACACGGTTTCTTTTAAATGCTGCTGGGGAACCCGCTCGATCCACTATATACGGCTGCGCTACAGTGCAGCATTTAAAAGAAACAGGATCCTGACCTGTCCATAGAGTTTAAGGCAGCACAGAGTATTTCAGGAGATGAGCGTGCAGATTCAGTGCTGCTGCGAACTCTGCTCTTACCATTACGTAGCTCTCAGTCTGTTACCTCTCCTCCACTCCTGTCCTCCAGAACACCTTCACATGATTGGCAAGTCACCACGTAATGGTAAGAGCAGAGTTCACAGCAGCACAGAGTATTTCAGGAGATGAGCGTGCGGATCTTGTGCGGGGTGGTGACTTGCCAATCACGTGAAGGTGTTATTGAGGACAGGAGTGGAGGAGAGGTAACAGACTGAGCTACGTAATGGTAAGAGCAGAGTTCACAGCAGCACTGAATCTGCACGCTCCTCTCCTGAAATACTCTGTGCTGCTGTGAACTCTGTTCTTACCATTACGTAGCTCAGTCTGTTACATCTCCTCCACTCCTGTCCTCTATAACACGTTCACATGATTGGCAAGTCACCACCACGCACAAGATCCGCACGCTCATCTCCTGAAATACTCTGTGCTGCTGTGAACTCTGCTCTTACCATTACGTGGTGACTTGCCAATCATGTGAAGGTGTTCTTGAGGACAGGAGTGGAGGAGAGATAACAGACTGAGAGCTACGTAATGGTAAGAGCAGAGTTCACAACAGCACTGAATCTGCACGCTCATCTCCTGAAATACTCTGTGCTGCCTTAAACTCTGTGGACAGGTCAGGATCCTGTTTCTTTTAAATGCTGCACTGTAGCGTAGCCTTATATAGTGGATCGAGCGGGTTCCCTAGCAGCATTTAAAAGAAACAGGATCCTGACCTGTCCACAGAGTTTAAGGCAGCACAGATTATTTCAGGAGATGAGCACGGGCAGCCGTTCGTTTTTCCGAGCCGTGCTCCCATCATGCACACGACCGTAAAAACACCCGTTATTGCGGGTCGTAATTACGACCCGCAATAACGGGCTCATAGACTTCTGTTACCCACGGGTACCTTTCCGTATTCTCACGGGAAGGTGCCCGTGCCGTTAAAAAAATAGAACATGTTCTATTTTACGGGCCGTGCTGCTATAATTATAATGACAGCACGGTTCGCAAAAGCGGCCAGCTGCCCGTGGCCGGCCGGCCGTGCTCGTACTTACGAGTCGTAATTACGAGCACGGCCCGTAAAATAAAAAAATAGAACATGTTCTATCTTTTTAACGGCACGGGCACCTTCCCGTGAGAAAACGGGAAGGTACCCGTGGCTAACAGAAGTCTATGGGCCCGCTATTTCGGGTCGTAATTACGACCCGTGATAACGGGTGTTTTTATGGTCGTGTGCATGAGGCCCCGTAATGATGGGTGGCTACAGGTGTGCACCCGTCATTACGGCAGCGTTGCTAGGCGACGTCAGTAAGGGTATGTGCACACACACTAATTACGTCCGTAATTGACGGACGTATTTCGGCCGCAAGTACCGGACCGAACACCCTGCAGGGAGCCGGGCTCCTAGCATCATATTTATGTACGATGCTAGGAGTCCCTGCCTCTCCGTGGAACTACTGTCCCGTACTGAAAACATGATTACAGTACGGGACAGTTGTCCTGCAGAGAGGCAGGGACTCCTAGCATCGTACATAAGTATGATGCTAGGAGCCCGGCTCCCTGCACTGTGTTCGGTCCGGTACTTGCGGCCGAAATACGTCCGTCATTTACGGACGTAATTAGTGTGTGTGCACATACACTAAATAGTCACTGTTCAGGGTGCTGAAAGAGTTAACTGATCGGCAGTAACTGTTTCAGTACCCTGGACAGTGACTACCGATCACAGTACCTGTAAAAAAAAAGACGTTCATACTTACCGAGAACTTTCTGCTTCCTCCAGTCCGGTCTCCTGGCCGTTGCCTTGGTGACGCGTCCCTCTCGACATCCGGCCCGACATTCCTTGATGACGATGCAGCCTTGTGAGCGCTGCAGCCAATCACAGGCTGCCGCGGCCTCTGCAGCCAATCACAGGCTGCAGAGGCCTCTGCAGCCAATCACAGGCTGCCGCGTCAGAAAAGGTCGGACTGGAGGAAGAAGAGGGACTCGTCAACAAGACAACGACCGGGTACGTATGAAATGCTTTTTATTTTATTTTTAATCAGCAGCCTCTTTTCTCTATCAGTGATTGATAGAGATAAGTGGCTCCCGATTTGTATAATGTTTTTGACCGGGTTCGGTCAAAACGGGTTCGGCCGAACCCGGTGAAGTTCGGATTCGCTGCGAACCGAACTTTACCGGAAGTTCGGACCGAAACCGGGTTCGGTTGTCCCGGTTCGCTCATCTCTAGTCACCTGTATAAAAGACTCCTGTCCACATACTCAATTAATCAGTCTGACTCTAACCTCTACAACATGGGCAAGACCAAAGAGCTTTCTAAGGATGTCAGGGACAAGATCATAGACCTGCACAAGGCTGGAATGGGCTACAAAACCATAAGTAAGACGCTGGGTGAGAAGGAGACAACTGTTGGTGCAATAGTAAAAAAATGGAAGACATACAAAATGACTGTCAATCGACATCGATCTGGGGCTCCATGCAAAATCTCACCTCGTGGGGTATCCTTGATCCTGAGGAAGGTGAGAGCTCAGCCGAAAACTACACGGGGGGAACTTGTTAAGGATCTCAAGGCAGCTGGGACCACAGTCACCAAGAAAACCATTGGTAACACATTACGCCGTAATGGATTAAAATCCTGCAGTGCCCGCAAGGTCCCCCTGCTCAAGAAGGCACATGTACAGGCCCGTCTGAAGTTTGCAAATGAACATCTGGATGATTCTGAGAGTGATTGGGAGAAGGTGCTATGGTCAGATGAGACTAAAATTGAGCTCTTTGGCATTAACTCAACTCGCCGTGTTTGGAGGAAGAGAAATGCTGCCTATGACCCAAAGAACACCGTCCCCACTGTCAAGCATGGATGTGGAAACATTATGTTTTGGGGGTGTTTCTCTGCTAAGGGCACAGGACTACTTCACTGCATCAATGGGAGAATGGATGGAGCCATGTACCGTCAAATCCTGAGTGACAACCTCCTTCCCTCCACCAGGACATTAAAAATGGCTCGTGGCTGGGTCTTCCAGCACGACAATGACCCGAAACATACAGCCAAGGCAACAAAGGAGTGGCTCAAAAAGAAGCACATTATGGTCATGGAGTGGCCTAGCCAGTCTCCAGACCTTAATCCCATCGAAAACTTATGGAGGGAGCTGAAGATCCGAGTTGCCAAGCGACAGCCTCGAAATCTTAATGATTTACAGATGATCTGCAAAGAGGAGTGGGCCAAAATTCCATCTAACATGTGTGCAAACCTCATCATCAACTACAAAAAACGTCTGACTGCTGTGCTTGCCAACAAGGGTTTTGCCACCAAGTATTAAGTCTTGTTTGCCAAAGGGATCAAATACTTATTTCTCTGTGCACAATGCAAATAAATATATATAATTTTGACAATGTGATTTTCTGTTTTTTTTTTTTTATATAATCTCTCACTGGTAAAATTAACCTAGCCTAAAAATTCTAGACTGTTCATGTCTTTGACAGTGGGCAAACTTACAAAATCAGCAAGGGATCAAATACTTATTTCCTTCACTGTATCTGCAGGTTTCCCCAATGATAGCAGCTGATCACCAAGGGTCTGAGTAGTCAGACCTGTGACAATCAGCTGATCACCAGGCAGACTTCTATTAAGAAATGGTTTGTCGAGATGAGAGAAACCGTTTAATACTTATTGCTCCTTAGAATTTCCCTTGCTAGAACATAAAGTGAAGATGTGTTTTCCATATCATAGCACCAGTAAAATGAATAGTCACTCATCAATAATGGAAGAAATTGATCACAGTCTTGGCATTAGAGGGTGATTGACAAACATACATTGGAGAAACTGGTTGTATGTGTTATTAAAATGTTTAACCCCTTAAGGACACGGCCAATTTTAGCCTTGAGGACAGAGCAATTTTTTTTACATTTCCCTCTATGCATCCCGACGCTCATAAAGCTTTTATTTTTTGTACGACGTAGTTGTATGAGACTTTGTTTTTTGCGGGACGAGTTGTACTTTATGTACGTACCATTTTTTGGTACAAATACATTATCGTTTAATTTCTATAAATTTTTAATTAGATTAAAATGCAGAAAAAAAGCAGTTGCGCAGCAGTTTTAATATTTTTTTTTTTACACCATACACCGATCATAATAAATAATGGTATACATTTATAGTACAGGTTGTTACGGTCGTGGCGATACCAAATATGTCTATATTATTTCATGTTTTGGGACTTATATTTTAAAAAGTTGATTTATTATAAAAAATGTGTATTTCTGTGTATTTTATTTACTTTTTATTTATTTATCATTATTTTTTTTTTACATTCATTTAACTTTTTTTTTTTAATCCCATAAAGGGATTTATCATTTTGATTTTGTAACTGTAATGTACTGGCATAGATCTATATGCCAGTACATTAGCCTGTTACTGATCGTACACAGGCAGTTGTTAGGGCAGACCTCAGTATGCCCTAACAAGAGGAAATATGTTCAGACAGCCCTGGGGTCCTTCACTGGACCCTGGGCTGTCTGGCCAAATGAGTTGTGGGCTTTGATCGCGTCACAGTTATTTTCTGTGACGCGATCAATATGCAGTCCCCTCTCCTTGAACGCCGCGATCAGCTGTCATCGCGGCGTTCAAAGGGTTAACGGCGGAGAGAAGATGTTTCTCTCCTCTCCGCTGTCAGAGCGGGGCCGTGGCTGTGTATTACAGCCGTTGCCCCGCTCTCGATCGCACACACAGAGACGGCAGGGACGGCTGTCACACAGGACGAGTATGCTCGTCCTAATGCGCGAAGTGCTCGCCGCTCAGGACGAGCATACTCGTCCTGTGTCGGCAACCAGTTAATACATAGCAGTGGTTGAGCGGGTTTAAAGACAAGCAACCAGAGGATTAAATTGAATGAGGGGACTGCAGTATACAGAAAGATGATCAAAAATGGGGATATTTCCTTTAGAAAAAATAAGGCTGAGGGCTATTAGATTGTTTAAATATAATAACAGTCTATACCGAGATCTCCGTAAAGTAATCTATTTATTCCCAGGACTGCAACTATGGAAGTCTCTGCCCAAGGACGTTGTAATGATTAATTCAGTAAAAGGCATCCAGGCCCCATTTAAACTCTTTCCTCTAAATAAAAATGTATGTGATAAAAAAATAAACTCTTTCATGAAAGTAACAATATTACAAGTTATGGCCATTACTGGTGATAGGTTGTTGATCCAGAGATTTATTCTAATTGCCAAATTTTGATTTGCACATTTTTTCCCTACGATGAGGAAAATTGGCTTCTGCCTTAAAGAGGCTGTCACCAGTTTATAACTTTCCTATCTTCTACCTAATCTAATAGGCGCTTTAATGTAGATACGTTTTTTTTGTTTGTTTTTTAAAAATGTCTATTTTTGACCAAGTTATGATCATTTTTAGTTTTATGCTAATGTGTTCTAAATATCCAACTGGACATTTTTTTTACTTTTCACCAGGTGGGCGTTGTAAAGAAAAGTGTATGACGCTGACCAACCAGCGTCATACACTTCTCCTCATTCATGCCCAGCTTGTTTCACTGCGTGAGATCACGCTGTGCAGTGAAACAAGCTGGGCATGAATGAAGAGAAGTGTATGACTCTGATTGGTCAGCGTCATACACTTTTCTTTACAACGCCCACTTGGTAAAAAGTAAAAAAAACGCCCAGTTCAAAACGGCTTTGTAAAAAAACGGCCCGAACAGAACGTCGTTTTTCCCACTGAAATCGATAGACAGATGTTTGGAGGCGTTCTGCTTCCGATTTTTCGGCGGGTTTTTCGGGGGTTTACGCCCGTGTGAACATACCCTTAAAATCTAAGACGCAAGTGGTTCAGTGATGCCATTCCCTAGAACTGAAACACCAAAAGTAACCTTGGTAAGAGCTGAACTATGTTATCATCTAGACTAGTGTTCCCTATAAAACGGTCACTGGGTCAGGATCATGTAATAGACATTGGTGCTGTACAACTTGACTGTACAGCAACATAATATCACAGCCACTAGGAATTTTTTCACACATTTTACTGGTTGATTTGTTCTTACTAGTAAATGATTGTAAATTGTTAATAAACATAACATTTATTTGACATACAACATTTCAGTAAAGGGTTAAACAATATCTCTGACATGTTTTGATTTAACACATACGATAAACTATGTTCAATTTGAAAACATTTTCTACAGAACCACAGGGCTTGATGTACATCTTGTTTGTAGAGAAGAATAAGTATGCACTGCAGGGCATGGCACTTGATATTCTCTGACTCTTGACATTGGCTGTCCTTACTAGAGAGGCAGAGATGAGATTGTCACATGCCAATAAGTGATCAATAGAATGATATGTCTCATAGAGTTAAAAGCTACTTTTATATGGACAAAACAGATAAGGGATCTCTAAACTAAAGAGCTCAGTATATGTATACCGTGCCAACCAGGCACTTTTCTCTACCATTGTCAATAGTTAGTTTCTAAAGTCAATGAAACCTGCTTTCTAAATATGGAGTCCCAATCTTAAGAAAACAGCTACTAAACAAAGTGCCAAAACCAGATTTACTGTTAGTAGCAGTGGCGGAACTACCGCTATAGCAGCCATATCGGCTGCTACAGAGCTTGCGGCATCCTTAGGATACAAATACAATTGAATACTATGGCATAGCAGGGAGCTAGCTCCCTGCTCTGTCATTCACTAGGCTACAGGTCACATCACTGGATCACGCCGGCCTACGCAAGGGTCCTGATTTGGCATCTCAAAGGCTGTTGAGGAGGCTGTGGAGCCTCAGTAAGTCGCGGGGCTAGGTTAGTGCAATTTTTTTATTTGTTTGGGAGATGGCACTTTCTACAAGGGTGGTCTAATGGGTGTGTGTGGCACTATCTACAAGGGAGGGCTGTGTAGCACTATCCACAACGGGGGCTGTGTGGTACTATCAACAAGGGAGGAGTATGTGTCACTATCCACAAGGAGGGTGTGCGACAATATCTACAAGGGGGTTATGTGACACTATCTGCAAGGGGGGCTGTGTTGCACTATCCACAAGGTGGGCATGTGGCACCATCCACAAGGGGGACTGTGTGGCACTATGTACAGGGTGGGTGTGGCACTATCTACCGGAGGACAGTGAGCAGCACTATCTTCAAGGGGCTGTAGGATTATTATAAATGGGATCTCATAAAATGGGTGGGGGGTAGATGATCTACAACTTAGCGTCCTAGCTGTATTTTACATTGTACACAGAACTGATAAATGTGCATTGTCGGGAGGGCAGGGTGTGTTGGGTTGGGGGGGGGGCAGTCAAAAGTTTGCTATGGGGCCTAGTCTTTCCTAGTTACGGCCCTGGTTGGCAGATACAACCGGGCTGGGCATCTAACACACAGTTAGTTAGTTAGTTAGTTAGGGAGTTCTAGTTAGACTAGCACCCTTAAAAAGAAAATGTATGATCTTTCATAGATTCGTTAACTTAAGAAATGAAAATACAACACTATATCCACAGAGCAAGAATATTTGCTTTTGTGGGACCTATCCAATGTGTGAAAATAACTTTTATGTTTACCAGAGAGGAAATCACTTGGGTTGGACAGTAGGAGAGCAGGGTGAAAGAGGACAAGATAAAATAACTGCATGGTATAACTTTCAAGTACATGTAGTAAGATCCACTGAAGATATCCCAATGTCAACAGGTGGAAACATAAGTGGAGATATTAGAATGCAGTGCAATTTTATAAGATTTTATAGATAATATAATTGTAGAAATAAAATGATAAAGCTATTTATTCAGATTAAAAAAAAATTACAACTGGAAAAACAGTATATCTTGTTCTGTAACCGCAATGTGAAATTACATTTCTAGAATCATAATAAAGTTTGTGATGTACTCCACTCCAGAGTCTCTACATGTTAAAAATCTCTTTGTGTGCCGCTGTAGGCTACCTCCATGAGCATTGCTTCTAAAGGAGAAAAGCTTTGTAATACTGTATGCAATACTGACTATGAATCCATGAGGAGGAAAACCATTGTGTGCCTCTGTATAACTGAAAGCACAGTACGGACCTATAGAATTCTATGTGGGCTGTATTACGGATCCATACTATATAAGTCTATAACACAGCAGTGTGCATGAGATATTAGCCTAAGGCATCATTTACACGAGCGTAATAAATGCGCGTGCGACGCGCGTGCTTTTCACGCGTGTCGTACGCACCTATATTAGTCTATGGGGCAGTGCAGACAGTGCGTGAATTTTGTGCAGCACGAGTACATTGTGTAAAACTCACGACATGTCCTATCTTTGTGTGCTGTTCGCGCATCACGCACCCATTGAAGTCAATGGGTGCGTGAAAACCACGCATGCCGCACGGAAGCACTTCCGTGCGAACTGCGTGATTCAAACAACAGCTGTCAAACACTGAATGTAAACAGAAAAGCACCACGTGCTTTTCTGTTTACAAACAGCCAAATGGAGTGTCATAATGATGGCGGCTGCGAGAAAATCTCGCAGCCGCGCATCATACACTGATGACACACAGAGCTGTTAAGTGCCTTTTGCGCACGCAAAACGCCGCGTTTTTTGCGTGCGCAAAACGCACACGCTCGTGTAAATGAGGCCTAACAAAAAGATAACTAACAATAAAAGTAAATAGTCATTAGTTTTCAAATCCCTAATACATCTGCGTTTATGATTTCAATCAAACCTCTTAATAATATTTTTTTTATGCCAATTCACCCCTATACCTGTTAATGTATTGGGGATCTGTAAAATAAATTATAAATATTTCTATGTACTGCTTCTTATGGATTTTGGAGCTGAGCGCTATAGAAACTTGCTTATGATATTTGACTATCTGACATTTAGTAGTAGGCAAAGTCTGTCCGAACAATGTAGTTCAGCGCAGGACTGTTTTTTTGTGGACTGTTTTTATTGTACATATTTAGGATATTTATTAAGCAACTTCTCAGGTAAAATGATTTCCTGTATAATACCTCATGCACAGGAGGTAAATGCGAAAAATAGGACATGCCCTATTTTGTCGGGTCAATTCTAGGGACCGGACACACACCAGTGAATATACAGGAAGGTGTCTGTGGCCGAAAGAAATGAATGGGTCAGTATTTTGTACGCAATTACGGATTCGTGCGCATGAGGCCTAAGACACGTTAGGGATGAATGAAAAAATTTCTCTAAAGGATTGCTTCTCTGACCCTGCATAATGATACTATTTACTAAACTGCCAAATGATAATATTTGTTTGCCTGAACATCTTGTCTGCCTACATTTGATAAAATCCCTTTCCTATCACTTTGCTGTCACAGTGCAGACAATGAATCAATGTCGACAGAATGAATGCACACACGGATACCCCAGTGGTGGATCAATCTCCAATAGTCAACAAATTACAGACTGAAGGCTGCAGCATCTGGTATTAAAAATGGATTTTATGCACATAGTACACATTGTGAGCTAAAACATCACACATATACACTCCGTAAATGAAAGATCCATTTTTACATTGGATGCTGCTGCCTTCTAGCTGGAATCTGTCATGCTGCTGTGGAGAAACAGGACGGATAACTCCCCAGAGACTCACAAAATAATGTCCAGGCTGTTTTTTTTTTTTTTGTGTTACCCTCATTCATGCTGCGAATCCAGCAATGTGAATAATTATTCAGAAAAAAGTTTAAGTAATGGGCTTGGGGAAAAAATTCAAAATTCCTTGTATAATGAAATGTTATGCCATTTTATAATATACTTTGTTTCAGTATCTCACCATTTTCAAAACCTATGTTTTCTGTTAGTTAATGGGAGAGCTTATTGAACACATATACAGACCTAATACTAAGTCGAGGATTTCTACAACTGTATCTAGTCTAAGCAATCCCATATGAGCTAAATATCCTGGGTTGCAGAGTGATACATTTACCCACATTGATACATTGCAATAAACAATCATGGCAGTAGAGGGACTTGGGATCCTGAACTGATGTGTATATCTCACAGAGGAGCTAAAGATAAAAAAATATATATAGAATTCAGTAAGTAAAGCAAAATATATACAAAGCATTTAAAACGTTAAAGTGTAGCTAAACGTTTGACAAACTTCTGACATGTCATAGTGACATGTCAGAAGTTTGGATTGGTGGGGGTCCAAGCACTGAGACCCCCACCAATCACTAGAACGAAGCAGCTGAAGCGCTCGTGTGAGTGCTCAGTCGCTTCGTGTATTTTCGGCTCTTTAAAATAAAATAAAACAGCTTAAAATGTTTCCGAATGTTAAAAAAAAAAGAAACGACTTAATTATAGGGAGGGCACATAGGACCCTAATGTGGCCCTGTTTATCTGTTATATTCATTACCATTCCCACACATCTTGTCACTGCGTCCCCAGCCATTTCCGGTCATCGCTGTAAAAGGCAATTGGCTTCTGCTGTCATGTGGCGCTGTGCGAAGACGAAAGAAAGCAGTGAGGGGTTGGAAAACTGATTGGGGTGGGATGATCTAGACAAGATCTGAAAGATCTGTATTATGATATGTTCATATGCAGCAGATTTGTTGCAGACATTTCTGCGACTGAAAATCTGTTCCTTACATCTGTGTGGGGTTGTTTCTACAGCATGTGCATAGATTTCTGCAGACAATGAGACTGTTACAGAAATATTTTGCAACAAATCTGCCGCCTGTGAATATATTCTTATACACTGCGGAAAATAAAGCAAGAAACATTAACATTCGTTAATATAAACACCCGAATATACATAAATTTAGTGTCTTCTGGATCAAACCTCAGATCCTGCAAACAAAACTTCTCAGTTCCATTATAACAAACGGAGTCGTAAACCATCAATACATCTGTATGTTCCCCTGATCAAGCTAATACACAAAATGTGCGTTGGGCCATCGGTGGTGGAGACCTAGGATCTAGAGACATGGGTAAGATGGAACACCGAATGCTTTAGCTCTTGAGTTTTACATGGACATACACTATGGACAAAAGTATTGGGAAATATACATATTACACCTACAGTGGATTTTATGGCATCCCCTTCTAATTTTATAGGCATTAATATGGAATTAGTTCCCCCCTTTGCAGCTACTGTAAAAAGCTGTAAAAGGCTTTGTACAAGATTTTGGAGTGTGTGTGTTGGAAGTTATGCCCATTTTTCCAGAATAGCTTTTGTAATGTCAGATACTGATGTTGGATGAGAGGGCCTGGCTCACAATCTCCATTCTAGTTCAGCCCAAAGGTATTTGATGGGGTTGAGGTCAGGGATCTCTGCGGGCCAGTCAAGTTCTCCCACACCAAACTTACACAACCATGTCTCTATGGACCGCGCTTTGTGCACTGGGGAACAGTCAAGCTGGAACAGAAAGGGCCTTCCCCAAACTGTGTCCACAAAGTTGGCAGTATACAATTGCCCAAAATGTCTTGGTATGCTGAAACATTAAGATTTCCCTACACTGGAACTAACCAGCCTATGACAACTGAAACAACCCCACAGCATTATCCCTCCTCCACCAAACTTTAAACTTGGGACAATACAGTCAGGCAGGTAACGTTCTCCTGACATTCGCCAAACCAAGACTCGTCCATCAGACTGCCAGATAGAGAAAAGTTATTCGTCACTTCACAGAACACGTTTCCACTGCTCCAGAGTCCAGTGGTGACGTGATTCACACAACTCCATCTAAGGCATTGGCATTGTACTTGGGGATGTGAGGCTTGCATGCAGCTGCTCTGCCATGGAAACACATTCCATGAAGCTCCCAAGACACTGTTTTTATGCGGATGTTAATGCCAGAGGAGGTATGGAACTCTGCAGAGCTTTGATTACTTTTTTTCACTATGCGCTTCAGCACTCGACGACCCCACTCTGTACCTTTACGTGGTCTGCTACTTTGTGGCTGAGTTGCTGTGGTTCCTCAATGCTTCCACTTTGCAATGATGCCACTCACAGTTGATTGTAGAATATCTAGGAGGGAAGAAATTTCACAAACTGACTTGTTGCAGAGGTGGCATCTTATTAAAGTACCATCCTGGAATTCATTGAGCTCTTTAGAACGACCCATTCTTTCACAAATGTTTGTAAAGGCGACTGCATGGCTAGGTGCTGGATTTTATACACCTGTGGCAATGGGACTGAATGAAACACCTAAATTTAATGATAAAGACCTAATGCACACAGCCGTAGCTGTGTGCACGGTCCGTGATTACGGCACCGACGGGCCGCGGAAAGTCATCTGCGGGCTGTCCACAAATCACGGACCGTGCACACATTGGTTTCAATGAGCCTGGACCGCAAATGCAGCATGTATAATGACATGCCCTATTTTTTTGTGTTCCGGGCAATATACGGACCGTGGAAACCACACTCGTGTGCAATGGCCCATAAGTTAACATGTGTTTTATACTATCCGGTATTATACTATTCGTATTATCAATCGCCGACACAGCAGTAGCGGTGGTTCACAGTATTACAGCCTTCCCCCATTCACTTCAATGGGAGAAGGTTGTAATACTGTGAACCACCGCTACTGCTGTGTCGGCAATTCACAGTATGTGCAGTGTCCAGAATGAAGGGAAAGCAGCTGATTCAAAACAGCTGATTGGCGGGGGTCCCTGCAGTTGGACCCCAGGATAGGCCATCAATTTTTAGGGACTGAACAACCCCTTTAAGTAGGATTGATAGTTTACCCATGCACCTATGTGGCTAACATTGAATTCCTCTTGCCTGTCAAGCAGTTTTTAAATTTATGTCAATAAAAGTTATTTCTTTTTAATGCAGATGTATCGATGGTTTATGACTCCATTTGTTATAGCGGATGTATGTATTGTAGTTGCCATCGGTTACTTATGATGGATATGGGGGGACAGTGTAATCGTTGAAACATATACCCAGCCGACTATAGAATATTTGTCTTGAGAAAACTGTTATAGTTAGTCAGTTCTCTATTATCTCATACCATGACAGTTGTTATTATTAACCTGCTGTGATTGAACTGTCACATAAATGCAACATTTCCCATTTTCTAACTTCTTGTTACACCTGGGAAGCATGATCAGATATATTCTTCCTAGCAAGAAAATCAAAGTGTTCAGAATCTTGCATGAATATACTAATTTCTGTTTTTCTAGTCTGGCCATTTGTCTAGTTTAGCAGAAGCACCATGCTGCCCTGGGGCTGCATACTTTCTGAACTACTAGTCTTTATATAGGAAATTAAGTGACCAGTCTATTTTGGGCTTTAATGACAGCGATTTTTTATTTTCAGTTTTGTCGATTGTCGTCTATGTAGCTATTAAAGAGCTTATTTGTTGTGAGACGCTTGTGTTTTTTATTAGTACTATTTTGGGGTACATACGACTTTTTAAATGTTTTTTATTGCATTTTTTGGAAGGTAAGATAAACAGAAAACAGCAAATTTGAATTTTTACAGCATTCACCATGCGGGTCAAATAACGTGATAGTTTTATAGTTTGGGTCTTACAGACGCGGTAATACCAATTATGTGAAGATTTTTATTATAATAAAGCCATTTGTAAGGGAAAAAAATGGGTAATTTTTCCGCTGTGCTTTTCCAAATAACTATTGATGATCAAAGCTATATTGTCTATTACGTGTATATAGTCACTGATGCCGAAAGTATTTGACAAATTGGGAAAATGCAGCTTTAAAAGATTTCCCTTGATATCTGGGGTGTTGAGATGAAAGAAAACGGAAAGCAATGGAGCGGGGAACAGCCATAGTAGATTGTGGCCTGACTCAGGTAGAAGCAGGGAGGGAGTAGTTATTGGGTTAATATTAGGGTATGTAGTGCAGATTCAGGTGGTGTGTATGTGCACTGCCTGTGCTGAGTTATACAAAGAAGAACAGGGAGAGGGCATATCAGTTTTGACGCAAAACAGATGTTAGAGTAGAGAGGTTATGATAAGAGCTAGCTTGTACCCAGTTGTGTTTTATTTAGGCCTAGGATCATGGCTTTATTCATGGAGGAATTGCGTAGCGTTGTGAGGGCTGCTGTGACCCATGGCCAAGAGTGGGTGCAAGCCAGTTTGCTGGCCGCAGTTACTAGTGGCAGGGAATTGGTGGCTAAATTTCAGGCACATCGGTCCAGGCTGCTGGAATGCCTCAGTCCTGACGTTACCCCCCCCCCCCCCCCCGAATCAGGCACCTTTTGCTGAGCCCCACCAGGGACTCTTTCACCCTGGCTGACCGGCTGGTGGGGAGGAATCCTGTTCCATGGCGGGTCCCAGCAGGGGAGGAGTGGGGCTACTCCTCCTCCCCCTTGTGACTGACTAGGCAATGTAAGGAGTGGCATGGCTGCCTTTACTAGTGAAGTGCTAGCCAGGGAGGAAGACATGGTAGGTGACCTTACCTGTGACGGCAGCCGCTCAGTCCCAGCAGGGGATGGGCTCCTCAACTGTGGAGCTTCTGACAGCACCTGCTGCAGGATCGGTGGGGCACCAGGGGACTCTAGGTAATGATGAATGCCGCTGATATCTAGCTGGAGGTAGGGGCCAGTGGCCTTCTCGTCAAGATTGGGGGGCAGCTGCTGAAGAGAGCACTGACCCAACCCCAGGGAAGAGGAATGCGGTTCTTTAGCATATGACTCGACTGAAGAGGGTGAGCTGCTGGTCACAGGACAGTACGGCTGGGTTTGCACTGTCCTGTGACCCCATCTACCTTGACAGCGGCCAGAGTAACTATAGGACAGCTTGGACGTGATAGGATGGATGTCACCAAGGCTGCTGGGAGGCCTTCCCTTGGACAGCCAGATGAGGGCGCTTCGGTACAAGCAAGGTTTTGTGGAGTGGGGTTTCTGTAATGTCAGGTGGTTATGGGGTCGGTGGGCCCAGATAGGTCAACGCAGGAGTTGTTGTCGTGGATGCGGATGTGGCTGGCTCACATGAGGGGGTGTGCATTGAAATGTAGGGGTGCCTGAAGCTGTGTGGTCTGCCAGGCAAGGGGTGACTGGTGGTTTGGCTGGTACGCCTGGGAATGGAGTTGGGGGTACGTGGACTCTGCTGGTGTGGTGACGCATATAGTGGGTTCCCCTGGGGTGTCTGATGCTGGGTGTACTGCCTTTGGGCAGGCGGCGGTGTCTGGGGCAGGGACAAGTGCAGGCAACGGCAGTGATACAGGCAAGGTTAAGCAGGTCGAGGATGTTCGGCTTGCAAACGCGGTGATAGGTGAGGTTTACGTGTGTTTTGAGATCTTCTTCTCCTTGTTACCTCTGGAGAAGTTCAATTTAGAGAGAGTGAAACCAGATGAGAGTAAAAAGGACGAGAAGGAGAAGCAGCATTATCGGAGGATTCCTTGTACCTTTTCAAATTGGCTGCATGCATTTGCAATCCTGGCCAGTGTGGTGGGCGAGAAGGTGCCGAACAATTGTTCCACGTTGTTCTGCTACATGGATGGGATTGTTGAGGCTTATCTGATATCTGGGAGCGTAACTTCGTTGTGACAAGCTATTTAGGTAACGGAAGGTGTAGTCTATGGTGGGATCACAAGCTCATAAGTCTGTGGATGCGCCTTATGGTGGCGCCCAAAGGAGGGAGCAGTCCTTTGTTGTGGAAGCCGGGAGTTCCTTGGCAGCTGGGTCCTTGGCTGGTACAAGTAGACTGTTGCTGGCAGTACTTACTGGGGTACTGTAAGTTCTTGTTAGAGTGTCATTACAAGTAGAGATGAGCGAACCGGGACAACCAAATCCGGTTTCGGTCCGAACATTGGGAAAAGTTCGGTTCGCAGCGAATCCAAACTTCACCGGGTTCGGCCGAACCCGTTTTGACCGAACCCAGTCAAAAATATTATACAAATCGGCAGCCACTTGTCTCTATCAATCACTGATAGAGAAAAGAGGCCGCTGAATAAAAATAAAATAAAAAGCATTTCATACGTCACCGGTCGTTGTCTTGGTGACGAGTCCCTCTTCTTCCTCCAGTCCGACCTTCTTTCCTGACGCGGCAGCCTGTGATTGGTTCCAGAGGCCGTTGCAGCCTGTGATTGGCTGCAGAGCCCGCGGCAGCCTGTGATTGGCTGCAGCGGTCACATGGGCTGTATCGTCATCCAGGAATGTCGGGCCGGATGTCGAGAGGGACGCGTCACCAAGGCAACGGCCGGGAGACCGGACTGGAGGAAGCAGAAAGTTCTCGGTAAGTATGAACGTCTTTTTTTTTTACAGGTTACTCTATATTCTGATCGGAATTCACTGTCCAGGGTGCTGAAACAGTTACTGCCGATCAGTTAACTCTTTCAGCACCCTGGACAGTGACCATTTACTGACGTCGCCTAGCAACGCTGCCGTAATGACGGGTGCACACATGTAGCCACCCATCATTACGGGGCCTCATGCACCCGACCGTAAAAACACCCAATATTACGGGTTGTAATTACGACCCGAAATAGCGGGCCCATAGACTTCTGTTAGCCACGGGTACCTTCCCGTTTTCTCACGGGAAGGTGCCCGTGCCGTTAAAAAGATAGAACATGTTCTATTTTTTTATTTTACGGGCCGTGCTCCTATACTTTATAATGGGAGCACGGCTCGGAAAAACGACCGGCTGCCCGTGGCCGGCCGTGCTCATCTCCTGAAATACTCTGTGCTGCCTTAAACTCTGTGGACAGGTCAGGATCCTGTTTCTTTTAAATGCTGCTGGGGAACCCGCTCGATCCACTATATAAGGCTGCGCTACAGTGCTTGGGAATAAGTGACTGGGGCAGAAGAGGATGGAGGCGCAGCCTTATATAGTGGATCGAGCGGGTTCCCCAGCAGCATTTAAAAGAAACAGGATCCTGACCTGTCCACAGAGTTTAAGGCAGCACAGAGTATTTCAGGAGATGAGCGTGCGGATCTTGTGCGGGGTGGTGACTTGCCAATCATGTGAAGGTGTTATTGAGGACAGGAGTGGAGGAGAGGTAACAGACTGAGAGCTACGTAATGGTAAGAGCAGAGTTCACAGCAGCACTAAATCTGCACGCTCCTCTCCTGAAATATTCTGTGCTGCTGTGAACTCTGCTCTTACCATTACGTAGCTCTCAGTCTGTTACCTCTCCTCCACTCCTGTCCTCAATAACACCTTCACATGATTGGCAAGTCACCACCCCGCACAATATCCGCACGCTCATCTCCTGAAATACTCTGTGCTGCCTTAAACTCTGTGGACAGGTCAGGATCCTGTTTCTTTTAAATGCTGCTGGGGAACCCGCTCGATCCACTATATAAGGCTTCACCTCCATCCTCTTCTGCCCCAGTCACTTATTCCCAAGCACCGTAGCGCAGCCTTATATAGTGGATCGAGCGGGTTCCCCAGCAGCATTTAAAAGAAACAGGATCCTGACCTGTCCACAGAGTTTAAAGAGGCTCTGTCACCAGATTTTGCAACCCCTATCTGCTATTGCAGTAGATAGGCGCTGCAATGTAGATTACAGCAACGTTTTTATTTTTAAAAAACGAGCATTTTTGGCCAAGTTATGACCATTTTTGTATTTATGCAAATGAGGCTTGCAAAAGTACAACAGAGTGACCTGTCACTTCTTGGGGCGTATTCGACGCGCCGTAATCCCATTGAAGCCAATGTTATCTGCTGAAAAGTGTTTCACGCGTTTTGGACGCCTCTTGTGCGCGTAATTTGGGGCGTTACGGATGGAAATACGCGCGAAATTACGCTCCGAATTAACGACCCAAGCTTCAAAAGCCCTCCCCCAAGGGGTATTGCCAATGCAGCCATTTTCAAAGGCCATTTTAGTCATTTTTAAGCTAGGTAATAAAAAACCCTGATTTGACTGCTTCAGCATGGCACCCCCCACGTACAGGAGGATGCACATCGACGTGGATGCCCTAATCTCCGAAGTAAGTACAAAGTGATAGGCATAATGTTGCTTGGATTGTGTTTAAGGGGGGGGGGGGATTTCCTTGTACACTGAAGACACTATGCAGGTGCAAACATGTGTCTAGGCCCTGTGTTCTCATTTTCTGTCATGTGTTTTGTGAATCTGTGTATTTTTTAACATACATGCCCACAATCTACACATACCCAATGCAATGTATGTACTGTTGAACTTGTCTTGTGGAACATGCCATTTGGGTAGCAACAACTGCACATGCAATTGCGCATAGACCGCACAGCGCATGTGTAGCTGTTTTTAACTAACAAACTGTCCACTCTCTCTGTTTGAAACTCCTCAATGTTAAAGGTGGCCACATTGCTTTCTTGTCGTTTGCTCTGTGTCGGCACATTTTTTCAACAATGTGCGCCGCATATTTGTATCTCATTTTATGGTGTGTTGGAAGGTGTGCCGCACATGTGCTCTTTGTGTGCTTTTGCAATTTTCGCTTGCGGATGGTTGCTGTGTGTTTGGAGCACAGCAATGGGTCCCCACCACACAATCCCCCCTGGCTTGCATTTCCTTGCATCTCTAACACCCGCGGGTAGCATTAAGCACTTTACTTGATGAAGTAACCACCGTACTTAGATTAGCAGTGAATTTGGTCATGTGATTTTTGGATTCACCCAAAAGATTACCATGTGTGTGTTGTTATTTTCTGGCACTGCATAAACTAAGCCATCTGTCACAAAGGTAATGCACGTTCTTTACAGTTTGATTAGTTATTTGCCTTGGTATGTTGTAAAGGTGGAGGCGCGCAGCAATCTCTGGAATAAACAGGTGCCAGGCTATTCGAATCGGGCCCTGAGACAGGACTCCTGGGAGATTTGCGTGGCGCTGTACCCCGACTAGGTGAGGCGGTCCAATAAGGAGCAGAGCGAAATTGGTGAGTGTTTGTCATGTGTCCATGTAGGTCAATAGAATCATGATGTTTGGGGTTTATACAGGGAAATGGTGTGTCTCGGCCCAGCAATGTTTTTCTGATGACAGGCTAAAGTAAATGAGCAAGTAAATTTTCACATCTAAAATACACACATCTTAGCTGTGTTTGTTTGAACCCACACGTAACTTTATTTATAAACTACAGACAAAGGGTACATTGACTTTAAACGAATAATGTGATCTTGGGGTCCTGAGTTCCTGTTGCCTATTTGTTGCAGAGAAAGACCTCCAGACCCGCTGGAAGAGTGTCCGGGTGACCGGTTCATGCGGGACATGAGGAAAGCAGAGAGGAGTGGCTCATCTCCGCCACACGGGTCACAATGCCCGTACCACGAGCAGCTGCTGTTCCTCCTGCCCAACAGGGCACTCCGCCAGTAAGTTTTTCCATCCATTTGTAAACCACTACGTGTTGTTTAATGGTGTATTGCAGCGCATGGGTAGGCATAGTGGTTGAGGGCTAGGTATTGTTCAGCAATTTAAAAAGAAAGGATGAGAGACATGTGTGCTGCACAAATACTTCATCTTCTCCTTTAACGTTATCAGATCCTCGGGCAATGTTCAGCCCCCGACGCAGGTGGATACCCCTGCACAACAGGACCAGCAGCTGAGGGACAGGGATCCTACTCCTTCCACCTCTCGGCAGGCACCTGCGGAAGCGGAGCACGATTCGGCATCGGAGGCGGAACCATGTGCCTTCTCTCCGTCCTCCGAAGCGGGCGATCGAAACCCTGCCCCACCTGCTGCCAGCCAGGTGCCAGTTGCCAACCCAACCCCTCTGCCACCCCCCATCCACTCTCCTCCCACACGACACCGATCTCGGAGGACCCTCCGGACAATGTAAAGCCAACTGGAAGTTGAGTCCAACGCCATGTCCTTTATCCGGAGGGTCGACGGCGATGATGAGTATGATTTTTTTGGCTACTCCGTTGCATCTCGCTGCCGCCAGTTGCAACGCCATGTTTGCCACTCCTACATGGCCTACACTCTAGCCGCGGGGGCAGCCTTTGAGATCGCAGCCCTACTCCCACCCCTGGAGGAGCTGGTATACAACCTCCATCGGGCCACTGGCGTGAGGGAGCCATCCGTCCCAATGCCCCTGAGCCCACGACCCGTCAGTGTCTCCACCCAGACGGAGACTCCACAGCCCCCACCCTCCTCAGCCATTTCCTCTGCTGCATCCCAGGTCATGGAACCTAGGTTCCCTTACCCACCCTCCCAATACGCCACCAGTGGCTATAGCCAGATGTATCCCCAACATTTCCCACCCCATTATCCTGGCCCTTCAAATTATGACTCTCCTCCCCGTTTCACCCAAATGTAGCCCCTTCCCTTATGTTGTGTCCCACTCATGTTATGAGTTCATGTTTTTAAGTTTTGTGATGTTACAAAATGTTGTTGCCATGATTGAAGGAGCATTTGAGGCAATGATGTAATTGCTCAATATGTAACCGAGCTTGAAAGTAAAAGATGTTGATAGTTTGATTGGCTGAAAATTTTTAATATCACAACCCACAACATTGGGATAAACACAAACGGACACATGGAATAAGCAAGACAACTAACATTATCTTCTGACTTGCCAACACACATTTTTGTAGGTGTTTGGATATCTCCACCATTATTGCAGATTGTCTCTACCAACAGTTGGCAGGTTCCAGCCGTTTGAACGTGCCTTCCCCCATGCCACAATGCTCCAACACATAGTGTCTCATAAAGGGGGGTAGATGTCTGATCCGTATCCCCACTTTTCTAGACAAAATCCGAAACATGTTCTTTCCACTACTCCTGGATGGGCTGCTGCTCACTGCGGCCGGAATCCTGCCAGGACACTGCACCTTCAGGACTCATGAAGTAGTCAGTGAAGGCATCTCTCACCTGTACTCCACGGTTTGATGGTCTGCCTAAATTCCAGTGGATGTGGGGGTCACGGAAAGCTGTCTGTGTCTCCACCTCCACGTCACCATGCTCCTGATCCCGAACATAGTTGTGAAGAACACAGGCAGCTTTAATGACCCCATCAACGGTGGACGCATCCAACTGAAGTGCACAGGTAAAGACCCTCCACTTACTAACCATGATCCCAAAGGTGCACTCCACGAAGCGTCGTGCCCGGCTCAGCCTCTCATTGAAGACTCTCTTCCGGGCATCTAGTCTCCTCCGTGGGTATGGGCGCAGCAGGTTGGGCATCAGTGGAAAAGCCTCATCCGATACCAGAACGAAGGGGACTGGGTGCGTGGTACCAGGAAGAGGTTGGGAAGGAGGTAGAGTTACCTGATCTGTCAGTATGTGTCTCCCTAAATTTGATGTCAGTAGCGCCCGGGAGTCCCCAGTGCTTCCATATGCGCCGACGTCAATAGCAACAAACTTGTACGATGCATCAGCCACCGCCATCAGGACCACTGAAAAATACTTCTTGTAGTTGAAGTAATGTGATCCTGACCGAGGTGGCTGCTGCACACGTACGTGCTTACCGTCGACGGCGCCTATGCAATTGGGGAAATTGGCCACAGATTGAAAGCCTGCTGCTACCTGCAACCAAATCTCCCGAGTCGGACTGGGCATCGCAATGGGCTGCAAATACTGCCAAATCACCCGGCATGTGCACCTGACAATTCCACTGATGGTGGATTTGCCAACACGGAATTGCAGGTGCAGGGATGAATAACTCTCCCCTGTTGCAAGAAATCTGGAAGAAAAAGAAACCTAATTAGACAAAATTCCTTACAAGGTACAACAACATGACATTACTCTAGCAAACCCATTAGTAAACCACACATGAGTTGCCAGCCCAGTCCTAACCTAAAATCCCGCACAATGTGTAAAACAAGCCCTCAAACATATACAAACACACCGCAACGTGATCAGCAGCCTCTCAACAGGTGGAATGGACGCACGCATAGTGGTATCCTAGCTCGTAAGGTGGGGCCCTAGAATTTCAGCCAGCCTGTCAAAAGCAGGGATTGACATCCGCACAAAAGCATAGAACTTTTCTGGAAACCTGTTGAGACAGACACAATATAAAATACATCCTGAGACGCAAAAGGGAACAACATAGAGAACTAAGGTTGCATTACAAAGAGAGTTGTAAAAAGGCAAATACTAGAACATAGCATGTGCAACATAAACGCCTGATTGATGACAACATGACACACATGTAGGCACCAGCTGTATTCCACAGAAAAGGACATATCAATGTACGCAGGTTTACATAAATTAGAGGTCAACTAGAGGCCCAACATATGTAGACTCAGAGACAGTGGTGTAAGTGAACAAATTCGGCCAAACTGGATACACATGTGAGGTTGTAATGAGAAACGCTGTCTGCTGCAGCAATTGCAGGCTCATGCAACACACCTGGCCGCACAATTGTACCTCAAACGAGCATTAGCAAGGGAGGTTTGGGGAAATATATCATCTATGTACTGGTCTAAAAAACAACGCTAAACAAACTCACCCTCTTAGCTCCTCATAAAGCTGCCCAATGTGTCCCCTTTCTGTGCGCAACACATTTATGGGGTGCACCCAATATCTGCGCCGACTTTCATGTGCCTGGGAAACAAAGTGTGACCATATGGTCCATTAGAATAAGCAACAGCGTATATTTAGAACTCATTTGGAACACAATCCATTCTTGCCCCAACCTACCTGGCGAATCCTTCTTCGGCGCATGACGTTCAGCAAAATGTGCATCAACAGGCCCATATGGCGGCGCCGCACTCTTATGCGCCTTTCTCTATGTTCTTCGCCCTGCTGGTCAAGCTGGGATGGCCCTGGTAAGATGCTTGGATTCATTTTCCACCCACAAACAACCAGTAATTGAAAAAGGGAAGTTGGGGATGTGGGTGGCGCATTTTTATAGACCTGGAATACAAGCACAGCCCCTAGTGGGTGGGATTTGGCCTACACATGGAGCATGCCTAAAAAACGCTTCGTTTTACGCGCGTATTTTACGTCTGAGTAAACGCGCACAAAAACGCGCCAAATGACGGACCGAAAAAAAAACGCCCGGAATTACGCCTCGAAGACGACTGAAATCCAAGGCGGATTCTGGCAAATACGCTCCATAAATTACGGGCGTATTTTACGCTGTCGTGTGAACATACCCTAAATATCAAGCAGGCTGTCAGATCTAGAATAGGAGCAGATACGCTCCAGAGCCCGAGATGTGTCTGTTGATTTCTATTTCAGATTGACTTAACACAGCCACTATAACACATAACGGAGGCTTGTTAATGTTCATATGTAAAGGTAAACTTGTGCCCTATCTCTCAGAGCACAGTAGATCTAAGTACAGTAGATCTAAAATACACTATGTCACAGAGACTGAGGTCACTATAAGAGGGAGGGTATATTATGAGGCACATACCCACAAAATCCACAACCTCTAAGGTGAAGGAGAACGAGGTACAGAGGCATCATACTAAATAAATTATACTCGAGGCTTAAAGAGGCTCTGTCACCAGATTTTGCAACCCCTATCTGCTATTGCAGCAGATAGGCGCTGCAATGTAGATTACAGTAACGTTTTTATTTTTAATAAACGAGCATTTTTGGCCAAGTTATGACCATTTTTGTATTTATGCAAATGAGGCTTGCAAAAGTACAACTGGGCGTGTTGAAAAGTAAAAGTACAACTGGGCGTGTATTATGTGCGTACATCGGGGCGTTTTTACTTCTTTTACTAGCTGGGCGTTCTGATGAGAAGTATCATCCACTTCTCTTCAGAACGCCCAGCTTCTGGCAGTGCAGATCTGTGACGTCACTCACAGGTCCTGCATCGTGTCGGCCACATCGGCACCAGAGGCTACAGTTGATTCTGCAGCAGCATCAGCGTTTGCAGATAAGTAGCTACATCGATTTACCTGCAAACGCCGATGCTGCTGCAGAATCATCTGTAGCCTCTGGTGCCGATGTGTCCTCGCTCATCTGACACGATGCAGGACCTGGGGACGTGACGTCACAGCGTGATCTCTGGAGAACACGGCTGTGTCTGCACTGCCAGAAGCTGGGCGTTCTGAAGAGAAGTGGATGATACTTCTCATCAGAACGCCCAGCTAGTAAAAGTAGTAAAAACGCCCCGATGTACGCACATAATACACGCCCAGTTGTACTTTTGCAAGCCTCATTTGCATAAATACAAAAATGGTCATAACTTGGCCAAAAATGCTTGTTTTTTTAAAAATAAAAACGTTACTATAATCTACATTGCAGCGCCTATCTGCTGCAATAGCAGATAGGGGTTGCAAAATCTGGTGACAGAGCCTCTTTAAATGAAGAAACTAAAGTTTAGATGTTCGTTCAACCCAGCCGGGTTAACGGATTTCATTTTATGGATCCAGTGACTTTTGTTCCAATCGCCTCCCCTACAGTGTTGAGGAACAGTTTGAATACCAATGAACCTCATTGATTTTGGATCTCCATTATGCATCAAATGTACATGTCTGGACACTGATGTGTCTCGTTTATTAATTATGTCATTAAAATTATCTCTCACTCCTTGTCGAAACTCGCGTTTCGTTTTGCCCACATAAACCAGGGGACAATCACATTGGGCAAGATACACCACTCTTTTTGTTTTACAATTGATGAAGTCCCTTATTTCAAACTGTTCCACAGTAGATGAACTCAAAAAGGTTTGTGAGGGCAGGATTTGGTCACATGTTACACATGTACTGCATTTAAATGTGCCTAAATGTCTTCGTGTCAACCAATTGTCCTGCCGCAAAGACGGAGAGAAGTGACTGTTAACTAGTCAATCCTTCAGACTCCTCCCTTTTCAAAAAGTGATTTGGGGATGTGGAGTCAGGACCTTCCCAAGATCTTGGTCCTGTAGTTAATCCCCCAGTGCCTTTCCAGAATTCTTTACACCTGAGAATGTGCATCATCATATACCCCTATAACTCTGAATTGTTTATCCTCCTTAGTTTTTACTTTGGGGGTCAACAGAGTTTTCCTCTCTTTCTTAATGGCTACATCAAAAGCTTCTCTTAGTGTTTGATTGGGGTAACCCTAATTCTTAAAACGTGTATGAAGATCCCTCACCTGTTTAACAAATGTTGAGGTCTTAGTACAGTTCCTCCTGAGACAGAGGTATTGCCCCCTAGGAATTCCCTTTTACAGGGAATAAGGATGAGAGCTCTGCCATCTCAGGAGACTGTTCGTAGCAGTGGCCTTTCGGAATACTTCGGTTTTGATGTAGCCATTTTGGTCACGTCAATCAGAACATGTAAAAATGAAAGGGAGTGTTCTTCAATCTCAGCAGTAAATCTCACACTGAGATCATTTGAGTTGATACATTTTATAAACTCCAAGAAACTTTCCCTCGTGCCCTTCTACAAGATGAAAATGTCATCTATGTATCTCAGCCAGAGACAGATATGTTCCTGCCACCGACTAAGATCCTCAGAAAAGATGAAAGTGGCTTCCCACCAGCCCAGGAGACGATTGGCATACGTGGGTGCACAATGGCTACCCATCGCCGTGCCCCTGAGCTGGTGGTAGTAGTGGCCCTCAAAAACAAATAAATTCTTTGGAAGGTTGAATTCTAGTAGTTCAAGTACAAATTCATTATGTGACCGCAAATGAACCTCTCTAGTATCAAGAAAAGATTTTGTGGCCCTCAGTCCAAGATGATGAGGAATTGAGCTATAAAGGGAATCTACATCAATTGAGCCCAGAAGCATTATATAGCTTTAATAATAGATCAGCCATGCCCCTTATGTATGAGGGTAAAGATTCTACAAATGTATGTAGTACGGTGTCCACATATATCCCTAGATTCTGATTAATACTTCCCATGCCTGAAACGATCGGCCTGACTTTTAGAGGAGCTAAACCCTTATGTATCTTTGAAAGTGAAAAAAATGTCACCTTGGAGGTAGAACATTTTTGTCAGGTGCACGAAAAAGGTTTGTTTATCATAATTATTGTTAACATGCAACATGTGAAGTTCCTGGGGGATGGAGTCCCCAGGAGTAGATTGAATTACAATTGCAGTGCCCTTGGATCAGGTTTGGATGGCTAAGGACATTTTACCCCACATAGTAAAGTGAAGATGCGGATGGAGACTACCTTAAAGGATCTTTCCCCCATAAATAAGGTGGGCTGTTTATAGTGATAGAGCAAGGTGAAGAATGCTTTGATATTTTGCATATAACTTTGCATATTTTATGATTATGTTAATTTGTAATTATGTTTTTATGGAGATTATTGTGAAATTTAATGCGGCTGCCAGGGCCGCCATCAGGAATTTCAGGGCCCCCTACAGCTAAATTTTCTGGGCCCCCCTACCGTGGCACCGCCTGTTAACGGTACCCCGTCCAGCACTATATCATGGTACCCAGGGCCGCCATCAGGGGGGGTATTATGGGTACTGATGTGAGAGGCCCGGCCAAACCTAATTCAAAGGGGGGCCCGGCGACTGCCGCGACTTGCCTTTGGTAGAAAAAAAACAGGCCCCTGCAATGGGGCCCGTTTTTTTCACCAAAAGAATGTCGTGAGCTGCGGGCCCCCCTTTCAATTAGGTTTGGCCGGGCCTCTCACATCAGTACCCATAATACCCCCCCTGATGGCGGCCCTGGGCAGCATGGGGGTCGTCATGGGGGCCGTCAAACACTGCCGCCCGTGCGACCGATCGCGCACCCGCAAACTCCTGCGCATGCGCACCCGCGACCGCCTGGAACCGCGCACCGAATTTTGAGGCAGATTTTGACCTGCCCACACTATCTTGAGGCGTTTTTTGCCCGCGGCGATTGAGGACAGTAGACAAAAAACGCAGGGAAAAATGCATTTTCTGCCTCCCATTGATTTCGATGGGAGGTCAGAGGCGGAACCGCGGCAAGAAAGGACGTGCTGCTTTTTCTTTTTTCCGCGACTGGCTCCCATTGATTTCAGATTAAATCAATGGGAGGCGGTTTTGGAAGTTTTTTGGTGCTGATTCTGACGCAGTGTCCGAGTCAATATCAAGGGCCAAAAACTCTGTGAACTGGGCCTTATTGTTAGGGCTTATTCAGACGAACGTGTAATACATCCGTGCAACGCGTGTGATTTTCACGCGCCTCGCACGGACCTATGTTACTCTATGGGGCCGTTCAGACTGTCAGTGATTTTCATGCTGCGTGAGTCCGTGTGTCCGCTGCGTAAAACTCACGACATGTCCGATATTTGTGCATTGTTCGCGCTTCACGCACCCATTGAAGTCAATGGGTGCGTGAAAATCACGCCCAGCACTTCCGCAGCTGTATAAACTATGAATGAAAACAGAAAAGCACCACGTGCTACAAACATACAAACAGAGTGTCATAATGATGGCGGTTGCGCGAAAATCACGCAGCCGCGCATCATACGCTGCTGACACACGGAGCTGTTATGGACCTTTTGCATGCGCAAAACGCCACGTTTTTGCGCACACAAAAAGCACACGCTTGTGTGAATCCGGCCTTAGGGTAGGAACACACTAGGCATGAACACTGCGGATTTTATGCAACACATTTTATTGTGGAAAATCCGCAGCGTATTACAGTCGCAGCAGAATGGATGAGATTAGAACAAATCTCATCAACACGCTGCAAAAAAAGTGGACCTGCAGTGTGGCTTTTTAAGCCTCAGCGTGTCAATGTATTCTGTGGAATCGCTGCTCCTCTGTTGCGGAAATTCTGCGGTTCTGCCGCAAAAAGCACACGAGAAAAAAAAAAAAAAGGCACTTTTTTAAATTTATAAAAAAGTTTAGACTTGCCCCGGCCGTAGTCCTGGTGACGCGATCCTCTATTCTTAGCGCAGCTCGGCCTCCTGTCATGACGTTTCATCCCATGTGACCTCTGCAGCGGTCACATGGTCTACAGCGTCATCCCAGGAGGCGGGGCTACATTCAGAAGAGAGAGATGCGTCACCTAAACTACGGCCGGGGCAAGTCGAAACTTTTTTTTCCCTGCAGGATTCCCGCAGCGGACATGCCTTACGAAACCTGCGCCACTATTTGGTGCGGTTTTGCTGGCGGAATTCCCTGCGGCTACCGGGGCAGATAAGCTGTGTAGTTTTACTCAGCATATCCGCCTAGTGTGTCCCTTATGATGTCGCTCCTGGAGCTGCTGCCGGTCTCTAAATAGGCAGTTGGTCCAGTAGAATTTGGAATTATTTTTTTTTGTGAACCAGCTTAAAAAAATACAAAACTTTTGTGTTAGGGCCTGTTCACATCACCGTTCGCCTCCGTTCCGTCTGAGGTTTCCGTCGGGTGAACCCCGCAACGGAAAGTGAAAGTGACAGCTTCCGTTTCCGTCACCATTAGCGCAGTCGACTACGCTATTGATTCCGTCCGAAAACCTGCCGGAATGGTGACGAACGGAAACCATTAGCAATGTTTCCGTCACCATTGAGATCAATGGTGACTGAAACGGAAGCAGTGCTGTCACTTTCCGTTGCGGGGTTCACCCTACAGAAACCTCAGACGGAACCCCGGAGCGGAAGCGAACGGTGATGTGAACAGGCCCTAACACAAAAGTTTTGTGTTTTTTTAAGCTGGTTCACAAAAAAAAATAATTCCAAATTCTACTGGACCAATTGCCTATTTAGAGACCGGCAGCAGCTCCAGGAGCGACATCATAAGGAACACACAAGGCGGATACGCTGAGTAAAACTACACAGCTTATCTGCCCCGGTAGCCGCAGGGAATTTCGCCAGCAAAACCGCACCAAATAGTGGCGCAGGTTTCGTGAGGCGTGTCCGCTGCGGGAATCCTGCAGGGAAAAAAAAGTTTAGACTTGCCCCGGCCGTAGTTTAGGTGACGCATCTCTCTCTTCTGAACGTAGCCCCGCCTCCTGGGATGACGCTGTAGACCATGTGACCGCTGCAGCAGTCACATGGTATGAAACGTCATGACAGGAGGCGGGGCTGCGCTAAGAATAGAGGATCGCGTCACCAGGACTACGGCCGGGGCAAGTCTAAACTTTTTTATAAATGTAAAAAAGTACCTTTTTTTTTCTCATGTGTGATTTTTGCGGCAGAACCGCAGCATTTCCGCAACAGACGAGCAGCGATTCCACAGAATAAATTGACATGCTGCGGCTTAAAAAGCAACACTACAGGTCCATTTTTTTTGCAGCGTGTGGATGAGATTTGTTCTAATCTCATCCATTCTGCTGCGACTGTAATACGCTGCGGATTTTCCACAATAAAATGTGTTGCATAAAATCCGCAGTGTTCATGCCTAGTGTGTTCCAACCCTAAGGCCGGATTCACACAAGCGTGTGCTTTTTGTGTGCGCAAAAACGTGGCATTTTGCGCATGCAAAAGGTCATAACCGCTCCGTGTGTCAGCAGCGTATGATGCGCGGCTGCGTGATTTTCGCGCAGCCGCCATCATTATGACACTCTGTTTGTATGTTTGTAGCACGTGGTGCTTTTCTGTTTTCATTCATAGTTTATACTGCTGCGGAAGTGCTGGGCGTGATTTTCACGCATCCATTGACTTCAATGGGTGCGTGATGCGCGAACAATGCACAAATATCGGACATGTCGTGAGTTTTACGCAGCGGACACACGGACACACGCTGCGTGAAAATCACTGACAGTCTGAACGGCCCCATAAAGTAACATAGGTCCGTGCGAGGCGCGTGAAAATCACACGCATTGCACGGACGTATTACACATTCGTCTGAATAAGCCCTAACAATAAGGCCCAGTTCACAGAGTTTTTGGCCCTTGATATTGACTCGGACACTGCGTCAGAATCAGCACCAAACAACTTCCAAAACCGCCTCCCATTGATTTAATCTGAAATCAATGGGAGCCAGTCGCGGAAAAAAGAAAAAGCAGCACGTCCTTTCTTGCCGCGGTTCCGCCTCTCACCTCCCATCGAAATCAATGGGAGGCAGAAAATGCATTTTTCGCTGCGTTTTTTGTCTGCTGTCCTCAATCGCATCGGGCAAAAAACGCAGCAAAAAACGCAGCAAGATAGTGTGTGCAGGTCAAAATCTGCCTCAAAATTCTTTAAGGAATATTGAGGCAGATTTTTTCGGCCTGCAAAATACTCTGTGTGAACAGGGCCATACATAAACAGCACTTTGAGACACTTTACTCACCGTGTCAGAAGAGCTGCTCCCACTCCAGTCCTCTTCAGGCAATGTCTTCTGTCCAGACGTCGTCCTTCACCTCCAGGCTCCAGAAAATGGCGGGGATCGTAGAACTGCCGCCGCGCAACAACTAGACTCCTCCCCCTCTCCTTACGCAGCTACGCTCTGGAGAAGGCGGAGGCGGACGAGGAGTCGGACGAGGAGGCGGAGTCTGAGTCGGACAAGGAGGACGAGGAGGCGGAGTCGGAGGCGGGCCAGCAGGTAAGTAACCGTGCGCCGCTGTCCCTGTGTGGCTGTCCTTCCCCGTCGATGTACTTGTGTTGCTCCCTCTCGGCGGCGCGCCTGGTCGTGCGCGGTCGTGGGCTCGTGCTTGCGGTGGTGTTTCGCGGCGCGGCGGCGGTGATGAGAGGGGGGCCCGCTGCCCCAGCTCGGGGGCCCGCTGCCCCAGCTCGGGGGCCCGCAGCAGCTCACAACATTGTTTTGGTGAAAAGAACAGGCCCCCTTTCAATTAAGTTTGGCCGGGCCCCCTACAGTACTACCCCTAATACCCCCCTGATGGCGGCCCTGGCGGCTGCTATGACCTTTTACCACAACAGGAGCCAGAGTTTTATTCATAAGAGAAGGGTGGTGGTCAGTAGTCAACCGTGTGAAAGTCTTCTATCCTTCTATATCAAATTTCCTGCACTTTGTTGCTCTCGGTCACACACAGATGACCACTACTACAAAAGAGTAAAAAAAAAAGACACATTTTATTGGTTGAGTGCATGGCTTGTTTCTCTGAGGACATCAAATTACAGGCAATTGTTTTCGGACCATGTAGGGCTATAACTTCAGGTCACAGAGTCTATGACAATTAGATACGATCAGCATCCAAATAGTAACTACATATACCCTAATGCACCATAAAGTTGGTGTTACAAAAATCTGTATATATGTATGCTATCACATGCTGCACAAAGTCAGTGTACAGGATCAGAATGCAAGAGCATTGGGAAGGAAGAAAGCTAATTCTTGATGACACATCCGTACTACTTGGAATTAGAGAATAGGCACCTTATGATAAATGTTCTCCCTTATGAACTGCAATGTTCTGAATAGTAAATAAGGTGCATTTGTTAGGAGATTGGAAAGTAGAGTTTACTTGGCTAACCTTGCTTTGTCAGACTAGCTGGTCCAGCCATTGCTTTAGAGCATAATTGCTTTTATTTGACAGCAGGCATATGTCAGCTTTGGAATGATTTATAGATAATCAAAGTGCGGTACAGTAGTGATTTCATAGGAAGTGCTTGTGCACAACTATGGACCGAGATGCAATTTGTAGCAAAGAGAAATTTTTCTAGACTACACTATGCTATATTTTCTTTATACGTATAAAAGTGTGGTAAAAGGGCTATTTACATTTTTATTACATGTCGGCATTCATTTTACTCTGAGATTACTGTTAATATATTGTATTTAAATAAAGGATTTCCCCTGTATTTAGGCTTTTTTTTTTTTGGGGATGAATTTAAGGGGTTTTCCCCACTATATCTAGGATATGCCATCACTTCCTAATCCGGGCGGGTCCGATTACCAACACCTCCACCAATCCCCAGAATGAAGGGGGCTGTTAACTCCTTCAATGATTTTTACCTGCACAGCGATGCTCCTGGCCATTTGCTGTGCAGGGGATTACAACACAGTCCTAGTTCCGTGCACAGCAGGTGGCCAGTAGTGCCAAATAGGGACGTCTGTCTCTTAATTTTTGGTTAAGATGGGTAACTCGGAGATAAGTAACTGTACTGTAGTTAGAAATGGACTGTAAATCCCCCGCCAGTCCTGCAGCGATGGTGTTACATACATCCTTCACTTGACTGCTGCAGCCAATCACTGGACTCAGCGGTCTCGTACCAAACACGCAAGCATCAATGCTAAAGTCAGTGTTGGACTGCAGCAATCACGTGAATGATGTACGTGAGGTCATTGCTGCAGGTTTGGTGGAGATCACCGGAGCATTGGCACTAGAACGGCAGGGGATTTAACATGTAAGTAACCTTTCATTTTTGTTCCATAACATTTACTGAAGTTACTTTATTTTTGTAAAAGCTCGGATAACTACTTTAAGCAGGATGAACACTTAGGGATGCAATAAAGAGTAGTAGAAGTATCTGTTTGCAAAATGGGTGGCCTAATAATTTGGTTATTAGGGCAGTGCCAGAAGTTGCCTATCACAGGCAGAGACAAAGTTTAAGGGAACCTGTCATGTCAAGCATGCTGTCCAATCTACAGGCATTATTTTATAGAAAGAAAAAAACAAAAAATATTTTCCAAAACATACCAGGCACTCTTTGGGATAAGAATAATTTTGTATACATTTTTATTAAATTCCATATAAAAATATATTTTAAAGATTTTTCATATATAAATATATATCTCTTTCCTCTTATCCATAATACAAAGATTTTTCATAGGAAAAGAAAAGGGTTTGAGAAAACACATTTGTTTCAAACTAGATGTACATAATTTAAAAAAATGTCTCCTGGCCAGGATACCAACACAGACTTTTAAAACATTACTTCCATTAATTTATCCCCCTCTAAACACAATGACATGTCATGATGAGATATCTAGGTAATAGGTGTTCTATACATAAGCCATAATCAGACCCATATAAGAGATTAGCTATAAGAACCGGTTCTGAAGATTTTTTATCCAGACACCATTGGTCTCCGTTCACACTTGCGCTTTTTTCTTTTTACTCCTTTTCTCATTTTGATCCGAAACCAACAGAGACAGTTCCTCTTGTATGATAGCAATGCAATTGTATATAAGGAGTTAAATATTCATCTTTAAATCTTCCTATACTCGGGGGCAGCCGAGATTTCACCCAAAGGTGAGCAAATTTAAGCAATGGAGCACGCTCCTACATTTAAGAGTCGGAATCCTGCTATGCTGGTATCCACGTTAAATTTTTATTCAGACACCATTGGTCTCAGTTCACACTTGCATTTTTTTGCTTTTTCCTCCTTTTAGAATTTTGGTCCGAAACCAACAGGAGCAATTCCTCTTATATAATAGCCATGCAAATATAGATAAAGAGTTGAATACTCATCTTTATGTTGATCTCGCAACTCAAGGTGGACTGAAAGTTCACTCTTTTTCACTATGTTCCTCCTCCTGGAGCAATTGTAGGGTTAAGGCAGATTTTAGAAATATATCAATCAGGTTTTTCACCCCTTCAATCTCATCATTGGCAGATCACAATTCCCACATGGAAGGTTCTCCTTATATCCACTCCATCCACGGTCAATCCTTATGTTGAATAGCTTGGATCTTCCTATACTCGGGGGGCAGCCGAGGTTTCACCCAAGGTGAGCAAATTATAGCAATGGAACACACTCCTCATTGGAGAGTCGGTATCGTAATATGCTGGTATCCACGTTGGTTCGGGATGAAACATGTCAGCTGATCAATTAGTCTACACCTGGCAGGTAGTGACGTCAACCTTGCCTCGTCTTGCAGTCTCCAGTGTTGCCAGAAAAAAACCGACTCTCCAATGAGGAGTGTGTTCCATTGCTATAATTTGCTCACCTTGGGTGAAACCTCGGCTGCCCCCGAGTATAGGAAGATCCAAGCTATTCAACATAAGGATTGACCGTGGATGGAGTGGATATAAGGAGAACCTTCCATGTGGGAATTGTGATCTGCCAATGATGAGATTGAAGGGGTGAAAAACCCGATTGATATATTTCTAAAATCTGCCTTAACCCTACAATTGCTCCAGGAGGAGGAACATAGTGAAAAAGAGTGAACTTTCAGTCCACCTTGAGTTGCGAGATCAACATAAAGATGAGTATTCAACTCTTTATCTATATTTGCATGGCTATTATATAAGAGGAATTGCTCCTGTTGGTTTCGGACCAAAATTCTAAAAGAAGGAGGAAAAAGCAAAAAATGCAAGTGTGAACTGAGACCAATGGTGTCTGAATAAAAATTTAACGTGGATACCAGCATAGCAGGATTGCGACTCTTAAATGTAGGAGCGTGCTCCATTGCTTAAATTTGCTCACCTTTGGGAGAAATCTCGGCTGCCCCCGAGTATAGGAAGATTTAAAGATGAATATTTAACTCCCTATATATAATTGCATTGTTGTCATACAAGAGGAACTGTTTCTGTTGGTTTCGGATCAAAATTAGAAAAGAAGGAGGAAAAAGAAAGAAGAAAAAAGCGCAAGTGTGAACGGAGACCAATGGTGTCTGGATAAAAAAATCTTTAGAACCGGTTCTTATAGCTAATTTCTTGTATGGGTCTGATTATGGCTTGTGTATAGAACACATATTCCCTAGATATCTCATCATGACATGTCATTGTGTTTAGAGGGGGATACATTAATGGAAGTAATGTTATAAAAGTCTGAGTTGGTATCCTGATTGCTTAAATTTGCTCACCTTTGGGTGAAATCTCGGCTTCCCCCGAGTATAGGAAGATTTAAAGATGAATATTTAACTCCTTATATACAATTGCATTGCTATCATACAAGAGGAACTGTCTCTGTTGGTTTCGGATCAAAATGAGAAAAGGAGTAAAAAGAAAAAAGCGCAAGTGTGAACGGAGACCAATGGTGTCTGGATAAAAAATCTTCAGAACCGGTTCTTATAGCTAATCTCTTATATGGGTCTGATTATGGCTTATGTATAGAACACATATTCCCTAGATATCTCATCATGACATGTCATTGTGTTTAGAGGGGGATAAATTAATGGAAGTAATGTTATAAAAGTCTGTGTTGGTATCCTGGCCAGGAGACATTTTTTGAAATTATGTACATCTAGTTTGAAACAAATGTGTTTTCTCAAACCCTTTTCTTTTCCTATAAAAAATCTTTGTATTATGGATAAAAGAGGAAAGAGATATATTTATATATGAAAAATCTTTAAAATATATTTTTATATGGAATTTAATAAAAATGTATACAAAATTATTCTTATCCCAAAGAGTGCCTGGTATGTTTTGGAAAATATTTTTTGTTTTTTTCTTTTTGAATTATTGCTCTCCGAAACGGCACCGTGCTATATATGGATTGCATATTTTGGGATTTCTATTAGGTATAGTTTATAACCATTTTTTGTGTTTAGCCCATTATTTTATAGAGCAACAGGAGCTGAGCAAATTGATATGTAGTTTATGGATATCTACAGGGGACTCTCTGGGGGGCACAATCTACAGGGGACTCTAAGAGGGCACTACCTACATAGGGCTCTATGTGATGCATGATCTACAGGGGGCTCTATATGGGGCATTATATACAGCGGGCAATGTGAATATCACTATCATTGTTCTCTGTGAGTGGCGCTATCTACAGGGAGCTCCGTGAGTGGCGCTATCTACAGGGGACTCTGTGAGTGGCGCTATCTACAGGGAGCTCCGTGAGTGGCGCTATCTACAGGGGACTCTGTGAGTGGCGCTATCTACAGGAGGCTCTCTGAGTGGCGCTATTTACAGGAGGCGTTGTGAGTGGCGCTATCTACAGGAGGAATTGTGATTGTGTGGTGTTTTACTATACAGTGTTTGAGACAATTTTATTCATGGGGACCGTGTATGGTGCTATTATACTCAGGAGCACAGTGTATAGTAATATTATATTCAGGTGTATGATACTATTATATTCAGGGGCATAGAGTGTGGCACCATGAGAATTTTATCTTTGTTTATAGGTGCAGATATGTTGGAAAAGTGAGGAGCCGAAGACATCTGAGTGGCAAACTCTGCAGAAATTGGTTGTATCTGGGAGAAGTCCTCATAGAGATCTGGAGAAGAAAAGAGAAAACTTCACCTGTGAGTCACTAAATGTAAAAAAAATGTTCTCCCTCTGACTGATTCTGTAGTCACTGTGTTATCTGCAGCGAGATGACGGTGGTAGCATTTTTTTTGTGAAACAGCATCTCCCATAATATCCTTACCATTGTTCAGACTATACTGGGAGCTGTCGATTTATGTTGTACAAACTTATATAGCCATTCAATAGGGACCGTGGCATTTAAATTTTGAGAAAGGGGGATGACCCCCTCTAACAGCTCATCGTGCCCCCCGCAATGCAATCGCGGGATGGTGATGGTTGCTATGGCAGCCTGGGGGCCTAATGAAGGCCCCCGGGTCTGCCATCTTTGTGCTTCTATTAAGCCCTGCCTCTGGCAGGGCTTAAAGAGACTCTGTCACCACATTATAAGTGTCCTATCTCCTACATAAGGAGATAGGCGCTGTAATGTAGGTGACAGTAATGCTTTTTATTTAAAAAAACGATCTTTTTTCACAACGTTAGGAGCGATTTTGGTTTATGCTAATGAGCTTTCTTAATGCCCAAGTGGGCGTACTTTTACTTTCGACCAAGTGGGCGTTGTACAGAGGAGTGCATGACGCTGACCAATCGGCATCATGCACTCCTCTCCATTCATTTACACTGCACTAGCGATATAGTTATATCACTATGTGCAGCTACATGCACAAGCCCTAACATTACTACAGTGTCCTGATAATGAATACACATGACCATCCAGCCTGGACGTCATGTGTACTCAGAATCCTGACACTTCTGAATCTTTTCTGTGAGATTTACAGCAACGGATACGAAATCTCGTTTACCTCGTAATCTCACGAGATTTCGTATCCGTTGCTGGAATCTCACAGAAAAGATTCAGAAGTGTCAGGATTCTGAGTACACATGACGTCCAGGCTGGATGATCATGTGTATTCATTATCCGGACACTGTAGTAATGTTAGGGTTTGTGTATGTAGCTGCACATAGTGATATAACTTTATCGCTAGTGCAGTGTAAATGAATGGAGAGGAGTGCATGATGCCGATTGGTCAGCATCATGCACTCCTCTGTACAACGCCCACTTGGTCGAAAGTAAAAGTACACCCACTTGGGCATTAAGAAAGCTCATTAGCATAAACCAAAATCGCTCCTAACGTTGTGAAAAAAGATCGTTTTTTTAAATAAAAAGCATTACTGTCACCTACATTACAGCGCCCATCTCCTTATGTAGGAGATAGGGCACTTATAATGTGGTGACAGAGCCTCTTTAATAGAAACCTGTAAGAAAGACGATATACTGCAATACATTACCAATACATTGCAGTATATAGTGCAAGCGATCCAATGATCACTGGTTCAATTCTCCTAGTGGGACTAATAAAAAAAGTAAAAATCAGTGAAAAAAAACCTCTTTTCCCATTTTCCCCCTAAAGCATTGTAAAAAATAAATAAATAAAAATAATTGATATCGCCGCATCCGTAAAAGACTGAACTATTACAATATATCATTATTTAACCCGCACGGTGCATTCTGTAAAAAAAAAAAAACAATTAAAAAGCCAGAATCGCTATTTTTTGTTCACCTCATTTCCCACAAATAATGGAATAAAAAGTGATCAAAACCTTGCATGTACCCCAAGATGGTAGCATTAAAAACTACAGCTTATCCCGCAAAAAAATTAGCTCTCATGCCACTTAAAGAGGCTCTGTCACCAGATTTTGCAACCCCTATCTGCTATTGCAGCAGATCGGCGCTGCAATGTAGATTACAGTAACGTTTTTATTTTTAAAAAACGAGCATTTTTGGCCAAGTTATGCCCATTTTTGTATTTATGCAAATGAGGCTTGCAAAAGTACAACTGGGCATGTTGAAAAGTAAAAGTACAACTGGGCGTGTATTATGTGCGTACATCGGGGCGTGTTTACTACTTTTACTAGCTGGGCTTTCTGACGAGAAGTATCATCCACTTCTCTTCAGAACGCCCAGCTTCTGGCAGTGCAGACAGCGTGTTCTCGAGAGATCATGCTGTGACGTCACTCACAGGTCCTGCATCGTGTCAGACGAGCGAGGACACATCGGCACCAGAGGCTACAGATGATTCTGCAGCAGCATCGGCGTTTGCAGGTAAATCGATGTAGCTACTTACCTGCAAACGCTGATGCTGCTGCAGAATCAACTGTAGCCTCTGGTGCCGATGTGGCCGACACGATGCAGGACCTGTGAGTGACGTCACAGATCTGCACTGCCAGAAGCTGGGCGTTCTGAAGAGAAGTGGATGATACTTCTCATCAGAACGCCCAGCTAGTAAAAGTAGTAAACACGCCCCGATGTACGCACATAATACACGCCCAGTTGTACTTTAACTTTTCAACACGCCAAGTTGTACTTTTGCAAGCCTCATTTGCATAAATACAAAAATGGCCATAACTTGGCCAAAAATGCTCGTTTTTAAAAAATAAAAACGTTACTGTAATCTACATTGCAGCGCCTATCTGCTGCAATAGCAGATAGGGGTTGCAAAATCTGGTGACAGAGCCTCTTTAATCGAAGGGAAAATAAAAAAGTTATGGCTCTCTGAATATGGCGACATAAAATTATTTTTTTTCACAGTTCTTTCCTTCTAAAAGTAATAAAATATAAAAAAAAAAACCGATATAAACTTGGTATCGCCGTTATTGTATTGACCCACAGAATAAAGTTAGCATGTTACTTTAATTAGATGGTGAATTCAGTAAAACTAAGTGCAAAAACAGTGGATGAATCACTGTTTATTTCTTCCCAACAAATAATTGTTTTCCCATTTCCTAGTACATTATATGGTACAATAAATGGTGCTACGAAAAACGACAACTCGTTCCGCAAAAATCAAGCCCTCATATGACAACGAAAAAATTAAAAAGTTATGGCTTTTTGAAGGTGGGGAGAAAAAAATGAAATTTGAAAATCTGAAAAAATGGCTGCGGCAGGAAGGGGTTAAGCATTTATACAGGTCTGTGTCCAAGTGACCATTTTTTTGTTCAAATAGATTTTAAATTTAAATTCTGATTGTAATTATAAATTCTTATTTTGCTAAAAACGCACGTTTTGAAGTGCTGCTGTATATGTGTTTGATGACTTTTTGAAGGTGGAGCTTGCATGGAAAAGGAGTTCTCGACATCCGTCCTGGGAGAAGTACCAATAAACCCAGCTAGACCGTTGCAGATCAGCACACACAGCGTTCTATACGTACCACATGGTGTAAAGGAAAATGGTGTGTCTCAACAATAGACACAACCTTGGGGCCATCACAGCGGTAAAGTAAACTCACTATATTTGGATACAATACTACAAGACCTCAGAGTGACATTCACCACTATTCAGGGCAATTGGGCCACTTTGATTTGCGATTAATATATTTGGACCAAATTTAATCTAAAGATCGGTCAATAGAATCAGACACAAAATGGATTTTGGGACAATCGCTCATCTCTACCCATAACCATTTTTCATAGAGGTCACATGGATGGTCAGGGATGTTTAATTGATATATGTAACTGTATATAAGTAAAGTAAGAATTGAGAAAAGGACATACGTAGGAGCTACATGAATGGACTTTTATAAAACACTTTAAACCAAAGATCTTTCTACTCTAGCAAAAGATTACAGTCAAAAGAGCCCTGTCACTTTAACAAAATCATACTTTAATATGCTGGCACTTTAAGAAACCCATTCTTTTATGTGAGAAGCAAATACAAGGTCACATTTTGGATGAAACTAAGCATTTATTGTCTTTTTATACTTTAATAAGTCCAATGATGTTAATTTGTCTATAAAGCTCTATCTAACCGATTCTAATTATCTTATAAAAATTGAACTGCAAAGTTGAATTAATCTCTATTATGTTTGCTAATGTATTCTGCCAGAACTAATCTTGATTTATAGGACAGGCATATATTAAACAATGGCCAGCAATAAATAGCTTACAGTGTAACAGAAATTGTGACAGTTTTTCTGAGTCAGGTCTCACAAACATTACATTTTGTCAAGCGCCATTGTATTTTGTCACACACCAGAATTTAGCATTTTTTAGTTGTTATTGATATTGGGAATACAGTATGTAACATTTTTTATACTGCTTACTTGAGAACAGACTTCTAGTGTAGTGGATCCATGTCATGCTCAATAATGTTGAATTAAAAGGTCTGCAGGGCCCCAGATGGTGTAAGGCCCGGTGTGTCACGGAATAAATAGTATGAAGACAGGAGTAAGGGCAAACATGTCTTTACTTTCAGACCGGTGATAAATGTCACATATGGTGACCATAAACAATTACAAGAATTCTTCTCAGTAGCCACTGAGAGCCAGAGTCTTAAATCACTTGTTCAGGCAGATGATGGCTGGCTTGCAGGCAGGGGCAAAGGGTTGGTATTGCAATATAGGCCTTTTAGTCCACAAAAAGTGGCTGCTTGCTACCTTGTTTTGGGCCTAATGCTTACCCCCCAGCTTTCAAATATTGCAAAAAGTGGGACAACTCGTGCAGAATTTTGTTTTTACATTAAGCCACTCCTCTAAGTCTTCCCAATCCCCACCCATACACCCCCAAGTTTAGCCCACACAGTATAATACCCCCATAGTGCCTCCCCACAGTATTGTACCCCCACACACAGTATCATGCCCCCACAGTGCTCCCCATAAAGTATAATGCCCTCAGTGCCTACCCACTCAGTATATTGTCCCGAGTGGCCCCCCTCACAACATCATGCCCTCATAGTGCTTCACACAGTATAATGCCAACATAGTGCCTCCCTACACAATGTGTATTGCCCAATAGTGCCTTCCATACAGTATAATGCCCTCATAGTGCCCCCACATACAGTATAATGCCCCCATACAATATAATAATAATAATAATAATAATCATCTTTATATAGCAACATATTCTGCAGCGTTTTACAATTCAGAGTGAACATGTGCAGACAATATCATAAATAAAATAGTGACAAACTAATTAAGGCTTTGTTCACATCTGCATTGGGACTCCGTTCCGCCGAAGCTTTCCGTCAGAGGAACCCATGAGTCCAAACTGAACAAACTGAAGGTTTCTGTTTGCATCACCATTGATTTTAATGGTGACAGATCCGGTGCAAATGGTTGCCGTTTGTCGCCGTTGGTTAAGGGTTCCATTGCTTTGATGGAACGTATAGCGCAGTCAACTATGGTATTGATTCCATTAAAAGGAAACAATTTGCACCGGATCCGTCACAATTGAAATAATTGTTTCCATATGTATTCCGTTCATGGGTTCCCCTGACAGAAAGCCCAGACGGAACCCATGAACGTAGTCCTGACGCAGATGTGAGCAAAGCCCACCAATTTAAACAAGAGGAGCGAGGGCCCTGCTTGCGAGACCTTACAATCTATGCGGAAAAAAAGGGGCACAAAATGTAAAAAGCGCTTGTTTAGTGCAATGTTCCAGACATCTTTTTTAACAATAGGGTAGTACACGTAAAGCTGCATGAGCCTGTCACCAGCCAGTATCTGTGTATGACAGATATGAACTGTATTAGGGTGAATATGGGGCAAAGGAAAGGAGTCAGATTAGGTGATGTGATAGACCTTTAATAAAAGATGTGTTTTCAGGGCAAGCTTAAAACTGAATGTTGCTAACTGATCTGATGGTCTGATGTAGCACATACTGTACCAGAGGACTGGTGCACCACGAGAAAAATCTTTGAGACAGTGGTGGAAGGCTCGGATCGTTGGCAGAGTGTAGAGCACAGGTAGGGTGATAGGGATTAGATGTAAGAAGGTACAGCACTGTGGAGAGCTGCCCCCACAGTAGAGCGTTGCCCCCATAGGGTATGCCTAACCACACAGTATAATAACCCCATAGAGTCTCCCCACACAGTTTGATGCGCCTAATACAAATAACAAAATAAATACTCACCTAGCCAAGTTCCCAATACAAGTGCAGGATATCCCTCTGCAGGTCTCCTCCGGCATGTGCTTTGTGTGGCTCGGCGCAAACAGGTGTGACATAGGTGTGACATAGTCAATGGTAAAGCAGAAAGCTGACTGCTTCCTGGTCCACCATTGAACTCAACTGTATCTGCATCTAAAGACGCAGATGCAGTTAACACAGGGAGATGCTGACAGCCGCTCGGGACAGCGGGACATTGGCTGGAATCCGGGACTGTTCCGCTTGATCCAGGATGGTTGGGAGGCATGCTGGTGGTTGCTGGCGGTTGATTCACAAGCCTCTATAGGCCTAATTCGGGACCATCTCTCACCCGAGTCTTGAACTGTGCTGGCCACTGCAGGTACACCTCTTTCTGACTGGCTACAACTTTTCCTATACATTTCTTAGCTTGCTCTTCATACAGCGTAGGCTGCCATCACACCCACTACTCGCTACAGGACCATTTATCGTTGCAGTCTAGCACGGTTCTCACCTGTCTCCTCTAGGTTTCTCAGTTCTAGTCTCTATCGGGTCAGTCCTCCCAACTTCTCTCTCTGTACTTCACTCACTGCTTAGGTTGCATACTCCGTCAGTTTCTCTTGACCTTGGAAACATGCAGCGCCCTTTTTGTGGTTGCGGCCCAGCCAGAGTCTTAACCAGTACAGCTGACATGTTAACCACCGATAGCAGCCTCCTCAGTCAAATTCCTCTCTTTTCCTCTCTCACTTATACGCATCTTCACCTCTCAAAGCAGCTTATAACCATCAGCAGCATGTCACTGCTTCCATCTCCACCAGCACTGCATTTTGTCCAACTCCTCATTCTGTTCCTGAACACTGTTACTTCATGGGCCTTAATCCGAACTGTTCGGCGAGCTCCTTACTATGCTCAGCAACAGTGCTAAGCTCCACCACCACACTAAGTTCCTACCCGAAAAGGCACCCAGGTTGTGCATCTCAGCACCTACGATTTAGATAGAGCGAGCAAGCCAACAGTCATTTGGCAGACCTGCAAAGAAACAAAGTTAAATCAACATAACATCAGCACAACACTATATACAGTGCAATATACACAATGGCCTCCCCTAATGCAGTCATCAAAAAGGCCGGACTTACCACTGACTGGATGCTACCTTGTGGGGAAAAGATAAAAATCCAACAGATAACAGCGGACAACAGCACATCTTAAAGGTGCAGTGCACTTTTATACTTGCACACTATTTACGGTGTCAGAGGGCCTAAAATACCACAAAGCTTGTAAAGCAACATTTCTCAGTAACTTGGGGAATTGCTCCATTTAAATGAAGAATACGTGAGCCAATCAACATGCTGTATGTCAATCGGCACTCATTTACAATCTTAACATAATGGAAGTAAATAGTCTGAAGAAATGCATTAATGGGAAAGCAACACGCAAACGGTAAAATACAATGAAGTATATAATCCAGGAAGTAAAGTTATTCAGGAAAACAGCAGCACAGCCACAAAAAATTCTTCAGTGGGAAAGGACAACTCCCCAAACATCGGTGGTGCACACAGCAAAGAATCCCAGGTCAAAAGGGAGACCATCAATATGCAATCGAAGAAAGGAACTGCAGCACTCAAGCATGCTTGATAAAGACCCATTCATGGGTTGAAACATTGCAAGTGTTTTTATGCTTGGTGAATAAATCAAATACACTTCTTTGGATTATCTTGAGTGCTGCAGTTCCTTTCTTGGATTCCAGGAAGTAAAGTGCCAAGTGCTACAAAGAGGATCAAAAATGATAAAGCAAATAAATAGAAACATAAGTGAACAGTTACCAACCCATGGTAGTCTGCACCTCAGGTGACATCCACACAACACACGTTTCGGCGCAAGCCTTCTTCCGGGTGGCGCCTTTGTATCACATGCTTTTTTAAATATAGGTCCTGACCAATAGAAATCTCACAGTGCAGCTGGAGTGAATAATTAAATAACACACACCCATCTGTGTTCGCATGTGATGCCAGGTTAGAGCCTGGAACTTCCTGAGCAGGCATCCCTGAGCTTCGGAAGTGAGGTCAGATCACATGACCGCCCTCTGTCGCAGCGTGTGGACACCAGTCAGAAAGCCAGCACATCCCGCCCATACACGCGTGTGCCCCCGGGTGTGATGTATGGCCGGCCAAAATGCACAGTGGGAAATGTAGCAGATGTGTGTTTTCTTATATGAATTTTTGACTACAATAAACCTATATATTTTTATGGCATGTTTTTGCAATTTTTTTCTATTTTGGTAGATACATAATATTATGAATGAATAAGAAATTATTTTCCAGCATTTAGACTTAACAGACATTTCATTCTAACTTAAATTTCCGGCCATGGAATTAGATCTTTCCAAATTATAATTTTTTTTTGGGGGGGGGGGGGGTTGAGACAGCACAATATTGCACCATTATGGTATATCCAAGACATATAACAACATCTCCCCACAGAATCATAAGTCTTCTTCCTCTGTCAGCCATAAATTTAACTGATGATGGATTCCCAAAGGTCCAATACTGTGTGTCACATAGCACTGGTGTATTGTGTCACTGCCTGAAGGAAGTAAAATACTCTGATTACAGGTAGTCCTTGGGGTAACAACTTCCTGAATTTATTTCAGCAATTCATGATTTATTAATGTGTTTCCTCGAAAGTCCTCAGGAGAATAGTCGAGGATGTAAGAATCAGCTCAACTACTTCAAAGCAACCTACTCTTTTTTTTTATACAACCCTTTCTTTTTCTTTGGTATTACTTTTTACTATGCTGTAACTTATTAGGACTTGTCCACACGTAACGTAATTGCTAGTGAATATTTTTTGCAGCATTTCAGCTTAAACTAGCAGATAATACGCTGCGGAAAAACCGCACCATTTCCTGATTTTTTTTTACTGCAGAAAATAGTGCGGATTTTGCTGCGTTTTTTTTCAAGCCTGTGTGATGGTGATATCTCCTCTGAAAAACGCAAGAATTCAGTCCACATTCCACAGCACAAATTGATATGTTGCGGAATGAAAAATACCCACCGCAGGAGAATTTCAAGACTGAAATTTTACGCAGTGTGGATGACATTTGCTTGTTCACACACACTTTGCTGCTACTGTATTCTGCTGCGTATTTTCCGTCCGCAATTCCGGATGGAAATTACGCATCAGTTCTGTTACATGTGGACAAGCCCTAACAATTCATCTTTATTGTTATTCCGCCTTTCACTTCATACTTCATTTCCATCAATACATTGAACAGATAAGCTTCTTAGATATTTTAAAGCCTTTTTTTCTCCAGTTCTTAGACACAGACACAGATCAATAATATTTTCAAGGAATGACTGACCAGAATGTAATTACCTAATGTATAGAGAGACATTGTCTAATGAACAGTATACAATCTTTATTTTTGATAATTAAACCACTGCAGTTGGGTGAACAGGAATTTATGTGTATAAAACCTTTTAATATTGCTTTATGAGTTCAAGACAAGTAAAACAATGTGTTCTTGTAGATACCTAACAGGTATTAGATTCCTAATGAGTATTCTACCCCCTCACCCTTAAAAACTTGCTTAAAGTGATTTCCATTGAAGACCAGGGCTTGTTTTTATGGGACTATCCTTATAAAAATAAAATCCTTAAATATTGCATTCTTCATACTGGCCACTAGAGTAAACACAATCGTCTGATATTTCCTGCCTTCTGTAGATCATTTTCTGCTTTGCTTTTTAGACTGGGGCAGTGTCAGCAGAGTCATATAATTATAATTGGAGTCAGGGGTTTTTATGACAGATGACCGCTTCATTGTCGTGCTGCAAGCCTAGAAAAGGTGGGATACACTACACACTGTACACTATACAAACAAATAAGGCTCTGTTTCTCGTGTCACTCCCTAGTCCCTAAAGGAGTAGGCTGTACACAATATTTTACTAAAGACTGTATAATCCAATTCATTGCAGCTGCCATAAAGAACACACGTCCTCCTGCACTTCTATACAAAGAATGCAAGAAGGATGTGTATGCCTCTAATGTGACCGCCCCCAGGTAAGTCTTGGACCAATTTTGGTCTTAGAGACCAAAATAATCTTTTTCATTTTTGCCTCCTCCCATTCCATTAGCCATCATTTTTTATTTTTAAGGCAAAATAACTATTTGAAGCCCTGTTTTTTTTTTTGCGGGATCGGTGGAATTTTTTTTACGCCTCATTTTACAGTAAATATATGGTAGCGTTTCATTTATATGAATTCTTTAGTACGGGGAATGCATAAAAAAAAGCAAGTGAGGCATTGTTTTGTAAATGTTTTTTTCTCTACAGTCGTGCCTCAAACACCCATGGTCGCGGACCATCAGGATTACTCACCACCTGACGGCTGCTGCCATGGATCAGTGAGCACTGGTCCGCATCTCCTTCTCAGGAGACGCCAGCGCTCACTTCCCCCTTCACTCTGGTGTGTCCCGTCTTAAAGGGCCAGCGCGCGCACCTGAATTAGATACTAAATTAGCCCATGATCACCCTTGACTATAAAAAGGGCCCTGCCCCTTCCTGCATTGCCTGAGCGTTGTTGTTTACCTATGTTTGTCTCTGCAAATGGTCCCTTAAGTGTTTTCCAGTTCCCAGTGTTCCCGTTCCTGCTACCTGTATCCTGTGTCTCGTGGTATCTTGGTCCAAGTGGCGTTTAGAGATGGAGTCATGTTGTGCTGTGTACTATGCCTTCCTGGTTACACCGAGCCTGGTGTCTGCTGCTACCAACGTCCCATCCGAGCCTATCTTCGCTACTGTCTGAAGTTATCACAGGTACACCTATCCGAACTATAGACTTTGACTTGGTATCCTGTTGGCCAGCTGCTATACCGTCAAGGCAGTATGGCCCAGTGGGTCCACGCACCCAACCTTTTCGGACTCGAGGCAGCACTGGAAAAACAAAATTTCTTCAGGGCCCCCCTACCAAAAATTGTTTTGAGAAAGACAGAAAACGGCTAAGAACAAGCACTCCACTCATAGGGCATGTTCACACATGTTTTTTTGTAAGGCCTCAAAGTTCTGCCTCAAAATTCCTTCAGCTACTGACAGCGTTGTGTGACCTTTTTTTGTGTTTTTTCTTAAGCTGTTGAAGCGAATGCAAAAGACGCAGGGAAAAAAAGCTCCAAACGGGTGCCGCAGGTATTTTTTGCCTCCTATTAGTATCAATTGGAGGTCAGAGGTGGAAACCACTTGAAGACCATCAGCCCCCCACTCACAGTAAAATGACCATCAGCCCCCCACTCACAGTAAAATGACCATCAGCCCCCCACTCACAGATTCCCCCTGTAGGTAGTGCCACACAGCCCCTTGTAGGTAGCGCCACACAGCCCCTTGTAGGTAGCGCCACATTGTGGGTAGCACTTACAGGGTTCCTTCCTTTTCCCTGTTATTTCACACAGAATAACCACCTCTGTAAATTGGAAACTGAGGGCATGCATGGAAGAAGTGTACCAGACAGACATGCTGGTAGACATCCTCCCTCAGTGAAGTATGAAGTACAACTAAACTTTATTGAACAAAGAGTTTACAAAAAAATGTTCTCTGTAGGAAGGTGGGACGTGCTTAAGCCCCATTGGCTCTATTCAGCTGTGAGTTCATCTGTACACTCCTCTTGCATTCCAGGGGCGGTGTCTTCCATAGGCGTGTTCCTTATGCAGGCTCCATCTTGTTACATACATTCAAGTTCTTTGGGGAATATACTGATATTTAACTTTTTGCAAGCAATATACATACTAATGATCCCTGACAGAACCACACAGCCCCTTGTAGGTAGTGCCACACAGCCCCTTGTAGGTAGCGCCAGACAGCACCCTTGTAGGTAGCGCCACACAGCCCCTTGTAGGTAGCGCCACACAGCCCACTTGTGGGTAGCACCACCCAGTCCCTTGTAGGTAGCACCACACAGCCCCCTTGTGGGTAGCACTAGAGAGCCCCTTTGTAGGTAGCACCAGACAGCCCCCTTGTAGGTAGCGCCACACAGCCCCCTTGTAGGTAGCGCCACACAGCCCCCTTGTAGATAGCGCCACACAGTCCCCTTGTAGATAGCGCCACACAGCCCCCTTGTAGATAGCGCCACACAGCCTCCTGTAGGAAGTGCCGCACAGCCCCCTGTAGGGAGTGCCGCACAGCCCCCTGTAGGGAGTGCCGCACAGCCCCCTGTAGGGAGTGCCGCACAGCCCCCTGTAGGGAGTGACGCACAACCCCCTGTAGGGAGTGCCGCTCAGCCCCCTGGTAGCAAGTGTCTCAAAGACCCCTGGTAGGGAGTGCCATACAGCCCAGAGCCCCCTGGTAGGGAGTGCCACACAGCCCCCTTGTTGGTAGTGCCCTACAGCCCCCTGATTGGTAGTGCCCCACAGCCCACAGGTTGGTAGTGCCACACAGCCCACTGGTTGGTAGTGCCCCACAGCCTCCTGGTTGGTAGTACCCAAAAGCCACCTGGTTGGTAGTGCCACACAGCCCACAGCCCCCTGGTTGGTAGTGCCACACAGCCCCCTGGTAGGTAATGCCACACTGCCCACAGCTCCCTTGTAGGTAGTACAAGGACTACGAAATGACCCTGATAGCTGGAGGGCAATAGACATTCAAAAAAGGAGAACTGTGCAGGAACACACAAAATACCCAGCTTTCACAAATGTGTGGAAATAAACTAAGATATAACTTTTATTTAGTCTGAGTAAAGGATTAATCCTTTTAGCCAGATTAAATAAAAGTTATATCTTAGTTTATTTCCACACTTTTTTTTTTAATACCCGGGAAAGCTGGCAGTTGTCCTTTTTTGTAGGTAGTGCCACACAGCCCACAGCCCCCCTGTAGATAGCAACCCCCTCTTCCAGTATAGATAGCGCCACTGTAGCTCCCTGAAGCAGCGGAATCCCTGTGTGTCCGGGGATTCCGCTCCTGGAGCACTGCTTGATGCCTCTGTCCATATATGGACAGTGACATCAGAGAAAACTCCTCAAGCGGAATCCCCGGTCACAGCGTTGCAGACGCTATGACCGTCGATTCCACTCCAGGAGAAGCTCCTGTCGTCTGTGTCCATGACTTCATTGGCTTCTCCTGGAGTGGAATCCCCGGTCATAGAGTCTGCAACGCTGTGACCAGGGATTCCGCTTCAGGAGTTTCCTCTGATGTCACTGTCCATATATGGACAGAAACATCAAGCAGTGCTCCAGGAGCGGAATCCCCGGCCACAATGGGATTCCGCTCCTTCAGGGAGCTACAGTGGCGCTGGTAGCAGAGCAGGGAGATACCTCCCTGCTCTGCTATAGTGCCCCCCTTACAGTATAGATAGCGCCACTGTAGCTCCCTGAAGGAGCAGAATCCCCGTGTGGCCGGAGATTCCGCTCCTGGAGCGCTGCTTGATGCCTCTGTCCATATATGGACAGTGACATCAGGGAAAACTCCTGAAGCGGAATCCCCGGTCACAGCGTTGCAGACGCTATGACCGTCGATTCCACTCCAGGAGAAGCTCCTGTCGTCTGTGTTCATGACGTCATTGGCTTCTCCTGGAGTGGAATCCCCGGTCATAGCGTCTGCAACGCTGTGACCGGGTATTCCGCTTCAGGAGTTTCCCCTGATGTAACTGTCCTTATATGGACAGAAACATCAAGCAGCGCACCAGGAGCGGAATCCCCGGCCACACGGGGATTCCGCTCCTTCAGGGAGCTACAGTGGTGCTAGTAGACAGCAGAGCAGGGAGATACCTCCCTGCTCTGCTATAGTGCCGTCGCTACCGCTATAGCAGCCGCAGCAGCTGCTAGCGGCGCCACCGCCCTCATGCCCGGTCACAACTTCCCAGCTGTCACAACTTCCCAGTCAGCACCTATGATCGTTTTGCTGTAGCTGACATGGACAGGAAAAGGGGAGCCACACCCTCACTTCTGATATTAAGGGCAGAGCTGTTGTGCCCGCATGATCAGCGATGTCTTAGATATACGGCTGATGACACACATGTACTGTTGTAGGAAAAAAGTAAGTGGATTTCTGCTTTAATTGCTGTCCCCGTTCCAGCGCCGTCCTCTTCTCCGACGATGCAGGCCTGGTCTTTTATGACCAGGCCGCATCCAGCGGAATGATGCAAGTAGCTCCATCGGAATGAAATAATGGCGCCACCTGCATAAAAAAAAAAGGCTGAATGGATGCACATACAATTGATTCCAGGGGCCTTCAGTTTGTCATGACAAAAACGTGACAAAACTGTGATGTGGTCTTTGGGTGGCCATGGGGCCCCCCAGGAGCCTTGACCCCCTGGTGGCCACCCCTAACGGACCTATGGGGATCCGCCACTGATACCGTTGTATTGTCCATGTCTTTTATTTAGCACATTGAGTAAATCTCTTTAGTGAAGAGAGATAAAGTAAGTGAACCTCTGAGTTATTGACTTCTCTAAGAGCTAATTGGCAAAAGAAGATGAGATTGTAAATGTGGGTTTCACAGGTACTTTTCCCTTTGAATAAAGACACACAAAGCCTGGTTACTGACGAATCTGTTCTTCTCAAGAAAGATTAGTTAGTATAAAACATGCCTCAAGGCAAACAACTTTCAGAAGACATCAGGAGATGTGTTATAGAGACACATGAACCTGGAAAAGGATACAAAAGCATTGATAAAGACCTGGGTGTAAATCAATTCACAGTTAGACAAATTGTCTACAAGTGGAGAAAATTCCTGTTAGGATCACCCTAAGAGCACAACAGGCAATCCTGAAGTACATCACAAAGGAACTAATGTAAAAAAAAACCTTGCGGCCCCTCTCAAGTTTGCCCAAGACCACCTGAATGTTTCACAATGCTTATGGTAAAATAATATATGGACAAATGAGACAAAATTTAAACTTTTTAGCAAAAATCTGCTACGTTGGAAGAAAAAGAACACTGCACACCACCACCAAAACTCCATCCCAACTATAGAGCATGGTTGAGGGAGCATCATGGTTTGGGGTTGCTTTGCTACCTTGTGATCATTGAGGGAACAATGAATTTAAAGGTGTATCAAAACATTTCTCAGGAGAATGTAAGTGCAGCCATCCATGACCCAAACTACACAAGTAAATGAACTAAAAAATGGTTTAAAAAGAGTGTTTGTGTTTGGAAATGGCCAAATCAGAGTCATGACCTTAACACTATTGAGATGTTTTGGCGTTACTTGCAAGGCATCCAAGAAATATTGATGACCTGAAACACATTTGCATGGAGGAGGGAAGGGTGTTTCAAAATTCCTCCTCAAAGTTGTGCAGTTACAGGAAACGTTTGGTGGAAGTGATTGATGCTAAAGGCGATATACAGGTTAATAAATTCAAGGGTTCACTTACTTTTTGTTCACCTGCAGTGTGGATGTTTACGCAATGTGCTCAATAAAAGACATGAACTGTACAACTGTCTGTGTGTTATTAGTTTAGTTAGATTGTGTGTCTACATTTGTGACTTCGATAACAATCAGACCACATTTTAGTAATCAATGCAGAAATCCAGGTATTTCCACTTACATTTTTTTGCAACTGTACATCATTTTGCGTTAAGGGGTTAAAATAAAAAGAATACATTTAAAGAGGCTCTGTCACCAGATTTTGCAACCCCTATCTGCTATTCCAGCAGATCGGCGCTGCAATGTAGATTACAGTAACATTTTTATTTTTAAAAAACGAGCATTTTTGGCCAAGTTATGACCATTTTTGTAGTTATGCAAATGAGGCTTGCAAAAGTACAACTGGGTGTGTATTATGTGCGTACATCGGGGCGTTTTTACTACTTTTACTAGCTGGGCGTTCTGACGAGAAGTATCATCCACTTCTCTTCAGAACGCCCAGCTTCTGCCAGATCACGCTGTGACGTCACTCACAGGTCCTGCATCGTGTCAGACGACCGAGGACACATCGGCACCAGAGGCTACAGTTGAATCTGCAGCAGCATCAGCGTTTGCAGGTAAGTAGCTACATCGACTTACCTGCTAACGCCGATGCTGCTGCAGAATCAACTGAAGCCTCTGGTGCCGATGTGTCCTCGCTCGTCTGACACGATGCAGGACCTGTGAGTGACGTCACAGCGTGATCTGGCAGAAGCTGGGCGTTCTGAAGAGAAGTGGATGATACTTCTCGTCAGAACGCCCAGCTAGTAAAAGTAGTAAAAACGCCCCGATGTACACACATAATACACGCCCACTTGGACTTTTACTTTTAAACACACCCACTTGGACTTTTGCAAGCCTCATTTGCATAACTACAAAAATGGTCATAACTTGGCCAAAAATGCTTTTTAAAAATAAAAACGTTACTGTAATCTCCATTGCAGCGCCTATCTGCTGCAATAGCAGATAGGGGTTGCAAAATCTGGTGACAGAGCCTCTTTAAGAATAACACTTATCTTAACCCTTTAATAACTGTCCACTGACAGCGGGCGGTGAAGGTCCTCAATTTACAATGACGTCCTTTGGCGTCGCTGTAGAAGATGATAAGCCTGGATCGGAGGAACTTTCCATCCTGGTCGTTTAATGCTTCGGTTGCATCACTGTATAGCATATGGCAGCCCCATAGAAAAAGAATGAAGCGGTAGGCAAGCATGCACAATACTGCTCCATTCATATGGGGCACATATGGACGGCCAAGTAAGCCCGTTCTTGGGATTTGTAGGGGTCCCAGCGGTTGTACGCCCAACAGATATTTATCACCTATCATATGGATAGGTGACTTTTATTGATAATGAGAAAACCCCTTTAAAGGGTCACTATCATTCCATATACATAACTTCTTAATATTGTTTTTTTAAAAATTGACTCGGCAACCAGTCTATTCACCTCCCTGTCCCTCTTTGCTATGTTTGATTCCACCATTAAACAAATATTACGGGGACTGTTGGCATGTAAGATTTTTATACCTTACTCCTATGCTGTTTATATGGATTTCTTCCAGTCCTGATCAGTGTGCACGCATTCACTGTCCTACTAAAATACCTTCTGCTAGTACTGTAAATACAGTGAAGACGATGCCGGTCACAATTAATTGTGGGGACTGAGGGCAGCAGCGCCCGTACATGATGTACTGGCAAACGCTGCAGTGTGATCCCGCTCCCTCAGACAAACAGCGGCACTGATTCAGAACAGTTCAAGCGGCATGTAATCATGGGATAAAGTGCAGAAAAACGGGCTTAAAAGGTAAAACAACCGGTCAGCATTTATTGCGCCAGCATTTTATCACTAATGCTGTATTTTTCACTTTTGGAAATGAGAGGCTCACTTTAAGTTCCCTGTTTTCAGCAAAGAAGAAATGTGTATTTTCATTTTCAGCTTTCCATTATTTGCCATAGTTTTAGTATATCAGCAACAACATATTTCAGTGATTCTTTTCTTTTGGCCGGGTTTACACGAGCGTGTGCGTTTTGCGCACGCAAAAAACGTGGTGTTTTGCGTGCGCAAAAGACACTTAGCAGTTCCGTTCTGCATGCTTTTCGCGCAGCCGCCATCATTATGACTCTCCGTTTGGATGTTTGTACACAGAAAAGCACATGGTGCTTTTCTGTTTTCATTCATCCTTTTCAGTGCTGTTGCGCGAATCACGCGCGTCCCACGGAAGTGATCCGTGTGATATGCGTGGTTTTCACGCACCCATTGACTACAATGGGTGCGTGATGCGCGAACAATGCATGAATATAGGACATGTCATGAGTTTTTCGCAGCAGACTCACGCTGCGTAAAAATCACGCACCTGTCTGCACGGCCCCATAGACTAATATAGGTCCATGCGTTGAACGGACGTATAACACGCTCGTGTAAATGAGCCCTTAACCCGTTAGTGACCGGCCCATCGTGTTTCTACGTCGGTCACTAACGGGCCTTATTCCGATGCCATAGACTTTTTACGTCGCGGCATCGGAATAAGTAAACAGAGCAGGCAGCTGTCAAATCTCCCTGCTCTCAGCTGCTAGAGGCAGCTGAGGGCTGGGAGCGTCCCTGCTCTGCCGTGTGAGATCGATATTAGTATCGATCTCACACGTTTAACCCCTCAGATGCGGTACTCAATAGCGAGCACCGCATCTGAGTGGTTTTGGAGAGAGGGAGGGAGCTCCCGCTCTCTCCCACCGACACCCGGCGATACGATCGCCGAGTGTCTGTGTCTCTAATGGCAGCCGGGGGTCTAATAAAGGCCCCCAGGTCTGCCTGGAGCGAATGCCTGCTAGATCATGCCGCAGGCATGACCTAGCAGATGCCTGTCCGTGTTAAACGGACAGGCAGTAATACACTGCGATACAAAAGTATTGCAGTGTATTATAAATGCGATCGCAGAATCGCATATTATAGTCCCCTAATGGCACTAGTAAAAAAGTGAAAAAAAAGTTTAATAAAGTTAATTTAAAAAAAAATGTGAAAAAAAATGAAAAACCCAGCTTTTCCCCTTACAAAATGCTTTACTATTAAAAAAACAAAATAAAGTTAAAAAGTTACACATATTTGGTATCGCCGCGTCCGTAACGACCCCGACTATAAAGCTATTAATTATTTAACCCGCACGGTGAACGCCGTAAAAAAATTAATAAAAAACTATGGAAAAATTGCTGTTTTCTGTGAATACTGACTTTAAAAAAATAGTGATATAGGGGGGATTCACACGAGCGTGATTTTCGTGCGTGCAGGCCGCGTATTTTTTGCGCGCCACGCCCAGCCCTATAGAAGTCAATGGGGCAGTTCAAACAGTGCGTGATTTGTGCGCAGCGTTTGTTCGCTGCGTACAAAACGCGACAGGTTCAATATCTCCGCGTATTTCGCGCATCACGCACCCATTGCAGTCAATGGGTGCGTGAAAACCACGCAGGTCGCACGGAAGCACTTCCGTGCGAACCGAGTGAAACAGCGCACCAGCTGTCAAAAGGATGAATGTAACCAGAAAATCACCACGTGCTTTTCTGTTTCCAAACATCCAAATGGAGTGTCTTTGAGATGAGCGAACCCGGACAATCGAACCGAACTTCACCGGGTTCGGCCGAACTCGTTTTGGCCGAACCCGGCAAAAAAAATTCCGGTACGCGACGTCAGGAGATAGTCACTGTCCAGGGTGCTGAAAGAGTTAAACTGTTTCAGCACCATGGACAGTGACTACCGATCCCAATAAACATGAACCTGTAAAAAAAAACGAAGTTCTGACTTACCGATAACTCCCGGCTTCTTCCTCCAGTCTGACCTCCCGGGATGACAATTCAGTCCAAGTGACCGCTCCAGCCAATCACAGGCCAAGCACAGGCTGCAGCGGTCACATGGACTGCCGCGTCATCCAAGGACGCGTCACCAAGAGACACGATGTCAAGAGAGTCCCTGCCTCGCTGCAGGACAACTGTCTTGTACTGTAATCATGTTGTCAGTACGGGACAGTAGTTCCATGGAGAGGCAGGGACTCCTAGCGTCGTACATAACTCTGATGCTAGGAGCACGGCTCCCTGCAGTGTGTTCGGTCCGGTACTTGCGGCCAAAATACGTTCCGTCCTTTACGGACGTAACATGCTCGTGTGAAAGGCCCCTAAAAGTGGATGACTTCGCAAGCTAAAAAAATTGTATGCATACTTTTCAGTATCTGCTGCCTTTTAGCTCAGCTCCATCATGGCAGAGATGTGATCTGTGACTCCACTTTAGCAACAGTGTCTATAGGAAGTCTAAAGTAGTCTGAAACCCACCTCTTGTGTCATCATTTGTTCAGGCTGCTGCTTCCTCCCCACTGCAGTTCTGCACCAGGAAGTCAATATATCACAAGCCGATTTCTATTAGGGCACGTTCAGACGTGGCGGAGTTTTTCCGCTGCAAATTTTGGTGCAGATTTGGGGCAATTACGCAACGAATCTGCACCAACATTTAAATATTTGACAGGTAATTCAGATGTTGCAGAAAACACAGCGGACTTGCCACAGATTTCAGTTTTTGCATTGCAAAGGCTGAAATCCGCAGTGAAATTCGCTACTTCTCCGTAACAGACAGTGCATGCTGCGGAGGGAAAATTCCGCACCACAGCCTATGGTCCGCAGCGGAGTTTTCCGCAACGTCTGAACTAACTTGCCTAAAAATGTATTGAAACAACTGTAAAAAACGTCCGCTGGAGAATTCCACTGCAATTCCGCCACATCTGGACGTGCCCTATCAGCAAAGAAAGAATGATTATAAACTGGACTAGTACAACTTTAATCTCCTATTAATCTGGTTTTATGGTCTCACCTCTCTAAAGTTCAAGGAAATACTGAAAGATATTCAACCTTAGTATAATAACATTTTTAATTACTTACCACTATAGTCTTACCAAAGTTTTGCACACAAAATTTGATGCAAAAGAAGAACAACATATATTAGTAAGATAAGAACCGTATTTTTCGGACTATAAAATGCCGTTTTTAGCAAGAATAAATCTTGCTAAAAAGTCCCTGCGTCTTATTGTCGGCAGTCAAGGGCCCCCTGACCGCTTCTTACTTAACCCCTTCCCGACCCAAGATGTGCCGGCACATCATGGAGCGGGGAGGGAATGATGTTTGGAGCGGAGCGGTCTCACGCGCTGAGTCCGCTCTATACACTGCAGGTGTCGGCAGCTGAAACTCTCCTCTAATAGCCAGGAACAGCAAAGCGCGCTGTTCCCGGCCATTTAACTAGTTAAATACCACGGTCAATAGCGACAGCGGCAATTATAGGGTTTTCGCATGAAGGACATTTATGACATATCCAAAGGATATCCTCAAAAAAAGCGTGGTTGAACAGCAGCACACGTCTCCCAAATTTCAATCAATATGTTCTTTTATTGGTCAAACATCCAGTAAAAAATGGCAACGTTTCGACCCGTGACAAGTGGAGGGTTCTAGAAATGAGGTGCTTGGTACCCAGGATGCCTGGATGGCCAGATAGTGCAGAGTCATCAAACCGAAAAAAGCGGCATGAATCAATAAAACCCAATAAGGAGTAAATAGAGTGTATATAAGAATATATTGGTTGATTCTAAGGTGTTAAATCCAAAAAGCATCACAACTAAGTAAATTAGACCGAAAGAAAGATGGATGCTGAGAAACAGAAGAGTAATACAAAAATACTTATTAACATGAAAGATACAGTACAATATTGATAAAACATCCATAGACCAACAGTTAAAAAACGTAAACTCAACTAGGTATTACCCAAAGATGCACAGAGAGCTAATTCAAATAAATATTAGCCCTGATGCTTAGCTGGTAAAATGATCATCAAGGGCTATGGCCGAGATTTGTGAATAATGACATGAAAATGTGTACAAATAGTCAACACAGATGAGTGATTTAGCCAGATACAAATATGGCCCATCACAATATAGTCGTAGGATAAAAAACACATGTGAACATATTGCCCTTAGGAAATGAGGACATAGTATATGCATACACAAAGTACTAAGGAAGCATATATGCACATATATATCCAAAAAAAGAGAGATAGAAGCAGCACTCAAAAAAACTCTGGTTTATACATCCAGCATCCACTGCAACGTTTCACCTTCTCTATGAAGGTGAAACGTTGCAGTGGATGCTGGATGAATAAACAAGAGTTTTTTTGAGTGCTGCTTCTATCTCCCTTTTTTGGATACACGTTTGTGCAGGGAGAGGTCACTCCCTGTTTGATTCCTTGCCTGTTAAGGCTGGTGCTCAGCTTTCACAGTGCTGCTCCTACCCTTGATTAGTCTATGCACATATATATGGTGTACATACAAAATAATTGAACACGTACTGAAGGGGTAAAAGAGATGTTGTTGGAAAAGTTAATGAAGCATGTCGTGGGGATTAAACATACCCATAGTGAAGTGCGTGAAGAACCACAGTTGAGAACCACCCCAGGGTAGGGAGACGGACAGCTGAGCCCTAATCTACCCGCAACTCAGTCCCTGCCTACTTGCACGGCCCGTCCTAAGCGACGGCGTACAACTGGTCCCTATGCTCAGTAAGTGCAAGACAGACAACACAAGACAAGGGCACACAGAAGCAAAAGGGGAAGTGGGGGCAGTTGCCCACGGCGACACCGTGAGCAACAGGAGTAGTGAATGAGCCGAGTCAAACCAGGAGAGTATGTAGTAGCAAAATCAGAGCAGGAGAATCGTCAGTCAAGCCAGGGTCAATATGAAACAGCGGTCAATCAGGTAAATAGCAGGAATCGCAGAGCCAGGAAACAAGACAATCACAGGCAAGGACCAAGCTGCAAGTGAGGGTATAAATAGACCAAGGGCGGGAGCAGCACCGTCAGGCCAGGCTGTGATAGGTTCTCCCTCTCCTCAGCCTGCCAGCCTGAGTGGTAACAGATCGCGTCACTCTAGCAGACCTTGGAGCTGATGAAGGCTGATTAACCCTGGGCGTCGACACAGAACCTGTGTCTGGCAAACCCTTTACAGCCACAGCGGTTAATTCCCTATTACATGCTGATTCCTCACATCTGCCTTCTACTATTAGAGCTATCCCCATTGGCCAGTTTTGTAGGATGAAGAGGATCTGTTCAACATCGGACAAATTTGAAAAACAGGCTGAGAATCTAAAACTGAGATTTCAGGAAAGAGGCTTTTCAAATCAGACCATAAAAAGAGGATATTGTAGAGCCAGAGTTAAATTGAGGGGAAACGTACTATGTCCTAATAAAAGCCATGAAAAAGAAAATCCCCAAACCCGTATGATAACCACATATCATACACAATGGCCTGCCATGGTAGAAATATTTACACGTCATTTGCCGGTCCTCCTGTCTGATTCAGTACTCAAAAACAATCTGTCACCAACCCCACAACTAACGGCAAGAAGAGCCAAAAATCTTAAAGTTCAGTTGGTACATAGCCATTATGTTCCTCAAGTGACAAATCCTTTTGGTCCAAAAGGTCCAAAATGGGGTTGCATTACATGTGGTGCATGCAAAGCCTGCACTAATATAGAGAGAACCTTCGACTTTGAAGACTCAGTACAACAACATAGAATACCTATGAAGACATATATAGATAAAAATACTAGAAGTGTAAATAACCATAGTACAAGTAAAGCACTAACCAATATCAAAAAAATATCTTTATTTGGAAAATATTTAAAAGCATACCTAGACCATCACATACAATATAAAACAACACATAATAAAAATGTGGTAGTGGTATCTAGGAGCAACAAATGTATCATATTATACATCCATGGAATTAAACAGTGTATTGTCAATGTATTGACAATACTGTACAAGAATACCTCAACAGTTAACGGTATACTAAATATGTACACACTGGACAAAAAATACAAATGACCTATTATATGGTAGCATGGAATATCCTCATGTGAATATCCAATTGCGTGTAAACTTTTAGTCGCCAGCTTTTTTAAGGGGCATATATTTAATAATTTTTATCCTCCCCTTTTTCTGTGGGGTGGACACTCGTATTAGGCTTTTTGGGCTTATATTGGCCCTTTATAGTGGGGGGTATAATCCATATTATTATGTGTATGAATACTCACATAGATACATGTACACTATTTTATATCTGGACATATATTTTTGTCCCTTACAACATATTGTTATCTACACATACTCATAGGGGTAAATAATATATCATTTATTTTACATAGTCTATGTCTGTTTACAATATTCTCATTTTTTTGTGATTAATGTGATCTTAATTATAATTCTTTTTCACAGAGGTGGAGGTTTGTATATTATGCTTTTGCACGTGTGGTCACGTTTTGGTGTTTTTTATTTTTCACATGATTATACATTTATTATTATTCATTATTATTACTAATGTCCTGGTTGTTTCACCATTTATTTATTTTATTTACACACTTATATATACTTATATATACTTTTTATTATTATTTTTATTTTATTTATTTATGTTATGACTATATTGGGAATTTTCTGATTGAAGATCCTCGTTATATTCATATCAAGCTGTGATGATGTATATATTTATTTGATTATTATATTGCCTAAGATTTGGATTTCACTATTTTTGTATTGTGATGCTTTATTATTTATGAGAATATTCTATGTAACATGCATTTATCATTGTAATTGATATTCTTGTTTAAGGTTGAAATTGCATTCATGTGATTAGCTATAAAATGTGTTTCAGATACAATATACACTACGTATTAATATGCAGCTGTTCTGATCTCCTCCTTCCATGGCATTATGGTGATACGGGCATTCACTTACCGTTTATGTCCGTCTCCCTGGTACTTTGGGACGACAGGATCAGGCAGCGTGTTATTTACATTCTTGATGACTATGATACTCCTGGCAAGTTTGCCCTTTCTTAATATGGTTACGTAGTTCATGTGTTGCATGTGTGTCGCTCTGATCTCCTCCCCCTGGCACCGCTTGATAACGCAGTGCCTCTCTGCTGTTCCAGGGTGATGTGAACATGGCGGCCATACGCGTGCACATGAGATGCACCAATAGGATTCTCTAGGTCTGCGATTATGCTAGTATGGCATTAACATTATAGTCTGGGCAATCTTGCCCTTTTCCAACATGGCAATGATTGCTTCAGTGTCATGTGAGCGTCTCTATTGTCCCCTCCCATCGGCGCTGCTTGATGATGCAGTGCCTCTCTGCTGTGCACACATGATGAATTAATAAGGTACTCTGGGTTCATGTGTTTGGGTGTTCATTGATATATGCTTCACCTGTTTGTGCATGAATGTCGTCCTTTGATTGGTGTATGTGATAGCGTTCCCTCCTATATATACTCATGACTCCTCACTTACCATTACCCCTTGAAAAAGCTGATGGCGAAACATATGTCGGGGTGTCTTGGTGTGGTCGACTCATTTAGGGGCAGACATGCAGAATATGGGTTGGTATTTGACATGGATCTGATCCTAATTTTATATATTTTTTATATCTTGGATCAGTCTCTCTGACACTGTCATTTGTTTTTTTGTCCAGTGTGTACATATTTAGTATACCGTTAAAGAGGCTCTGTCACCAGATTATCAAATCCCTATCTCCTATTGCATGTGATCGGCGCTGCAATGTAGGTAACAGTAACGTGTTTTTTTTTTTAAACTATCATTTTTGGCCAAGTTATGAGCGATTTTATATTTATGCAAATGAGCCTTTCTAATGGACAACTGGGTGTGTTTTCTCTTATTTCCAACTGGGCGTGTATTGTGTTTGTAACATCTGGGCGTGTTTACTTGTTTTACTAGCTGGGCGTTGTGAATAGAAGTGTTTGTCAGCATCATATGTCAGCATCATACACTTCTATTCACAACGCCCAGCTAGTAAAACAAGTAAACGCCCAGATGTTACAAACACAATACATACCCAGTTGGAAATAAGAGAAAACACGCACCCAGTTGTCCATTAGAAAGGCTCATTTGCATAAATGTAAAATTGCTCATAACTTGGCCAAAAATGATAGTTTAAAAAAAAAACTAAACTTTACTGTTCTCTACATTGCAGCGCCGATCACATGCAATAGGAGATAGGGATTTGATAATCTGGTGACAGAGCCGAGATATTCTTGACAATACACTGTTTGATTCCATGGATGTATAATATGATGCATTTGTTGCTCCTAGATACCACTACCACATTTTTATTATGTGTTTTATATTGTATGTGATGGCCTATGTATGCTTTTAAATATTTTCCAAATAGAGATTTTTTTGATATTGGTTAGTGCTTTACTTGTACTATGGTTATTTACACTTCTAGTATTGTCTATATATGTCTTCATAGGTATTCTATATCCAGTATTGACGTATATGGATGTTATTGCTGAAACAGGTTTTATGTCTGGCCTGGACTATAGGTATTGATCAGTACAACAACATACTGTTACGTCCATGGCCGGGGGTCGTCCTAACTCATCCCTTGACGATCCCGGCCATGGACATCTCTCTTCTCGGCGTCCGCTCCCTCCTGGGAGACGCCGGCACACTCTTCCGGGTCCTCTAACTGTTTCCCGCAGGGCACACGCGCATGCACGGCCTTAAAGGGCCAGTACGCGTCCAGCTGTCTAAGATCAATTATCAGCCCAAATGGCTGCTGGACTATAAAAAGGGGCTCTGCCCACTGGTACCTTGCCTGAGCATTGTTGTATACCCTAGTTTGTCTTGCTAAAGGTCTCCCAGTGTTACCCGTTCCTGCTGCCTGTACCATGTATCCCGTGCTATCGTTACCTGCTGTGAAAGTCAAGTCGTGTCTTCCCGCAGCACCCGAGGCGTCACCTGCTGTGAAAGTCAAGTTGTGCTCCTGCCACTGTCTACATTGCCTCAGGTACCCGTTCAGAACTATAGACCTTGTTTTGTACCTTGTTGGCCAGCTGCTACCCTGCTACGCGGTACGGCCCAGTGGGTCCACACCCCGTGCCGTGACACATACCTACAAAATCACACAATATATCTCTTGCAGTTCCACCTTCATGATATATTATGCTATTTGCCCTTGTAAAAAATAATAACATTGGCCTCACTACGAGGGGATTTAGAATAAGAGTGTGGGAACATATAAGAGACATCGAAAATGCCAAAGAAGAAACTGACCATCAAAAACTCAAAACCTTGCCTAAACATTTCAAAATGTTACACGGATGTAACTCAAAACAACTAAAATTCAGAGGAATAGATAAGTTACACTTAGGCTCCAGAGGGGGCAATGGAGGTAAGAGATTAGCCCAAATGGAAAGCAGATGGATCCACAAACTGGGAACTCTTACCCCACGTGGACGTAATGAAAGTTTTGATTTTAATGCCTTTCTCTAATATTTTCTTTTATGGTTGAAGGTTGTTATATGTACAGGGTCGGCCATTTATATGGATACACCTAAATAAAATGGGAATGGTTGGTGATATTAACTTCCTGTTTGTGGCACATTAGTATATGGGAGTGGGGAAACTTTTCAAGTTGTGTGTTGACCGTGGCGGCCATTTTGAAGTTGGCCATTTTGTATCCAACTTTAGTTTTTTCAATGGGAAGAGGGTCATGTGACACATCAAACTTATCGATAATTTCATAAGAAAAACAATGGTGTGCTTGGTTTTAATGTTACTTTATTCTTTCATGAGTTATTTACAAGTTTCTGACCACTTATTAAATGTGTTGCCCATTGTGTTGGATTATTAATGCAACCCTCTTCTCCCACTCTTCACACACTGATAGCAACACTGCAGAAGAAATGCCTCCCGATCTGACCCCCTTAGACTTTTATCTTTGGGGTCATCTGAAGACAATGGTCTATGCTGTGAAGATACGAGATGTGCAGCAACTGAAACTACGGATACTGGAAGCCTGTGCTAGCATTTCTTCTGCGGTGTTGCTATCAGTGTGTGAAGAGTGGGAGAAGAGGGTTGCATTGACAATCCAACACAATGGGCAGCACTTTGAACACATTTTATAAGTGGTCAGAAACATGTAAATAACTCATGAAAGAATAAAGTAACGTTAAAACCAAGCACACCATTGTTTTTCTTGTGAAATTCTCGATAAGTTTGATGTGTCACATGACCCTCTTCCCATTGAAAAAACTAAAGTTGGATACAAAATGGCCAACTTCAAAATGTCCGCCATGGTCAACACCCAGCTTGAAAAGTTTCCCCCCTCCCATATACTAATGTGCCACAAACAGGAAGTTAATATCACCAACCATTCCCATTTTATTTAGGTGTATCCATATAAATGGCCCACCCTGTACTTTGATTTTAATTATGTTTTTTCCTTTAGTTTTAGTTGTATCATTCTAATTGTATATTGAGTTTTGACTGAATATGATATATATGTATAAGTAATGATTGAGTGCTATTTTGTCTTTTTTCACTTATATGTCCCTAAATGTATACTGGATTTTGATTAAGTATGGTATATATGTTTCAATATGATAGCACTTAAGCACTTTATTCTAAGGTTTAAAAATGGATCGGTCGATCTGTGATATAGTTCTTCTTCCCGTTAGTAATAATTTTTTTAAGTAAAAGGAGAAAGGTTCTTGTACAATATACTATCTGCTGCACTAATGATCCTTCGAAGAGTACACTTTACTACAAAAGTATTTTACTTGCTTTTGCGGTTTCACTTCCTGATGCATATGCTAATTTTTTCAGCATCAGCCTAATTTGTGTTTATCACTATTTTTAAATTCTTTTGTAATTATTTTTTTTCGATATGTTTGACTATATTCGTCTAATTTTATATTGTTTCATATTTGTTTTCACATATATATTTTATAAACAGTTTTTTTTCTACACTTTTTATGTAATCCCTATTAACGTATAAAATTCTAGATACATTGTTCGTTTCACTTATTACTTACCCTCTGCTAGTGCGCTCGTCTCCTTGGTCGTGTTCCGGATCCCGGGATGCTGCCGCAGCTTTGTGGATGTGTGTGCGTGAGACGCCCCCTTCATCACAGACTGGTCCGGACAGGTCTGTGCGTGGCTATTCTTACTCGTGCACGCGCAGTGCGACAGTGGCTGGGAGTTTCCATGGGGACGGGGCTATTGAGGGGAGCGCCCATTAAGACATAAGTGACGTGATTTAGGCCTTATTTATGGATGAATTTATTTATAATATTCATTCATTGATAGAGAATGTTATTTACAAATATTACCACACTCTGAGACACATTATTTTATAAAAATTGGCTGCTACGAAGCTTGCGGTTGTTTCCCTTCTTGATCACTGGACCTGGTGGTTGAGAATAATCTTCCATCCGGGTCACTTGGCCGGGTTCGGGATCCATCGCACGCATCGGCGGCCTGGGCCGAGACCACACATTACGTCACGCCTTTCTCTCTCCCATTCATGTGATTAGTAAAATTATCGGTCACCTGCCTTCCCCTGTAGTCTCTCCTATTGGCTGGGCGTCTCCATATCCGCCTCCCTCTGTATCCTCCTAATCACGCCTCCTGAGGAATACCTAGAGAAACGCGCGTTGAGGCGCAGTACACTCGCTAAAACAAACCTCTTGAAAGATACTGACAAGCATGTTACATTGTTACTGATTTATATCTACATTTAAAAGTTACCATTTAAGTACATTACTTCCAGTATATGATGCCAAATTACTCAGCAGATACATAACATCTTTTTTAGCACATTGAGTATTTACTGTTTGCATGTGCTTCACGTTGTCCTTGCATACTCAACTGTGGCTGGCTGTTCAGTACAGACCAACGCCTTGATTTTTTTACATCAGCTTGTGTTTGCTGAACATATATATCTGTGCATCAACCAGGATTTTCTACGCTGTAGATAATATCCAATGTATACTTACCTAAGCTCATTAAATATAGAGAAGTATTTTGTTTTCATTGTTTACACCATTGTCTTCTGACAAATTTTGTTTATATCCATATTTACATGTATGTAATATTCATGTTTCTGTTTTTAAGATATTTAACTAAATAAAAAATATATATTTTATACATGCTAATCCTTCTGGTCTTCAGGGTCCTAATTGATTTGTTTTTCGGTTTAATATATATTTAAGGAGTTTAACCACCATAACAGTGTTATGGACTTTAAATAAGTATAACAACATTTGTAAAGCAATTTCTCCAGGGTACGGCAATACCCCACATGTGGTAATAAACTGCTGTTTGCACACACGACAGGGCTCAGTAAGGGAGCAGCACTATTTGGCATGCAGATTTTGCTGGATGGGTTTTTGGGTGCCATGTTGCATTTTCAAATGTCTGAGGTACCAGAATACAGTGGAAGCCCCCAAGAAGTGACCCAATTTTGGAAACTACACCCCTCAAGGCATTTAACATTTGCCTGGACATATGACAGAGCTCAGAAGTGAAGAGCAACATGCGCATTTGAGGTCCATTTTGGTGATTTTTCACAGCATTGGCCCAAATTTGCAGGGCTCTGAGGTCAAATAGCAAAACAAACCCCCAAGTAGGGACCCCTATTTTGAAAACGACACCCCTTAAGGTATTTTAAGGGGTGTAGTGAGCATTTTGCCCCCACGGGTGTTTTTCCATTAGTAATTAATTTCGCAGCGGATGGTGCAATGTGAAAATAGCAATTTTCCGCTGATATGCCATTTTAGTGTGCAATATGTTGTGTCCAGTTTGTGCCACCGTAGACACACATCTCGTAAACTGCTAAGCTGGTTCCCCTGGGTATGGCGATGCCATATATGTGGACGTAAACTGCTGTTTGGGCGCACTGTAGGGCTCAGAAGGGAGGGAGCACCATTTGGCTTTTGGAGCGCAGATTTTGCTTGGTAATTGTTCTGTTTGGGGTTTTGGTTGCATTTCCGTTTATAATGTGGGGCATATGTAAGTTGTGCGGAGTACATCAGGGCATAATAAGAGGGTATAACAATACGGTAAATAAATAATATTTCAGAGATATGTGGCCATTGTCGCACTGATAAATGTTGCCCGATCTTATCCGCTTTTGGACAATCTGCACATTATGTGTCGCTATATTCTGAGAGCCAGAACTTTTTTATTTTTCAGTCAAAAAAGCTGTGTAAAGGCTTGTTTTTTGCAGGATGGGTTGTAGTTTGTATTGATACTATTCTGGGGTACATGCGACTTTATGATCACTTTTGATTCTATGTTCTGTGAGGTGTGGTGATAAAAAGTAGTGATTCTGGCGTTTATGTTTTATTCATTTTTTGCGGTGTTCACCGTGCGGGAAAAATAATGTCATACTTTTATAGTTTGGGTCGTTACGGACGCGGCAATACCAAATATGTGTACTTTTTTTTAACATTTTCATTTTTTCCAATAATAAAAGGCTTATAGGAAAAAAGGTAGTATTTGTTTCTATTAACTTTAAACTTTTATTTTTACACTTTTATTCATCTTTTTTATTAACTTTTTTTAAACTATTTTTTTTTGTCCCACTAGGGGACTTGAGGTCCTGCACCTCTGATCTTTACTCTGATGCATTGCACTACCCACGTAGTGCAATGCATTAGAGCTGTCAGTCATTCATTGACAGCAAGCCTATTAGGTCCCGTCTGTGAGCGGAGCCTAATAGGCTATCGTACATGGCAGACCAAGAGGCCATTATTAGGCCTCCGGTTGCCATAGCAGCGATCGGATTTGTCACGATAACATTGCGTCGAAGCCGATTGCTACAAACCACTAAGATGCCGCGATCGTGCCATCTGAGGGGTTAATGGCAGGGATCGGAGCTAGTGCCATTCCCTGCCGTTACGGTATGGTCAGCTGTAACTTACAGCTGACACCAATGGCTGATGTCGCAGGCTCGGCTGCTGAGCCTGCGGCATCTTGAAACTGCGGCCGGGCGCCTTTTAGACCCCGCCTCTGGGCGGGACCTAGCAGGCTTCCGTTGTAGGCAGACAGGAGGCCATTGTTAGGCTTCCGGTCTGCCAGTTCATTGCAGGGTTCCGATCGGCTTGTAAACACCATAGATGCAGCTCTGGGTTTTGAGGGCTGCATCTAACGGGTTAATCGGCCGGATCGGAGGCTAACTCCGGTCCTGGCCTTGAAGCATTGATAGCGTTAAGCTATCACTGCTTTAAAAATGTCTGCAGACGCGCATGCTGACACAGTAAACGGTTAATGCTGTGACGTAATAGTCCGTCAGTTTGCGTTAACAGGACAACTCCTGTGACGGACTATTACGTCACATAGCGGGAAGGGGTTAAAGGGGTTGTCCAGTTTAGAGAACCCATTTTCATAAACCCTATTATGGAATTCTGAGTAAATAGAGGAGGGGTGGTCCTAGGTTCAGGATCCTTATCCCCTTGGCCAGATTGGAAAGCTGTTACAAAGAGCATCTCTTTCTCTGAATTACACAGACCACACACTTCTATAGATGGACACTTTGTAATGCCTAATTTCTCCTGTGGTGACGCTGCATGGAAAATATAACTAATGTCAGGGGGGTAGGGAAACAGACAGTGAGCCCTAATCTACCCACCACTCAGTCCCTGCTTACTTGCAACGACCCGCCCTAGGCGACGGGGTACAACTGGGCGACGGTCCCTACGCTCAGTAGGTGCACGACAAACAAACAGACAAGGGGACACAAGCAAAGGGAAATGGGGCAGTTGCCCACGGCAACACCGTGAGCAACAAGAGAGGTGAACGAGCCGAATCAAACCAGGAGTGTACGAGGTACCAAACGCAGAGCAGGAGAGTAGTCAGTAAGCCTGTGTCAGTATGAAGCAAGGTCAAATAGCTAGAAGCTGCAGCAAGGCCAGGAAACCACACGAGACGAATCACAAGCAAAGGAGGAACAGGAAAGGCAGGTATAAATAGACAGAGGGCGGGAGCTAGCTCCGTCTGGCCAGGCTGCGATAGGCTCTCCCACTCCTAAGCCTGCCATCCTGAGTGGTGGAAGATTGAGTCAGTCTCAGAGACATAGAACCAGGTGCAGACTGATTACCTATGGGCGTATACACAGAAGTTGTGCCTGGCAGATCCTTTACAATAACACTTACTACCAGGTTTCTCCACAGATAACCACTGACTGCTATGGGGGCACTTTGTAATTAGTATATTGTAATGGGATCCTTCTAACAAGTAGGGAATGTCCAAAGCGGAGAACCCCTTTACAAAAATGAAGAAGGCTGTTCATTACAAAAAGCTGAAATGATCTTTTTTCCAGTCACACACTAATTCTGACACTAAATCTTCTGGAAATTTGGGCTAGAATTTTTTTTAAACATCCTTGGAAACAACTGATTTTCATATTTTTCCTCAACCTGCACAAACACTTATGCTTATGCTTCCATCTTATGACAACCTCAAAATAGATGTGGAAGGATACATTTCCAACAGGGATTTGCTAACTTGGTTCACCTAGACTAGATATGCGTTTCGTTGAGTAAGCAATTCAATGCAATTTAAAAAATAAATAGCAGGGCAATGTTATACCTGTGTCGAATGTGGCCGCTTAGCATATTCTACCAGCTATATTAAATGCAAATAGGAGCTTTGAGTAGAAGAGTTCTATTTTTTTTTTTTTTTTTTTTATAATATTTTGGTTTTGTTTTCGGTACAAAGAGTACGGTTTATTTCAAACATTCTAATACAATATAATGGTTTTATGCTTCTAGCTTTATGCGAAATGTCATTCATATGTAGCTGCGATTTGATCATTTGCAGAAATGTAATGCTCTCCCAACTACTTTTAAGTGCTTGTCTATCAGAGATCTGTCAAATAAGTGGTAATGCATCTCATCAAACGTTCAAGTCAGATTTAAAAGAAAAATAAAACAGTTCGCAGTTAAAACATCATAAAGAAATAAATCACATTGACTTATAAGGGTAGATAAGATAATTGGAGACAAACCAAATAGGTTCCTTTGGGACAATCCAATTATCTTTACCAGACTATATGCTTAGTATTCCAAAAGAACCAAAGTAACATGGAACTTTATTAAGGATCCATTAATAAGCATGCTGATTTGCCAATATGCTTGAGAATATAATATCCATATGGCTTAGTGTAGTCAGAAAGTCCATAATGGACACGTTTCTGTATGCTGTTATCAAAAATAACACTAAAAATGATCCAGTACTGTCCTCCTTTGAATATGAGTAGCTTAAAGTGATCGTACACATTATAACACCATGTTGTATTCAGGTCTACAATCTGTCCTGAATAATTCATGAATATATCTTAATAGCGGTTGGAGCTTTATTTTTTTTAAATCCCCTGCATAGATAGAAATGTAAAACATAACATTCTGGTTGCCCGCAGCCACCAGTAGAGGGAGCTTACTGCATCATTTTTCGTTACTGAGCTCAATCTAAAAAAAAGTATGCTGTAAACTCCCATGATCCCTCTAGGTGCGGCTGCGGGCAACCAAAAACGTTATGTTTTACGTCTATGCAGGTGGATTGAAGCTCTATGAGAAAAATAGTTCAAACTGCCATAAAGAGAAATCATCAAAATTAACTAGTACAGGATTTTTCCTTTCTTAAAATTAAAAGAACATGAGATTCTTTATCTTGATCCTAGATTGCAGCATATATTTTAAAACATTCTCACCCACAGGTGATTTAATAACACTGCTTGCTTCGTTTGACTTTTAGTGGCTGCCTTTGATCTCCATTTAGTTTTTTTTTTATAATCTAAAAAAATACAAAATCTTGTGCTGATTGATTTTTTTTTTTTTCCTTTATCATGGCATAATGTGCTGTTTCTTGAGACCTTTGAGGGTATGTTCACACGCTGAGCCAAAAACGTCTGAAAATACGGAGCTGTTTTTAAGGGAAAACAGCACCTGATTTTCAGACGTTTTTTGAGCAACTCGCGTTTTTTACGTCCGTTTTTGGAGCTGTTTTCATTGGAGTCTATGAGAAAACGGCTCCAAAAACGTCCAAAGAAGTGTCCAGCACTTTTTTGACAAGGCAGTCATTTTACACATCGTCATTTGACAGCTGTCAAACGACGACGCGTAAATTACAGGTCGTCTGCACAGTACGTCGGCAAACCCATTCAAATGAATGGGCAGATGTTTGCCGACGTATTGTAGCCTTATTTTCAGGCGTAAATCGAGGCATAATACGCCTCGTTTACGCCTGAAAATAGGTCGTGTGAACCCAGCCGTAGCCTACTTCACATTGCAGGAAATGTTCTATTTGGGTGCATTCACATATACAGTAGAAGTAGTTTGCTGCACAATCAAGCAGAAGTTTTACTGTGAATTACTGTGTTTTTATGTAGGTTTTGGCTGCATGGTTTTAACAAATGGCACATGAAAAACCTTGGTAGTTCATAGTAATACCACATACGGTTTTGCCACGTGGTCAAATAAACTACTGCTATGTGTGAATGCACCCTATAATTGATTCAACAGGACTGACAGTAATTAAGATAGACAACAATATGATCTGGCACTGTTTATTATGCTTCCTGACTTTCACTCACACTGTTAACACATGTTTTCTGTCTTTTTTACTCTCTAGTGTAAAATGAATGGTAAAAAAAAAAAAACTTACTTACTTGAAAACAATTGCTACAGTGCTTGGAACAGACTGATTTGCTTAATTTGTAATCACTTTTTTTATTGTCCCAACGCATTAAAATGAAACATGTAGTTTGCAAGTTGATTAAAAATCTCCTTTTTGTTTGTTTTTACTTATGCAGACCTATGCATCTCCATGGTAGCAGACTACAAACAAACCATGTGTAGTCTGGCCCTGCAGTCATTATCCCTTCCATCTGGTCCCTAAATTTCATTTTCATACATTTGGTAGGTTACAGATGGAAGAGTATGGCTGTAGGGTTTATTTGTGGTCTGTTACCAAGAAGATGCATAGGAGCTGTAGAAACAAAGTTGTATGGATCTGTAATATGTTACCAATGTAATTTTTTAAGGACACATACCCTACGTATGTGTTCATATAGAATCTGTTAAGGAAACAATTGTGACTTGTTCTACTGCATGCACTATTACGGAATTATTCTCCTTCAGAAGCATTGCTTCTAGAGGAGAATTAGACACTAATACGGGGTCACACAGAGCCCCTATGACTTCTTAATATGGAACCGTATGGATTCCATGTAACGGCTTACAGGGTTTATGAACAAGGCTTTGCCATATGCATGAGGCCTAACTTCCAGTAACAGCGTTAGGCCTCGTTTACACGAGCGTGATATACGTGCGTGCGATGCGCGTGCTTTTCACGCGTGTCGTACGCACCTATATTAGTCTATGGGGGCATGCAGACAGTCCGCGAGTTTTGCTCCGCGTGAGTCCGCTGAAAAAAACTCACGACATGTCCTATCTTTGTGCACTGTTCGCGCATCACGCACCCATTGAAGTCAATGGGTGCGTGAAAACCACGCATGCCGCACGGAAGCACTTCCGTGCGAACTGTGTGATTCGCGCAACAGCTGTCAAACTCTGATTGCAAACAAAAGCACCACGTGCTTTTCTGTTTAGAAACATCCAAACGGAGTGTAATAATGATGGCGGCTGCGAGAAAATCTCGCAGCCGCGCATCATACGCGGATGACACACGGAGCTGTTAAGTGCCTTTTGCGCATGCAAAACGCCGCGTTTTTTGTGTGCGCAAAACGCACACGCTCGTGTAAATCGGGCCTTCACCCCTTAATGACCAGATTATTTTAGACCTTAATGACCAAGCTATTTTACGTTTTTGAATCGTCTCATTCCAAGAGCTATAACGTTTTTATTTTTGCGTCGACATAGCTATATAAGGTCTTGTTTTTTGCGGGAAAAGTTGTACTTTTTAATAGAACCATTTTGGGGGACATATTATTTATTGATTAACTTTTATTAACTTTTTTTGGGGAGGGAATAGAAAAAAATCTGAAATTTCGCCACTCTTTTTTGCGTCCTAAATCTGCGCCGTTTACCGTGTAGTATAAATAACACTAAGTTTATTCAGCGGGTTGTTACGATTGCAACGATACCAAATTTATATAGTTTTTGTATGTTTCACTACTTTTACACAGTAAAAACGCTTTTTTTTCAAAATTATATGTTTTGGTGTCTCCATATTTGAAGAGCCGTAACGTTTTTATTTTTTCGCCGATGCAGTTGTATGAGGAGTTTTTTTTGCGGGAAGACTTGTAGTTTTTATTGGTACCATTTTGGAGTAGATGCGACTTTTTGATCACTTTTTAATCACATTTTTTTAAAGTCAGGATTCACAGAAAACAGTAATTTTTTACGATGTTCACCGTGCGGGTTAAGTAATGTAATAGCTTTATAGTCGGGGTCGTTACGGATGCGGCGATACCAAATATGTGTAACTTTTTAACTATTTTGGTTTTTTAATAGTAAAGCAGTTTGTAAGGGGAAAAAGTGTGTTCATTTTTTTTTCACATTTTTTTTTTATTAACTTTATTAAACTTTTTTTTTTTACTAGTCCCACTAAGGGACTTCACTATGCGATCTTCCGATCGCTATTATAATACACTGCAATACTTCTGTATTGCAGTGTATTATGCCTGTCCGTTTAAAATGGACAGGCATCTGCTAGGTCATGCCTGCGGCATGATCTAGCAGGCATTCATCACTGGCAGACCTGTGGGCCTTTATTAGGCCCCCGGCTGCCATTAGAGACACAGACACTCGGCGATCTTATCGCCGGGTGTCGGTGGGAGAGAGAGGGAGCTCCCTCCCTCCCTCTCTCCAAAACAACTCAGATGCGGTGCTCGCTATTGAGCACCGCATCTGAGGGGTTAAACGGATGAGATCGATACTAATATCGATCTCACCAGGCAGAGAAGGGACGCTCCCAGCCCTCAGCTGCCTCTGGAAGCTGAGAGCAGGGAGATTTGACAGCTCCCTGCTCTGTTTACTTATTCCGATGCCGCGACGTAAAAAGTCTATGGCATCGGAATAAGGCCCGTTAGTGACCGACGTAAAAATACGATGGGCCGGTCACTAACGGGTTAATCTGTTCATGCAATAAAGTTTACAAACACTTAGGGTATGTTCACACGCACTGTTTTCAGACGTAATTCGGGCGTTTTTACACCTCAAATTACGCCTAAAACAAACGGCTCCATTACGCCTACAAATATCTGCCCATTGCTTTCAATAGGTTTTACGATGTTCTGTTCCCATGAGGTGTAATTTTACGCGTCGCTGTTAAAAGACGGCGCGTAAAAAGACGCCCGCGTCAAAGAAGTGCATGTCACTTCTTGGGACGTTTTTGGAGCCATTTTTCATTGACTCCATTGAAAGTAGTTCCAAAAACTTCTGAAAATCAGGAGCTGTTTACGCCTGAAAACAGCTTCGTATTTTCAGACGTATTTTGCTAAGCCGTGTGTACATGACCTTAGGCTAAAGACATTCAAACTTACACATCACATTTTATGCTACCATACATTTCCTGTGTGAAGTAAATTAGCGTATGTACTGTACTTTATTTCCATATAAAATAATTTATGTCATGTTTTATTTATATATGAGTTTTTCAATGGGTCAAAATTTTCCATAAATTTTGTAAGTATTTGGTGGCACTACCTTTTTTAATTGCTTAACTTGAATCATACCCTTGGGGTAGCGCTCCACAAGCTTCTCAAAACACTTTACGGAAATTATTGCCCATTCCTCCTAAGGGTATGTTCACACGCAGTGTTTTCAGATGTAATTTGGGCGTTTTACGCCTCGAATTACGCCTGAAAAAATGGCTCCATCACGCCTACAAACATCTGCCCATTGCTTTCAATGGGTTTTTACGGTGTTCTGTTTCCACGAGGTGTTTTACGCGTCGCTGTCAAAATACGGCGCGTAAAAAGACTCCCGCGAAAAAGAAATCCATGTCATTTCTTGGGACGTTTTTGGAGCAGTTTTTCATTGAGGGTATGTGCACACGATGAGAGGCTTTTACGGCTGAATTGACAGACTGTTTTCAGGAGAAAACAGCTGCCTCGTTTCAGCCGTAAAAGCTCCTCCTCGTATTTTGCAAGGCGTCTGTGACGATCGTAAATCTTGAGCTGCTCTTCATTGAGTTCAATGAAGAACGGCTCAAATTACGTTGCAAAGAAGTGCCCTGCACTTCTTTGCCGAGGCAGTCAATTTACGCGTCGTCGTTTGACAGCTGTCAAACGACGACGCGTAAATTACAGGTCGTCGGCACAGTACGTCGGCAAACCCATTCAAATGAATGGGCAGATGTTTGCCGACGTATTGTAGCCCTATTTTCAGACGTAAAACGAGGCATAATATGCCTCGTTTACGCCTGAAAATAGGTCGTGTGAACCCAGCCTTAGTGTTCAATGGAAAATTAGCTCCAAAAAACGCCTCAAGAAGTGACATGCTACTTCTTTTAATGGAGCGTCTTTTTACAACAGAGGCGTATAAACTAAATGCGGTTTTTCCCATTGATTTCAATGGGCAGATGTTTGTAGGCATTCAGCTTACGTTTTTTCAGGTGTTTTTCGAGGTGTAAACGCCCCAAAATACGCCTGAAAACACTGTGTGAACAAACCCTTTAGGCTGGGTTCACACGACCTATTTTCAGACATAATGGAGGCGTTTTACGCCTCGAATTACGTCTGAAAAAACGCCTCCAATACGTCGGCAAACATCTGCCCATTACTTTCAATGGGTCTTACGATGTTCTGTGCCGACGACCTGTCATTTTACGCGTCTCTGTCAAGGCTGGGTGCCTAAGGCTGGGTTCACACTACCTATTTTCAGACGTAAACGAGGCGTATTATGCCTCGTTTTACGTCTGAAAATAGGGCTACAATACGTCGGCAAACATCTGCCCATTCATTTGAATGGGTTTGCCGACATACTGTGCAGACGACCTGTCATTTACGCGTCGTCGTTTGACAGCTGTCAAACGACGACGCGTAAATTGACTGCCTCGGCAAAGAAGTGCAGGACACTTCTTTGCAACGTAATTTGAGCCATTCTTCATTGAAGTCAATGAAGAGAAGCTCAAGATTTACGAGCGTCAAAGACTCCTCGCATAATGCGAGGAGGAGCTTTTACGTCTGAAACGAGGCAGCTGTTTTCTCCTGAAAACAGTCTGTCTTTTCAGACGTAAATGGCACTTCTCATGTGCACATACCCTAATAGCCACACAGCCAAAAAACATATTGCAAAACTGTAGCAAACTGTAATAAAATGCATGCCGCTTTTACCATGCGTTGTTCGCAGCAATTAGGAAGCACATAATTGCTACAAAACTGCAGTAAATATGTGGTAAAATCCAAATGCCCTGTGGAATCCCAGCCTCAGGGTTTATTTAGACGAACGTGATATACGTCCGTGCAACGCGCGGGATTTTCACGCGCCTCGCACATACCTATGTTAGTCTATGGGGCCGTGCAGACAGTCAGTGATTTTTACGCAGCGTGTGTCCGCTGCGTAAAACTCACAACATGTCCTATATTCGTGCGTTTCTCGCGCATCACGCACCCATTGAAGTCAATGGGTGCGTGAGAATCACGCGCAGCACACGGAAGCACTTCCGTGTGACGCGCGTGATTCGCGCAACAGCAGTAAAAACTACTTGCTTTTCTGTTTACAAACATACAGTGTCATAATGATGGCGGCTGCGCGACCGTGCTGCGCGACGCTGCTGACACACGGAGCTGTTAAGTACCTTTTGCGCGCACAAAACACCGCATTTTTTGCTCGCGCAAAACGCACACGCTCGTGTAAATCCGGCCTAAGGGTAATGCCACACGGTGCGTCGTTGACGCGGTTTGGTTGCGTTTGAAAACCGCATGCCGTCAACTGCATGCGTTTTTTGTCTCTAAGGGTATGTGCACACGATAGCAGGCATTTACGTCTGAAAAGACAGACTGTTTTCAGGAGAAAACAGCTGCCTCGTTTCAGTCCTAAATGCTCCTCCTCGCATTTTGCGAGGCTTCTCTGACAGCCGTAAATTTTGAGCTGCTCTTTATTGAGTTCAATGAAGAACGGCTCAAATTACATCTGAAAGAAGTGTCCTGCACTTCTTTTAACGAGGCTGTATTTTTACGCATCGTCGTTTGACAGCTGTCAAACGACGACTCGTAAATGACAGGTCGTCTGCACAGTACGTCGGCAAACCCATTCAAATGAACGGGCAGATGTTTGCCGACGTATTGTAGCTCTATTTTCAGACGTAAAACGAGGCATAATACGGCTCGTTTACGTCTGAAAATAGGTCGTGTGAACCCAGCCTTATGCTGCAGTTCTGTTGCGTTTTTAAAGGAGATAGTTGATGGACATAGTTTTCACCCGTGTTGAAGTTTGTTAGGTGCTTCCTGTATATAGTTAATTACAAGACATTGCAGAACTGTTAGCAAAAACGCAAGCAGTTCAGCAACAACATTGGCAGCGCGGTTATCAACTGCATGCGGTCGGACATTATGAAGATGCAGTCATCCGCACAAAAAATACATTGTAATATAATAGCAGCAGTCTGTCCATAACAAACATTTCACCATTGACTTCTATTGAAAAATGACTTGCTGCCGTTTAAAAACACAACATAAACGCACCTTGACTGCACCGTGTGACCTTACCCTTAAGGTAGATCCTTACTTACAGTCACATGTGCACTCATTAACTCCTAATTGTGGCAATCGGCCATTCAGAAGCTTGTAATAGTCACAACATTTTAATGTCCTCTGCATCCTCTGACTTTTGGCCGCCGCATCCCTCCATCACTCCAGCAGGCGCTCTCCTCCAGCACTCCCAAGTGCGCATTCCCTCTGACCCTCATATTCCTAAAGGGATAGTGCGTGCTTAATTATCCACCCAGCTTTCTCAGGCTATAAATGGATCTGCCCTGGTTTAATTCTTGCCTGCGCAATTTGGTCCCTCCTAGCTTGCTAGTGATTTTCTGCTGATCGTCTGTTTGGAATTCCTGTGTTAGACTATCCATGCCTGCGCCCTGCCCTCCCCTCTTGCTAGTGACCCGTGACGAATCTCTGCCACCTGCCCTAACCTCTTGGTGCCGATTCTAGCTTTTCTGCTGCCTGAGGTGAAAATTTAAATGGCACCACTGCCCACCCCCCCCCCCTGCCTAGGCTGCTCTACATCACTAGCATCCTCCTCATTCGGATGTGTCATTGACTTATACTTCCCTGGCATGTGCGATGCTGCAATGAAGTTAGGCAAAAAACGCCTCGCTGCACAGTGCGTGCCCATTCAATGGCGCGTCCGGGAAAGTTGGAGGAGACTGGTAGTGATGTAGAACAGCCAGGGGGGTGTCAAAGAAGCATGGAAAGGTGGGTTTGGAGTCAGGACTGTGTGACTTCAGGATAGCGGCACCGACCCATGACCCTTTATAGAGTAATTAGCAAATGGCATGCGCCGCTTTAATCAGTTGATTTGATATGTTTTGCTGCATCTGAAAAGAACCATACAGGGGAATGTTTGGAAATATTGTCAGGTCATGTATTACCGCATGGTGGCGGTTCAAGGGGTTAAGCCTATCTGATAGGTTCCCATTAAATATACAATAAATTGAAAACAATTACATCTGCCCTGCAATTTTGTTATTATAAATATATCCTACATAATTACAGCTCCAGAACCAAGCTCTGACATATACGGCTCCAGAACCAAGCTTAGTACATATATACAACACCAGAACTAGGCTCAATACATATATATACAGCACCAGAACCAAGCCAAATACATATATACAGCACCAGAACAAAGCTCAGTACATATATACATCACCAGAACTGAGCTCAGTACATATATACAGCACAAGAACCAAGCTCTATACATATATACAACACCAGAACTGAGCTCCGTACATATATACAGTACTAGAACCAAGCTCATACATATATACAGCTCCGGAACCAAGCTCCGCACATATATACAGCACTAGAACTGAGCTCAGTGTGTGTGTGTGTGTGTGTGTATATATATATATATATATATATAATATAGCATCAGCATAAATACAGCTAAGTACAGAGATCATTTGCAAATTCAGTTTAATCCCTGCCGTATAGGTTTGTACGGCGAAAAATTACAGCTCCCAGCATGGTTCGAACAATGGTAAGGATATGCTGGGAGATTCTGTTTCACAAAAAATAAAATCATACCACCTATCATCTTGCTGCAGATTTAACAGTGACTACAGTACTGATTAGAGGAAGAATAAACATTTACATTGAGTGACTCACAGGTGACGACGTCTCAGATTCTAGCCGTTCTTTTTCTCTTATCTTCTCCATCCGGTCCAGACCTATATGATGACTTCTCCCGGCCACGGCTGCATTATGCCGCTCAGATTTCTTCAGCTTTTCACATTTCAAACATTTCCGCACCTATAAACGAAGATAAAATTCTCATGTTGCCAAACACTACACCAAGAATATAATAGCACCAAAACACTGTGTCCCACAAACACACACACACAGTGCCTCCTGTAAATAGGGCCCCATTTAGATATTGACAACCTATAAATAACAGAAGGTACATTCCCGGTAGTAACATGAGATATGGATACTAGGTACTACTTCAAAATACAACCAATCTCTAAAAATCAAAGGATAACAAAATGAGAATATCAATATCTTAATAATCCATTAAAAAACAAGAGCAGCTGTACACAGACAATTAAAATCAACAGGGTAGTAGGACAATGTGGGACACAGCAGGTTTGATATGTATGAATACAATGCCTGGGAGCAGTATGTACTGACACAAATACAAAAATAGATATACAATGAAGGAAATAAGTATTTGATCCCTTGCTGATTTTGTAAGTTTGCCCACTGTCAAAGACATGAACAGTCTAGAATTTTTAGGCTAGGTTAATTTTACCAGTGAGAGATTATATTTAAAAAAAAAAAAGAAAATCACATTGTCAAAATTATATATATTTATTTGCATTGTGCACAGAGAAATAAGTATTTGATCCCCTACCAACCATTAAGAGTTCAGCCTCCTCCAGACCAGTTACACGCTCCAAATCAACTCGGTGCCTGCATTAAAGACAGCTGTCTTACATGGTCACCTGTATAAAAGACTCCTGTCCACAGACTCAATTAATCAGTCTGATTCTAACCTCTACAACATCGGCAAGACCAAAGAGCTTTCTAAGGATGTCAGGGACAAGATCATAGACCTGCACAAGGCTGGAATGGGCTACAAAACCATAAGTAACACGCTGGGTGAGAAGGAGACAACTGTTGGTGCAATAGTAAGAAAATGGAAGACATACAAAATGACTGTCAATCGACATCGATCTGGGGCTCCATGCAAAATCTCACCTCGTGGGGTATCCTTGATCCTGAGGAAGGTGAGAGCTCAGCCGAAAACTACACGGGGGGAACTTGTTAATGATCTCAAGGCAGCTGGGACCACAGTCACCAAGAAAACCATTGGTAACACATTACGCCGTAATGGATTAAAATCCTGCAGTGCCCGCAAGGTCCCCCTGCTCAAGAGGGCACATGTACAGGCCCATCTGAAGTTTGCAAATGAACATCTGGATGATTCTGAGAGCGATTGGGAGAAGGTGCTGTGGTCAGATGAGACTAAAATTGAGCTCTTTGGCATTAACTCAACTCGCCATGTTTGGAGGAAGAGAAATGCTGCCTATGACCCAAAGAACACCGTCCCCACTGTCAAGCATGGAGGTGGAAACATTATGTTTTGGGGGTGTTTCTCTGCTAAGGGCACAGGACTACTTCACCGCATCAATGGGAGAATGGATGGAGCCATGTACCGTCAAATCCTGAGTGACAACCTCCTTCCCTCCACCAGGACATTAAAAATGGCTCGTGGCTGGGTCTTCCAGCACGACAATGACCTGAAACATACAGCCAAGGCAACAAAGGAGTGGCTCAAAAAGAAGCACATTAAGGTCATGGAGTGGCCTAGCCAGTCTCCAGACCTTAATCCCATCAAAAACTTATGGAGGGAGCTGAAGATCTGAATTGCCAAGCGACAGCCTCGAAATTTTAATAATTTACAGATGATCTGCAAAGAGGAGTGGGCCAAAATTCCATCTAACATGTGTGCAAACCTCATCATCAACTACAAAAAACGTCTGACTGCTGTGCTTGCCAACAAGGGTTTTGCCACCAAGTATTAAGTCTTGTTTGCCAAAGGGATCAAATACTTATTTCTCTGTGCAAAATGCAAATAAATATATATAATTTTGAAAATGTGATTTTCTGTTTGTTTTTTTATATAATCTCTCACTGGTAAAATTAACCTAGCCTAAAAATTCTAGACTGTTCATGTCTTTGACAGTGGGCAAACTTACAAAATCAGCAAGGGATCAAATACTTATTTCCTTCACTGTATATCTCAAGTATTATAGTACAAAGAAGAAGAGTAGGATATACACATGTATATAATAATACACCAAAATTAATCATCACTCACATGTGTAAGGTTTTAGGTATGTCACTAAATTAATTTTTTCCTGGAAACAAAAGTTCTGCAGACTGCACTTTTTCTTCTGTCAAAAAAAAACACGAAAACCTAGTAAACGGAAACAAACGGAAAGCAACTGAAACAAAAGAATTACCATTGAAATCAATAGCAATTCTAACTAAACCGTTGCTTTCCGTTTAATGTTTTGATCCCCTCTTCCACTGACGGAAGAGAGGTAAACTGATACTAACGCTAGTGTTAAAGACGCCTTATATAGATAGGGGTTTCAGATCATAGTTAGTATATACATTATTTGGACATATCACCATTGTGTGGGAAATTTGACACTAATTGTGCATACCCTATTTTGTGACCTACCTAAAAACGTACACATTTGTGAGTGATTCATTTTGGAGTATTATTATATACACGTGTATAGCCCAAATCCAACTCTTCTTTTTTGTACTATAATATTTGGGGTATATATCTTTTTTTGTATTTGTGTCAGTATATACTACTCCCTGGCATTGTATTCATACATATCAAACCTGCTCTGTCCCCCATTGTTCTACTACTCTGTTGATTTTAATTGTCTGTTTACAGCTGTTCTTGTTTTTTAATAGATTATTAATAAAGATATTGAACTTCTCATTTTGTTATCATTTGATATTTGGAACTATATTTATAGAGGTTGGTTGTACACTGTAGATATTGCCCAATAGAGCCCCCTGTAGATAATGCCAGTCACACTGTTAAAGGGATTGTCCACTACCGTACAACTGATGACCTATCCACCGGATAGGTCATCAGTAAATGATTTGTGGGCGTCTGACATCTGGACCCCGCACCGTTAAGCCACTCTGGCTGTCTCAGTGCATCGGCCGTACATGCCGGAAGCAGTTGGCTCCGGCCACGGAATAGCGGCCGAGCTGCTGTACAAATCAAGTGAATAGGAGCAGAGCTGCAGTTCTGCAGCACGGCCCATATGCTATGTACGGAGCCAACTGCTTCCGGCTCCATACATCGCATAATGGGCAATAACATCCGGTGCTCGCAGGCCACCGGTGCGACCGATCGGTGCAGGGTTCGGATTTCGGACCCACACTGATGATATACTGATGACGTATCCGGGGGATAGGTAATCGGTTGTACGGTAGTGGACAACTGCTTTAACTTAAAAAACAAACGTTACATGGTCACCTGATCCTGTTCCCGCACCGTCCTCTAGCAACGCAGGCCTTCTCTCTAATGAGCAGGTCTGCTGGAGCTGAATGATGCAAGCAGCATGATGACGTCACCGTGCCGCTTGCGTTATTGAAAAGAGCTGAATGTCAGGGCAAGAAAGTACATAAATTACTTGCTACATATACGCTATACACTACAATACATACATTACACGCTACATATACACTATACACCAATATATACATTACACACTACACATGCACTATACACTACAATACATACATTCTACACTACACATGCACTATACACTACAATACATACATACATTACATATGCACTATACACATTACACATGCACTATACACTAGACATACAGTACATACATTACACACTACAATAGATTACGCACTAGACATACACTATACACATACAGTACATACATAACACACACTTACATTTTGTGCAGGCTACTGCCTATATGTATCTTTTCTTGCTGTGCACGGAGACTCCAGAGGAAACCACCAGCAAGTGTTGGTGAGTCCATCATGTCAGGATTTCCCTTCAGTTGCAGAGCAGACACCCTGCGCGCCTCCCTCTCTGTCCCGACACTGAGCAGGATCGCATTACAAAGGTGATGGGAGAGTGGAGAGCAGGGGAGGGGGTTATTAAGGTGGCACAGGAGAGATGTGCTGTTCTTAAGGAGGCAGCACATCCTGCTGCTGCTAAGTGGAGGGAACCTCAGCCATCGGCTCTGTAATGAAGCCCCCACTGAGACACTGCAGGGTGCCGCCTGAAGCCAGAGCCTCAACTCGCCTCATGGTAGATGCGGCCCTGCTAGTGACCCATGACTAATCTCTGCTGTCTGCCCTAACTTCTTGCTCGACCAACTGTGAGTTCCTATTAACCGCCTCCCCTGATCTTTGCTATACCTGACCCTGCATACTGTCTGCCGATATTAGTGTTACGCCTGTTTACGTTGGCTGCTACCAAGGGGGGGCTACTCTGGAGATAGCGAGCTCGGATTCCACAGCAGCAAAGTCCAGATCCTTGTATAGGGTTAAAGGGTGATTACCTTGGGGGCCCCCTTCGCTCCCTAGTTTAGCCCTATGTCCTATGATTGGTGACAAATTGGGTTCACAACATCCACAGCAAGGCCCATGACAGTCTCACTATTCACAGGCCCTGTGACAAACATCCCTTTTTTGAATCTTTAAAACTTTTTAAAGACACCGTTAACTTGGTGCATTTAAACGTTTAAAGAGGCTCTGTCACCAGATTTTGCAGCCCCTATCTGCTATTGCAGCAGATAGGCGCTGCAATGTAGATTACAGTAACGTTTTTATTTTTAAAAAACAAGCATTTTTGGCCAAGTTATGACCATTTTTGTAGTTATGCAAATGAGGCTTGCAAAAGTCCAAGTGGGTGTGTTTAAAAGTAAAAGTCCAAGTGGGCGTGTATTATGTGCGTACATCGGGGCGTTTTTAATACTTTTACTAGCTGGGCGCTCTGAAGAGAAGTATCATCCACTTCTCTTCAGAACGCCCAGCTTCTGACAGTGCAGATCTGTGACGTCACTCACAGGTCCTGCATCGTGTCGGCACCAGAGGCTACAGTTGATTCTGCAGCAGCATCAGCGTTTGCAGGTAAGATCGACTTACCTGCAAACGCTGATGCTGCTGCAGAATCAACTGTAGCCTCTGGTGCCGATGTGGCCGACACGATGCAGGACCTGTGAGTGACGTCACAGATCTGCACTGTCAGAAGCTGGGCGTTCTGAAGAGAAGTGGATGATACTTCTCTTCAGAGCGCCCAGCTAGTAAAAGTATTAAAAACGCCCCGATGTACGCACATAATACACGCCCACTTGGACTTTTACTTTTAAACACACCCACTTGGACTTTTGCAAGCCTCATTTGCATAACTACAAAAATGGTCATAACTTGGCCAAAAATGCTTTGTTTTTTAAAAATAAAAACGTTACTGTAATCTACATTGCAGCGCCTATCTGCTGCAATAGCACATAGGGGTTGCAAAATCTGAAATAAATCTGTCTCTAATTGCGTAAATACCCTAACTGACTTGGACTTGGCATATAGAAATGTATGGTCACATGAAATGTGTGGAGTTGTGAAAAATTTATTTTTAATGTCTTTAGCCTAAGTGTATGTAAACTTTCAGCCTCAAATGTACAACAGTTATTAATATCAAATGAAATATTTCTGTGAAGTCCCCAATATATGCCATAAATGTCCCCCTTGCCCCCTATCCTACCTTCTGCTGCTGTGGGTGGGCTCTGGCCACTGTCTGACAAGGTGGTCAGGTTTTCTGTGAGCAGCCAAATGCGTTTTGCTATGCTGTTTCTGGAACTCCCATAGAACTGAATAGGATTTCCGGAAACCTAGTAGCATAGCAAGCTACGCTATTTCTGTGGCTCTTGAGTTCCTGAAACTTCGTTGTGCAACTCTGTTTCCGGAACTCCCATTCTTTTCTATGTGGTTTCTGGAAACTGTGTAGCAAAACTGATCACCTCTTCAGACAGTGTCTGTAACCCAGTGACCACCACAGTAGGTAGGACTGTGGCCAAGGGGTGCTGTTTTAGAGATAGATGCGGGTCCCAGAGGTGGAACCGGCATCTTAGAAGCGTAGTTAGGTTTTCCTGCACCTGGGGCGAAGATTCAGATTGGTGTCCTCCCCCCCCCCCCAACTTCTTTCCCAACATTTCCTTCCCCCCTCAATATGTTTGATGTTTGCTTTCTCTACCAATCACTGAGGTGTATTTTTTTTTTTTCACTTTTTTTTTTAATGTAACTCGAGCATAAAACCATTTGTAAATTTTACAGGCAATATAGTTATATAAGGAAGTTACCATAACAATAAATTAAAAGAAAATAAATGAAAGAGGTCACACATAGCCCCCTTGTAGATAGCACCACACACAACCCCGTGTAGATAGCGGCACACAGCCCCCTTGGAAATAGCGCCACACACAGCCACCCTTTTGTAGATAGCTCCACACACAGTTCCCCCTTGTAGATAGCGCCATACACAGCACCCCCGTTGTAGATATGCCACACACAACCCCCCTTAAAGATGGTGCCACACAGCCCCCACCTTGTAGATAGTGCCACACAGCCCCCCTGCAGATGGTGCCACACAGCCCCACTGTAGGTGATGTCACAACCCTCCATTGTAGATGATGCCACACAGTGCTCCCTTGCTGATGGTGCCACACAGCCCTCCCTTGTAGATGGTGCCACACAGCCCTCCCTTGTAGATGGTGCCACACAGCCCTCCCTTGTAGATGGTGCCACACAGCCCTCCCTTGTAGATGGTGCCACACAGCCCTCCCTTGTAGATGGTGACACACAGCCCTCCCTTGTAGATGGTGACACACAGCCCTCCCTTGTAGATGGTGACACACAGCCCTCCCTTGTAGATGGTGCCACACAACCCTCCCTTGTAGATGGTGCCACACAGCCCCCCTTGCAGATGGTGCCACACAGCCCCCCTTGCAGATGGTGCCACACAGCCCCCCCTTGCAGATGGTGCCACACAGCCCCCCCTTGCAGATGGTGCCACACAGCCCCCCCTTGCAGATGGTGCCACACAGCCCCCCCTTGTAGATGGTGCCACACAGCCCCCCCTTGTAGATGGTGCCACACAGCCCCCCCTTGTAGATGGTGCCACACAGCCCCCCCTTGTAGATGGTGCCACACAGCCCCACGTGTAGATGGTGCCACACAGCCCCCCTTGCAGATGGTGCCACACAGCCCCCCTTGCAGGTGGTGCCACACAGCCCCCCTTGCAGGTGGTGCCACACAGCCCCCCTTTCAGATGGTGCCACACAGCCCCCCTTGCAGATGGTGCCACACAGCCCCCCTTGCAGATGGTGCCACACAGCCCCCCTTGCAGATGGTGCCACACAGCCCCCCTTGCAGATGGTGCCACACAGCCCCCCTTGCAGATGGTGCCACACAGCCCCCCTTGCAGATGGTGCCACACAGCCCCCCTTGCAGATGGTGCCACACAGCCCCCCTTGCAGATGGTGCCACACAGCCCCCCTTGCAGATGGTGCCACACAGCCCCCCTTGCAGATGGTGCCACACAGCCCCCCTTGCAGATGGTGCCACACAGCCCCCCTTGCAGATGGTGCCACACAGCCCCCCTTGCAGATGGTGCCACACAGCCCCCCTGTAGATGGTGCCACACAGCCCCCCTGTAGATGGTGCCACACAGCCCCCCCCCCTGTAGATGGTGCCACACAGCCCCCCCCCTGTAGATGGTGCCACACAGCCCCCCCCCTGTAGATGGTGCCACACAGACCGCCCCTGTAGATGGTGCCACACAGCCCCCCCCTGTAGATGGTGCCACACAGCCCCCCTGTAGATGGTGCCACACAGCCCCCCCCCTGTAGATGGTGCCACACAGCCCCCCCCCTGTAGATTTTGCCACACAGCCCATCCCTGTAGATTGTGCCACACAGCCCATCCCTGTAGATTGTGCCACACAGCCCATCCCTGTAGATGACACACAGAACCCGGGCGGGGGGTCCCCTTGTAGAAATAAATTTTCAAAAATTATTCACCTAGCACCGTTCCCTGCTCTGAGACCATTGCGTAGGCCAGCGTGATCCAGTGACATCACGCCGGCCGGTGCTGGGAGTCAGTCCCAGTGTTTTATAGGCTGCAGGCCTAATATGGCCTGTAACCTAGTGATGGCGGAGCAGGGAATGCTCCACCATAGTATTCAATTGCATCTGCATACTGAGGATGCAGATACAATTGAATGTGTCAGTCGCTAGCACCAGGCCCCCTCCGATGCCAGCAATGCCACTGGGCATGAGGGGGCTCGTGCTGCCCGGCCCATAAATGTAATGTAGCGGGCAGCGCTGTCACCGTAGCAGCATGGGCCCTGAGAGGATGAGACCGCCGCAGAGCAGCCATATCAAAACAGCTGATTGCTGCTGATAGGCATACAGGCGCCTATCGGCAGCGATCATCTGTTTTGATATGGCTGCTAGGCGGCACTCCCCTTCCCTACATTGTAATTGTGCCCGGGGCACATTCTGCCGCCTGCCCCCCCCCCTAGCTACACCCCTGCTGCATCTATTGCACATTTAGGATAGGCCATAAATTTCTGAGATGGTAATACCCCTCGAAGTATCTCATGACTTCATTCAATAATACCATACATGTGTACTATATATGTGAAAAACATTCCAAGATATTTGTCAGCACATTCATATCTGCACATCTCATATATTTTTTTAACTTTACTGTCAATGCTTATTTGACGACATGAACACAACATAGAAATATACTTCAGTGTTCCAAGATCAATCGTTACAATAACCTATTGCCCACATTTGGAGAGTTGACGACAGGTGTTAAATATTCACAGTTGCTGAGATAATTCTACAGTTGCAGTGTCGGCTGTTATACTCCGTAGGCTATTGAAAATCTTAGTACACCTGTCTGTTAATCTGTAATTCTCACATGCTGCATTAAATAAAAGCTTCATCTGTTAACTATACTGTTCCATAAAACAAAAGTCACCAGAGTTTTTCTAATCTACTGAAATTTTTAAAAATACATGGATCATTTTATATTCTGAACTACTGTGAAAGTCTGTCCTAGATACATTGCAAAGAGTGACTGGGGAAAACATGCTGTACTTTCACCATTTATCTTTCCAGATTTCAAATCCTCCAGTACAGTTTTGTTATAGGCAAGATATCAAAAGCAGTTCTGCCCAGAAATTTTAAAATGATCTAAAGCTTCTACCCCATATGCATTTCAAGAGCACTTCAAACACAATTCATATTCAAAGTCAGTAGCAAACTAAGTAAAATAATTGTTTATTGTGTCCTTGTTGTGCTGCCAACATGTAGAAATGGAAGAAGGTTTTAGTAAAAATATTGCATGGACTATTCTTCAAAATAAATGGGGATGGAACCTGCAGGTAATATATTTAAGTTCTCAAAATCAGTTTTTACATTGTCTTGATAGAACGAACAAGAGCCATAACTTGAAACTCCTTTATTCTAACATATGTAAACATATCAATATATAGCTGCATTCAAGCAGTATATAAAAGTTATGTAATTGAAAACAAAATCAACTTTGCAATAATTTATTAAATACAAAAGCACATTTTCTTGAGTGGAAAAAGTAAGAGGAAAGTTTTTGATGTTTGCAGGCTTCTTGCATGAACAGCTCATTTTAACCTACTGCATCAGGATTTGCCTTGACCATTAAAGAACTCTCTATTTATTTTTTTTACTTGCATATTTAGGGTCATTGTCATTTTACAATGTCCACATTTTAGCTTAAATTTTCTGGTAGATGGTCTGACATTATTCTTGAGCAGCCTCTGGTACACTCAAGAATTCATATTGGATTCTATGGAGGTTAGCTGCCCAGGCCCTGATGAAACAAAAAAGACCCAGATCAATACTCTTTCACCACCATGCATGGTATCAGTTTTTTTTTTTGTAAAACGCTATGTTTGGTTTTTCACCAAACTGGTCTTCTGGTTCTTTGGCCAAATTACTCTATCTTTGCATTTGTCTTTCCAGAGCACATTGTTCCAGACGTTTTGGTCTTTGTCTAGAGGTTTATGACCAACCTTAAAGAGGCTCTGTCACCAGATTTTCAAACCCCTATCTCCTATTGCAGCAGATCGGCGCTGCAATGTAGATTACAGTAACGTTTTTTTTGTTTTTTTAAAACGAGCATTTTTGGCCAAGTTATAATCATTTTTATATTTATGCAAATGAGCCTTTCTTAAGTACAACTGGGCGTGTTTAAAGTTATGTCCAAGTGGGCGTGTATTGTGTGTGTACATCTGGGCGTTTTTACTTGTTTTACTAGCTGGGTGTTGTGAATAGAAGTGTATGATGCTGACGAATCCGCATCATCCACTTCTCTTCATTACCACCCAGCTTCTGGCAGTGCACAGACACACAGCGTGTTCTCGAGAGATCACGCTGTGACGTCACTTCCTGCCCCAGGTCCTGCATCGTGTCGGACGAGCGAGGACACAACGGCACCAGGCGACAGAGGCTACAGTTGATTCTGCAGCAGCATCGGCGTTTGCAGGTAAGTCGATGTAGCCTCTGTCGTCTGGTGCCGATGTGTCCTCGCTCGTCCGACACGATGCAGGACCTGGGGCAGGAAGTGACGTCACAGCGTGATCTCTCGAACACGCTGTGTGTCTGTGCACTGCCAGAAGCTGGGTGTTAACGAAGAGAAGTGGATGATGCTGATTCGTCAGCATCATACACTTCTATTCACAACGCCCAGCTAGTAAAACAAGTAAAAACGCCCAGATGTACACACAAAATACACGCCCACTTGGACATAACTTTAAACACGCCCAGTTGTACTTAAGAAAGGCTCATTTGCATAAATATAAAAATGCTCATAACTTGCCCAAAAATGCTCGTTTTTGAAAAAAAAAACACGTTACTGTTATCTACATTGCAGCGCCGATCTGCTGCAATACGAGATAGGGGTTTGAAAATCTGGTGACAGAGCCTCATTAAGTCTTGCCCTAATGTTCTTTCCGGACAGCAAAAGTTTTCGCCTGCCACACCTCCCTTGTAGATCTAATTTGTGCAGCGTCTTTCTAATCAAAGACTGTTTGTTTGAACTTTTTAAATGGCTTTTCAGACTATAATCTTCTTTCTGAAGGCCTCAGAAAGTCCTTTGGAACTAGACAGTGTGATACCACACATTTTAACAACACACAGGAAACCAAACTAAGTGTTTCCATCACCTTTATCTTTATATAATTTTTTCATGATACAATATGTCCACATATGTTATAAAAAAAACATTTTTGCATAGGGTATCCTAGATTTTTCACATGACTGTATGTGTGTGACCCAAGCTCTAGAAAAGTTTTTTTCAAATTCAAAATATATTTTTTTAAACCCATTTTATTAAGCCCATTGTAATTAAAAGTATCACGTTTCCATAAAATAAAAATGAATAATACCATACAACATGATAATGTTTTCTTTTTAAATATCTTTTTATTGTTCTACCACGAATTTACAAGGCTGACAGATAACAGGTTTGGCTACCATTAAGTCCTTCATTAAGCCCCCTAGGCTGCTATGACCATTATCTGCACCCCATGATCACATCAAGGGGGGGTCATTGGAGTGACAGAGAGGGCTCTACTCTTTCTAACTGCTTAGGTGCCACAATGGCTATTGATCACGGTATCCAAGTGGTTTAAAGTCTGGGATTGGAGTCTTGGGATCAGAGAACTCAAATCCCAGACTTTAAACCACTTTTTTACCGTGATCAATAGCCACCAAGGCACCTAAGCCGTTAGAAAGAGTAGAGCCCTCTCTGTCACTCCAATGGGCCCCGTTGATGTGATCATGGGGTGCGGATAATTGTCATAGCAGCATAGGGGGCTTAATGAAGGGCCTAATGGTAGCTAATACAAATTACAATACACTGCAATAATTAGGTAGTGTATTGTACCAGCAATCAAACAAAAAAATTTACATAATTGGTATTGCCTCTTTCAAGTCTGAACTATTACAATAAAACATTATTTAACCCACAGGATGAATGTCCTAAAAAGAAAAAAAAAAGATTGGCCAGTATTGCTGATTTTGGTCACTTTAGCTCTCTAAAACATGGAATAAAAAGTGATTAAAAAGCTCTATGTACCCAAAAATGGTAGCAATAAAAGCTGCACCTAGCACTGCAAAAAACAAGCTGTCACACTGCTCCATCATCAGAAAAATAAAAAAATTATAGCTCACAAAATATAGTGACACAAAACCGTTTTTTTTAAACAAAGTTTTTACTTTGTGAAAATAGTATACCATAAAAAAAATTAGATCAATTTTGGTATTGCCGTAATCACATTGACCCGCAGAATAAAGTTAACATGTTGTTTTTACCGTACAGTGAACACCGTAGAAACAAACCCCAAAAAAACAAAGGCAAAATTGCAGGTTTTTATCCTATTCTACCCCGCAAATTATTATTTTTTTCAGTTTCTCAGAACATTATATGGTAAATTCAGTGGTGCTGTTAAAAACGACAATGCCAACATTTAATCTATCATCTGTGATTAATTTTGTTGTGATTTAAGATAAGGCGATTATTGAAGTCTAAATAACCTTGTTACGCTTGACAATATTGTATTGGATGTAATCGCAGAGACAACTGTTCATGTTCTTGTTTATTCCCTTGTTTGTACTCCCCAAATTAATCTCTTCCCTAACCCAACTTTCCATTTTTTTTACCCTACTCCCTCCCCTTTTTCCCCTCTTAAAATCTACAAATAAAGAATTTACAAAAAAAAAAACTACAACGCCAGATCACACACAGTAAAAGGTATAGTTATATAGATCATTCAAAATTGGGAACAGGATGTTGAGGGACCACAAATGTAGCTCCTATGCGCAGGAAAAGTCACAGGAATGGCTGGAAACTGCGCCTGTACAGCAGCATATATGTCACAGGCAATATGAAAATTACAGCCCACTCTAGGTATGCACAAAAATGTTTGGTTGGGAATAGATTACATCATCTACAGGAAACGGGAAGCACCCTGAAAGAGATTCAGTGGCATTAGCAGAATGCACAGGACTATGTAGAATTCAAGTTTTCACTTAGTGCGTTCTTGCATTTCTGCCTAATATTTTATTATTCAGAAACCTATAAAAAAACGGCAGTGGACATAACTATTACTGGTAAAAATTAGCATAGGTGGTTATGGTTTTCACATTAATTCCGCTTTAAATAACTTCTTGTGATTCCTAACAATTTATGGCCATCATATATATATTTGGCAAGGACGTGGTGTCCGAGGCACAGTTAGCTCCACCAACAGCCTGACCTGCAAGAAGCCTGTGAGGAAGGAGATGTGAGTGCTCAGTCTGTCTGTTGTTTGTGCCTCTATTTGTCTGTGTGTCACTGTGTTTGTGTGAGTGTAAGTTCCAGTATGTGTGTATGTGTGTTTGTGTGTGTCTGTATTTGTGTGTCTAAGTGCCTATATATGTATCTGTATGTGTATATTTTTCTGTGTGTGCATCTACTACATTATCTGTACTCAGAGTTATCAGTGTGTTATCTGTGGTGTTACATAGAACTGCTGATAACCTCTACATTATCTGTACTCAGAGTTATCACTGTGTGTTATCTGTGGTGTTACATAGGACTGCAAGTAACGTCTACTACATTATAGGGTAACAAATGGAAGGAGGCCCACATCATTTACCCTGGGTGAATAATCTATTATTCAGCAAACGCTTCTACATTTTTCTTAGGTTTCAAATTTTGGTGATTATGTTTTAAAATACACTTAGATTTTTTTCTAGTATTTTTTACAAATACTTATCATCATTCCTTTTGCTAGAAAACCGGTTTTCTATACTAGTTATATATAATATATTAGTACAGATGTAGCCAAGTTTACCTTGACTCTGATAACTTGCTGTAGTGTGATATCACACAACAAAAGCCATTGGATCGTCATTAAAAAAAAGTCAAGCTAAAGTTTTTTGCCACTGTATTTAATGCGTTAAGAGTCAAGATAAAGATGGCTACATCCGTACCTTGACTGACATATATTCACTGTTATATTCTTGGTTGTACTATAAAGCAAAACTTACACTAAAGAAATGTCTCAAATGGTTTGTTTCTGTTTACACCTAAACAGAATAGCCTATCCTATCCCATCCTCATCTATCCTACACATTCAATTCCCTACACTCTCTACCCACATTCATTAAGTTTATTAAACTAGCATTGATCAAATATATTGATGTTAGAAATAAAAACGACAATGAGGATTATCCAAGTCTGCAATAGATTTTTTGGAGTTTTAGATTAAGAAAAAGAATAGGTGTGTTAATAGGCTCTTGATGAACAGTCGGCTTACCTTTCATGCATGGTCTAATCTATAAGGGTATGTTCACACGAGGGCGTCCGTTACGGCTGAAATTACGGGGATGTTTCAGCCTGAAAACATCCCCGTAATTTCAGCCGTACCGGCATGTGCAGGCGCTTGAACGCCGCGTCAATTACGGCAGTAATTAGCGCTGCTATTCATTGGAGTCAATGAATAACGGCTCTAATTACGGCCAAAGAAGTGACAGGTCACTTCTTTGACGCGGGCGTCTATTTACGCGCCGTCTTTTGACAGCGGCGCGTAAATATACGCCTCGTGTGAACAGACAAACGTCTGCCCATTGCTTTCAATGGGCAGATGTTTGTCAGCGCTATTGAGGCGCTATTTTCGGGCGTAATTCGGGGCAAAAACGCCCGATTTACGTCCGTAAATAGGCCGTGTGAACATACCCTAAGGAACAAGCTTGAATGCTTAATTCATGCCTGGGTTCTTTCTTGTACAGTGCTAATGCTGAACATCAAAGGTTTTTGATTATTTTTATTTTTTGCCCAAAAGATACGTACAGATGCTTTTCTTTACAGTAAATAAATAATCATAGGTGATCATACCCCCATGTTTTATTATAAATTCTCCTATCACTGACAGTGATGAATGGCTTCAGGGAATCAACAGTTTATAAAGCATGAAAGAAATATTAGCTGACACCATGAAACGCACTACGGAGCTAATAAATACATAATTTTCCCATGTAGGTTTTAAGAACTCCTCCAATTTATCTCTCCACACACTAATGCATTCTCTTCTCCCCCTTATTATTGTGCGATATTCGAATGACTGAGCACAACTCTTTCTATGTTACTATTTAGATCAAAATGGTATGTGTATACATACATATGTCTGCATATTCTATTTTACTATATTTCCGTTTTCAGGTCTGGACAAGAATAGGAGCCAACTACTAAAAGTTGGGAGCCTGCAGAGAGACACAGGTTCACATAACTTGGTTGTTATCCATTTAGGGCTAGTTTACATGGAGTTTTTTGGTGCTGTTTTTGACATCAGAAACAGCGCCAAAACCGTCCGAAATCGCCTCCCATTGACTTCAATGGGAGGCAGAGGCGGGTTTTTTTTCCCAACATGGGAGGCATCATGCTCTTTCTTCCCGCATTTCCGTCTCTGACCTCCCATTGACATCAATGCTCCCAATGCAGAGAAAGCAGTTTCCGCTTTGTTTTTTGCCTGCAGCGCTCGATGGCCGCAAAAAAACGCAGCACAGAAAGTGCAGGCAGGTCAAAATCTGCCTCAAAATACCTGAAGGAATTTTGAGGCAGATTTTTCTGCCTGCAAAAAACTAGGTTCAGTTCACACTGAGTTTTTTTGCAGGCAGAAAATTCTGCCTGGAAAAATCAGCTCCGGTTTTTTTCAGTGGTTTTGTACCATACACTTTTTTTAGGTCGTTTTTGAGGCGTTGTTTTTACCTCTTCCTTCAATTCAACAGGCAAAGGAAAAAACCACATCAAAAACAGAGTCAAAAAACGCTTCTGCGTCTTTTTTTTTGTCTCCCATTGATTTTAATGAGGTTTTTGAGGCGGAAAACGCCTCAAAAGACGTCATGTCGCTTTTTTTTCCCTGTGTGCTGACGAAAACCACTTGGGAAAAAAAACGCCTCTAACTCCCATTAAAATCAATGGGAGGCGATATGGGGCGTTTTTTGGCGCTGATTCCGACATAGATGCGGTTTCCACATCAAAATCATAAACTCATTGTGAACAGGGCCTTAATTTGTTTTGTTTTTTTCTTAAAAAGATCTAAACTATCATATCTGTCAGACCCAATCTAAATATTGTAAAAAAAAAACAAGGAGAAACATCCACTTACACCTGGGATTTGTGAATGAGCTTTACTCATCACTTCAAGAATCAATCCCAACTCCTACCACTCCATGGTAGTCAGAGCACAGCTATGCTCTCTCCTAGCAATATGTGCAGTAAAAGAACTTTCAAAAGGTAGTCACAGAAATGCCTCCCAAAATAAGTCAATGTACAGTAGTTCCCCAACATTAATTACAACAGTGCCCCCTCTCTCCCCAAGTAGTAATAGCAGCATACCCTCTCTCCTCAGTAATCACAGCAGAGCCTCTTTCCCCCCATATAATTGCCTCTTACATTCTGCTGCTATGCATTGGCTGCTGCATGTATGTAGCTCCTGGTTCCTGCATGGTTCTCAGCTAAAAGAGGTGCAGTAAATGCAGACAGGGCCCAAAGAGCTCTCATTTCTGCCTGGCAGGATTCTGTGAGATTTCCTCTGCTGAGACAGATGTAGTCTGCAGCCCAAATGTATGCCTTTGGCAACAAGTAGAAGCATCCAGTCACCAAATACATAGAGGGCTGAAAGAAGCCCTGGGCACCAGTGCTATTTTTCTAGTTGACATGGATCTGTCCATCCTTGACTTATGTAGTGGTTATTTTAGTTTTTATGACTTTGACAAAGCCATAACAACAGAGATATTCTTTAGTAGTATATTAAACCCTAAATGTCATACATTTCATAGCCCCGTCACTTTACCCCCTGTTGCTCCTTTCCTTCTGATTGGTTTCTTTTATGTTATTTTTTTACAAATGTTGAAACAAATTTTAACAAAAAATTATGACAAAAATTAATTCCATTTGTATGAAATATTCTCTAGTTTAGATTTTGTTTTCATAAATCTGCAGCAGAAATTCTTAATGGTTTCAATGGTAATGACTAGCAAATGGAGATGAGCAAATCTGTTAAAGAAATTTTGCTTCCCGGCGACTTGCCTGCAGACAAATGTTATATTATTTAACCATATTTCCCTCATATCATATTCAACAACGGCAGCTGACACATCTGATACTTTTCTACCATGGGAACAAAGGATGCGGGCATGTTAAAATCCAACTGATCATCTGACATCTGGGACAGTCATGTGGACACCATACACATTACACTTTGAGGGGAATTTGCTAAGACTGGAATTTCATACGCCAGTCTTAATCAGAAGCCCGTTGTAGTAAGATAAACAAAATTTGTTAAGAGGACACATCTTGACTGGTGTGTGTTGAAACCTGAAATCTACACCAGCTGCAAGCTGGCGTAGATTTCTGCTATAATCCGGGCCGGTGTCAGCACCCAGCGAACCCGGGCAAATGCAGAGGGCCCACTCAGCCGCCAGGTGCTGACGCTGCCGTAATGGCTTCTCCAGAAGTGGAATCTCTGGCCAGAGTGCTGCCGACACTCTTTCCGGGGATTCTGATTCTAGAGGGAGCCACTGTGTAGGAGGTGGCGTAACTACCACTGTAGCAGCCGTTACAGGGCCTGTGGCATGAGGGGGCGTGTGCCGCCCGCCGTCACGGGCCCCACATGCTCAGCGGGAGCGACGCCACATTCAATAGAATCTGCGTCCTTAGGACACAGATACTATTGAACGCTATGGCATAGCGTGGATGTATCTCCCCGCTCTGCAGTTTACTAGGCTACAGACTCCCCGGCAGAGTGCTAGTAGCGCTCTACCCGGGACTCCGGCCCTGGGGTTGCCCCTGACATCAATCTATAGACAGTGATGCGAGGAGGAGAGAAGGAGTCCCAGGTGGAGCGCTGAAAGCGACTCTGCTCTGGGACTAGGTCTCTGGGGAAGTCCCTGACTTCACTGTCCATATATGGATAGTGATGTAAGGAGCAGAGCAGTGTCCCAGGCAGAGTGATAGTAGCACTCTGCCTGGGACTTTGGCTCTGAGATTGCCCCTGACATCACTGTCCATATATGGACAGTGGTGTCAGGGGCTTCCCCAGAGACGGAGGCCCGGAGAAGGGCCTTTACTAGCACTTCAGCTCTGCTCCGGACACATCGCTATCCATATATGGACAGTGATGTCAGGAGCAGAGCAGTGTCCTAGGCAGAGTGCTAGTCGCGCTTTGCCCGAGACTATGGATCTGGGGTTGCCCCTGACATCACTGTCCATATATAGACACATCACTGTCCATATATAGACAGTGACATCAGTGCTCCTCCTGAGGCGGAATCCCTGGCCAGAGCGTCGGCAATGTTCTGGTTGGAGATTCCACGCCTAGAGGGAGCCCCAAAGGCTGTGTGGCACTACCAGGGAGGAGTACCAAAGGGGGGCAGTGTGCCACTACCAGGGATCGGGGCAGTGTGCCACTACGAGGGATGGGGGCAGTGTGCCACTACCAGGGATGGGGGCAGTGTGCCACTACCAGGGATGGGGACAGTGTGCCACTACCAGGGATGGGGGCAGTGTGGCACTACCCGGGAGGGGGCTGTGTGGCACTACCTGGGAGGTGGGCTGTGTGGCGCTACCTGGGAGGGGGGTTGTCTGGCACTACCTGGGAAGGAGGATGTATGGAAATTTCCCTGGAGGCTGCCATACTAAAGGAACACATGTATTACCTGTATTGTCCTTATAGAAAGTATACTAGACATCAGCTGTAATGATTGGAAGTTTATGGTCAGAAAAGTGTCAGCAGACTAAGGGTGGTCTTTCCCGGCCTGACATGGGCCATGAAAACGTGCGCCGATCAACAAGACAGCTCGTTGATCGCTGCTCGTTTGCTCCATTCACAAGGAACTAGTAAGGGGACAAGCGCTCGTTAATACGATCACTCGTCCCTATACATTTCTATCATGTTGGCAGCACATCTCTGTGTTTACACAGAGAGATGTGCTACCAAAAACGATAATATTTTCGCCATTTAGACTTATACAATCAGCCGATGAACGAGCGTCCAAACAATTGCTATTTAAAATTTTGTAACACATTCTCCCGTGTAGATATGACTAGTTGATAAAAATTGTATGCAAATTATTCAAAAAGTAGAACATGCAACTAAGGGGATCTTAGATCATTCACCGTTTAGTTGTTAAATTTTGTCATTTTTCAAGGGAATTTTCTAGAAGCTTTAGGATACATCAGAGCTTAGGGAACGCTCTTCTACAAATGTCGGTACTGCAAGCATAGTTCCTCTTTTAAGCATCTTGGAGTGATGGATTTTAGAAATGCGTAGGATTATTGTTCTCTAAAATGTATCTGTCACGAAGGGTCTGTGGACCCACTGGACCGTACTGCCTTGGTGGTATGGCAGTTGGCCAACAGGGCGCAGGACAATGTCTATAGTTTGTATAGGTACCTGTGGCAGCTCGGACAGCAGTAAGGCATGCTCGGCTGGGACTAGGCAGCAGGTAGACGTCAGACGTGGGATACAGCACGACACGACTTTGGCACAGCACAGTGCTCGACCAGGATGGTATGGAATGCAAGGAACAGGAAACAGGAACACACTAGGAGGCCATCACATAGACAAACTTAGGAAATATCAACAACGCTCAGGCATAGAAGCAGGGGGCTGGACCCCTGATATAGTCCAGGGTATTCACGGGTTCAAGTCATCAGAAGTCCGGTGTGCGCGCTGCCCCTTTAATAAAAATTAGCATATATCTTTTTTTGTTTAGCCGGAATCCATGGTTGTAACCTCCTGAGGATGAATACAGGACCGCAATGAGTTAATGTGTTTTTTGTATTTTTGTTTTTCCCTCCTCCTCCTCCTCCTCCTCCTCCTCCTCCTCCTCCTCCTCCTCCTCCTCCTCCTCCTCTTCAGTACTCCTTGCCTTCTGTGGTGGGTGGGTAATATAAATATGTAATGTTATTTTGATTTTTGTAATCATATAAATTGAGAATAAAAGGAAAAAAAAAAAGTACTGCCTTTATGTGATTAGTGTTTATATTCTGCCTTATCTAGGCATTTAGCAGTACAATAGAGTTGTAATCTGTGACTAAAGGGGGTTTTACACAGCTCGATCATCTGTTGGTCGTATCGTTTTAAAAAAGTAAAAGATTATCGCTGTCGGCAGCACATCTCTCTGTGTAGACAGGGAGATGTGCTGCCGACAGCGATAATAATGGGTGGGGATTAGCGATCTGAGTAACAACCGCTCATCCCCATCCATAGCTCAGTGTGACAGGAGCAAGCGAGCGCCGATCAATGATGTCTCGTTGATCGGCGCCCGCTGCACTGGCCGAGTATCACACTCCAATAATAATGAGATCACTCTGGTGACTCTACACTGTAGAGCTAGAAAGTGAGCTGCAGAAAACAGGAAATGTCAGTCTATTGTGTATGGACTAGTGTGCAAGAATTTTTATTTCCTTATGTCTCCTCTTCCATATTACATGAATAATTATAACAATGAGGATTTGGAAATTAGGTCATATTATTCATGGGATTTGTTTGACAACATTCATGGCAACATTTTATATATCTGAAGGGAGCAAAGAAAAAGATTTTGACTTTAATAGAAACCCATAAATTAATAGCTGGTGGATCTCTCAGTCCCGTTGGAGGTATGGCTACTATGTATTGTTGTCAATGGAAAGAAGTGAGTCTGAGTATTGCTTTATACGTCATTGCATGAATGAAATTCAATACTAAAGACCTTATTTTTCTGCTGACGTTAATTATATAGAGTATACCAGAACAGTAGAATGTAATATTTTTATCTGGCCACAATATTGTAACATGTTCGTTATCTGAATTAAAGTTGACAGAATGATGAATAACTACCAGTATTTATCTAACACACATCTTTGGTACAAAGATGAATAAAATAATTTCAGACTAATGTGCATTTCACACTTTATAAGCACCACAATACCGTCATATTAAGACGTAACTACTGTTGCTTTATGCCCATGGAAACAATGTGATTTATCCAAATATTCTTCTTAACATATTTGCCTTTGTATTATTACATTTTTTTCTTGAGAAAGATCCCATCTGTGATGTAACAAAAGGCTGTAAAGCCCTCATTTGTGATGTTTAAGTATGTAGAAGAAATATTGCAGCGCACTATAATTATATATTTTATACTGACATTCTATTATGTGCAATAAAGTTAGTATGACTGGATACATATGTAGCCAAGTTTATTTTTACTCTGATAACTTGCTGCAGCGTGATATCTCACAACAAAAGCCATTGAAAAGTCAAATTAAAGGTTCTTGACAATGTGTATTTAATGGGTTAAAAGTCAAGAACAAAGACATCTACATCTGTATATTATATGATTCTGCATTGCTTTTCTTATATAAAAAAAACAAGACTAAAAGAAGCTCTACTATTCCTTAACCCCTTCCCGCTCCTGGACGTACTATTAGGTCATGGTAGCTGTATCGTTCGCGCTCCATGACCTAATAGTACGTCACGGGAGTAACGGCCGTTTCGGCCGTCCTCCCGACACATACAGGAGCTGTGTCAGCTACTGTCTCGTACAGCAGCTGCCGCAGCTCCTACAGCGGGGACCTATCGCTGTGTCCCCGCTGATTAACCCCTTAAAAGCTGCGTTCAATATTGATCGCAGCTTTTTAGGGGTTAAGCTACAATCGCCGGCCTGCTACACGATAGCGGCCGGCGATTGTAACTATGGCAACCGGACACCAAACAATGGCGTCCGGCTATGCCATCGACGGAAGCCTAGTGGGTCCTGACGAAGTCAGGACCCACTCTATGCTTGCTGTCAGTGAGTAGCTGAAAGTTCTAATACACTGCACTATGCATGTAGTGCAGTGTATTAGAATAGCGATCAGGGCCTCCTGCCCTCAAGTCCCCTAGTGGGACAAAGTAATAAAGTGAAAAAAAGATGTCTAAAAATAAGAAAATAAAAGTTTTAATTAAAAATCCCACTTTTTCCCTTATCAGTCCTTTATTAATAATAAAAATAGATAAATAAACTATACATAATTGGTATCGCCGCGTCCGTAACGGCCTGAACTACAAAATTATTTTGTTATTTATCCTGCATAGAGATGAACGAACTTTTCAAAAGTTCGGTTCGGCTAGTTGGCCGAATTTCACAAAAAAGTTAGATTCGGACAGAACTAGTTCGGACCGAACCTGTCACTTCCGTGCGCCGAGCATGCTACTGTCCAGGGTGCTGATAGAGTTAATGGGCTGCACTAACTCTTTCAGCAACCTTGACAGTTCATGCTCGGCGCGCGGAAAATACAATTTAAATGTAATAAAAATTATACGATCGTACTTACTTTCCTCCTGTCCGGCCTCCAGCGATGACGTTTCATCCCTTTCGCCGCTGCAGCCAATCACAGGCTGTAGTGGCGGTCACGCACGTCAGGATGACGCTTCATCCCACGTGACCGCCTCTGCAGCCAATCACAGGCTGCAGCGGCGACATGGATTAAACGTCATCGCTGGAGGCCGGACAGGAGGAAAGTAAGTATGAACGTATTATTTATTTTTTTCGGCATGTATGTATGTTGTCATGTATATATTTGCATGTATGTATGTTTGCATGTATGTATGTTTGCATGTATGTATGTTTGCATGTATGTATGTTTGCATGTATGTATGTTTGCATGTATGTATGTATGTTTGCATGTATGTATGTTTGTATGTATGTATGTTTGCATTTTATGTTTGCTGTCATGTATGTATATATGTGCATGTATGTTTGCATATATGTTTGTATGTATGTTGTCATGTATGTATATATGTGCATGTATGTTGGCATGTATGTATATATGTGCATGTTTGTATGTATATTTTCATGTTTGTATGTTTGTATGTATATGTGCATGTATGTATGTTATGTATGTTTGCATGTTTTTATTTTTGCATGTATGTTTGCATGTATGTTTATATATATATATATATATATATAATGTGCATGTATGTAATTATGTTTGCATGTATTTATGTTTGCATGTATATTTGTGTATGCTTGTATATATGTATGTATGTATGTATCTTTGCATGTTTGTATGTTTTCATGTGTGTGTATGTATGTATGTATATATGTGTGTATGTTTGCATGTATATATGTGCATGCTTGTATATATGTATGTATGTTTGCATGTATGTTTGTTTGTATATATGTCTGTATGGCCATGTATGATACTGTCTGCTGGCGCCCTGTATCTAAGTCAACTTCGCGGCAGACTTCTATACATGGTATAACAGTCAGTATCACACATTAAACTGAATCTAAGCCTACGACATGTTTTATTTCATTTTTTTTTTTTTTTTTACAGGTTTGGTGTTTTGACTATGTCGGTTTCGAGGACTACTTCGATGACGGTTTTTTTTTCTACAATAAAATGGTTAATGAGGGTTGTGTTGGGGGTGCTTTATTTCAATAAAATATTTTATCTATATCTTTGTCTTTTTCTTTTCAAATTTTATTACTACCACTTTAGTAATGGCCGCTGTCTGAGTGACAACATCCATTACTAAGGCGAGGCTTAGTGTTAGCCGATGCAGAGGCTAACACTAACCACCATTATTACCCCGGTACCAACCACCACCAGGGGTGCCGGGAAGAGCCAGGTACGATCCAGTACCCGACCATCTGTTGTGATGGTCGGGCTCTGGGGCGGCCGCAGGCTGGTATTATGAGGCTGGGAAGGGCCTAAAACAGTGGACCTGCCCACCCTTGTAATGCTAGGCGGCTGCTGCTGCTGCTGCTGCTGCTGCTGCTGCTGCTGCTGCGGCGGCGGCGTTGTATCTGGCTGGTTATAAAACTGGGGGGGGACCCCACGTCATTTTTTTAAAATTATTTATTTAGTTTTAATTTTTTTTTAAAAAAGACATGGGGTTCCACCCAATTTATCATAACCAGCCACATACAACACAGTGTTATTAGCCTGGGAATGGACAAAACCAGTGGCCCTTCCCACCCATGTAATGCCAGACTGCTGCGGCCTTGTATATGGCTGGTTATTAAAAATGTGGGGGACCCGTCTATTGTTAAATTTGTTAAATTAAAAAAAAAAACGACGTGGGGTCCCCCCCATTTTTATAACCAGCCCGATACAACACAGCAGCAGCAGCAGCCTAGCATTATAAGGGTGGGAAGGTCCACTGTTTTTGGCCCTTCCCAGCCTCATAATACCAGCCTACGGCCGCCCCAGTACCCGACCATCACAACAGATGGTCGGGTACTGGATCGTACCAAGCTCTTCCCGGCACCCCTGGTGGTGGTGGGTACCGGGGTAATAATGGGTGGTTAGTGCTAGCCTCTGCACCGGCTAACACTAAGTACCGCCTTAATAATGGACGCTGTCAATCAGCCAACTGCCATTATCTAGGCACTAATAAAGTTTAAAAAAAACCACAAAGACAATTCTTTTTTATTGAAATAAGAAATCCCCAACAAAACCCTCGTTAACCATTTTATTAAAATTTGAAAAAACGTAGATCTACGCAGTAGTCCAACGAATCGAAGATGTAGTCCAATCGGTACATCAAAATCTGCAACAACATAAAAAAACAGTTATCAATGTGAACAATAACAATACTTCTACTCACCTACACACATATATACACGCACACACACACAAACAACCATACACAAACACACACATATACACAAACACACATATACACACATATAAACAAACACACCCATATATACACAAACACACACACATAAACACACACCCATATACAAAAACACACACACACACAAACATCTACACACAAACATATACACATACACACACATATACACAAACATATGCACAAACACACACACACATATAAAAACAGACAAAGACACATACCCAAACACACACACTGTTTCTTTTAAATGCTGCTGGGGAACCCGCTCGATCCACTATATAAGGCTGCGCTATATTGCAGCATTTAAAAGAAACAGGATCCTGACCTGTCCATAGAGTTTACGGCAGCACAGAGTATTTCAGGAGATGAGCGTGCAGATTCAGTGCTGCTGTGAACTCTGCTCTTACCATTACGTAGCTTTCAGTCTGTTACCTCTCCTCCACTCCTGTCCTCAAGAACACCTTCACATGATTGGCAAGTCACCACGTAATGGTAAGAGCAGAGTTCACAGCAGCACAGAGTATTTCAGGAGATGAGCGTGCGGATCATGTGCGGAGTGGTGACTTGCCAATCTTGTGAAGGTGTTATTGAGGACAGGAGTGGAGGAGAGGTAACAGACTGAGCTACGTAATGGTAAGAGCAGAGTTCACAGCAGCACAGAATCTGCACGCTCCTCCTGAAATATTCTGTGCTGCTGTGAACTCTGCTCTTACCATTACGTAGCTCTCAGTCTGTTACCTCTCCTCCACTCCTGTCCCCAATAACACCTTCACATGATTGGCAAGTCACCACCGCGCACAAGATCCGCACGCTCATCTCCTGAAATACTCTGTGCTGCTGTGAACTCTGCTCTTACCGTTACGTGGTGACTTGCCAATCATGAAGGTGTTATTGAGGACAGTAGTGGAGGAGAGCTACGTAATGGTAAGAGCAGAGTTCACAGCAGCACTGAATCTGCACGCTCATCTCCTGAAATACTCTGTGCTGCCTTAAACTCTGTGGACAGGTCAGGATCCTGTTTCTTTTAAATGCTGCACTGTAGCGCAGCCTTATATAGTGGATCAAGCGGGTTCCACAGCAGCATTTAAAAGAAACAGGATCTTGACCTGTCCACAGAGTTTAAGGCAGCACAGAGTATTTCAGGAGATGAGCACGGCCGGCCACAGGCAGCCGGTCGTTTTTCCAAGCCGTGCTCCCATTATGCACACGACCGTAAAAACACCCGTTATTGCGGGTCGTAATTACGACCCGCAATAATGGGCTCACAGACTTCTGTTACCCACGGGTACCTTCCCGTTTTCTCACGGGAAGGTGCCCGTGCCGTTAAAAAAATAGAACATGTTCTATTTTCGGGCGTAATTCGGGGCAAAAACGCCTGAATTACGTCCGTAATTAGTGCGTGTGAACACAGGGTATGTTCACACGCACTAATTACGGACGTAATTCGGGCGTTTTTGCCCCGAATTACGTCCGAAAATAGCGCCTCGATAGCGCTGACAAACATCTGCCCATTGAAAGCAATGGGCAGACGTTTGTCTGTTCACACGAGGCGTATATTTACGCCCGCGTCAAAGAAGTGACCTGTCACTTCTTTGGCCGTAATTGGAGCCGTTACTCATTGACTCCAATGAATAGCAGCGCCAATTACGTCCGTAATGGACGCGGCGTTCAAGCGCCTGCACATGCCGTAACGGCTGAAATTACGGGGATGTTTACAGGCGGAAACATCCCCGTAATTTCAGCCGTAACGGACGCTGTCGTGTGAACATACCCTTATAATAACAGCACGGCTGGCAAAAGCGGCCGGCTGCCCGTGGCCGGCCGTGCTCGTAATTACGAGTCGTAATTACGAGCACGGCCCGTAAAATAAAAAAATAGAACATGTTCTATCTTTTTATCGGCACGGGCACCTTCCCGGGAAGGTACCCGTGGCTAACAGAAGTCTATGGGCCCGCCTGGTGACGCGTCCCTCGCGACATCCGGCCCGACATTCCTTGATGACGATGCAGCCCATGTGAGCGGCGCTGCAGCCAATCACGGGCTGCAGAGGCCTCTGCAGCCAATCACAGGCTGCAGAGGCCTCTGCAGCCAATCACAGGCTGCCGCGTCAGAAAAGAAGGTCGGACTGGAGGAAGGAGAGGGACTCGTCCGCAAGACAACGACCAGGTACGTATGAAATGCTTTTTATTTTATTTTTAATCAGCAGCCTCTTTTCTCTATCAGTGATTGATAGAGATAAGTGGCTGCCGATTTGTATAATATTTTTGACCGGGTTCGGTCAAAACGGGTTCGGCCGAACCCGGTGAAGTTCGGATTCGCTGCGAACCGAACTTTTCCGGAAGTTCGGACCGAAACCGGGTTCGGTTGTCCCGGTTCGCTCATCTCTAATCCTGCATGGTGAACGCTGTAAAAGAAAATAATAATAAACCGTACCAGAATCACAATTGTTTGGTCACTTCACCTCCCAAAAAATGGAATAAAAAGAGATCAAAAAGTCGCATGTACCTAAAAATGGCAATGATCGAAACTACAGTTCGTTACGCAAAAAATAAGTCCTCGCACGGCTTTCTTGATGGAAAAATAAAAAAGTTCTGAATAAGGTAACGCAAAAAGTGAATGATTTTTTTACAAAACGTATTTTATTGTGCAAACGCCATAAGACATAAAAAAAACTATAAACATATGGTATCGCCGTAATCGTATCGCCACGCAGAATAAAGTGAAAATGTCATTTATAGCGCACGGTGAACGCTGTAAAAAAAAAATAATAAAAAACAATAGTAGAATTGCTGTTTTTTAGTCACCACGCCACTTAAAAATAGAATAAAAACTGATCAAAAAGCTGCATGGACCCCAAGAAAACTACAATGAATTCCTCAAGAGGTCTAGTTTCCAAAATAGGGTCACTTTTTGGGGGTTTCCACTGTTTTGGCACCACAAGACCGCTTCAAACCGGACATTGTGCCTAATAAAAAAGAGGGCCCAAAATCCACTAGGTGCTCCTTTGCTTCGGAGGCCGGTGCTTCAGTCCATTACCGCACTAGGGCCACATGTGAGATATTTCTCAAAACTGCAGAATCTGGGCCATAAGTATTAAGTTGCGTTTCTCTGCTCAAACCTTTTGTGTTATAGAAAAAAATGCAATAAAAAGGATTTTCGGACAAAAATAAATATGTAAATTTCACCTCTACTTTTCTCTAAATTCCTGTGAAACACCTAAAGAGTTCATAAACTTTCTAAATGCTGTTGTGAATACTTTGAGGGGTCTAATTTCTAAAATGGGGTGTTTCATAGGGGTGTCTAATATATAGGCCCCTCTAAGCAACTTCAGAACTGAACTGAAACCTAAAAAAAAAAAAAAGAGGCAATACTTCGCTTCTCCTAATGAGCATTGCCTACACCAAGATGCCCCAAGTTTTGACCGTTTGTATATACGGAGACTCCTATTAGACCATTTCAGTGCCCGGTTTTCCCAAGCATACACCACCGAGATGTGTATTTCTATTGATGAGTCCTTGGTACATTTTAAAGGCAGGCTTCAATTCCGCCAGTACCTGCTGGGTAAGAGGGCAAGGTATGGCGTGAAGATGTATAAGCTGTGCGAGAGTGCATCAGGGTATACCTACAAATTTAGGATATATGAAGGAAAGGACACCAGTATTCAGCCCCCAGAATGCCCCCCCCCTTACTGGGAGTTAATGCAAAAATTGTGTGGGATTTGGTGCACCCACTGCTGGACCAGGGTTACCACCTCTACCTGAATAATTTTTATACCAGCGTCCCACTCTTCAAGTGCCACGCTTCCAGAAGTACTGCGGCATGCGGCACCGCTAGAAGAAATCTGAGAGGCCTCCCTAAGACTCTGCTTGGGCAAACACTCAGAAGGGGTGAGAGCAGGGCACATTCTAGAAGCAACATATTGTGTGTCAAGTACAAGACAAGAGAGATGCCACACCAGTACCCATGTACCTGTACGAGGTGAGGTACCAGTACTGAGACCCCCAAACCAGACTGCATCCTGGACTACAACAGGTACATGGGAGCGGTGGACTTGTCAGATCAAGCCCTGAAGCCCTACAGCGCCATGCGGTGTGGTATAAGAAGCTGGCCGTGCACATCATACAGATGGCATTGTACAATGCGTACGTGCTACGTCGATGTACAGTCCAGACGGGAACTTTCCTGGAATTTCAAGAGGTAGTTATCAAGAAACTAATTTTTAGGGACCAAGAAGGGGGGGGCACCCAGTACTTCTGGAAGCGGGGCCACATGCATCGTACCAGGGCAACACTTTCCAGGAGAAGTTCCCCAAACTGGCAACAAAGGAAAAAGTCAAGAGGTACAAAGTCTGCTATAAGAGGGGGATAAGGAAGGACACAATATATCAATGTAACACGTGTCCCGAAAAACTAAGGCTCCGTATGAAAGAGTGCTACAAAATGTATCATACAGCCCTTGATTTTTAATCTACCCCAGTTTTACTTACCCTGATGCACTCCGCACAGTTTATCCCCCTCATCTTTCCCTTCTGAGCCCTGCTTCGTGCCCAGGCAGCTGATAACAGCCACATTGAGGGTATTGCCATACCCGTGGGAACCCACATTACAGTTTATGGGGTGTATGTCTCCGGTCAAAATGCTCACTACACCTCTAGATGATTGCCTTAAGGGGTGTAGTTTTTAAAACGGGGTCACTTCTTGGGGGTTTCAACTGTACTGGTACCTCAGGGGCTTCTGCATACATGACTTCGCACCAGAAAATCCCCAGTAGGCCAAATGGTGGTCCTTTCCTTCTGAGCCCTCCTATGGGCCCAAACATCAGTTTATCAGCACAAATTGGGCATTGTCGCACTCAGGACAAATTGGCCAACAAAATGGGGTATTTTATTTCTTGTGAAAATAAGAAATTTTGAGCTAAAACTACATATTATTAGAAAATATATATATTTTTTTAAATTACTAGCCCAATTCAAATAAGTTCTGTGAAGAAACTATGGGGTCTAAATGGTCACATTACCCATCAATTAATTACTTGAGGGGTGTAGTTTCCAAAATGGGGTCACTCCTGGTGGGTTTCCATTGCTTTGATACCTCTGGGGCTCTGCAAATGCGACATGGCACCGAAAACCAATCCAGCAAAATCTGGACTCCAAAGAACACTCCTTCTCTTCTGAGGCTACCCATGGACCCAAACGGAAGTTTATCGCCACAAATGGTGTATTGCTGCACTAGGGACAAATTGGGCAACAAAATGGGGTATTTTGTTCCCTGTGAAAATAAGAAATTTTTATCAAAAATGACATCTTATTGGAAAAAAAGTCATTTTTTTAATTTCACAGCCCAATTCAAATACGCGCTGTGTACAAACTGTGGGGTCAAAATGGTCACAACACCAATAAATGAATTCCTTGAGGGGTGTAGTTTCCGAAATGGGGTCACTTTTGGGGGATTCCTACTGTTTTGGCACCTCAACACCTCTTCAAACCTGGCATGCTGCCAAAAATATATTCTAATAAAAAAAGAGGCCTCAAAATGCACTAGGTGCTTCTTTGCTTCTAGGGCTTGTGTTTTAGTCCACGAGCGCACTAGAGCCACATGTGGGACATTTCTAAAAACTGCAAAATCTGGACAATATATATTTAGTAGTGTTTCTCTGGTTAAACCTTTTGTGTTACAGAAAAAAATTGAATACAATTGAAATTCAGCAAGAAAAGTTAAATTTGCAAGTTTCACCTCTACTTTTCTTTAATTTCTGTGAAATGCCTGAAGCATTAAATAAACTTTCTAAATGCTGTTTTGAATACTTTGAGGGGGCTAGTTTTCAAAATGGGGTGTTTTATGGGGGTTTCTAATACATTGGCCCCTCAAAGCCACTTCGGAACTGAACAGGTACCTTAAAAAAAAGGCTTTTGAAATTTTCTTAAAAATATGAGAAATTGCTGTTTATGTTCTATGCCTTGTAACGTCCAAGAAAAATAAAAGAATGTTCAAAAAACGATGCCAATCTAAAGAAGACATATGGGAAATGTGAACTAGTAACTATTTTGGGTGGTATAACCGTCTGTTTTACAAGCAGATGCATTTAAATTCTGAAAAATTCTATTTTTTATAAATTATCTCAAAATTTAGCAATTTGTCACCAATAAACACTGAATATATCGTCCAAATTTTACCACTAACATAAAGCCCAATGTGTCACGAGAAAACAAACTCAGAATCGCTTGGATAGGTTTAAGCATTCTGACGTTATTACCACATAAAGTGAAATATGTCAGATTTGAAAAATGGGCTCTGAGCCTTAAGGCCAAAACAAGGCTGCGTCCTTAAGGGGTTAAAGGTAATGTTCACCTCATGTCGGTTTTATCACCTACGTTATGTTTGTATTGGTTTCTTTATAGTGGATAGTAGATTACATTTATAGTGTTTAGAGCAATGCGCTAAATTTATTAGGATATGCACGTCTCTTAATACATTTGGCACATTTTAGACTGTTCTAGCATCCAGTTCTGTCATACCTAATCTCAAATCTGCTGAAAAATTGGTGGCGGGAAAAGAAAAGTCACAAATTTTAGTTAAAATATGGTGTACACCAAAATATATTACTTTCTTTAACCCCTTCCCGACATTTGACGTATCCATACGCCAAAGTCGGGTAGGGGAAGTATGGAGCGGGCTCACGGAGTGAACCCGCTCCATCCGATGCTGGTGTCGGCTGTTTGTTACAGCCGACACTTCAGTGTAACGAGCGGCATCGCGCTCGAACGCGATCCCGCTCGTTTAACTCGTTAAATGCCGCGGTCAATAGCGACCGCAGCATTTAAATCGTTAGAAAGAGGGGGACGACCCCCTCTAACAGCTCATCGCGCCCCCCGCAATGCAATCGCGGGGGGGGGGGCGATGGTTGCTATGTCTGCCTGGGGGACTAATGAAGCACCCTAGGTCCGCCATCTCTGTACACCTATTAAGCTCTGCCTCTGGCAGGGCTTAATAGATGCCTGTCAGAATCACGATATACTGCAATACATTAGTATTGCAGTATATCGTGCAAGCGATCTAACGATTGCTGGTTGAAGTCCCTTAGGGGGACTAATAAAAAAAGTCAAAATTAGTTAAATAACGTTTTTTTTATATGTAAAAAATACTAAAAATATTAAAAGTTCAAAAAACCCCCCTTTTCCCATTTTCCCCCTAGAGCATAGTAAAAAAATAAATAAATAAACATAATTGGTATCGCCGCGTCCGTAAAAGTCTGAACTATTACAATATATTATCAATTAACCCGCACGGTGAACGCCGTAAAAAACAATTGTAAATGCCAGAATCTATATTTTTTGGTCACCTAATCTCCCACAAAAAATGAAATAAAAGGTGATCAAACCGTCACATGTACACCAAAAGGGTATTATTAAAAACTACAGCTTATCTCGCAAAAAATAAGCCCTCATACCACTTAATCGACAGAAAAATAAAAAAGTTATGGCTCTCGGAATTTGGCGACACAAAATAAATGTTCTTTTTTACACTTAGGTTTTTACTTGTAAAAGTAGTAAAATATAGAAAAAACTATATATATTTGGTATCGCCGTAATCGTATTGACCCACAGAATAAAGTTAATATGTTGTTTTAATTGCACAGTGAATTCCGTAAATACTGCGCGCAAAAAAACATGGAGGAATCGCTGTTTTTTTCATTTTCTACCCCACAAATAATTTTTTTCCCGTTTCCTAGTACATTATATGGCAAAATAAATGGTACTACAAAAAACTACAATTCGTCCCGCAAAAATCAAGCCCTCATAGGACTATATCGACGGAAAAATAAAGATGTTATGGCTTTTGGAATGTGGGGAGGAAAAAACGAAAATGAAAATCTGAAAATGGGCTGCAGCGGGAAGGGTTTTTTTAATTATTTTTATTATTTTCTTCAATTACATACCATTCTAACAGAAAAAAAATAATACAAAAACTGAGACATCTATCAACAAAAATCAATAAACATATTCCCACCCATAGTCCAAACCCCCCCCAATTCTGCCAACTAAGAAAAAAAAATAGAGGAGGGACATTCCTTCAACAAGAACTGAGTCGACCAAATTTTCCAGGTCTCGTAGTTTATCAGTAGCTGTAATCTTATTAATCAGAAACACCCAAGAGGATACAATAAGTGGTTTATAATGCTTCCAATTTTGAAATATATTTTTTTTTTTACTAAAGCAATCCCTAATAGAGCCAAATTATTTCCCTCAGCCTGACCGGCCAACCTTAAATCTGACCCCAGAATACACAGTACACGATCCGGATTTACCTTTACATCAAAGCAGAAAGAGAGGTGTGCCAAATATTTTACCAAAAGCGTTGTAATCTATGGCACCGCCAGAGAAGATGTATTATGGACAGTAGCAAGCTCCTAAGCTTCCACTAGTCATGGCAGGATTTTGCAATTTAACTATGTAAAGGATTTGGAGCTCTGTTTTAGAAGAAAAATTGCCAATGTTATAAAGATATATTCATAAATTAATCAGCACAGATTTGTTTGGACTTATTAAGATAAAGAATCAAAAATAAAATGATGTTCAAGAGTTGACATTCACTTTAACCCCTTCCACACCTGTAGTTCAGGCCCTTTCCGTCTTCACCATCTATATGCATTCCAACAAATCCATCAACACCATCGTCAACAGTGTGTCACCCCATTGTCACTTTCTCCACAGAACCCTGTATTATGCCATTCTTATCCACATATGTTAATGAATGAATGACCAGGATGTTACCGCTAGACAAGATCCAAGGAGACAACTGTAATGATATGTAATGTTATATATTTATTTTCCATATATAGTGCTAACACATTTTATAGTGCAATACATAGAAGAACCGCTCACATTAGTCCCTGCTCCCAATTGGGCTCACAATTTAATTTTCAAAACACACACTAGGGCAAATTTCACAGGAAGTCATCAACCTAGCAGCAAATTGAACTGCGCTATTGATTCAGTCAAAAAAGCGGAAACCTTACGGAACAGAGACAAACGGAAACCATTTGCAATGGAGACATTACCATTGACATCAATGGTAATGAAAATGGAAGCTATGGTTTACGTTCGGTTTTCCGTTGATGGGTTCCTCCAACGGAAAGTTCTGATGGAATCAACGGAAATTGAATGCTGATGTGAACACACCCTAATAATATTATTCTAGATATTTCTATTCTGCTCCATGGTATACTTTGTATTTACACTAAGATTTCAATTTTATTTTGACCTTTTCTGCTCTTATGCTAGTTTTGTTTTTATTTTAATATGTCAAATAAACATATGCCTATAGAAATTTATTGTAATTTGGAGGCACTGGAGCTTATTTTTATTTCATTATCCCATATCAACGTCTTCTGTTTTTTATGGCTATGTCTTTGCTATTGAATTAGCTGTTTGTGCACTTAAAATTACCATTCCTAATATCCCTGCATAAATAAATCACTGGGATTTACTCTTTTAGGTGTTAGGTAGGTTTACTGATGGAAGTACAAGATTTACATGTCATGATAGAGATTGAAACTTACAGGATATCCTCTATATTCACCATGATATATAATCAAATAAATGTCTTAGATGTAACTATTAGCCATACATATTATAGCATTATGGAACAATTTATGCGAAAGCAAATTTTTGTACATAATGCATTGCAAATACTACCCAATACATACAGATTAAACAATTAACTCCTTCTTTTCTGCTTCATAACTTACCGTTAAGATAGCTCAACTAGCATTCCTATGGAAGATCACAGTTAGCCTATCATAATATCTGTTGTGGTGGTAGCACTTATTCACCCTTTAACACATCTATCAGCATAATTTCTACTTTATTGTTATTTTTGCAATCATAGTATGAGGAAGAACCTTAAATTTCTTCATCTGTTTCTCATTGTCAATGAACGAGCATTTACTTTCTTTATCTCCAGACATACTCCTTGGAGGTACCGGTGTATTGGTGTTGTACTGACACTGTGATAACTTCGCTTAATTGACAAACCAGGAGAAAACCTAATAACAAACACAAAATGCCTGTGATAGCATTTTGTGTCTCAGCTTAGAATGTTATTAAAATTTGCATAAAGAAAGAAACATTTTAAAATATTAAGACATTTTGAACAACTTTATGTCCCTTATTTAACATTACACAAAAATATCTGCAAAAGGAATTTGTGTAGCTTTCAAATAGCAAACTCTAGTAGAAAACCTTATGGGGGGATTTAACAACTTTACTAAGCCATTTTTCTGGCATAGAAAAGTCGCAAACGGCCCAAAAGTCAGAACAATTTATTTTGTACAGTTTCCGCTGCTCACAGCACTTTCTAAAATGTGGGCACAGCTTATTAGAAAAAGGCAGGCCACCCGCACCCATCACATTTACTATAAGTCAGGCCAGACACTGGTATAAATTATGGCGCAAATCTCTGCCAGATATGAACTGACGAGATTTGACTTTCAGGCGCACAGATGGCCAGAGGTGCACCTAATTTATTAAGAGGCATGTGCCTCTTTATAAATTAGGCGCATTTTACTCTAACTTTGTTTATATTAAGACTGTCGTAAGAAACGCCAGTCTTAAAAAATTCTTCCCTATATGCCTTTATAAATTAGATATTATATAAAAAATATTCATTCTGTTCTTGTCAAGTGACATTTCTTTATTCTGCTATCCTGTCCATAGGATAAGAGGTTTTGATGTTGTGTCTCTTAAAAATGTCTACATATTGCATTTACCACCATTGTCCAAATATAATGTGGATAAATTAAATAATTTAAAAAGTATCTGTTTGCTATGTTCATGATACCTATTTAAAGGCAAGGGGGAATAATCAATTTCTAATCACTTCAACTAACAATGGCAAGGTTATATTTATACGATTAGTCATGGGTAAAGCTGCATCGAAGTCAGAAAATTAGATTTCTTCATACAGTACAATACCATTTTTATTTCCCTTCAATCAAGCTATATGTTACGGATTTAGAAAACAATTAAAAAAATGTATATATCTTGTCTGTACTGAGCTGAGAATGGAATGAACTTTCTATTAAATTGTTACACATAAAAGGATCTTTATATTACACTATTACACACAAGATGAGCATAACATTGCATGAAATTGAAATAGATATTTGAATGCTGAAAGCGTTTTAATGACAACTGATACGCATGCACACTAGAGACACCACTTATTTAAAACATATGTAGCGTCCATGGATCTGTGAGCGCTGGTCCCCATCTCCTTCCTAGGAGACGCCAGCACTCACTTCCGCTCCGGTCCGCTGTGTCCCGTAGTGTGCGCGCGCGCATGCTCGTGCCCACTCTTAAAGGGCCAGCGCACGCACATGTAAGAAATCATCATCATCATCAACACACATGATTTCCTGGACTATAAGAGGGCCCCGGCCCATCTGATCCTTGCCTGAGCGTTGTTAGTCATCCATAGTCTGCCTTTCAAATGGTCCCTTAGTGTTTCCCGTTCCAGTTGTTACCCATGCCCTGTTACCTGTTCCTGTATCCCGTGCTGTGTACTTGTTCCGTCCCAGAGATGCGGCCACTGTCTGGACTATCCAGGTACCCTTGTGCGGGACTTTGTATTGCTGGGGTTCCCTGTTGTTTGGCCAGCTGCCTCCCCGCTACGGCGGTATGGCCTAGTGGGTCCACATACCCACAAACCGTGACAGTACGCTCTAGGCTATGGACCCCGCTGGTCAACCTGAGACCGTGACAACACCAGCCATGCTGGCCGAGATGCAAGACCTCCAGTCACGGCAAGACCAACTCCTCCTGTCGGTGAACGCCATTACCCATCGGCTGCTTGCTCCAAACACAGTCGTCACCGCACCCATTCCTGCTGTTCCTCCTGCTACACTTCCTGTCTGTACCAGTGCCGACACCTTGTGCTTCTTGCCGCTACCTACACGCTATGACGGAGACCCGAGGACCTGCAGGGGATTTTTGAATCAGTGCCTGATCCACTTCAGACTACATGCCAGGTCCTTCTCTTCGAATGACGTCAGGATCGCCTTCATCATTTCTCTCCATACTGGCAAAGCCCTGGCATGGGCAGATCCTCTGTGGGAACATCAGAGACCCGTGACTTGCAGTACTTCTTACGGACCTTCCGCTCGATCTTTAAAGGAACCTAGGAGAGTTTCTTCAGCTGCTGCATCCCTGCTGATCCTACACCAGGGAGACCTCTCCGTGGGCGAGTATGCCATTCAGTTTAGTATCCTGGCTGCTGAGTTAACCTGGAACAACGAGGCTTTGGTGGCCACGTTCTGGCAGGGGATTAAGGACTAGCTGGCCGCTCGCGATCTGCCATCTACCCTGGACTATCTTATCCTACTTGCCACCCGGGTTGTCATGAGGATCCGGGAGCGTTCCCAAGAGGTTCTCCGGGAGAGAGAACGTCCCAGGCTGGATTCTGGTCGTCCCACCAGAGAATCCTATGATGAACCATGTCCAATTGTCTATCCAGGAGAGACAACGCAGACGCACTTCTTGACTTTGTCTGTATGGCAGCCTCGGAGGCCATATTGTGCGTCTGTGTCCCCAGAGACCAGAGAGACCCCATTGCCTAGGATTGGTTGGAGAGACAACCCTAGGTGGAACGGTACCTAATAAAGCATTCTGTTCCAAGCTGACTATTCCTGTGACCCTAGTATCCGGCGAGAGGACGCATCAAGTTTCTGCCTATCTTGACTCTGGGTCTGTGGCAAACTTCATCCAAAAGGAGCTAGTGGACCATCTTCAGTTGCCTACAGTCCCCCTGGAGACATCTTTGGCTGTTGCCTCAGTGAATGGACAGCCTCTGCCGGATCCCATCATTTCTAAAACCAAGCCGTTGAGGCTCCAGGTTGAAGTCCTTCATTTGGAACTAATTTCTTTCCTTGTTTTGCCCAAGGAGATCAATCCTGTTCTGCTGGGCCTGCCTTGGCTTCGACTGCATGCCCCAGTCCTGGACTGAAATACCGGAGAGGTTCTCCAATGGGGCTCCAAGTGCCTTGGTCGTTGTCTGGGAGCTCGAATTTTTTCTAAACTAGACTTGCGTGGGGCTTATAATTTGATCCGAATCCGTCAAGGGGACGAGTGGTAGACGGCGTTCAATGTATTCGGACTGTATAATGCCATTCGGACTGTATAATGCTCCCGCGGTCTTCCAGGAATTTGTGAATGATATCTTCCGAGATCTCCTCTATATTTGTGTTGTTGTTTATCTCGATGATATTTTGATTTTCTCCCCAGATCCGACGACTCATCGGAGGCATGTCCGTCAAGTTCTACTACGATTAAGGGAGAATCGTTTATACACCAAGCTGGAGAAGTGCGTCTTTGAGAGGAGTTCTCTGCCCTTCCTTGGCTACATCATCTCGGATCAAGGTCTCAAGATGGACCCTGAGAAAGTGAGAGTTGTCCTGGAGGGGCCACGTCCTCAGGGCCTGAGGTCCATACAGCGTTTCCTGGGATTCACCAATTTACACCGGCAGTTTATCCCAAACTTCTCATAACTGACATCTCCTATTTCCACCCTTACCAAGAAGGGTGTGAATGCCAAGGTGTGGACCCCAGATGCAGAGTCCGCATTTATTAGCCTCAAGAAAGCCTTCATTTCAGCCTCAATCCTCCATCATCCTGATGTATCTCGGCAGTTCTCATTGGAGGTGGACGCTTCCTCTGTTGGTGCAGGTGGAGTTCTGTACCAGAGGAGCTCCAAAGGAAAGGCAGTAGTATGTGGCTACTACGCAAGACTTTTCTTCTGCAGAGCGTAATTACTCTATTGGAGATCGGGAGCTACTGGCCATCAAATCGGCTCTGGAGGAGTGGAGACATCTTCTAGAGGGCGCAGCTCACCCCATCTTGGTCTACACCGAGCACAAGAACCTTACCTATATTCAATCCGCTCAACGACTAAATCCCCGTCAAGCCAGGTGGTCGCTGTTCTTCACCTGTTCCCAATTTGTGCTCCACTACCGTCCCACTCACAAGAATGTGAGGGCCGATGCCCTGTCCAGGTCACTTGAGACGGATGACACGGTGGAGTCCCTTTAAACTATCATTGACCTGTCCTGCATTGTCACTGCTAATCCTTTGCAGGTTAGAGACATCCCTCCGGGGAGGACTTTTGTTCGGTTGGCAGACAGGAGAAGAATTCTCCGCTTGGGACACAGTTCTAAACACGCTGGTGTCCGTAAAACCTGAGACCTGATTGCTCGTCACTTCTGGTGGCCCACGCTACCTAAAGATGTTCTGGACTTTGTCTCTTCTTGCACGGTGTGTGCTTCTAAAAAAGTTACTCACTCCAAGCCTGCGTCAACCTCTGCCTGTACCCAATGCCCCCTGGCAGCACATTGCGATGGACTTTGTCACAGACCTTCTCCCCCTCAGCAGGATGCAACAAGGATGTCTGGGTGGTGGTGGACCAGTTCTCGAAGATGGCACATTTTATCCCGCTGATGGGCCTACCCTCTGCTCCCCGACTGTCGAATCTCTTCATTCAACACATCTTTCGCTTGCATGGCTTGCCTCTTCAAGTTCAGTTTACCTCAAAGTTCTGGAGAGCCCTCTTTAAACTCCTGGATGTAAGATTGGACTTTTCCTCAGCCTATCACCCCCAGTACAATGGGCAAGTCGAGAGGATCAACCAGATCATGGAGAATTATCTCCGCCACTTCATCTCTTTACAGCATGACAACTGGGCCGCGTCCTCGTACAACAACCACACAAGCAAGTCCACCACTTCCACTCCATTTTACATTGTGTACAGTCAACATCCTAGAGTCCCTCCAGTGTCTACTTCTTCTCAGGTACCCGCTGCTGACTCTGCATTTGGGGACTTTCTGCAAATCTGGCAACAGACCCAGTCCTCTATTTTGCTGGCCGTCAATCGCATGAAGCAAAAAGCGGATACAAAAAGAAGGGAGTCGCCTCAGTATCCTCCAGGTACCAAAGTCTGGCTGTCCTCACGGAACATTAGTTTGAAGGTGCCTTCATACAAGTTTGCTCCCAGGTTCCTCGGTCCTTTTGAGATTCTGCAACAGATTAACCCTGTCTCCTATAAACTGCGGCTGCCTCCTACGCTCAAAATCCTCAACTCCTTTCATGTGTCCCTCCTGAAACCAGTGATCCTGAACCGCTACAGCAAGACTTCCTGTTTCACAACTGCTCCTCTCAGTTCCTCTCTCGCTCTGGTCCCAAGAAGAGGGGGCGTAAGAGGGGGGATAATGTAGCGTCCATGGCCGGGTCTACTCACCTCCTGACGCCCCCACAGCCATATATCCATGAGCGCTGGTCCCCATCTCCTTCCTAGGAGACGCCAGAACTCACTTCCCCTCCGGACCGCTGTGTCCCGTAGGGTGCGCGCGCATGCTTTTGCCCACTCTTAAAGGGCCAGCGCGCGCACATGTAAGAAATCATTATCATCAACACACGATTTCCTGGACTATAAGAGGGCCTCAGCCCATCTGATCCTTGCCTGAGCGTTGTTAGTTATCCGTAGTCTGTTTTTCAAATGGTCCCTTAGTGTATCCCGTTAAAGTTGTTACCCATGCCCTGTTACCTGTTCCTGTATCCCATGCTGTGTACTTGTTCCTGTGCCTACTAGTTGGAGTTGTGTCTACTGCACCTGCTGTTGTTTGCCACGTCCTGTGTCATCCACCACGTCCTGTGTCATCTGCCACGTCCAGAGGGATTCGCCACATCTGGCGCAACTTGCGGCACCTGCTGTCATCCGCCACGTCTGGCGTTACCTGCTGCACCCATCTCCATCCATGCCAGAGCTGCGGCCACTGTCTGGACTATCCAGGTACCCTTGGGTGGGACTTTGTATTGCTGGGGTTCCCTGTTGTTTGGCCAGCTGCCTTCCCGCTATGGCGGTGCGGCCTAGTGGGTCCACATACCCACAAACCGTGACAACAAATGATGTGCTTGTTTGTGGAACATTATAAATATACTTAATTTACAAAATACGTCAAATACAGATAATACAACATCTGGCATAGCAAACATATCTCCTGTTCTATTGGACTGAGGACTAAGTAATTAAAAAAAAACAACTACTGAACCAACTATTGTGGTCATTGTTTGTAAATTTGTAGTTTCACAGACACCTAAAAGAAATCATTAAAAATCAATCCAAGTATTTTTTATATAACAATACATCCTATTATCTACTGTGGAGCCTGATCAACATTTGTGTACTGGAACAGTAATTACGTAAAACTGTGTAGTCACCTCGGCTGGCCCTAGACTCTTCATAGTATACCCTAAAACAGATTGATTGATATATATATATATATATGTGTATATATATATGTATATATATATATCAGTCCAAAGGTAGATGAACACAGCACTCCAGTACTTCAAAAATCAGGCCATGTGCTCGTCACCAGGGGATGAATCAATTCCCCAATTCAAAATAGAAAAAGACAGAGAACACAGTAACGGCACCAGAACTTCAAGGTAGATGAAAAGCAGGGTGGATTTATTCACCTCAAGACAGCAACGTTTCGGTTCAACAAAAACCTTTCTCAAGCCATAAAAAACTAAACAAAGTGTCAGGTATAAATAGGAGGAGCATACATTAATCAGCAATAAAGTAATCATATGTACAGTTCCAATAAAATGTACACACATATACATCCCAGTGTATCAAAAAATCGATCGTGGAGTGCACATATTTTTTCAATATAAAACATACATAGGCAATATAAAATGCATGTTTAGTGAGTTTATAATACTCATACATAGTGTAAATAGGCCAATTAGGATAATTGGAAAGCAAAGGCAGAGGCCAATTCAATTTGCATAAGAATAAACTTACTATTTAGTAATCAATCCATACAGGGAGGGAGATATCCACATGTCAAGTTCGCGCGTGTCCACTGCGCATGCTCCAAAGATGGCATCCACACCGGATGTTTAGTCCGGTGGAACGCATCGAGGAGCAAATCGCCACTGCGCATGCGCAGAAACGGAACATGCGTTCCATTTCTACTGCGCATGCGCCAGCGGCGAAAACTATATACAGAATTTAAGCAGATCCAAGGGGAATCGTAATCATAATCGGACTTAGTCCAGATAATTCAAGGGGCGCAACAATGTATCACCCAAGAGATTTATTGGGTTTTTGCACCTTGGCGTCCGTAGAGTAAGGCAAGTATGATTAAAAATGACAGTACTGTCAGTGAGACACTAGCTCCTAATTGAAATAATTAAATATCGCAGCCAGACTCGTCCTAGCTCAATATAGTGTGACTATAGTCACCATTGAGGCAGGTAGAGCTATAGTGATACAAGGGAAAGTTATCATCTCGAACAGGGATGTCCAAAAAATTCCCTAAATAAAACGCATCACGGAAAAAACGCATAATCTGAACATAACAGACATGCGTTAATTATCAATATAAGCTCACTTTTATTACAACGAATATGGTACAAGCATACAAAAAGGAGAAGGTTCCACTCTAAATCTCAATTAAATTATACAATCCATATAAAGACACATATGCAAACTGCCTCACTGTATTATTGATTGAATCAATTATTCTGAGGGATCTGTTGACTTATACTTCCAATAAAAGGACGTTATAGTCCCAAAGACAGGGCCTCTGCAGCTTTCCAATATCTCACATATTGCTTGACATACAATTGTGTATCTAGAAAATATTGAAACAAAAAAGGAAAAAAAGAGAGACAAAGATTAATATATAATATAAAATAACATAAAATATGTATATTCAAAAAGGTCAAAATAAGACCTCAGGTAATTTATACATACAGGACACAAATTATACCATCAAGGACATAGACCGATCTCATCCCTATAGTTATTATAAGGGGCAAGTAACCCACTCCTATATTAGATATGTGGGCCACAAGGATACTCTATATTTAGCCCCTTAGGAGACATAGTTTCCAATCTAAAGATCCACTCTAACTCTTTTCTTTTAAGAGCCAGACCTCTATCACCGCCTCGTCTCAGTTGAGGCACTGAATCAATAATTCTAAATCTCAACTGTGATATACTATGTTTTTTTTCCACAAAATATCTTGACACCGGTAAATCCTGTCTCTTAGTATTGATGTTTGATTTGTGTTTTCTCATCCTGAGACGTACTTCTGTGGTGGACTCACCAACATAATGTAAGCCACAAGGACAACTCAACAAATAAATAACATAAGAAGATTGGCACGTAAAGAAACCTTTGATGTTTATTATTTTCCCTGTTTGTGGATGGTTAAAAGTGCCACCCTTAATCATACTGTCACATATGTTACATCCTAGACATGGGTAACAGCCATGTTTCGGAGGGGCCAGAAACATTTGACTTTTCCGGTTTGACCCAATATCGGCTTTGACCGCCCTATCTTTAATTGTTCTACCTTTCCTATATGCCATCATCGGTCTCTCTTGAAATTCAGCAACCTTTGGAAAAGCTCTACTCAATATCTTCCAATCTTTCCTCAAAATCTCACCGACCTGTGAGCTTAAAGAGGAAAAGGTGGAGATGAATGGTAATCGGACATTTTTGTTCTCAACCACCTGCCCACTGAGGAGGTCCTGTCTATCCAACGCTTCAACCTTCCGTCTATTAAAATCCAAGACATGACTCGGATAACCCCGATCAGAAAAATTTTTGCACATTTGGTTGAGTCTAGAGGATAATTTGTCCTCCTGACTCACCACCCTCTTTACTCTAATCAACTGGCTGTATGGTAATGCCTTCAACATCGTTCTCGGATGTCCACTAGTATAGTGTAAAAAGTTATTTCTGTCCGTTTTTTTAGTAAACAGATCAGAAATTAACTTATTGTCAGAAATTGAAATTGAATTTAGGGCAAAGAGGAGTGGGCCAAAATTCCATCTAACATGTGTGCAAACCTCATCATCAACTACAAAAAACGTCTGACTGCTGTGCTTGCCAACAAGGGTTTTGCCACCAAGTATTAAGTCTTGTTTGCCAAAGGGATCAAATACTTATTTCTCTGTGCACAATGCAAATAAATATATATAATTTTGACTATGTGATTTTCTGTTTTTTTTTTATATAATCCATCTCTCACTGGTAAAATTAACCTAGCCTAAAAATTCTAGACTGTTCATGTCTTTGACAGTGGACAAACTTACAAAATCAGCAAGGGATCAAATACTTATTTCCTTCACTGTAGATCTCTATCTATACTAATATATCTAGATATACAGTATATATATATAGATATAGATATAGATATAGAGAGAGATATAGATATAGAGAGAGATATGTATATATAGTAGAAAAACCTGTTTTGTGGAACCTGTGTTGTGCTGTGTATTCGTTTGGAAATTATATATATATATATATATATATATATATATATATATATATATATATGAGAGAGAGAGAGAGAGAGATCTATATTTCCTGATCATGCTACGGCAGCACACTTAAGGATTAAGATACTTCATCTGACCAAATAGAAGAGACATATTACTCAACAGTAATCAATTAAACAATTAGGAGGTCCCAGGTAGCCTTAAAAAGAGCCAAAAATCCCTTCAGAAAGCGTATTTTTTCTTTTTCTATGAACATGGATAGCTGAAGACATCTATACCGAAATGCTTTATACAGAGGGTTTCCTCTGTCCCTAAGCTGCGACCCATGAGGACATGGGGGCTGTATACTGGGGGTTTCCTCAGTCCCTCGGCCTGACTTCTAAATCTTACCTGGAGGTGAAAGAGAAGCCACGCATCCATTCTGGAGCGTCATACAGGTTTACCTGTCCCTCGGCTCCTAGACGTGGATGCCATAGACCACCGGACGGGTGTCCCAAGATGACCACCACCGAAGTAAGGTGTACGCCGGCTTCCGGCGCATGCGCCGGGCACTCTCCCGGCTTTGGTGCGTACTGCGCATGTGCGAGAATGGAAGTCTCGTGGGATCCCGGCGGTTCAAGAAAGGACCGTGAATCCGGGGCTACGGCGCTGGTTAAGCTGCTTGAACCTGGAGAATTAAGGTACCTAACTTTCATTGTGTTAATAATAGAGGTGTTTGCTTCCTTGAGGCCACTTACAGGTTAGATTGTAATTTGCATGCCTCTTTTCCCAGATGGCAAGTCCCGCATCTCAAGGGAAACGCAAGAGGAAATCTAAGCACAATGTATGTAAAGGTTGTCAGCAACCGTTGCCAGGGAATTGGGACCAGAGTCTCTGCTCCTCTTACAGACCTCCTGAACAATCCCTCCATACCAAAGCCAAGGGGTTTCTGTCCTGGTTTAAGGATTCGTTTATGGATACCTTTCAGCAGATTAAGTCGCCTGCTATGCCGAAAAAATGTAGAAAGCGGACGCCCTCTCCTCATTCCCATTCCGAATATGATATATCGGAGGATGATCTGGATTCAGAGGACTCTGATGGGGAACCTCTAGATAATATTTATCTGTTAGATAAAGACAAGGTCCCGCACTTGCTGAAAGCAGTCAAACTGACCGTCGAGACTGATAAAGATGTGTTTCATAAACCCAAAAAGGAATAACTTTATTATTTTCCAGTCAACAAAGTCAGTCCTTCCCTCCCATCCTGCTATTACAGATTGGGTCCAGAAAGTTTGGGATAAGCCGGAGAGACGTATCGATCAAGGGACGAGGTTTAAACAAACCTACCAAACAGATCCCAAGTTCAGTTCTAACTGTGATATTCTGACCAAAGTTGATCTGGCTGTCGCCAGATTATCAAAGAAATCTGTGTTTCCTTCAGAGGAATCCTCACTCTTAAAGAATCCAATGGGTCGCAGAGCGGATTCGATATTAAAAAAAGCCTACTCATCGTCAGTTGTGGCGTGTAAAGTGGCATCAGCCTCCATCCCGGTTGCCAGAGCCCTTCGTACATGGCTAAGTCAGCTCTCTCAAGATCTAGAGGACGGCGTACCGAGAGAGAAGATCTTACATAATATCCCTCATGAAAGCGGCTGCGGAGTTTTGTGTGACGAACCGCTGGATGTCTTGAAGTTTTCTTCTAGATCCCTGACTCTCTCTAAAGTGGCGCGTAGAACCCTTTGGATCAAGCAATGGACAGGGGACGTGCCATCCAAGAATCATTTCTGTTCCCTACCATTTCATCCCTCTTCTCTCTTCGGCCCTCAGCTGGAAGATATCCTTAAGTTGCTAAATTATGAAAGAGGGATTTCCTTCCCACGCCCTCCAAAGAGGCCGCCATTTAAAACCTTTCAAAAGCGTTCCAAAAGGTCCCCTTAGGGTCAAAAATATTTTAGTGGGGGTGACAGGCAGCGTAGGTTCAAAAGCAAGCAGGAGGGTAACCCCTCCTTTAGGAAGAAATCCCCCTTTCAAAGAAATCCTAACTTATGACGCCAAGAGAGAGGAGTGTCCAGTAGGTGGAAGGCTAGGATAGTTTGTTCACCTATGGCTAAAAATATCCACAGACGCTTGGGTCAGATCCACCATCCAGAATGGCTACTCGTTGGAACTAAACACCATTCCAAAAAAACAAATTCTGTATAAACAGAGGAAGAAATCTGGTGGTTCTCTCAGTCTCATTCAAGACTTCATAAGGAAGGGAGCATTGGAAGAAGTACCTTATCAGCGGGGTCGGGGAGTGTACTAATCTATCTTTGCTGTTCTAAAAAAGGAAGACAAGTGGAGGTTAGTGATAGATTTGACATACCTGAACCTTTTTTTTTTTTTTCAAAGAAAAAATTCAAAATGGAATCTATACAATCGGTGTTAAATATTATCCAAACAGATAAAAACAAGGGGACATATAACACAAAAACACAGAAAAAGGCCATACTTACAAATGGACACAAACAGGTCAGAAACGCTGATGAAGGAAAGTGAACAGGTGCATTTAAATAATAATAGCCACTTCCACTAGTCTTGAGGGGAGTGGCGTGTGGTGCATAATATGTGTAGTAAAAAAATAATAAATGAATGGTGTATGTGCAAGTGATAATATAAGTGAAATATAGGGGGCAGTAGTGAGTAAAGGGACTAAATGAAAATAAATGAATAATGGGGTGCAAGTGTGTGAAACATGGAGGGATAGTGTGTAAGTCATGAGGCGCAATGTGTATAGCCAGGTAAAAGCCTATTTGTGACGCCTTGATAATACATAGAGCGGGTTACCCTGCTTGCTAAGCCAAACGACAACACACCATACTCTCCCAGCATCAAAGACCCGGCTGTGTCCAAAAGAAGCAAATAAAGTAAGCATGAAAAATACCTGGGGTATTAGTGATCATTTTGGCCAAAAGGACGCAAGCTCGCAATCCACGACAAGGATCCCCAGACTTGTGAGTCCCTAACTCCTTAACTGGAACTAAATGTCCCTGATACAAACCGAACAGATAAAAACAAGGGGACATATAACACAAAAACACAGAAAAAGGCCATACTTACAAATGAACACAGACAGGTCAGAAACGCTGATGAAGGAGTGTGAACAGGTGCATTTAAATAATAATAGCCACTCCCACTAGTCTTGAGGGGAGTGGCGAGTGGTGCATAATATGTGTAGTAAAAAATAATAAATGAATGGTGTATGTGCAAGTGATAATATAAGTGAACACTTGCACATACACCATTCATTTATTATTTTTTACTACACATATTATGCACCACACGCCACTCACCTCAAGACTAGTGGGAGTGGCTATTATTTAAATGCACCTGTTCACTCTCCTTCTTCAGCGTTTCTGACCTGTCTGTGTCCATTTGTAAGTATGGCCTTTTTCAATGTTTTTCGGTCTTAAATATTATCCAAGAAGGAGATTTTCTAGCCACTATCGATCTGCAAGCTACATACCTTCATATACTGGTCCTGAAGAAACACAGGAAATTTCTTCAGGTAGCAGTTCTTCTTCATGATGAAGTCTTACATCTTCAGTTCACCTGCCTGCCCTTTGGGATAACATCAGCGCCCCGAGAGTTTACGAAGGTAGCCGTGGTACTGTCTGCAGTACTACGCATGAAAGGGATATTCGTATGTCCTTACCTGGACGATTGGCTGGTGAGAGCCCCATCAGAAGACATTTCATCCAACATGAAAGAACTCCCTTTCAGACTGTACTCGATTGTCACGATGTCCAAATTCAGTCAGACAACCTACCCGCAGTGTTTTATGTAAAGAAACAGGGGGGCACCAGAAGCAATTTCCTCAAAAAGCAATGCAGTCAGATCATGCAATGGGCAGAACACAATCTGAGATCAGTCTCCGCAGTCCACATTTGAGGAGTGTTGAATCTGAAAGCAGATTGGCTGAGCAGGAATCTGATTCACCCAGGAGAGTGGAGCTTGAATTCAGAAGTCTTCCTTCAAATCACCAGGAAGATGGGCAAACCATCTTTAGACGTCATGGCGACCACAAAGAATACCAAATTAAAAAAGTTCTGCTCCCTCAGCAGGTTGGATCACCCATATGCCATAGACAGTCTATCATTGAGTTGGGAAAAGACCTTCATATATGTCTTTCCCCCCCATTTCCACTCATTCCTCGGGTATTGAGGAAAATAAGGGACGAAAAAGTGAATTCCATAGCGATCATTCCTCATTGGCCTAGAAGAGCACGGTTTCCGCTCGTGTTGAATCTCTCAAACGGCAACTTCTGGAAACTTTCATTACGTCCAGATCTCCTGCTACAGGAGGGTTGGTTTCATCCCACGTTAGACAGGTTTACAGTTGCCCGAAATTTTCATTTTCTGGAGTCTGTAGGCAGCACAAGTTTCCCACCATATATATATATATATATATATATATATATATATATATACTGTTGCATACGCTACGCTTTCTGTAGGGATTTGGGCTCTATTTAAGGCTACCTCCTAATTGTTTAATCGATGACTGCTGAGTAATATGTCTCTTCTATCCGGTCAGAAGTATCTTAACCCTTAAGTGTGCTGCCTACGGACTCCAGGAAATTTCAGGTACATTTTCCACATATTTATATATAGATAGATAGATAGATAGATATCAGAAAAAAATTAAGAAAAATGAAGAGGCAGCACTTGGTGAAAAAAAGGCTTGACAAAGATCCCATAGAGACGGATCGAAACGTTGCCTGCCTGGGGTGAATAAACACACAACTTTTTTCACCAATTTCCTTGGAGTGCTGCCTCCTAATTTTTGGGGGATTTCATTAACAAGGGTTCCTAGCCTCAACCTAGGAGACCTGCACCCACCGCTGTCGCTGTGCTGCTTTATTCTTTTTCTCATGATAGATAGATAGATAGATAGATAGATAGATAGATAGATAGATAGATAGATAGATAGATAGATAGATAGATCAGTTGTGAAGAAGATATGCTGCAAAGTGAGGATGCTTTCGAAAATAGAAAATCAATATTCAGTATTTGAAGGGACTCGGCAGGGAGCTTATTCCAAACATCTTGGAGAACTAACCACAGATCTTCTATGGATGATGGACTCGATGATGTTGAGATCAGAGCTCTGCAGGGGCCATATCACTTCCAGGGCTACTTGTTCTTCTTTACGCTGAAGATATTTCTTAATTACATTAGCTGTATGTTTGGGATCGTTGTCCTGCTGCAGAATAAATTTGGAGCCAATCAGACGCCTCTCTGATGGTATTGCATGAAGGATAAGTATCTGCCTGTACTTCTCAGCATTGAGGACACTATTAATCCTGACCATATCCCTAACTCCATTTGCTAAAATGCAGCCCTAAACTTGCAAGGAACCTCCACAATGCTTCACTGTGAGTGCCTGCAGACACTCATTGTTGTACCACTTTCCAGCCCTTCGGCGAAAAAACTGCCTTCTGTTACAGGAATATATTTTAAATTTTGAATTGGCCTTGTTGCCACGTCAAAGGTATGGCGTTTTGGCCGCAATTCTTCCATGAAGACCACTTCTGGCCAGACTTTTCCAAACAGTAGATGGGTGTACCTGGGTCCCACTGGTTTTTGCCAGTTCTGAGCTGATGGCACTGGTGGACATCTTCCAATTTTGAAGGGAAGTAAGCATGATGTGTCTTTGATCTGCTGCACTGTTTACCTTGGCTGACCACTGTGTCTACGGTCCCCAAGGTTGCCCATTTATTTGTGCTTTTTCAAAAGAGCTTTATTGACTAATAAAAAGTGTAAAAAAAAATTACTAAATATTAAAAGTTCAAAAAACACCCCCTTCCATTTTTCCCCAAGCACAATGTAAAAAATAAACAAAATTGCTATCGCCACATCCATAAAAGTCAGAACTATTACAATATAATATTAGTTAACTTGCACTGTGAAAGGCGTAAAAAAACCGATATATATATATTAAAGCACCAGATTCGTTGTTTTTTGGTCACCTTAGTGCTAAAAAAAAAATGTAATAAAAAGTGATGGAAAAATCGTATGTACCAAAAAAATGGTACCAATAAAAACTATAAAATAAGCCCTGATACCGCTCAATCGACGAAAAAATAAATTACGGCTCTCAGAATATGGTGACACAAAACAATTTTTTTTTAACAAATTTTTTTTTTCTTTGAAAAAGTAAATATAAAAAACAAAATGTAAAAGTTAAAAAAAAACGAAATCTGGTATCATCGTAATGCGTTGCAGAATAAAGTTCAATTGTCGTTTCTACCGCACGGTAAAAACGAAACCCAAAAAACAATGGAGGCATTGCAGCTTTTTCCAATTCCACAATACAAAGAATTTATTTTTTCCGTTTCCCAGTACCTTATATGGTACTTTAAATAGTGGCAATAAAGCCTACAACTCCCCCTGCATAAAAAATAAGCCCTCACACCACTCCATTGACTGAAAAATAAAACTGTATGGCTCTTGGAAGGCGGGGAGTAAAAAACGAAAACGTAAAAATGAAAAATGGCTGGATCTTTAAAGGGTTAATATCCTTGTTCAAACAGGTGGCAAGCTTTCAGACAATCCAGTTCTTCTGCATCACAAATGGCATATGTGCTTGAAAATATTCAGGAAAACATCAGCACAGCCACAAAAAATTCTTCAGTGTGAAAGGACAACTCCCCAAGCATGTGTGGTGCACTCAGCAAAGAATCCCAGGTCCAAGGGAGACAACCAATATGAAATCGAAGAAAGGAACTGCAGCACTCAAGATAATCCAAAGAAGTGTATTTGATTTATTCACCAAGCATAAAAACACTTGCAACGTTTCAACCCATAAATGGGTCTTTATCAAGCTTATCAAGCAAGTCTTTACCAAACTTATCTATGGGTTGAAACGTTGCAAGTGTTTTTATGCTTGGTGAATAAATAAAAAACACTTCTTTGGATTACCTTGAATGCTGCAGTTCCTTTCTTCGATTGCATATGTGCTTGAAAAAGGATTGTCTGATTGAAAGCTCACCACATATTTGAACAAGGATATTACACCTTATAATTCAGTCGGCAGTTTGTTCCCCTACATTAGATTACTGTACAAAGCCTGTTCTAAGGATGGGTGGCTTGTAATGAGGGTGGTGATGTGTTGGAAAGCATGTGGCTATAGATGTCTGTGCGTCATACTCTGCAGAGGCAAGTCGTAGCTGGGAGAAGCTGTTATGGTGATCTGGTCTGTATGGGGAAGATAAATAAAGTGATTGACTCCAATCAGGGAGGACGTCATCTGGGAGTTACTGGATATAACTGTCTATTTTTCCTGTGACTGTGTCTAATCAGCATTTTATAAATTTGTCCAGTCTGCAGTGTGGGGAAACTCTGTAGACCGCCTGTGTGGTACCTGACCACAATACTTAAAGTATGGTGGTACTTTTAGTATTCCCTTAGTGTTTTTTATTCTACAACAGTTTGGTGATATTATTCAGTCCTAGTATGGTGGTATTATTCAGTCACAGTGTGGTGCTGTTATCTAGTCACTGTATGGTGGTGTTGTCCAGGCAGGTTATAGTTCTACTATCCAGTCACGGTTTGGTGGTGTCAGAGTAGGTTACGGTATGGTGGTCTTATGCAGTCATAATATAATGGCAATATTTAGTCACTGTATTTATTAATATTTGGGGTAGGGATAATTTATGTATACAGATTCCAGATTCTGGTGTGTCCTTTATTTCTCAATGAGTCTTGGGTAACACAGTTCACACCACTGAACACCAGGACCAGGCTGCGTGCTAGGAAGCAATTCCAAGTGTAAATGTCAGTGAGCGGTATTTACATTTAACGATCGTGCCACTAATGACAATTATTTTGATGCCATCACAATAGATGATAAAGTATAAACTATAGTTTTAATGTTGATCCTCTCCTTTGTTAACACTGACCAATTATCATTATGATTACTCAGAAACAAGCGAATCATGACGATAGTTGGCGAGTTTAAATGGGACTTTAATGGGGGCGTATTTAGGATAGTGCCATGAGCAGTGTTAGTTGTAAATTAAGCCCTGACCCTATTTAGCATGTGTCTGCCTTTATAGCTTTATTCAAAGCTACATCCACTCTGAAGGCTCTAGGCCCCATAGATGTGGACATTTGAGCTTCCGCCTAGATGCTTTCATTTGGAGTTTGCGTTTCTTCCTCCCAAACCTCTGTCGCTAGAACATGTTGAATACATTTAAGAAAATGTATTCATTAGAAATGTATACCAAGAAAGAAAAGAATACATATCTGGATTTACAGAAAATATGTTTAAAACCAAGGAACAACTGTAATCAATGAGGCAGTGAAGTACTAATGTATCTCCAGTTTAAATAGTGGGAACTGAAGTCAAAGAGAAGCAAAGCTTCACCTACAGCAACCCTAAACAAAGGATCCTAGTTCCCAAACAGAAAAATATTGAAAAGAATAGATCGCAGTCATAAAAGAAAAAGAAGAGGGTTCTTCTTCGTACAAATATAAATTTTCCCAAACTCTAAAAAACGAATGGCACCTCCGCTCTAAGGGTATGTGCACACGATAACTGCATTTACGTCTGAAATTACGGAGCTGTTTTCAGGAGAAAACAGCTCCTGAATTTCAGACGTAATTGCTCGTACTCGTGTTTTGCGGGGAATCCATTACGGCCGTAATTTGGAGCTGTTCTTCATTGGATTCAATGAAAAACGGCTCCAAATACGTCCCAAGAAGTGTCCTGCACTTCTTTGACGAGGCTGTTATTTTACGCGCCGTCTTTTGACAGCGACGCGTAAAATTACAGGTCGTCGGCACAGTACATCGGCAAACACATTGAAATGAATGGCCAGATGTTTGCCAACGTATTGGAGCCGTGTTTTCAGGCGTAATTCGAGGCGTAAAACACCTCCATTACGCCTGAAAATAGGTCGTGTAAACCCAGCCTTACACGTAGAACGTCTGAGGGAGGTTAACTCTGACTGCTTAAAGGGGAGAAGAAGGTTAAGATGAATTGTGCAACACCAACCTAAAACATACAATAGCAGGCGACAAGCAGCAGATTCACAGATTCACAGATTGAAAAACTTGCATAAGGTTAAGACACACCCTTGTACACCATCCAGTTCAATCTAGGAAGTCCATTATCAATTAAAACAGAAAAATAATAAAAATCAAACAAGCAAAGCAAACCATCTGTCCAAGTCCACACAGGACAGAAAAAAACACAAGGTGGGACGGGCTAGATGTCCTTTTATAGGGTTTAATTTGATTAATTAAAAAATTCCATCTGTCCTACTGCTCAGGGGCATTATTGTGCTGCTGGTAGGTTGTAAGGGAAAAACTGGTTTCAAATTTGACCGTTTATTTTTTCATATCAAGTAAAGGAAAGGTTTGTTGTTGATGATGATGATGATGAATTACAAGACATGAAATCGATAATATACAGAAAAATTTGTTCAATGAAACATCAACTTTGAATTCTTTCTGAGTGTGTATGTGTTAATGAGATTCAGAAGGTTGACATAAGGATAAAGATTAATGAGCTGACAACTACCAAGTCCTTTGTTAATGAAGAATTGTCAAAAAACACTGATGGGTGTCATTAATTTTGGCACATTGGCAGTAATTGACCAGCATATACATTTTTGCAGTTTGGTGGGACCTTTTAAAATGGACAAAGACAGAATATTTTTTCTGTACTAACTGCCAGTGTGGTGCCTCATTTCCCTAGTGTTATGCCCGTGATTTTCATCATTTATCAAGCTGTTTCAAGTTGCACTGAGGCATATGTTCACTGTGAGAGAATGTTTAATTGCAGAGATAATGAAAAGGCTGATATTGTCAATCTTAATGGAATGTATTATGCTGGTATAGCAACCTATACAGGTGCCAGAGTGGAATATTGATGATATTTGGTAACAGGGCATTTATATAGTCATATTTGTACATTTGACAATTCAATTTACGGTCCCTGACTTCAATCTTTTATATTGTACAACCACAAATAATTTTTTATGTGCATTTGTACCATGCAGGTGGGACAAGCTTTCTTGGTAAGGGTTTCAGAATACACCCTCCTTGGTACCTGAAGACATATTTGTCATATTGGGAATTCAGCAGGTTTTCTTGAGCATCCACATGGCATTAGTAAAAAAAATTATGACACCTTACATTATAAATGCATCTTATGAATCTAGAGGTATTTCTGACCATTGCCCATTATTGGTAAAAAATGAACTTGGTAATACTTATGTTAAACCACAATTTAAGCTGAACCCTTATTGGTTGAATTTCATTCCAATAAGGGAGGATACCCTTCAATCAATGGTCACTCATCTTCTTGCCTGATTATTTTGGATTCTGCCTTGGCCTTTATCAGGGGACTGCTTTTTAAGAAAATTGTGAAATGTAAAAGATCAAATGCTAATCAGGAGACTGAGCTTAAATGTCAACTCAACAAGGCGAAAATTAATTTTCTGCAACATGGGTCCTATATATAAGGAGAAATGGAGAGAAGCACATGAAGCTTTAAAGCAGTTTTTAGAAACAAAGGGACATAATCCTATTTTTTTTTTTCCTCTGGGAGCGTGATGTATGTTGAAGCTGGGAGGTCCGTTAAGTTCCTGGTTAATAGGTTTAAGGCACACAACATCATGGCAGGGTTAATAGGGTAAAGGTAAATACAACATCATGGCAATAAGGTATAGGGACGGTAAAGTTCATAACAATAGGGATAAGATTGCTTTAGTCTTTGTCAAGTCTTTGTCAAGTTTTATACAGAACTATATGCGACCAATCAAGAAGTTGGAGGAGTATATCCTTACTTTCTCGTTCCATTGCTGCAGGCATCGGCTCTTCATAAATCACTTGGTCCCGATGGGCTCCCGTTTGAACTTAATTCAAACTTTATTCCTGTTGTTGGAATTAAATTTTTTTTGGGGATCCTCATATGAAACGGGGGCCCTTCCACCCTTTATGTTGGAAGCAAAAATAACACTAATCCCAAAGAAGAGAAAAGATGTTTTGTCGCTGGATGCATTTCGTTCAACCTCCTTACTAAATTGTGATGCTAAACTCTTGTCTAAAGTATTGGCCAATAGATTAGCAATAGTAATACTGGTTCATCTGTATAAAAATAGATTTGTTCCTAAAAAATCTACAAACATCTATACTAGGAGATTGTTCTATAATATTCAGAACTGTGCGGGAATGGCGGGCCACTTCATTCTGTCTTTGGATGCTATAAAAGTGTTTGACAGCGTGGAGTGGCCCTACATTTGGGCCGCTCTTGAAAAATATATTTTTGAATATAATTTTTTGCGCTGGATCAAACTGCTTTATACTAATACAAAGGCTTGGCTAGTTATTAATGGTTCATTGTCGTAGTCCTTTTTTCCTTCTACAGGCACAAGACAGGGTTGTCCTCTCTACCACTTTAGTTTGCCTTAGTTAGTGAGCCTCTGGCTGAGCGTATCCAGAAGGGTAGGCAGCATAGGGGCTTTGTACACAGGGGAGAGAATGTAAAATCTCTCCTTACATAGATGATGTGTTGACGTACCTCTCTTTTTTATACCTCTAAGGATCTTCCCTTTGTCTTAGAGCTAGTGGACCGATTTTGATCTTTCTCTGACCCTAAACAATTCCCCTATCGACTCAGCGTTGGCAAATAGACCCTACACGTTTCTTGGGTGCAAAGTGTCTTCAGGGGTTTTATTTGCACATTGTTTAGTATAACAACTTTCAGTGGCCAGATGCTCATATTGGCGGTACGGGCGGCCGCCCGGGGCCCAAGTCTCCCAGGGGGCCCATGGCTCCCAAACCGCACATAGGTTAAAAAAACTATCCAGGGCTGCTGCCTGCCGCATTCTTGCGGTCATCGGTCCCACGTGCTGATGATACGGTGGGGGGCATGTGCATGGGGAATCAATTGCGGCCAGGGAACAGGGGGCAGGCGGCACAGCACATCAGCTGTAGAGAGCAGACTGTCAGACATAGTGATGGGCAGGTGCTGGAGTCACTCTCCTTGACAGTCTGCTCCTCTGTGCTTCTGTGCACTGTCCTGTCTGTCTAAACCTCCAGCAGCTGCTTGACAATGGCGAGACTGCAACTAGGGGGTGAAGGACCTGTATTGACATCACAGTCACATGATCAAGGTCCTGTAGGCTGTACCAGAGCACAAGCACCTCAGAGGAAGAGGCTCTGGTAAGTGTGGTGTGTGTATATAGGGAACATAGTGTAAGTCTATATAGTGTGTGCTGTGTGTATAGAGTTTATAGTGTAATGTAATGTAAGTCTATATAGTGTGTGTGTGTATATTGCATATAATATGTGTGTATATTGTATAGTGTGTAAATACTGTGTGCTGTGTGTATACTGTAAGTCTATATAGTGTGTGTGTGTGTGTGTGTGTGTGTGTGTGTGTGTGTCTGTGTGTGTGTGTATAGTGTATATAGTGTAAGTCTATAAATTGTGTGCTGTGTATAGAGTTTATAGTGTGTATAATGTAAGTCTACATAGTGTAAGTGTGTGTAGAGTGTGTGCGTGCAGTGTGTGTGTGGTCTGATTATATAGTGTGTGGTGTTAGTGTAAATTGTATATAGGGTGTTTAGTTTCTAAATTTGTGTGTGTGAAATTATTTCACATCTATAGAGCCCTCTGCAGTCAGTCAGATGCTCAGAACCCCCTTGCAGTATAATCTCCCCCATAGAGCCCTCTGCAGTCAGTCAGATGCTCAGAACCCTTGCAGTATAATCTCCCCCATAGAGCCCTCAGTAGTTATTATACTGCAAGGGGGGGTCAGAGTGTCTGTCTGACTGACTGCTGGGGGTTTTATGGGGGGGGGGGATAACTCCTTCCCCCCCCCAGAGCCAAAAGAGTCAGATGCTCATACCCTCCCATACAGCACTCAGCAGTCAGTCAGACGCACTGGGGAGGGCTCTCTGACTGCTTAAAAGGTAACTAAACTTTAAAAAAAAATAACATGTCATAGTGACATGTCCAACATTCTGATCAGTGGGGTTCGGGCACTGAGAGCCCACCAATCGCTAAAACAAAGTGGCAGAAGCGCTCAGGTGAGTGATGAGCCATTTTGTTTCTGATCGTCTTTCCTCTGATAGCCGAGCAAGCGGTGTACGGACTCAATAGAAAGTCTGTGAGTCCGTACACCGCTCCGAGGAAAGACTATCAGAAATAAAGTGGAACAGTGCTCACCCAAGCACTTCTGCCACTTTGTTTTAGTGTTTGGTGTGGGTCTCAGTGATCGGACCCCCATTGATCAAAACTTCTCACTATGACACACCAAATGTTTTTTTTAAAGTTTTAAAAGTTTAGTTACCCCTTGGGGACTGAATTTATTGGTCTGAGTTAATATATGGGCCTTAATTTGCTTAGGAGTTTGGTCTGGGGTATAAAACAATTTAGGGTGTTTCTGAATTTTTGTGTTGCTATAGACACTGAAAATGGCTGCAGAATCGAGGGGCAAACATTTCTCATCAGGAAACTCTGCAGTCATCAGGAGAAGTCACCATAGCGGTCTGTGTCAGAAGGAGAAGAGAAGTAAAGAGAATGACTCCCATCAGAGAAGAAATAACTTGTGAGTCATTGGATTTATAGATCTGTCCCCTCTCCTGGCATGTCTGTTATAGGAAATTCTTGTATTCTATAAAAAGTCTTTGTGTACCCAGGACTAATAGACAAATACGTGTTACCATTCCCCTTGTCAGGAGGATGTGTCTCTACACAGTGTGATACTGTCAGCGATGGTTGGAGACTGTTAGTATGTAGGGACACAGCCCTTTGACAAGGGGAATCATAACACACATTTGTCAATGCTCACACAGAAAGGTGGTGTTTAATATAGACACGGCGTGGCAGGGTGGTGGTGGAGAAGGGGGGCCCAAGCTTGTGGAACAGCCCATGGCCTATGGTCTACTCAATCCGCCACTGACAACTTGTGGTTAGATCGATAAGCCATCGGGCAGCATCTCTGCGTCCAGCATTGATAACAGCCTCTCTTCACTAGTGACTCCCTGCACTTTGTGGCTCTGTTATTCATGAAGGGGGGGGGGGGGTAATGCTTACTTTTGAGAGTTTGCAGCCCAATTTTTCTTAGCTAACACAAATATTTTTAGATACATGCAACTATGAAGTGCGGTTTACACCTCTATGGTTGTTTATAAGACTGGGTTCACACAACCTATTTTCAGGCGTAAACGAGGCGTATTATGCCTCGATTTATGCCTGAAAATAGGGCTACAATACGTCGGCAAACATCTGCACATTCATTTGAATGGGTTTGCCGACGTACTGTGCAGACGACCTGTAATTTACGCGTCGCCGTTTGACAGCTGTCAAACGACGGCGCGTAAATTGACTGCCTCGGCAAAGAAGTGCAGGGCACTTCTTTGCAGCGTAATTTGAGCCGTTCTTCATTGAAGTCAATGAAGAACAGCTCAAGATTTACGAGCGTCACAGACGCCTCGCATATTACGAGGAGGAGCTTTTACGTCTGAAACGAGGCAGCTGTTTTCTCCTGAAAACAGTCTGTCTTTTCAGACGTAAAAGCCTCTCATCGAGTGCGCATACCCTAATACACAATATTCACTTATTTTGGAATTTCTAATTTCCTCTAACTTACAAAAAGGTGTAGCGCAGGTATTGTATATGTTAATTAACTCCTATGTCACTTTTAAATTTAGTATTAAATGTAGAATACACTGGGAACACGATTTAGGAGTTCTGTTGGACAATAGATGGCACAATATATTACAGTCTATTGACACAGACTCTATTATTCTTTTTTCTTTTTGTAAAGAATTAGGATGCATCAAACCCCTAAATGCATATGATCTGGGCATGTTTCAGAATTGAGGTATACTGGACAAAGATTTTGACATATATACAGCCCAAAATTAATATGGTAGTGCCGCTTGATGCTTTTGTTTGTCTCTTAGACGACATGTCAGAAGTATCCTTTTACTTTACACATAAAACAAATTAACCTTTTTGTAGAATTTTCAGGTAAATGCACTGTATATGATGTTTACATTTTTTGTAAAAGTAAAATAAAGGTTATATAAAAAAAATCTGATATATATGAGAGAAATAGATTGATATGAGAGATAGATAGATAGATAGATAGATAGATAGATAGATAGATAGATAGATAGATAGATAGATACACTATATGGACAAATGTATTGGGACACACCTCTTATTCATTGTATTCAGGTGCCATGCAGTCTGCCTTTACAAACCTTTGTGAAAGAATGGGTCGTTCTAAAGAGCTCACTAAATTTGAGTGTGGCACTGTAATAGGATGCCACTGTTGCAAGAAGTCAGTTTGTGAAATATCTTTCCTCCTATGCCACGATCAACTGTGAGTGGTATTATTGCAACCACAGCAACTCAGACAGGAAGTAGCAGACCACGTAAAGTTACAGAGTGGGGTTGCCAAGTGCTGATGCGCATAGTGCAGAAAAGTCGCCAACGCTCTGCTGACTCAATAACTGCAGTGTTCCAAACCTACTCTGGGATTAACATCCGCACAAAAACTGTGCGCAGGAAGCTTTATGGAATGGGTTTCCATGGCTGAGTAGCTGCATGCAAACCTTACATCACCAAGCACAATCCCAATGCCTTAGATAGAGTGGTGTAAAGCACACCACCTCTGGATTCTGGAGCAGTGGAAATGTGTTCTGTGGAGTGTCAAATAACTCTTCTCTATCTGGCAGTCTGATGGACGAGTCTGGGTTTGGCGAATGCCAGGGGAATGTTACCTGCCAGACTGGATTGTGCCAACCAGGGGCATCGCTAGCACTAGGCATCCAGGGCACAAGCCCTGGCTTTTTGACCCAGTGACCTGGACCTCCAGACAACTGCCACTATTAACTGCATCCCCTCAGGACGCAGATACATTTGAATACTTTGGTGAGGGAAAGAGCTATCAGCTCCTTTTTTTTCTGCCATCCACCCTCATATAGGCTATGGGCCACTTTAGGACTGTAGCCTATGAGAAATCAGGACAGGACACTTGGGCAGGACGGTGCGATGCAATGACTTCATCACATCAGCCTGCACAGAGAGGCTGCAGGCTGGGGCCTCTCATAGGCTGCAGGCCTAAAGAGAATGAGTGGTTCGGTGTAGGAACGTGGCTGGGTGAGTATTAGTTAAAAAAAAATATTTTGATATTCCTGGACACTAAGGGGGGACCATTACTAAGTGCTGACACTAGGTAAGTGGTGGCACTAGGAGGTGGCAGCATTGCTGAATTGGAACATTAAGGGGTGGCAGCATTATTGAGTGCAAGAACTGTGTGGCAGCATTACTGATTAAAGGCCATTAGGGGGCAGCATTACTGAGGTGGCACTATCTGGTGGTCGTATTACTGAATGGGGGCACTAAGGTGTGGCAGCATTACTAAGGGGAGGGAACTAGGTGGGAAGCATTACTGAGAAAGGTGCACTAGGGGGCAGCATTACTAAGTGGGGGCACCATAAGGCATAATTTCTGAGTGGGGCATTAAAAGGCACCAATACTAAGTTACAGTTAACTCAACACAAGCCATGAATAAGGAGGCAGAAGGCGTTTGAAACGCGTAGGCTACCTAAATCATTGAAACCTCTCAGGACATCTTCATTTTTCTTCTTTGATCCTGTTTTAAATTGACTTCATTAAATCTTGGAAATAGTTTCCTTTTAACCCCTCACAGTGCTGGATCCAACTTCTCCTTCCCATTTGCAACTGTCTGTTCGTGTGCCGACACGAGGACCCGTGCGCGGTGACTACAATTTACAAGTCTATATACAATGTGAGCTGGAGGCTTCCTCCCCTTCTTAAGTTACAGTTACTGTGTGGAGGGCTGTTTCTAGGGGGGCACTTTTACTGTGGGCGGAACTAATGAAGAACTCTTGCTGTAAGGAGGGCAACATTACTGTGTGGGCACACATAACAGTGTGGGCACACAGAAGGTACTATTACTTTGGGGGGCACAAAATCAGGCACTGCTACTATAGCAGGCACAAAGGAGCCACTATTTTTGTGTAGGGCATAAATACCGTGTTTTGCATTTAAGGGGGCAGCAAACTCTGAAGCAACAAGTAATGGCTGGGAGAAATCGCAATGGCGCTCTGTGCCAGATGGAGAAGAGAAGGAAAATTAACATGTTACTGTACTGTATTCACTTATATAAAGTCTGGTGCGTGATAATACTCTGTATAGTGCCACTGTATGGGCACTGAATAGTGGTATTATTGGATATGGAGGTCTTTGTGGTAATTGTATTATTTGGTAAGTGCATGACAGTATTATTTAGAGATATGTTGCTATATATACATTAGTTTTTATGATGGGGCAATTTATTAGGGGGCAAAGCTGATGTATCGATGGATACATGTTTTCTTATAAAGTAATTACAAGGGACAGTGTACTGATAAGGTGGTGTATCTAAGCCTATCGTGTAAGTTACTTTATAGTTGTGCTGTCTTCAATATTTGTTTTGGAGTGGAGAGGGGGCAAAAGATATGCCTTGGGGCTCGTGCTCCTGATCTTTATAGATCATAGCAACACCCCTGGTGCTAACTGTAAAGTTTGGTGGAGGAGGGATAATGCTTTGGGGTTGTTTTTCAGGGGATGGCCTAGGCCTCTTAGTTCCAGTAAAGGGAAATCTTAAAGGGAATGTGTCGCTAGAAAAATTTTTTTTTTTAGTTAAACAGTTAGTGTATAGGTGATTAAACATTGTTCTCATTTTTTTCACGAGTCAGGAAATATTATAAATTAGATTCTAATTTATAACATTTCCCAGCGCTGGTCACTAGATGGAGCAATTCCCAAAATTGCAGCATTGCATGTGGTAAAGCAACCACATTGCTTTATGCTGCAAAATTTGAGAAAACTCACTCGCTCTAGTGAGCTCTCAGAATCCCCCCTCCTTAATACTGGCTAGTGCCGGGAGAAACGAGGGGATTGAACGGTCAAACCTCCTACACTGTGTGTCGCCATTTTTTGAGCTAATACACAGTGTAGTAGGTTATCATACAGTAGTAAACACACAGTAAAACACGTACATACACAGACCTAACTTACCTGCTCCTGCCGCCGCCGCTCCCTCCGGTCCGTCCGCTCCGTCTGCTACCTCCGCTCCAAGTGCACAAGTCCGGAAGCCGCGACCGGAAGTAGTAGTCTTACTGTCCAGCCGCGACTTTCGGTCCACAAGAAAATGGCGCTGGACGTCGCACAGTTCAATTTGGACTGTGTGGGAGCGGCGCATGCGGCGTTCCCACACAGACGGCATACAGCATAGTGGATGGAACGGGCCCCGTTCGCATTCACTCTGGGACTGTATGTGCCGTATTCCATGTCTGTATGTGTCGTTAATCGACACATACAGAGATGGAAAAAAAATTGGCAGCCCCCATGGACAAGAAAAAGTGAAAAAATAAAAAAAAGTAAAACAAACACATAAATAAATAAACATTTTTTTAATAAAACACTAAAAGCAAATTGATATAAAAACATTTTTTTTCGTGACACTGGTCCTTTAATGCTTCAGCATACCAAGACATTTTGGACATTTGTGCTTCTAACTTTGTGTGAACAATTTTGGGAAAGACCTTTTCTGTTTCCGCGCCCCAACGCACAATGCAAGGTCTATAAAGGCATGGTTGGGTAAGTTTGGTAAGGAACCACTTCACTGGCTTGCACAGAACCCTGACCTCACCCCCATCAAACACATCTAGACAGAGGTTGCGAGCCAAGCTGTCTTGTCCAACAACACTGTCTGACCTCACTAATGCTCTTCTGGATGAATGGGCAAAAATTCCCACAGACACACTCCAATATCTTGAAGAAAACCCACTCAGTAGAGTGGAAGCTGTTTTAGGTGTAAAGGTGGGACCAAATCCATATTAATGCCTATGGATTTAGAATAGGATGTAATAAAAAGCTGTAGGTGTCTAAATACTTTTGTCCATATATTGTGCGTGTTTGTGTATGTCTATATAAACTAATGAGCATTCACTGGTGATTTTCCATCAAATGAGCCCCCAAATAGAAGTCACATAAGCCTTCAGATATCAATAAATTAGAAATGTGAATTACATTAATTGTTTGGAACACAATAATGACCACACTGGTCTTCTAGTTTTCTGCTCCTCCACAACACAGCCTGATCTGTCTCCACTGGGAGTCTATATATAGTCTAACTGCCATCTTGATACATTGTAGCAAATGATTTCTTATGCATTAGCAGTAAAGGTACCATTCCCCTTAACGTTCTGTGATTGAGTGATTGGCATCTTAATTGAAACTCAAAGCACTCCAACACAAGACCATGAAGAATGGACTTTGTTTTATAGAAAATAATTGTCATGGGTATTGAAGTTAGATCTTCTAGCTTAATATATTTGAGAAAATGTGCTGTATTTATTCATTGAGTGCAGAGGAAAGTGCCTTTTTCTCCTTAGAGACAATTTTTTTTCCCTCACAGTAGTTCTTAGACTATCTTTAAAGTATTTTTAAATTCTTCAAATCTTTTAATAAGATTATCAGTAAGGTTGTTGAAAACCACAATGTTCTGGGTGATTTAATTGGGGATCAGGCATTACGGAGTGTCCTTGAAGTAATTTTAGTTTCAATGTTTCTAAAATCATTCCCCAGACCCTAAACTCTGTCTAATTGTGGAAAGTAATGGTTAAGTTGCAGATTGGTGAATATAGAGACATGTCCGCCATCAGAAATTTCTTGGCCTCATACAGTCAATATGTACATTTAAATTATAGCTATGCAAGCATAAATAGTGAATCAGCAGCAGGCTAATGACCCAGGAGCGTGGAGCACGGCTGCAGTAACTCTCCACTCCTTGCACCTCTTCTGCTCCAGGTGCCGCCCGCTGCACTGGGTCCTGACGCAGTCTAACCTTAAAACGTAGTGTGCTACTAGCATCGCCTGGAGCAGAGGAGTCCCAGCAGTGAGTATAAGCAGGTGTTTGATATGGGGTCTTAATTTTTTTTTTCCTCTGAGGCATTGGGCAGCACTCTATGTACAGTAATGGGGACACAGTATTGGTGATAGCAGCTGGATGGCAATGGTAAACAATCAGGGGGTTTGTGTTGATATAAAGGGTGGGGATGGGCTGCACAAGCAAGGTTCCAAGGAGGAGAAAAGGTAAGTGATGACCCCAATCAGAGAAGACGTTACCTTTGAGTCACTGACTATAATTGTTATCTATTCTGTTGTGACTGCATCTGATCAGTACTATATTCCCTTGTGTAGTCTGCATGGTGATGATACTCTGCAGAGCACTGTGTAGAAATGGTATTTGACCACTATAGATTCGCCCCATGCACCTGGTCATTATCTCATATACCTCTTCCTCTGTTTTAGCCTGTGGAGTCAGAAACTTTAAGCAGATAGTGAGTTCCAGACAGAACATCAGCATCTACTTGCAATTTTCTGGCCCTATAATCTCCATTTAATTTTACATTTTGTAAAAACCTCCTTTCATTTATTTCTTTAGCTTAAAGGGGTTATATGGTGACAAAAAATTATTAGCAGTGTACTCACTGCAATATGCAAGTACACTCGCTAATTTACATTCCGGTCCCCCGTCACGCTGATTTTGAGATGTTCATAGATTTTATAGCACTGCCGGGGCCCCGATACAGCTCTTTATCGTGTGACCCACCCCGCTGTACAGGGGCGTAACTAGGAAAGACTGGGCCCCATAGCAAACTTTTGACTGGGGCACCTCCTCCCCTGGTTATCACACAACCCCCCCTTCTAGATAGTGCCTCTCTATAGAGTCCGCCACACAGCGCCACCTATAGAAAGCACCATACAGCCCCCCTGTAGATAGCGCCATACACAGCCCCCTGTGCATAACGCCTTACAGTCCCCCTGTAGATAACGCCATACAGCCCTCCCTCTGTAGATAACGCAATACAGCCCCCCTGTAGATAACGCCTTACAGCCCTCCCCCTGTAGATAATGCCATACAGCCCTCCCATGTAGATAACGCCATACAGCCCCCCCCTGTAGATAACGCCATACAGCCCTCCCCTGTAGATAATGCCATACAGCCCTCCTGTAGATAACACCATACAGCCCTCCCACTGTAGACGATGCCATACAGCCCCACCCAGTAGATAACGCCATGCAGCCCCCTGTAGATAACGCCAGACAGCCCCCCTGTAGATAACGCCATATAACCCCAAACCCCCCTGTAGATAACGCCATACAGCCCTCCCTCTGTAGATAACACAATACAGCCCCCTGTAGATAACACCTTACAGCCCTCTCCTGTAGATAACGCCATACAGCCCCCTGTAGATAACGCCATACAGCCCCCCAGTAGATAACGCCATATAGCCGCCCTGTAGATAACGCCAAACAGCCCTCCCCTGTGGATAACGCCATACAGCCCCCCTGTGGATAACGCCATACAGCCCTCCCCTGTAGATAACGCCATACAGCCCTCCTGTAGATAACACCATACAGCCCTCCCACTGTAGATGATGCCATACAGCCCCACCAGAAGAAGAAGAATCCTCCGCTGGGGACACAGTTCCAAACTGGCAGGGCACACGGGTGACCGTAAGACCCGAGACTTGATTGCTCGTCAGTTCTGGTGGCCCACGCTGCCCAAAGACATCACAGACTTTGTCTCATCCTGCACGGTGTGTGCAGCAAATAAAGGTTCCCACTCCAAACCGGCGGGACTGCTCCAGCCGCTGCCTGAACACGATGCCCCCTGGCAACATATTGCTATGGACTTTGTCACGGATCTGCCTCTCTCTGCTGGTTGCAGTATAGTCTGGGTGGTGGTGGACCGATTCTCCAAGATGGCTCATTTCGTTCCACTGACTAGCCTACCGTCCGCTACCCAACTGGCCAATCTCTTCATCCAACACATCTTCCGTCTGCACGGCTTGCCTCTGCATATTGTGTCGGATCGGGGGGTTCAGTTCACCTCAAAGTTCTGGAGATCCCTCTACGTACTCCTCGGTGTGAAGTTGACTTTTCCTCTGCCTACCATCCCCAGTCCAATGGTCAAATCGAGAGAATAAATCAGATTATGGAGAACTATCTACGACACTTTATCTCCTGACAGCATAATGACTGGGTGCAGCTGCTTCCTTGGGCTGAGTTCTCCTACAACGACCACACTTGTGAGTCCACCGCTAAGAGTCCATTCTTCATTGTCTATGGCCAACACCCTCGAATACCACTCCATTTTTCCACTACGTCCAAGGTGCCTGCAGCTGACTCTGCATTCAGGGACTTTCTACAAATCTGGCAGCAGACCCAATCTTCTATTCTGCTGGCGGTCGACCGCATGAAAAGAAAGGCAGACACAAGAAGACAAGAGCCTCCCAAGTTTCTTCCAGGTACTAAGGTCTGGCTGTCCTCTAGGAATATCCAGCTGAGGGTGCCATCGTACAAGTTTGCTCCCAGGTTCCTTGGACCCTTCGAGATTTTGCAACAAATCAACCCTGTCTCCTACAAGCTTCGGCTGCCTCCTACCCTCAAGAGCCCCAACTCCTTCCATGTCTCCCTGTTGAATCCTGGGATCCTGAACCGCTACTCCAAGACTTCCACTCCTGCAGTGGCTCCCAGCAGTTCATCAGATACTTATGAGGTTATGGAGATCTTGGACACTAAAAAAGTAAGAGGAAGAACCTTTTATTTAGTGGATTGGAGTGGGTTTGGTCCGAAGGAGAGGTCCTGGGAGCCAGAAGAGAATCTCAATGCTCCTACCCTCATTAAGAAGTTTCTCTCTCGTTCTGGTCTCAAGAGCAGGGGGCGGAAGAGGGGGGATACTGTAACGTCCATGGTCGCTGACCACAAACTCCTTCCATAGGTTGACGCCCTTCTCTCCAGAGATGCACTCCAGGGTGCACTCGCGAGCTCAGTCCAAACAAGGAGCCAGGTCGCACACAGGTGGGAGATTGTGCTAATTGCTCCCAGAACACCCTGGACTATAAGAAGGGCTGTGCCCCTCCATTCAATGCCTGAGCCTTGTTGTCGTTATCCTAGTATGTCTATGTAAATGGTCTCCTAAGTGTTTTCCAGTTCCCAGTGTTTCCTGTTCCTGCTACCTGTTGCCTGTATCCCACGCTATCCTGGTCAAGTGCCGTGTTGAGCTGAAGTCGTGCTGTGCTGTGTTTCACACCTGGCGCCTGCCTGCTGCCTAGTCCCAGCCGAGCCTGTCTTGCTACTGTCTGAGCTACCACAGGTACACTATACGAACTATAGACTGTTTCCTGTGTCCTGTTGGCCAGCTGCCATACGGTCAAGGTGGTACGACCCAGTGGGTCCACATACCCAATGTGACACCAAGACTCCTTTAACTAAATGGCAGAATGATGATCGGACCCTAACCGACACTACTATACTTGTGGCTTTAGAACAGGCACACAAGCTTCTTCCCTCTACTCGTTTCCTGGAAATGCGACTTAAAATTTCCCACAGGTCTTATTTTACCCCAATTGTGGGACATAAAATTTGTATCTATGATACCTCATGTTGCTTTAAATGTCAAACATCTGAAGCCAACCTCCACCATTGTTTATGGTCGTGCCCTCACATTCATACATTTTGGTCCCGCATACGCACATTCACTACGACTCACCTCACAACCTTTGTCCCTGATACGGTACTGTGGGCAGTGTTCCCGGGAGCACACAAACTGTTGCATTGCGTGGCAGCAGCGGGGGTGAAAGCCATATTACAAACTTGGCTTGCCGATCAGGCCCAACCCTTTCTCCATAAGTAATGACAGGTCCAACAATTGTTTGATACATGGGAAACTTTTATTTCACTGCTCCCACAAAGCATTCAGTTGCAAATAAAGAATTGTTTTGAATCAACTGTCTGGTTCCAAGAACCGGTGCTCCTGGGGGAAACACCCTTGTAAGATGTGGTCAGGATCCTGGTTGTTTTCTGGTGTAGGCGAGAGCCATGCTTACTCTCCATTTCTTACTTATTATCTCCTGTCCCCACATACTGTACATAGGATGGACTCTGTTATGACAGGGGTGGTGATGTTCGGTGGGCTGGTTCCTGCAGGCATCTCCATTCCCTCTTATGTTCTCTATACATCAATGGGGTAGGGGAGATTGCTTACAATTTTAGAATGTGAGTGCTTCATCTGCATTGTTACTTTCACAAGCACAGCGAGCTAAGAATGAAAGTTATCTTGTTTTCTTTTTCATTTCCCCTCTCTCCCGTTCCCCCTCCCCCTCTACCTACACTGCCTGACCAGATTAGTCTACTACTGGATTTAGTCTTATTTCTTATTAGACATATATATGATATTCGAGAGTACTAACTGTATTATATTGCTCCCCCTCCCTTCTTCCCTTCTATTCTCCCAACGAACCTTAAATGTTTGAAGAATTTCAATAAAAAAAGAGGTTAAAAAAAAAAAGAAAGTCTTTACTCCTTTAAGACAGGTTTTTATGTTTCTAAGTTGAGCTATCTTTGATCTTGGTTCCCATACGAGGCTTGGAAGGAAGGAACAGGGAGGGAGATAGGAGAGGGAGAGACATTCACATATACATGCGTGTATGTCTCCACATCTTAATAAAACAATTTATTGTATGCTTGCCAAGAAAGATAAGGCACCTGTAAACCCTGAAGTGTGAAGAATTATAATAATGCATTTTGAATGTATCGTATGTCTCTAATTGACTGAATTTGAAATATTGTCACATTGCCTCTGATCGGTTGACTTCAAGCCTACACTCCATTTGAATGATATTATTGTAATTGAGTTTGGCAATGAACCTGAGAGGAGTATTTTGATCATATCAGCAGAGTCTGTGTGTTATTCCTCTCTCAATATATCGATAAAACATGATTGGAAACTGGATGAATCACTGGAGGGCGGGTATCGGTTGACATACCCATTACAAATTTCAGTCTAATATATTTTGGCCCATGATTGCATTAACAATTATCTATTTAACACCACAGATAACACACAGTGATAATTCTCTGATTACAGATAGTGTAGTAGATGTTACCTGCAGTCCTATGTAACACCATAGATAACACACAGTGATAATTCTCTGATTACAGATAATGTAGTAAATGTTACCTGCTGTCCTATGTAACACTACAGATAACACACAGTGATAATTCTCTGAGTATAGATAATGTAGTAGATGTCACCTCCAGTCCTAGGTAACACTACAGATAACATAGTGATAACTCTCTGAGGACAAATAATATAGTAGATGTTACCTGCAGTCCTATGTAGAACTGCAGATAACAAACAGTGATAACTCTCTGATTACATATAAAGTAGTGGATGTTATCTGAGGTTTTATGAAACACCACATATAACACAGTGATAACTCTCTGAGAACAGATAATGTAGTAGTGTTCACATCAGCGCTCGTTTCCGCTGAGGGGTTTCATCTGAGGTTTCTGTCGGGTTAAACCCTCAATGGAAAGGCAAACTGAGACCTTAGCTTCCGTTTCTCTCGCCACTGAACTCAATGGTGACGGAAACCTAGCTAATGGCTTCCATTTGTAACCGTTGTGACAGGGTTCCGTCGTTTTGACGGAATCAATAGCGCTGTCGACTGAGTTCAATGGTGAGGGAAATGGAAGGTAAGGTTTTCGTTTGCCTTTCCGTTGAGGAGTTAACCCGACGGAAACCTCAGATGGAACCCCTCAGTCGAAAGGAACACTGATGTGAACAGGCCCTAACCTGCAGTTCTATGTAATACCACGATAACACACTGTGATAACTCTCTTAGTACAGAAAATGTAGTAGATGTTACCTGCAGTCCTATGTAACACCACAGATAACACACTCTGATAACTATACCCACACACACACACACACACACACACACACACACACACACACACACACACACACACACACACATATGTACACAAATAGTCACTTACCATCTCTTCTTGCTCACAGGTTTCTTGCAGCACAGGCTGGTGGCGGAGCTTCCTCCTCTGCTCTGTCTCTGCTTTAACGGTGTGTATCGAGGAGCAAAGAACAGAGCTCAAACAGCCTGCACAGTGGTGCCACCTACATGCTGGCAGGCTGCAGCGCCCTGCGCACTCGCACAGGTCGCGCACCCCTAAGGCTGGCTCTGGGAGGAACGTCTCTCCATTGTTTCAGGATCACCAAGTGTTAATTACTTGCTGTCTGGACGACTGGCCTCCCAGTTGATTACCCCTGGTCTAAAAGGCTGATATGCGCTTGAATGAGTCTGAAGGCTAGAGCTGCAGAATGGGCTCTGACCAATCAAATTCATTGTGGGTCAGCAGAGTATGTTATTTCACATGATCGGCAAATCAGCTGCTAAATCCTGTATTTTAAGAGAACTAGACAAGGGCTGAAAACTTCATGAATATTCATCAGCAGGCATTCTGTAAAAATACATAGATAAAATTCAGGACAGCTGCAGTGTTTTTTCCACTTGGTGGAGCAGCCATGTTTTCTTTCTCCCATTAGGAAGTTTCTGCTTCAATTGCTTAGTTAGTGCTGTACTGTGCCTAAGGAGCACACATGCTATTTCCCATAGCTCTTTTGCAGTAGTAACCACACGGCACACCTTCTTTGGCAAAATTTGGCTATCAGCCAATTATATTAATCAAATAAACATACAGTGATAAGGGTAGCCCGACCAATCGCCATACCACACTCTATGAGCTGGGACACGCCTGCCCCCGGCCCACCTACGCAAGAACCGACCGGGCACATCCGCCATCGGTCAGCCCCCTGGGCAACCGTCAGCTGTCCAGGCTGACCGACGTAGCTACCCGGGCTGGGATCTTACCTGGGAACCTGCTCGTGTTCCCCCACTAGTAAAGGTACGGCTCGTGACTTGCTTGCTATGGCCAACCAAATCAATCCACCCTCTCAAAGCATAGTGTCGCGATCCGCCTTATAAAGTATTGTAACAATAAAAAACATTCAACAGGGAAGGAGGCTGGGTATTTTTGCTTTCTTCCAACAACTGACTAGTCCCTTACGTGGCTGCCCCTTATCTACCCCTCTCTCCTCGCGCACTTTACCTAGACAACTAATCATTTTGGCGGGCCTTTCCTACCGAAACACCCCTTTTCACTACAGGTGGGCTTCCTACCCAGCCCACCTTAGACTTGTCGTCGCCGCACCATGCGGCTGCCGCCATTCTAAGCCCCCCTAAGAACAGCTAAGGGAGACGCATGGCGACCCTTATGCCTCCTTGCTCTGATTTGTTCCGAGCTCGTCGTTGTTAAGGAGAGCACATGCTATTTCCCCTAGTTCTTTCTCCAACCCCCAGTAGTAACCACACGACACACCTTCTTTGGAAAAAATGGTATTAATCAAATAAACATACAGTGATAAGCGGAGCCCAACCAATCATGACACTACACTCTATGAGCCGGGACACGCCTGCCCCCGACCCGCCTACGCAAGAGCCGACCGGTGCTCGTCTGCCATCAGTCAGCCCCCCGGGCAACTGTCAGCTGTCCAGGCTGACCTTCGTAGCTTCCCGGGCCATGATATTTCCTGGGAACCTGCCATATGGCTCGTGTTCCCCCACTAGCAAAGGTCACCCAGCCATATGGCTCGTGGCTTGCTTGCTGTGGCCAACCAAATTAATCTGCCCTTCTCAAAGCGTAGTGTCATGATCCGCCACCAAAACATAGGGCTCCCCCCACTGCACCCTACTTTTTTTCCACTCCAATGTAGACCTTGCTTATCTCCATACTCTCCGTTGTATGATTTCCAAACAAAACACCTTCAAATCCAGCCACCGGGCTGACAGTCCACCACCGCTACCATAACATCCTGTACCAAATCCAACGTCTCTGCTTGTGATGTAGTTGCCGCCGACCTGCATGTAATACCATGGCAACTGGGCTGCTGCCACCTTTAGTCATTCCTCAATGAGACGCCTCATCTGTGACAACCGCAGTCCCTCTCTTCCCATGCCCCCTTGTTTTAATTCTGCTGGTCAAACATTCCTAGCTGCGGACACTATGTTCTCCTTTGTCTCCTCTCAGCAGCCCCTAAGGCCTCATGCACACGACCGTATTTTTTCCCACCCGTAAATACTGGCGTAAATACGGGTCCGGTGTCACACGTATTTGACCCGTTTTTCACCAGTATTTACGGCCCCGTGCCTGTAAATACGGGCCCGGTGTCACCCGTATTCCACCCGTATTTACGGGCACGTTTTTGGCTGCAAAATTACACTGCACTAATCGGCAGCCCTTCTCTCTATCAGTGCAGGATAGAGAGAAGGTGCAGCCCTTTCTGTAATAAAAGTTACATAGTTGCATAGTTACATAGTTAGTACGGCTGAAAAAAGACACATGTCCATCAAGTTCAACCAAGGGACGGGAAAAGGGAAGGAACAATTTCTACACATAGGAGCTAATATTTTTTTGTTCTAGGAAATTATCTAACCCTTTTTTAAAGCCATCTACTGTCCCTGCTGTGACCAGCTCCTGCGGTAGGCTATTCCATAGATTCACAGTTCTCACAGTAAAGAAGCCTTGTCGCCTCTGCAGCTTGAACCTTTTTTTCTCCAGACGGAGGGAGTGCCCCCTTGTTTTTTGAGGGGGTTTTACAAGGAACAGGATTTCACCATATTTTTTGTATGTGCCATTAATATATTTATATAAGTTAATCATGTCCCCCCTTAGTCGTCTTTTTTCAAGGCTCAATAGGTTTAATTCTTTCAATCTTTCCTCATAACTTAAATTCTCCATGCCCCTAATTAGCTTCGTTGCTCTTCTCTGTATTTTTTCCAACTCCAGGGCATCCTTTCTATGAACTGGAGCCCAGAACTGAACTGCAGATTCTAGATGAGGCCTCACCAATGCTTTGTAAAGTGGTAATATTACATCCCTGTCCCGTGAGTCCATGCCTCTTTTAATACACGACAATATCCTGCTGGCCTTTGAAGCAGCTGATTGACACTGCATGCTGTTATTGAGTTTATGATTTACAAGTACACCCAGATCCTTCTCAACAAGTGAATCCGCCAGTGTAGCTCCCCCTAGGACATATGATGCATGCAGGTTGTTGGTACCCAGATGCATAACTTTACATTTATCTACATTAAACTTCATCTGCCAAGTGGACGCCCAAACACTTAGTTTGTTTAAATCTGCCTGCAATTCATGAACATCTTCCATAGACTGAACTATATTACATAGCTTGGTGTCATCTGCAAAAATAGAAATAGTGCTATTAATGCCATCTTCTATATCATTAATAAATAAGTTGAATAATAGTGGTCCCAGCACTGAACCCTGGGGTACACCACTTATAACTGGGGACCATTCAGAGTAGGAATCATTGACCACAACCCTCTGGATACGGTCCTTGAGCCAATTCTCAATCCAATTACAAACTATATTTTCTAAACCTATAGTCCTTAATTTACCCATTAGGCGTCTATGGGGGACAGTGTCAAATGCCTTTGCATAGTCCAAAAACACTAAATCCACAGCGGCCCCTCTGTCTAGACTTCTGCTCACCTCTTCATAAAAACAGATTAGGTTAGTTTGACAACTTCTGTCCTTAGTAAAACCGTGCTGGCTGTCACTTATAATGCTATTTATTGTCACATAATCCTGTATATAGTCCCTCAATAGCCCCTCAAACATTTTCCCCACGATGGATGTTAAGCTTACTGGTCTATAATTACCCGGGGAAGACCTAGAGCCCTTTTTGAAAATCTGCACCACATTTGCGCTGCGCCAGTCCCTTGGCACTATACCAGTCACTAGAGATTCTCTGAATATTATGAAAAGGGGGACAGAAATAACTGAACTAAGCTCTTTAAGAATTCTAGGGTGTAACCCATCTGGTCCCGGGGCCTTGTGCACATTTATTTTATTTAATTTAGCTTGGACCATCTCTACATTCATCCAATTCAGTATATCAACTGATATAGTAACAGCACTGGCACCGGCTACATCAGCTGCTCTTTCTTCTGTTGTATATACAGAGCTAAAGAACCCATTTAGTAACTCTGCCTTCTCTTGATCCTCTGTGATCAACTCCCCATTACCATTATCTAGGGGTCCTACATGTTCAGACCTTGGCTTTTTAGCATTTATATACTTGAAGAATTTTTGGGGATTTGTTTTACTATCCTTGGCCACCTGCCTTTCATTTTGTATTTTTGCTAATTTTATTACATTTTTACAGATTTTATTAAGCTCTTTATATTTTACAAAGGCTACAGCTGTACCCTCAGATTTTTATTTTTTAAATGCCCTTTTTTTGTCGTGTATTGCCCCTTTCACAGAAGGTGTAAGCCATGTGGGTTTTAATTTGATTCGTTTATACTTGTTACCTATAGGAATAAATTTTGAACTATAATAACTCAAAGTAGATGTGAAAATCTCCCATTTATCATTTGTTCCATTATTTGACATTAGTTCTTCAAAATCCATATCCTGAATTGCAGCCCTCATCCTGGGGAAATTGGCTTTCTTAAAATTAAATGTTTTTGCCCTCCCAGCCTGCGTTTGTTTTTTACAGTATAGGTAAAATGTAACTATATTATGATCACTGTTACCGAGGTTTTCACGAACATTGACATTCCCAACAAGATCTGCATTATTAGAAATGACCAGATCCAACAGAGCTTCACCTCTAGTCGGGTCTTCCACAAACTGGCCCATAAAATTTTCCTGCAACAGGTTGAGGAAATGTCTCCCCTTTGCAGTTGAAGCCGAACCATGACACCAATTAATATCCCGGAAATTAAAATCTCCCATTATCACTACAGTACCCGCCTGTGCAGCCCGCTCCATCTGTTTATATAGCTGAACTTCCATCTCCTCAGTTATATTGGGGGGTCTATAGATTACACCAAAAGTAATTTTTTCAGTGTTTACCTCCCTTTCTAGTTCCACCCACAAGGTTTCAACCTCCTCACAGTATTCACCCACTATTGTCTCTTTCACACTCGCCTTCATATCATTTCTCACATACAGACATACACCACCGCCTTTCCTATTTGTCCTGTCTTTCCGAAAAAGTGTAAAACCCTGTAGATTTACAGCCCAGTCATGTGAAGAGTCCAGCCATGTTTCAGCAACACCAACTATATCTATATTTTCTTCCAGTATCAAGGCCTCCAGCTCCCCCATTTTGCTTGCTAGACTTCTGGCATTTGTGAACATACACTTTAACTTGCCTGTCAGTTTTTCACTTTTATTATCAGAAATGTGATTTGACATTAATCGGGCCTTTTTGTTTACACTGATGTTTTGTAACGAAAGGATCTCCTTATCTTGTTGTCTAGTCCTCTCCCCACATTCTGTTTCTCCCCCCACCAATATAGTCTGACCCCTCTCTAACCTGGCTACCCCTTTTTTTTCTACATTGACCTCCCTCCTCTGCCCTAGTTTAAATACTCCGCCACCCCTAGAATTCTCTCCCCCAGCACAGCGGACCCCCTTCCATTTAGGTGCAAATCATCTTCAGAATACAGTTTGTACCCCAATGAAAAGTCAGCCCAGTGCTCCTGAGAATACTACTTTGGAGGTCCTTCCCTTCAGCTTGTATCCTAGTTCTTTAAAATTATTCTTAAGGCTCCTCCACCTACCATTTATTCTGTCGTTGGTACCGACATGGACCATGACAGCTTGATCATCACCAGCCCCTCCCAGCAATTTGTCCACCCGTTCCACCACATGCCGAACCCTGGCACCAGGGAGACAGCAAACCATTCGGTTGAGGTGGTCTTGGCGACAAATTATTCTATCCGTCTTCCTGATTATAGAATCCCCTACGACTATCAATTGTCTTGGCTTACCTGCATTACCATCCCACCGACTACTAGATGGGCTGTTCTCCCGGCTGTTAGAGAGATCAGTATCCACTAGGGCTGCCATTTCTGAGACTGACACCCTCGCATCATCACCCAACTTGGCAAATTTGCCTGGAATGTCAGAAACCGGATCGGCCTTCCTTTTCATTGACCCCTTTCTACTGCCCCTAACTACATTAACCCAGCTACTTACCTGATCCTGCTCACCCATGTCTTCACCCTCCAGTTCTAACCCACTAACTGCATGCTCCGTGAGCAGCAAGCTCAGCTCAAGATTGTCTATCCTCCTCAGTGTTGCATTCTGCTCCTCCAGATCTCTAATACGAGCTTCCAGGTGACCAACATGCTCACATCTGCCACAGAGGTATTCACCCTGGAACTCCGGCTCCAGTCGTGCATACATATGGCAAACTGTGCACTGAAGAAAACCTTCAATCTTGCTATCCATTATCCAAGTTACAAAAAAAACAGCGAACAGGTGTTAATCAAAAATAAAAAGTAGAAGAGCACTTACTGGGGCTTTAACTCCTCTTTTCAACTCCAGTTTTTGGAACTCCACTTGATCTACAACCCACTTGTTTTTTCAAGCCACAGAGCAGGCTCTACAGAGTACTGAGGCCTGATTTATACCACCTGGTACCAGCTAACCCCTCCCCCTTAGTCAGCTACTCAGGAAGGAAACTGCATAGGAAAAATGGTTTTAAATAATGTCACTTTTGCAAACTTTGTAGCAAGCAAACAATCAATACATATATCCCATACAATGGCCCCCCACTTTATCACACACAACACAGTAAGTCAATCCGGTTTTTGGAACTCCACTTGATCTACAACCCACTTGTTTTTTCAAGCCACAGAGCAGCTGTTAAAGAAATTCATACTTACCGGCCGTTGTCTTGGTGACGCGTCCCTCTCTTCACATCCAGCCAGACATCCCTGGATGACGCGGCAGTCCATGTGACCGCTGCAGCCTGTGATTGGCTGCAGCGGTCACATGGGCTGAAACGTCATCCAGGGAAGTCGGGCCGGATGTCGAGAGGGACGCGTCACCAAGGCAACGGCCGGGAGACTGGACTGGAGGAAGCAGGAAGTTCTCGGTAAGTATGAACGTCTTTTTTTTTACAGGTTGATGTATATTCTGATCGGAATTCACTGTCCAGGGTGCTGAAAGAGTTACTGCCGATCAGTTAACTCTTTCAGCACTCTGGACAGTGACTATTTACCGACGTCGCCTAGCAACGCTCCCGTAATGACGGGTGCACACACGTAGCCACCCGTCATTACGGGAACTCCATAGACTTCTATGGGCTGCCCGTGCCGTTATTACGGCCTGAAATAGGACATGTTCTATCTTTTTCAACGGCACGGGCACCTTCCCGTAAGAAATCGGGAAGGTGCCCGTGGCCAATAGAAGTCTATGAGCCCGTTATTCCCTTGATCAGCCGCAATTTCGGAGACTAAGTCAGAATCAACAGAGGAAATGATTATACCTGGAGGCAAAACACATGCAGGATCTTCCTCCGAAGGAGGGCTGGCCATGAAGCTACGCGACAGTGCATTAGCCTTAATATTTTTAGACCCAGCCCTATAGGTGACCAAAAAGTTTAATCTAGTAAAAAATAACACCCATCGAGCTTGTCTCGGGTTTAGCCTCTGGGCAGATTCTAGGAAAACCAGATTCTTGTGGTCGGTAAGGACCGTTACCTGGTGCCTAGCCCCTTCCAGGAAGTGACGCCACTCTTCAAATGCCCATTTAATGGCTAAGAGTTTGCGGTTGCCAATATCATAGTTACTCTCAGTGGGCGAGAACTTCCTGGAGAAGTAGGCACAGGGACGGAGATGGGTGAGGGACCTGGTACCCTGGGACAAGACAGCACCCACTCCCACCTCGGAGGCGTCAACCTCAACGATGAATGGCTCCATTTGGTTAGGCTGAATCAGCACAGGGGCCGAGATAAAGCACTTCTTAAGGACCTCAAAAGCCTGGACTGCCTCTGGAGGCCAGTGGAGGAGGTCAGCACCTTTGCGAGTGAGATCCGTAAGAGGCTTAGCGATGACCGAGAAGTTAGCAATAAATCTCCTGTAATAATTAGCAAACCCCAGGAAGCACTGTAACGCCTTCAGGGAGGCAGGTTGGACCCATTCAGTCACAGCCTGAACCTTGGCAGGGTCCATGCGGAATTCATTAGGAATGAGTATTTGACCCAAAAATGGTATCTCCTGCAAACAGTTTATTTTCCCGAAGTGCCTGGAGCACCTTCCTGACATGCACAATGTGGGAGGACCAGTCCTTGGAAAACACAAGTATGTCATCAAGGTACACTACAAGAAATACCCCCAGGTAGTCTCTTAAAATCTCATTTATGAAATTCTGGAAGACCGGGGGAGCATTACACAACCCAAAGGGCATGACGAGGTATTCGAAATGACCTTCGAAATGACCTTCGGGCGTGTTAAACGCAGTCTTCCACTCATCCCCCTCTTTGATGCGGATAAGGTTATAAGCCCCCCGTAGATCAAACTTAGAGAACCATTGGGCCCCCTGAACCTTAAAAAAGAGATCAGGAATCAAAGGAAGGTGATACTGGTTCCTTACAGTGACCTTATTCAAGTTTCGGTAGTCAATGCACGGCCTAAGACCACCATCCTTCTTCCCTACGAAGAAGAAGCCAGCACCTACCGGAGAAGTAGAGGGGCGAATGTAACCCTTGGCCAGGCATTCGTGGATATACTCTCTCATGGCTTCACGTTCGGGACAAGAGAGATTAAATATCCTACCCTTAGGGAGCTTAGCTCCTGGTACCAAATCGATTGCGCAATCGAATTCTCTATGAGGAGTTAACACTTCGGAGGCCTTTTTAGAAAAAACATCAGCGAAGTCCTGAATAAACTCAGGTAGAGTGTTCACCTCCTCAGGGAGAGAGATAAAATTAACAGAAAAACATGACGTCATGCATTCATTACCCCATTTGGTAAGATCCCCAGTATTCCAGTTAAACGTGGGATTATGCATCTGCAACCAGGGAAGGCCTAAAACCAAATTGGACGATAATCCCTGCATCACCAGTACAGAGCACTGCTCCAAATGCATGGAGCCAACAAGGAGTTCAAAAACAGGGGTATGCTGTGTAAAATAACCATTAGCAAGAGGAGTGGAGTCGATACCCACTACCGGGACAGGTTTAGGCAAGTCAATCAATGGCATAGCTAGAGATATAGCAAATTCCACAGACCTAATATTAGCAGAAGACCCTGAATCCACGAAGATACTGCCGGTGGCAGACCTACCCTCAAAAGAGACCTGAAAGGGAAGCAAGATCTTATTAGGTTTGATATATACGGGAAATACCTGTGCACCCAAGTGACCTCCCCGATGGCCACTAGGGCGCAGAAGTTCTTCCGGCTGCTTATTCTTACGCCTAGGATAGTTGTTCACTTGATGCTTGTCATCCCCACAGTAGAAGCAGAGACCATTCTTCCTGCGGAACTCTCTATGTTGTTGGGGAGAGACGGAGGCCCCGAGTTGCATAGGTTCATCCGAGTTTTCCGTGGAAGAATGAAGCAACGGAACCTCGGGAGCCATCATGGGGGGGTCAGAGGGGAAGGCACAAAACGTTCCAGTTGTCGTTCCCTGAGACGTAGGTCAAGAAGTACCGCTAAAGCCATAACCTGATCTATGGAGTCAGAAGAGGGATAGCTAACTAACAGGTCTTTCAGGGCGTTCGACAGACCCAATCTAAACTGGCACCTCAAGGCAGGGTCATTCCACCGAGAAGCTACACACCACCTCCTAAAGTCAGAACAGTACTCCTCAACGGGTCTCTTACCTTGACGTAAGGTCACCAGCTAACTCTCGGCAAAGGCAGTCTTGTCAGTCTCGTCATATATGAGCCAGAGAGCGGAAAGAAAAAGATTAACAGAGGAAAGTTCAGGGGCGTCAGGAGCCAAGGAGAAGGCCCATTCTTGGGGCCCGTCCTGGAGCCGGGACATAATTATACCCACTCGCTGGTTCTCAGAACCTGAGGAGTGGGGCTTTATACAGAAATAGAGCCTACAACTCTCCCGAAAGGAGAAAAAAGTCTTCCGGTCCCCTGAGAACCGGTCAGGCAACTTGAGGTGGGGTTCAAGAGGTGAGGTGGGGGGCACTACCAGGGTAGCATCATGCTGGTTGCCCTTCTGAGCCAGGGCTTGGACCTGTAGGGAGAGGCCCTGCATTTGCTGAGCCAGGGTCTCAAGGGGGTCCATAGTTGTGTCAGGGACCAGGGTAGAAAAGGTAAATGGGCCTGTGATTATGTAATGACGGGGTAGGGAGACAGACAGGTGAGCCCTAATCTACCCGCCACTCAGTCCCTGCCTACTTGCAACGGCCCGTCCTAGGCGACGGTGTACGACTGGGCGACGGTCCCTACGCTCAATAAGTGCACGACAGACAAACAGACAAGGGTACACAGAAGCTAAGGGAAATGGGGCAGTTGCCCACGGCAACACAGTGAGCAACAAGAGTAATGAACGAGCCGAGTCAAACCAGGAGTGCACGAGGTACAAATCGCAGAGCAGGAGTGTAGTCAGTAAAGCCAGGGTCAAAAATGAAGCAAGGTCAATAATCATAGCAGGAGCAGCAGAGCCAGGAAACAGAAAAGAATCACAGGCAAAGGAGGAGCAGGAAATGCAGGTATAAATAGACAGAGGGCGGGAGCTAGCTCCATCTGGCCAGGCTGTGATAGGCTTTCCCACTCCTCAGCCTCCCAGCCTGACTGGTTGAAGATCGTGTCACTCTCTCAGACATAGGAGCAGGTGCAGACTGATTACCCACGGGCGTCGACACAGAAGCTGTGTTTGGCAGATCCTTTACAATCCAATCTTGCTTTTTCCTGTATTAGAAACAAAATTATCTTTGCTTTCTTCCAGCAAATGACTAGCCCCTTACCTGGCTGCCCCTTATCTACCCCTCTCGTCCCGCCCACTTTACCTAGCCAGCTAATCATTTGGCGGCCCTTTCCTACTAAAACGCCCCTTTTCACTACAGATGGGCATCCTACCCAGCCCACCTTAGACTTGTCGGCGCCGTGCCATACGGCTGCCGGCATTTTAAGCCCCCTAAGAACAGCTAAGGGAGACGCATGGCAACCCTTATGCCTTCTTGCTCAGATTATTTCAGAGTTCGTTTCTCTTAGTTCTATGTGAATTGTAGCAATATGTTAAAGCAACCGAAGGAGACATTGCAACCACATACAATTCCAAACAGGTCATCGTCAAAAATAGGAACAGATCTGTTCACGTGGAATGACAAATTATAATTGATAATTGTGGACTATTTTTCAAACTTCTGGGAGGTGGATTATTTACAGGACACAAAAGCAAAAACAGTGATTAAAAAACTTAAGGCCCATTTTGCTAGGTAAAGCATTCCTGATATTGTGTACTCAGACAATGCTGCTCAATTTACATGTGAAGACTTCAAAAAATTTAGTGAGAGCTGGGAATTTGAGCAACAGATTTAATCTCTAGGATATCCTCAAAGTAATGGCAAAGCAGAGTCAGCAGTGAAAACAGCGAAAAGACTCATGCGCAAAGCAAAACAGGCAAGTACAGATATATACTGTATCTGTCTATACTGGATCACAGAAACACACCTACACAAGGCCTAGACAGCAGTTCGGCACAGAGGCTCATGAGTATACGCACAAGGACTCTCTTGCCAACTGCATGTCAACTGCTAAAGCCAAAGCTTGTGAGTAAGGTTACAGCCAAACTGAAGAGGAATCAAGATAGGCAAGCTTATTATTACAATAAATCTGCAATGGATCTGCCTGATCTCCATAGAAATGAAAATGATTCTGCCAGTTGGCAAATATGACAAACACTAGAAAAAAGCAAAGGTTGTTCAGAAAAGTGGACCTCGGTCCTATGAAATTGTAACAAGGGAAGGAAGAAGACTGAGGAGAAATCTGAGCAAACACAAGAACAAGATGATGCATGTCCCTTTGAAGAACGAGATGATGCATGGCCCTATCACCAGTATATGGACACTCAAAGCAATGAGATTGCAACTACAGACAATGAAGCAACAGGGATTGCTGAGGATCAGGGTGAGGACTCAGACCAGAGACAGACAATCCCAGAAAATGTATTTCCAGAATCAGAAGAACAACATGATGGGTGTGAAGAAACATCTTATATTACTCGAGCTGGCAGAACAATCAGAAAGCCAGCCTACCTCAAGGATTATATCTGACTTATAAATATCTTCTATTTGTTCATGTTTAGTATATTGTGTTTGGTTACATTTCATTGTTGTTTCATTTAAAAGAGAAAGTATGTAGCAATATGTTATATGCTGTGTATGGCTTCTATAGGTCTCACTACTTATATGTGGGTCCAACTGGGACCTTGGCACTTGTTGGTTGAAGTTCACCATGCAGCCTCATGTGTAATGACAGTTAACATCTCTATAAAATAAAATGTCCGCTACCAACTATTCTATGTAATCAACATCAGAAGAAGATATAACAAACCGAACATGAATGAATGACTGATTTAGGCACATAAACCTATCTCTTGGTAAATTCTAGCAAGGAGACCACCACACTACACTGAAACCTTAGCACAAAACAGGTGGTCACTTTGCAGTCTCACTATTCAGGTTCAAGGGAATAGGTACTGTATACAGTAATGTTGAAAAACCATTCAAGAATATATTTATTTAGGGAAAATGGGAGGGGAGCTAGTGAAAACACATATTATAGTAGCATGGTGGCTCAGCAGGTAGCACTAGGACAATTGAGTAAATTTGTCTAAGGCATTATGCATGTAGTTTTAACCTATAGGTGTGTGATATTTTGAAAAAAGTGCAAAGCATTTTATGAATGACTTGGAACATGAGCTGAAGGTAAGCCTGTACACAAACTTTATATATTTAGCAATATTGCAAAAGATTGCATCTGTAAAACTCATGTATTTTTAAATTTTTGTAAGGTAGGACAGCGGGGTGTGTGGGGAGACTTAATAGAAGGGCAAGAACTCCAAAAATGATCCAAAAAAGAATGTGTTAATAAAGGAAGCGGAACCTTGGGCAATGGTCCAGCTTAGACATGATAAAGAAAAGGGCAAAGATGAGGGGGTCACATAGTAGTGAGGAAGTTATGGTCAAAAGATTTGTACAATTGTTCATTAGATATAAGAACTAAAAGATTTGCAAATGAGAGAATGTATTATTTTTTTAGTTGAGCCATTGAGGCGAGGCAGCTGCTTTGACTAGCTGAAAGTGATGGCTATATACTTTGGTCCAAGGTAAGCAATACCATTGAAATACTGTAAACCAAAGTCAAGGTGCTGCTCATATGATAATGGTCACTAATAGGGTGCACCTTTCACTAAAAGTGTGACTATATAGCCAAATGTTTAGCAAAGTCAACGTGGTTTTTTTTCTTCAATAAGAAGCTAGTTATCTTGCCAAGGTTGTTTAGCAGGCTGCCACAACTATAATAATTAAATTTGGTCATGCTTACTTTTTGTACATTTATTGCTTTCTGGTTCCAGATCAACAGATACAATGTAGCATTTGTCTTTAAACAAAATCTAAATTGCTGAGCTATGTCTGATAAAAAACAGACTCCATTAAATAAAATTCTGAATAAATAAACATAATACTAAATGCTGTGTTGGAAATACGGAGAGTGTGCAATCTAAATTATTAATATTGATGAGACCATTAATGTCAACCCCTGGTTAAAACTCCATAAAATCAATGAAGCAAAGAAGAATGTGTTCTTACGAAAAGCTCCCAATACTTTCAGCTTTGTTTTATACAATAAGACGTTAATTGCTTGAAAAATTATGGTCCAGTGAAGATTGAGAAAAACAATCGCTCCAGATATAGAGTAAAGTAGTTAACTGTACAAGGTTGCCAATGCAAAATACCATGAAATACAATTTTTACAGTTTATATAATAAAGCTTGATCATTAAATCATACCTTGTGCTCATTTCTTTAGTATGTCTCACATAACTGTAAGTGAATGGGAACATTCTTGATCTAGGGTCTGATAACCAAATTAATGATAATAATAATAATAATAATAATAATAATAATAATAATAATACTCTTTATATAGCGTAACAATCAGAATGACAAGCAATCAAAACTAATGAATAAACAATGAGGTAATAGGAGAGCGTTCATTGTGCATAAGGGCTTACAATCTAAATGAAATGGGAAGAGTGAGACAGAAGGGAGATGGTGATACTTTTATCCATGAAAAAGCCCCTACTATTTCTCCCAATTTAGGGTTTACGACAATTGAATCCAGTCTGAGCAATTCTCTATGAGCTAAATATATCAGCACCACAAATCTGTATAGATTAGTTGCTATAATGTTCTAGTATAGGTAAAATTTATCAGCCTAGAGTCCAGACTGGTTATCTCACGGACAATTGACTACGCTGGATACAATTAATTCCACTCCTTAGTGGTGAGAAGTATTAAAGGGATGTCTCGCCATTGCATCCCTTTTCCATGTGCCCTATTAAGTATATAGACTTCACAGAGGGTGGGCCCAGCCCACCTGTATATTATATGGTCGGACATTCATTTAAATGGTCAGCATGTAATGCCGCTGCAGGTGTTATGTACGTATGTACAGGAATAATTTCCCCTGGTGATATCAGCCATTCCCTGGGCACTTCATAAGATACTAATTTGAAAAAGGAATTCTGATGATGAGACTAAATGATTGATGCGGCCAAATGAAAAACTCACAGGTTTCACAAGGAGGTATTTGTGCGCAGTACCGATGCAGAGCAGGGAAATAAAGATGCACAGTGAATGCGTGACTTCCACTGTTCTAGTGAAGATGGACATAGAATTTGGGACGTGTTAGAAAAAACTAGGGGACGCTACCATTGACACCAATGTAAGTTATCACCGCAAATAAACTTTATTGTTGCAGCAGTGCTAAATATGTGTTGTTTTATAGTGAACTATTGAAAACATGTATTTTGTATTGAAGAAAGTTTAAAAAAATGGGCTTATTTTTTTGGAGGGGTATTTATTTTACTTCTCTTCTCTTTTTCTTTTTTCTTTTCTGCAAACAAACTACTGGGACATGCATCTGGCATGATGCTCTTGGCAGATTATAATGGCAGACCTGGGGGCCTTTGTTAGGACCCTGCTGCCATGGTGACCCATAAACATCCCACAATCATGTCACAGGGTGCCGATGGGCTGACACAGAGAGCCCCTCTGTCTATCAAAAGCAACTGCGATATCTAAGGGTTTAAACGGCTGGGATCAGAGAATACCTATAAAGGTATTCAAATACAAATATAAGGGATCTACTCCTTCAAACTACTTATCCTACAAAAAGAGCAACCCATCTAAGTACATATATATATATATATATATATATATATATATATATATAATTTATTAGGTGACATTTATAAAACACAAATGTTAAACCCGTTAAAAAGGTAGCAAGTCAATGACAGAAATATTAAAGAAAAATTCTGTCAACCATCACAAGGTAAGACAACATTGGCAACAATAAGTACTAAACTATTGTTGTATAAATGAAGAAGGTGACAACCATGGAGTGTGTCAAGTCCTATAATGGACACAAACAAAACCAAAAGGACATTAAAGTGCAGATGCATTAACAGACACCACCAGCTTCTGTAATCAATAAAAATTCCAAGATTGCACAAAAAATGCTAGTGCAAAGAAGATCAAGTCAATACAAGTCAATACAACCAAGTTACCTAGAACCTGACAGACCACAGGACACCCCAACATGGGTTTCGCGTGTAGCTTTTTCAAGAGGAGTGGTGTACTGAGGTGCGATCGCGATAAAATATATACACCTTCTAATAGCTGCTTCGCCCGAGTGTTATGACTCCCTTTGGGAAAGCTACACGCAAAATGCATGTTAGAGCATTACATCAGGAGCCCGGCTCTCAATCACCGCTGGGCTCCCGCTGTTGATATCACGGCACAGCTTCTGTGCCAGCGCAGTCACCATGACGTATGTGTACGGCATGGTACCTTAATAAAAAGCATTCCATGATGTACATGGAGTGTTAAAGGGGTTTTAACACAATTTATGTAATTCACGCAGACTTTGAATGGAGCGGTAGCACACATGCGCGACTGCCACTCCGTTCTAAATCCTCTCCTTACTGCAAATGGGGCTTGGAACCCCTACTAGTGATTGGTGGGGGTCTAAGTGGTGGGACCCCCAGCCATCATACATTTATCATCTATCATGTGTACAGGTGAAAAATTTTAATTTTGGGAATACCCCTTAAAGGATTTAAGCTTTATTCACGTAACACTGTAAAACCCCTTCTAACAGTCAACATTTATTTAGTTAAAAACAAGTTCCAAATTAGAAAGAAAGATGTAGATGGGGTTTGATGAGTTAAATTAGGCAGTAAAATTTTACCTATATTGAATCCTCAACTTAACCTGTCAAATTCAGAATATGTTGCCTGCTCAGACTATTATCCTCTCTGGATGATCCACCAGATTTTTGGATAAATAGTAAATTGGTTTGAAACCGCTTAGGCTTTATTCACATCTGTATTAGTAGGGTATTTCATTGTTCTGCTCCTTCATAGGATCAGAATAACGAAAACGTGGAGCATCGTACCCGTCACATGTGTCCTTGATGGTGTCTGTCGTTTTAAAATAGCACATGATGATGGAGCCTCCGATGAGGATGTGCACACAACCTCAGATACAAGAAAACACCATAAAACACTAAATATCAATACTTATGGATGCTAAAGACCTTCCATGTTGCTAGCAAAATTGTTGCAATACACATTGTACATGGATAGAAATAGTCCTTATATTTAGGCAGACACAGAGGCAGTTCATGCGTTTGCTTTAGGACCACTGGAGAGAGGAGGCCACGACCAGTTTGGTGGCATTACTTATTTTATTAGGTGGTGAGAACCTGTGCAGTGGTCCGCTGTGCACAAGTCCTACAAACAATGGGGAATTAACCAAATTATAATAAAAAGGGGAAGGGGGCAAACAAGCACCAAGTCCTCCATTTTAGTCTTTTCTGAAGGCCTCTTCACTATTATGTATGCACCTGCTTTCCTGTAGTGGAAATCAGCTCTCCATGCACTGACATCCAGGTGAGGATGCGATGGGCTTGTGCTTACACACAGTTGGCAATCTTACAAAGAGCACTAATAAAGGAGCTCTCTGGGACTTTTATATTGATGGCTTATCCTTTAGGATAGGTCATCAAAATAAGATCGTGGGGGTCCGACTTCTTACACTCCCGCAATTCAGTTGACTGAAGGGACCAAACGCAATAAACTCTGCGGCCTCTCCACAGTTTACCAAGCACAGCCCCACACACTTCCATAGCGGCTGTGCCTGGGATTTCAGTTCTCTGCAGCCAGGTCCCATTCACTTGAATGAGACCCTAATTGTAATCCCAGGCACAGCTGCTATGGAAGGGCCCTGCTCTGTGTCTGTTAAACTGTAAAGAGGCCCTGGTGTTTTTCTTGCCGTAGCCTCATCAGACAGCTGATCAGTGGGGGTGCAGGGAGTCGGAACCACACCGATCTTATATTAATTACCTTTTCTGTGATTAGGCCATTAATATAAAGTCCCAGACAACTCCTTTAAGGGGTTAATGTTAACGGCATTCTGGTTAACAAAGTTACTTTTGGATACACTGTAAAAGAGCACTATTACTGTTGGGGGCACAAAGCTTGGCATAATTCTTTTTGGGAGCACTATTACTGTCAGGCGCACAATCTACTTGTCAAAATTACTTTTCGGGGCAATATTACTGTCAGTTTTGCAAAATTATTTCTGGTGAACACTAATATCCGCATGTGTTCTGCAATAGAATGACCATGCATGCTCGTTTTTCCATACGGAAAATTGTAAACATTTCATCTACTTGCCTTATACTGCCACCTTCTGCAGATTGTTCCTGCACTAATCCGCAGGTTAAATCTGCAGCAAGTCCTCCAAGTGTAAATTCATCATTGTCACGATCTAAGGGTATGTGGACGCACTAGGATGCTCCGCCGAAGCGGAGAGGCAGCTGACCAAATCACAGTCTCTGCAAAAGTCTATATGAGTGGCAGGGGCTCTGGCATGGATGGTAGTGCAACAGGTTGCACCAGACGTGGCGGTTGACAGCAGGTGCAGTAGGTTGCGCCAGACATGGCAGATGACAACGGGTGAAGTAGGTTGTGCCAGACGTGGCGGATGACAACAGATGCAGCAGGACACGACTCCAAACACTAACAGGCTCAGGAGCAAGGACACAGCACGGGATACAGGTAAGCAGGGCACGGGTAACAACGGGAACAGGATAACAATAAGGGACCATTTGCAAGACTGACATGGGAATACTAACAACGCTCAGGCAATGAGCAAAGGGGCATAATTACCATGTGCATGCGCTGGCCCTTTAAGGCCAGGCACGAGCATGCGCACCCTACGGGACACAGCTGACTGGAGCGGAAGTGAGCGCTGGCGTCTCATGGGGAGGAGATGCAGGCCAGCGCTCACAGATCCATAGCTGCGGCCACCGGGGGGTGAGTAAACCCGACGGTCAGCGGCCATGGACGCTACAACCATTATTGTCAGGAGCACTATTTGCTTTGCACAATTATTTTTGAGGGCAATTTGTGTGGCACTAATTATTGGACATTAATTACTGTAGTGGGCACTTTCTGTGTGGAACTAATGTTTTCATGTTGACTATCTGTATGGCACTAATATTTCTGCAGTACAGTATTTGGGTGCACTAGGCAGCATGGCCAGTAAACAGTATTGGGAGTAGAAGAAAAATTGAACTTTTAAAGTGGGGAGCAGGATGGAAAGTTTGTGTAGGGAAGCTTGTGAAGGGATGTACTGGAAAGGTGAAGAGCCCAAAGATGCCAAGCGATAAACTCTGCAGAGTCATGCCTGGGAGAAGTCATGCTGAATGGAGAAAGAGGGGAAAATGAGAGACTAATCAAACGCCCCTAGCAGGCGCACGTCAGCAGAACAACATGTCGACGTGTTCTGAAATAGCTTCACCTGAAACCAAACCAAGTGTCAGTTGTGCAAGAATTAGAGGAGTATAAACAGAAGTGTGGGGTGTATTGCAATTGGATAATGAATTGTAGACGGCCAGTCGAACCCGTTGCAATATATCATATCCAATGAAGCGTGGTTCTATCTAACCAGGTGTGTTAATTTACAGAACAATATGTACTGGCAGACAGAAAATCTACACGAGCTGCACCAACAGCCACTTCATGATCAAAAATCGGCTATGGACGGCTATGAGTAAGGGGATTGTAAGTCCAATATTCTTTGATGAAAATGTGAACACAGCTGTGTACATGGACATCTTTGAGCAATTCTATGCATAGTTAACTGATTACGAGAGTGAATATTTTTCCTCTCAACAAGACTTGCCTTATGTCACAAACCTCCCTGTGCCAAATTCATGCGGCATTCACAGGAAGAACATACAGTTAGCTAAGGATTGTGGCCTCCATGGTCATCGGGCCTAACCGTGTGCAACTTTTAACTGTGGGATTGTATAAAGGGTAGGGTTTATAAAATGAATGTGTGGTGGTGCAGTGTTCCTAAACATGATAAGATGGGCACAACTTTGCATATTCGCTGGTAGTAACCACTTCCAGCATCTCCTATAACGTTATACTGTACAAACCACACAAGGAAAACGGGGTTCTAATTTTGGGTCCCCCCCCCCCTCCCTGTATAACTACAATATGGCAAGCAAATTAAAATGGAAATATGATCTTTTGTATCTTTTTGGTATAGTGACCTATACAAGCTGAGGCAAGTCATAGCCAGTGACAAAATTACATAAAAGAAAATGAATGCATAAAGAAAGCGGTAAAAATCTGCACGGTTAGATGGGAAAATGACTGTTCTGCATAATTCAGATGATCAGGTCATAATAAAAGCAGGAGTTTCAATTTTTTTATACAGATATTTAGAACAGAGAAGCATCTTTGGTGATAGATTCTTTTTTAATTAAAACTATTATCATCATACAAAATACCATTGCTACCTGAAGTACAGATTCGAGTGCTGCAATGTTCTGGAACATAGTATACAGTAAGCCGCTGAGACCAGAGTAGAAATGTGAAATACTGATTGATTTATATATTTAGATTTTTAGATAATTCCGTTTAATTTACCCGTGACGTGTGGACAGGTGTGGCACTGTTTTTGGAGGAACGCAGACATATTTTTCTAAACCTGTGCAAGCCCTTAGAGATTGCAATGTTTAATAAATGTGCATGGTGAATTGCCTGACACAGAATTATAGATTTTTTGAAAGGACACCAAAGGTTACTTTGCCCAAGATGAGAAAAATGATCTTTCGGAATGAGCTCTTAGCGAAGCCATAGGATCCAAAATCTACAGGCAACAAGCTGCTGCTGAGTCAGATTTAATATATTTTCTTATAGAATGTTTTCCTTCCATTTCTATTTCCATAAAATTAACCCCTTGCTGACATTTGTTGTATACTTATGTCAAAGCTGGCAAGGGGAAGTATGGAGCACAGACTGAGCCTGCTACATACTAAGCGGGTGTTAACTTTATTTTACTCCTGACACAACTGCAATGAGCGGGATACTACTCGAGCGGAATCCTGCTTGCGGCGGATTAAGTAGACCATGGGCCCTGGGCTGTTACCCAAACTTGGGCCCCCCATCTCCACCGCCGCCCTGCCACGCCATAACTATTGTTAACACTAGCTTTTTGTGCAAGTGTTAACAAATAGGGGTTACATAGTTAAATAGTTACATAGTTAGTACGGTTGAAAAAAGTCACATGTCCATCAAGTTCAACCAAGGGATGGGAAAAGGGAAGGGAAAGATTTCTACACATAGGAGTTAATATTTTTTTGTTCTAGGAAATTATCTAAGCCTTTTTAAAACCATCTACTGTCCCTGCTGTGACCAGCTCCTGCGGTAGGCTATTCCATAAATTCACTGTTCTCACAGTAAAGAAGGCTTGTCGTCTCTGCAGGTTGAACCTTTTTTTTCCAGACAGTGGGAGTGCCCCCTTGTTTTTTGAGGGGGTTTTACATGGAACAGGATTTCACCATATTTTTTGTATGTGCCATTAATATATTTATATAAGTTAATCATGTCCCCCCTTAGTCATCTTTCTTCAAGGCTAAATAGGTTTAATTCTTTTAATCTTTCCTCATAACTTAAATTCTCCATGCCCCTTATTAGCTTCGTTGCTCTTCTTTGTATTTTTTCCAACTTCAGGGCATCCTTTCTATGAACTGGAGCCCAGAACTGAACTGCATATTCCAGATGTGGCCTCACTAATGCTTCGTAAAGCGGTAATATTATATCCCTTTCCCGCAAGTCCATGCCTCTTTTAATACACGACAATATGGCTTATGAAGCAGCTGATTGACATTGCATTCTGTTATTTAGTTTATGATCAACAAGTACACCCAGATCCTTCTTAACAAGTGACTCCCCCAGTGTAGCTCCCCCTAGGACATATGATGCATGCAGGTTGTTGGTACCCAGGTACATTTATCTACATTAAACTTAATTTGCCATGTGAACACCCAAACACTTAGTTTGTTTAAATCCGCTTGGAATTCACTAACATATTCCATAGACTGAACATAACTACATAGCTTGGTGTGATCTGCAAAAATAGAAATAGTGCTATTAATCCCAACCTCTATATCATTAATAAATAAGTTGAATAATAATGGTCCCAGCACTGAACCCTGGGGTACACCACTTATAACCGGGGACCATTCAGAGTAGGAATCATTGACCACAACTCTCTGGATACGGTCCTTGAGCCAATTCTCAATCCAATTACAAACTATACTTTCTAAATCTATGGTCCTTAATTTACCCATTAGAAGTCTATGAGTGACAGTGTCAAATGCCTTTGCAAAGTCCAAAAACACTATATCCACAGCGGCCCCTATAGCATAACATATAAAACTGTTTATTGATCTATTATGTTGAAAATAAAATGCTTGGCAGCATTTGAAATGTTTACAATGTTCGGATTGCGAATGTAACTTAGATGTTCCGAAATATCCTTGTTTTAAATTTCCGATTAGTGCAACCAATGTATTTAAGGTTGCATTGGGTACATTCAATAATATAGATGACTGATTCTGAGTTACAATTGATATAATGATTTATTGTAAAGGTGTTGGTATTGTTTGAGTCAGAGAAATCTTTTTTTGGGGTCGCATATGTGTAAACTTTGCATGGGTTATTACCGCATTTGAAGAAACCTTTTTGTTCCAACCATGTGGTTTTGATCTCTTTAGAACTAAAATATATGTTATGCCATAGAAAAAATGCATACTCCCAAGAGAGGAGGCGACATCAAACATAAAACACATACAAGAGAAGCATACTGAATATATAGATTACAAACAAGAGTACCAAAGGGTCTTAATTTAAAAAAATAATTAATGTTTCACTATTAATTATGTTCAATACATCTTTTTCCAGAATAATAATCATTATTGATAAGTCGCATCAATAAGCCTTTACGACTATAATACATTTTCCAATTAAGCAAATCACAAATCTCATTAGGCAATGGAAGAAAATATATATCACATCTCCTCTTTTTGCCACGTTTATACCACAGTACTATAATTGAAAAACAGTAATAAATACACAATCTAGTAGCCTTTGTCCTGATGTTAACATACGCAATGTGACGCCTGTACATGTTACATTCCAAATATCCAACTTGTATTATTTTCCTAACTGCATCTCCAACAACAACAATTTTTTAACTCAGCACGTTACATATAAACACACATGTCTTTAATTATTTTATACTCTGTCATACAGACCTTATTGACAGGTCAGATTGTTATCCCGTCATTCTCTCCAGATCACGGTCAAGACATAACTAAAAACATCTTAAATTACTGAAATAACTATATAGACAAAGACTGACTTAAATACAAATAACCTACTTGATTAGTTTATGTCAATTCTTGTCTTCTAATTCATCTAAATGATCTTGCTGTTCATAAAAATAATATGCGTTCCAAAGGGTTCTCCCGACTGGACCGCAATTAATTACATATTAATGAACGGATATAAACCGCAGGATTGCAAGTCAGAGTAACACAATAAGCCATGACTAAGGATGCAGTCTGCGTCTGAAACGCGTAGGCACCGCCTATATTACCAATTGTACGCTGGAAACACTCATGTCAATTTTTAACTATTTCTGGAATAAAACTTGGAAGAAGTTTCCTATTTTAACAGACATGCAAGTCTCAGCGCTGGATCTATTTTTCTACTTTTCTGTCTATTCAATTTGTGTACCGACACGAGGACCCGAGCGCTATCAACAATACGTACCTGCGATAATGTGAGGTGGAGGATCCCTCCCATTTTCTTTGTTCTACAAATCAGGTTGGTTTGACAACTTCTGTCCTTAGTAAAACCGTGCTGGCTGTCACTTATAATACAATTTTTTGTCACATAATCCTGTATATAGTCCCTCAATAGCCCCTCAAACATTTTCCCCACGATGGATGTTAAGCTTACTGGTCTATAATTACCTGGGGAAGGCCTAGAGCCCTTTTTGAAAATAGGTACCACATTTGCCCTGCGCCAGTCCCTTGGCACTATACCATTACGATTCCTCTTGTCACAGGGCTGTGTCCCTACACGCTGACAGTATCACACTGTTCAGGGACACATCCTCTTAACAAGGGGAATGGTAACACCCATTTGTCTATCAGTCCTGGACTGCACAAAGACTTTTTGTGAAATACAAGGATTTCCTATAATAAACATGTCAGGAGAGGTGACAGAATCTCTATAAATCTAGTGACTCACAGGTGACGACGTCTCAGATTCTAGTAGTTTTTTTTTTTCACTTTTTCTTCTTCATCTGGTCCAGACTTCATGATGACTTCTCCTGGCGATGACCCGAAGATAAAATTATCGTAGTGCCACACACTATGCCCCTAAATGTAATAACACCATACACTGTGCCCCTAATTATAATAGCACCATATACTGGGCCCCTGATTATAATTGTGTCAAAAACTGTAAAGTAAAGCACTGCACACAGCCCCCTGTAGATAATGCCACATACAGCCCCCTGTAGATACCACAACACACAGCCCCTGTAGATAGAATGACACACTCCCCATGTATATAGTGCCACACACACACCCCGTGTAGATAGTGCCACACACAGCCCCTGTAGATAGCACCACACATAGCCCCCCATAGATAGCGGCCCACAGCCCCGATGTAGATAGCGTCACACACAGCCACCCTGTAGATAGCGACACACACAGCCCCTGTAGATAACATCACACACAGCCTCCTGTAGATAGCGCCACACAGTCCCCCTGTAGTTAACGCCACACACAGCCCCTGCAGATAGCGCCACACACAGCCCCTTGTAGATAGTGCCACATACAGCCCCCTTTAGATATCGCCACACACAGCCCCCTGTAGATGGTGCCACACACGCACAGCCCCTTGTAGATAGTGCCACACACAGCTCCTGTAGATAGCGCCTTACACAGCCCCTGTAGATAGCGCCACACACACCCCCTGTAGATAGCGCCTCACACACCCTCTGTAGATAGCATCACCCACATCCCCCCGTGGATAGCATCACACACATCCCCCCGTAGATAGCATCACACCCATCCTCCCGTAGGTAGCGTCACACATATCCCCCCATAGATATCATCACACGCAGCCCCTGTAGATACTGTCACACAAAGCCCCCTGTAGATAGCATCACACACAGCCCACTATAGATAGCGCCCCACAACCCCCCTGTAGATATCGCCACACACAGCCCCCTGTAGATAGCATTACACACCCCCCTGTAGATAGCATTACACGCAGCCCCTGTAGATAGTATCATACACACACAGACCCACTGTAGACAGCATCACACACAGCCCCCTGAAGGGGCTGTGTGTGATGCTATCTACAGCCTAGGAACCTAATGAAGCCCCCAGGTCTGCCATCTCTGTGCTCCTATAGAGGCAGGGCTTAATAGGAGCCTGTCAAAATCACACTTTACTGGAATAGATTAGTATTGCATTATATTGTGCAAGCGATCCAATGATCCCTGGCTCAAGTCTCCTAGGGAAACTCATAAAAAAAGTTTAAAAAAAACAGATTATATATTTTTTTACAATAAACAAAAAAAAATTTAAAAGTGAAAAATAAACCTTCTCCATTTTCTCCCTGAAGCATTGTAAAAACAAACAAAAAAAAAAACATAATTGGTAAAGCCGTCTATGTAAAAGTTTTAATTCTTTCAATTTAAAATAATTTAACCCGCACGGTGAACACAGTAAAAAAATACAAATTTTAAACGCCAGAATCGGTGTCTTTTGCTCACCTCATCTCCTACAAAAAAAGGATTAAAAAGTGAATATTGAGTTAACATATCATTTTATTGGCCTTTGGAAGGTGGGGAGGAAAAAGCGAAAATGAAAATCCGAAGAATGGCTGCAGCAGGAAAGGGTTAAAGGAATAGATTGTCTGAAATTCTAAAGGAATCGGTTCTATTGGGACAAGTGAATATTGCTCTATTTAAATTCAGATTAAATAGTTTCCAGTTAAAACAATGATACGAAATCTTCCCTATTAATACTGCCCATGGTATACATTTTAGTCCAAAAGCTGAGCATTGTTTGATTACTACAGAGTCAGGCAATATGTGTAAATATGATTCCCTATAGAACAAGGACTGAAGTGTCTAGGCAGAAGTTACTACCATTAAAATGAGCAATTTCCACTGGAGGTCATGCTGATACAAGGGTTTAACAAAGCGACTCCATAAGTTAGTTCAGCGCCCGATAGATCCCAAGTTGGAGTTCTAGTGGGAAAAGAAATCACTTTAAGAGAGGTTGAGTTTTGCTTTTTAATTTAAACTGCCATATCTTTGTCAGATGCAGAATAGATGATGTCTGAACGTGTGCTTCACACTATGAAGCATGGGGGAGTGGGTATGATGGAGTAGGGGTGCTTTGCCAATGACAATGTTGGTGATCTATTTAGAATTGAAGGGGTACATATTCAGCATGGCTACAACAGTTTTCTGCACTCACACATTATCCAACGTGGTTGAAGCTTAGTTGCCCCGTCGAAGCACCTTCAGACTGTTTAAAGAGGACCTGCTCTAGGTCTTACAAAGTGAGTTAGTAGTCTCACCTAACCATCCGCTGTGTCTGTGAGTTCAGCGGTGTTTGTCCTGTACTTGTGCGTCCCCCCGTTGCTGAGCTATAGACCCCTCTTTATTCAGCAACTAATATCGAAATGACCCACTGGCTAGCCACGTGTGTTTGGCCACCAGCGATTCTCAATGGGTGGGGCTACCGCTGAGCCTCGGACGCTGACCAATCAGTGTGAGGCTGTTTCCTAAAGACAGTCCTTGGTCGTGCTGATAGGTCTGCGTCAGAGGCTCAATGGTAGCCCCGCCCATTGAGAATTGCTAGCGGTCAAACCCACTTGGCTACCCAGCGAGTCATTTCCATATTGGTTGCTAAATAAAGATCGATCCATAGCTCAGCAACGGGGACACACACAAGTACAGGACAAACACCGCTGGACTCACAGACACAGCTGCTATTAGGTGAGACTACTAACTCACTTTGTAGGACCTAGTGATAATTCCTCATTAGGAAATATTTTACGAAAAAAGTGAATAGTTATAAGGTGGTTGGAGGTAATGGTGTGTTAATAGAGCCCCTGCAGAAAAGCCAAGATAAAAAAAGAAATGAAGCAGGAGGTTTTCATAAACACTTTAAAGAGCCCCTGTCAGCAGTTGTGAGACAGGTGCACTTCTTGTTCATGTAGCTTGTCCTATCCCAAATTGCCAGATCTTGGCCGGTGAATCCGAAAGACAAGTGCCACATGCAGTTGGAGATCTATAGCACAGCTACATCTCAAATATGCAATACATCCACGCAATAGCATTTAAAGAGGCAGTAGTAAATTAATGCAATAGAACAATAAAATGGCCTCCTCCTGGGAATACGATTCCCATATTATACACGCTTAAACACATGCCCTGGGCTTTACAGTCTCTTGACCTAAACCCTAAAGAGATGGCTTGGGATCTGATTGAATAGAGAGTGATGCAATATCAGCCAACAAGAGTTTAAGGGGGTAAACCTACATCCCCATCTGCAGTACATTTGTCCTGTCTTCTCCTTCCTCCTGGGTATTTTTCTGCCCCCATGTATGTATGTCATTCCTAGTTTTCCCTTGTCATCCGTGTCCTCGTGGCGAAGGTTGGGTGCTTGTAAGAGCCAGTAATACAACTTGGCTGCAACACGCAATGGCTTATTATGCACTAGGCGTATTGGCGGCACAGGTTATGGTAGAGGGTAGTCTCTTAGAGACCCATAGCAGAACGGTAGGACTGGCTGTGTAGGGCGACAGTCCCCTTGATGCACCTGGCTTGGTGGGAACTCAAGATCCCCATCCTGATTTAAAAACCGCTTTACTTGGTCATGCTACTTGTTGAGAAAGCAATCTGTTTAACAGTAAAATCTTTGTCATAATGGGAAACCCCTCTTCCAAGTGGGAACTCCAGGTGGCTACTTAATAAAGTGGTTAAGAAAAATGCTAACACTGTTTAAAGTTGTTATCAAGTCAAAGGGTTGTTACCACAAACAATCTTAACCCCTTCCCAACGTTTGTCGTTACTATACGTCATGGAAAGCTAGTGCTTCCCAGCAATTTGTCGTATACTTATGACAAATGGATGGGAAAAAAGTTGTAACGGTATATTTCTAGGAAGCTGTACCTAAAAAGAAAGCTTAGTAGTGCGGCGCTGTTCCCTACTCGTGAAAATCCTTTGAGTGGTACACAGTAACGAATATCCAAAAGTAACGTTGAGGTTGTACAAATAAAGGGTTTTAATTGTGATCATAAAACCAACGCGTTTTGGAGACGTACCGGCTTCTTCATCAGGGAAAATAACAGAGATAGGTTAGTATGTGAATAGTGCAAGTATTTGTACTTAAAAAAACGGGAAGAAAAAAACCGGGAAGAAAAAGGAGTGTGGCATTGATAAAAGGTCAAAGGTCAGAAAAAAACTTTACATAAGATCGTCATATATGTTACAATTCAACACAAAAAAAAAAAAGGAGGAGGTAAGTAAGTAGTATATCACTAAGTAATTTGACAGTTATGTTGTAACATTGTTTCCGTTGGTAGAAGGCTACCTATACGGATACACCAATATGTGGGATACGGCTTATGTGGTATGATCCAGGGGATGTCAATATAAGATTTGATTCGGTCGTGTTATAGAAGGCAGTACTTAAAATATAGGTAAACATAAGTGAACAAGTTTGTATACCTATAATACAAATGTTATCATGCAGAAGAGGTGACATATAAAAAAGAGAAATTTACATTGCTGGAAGTGCTAAGTGACAATATATATAAAATGAAATAAAAAATAGAGCAATATGGGAGGAGGAGGTTTTAAAAATATAGAGTTTGTTTAACTGGTTTGTTGGAGGTTCACAGTTTTTATACAATGGTTTCGGAGATCTCATTTAGGCCCGAAGGCACTAAAGTATTCAACCTATAGATCCAATAAACTTCTCGTCGACAAAGGGATTCAAATCTATTTGCTTGGTGTGTATCAATGTAGTCAATGGGCATAATTGTATAGCACTTGAAATCCCCTCCATGTGTCAAGGTACAATGTTTCAAAATACTATGGATCCATAGTTTTTATTGCAATTAGAACGATGCTTATTCAGGCGACACTGTAATGGTTGGATAGTTCTCCCTACATATTGGACTCCACAGATGCAATTGATAAGGTAGACTACTAATTGTGATTGGCATGTTAGCCTGTGTTTGAGGGAAAAAAACTTCCTGAGTACTATTGCTAGTAAAAGAACTACATTTATGTTGTATGCTTCTGCAGCAGAGACAGCAATTTTTGCCACATTTGAAACTCCCCAAGGGTAGTAAAGGAAGGGTTTTCGTGTTATTGTTATTAGTTGATGTCCAATGTTTAACTCTACTTGGGGCTAATATATTCTTCAAAGTCGGCGCTCTACGGTATGTGCGTTTAGGCCTGGTAGGTAAAAGGGGTTTTTAGAAAAGGGTCATGAGTGAGAACATGCCAATGAGTACTTAGAATTTCTCAAATTTTGGGGAATTTTTTGTTAAAAGTGGTGATAAAATTTAATTTACTCAAGTGGTTGAGTTTGTCCTTTGAAATTAACTTGTCTGTGGTTGTTAAGCAGTCTATTTGTTTTAGCCTCTTAGTTTTTTGATAAGCGTCTGATAAAAGATGAGTGGGGTAGCCCTTTTCTTTTAAACGTTTTTTTAAGAGTGCCATCTTGTTTGAGGAAGTCACCTTCAAGGCTGCAGTTTTTACGTACCCTCTTATATTGACTATAGGGGATATTTTTTAACCATTTCTTGTGGTGGCTACTGGTGTAGTCAAGATAGCTATTAGTATCTACCTTCTTGAAGATTTGATTTATTTTTAGATCTGCATAGATTTACCAGAAAACTAACTTTAGCTAGACATTTTCATCAGCGGCTGGTGTCAGTTGTATGTTACAACTGACACCCTGCTGTAATGGCAGAGACTGGAGCTAGCTCCGATCCTTGCCATTAACCCCTTAGATGCAGCGCTCAAAAGCGATCGCTGCATCTTAGTGATTTGTAGCAAATCGGCACCCCTGCGATGCGATCGCAGGGTTGCCAATGGCTGCCATGGCAACAGGAGGCCTCCAGGGCTGACAATTACAGAGGCCGATTAGGCCCCGCCCAGCGCTGGGGCCTTATTGGCTTGCTGTCAGTGAATGACTGACTGTTCCAATACATAGCACTACATGGGTAGTGCAATGTATTAGAATAGACATCATACAGATGGACCTTCAAGTCCCCTAGTAGGACTAAAAAGAAAGTGCAAGAAAAGTGGAAAATTTTTTACAAAATAACAAAATAAAAATTTCAAGTAACAAAATAAAACAATCACCCTTTTTCCCCTATCAAGTCCTTTATTATTGAAAAAAAATATAAACCATACATATTGGTTATCACCGCGTCCACAACAGCCTGAACTATAAAAATATTATATTACCGTATTTTTCGAACTATAAGATGCACCTGACTAGAGATGAGCGAACCGGGACAACCGAACCCGGTTTCGGTCCGAACATCCGGAAAAGTTCGGTTCGCAGCGAATCCGAACTTCACCGGGTTCGGCCGAACCCATTTTGACCGAACACGGTCAAAAATATTATACAAATCGGCAGCCACTTATCTCTATCAATCACTGATAGAGAAAAGAGGCTGCTGATTAAAAATAAAATAAAAAGCATTTCATACGTACCCGGTCGTTGTCTTGGTGACGAGTCCCTCTTCTTCCTCCAGTCCGACCTTCTTTTCTGACGCGGCAGCCTGTGATTGGCTGCAGCGGTCACATGGGCTGTATCGTCATCCAGGAACGTCGGGCCGGATGTCAAGAGTGACGCGTCACCAAGGCAACGGCCAGGAGACCGGACTGGAGGAAGCAGAAAGTTCTCGGTAAGTATGAACGTCTTTTTTTTTTACAGGTTACTCTATATTGTGATCGGTAGTCACTGTCCAGGGTGCTGAAACAGTTACTGCCGATCAGTTAGCTCTTTCAGCACCCTGGACAGTGACTATTTATGGACGTCACCTAGCAACGCTGCCGTAATGACGGGTGCACACATGTAGCCACCCGTCATTACGGGTAATATATTTTATAATGGGAGCACGGCTCGGAAAAACGACTGGCTGCCCGTGGCCGGCCGTGCTCATCTCCTTAAATACTCTGTGCTGCCTTAAACTCTGTGGACAGGTCAGGATCCTGTTTCTTTTAAATGCTGCTGGGGAACCCGCTCGATCCACTATATAAGGCTGTGCTACAGTGCAGCATTTAAAAGAAACAGGATCCTGACCTGTCCATAGAGTTTAAGGCAGCACAGAGTATTTCAGGAGATGAGCGTGCAGCTTCAGTGCTGCTGTGAACTCTGCTCTTACCATTACGTAGCTCAGTTGTACCTCTCCTCCACTCCTGTCCTCAATAACACCTTCACATGATTTGCAAGTCACCACGTAATGGTAAGAGCAGAGTTCAGAGCAGCACAGAGTATTTCAGGAGATGAGCGTGCGGCTCTTGTGCGGGGTGGTGACTTGCCAATCATGTGAAGGTGTTATTGAGGACAGGAGTGGAGGAGAGGTAACAGACTGAGCTACGTAATGGTAAGAGCAGAGTTCACAGCAGCACAGAGTATTTCAGGAGATGAGCGTGCAGATTCAGTGCTGCTGTGAACTCTGCTCTTACCATTACGTAGCTCAGTTGTACCTCTCCTCCACTCCTGTCCTCAATAACACCTTCACATGATTGGCAAGTCACCACGTAATGGTAAGAGCAGAGTTCACAGCAGCACAGAGTATTTCAGGAGATGAGCGTGCGGATCTTGTGCGGGATGGTGACTTGCCAATCATGTGAAGGTGTTATTGAGGACAGGAGTGGAGGAGAGGTACAACTGAGCTACGTAATGGTAAGAGCAGAGTTCACAGCAGCACAAAATCTGCACGCTCCTCTCCTGAAATACTCTGTGCTGCTGTGAACTCTGCTCTTACCATTACGTAGCTCAGTCTGTTACCTCTTCTCCACTCCTGTCCTCAATAACACCTTCACATGATTGGCAAGTCATCACCCCGCACAAGATCCGCACGCTCATCACCTGAAATACTCTGTGCTGCTGTGAACTGTGTGTGTGTGTGTGTGTGTGTGTGTGTGTGTGTGTGTGTGTGTGTGTGTGTGTGTGTGTGTGTGTGTGTGTAGATGTTTGTGTGTGTGTTTTTGTATATGTGTGTTTGTGTATATGTGTGTATATGGGTGTGTGTTTGTGTGTTTATGTTTGTATATGTGTTTGTGTATATGTGTTAGTTCGTGTATATGTGTGTGTGGGGAGGTCCACTGTTTTTGGCCCTTCCCAGCCTCATAATACCAGCCTGCGGCTGCCCCAGTGCCCGACCATCACAACAGATGGTCGGGTACTGGATCGTACCAAGCTCTTCCCGGCACCCCTGGTGGTGGTGGGTACCGGGGTAATAATGGGTGGTTAGTGCTAGCCTCTGCACCGGCTAACACTAAGTACCGCCTTAATAATGGACGCTGTCAATCAGCCAACTGCCATTATCTAGGCACTAATAAAGTTTGAAAAAGAAAACACAAATACAATTGTTTTTTATTGAAATAAGAAATCCCCAACAAAACCCTCGTTAACCATTTTATTAAAATTTGCAAAAAACGTAGATCTACGCAGTAGTCCAAAGAATCGAAGACGTAGTCCAATCGGTACATCAAAATCTGCAACAACATTAAAAAAAACGTATCAATGTGAACAATACTTATACTCCCCTACACACACACAGAAAACCACACACAAACATATACACAAACACATATAAACACACACCCACATATTACACAAACACACACATACACACAAACACATATATACACACAAACACACCCATATATACACAAACACACCCATATATACACAAACACACCCACATATAAACAAACACACCCACATATACACAAACACCCACATATACTAAAACACACACACAAACATATACACACAAACATATACACAAACACACCCATATATACACAAACACACCCATATATACACAAACACACCCACATATAAACAAACACACCCACATATACACAAACACCCACATATACAAAAACACACAAACATATACACACAAACATATACACATATGCACAAACACACCCATATATATATACACAAACACACACAAACACACACACACACATATACACACAAACAGATGTACACAAACACACCCACATATACACAAACACCCACATATACAAAAACACACAAACATATACACACAAACATATACACATATGCACAAACACACCCATATATACACAAACACACACACACACATACACAAACACACAGATATGCAAAAAAACACACACACACACAAACATATACACACAAACATATACACAAACATACCCATATATACACAAACACACCCACATATACACAAACACCCACATATACAAAAACACACAAACATATACACACAAACATATACACATATGCACAAACACACCCATATATACACAAACACACACACATATACACACAAACATATACACAAACACATGTACACAAACACACCCATATATACACAAGCACACATACACATACACAAACACACACATATGCAAAAATACACACACACACAAACACACCCATATATACACAAACACACCCACATATACACAAAGACACACAAACATATCCACACAAACATATACACATATGCACAAACACACCCATATATATATATACACACACACACACACACACACATAAACACACACACATATACACAAATACACAGATATACACCAACACACACACACAAAAATATACACACAAAAATATACACACAAAAATATACACATACACACAAATACACCCATATATATATATATATATATATATATACACACACACACACATAAACACACACACATATACACAAACACATATACACAAACACACCCACATATACACAAACACACAGATATACACAAACACATACACATACACAAACAAACAAACACACACACACATATATATATATATATATATATGCTTACCTTTACTGGAGCGCAGACTTCACGCGACGGGTGTCTTCCTCGGCATCTCCTGCGCATGCGCCGAGATGCGCGTTCACGAGTAAATGACATCCTCTGCTCCGGACGCAGAGGATGTCATTACGCATGCGCGTCCACCGCTAAAGGTAAATAGCGGTGGCCAGGAACCTAGGCAACGAGCAGGATACAAAGAGGGACCGACGTGAACTTCAATCAAGAATCCCAAGAAAACGACATCGCTGGGCGACGGACATGTAATTAGAAAACTTATTAACTTTTCATGGGGAAGCTTCCTAGCTACATTTATCAAATTGGGAATAACCCTTTAAGGGGTTAACAACATAATTGTCTTTAACACTAAACTCTTCCAAATAGCTGGAATCAGAAACTTTTTACAATGACACGTGCTAACTAAACATTGCAGAGTACAATAGTATCTTCAGAGATTTTGAAGGACATTCAGTAATGAAATCAGATCAAAGCAAGGAAATGAGAAAAGCTTTTTTTCATGAAGAAGTATCAGAGAACGCAAAAGATTCAGACTGTAGATTAGCAGGGGACACAACACATATTTAAAAAAATAGATGGGTTGAAGTATAATTTCGCCCTTGAGATTCAGTTAACGCAGACTGCTTCATTAATAGCATAGAATTATATTACATTTTAGAAACAGGCGTACAAAACAGAGTAGTAGTTCTATTTGTAAGAGTTTATAAGATACAAACATTTTGTTATATATTTTTAATTATTACACCATTTTATAACGTGCTATAAACAAGATTGTGTCCATTTACTACAATGTCTCCAATCACTGGAGAAACAATGTTTCAAAAAAGTCATTAATCTCTACCTAAAAACATAAAATCTTTGATTCTGTCTTCCAACTGTAGACCCAAGGGAAATCCTTAAACAATGTAACAGTTCTGTTATCCCTAGCTACGTCCATGGAATTGATGTATAGACCTTGAGCAGCTCCGGTTCGTGTATTCTAGAACGAACATCCCTTGCAGAATAAATATTCCCGCCGAGGTCATTTTTCGGATTTTCACTTTCCTTTTTCTCCTTCCAAAAAGCCATAACTTTTTATATTTCCATCGATATAGCTTTATAAGGGTTTGTTTTTTGCGGGACGAGTTGAAGATTTTCATGGCACCATTCATAGTTGCACATAATGTTGTGGGAAACTGGAAAAAATATATATTTCTGGGGTGAAATGGGGAAAAAAAAAGTGATTTTGTTTTTAAGGCGTATTCACCATGCGGTAAAAATATATTTTTTCATATTTTACTACTTTTAGTTCAGACATGGCGGAATTGCTGTGGAATTCCGCTGCGGACAGTCCGCAGTGTAATTCTCCCGCAGCCGTTTTTTACATTTGTTTCAATACATTTTAGGTAAGTTAGTTCAGACGTTGCGGAAAACTCTGCTGAGGACCATAAGCTGCGGTGCAGCATTTTCATTCCGCAGCATGCATTGACTATTGCGGAGAAGAAGCGGAATTTCACTGCGTATTTCAGCCTTTGCATTGCAAAAACTGAAATCTGTAGCAAGTCCGCTGTGTTTTCTGCAACGTCTGAATTACCTGTCAAATATGCAAATGTTGGTGCAGATTCGTTGCGTAATTGCCCCAAATCTGCACCAACATTTGCAGCGGAAAAACTCTGCCACATCTGAAAGTTCCCTTACAGGGAAAAAAACTGATTGTTAAAAATAAAATTAGTGTTTTAGAGAGCCATAACTTTGTTTTCCATCCATCGAGTGGCATGAGGGCTTATCCTTTGCGTGACATGCTTTAGTTTCTATTGATTACTTTTTATTCCATATGTTGTGTTAGATGAAGTGACCGAAAAAAAGCTATTCTAGAATTTAGATATTTTTTTTATGGCTTTCAACGTGCGGATTAAATAATTTTACGGACACAGCGATACCAGTTATGTAATGTATTTATTTTTTTACATCATGGTTGGGGGGGATGGAAAAATTTATTTAACTTCTTTTTTACTAGTCCCCCTAGGGCCTAGGGGACTTGAACCTGCGATCATTGCATGATCCCCAGAGTTTGCTTGCATGATATAGTGATATACTAACGTATTGCAGTATATCCTTATACTGACAACCTCTTATGAAGCAAAGCCGAAGGCAGGGCTTCATAGGAGTACACAGAGGGGAGCGATGCAAGCCGCATCCTGTTTCTAATGGCTTGGATGCTATGTTTGCTTTGACCGCAGCATCTTTAATAGTTAATTAAGCAGGATCCCACTCGTTACACCGAAGTATTAGCTGTTACACACAGCCGACACACTCGTTCTATGGAGCCGCTCAGGCACAGTCTGTAAACCCGCACCATACTCTCCCACCAGACCGCCGCCGTATATATATATGGTGGATGTCGGGAAGGGGTTAAAGAGGAGGTTTATGGATTTAGAAAAAACGGTCTGCTTTTTTACTGTAAACAGCACCACTCTTGTCCTTTGGCTTGTTCTGGTTTTGCAGCTCAGCTCCATTTGCTTGAATATGGATGAGCTGCATTGCCAGACACAAACCATATACAAGAGTAGCACTTGCCTACTAAAAAAAAGGCATAACTTTTTTCTAATCCCAGACAACCCCTTTAATTTTTGCAACTAGGAATATAAAGTAGATATTATTTACTGTCTTGTTTCTGACTATTGTATTACGGCAGTAGAAGTAGTGTACAATAGGACAGAACAGTTAGACAAGGAAGATGCATTCAGGTGGTTATGTAAGCACTAGCAGCAAAGCAAAGTTTTCACAAAACCTACACAAACCGCTGCACAAAAATAAAACAAGAGACAAATCATAATAGAAACCTGACAATGCACTGTTGTATTGTATATAGAAAAGGTTATAAAAATATGCTACTTTATAATAATTGTATAGACCTTCCACAACCCTTTAACTTAAGTGCATAATTATAAAATCCCGCAGGCAAGTTAGATTTGTTTCCAGGATTATATCATTGCTGGATGTATTGTGGTCTACAATATCAAATACATTTATCAAGACAAGGCAATGCTCTGTAATACCATTATAGATTTTCAGCCGGCATCAGACGTGCGAGTAAGGAAAATGCTGACACATGCAGGTTACGTAAATCATGAGCTTTATGGTCCAGTGGCCATCGATAAAACATACAATAGACTTGCAGCATTTGTGCAAATCCACGTAATAGAAAACAGAGGTGATGAGAAACAGCTTAGATTGAATCTACAGTTTACAATAAATGTTTCTTTCTTAATGAACACACTGGACTGAAATACGATTGTAGTAGATTTTAAATAGAAAAAGTGCTACAATTTAAATTCAGTCAAAATTATTAATATGTGATGAGTAGGGGGTTAAAATTGGAAATTGATTGATTCATTACAGTTACATTTTATTCAAAATCCTAAAAAAAAAAATGATACGTTTTATAATATACTAAGTTAAAAAGTGGTTCCCGAGTGCAGATCTCGAAAACGGCTACTGGCAAGCACTGTTTAAAAGCCAGAACACCCCTGTAAAGGATCTGCCTGACACAGCTTCTGTGTCGACGCCCGTGGTTACTCACTCTGCACCTGCTCCTAAGTCTGGTCGAGTGACCCCTTCTTCCACCAATCAGTCGGGGAGGCTGAGGAGTGGGAGAGCCTATCACAGCCTGGCCAGACGGAGCTAGCTCCCGCCCTCTGTCTATTTATACCTTCACTTCCTGCTCCTCCTTTGCCTGTGATTCTTTCAGTCTGTTTCCTGGCTCTGCTGCTGCTTACTACTTGTCTTCTGCTTCATATTGACCCTGGCTTGACTGACTATTCTCCTGCTCTGCGTTTTGTACCTCGTCGACTCCTGGTTTGACTCGCCCCGTTCACTATTCTTGTTGCTCACGGGGTTGCCGTGGGCAGCAGCCCCATTTCCCTTAGCTTCTGTGTACCCTTGTCTGTTTTCCTGTCGTGCACCTAGTGAGCTTAGGGATCCGTCGCCAAGTTGTATGCCGTCGCTTAGGACGGGCCGTTGCAAGTAGGCAGGGACTGAGTGGCAGGTAGATTAGGGCTCACCTGTCTGTCTCCCTACCCCGCCATTACATAATCACAGGCCCATATACCTTTTCTACCCTGGTCCCTGTCACAACTATGGACCCCCTTGAGACCCTGGCTCAGCAAATGCAGGGCCTCTCCCTACAGGTCCAAGCCCTGGCTCAGAGCGGCAACCAGCAAGATGCTACCCTGGTAGTGCCCCCCACCTCACCTCTTGAACCCCACCTCAAGTTGCCTGACCGGTTCTCAGGGGACCGGAAAACTTTTTTCTCCTTTCGGGAGAGTTGTAGGCTCTATTTCCGTCTAAAGCCCCTCTACTCAGGTTCCGAGAGCCAGCGAGTGGGTATAATTATGTCCCGGCTCCAGGACGTGCCCCAAGAATGGGCCTTCTCCTTGGCTCCCGACGCCCCTGAACTTTCCTCTGTTGACCTTTTTTTTTCTGCTCTCGGGCTCATATATGAAGTGACTGACAAGACTGCCTTTGTCGAGAGTCAGCTGGTGACCTTATGTCAGGGTAAGAGACCCGTTGAGGAGTACTGTTCAGACTTTAGGAAGTGGTGTGTAGCTTCTCGGTGGAATGACTCTGCCTTGAGGTGCCAGTTTAGATTGGGTCTGTCGAACGCCCTGAAGGACCTGTTAGTTAGCTACCCCTCTTCTGACTCTCTAGATCAGGTTATGGCTTTAGCGGTACGACTTGACCGACGTCTCAGGGAACGACGACTTGAACGTTTTTGTGCCTTCTCCACTGGCTCCCCCATGATGGCTCCTGAAGTTCCGTTGCTTCGTTCTTCCACGGAGAACTCGGATGAACCAATGCAACTTGGGGCCTCCGTGTCTCCCCAACAACGTAGAGACTTCCACAGGAAGAATGGTCTCTGCTTCTACTGTGGGGAGAACAAGCATCAAGTGAACAACTGTCCTAGGCGTAAGAATAAGCAGCCGGAAGAACTTCTGCACCTAAGTGATCATCGGGGAGGTCACTTGGGCGCACAGGTATTTCCCGTAAATATGAAACCTAATAAGATCTTGCTTCCCTTTCAGGTCTCTTGGTGGTAGATCTGCTACCGGCAGTGCCGTCGTGGATTCAGGGTCTTCTGCTAATATTATGGCTGTGGAATTTGCTATGTCTCTAGCTATGCCATTGATTGATTTGCCTAAACCTGTTCCGGTAGTGGGTATCGACTCCACTCCTCTTGCTAATGGTTATTTTACGCAGCATACCCCTGTTTTTGAACTCCTTGTTGGCTCCATGCATTTGGAGCAGTGCTCTGTACTGGTTATACAGGGATTATCGTCCGATTTGGATTTAGGCCTTCCCTGGTTGCAGTTGCATAATCCCACGTTTAATTGGAATACTGGGGATCTTACCAAATGGGGTAATGAATGCATGACGTCATGTTTTTCTGTTAATTTTATTTCTCTCCTTGAGGAGGTGAACACTCTACCTGAGTTTATTCAGGACTTCGCTGATGTTTTTTCTAAAAAGGCCTCTGAAGCGTTACCTCCACATAGAGAATACGATTGCGAAATCAATTTGGTACCAGGAGCTAAGCTCCCTAAGGGTAGGATATTTAATCTCTCTTGTCCCGAACGTGAAGCCATGAGAGAGTATATCCAGGAATGCCTGGCCAAGGGTTACATTCGCCCCTCTACTTCGCCGGTAGGTGCTGGCTTCTTCTTCGTAGGGAAGAAGGATGGTGGTCTTAGGCCGTGCATTGATTACCGAAACTTGAATAAGGTCACTGTAAGGAACCAGTATCCCCTTCCTTTGATTCCTGATCTCTTCAATCAGGTTCAGGGGGCCCAATGGTTCTCTAAGTTTGATCTACGGGGGGCTTATAACCTTATCCGCATCAAGGAGGGGGATGAGTGGAAGACTGCGTTTAACACGCCCGAAGGTCATTTTGAATACCTCACCATGCCCTTTGGGTTGTGTAATGCTCCCGCGGTCTTCCAGAATTTCATAAATGAGATTTTAAGAGACTACCTGGGGGTATTTCTTGTAGTGTACCTTGATGACATCCTAGTGTTTTCCAAGGACTGGTCCTCCCACATTGAGCATGTCAGGAAGGTGCTCCAGGCCCTTCGGGAAAACAAGCTGTTTGCTAAAACCGAAAAATGTGTGTTTGGGGTGCAAGAGATACCATTTTTGGGTCAAATCCTCACTCCTCATGAATTCCGCATGGACCCTGCCAAGGTTCAGGCTGTGGCAGAATGGGTCCAACCTGCCATCCTGAAGGCGTTACAGTGTTTCCTGGGGTTTGCTAATTATTACAGGAGATTTATTGCTAACTTCTCGGTCATCGCTAAGCCTCTTACAGATCTCACGCGCAAAGGTGCTGATCTCCTCCATTGGCCTCCAGAGGCGGTCCAGGCTTTTGAGATCCTTAAGAAGTGCTTTATCTCGGCCCCAGTGCTGATTCAGCCTAACCAAATGGAGCCATTTATCGTGGAGGTTCACGCCTCCGAGATGGGAGTGGGTGCTGTCTTGTCCCAGGGTACCAGGTCCCTCACCCATCTCCGTCCCTGTGCCTACTTCTCCAGGAAGTTTTCACCCACTGAGAGTAACTACGACATTGGCAACCACAAACTCTTAGCCATTAAATGGGCATTTGAAGAGTGGCGCCACTTACTGGAGGGGGTTAGGCACCAGGTTACGGTCCTTACCGACCACAAGAATCTGGTTTTCCTAGAATCT